>NC_083604.1:32114320-33458531 GCF_029168945.1 Cannabis sativa
CCGCAAACCGCAACTCCCAATTCGGGACTCCTTGATCGGCTGGGGGAGCCTGGGCAGCCTGTGGTGGGTTCTCATCACCCCGACCACAAGCCCTGCCTCGGGGACCTCTACCTCGGCCCCTGGCAGGTGGGGGAAACTGGGCTCCCTGACCTTGATTCGACCCTACGGAGTTGCCCTGACTCCTGGTAGTCCGCCTGGCGTCCATCTACTTAGAACCGCTTGCGAAAGTAAGAGTTGGCATATCAGGTCGTATTCAAGGAGAGCTTACTAATGCCGCTTAATTTGGAAATTAAAAGCGAAACATGCGCCTATTCTACTATCAGGCTACTAACATGCTTCCTAACAGGCTTTTCTTTTTCATAACTGAATAAAATAAGCTACTAAAGCAATAAAGGCTTACCGAACCGTGAACCGAGCTAGCTGGCGATGATGATTGTACATGTCGTGACGATCTTCGGAAGACAACACAGCGGCTACGATACCAAATTGTAACACCCTAACTACCTTAGGCGTATTACGTGATTTTTAAACGTACTGTGCAGCTCGTTGCTAACCAACGAGGTTTATGGAAAAACGTGATTAATTAAAATTTTGCTTTTTAATTAAACTTATAAACAGTATTACAAAAGACTCGGGATCCCGATTATAAAAATATTTACAAAAAGTTTAACTGTTTAACTGTTACATAAAATAAAGGTCGACTAATGACCGGTTACAAAATTCAGCCTTGCCGTCCCGAGGATCGTACGCTCCGAGCCTAACCGCCCCGAGCATGTACAATCTCATAAGCTCCCTCACGGTCCATCGGCTATAGCCTTTGCCTTTACCTACACATAAACGTAAAGCGTGAGTCGACGGACTCGGTAAGAAAAGCATAATAATATCATACATAATTCTAAGCGACGTGTCCAACACGATGCGAGTCCCGCTATTGCCATGTCCAACATGGTGCGAGCCGATCTTGCCATGTCCAACATGGTGCGAGTTATGAACGTTCACAGGGACGGTACTATTGACAAATATCCACCTGATCGGTCGAACCGGTCATACTCCGGCTTGGTCATACTCCGGCTGTACCGACGGATAGGTCAATAAAAGATCGAACCACCAACCAAATGTCAGCCTGATTGGTCGAACCGGTCATACTCCGGCTGCTGGTCATACTACAGCCTGTACCGACGTGACAGGGTTGGATGGTTCGAAGCCTATATACATAACTAATGTAATCTAGCAGGCTTCCTACATGCACGCTAAACATGTAATCTACATATGCATACTGTTATACTAATCTTACCTGGATTCGATTTCGGGTGTGCGGGTCAACTTTGGAAGCCGAGCGGCGGATTACGGTGCGGCTCCCTAACCATAAAAATCACAACGCTATAAGTGACACGCTAAATCACTTCCTGGGGACTAAAACTAGGAACTAAAAAGTTTCCCTATCGATAAAAAGCATGGCAATACCCCCTAAAACATAAAAACGAGGAAAACACGGGTTCGAAAAATTCCCCAACCGGTAGACCAGGTTGCCCAACCGAATTCCGGTTGGGAAATCGGGACCCTCATCCGGAATTCCGGTTCAGCGAGCGGCAACATCAAATTTTCATAACTTGCACAATTCAACCCCAAATCACCTCAAACTTTCTAGACCTGTTCTATACCTTCCCTAGAACATATCCAAGGCATCAAAACAACCCAGAAACCTCAAACATGAAAAATGCCATTGGAGCTCAAGCTTTGAGTTCTAAACTCAAACTTGAGCAAAAACACCTAAACATGCATTTCACTAGCTTAATTCTACTTAATCAAGCTTATCTAAGCCTCTGAAAAACAAATAAAAACAACAACAACATCACAGAACAGATTCACAATATTTTCACCAAAAATCACATTTTTGCATAGAAAACTCAAAGCTTTGAACAACCTAACTAACATGCTTCAAACAGTTCATTTAACTTCAATTAGACATGCTTTAAACCACGTAAATCAACAACAAAACCCAAAGAACAACAAGCAGCCCACAAAAAGCATGCATTTACTCAATATTTCACCATTTTTTTCAAGAAAACAAAAGAGGAAAAATTAAGAATCACCTACCACAAACAAGAGTTCCAAAGTGATGATGAATCTAGCTAGAAATTGATGGAAAAACCCAGCCCTTTGAATCCCATGCACCAGCCGAAATAGAGAGAGAGAATGAGAGAGAGTTCTCTTTTTCAAAGTTTTTTCTAATTTTATGCTAAGTGTAAAATTTCAGAGAAAAAGAGTTTTAATGCATATAACACCTTATTTCAGCCAAAATAATTATTTAAAATAAACATTTAATCCATTTAATAAATCACATAAGACAAAACACTAATGGGGCAAAAAGACCATTTTGCCCCTCCACCATAAAATCACATAAATCATACTAAAGGGGTATTTTTGGAACATTCTAAATTCCCGGCCATTCCCGACATTCCCAATGTCTAAAACCCGTCCCCAAACTACTAACATACTAAGTTGTGATTTCTACTGAGCCACACGCCGAGTTCCAAAATACCGGGCACCGGAATTACAAAATATGCAAGCTACTGAATAACATAAATAACAGTATAATAAATTATTTAAATAGCTATAAATAATTTCATAATTAACCATAAACAACTGCTAATTTCCAAATTAACTAAGCGGGCTTTACAACTATCCCCCCCTTAAAAGGATTTCGTCCCCGAAATCTAACCTGAATAACTTTGGATATTGAGCTCTCATATCTGACTCTAGCTCCCAGGTGGCTTCTTCCACCTTACTGTTTCTCCAGAGAACCTTGACCAATGCTATGGTCTTATTGCGAAGGACTTTATCCTTCCTATCCAGGATCTGCACTGGCTGTTCCTCATAAGTCATGCCTGGCTGAAGCTGAAGACTCTCATAACTGAGTATATGAGAGGGGTCTGAAACGTATTTTCTCAACATTGAGACATGGAATACGTTGTGAACTACGATAAAGTGGAGGCAATGCTAACCGATATGCCACTTGACCTATCTTCTCGAGAATCTCGAAAGGTCCCGTAAATCTAGGGCATAACTTGCCTCTTTTCCCGAAACGTTTAATCCCCTTCATCGGAGATACCGTAAAAACACATGTTCCCCTACTTGGAACTCAACATCTCTGCGTTTCGGACCGCGTAACTCTTCTGTCTGCTCTGTGAGGCAAGCATTCTAGCTTTTATCTTCTCTATCGCCTCATTGGTCCGCTGAACTGACTCTGGACCTAGGTATTTCCTCTCCCCTGTCTCATCCCAGTGGATAGGGGATCTACATTTCCTACCGTACAACAGTTCATAGGGAGCCATCCTTATCGTACTCTGATAACTGTTGTTGTAAGAAAATTCTATTAACGGTAGATACTTACTCCATGAGCCTTCAAAATCCATAACACAGGCTCTCAACATGTCCTCCAATATCTGAATTGTCCTTTCGGACTGACCATCTGTCTGAGGATGGAATGCTGTACTAAATTTTAGCTTTGTACCCATTGCCTGTTGCAAACTTTGCCAAAATTTGGAGGTAAACTTCGGATCCCTGTCCGAAACTATAGACTTCGGTACCCCGTGAAGTCTCACTATCTCTCTGACATATAACTCTGCCAACTGATCCACTGTAAATGTTGTTCTAACCGGTAGAAAATGAGCAGATTTCGTAAATCGATCCACCACTACCCAGATGGAATCAAATAAACCTGTGGTCCTAGGTAACCCGACCACAAAATCCATCGTGATATCTTCCCATTTCCATTCTGGTAGGGTTAGAGGCTGCAACAACCCTGCTGGTCTCTGATGTTCAGCCTTAATCTGCTGACACGTGAGGCATCTCGATACGAATTCTACCAAATTCTTCTTCATACCGCTCCACCAGAAGTACGGTTTCAAATCTTGGTACATCTTGGTGGTGCCGGGATGCAGAGAATATGGGGTAGAATGAGCCTCCTCAAAGATCTCATTTCTAAGTTCCACACTGTTCGGAACACAAACCCTGGCTTTATACAAAAGCATCCCACTATCTGACACTGAAAAGTCCTTGGCTTGACCAGCCAATACCTCATCTCGGATTTTCACTAACTTCGGATCTGTCATCTGAGCGACTTTTATTCTTTCCAACAGATCAGATTGCAGCGTCAAGTTGTGAAGCTGACCTACCACAAACTCAATGCTGGATCTAACCATATCCTTTGCTAGCTGAGGTGAGATCTGAACCATACTAGCTACTTGCCCGGGACCCTTTCTGCTCAGGGCATCGGCCACTACATTGGCTTTTCCGGGATGATAGAGGATCTCACAATCGTAGTCCTTCACTAGTTCCAACCAACGCCTTTGTCTCATGTTCAAATCTTTCTGAGTAAAGAAATACTTGAGACTTTTATGGTCGGTATAGATCTCACACTTCTCCCCATAAAGGTAATGCCGCCAAATCTTCAGTGCAAAAACCACTGCGGCCAATTCTAGATCATGAGTCGGGTATCGCTGTTCATAATCCTTTAACTGACGGGAGGCATAAGCGATGACCCGATCGGCTTGCATCAGTACACACCCCAAACCCTGTTTGGATGCGTCACAGTAGACTACGAATTTCTCCTTGTCCGAAGGCAAAGCTAGTACCGGAGCAGTAATCAATCTCTGTTTCAGCTCCTGAAAGCTAGCTTCACATTTATCTGACCAGATAAATCGCTGATTCTTCTTTGTAAGTTCGGTTAAGGGCATTGAAATTTTGGAGAACCCTTCCACGAACCTACGTTAGTATCCAGCTAAACCCAAGAAGCTTCTGATCTCTGTCACTGTCTTCGGTCTCGGCCAATCCCCGACGGATTCAATCTTCCCGGGATCCACCTTGATCCCATCTTTACTCACAATGTGCCCTAGGAAGGACACCTGAGACAACTGTAACTCACATTTCTTGAACTTGGCGTAAAGCTTATGTTCCCGAAGTCGTTGCAGTACCATTTGAAGATGTAACTCATGCTCCTCTTCTGATTGAGAGTACACGAGGATGTCGTCGATAAACACAATCACACAGATATCGAGGAAATCCTTGAATACTCTATTCATCAGGTCCATGAATGCGGGAGCATTGGTTAGTCCGAATGACATAACCAGAAACTCGTAATGTCCATACCTAGTGCGGAAAGCCGTCTTTGGAATGTCCTCCTCTCGGATTCTCAACTGATGATAACCCGAACGGAGATCAATCTTAGAAAAGACCGTCTTCCCCTGAAGCTGATCGAACAAGTCATCGATCCTAGGTAATGGATATTTATTCTTCACCGTCAGTTTGTTCAACTCCCTGTAGTCGATGCACATCCTCATAGATCCATCCTTCTTCTTGACGAACAAAACCGGGGCTCCCCAGGGTGACACCTTGGCCGAATGAACCCTATGTCAAGCAACCCTTGGAGCTGAATCTTTAATTCCTTAAGTTCGAGTGGAGCCATCCTATACGGGGCTTTGGAAACCGGTTCCACCCCTGGTGCCAAGTCAATCACGAAATCAATCTCCCGCTGAGGTGGTAACCCTGGAAGTTCTTCGGGAAAAACGTCCAAAAATTCCCGAACCACTTTGATGTCCTCTGGCCGAATGGTATCTGGCCGAGTGGTGTCCACCACCACGGCCAGAAACCCTAAGCACCCGCCGTGCAACAATTCTCTCGCTGACATAGCCGAGATCACCGGGATCCGAGATCCCTGAACTGAACCCACAAATACAAACGGTTCTTCACTTTCCGGTTGGAAGACCACCATCTTCCTTTTACAATCAATGCTCGCCGAATATTTAGATAGGAAATCCATTCCTAAAATAATATCGAATTCGACCAAACTCATCTCTATCAGATCAGTGCTTAACTCTCTACCATCTATCCTGATCGGCATAGACCTAATCCACCTATTGGAGATAACCAATTCTCCGCCAGGTAACAGGGTTCCAAACCCTGATTCATATCTATCATAGGGTCTACCCAATTTACTAAAGACTCTGGCCGCCACATAAGAATGTGTAGCCCCAGAATCAAACGAGATCGAATATAGCGAGTTGTTAATAAAAAGGCCGACTGTGACAACTGATGGGCTGGCATCTGCATCAGCCTGCGTGATAGCGAACACCCTGGCTGGAGTGGGTATCGCTGGAGCTCTCGGTGCCTCTGGTCGGAGCTGGGGACATTCCCTCTTGAAGTGTCCGGGCATGCCACAATGAAAGCATCCCTGACCTTTGCACTCACCCCGATGGTGCCTCTTGCAGCTAGGGCACTCGGGATAGGAGAATCGGGTCTCATTACCACCAGGACGACTCCCTCTGTTCTGGTTCCCCCGGAACCTCTTGTTCTGACTCGAGCCACCGGAAGCAGTGGGTGCCCTCTTCCTCTGATCAATGGCCGAACCACTACTCCCCATGCTATAGCCTGATGCAGGAGGGGTAGGAGCCCCGCCACTAACCGGAGTACTCGCTGATTCTGACATGCACCCCACTGCGCCCTCAGCTCGCAGTGCGTTCTCCACCATCTGAGCATAGGTGGTGCTGTCGTCTGTGGTGATCATCAGGTCATGCCTGATCTTGGGGTTCAACCCGTCCAGATACTTCTCCTTCTTGCTGAAGTCGGTCGGCACAATTCTCGAGGCTAACCTCGCCAACCGATCAAACTGAGTAGTATACTCAGTGACGCTCATGTTCTCCCGCTGGGTCAGGTGAACGAACTCTTTCCTCTTGGCGCTTCTGACCGCCTCATTGTAATACTTTGCGTTGAAGAGTTCCTGGAACCTTTCCCAGGTCATGGTGGTGACGTCATGGATCTGAGACACCATGTCCCACCATACCAACGCGTCCTCCTGGAACTGAAATGTGGCGCACACCACTCTGTCGTTACCGGTGACACCCATGAAATTCAGTATCTTGGTGATCACCGTCAGCCATTGCTCGGCTTTCATCACGTCTGGGCCTCCCAGGAAAACCGGAGGTGCTTGCTTCCGGAACCGCTCATACAGAGGTTCCAATCTATGGGCCGCCACCACTATCTCGGCACAGGCGGCGAGGCGGGTGCCCGGAACTATGGGCATGGGAACTGCAGGAGCACCCTGCTGTCTCAACCTCTGAATCTCGAGGTCTTGTTCTTCGATCCGGGCTTGCATCTCCGGAAACCGCAACTCCCAATTCGGGACTCCTTGATCGGCTGCAGGGGAGCACAGGCGGCCTGTGGTGGGTTCTCATCACCCCACCACGAAGCCGCCTCGGGAACCTCTACCTCGGCCCCTGGCAGGTGGGGGAAACTGGGCTCCCTTACCTTGATTCGACCCTACGGAGTTGCCCTGACTCCTGGTAGTCCGCCTGGCGTCCATCTACTTAGAACCGCCTGCGAAAGTAAGAGTTGGCATATCAGGTCGTATTCAAGGAGAGCTTACTAATGCCGCTTAATTTGGAAATTAAAAGCGAAACATGCGCCTATTCTACTATCAGGCTACTAACATGCTTCCTAACAGGCTTTTCTTTTTCATAACTGAATAAAATAAGCTACTAAAGCAATAAAGGCTTACTGAACCGTGAACCGAGCTAACTGCTGATGATGATTGTACATGTCGTGACGATCTTCGGAAGACAACCTGGCGGCTCTGATACCAAATTGTAACACCCTAACTACCTTAGGCGTATTACGTGATTTTTAAACGTACTGTGCAGCTCGTTGCTAACCAACGAGGTTTATGGAAAAACGTGATTAATTAAAATTTTGCTTTTTAATTAAACTTATAAACAGTATTACAAAAGTCTCGGGATCCCGATTATAAAAATATTTACAAAAAGTTTAACTGTTTAACTGTTACATAAAATAAAGGTCGACTAATGACCGGTTACAAAAATTCAGCCTTGCTGTCCCGAGGATCGTACGCTCCAGGCCTAACCGCCCCGACATGTACAATCTCATAAGCTCGCTCACGGTCCATCAGCTATAGCCTTGCCTTTACCTACACATAAACGTAAACTGTGAGTCGACAGACTCAGTAAGAAAAGCATAATAATATCATACATAATTCTAACTGACGTGTCCAACACGATACTGAGTCCCGCTACTGCCATGTCCAACATGGTACTGAGCCAGTACTGCCATGTCCAACATGGTACTGAGTTATGAACGTTCACAGGGACGGTACTATTGACAAATATCCACCTGATCGGTCGAACCGGTCATACTCCGGCTGCTGGTCATACTCCAGCCTGTACCGACGGGATAGGTCAATAGCACTGAACCACCAACCAAATGTCAGCCTGATTGGTCGAACCGGTCATACTCCGGCTGCTGGTCATACTACAGCCTGTACCGACGTGACAGGGTTGGATGGTTCGAAGCCTATATACATAACTAATGTAATCTAGCAGGCTTCCTACATGCACGCTAAACATGTAATCTACATATGCATACTGTTATACTAATCTTACCTGGATTCCGATTTCAGGTGTGCCGGTCAACCTGACTGGAACTGAAGCTGAGCGGCAGACATCGGCTCCTAAACCATAAAAATCACAACGCTATAAGTGACACGCTAAATCACTTCCCGGGGACTAAAACTAGGAACTAAAAGTTTCCCTATCGATAAAAAGCATGGCAATACCCCCTAAAACATAAAAACGAGGAAAACACGGGTTCTGAAAAATTCCCCAACCGGTAGACCGGTTGCCCAACCGGAATTCCGGTTACGGGAAGTCGGGACCCTCATCCGATCGGTTCCTCGCAGGTAGCAACATCAAATTTTCATAACTTGCACAATTCAACCCCAAATCACCTCAAACTTTCTAGACCTGTTCTATACCTTCCCTAGAACATATCCAAGGCATCAAAACAACCCAGAAACCTCAAACATGAAAAATGCCATTGGAGCTCAAGCTTTGAGTTCTAAACTCAAACTTGAGCAAAAACACCTAAACATGCATTTCACTAGCTTAATTCTACTTAATCAAGCTTATCTAAGCCTCTGAAAAACAAATAAAAACAACAACAACATCACAGAACAGATTCACAATATTTTCACCAAAAATCACATTTTTGCATAGAAAACTCAAAGCTTTGAACAACCTAACTAACATGCTTCAAACAGTTCATTTAACTTCAATTAGACATGCTTTAAACCACAGAAATCAACAACAAAACCCAGCAACAACAGCAGCCACAAAAAGCATGCATTTACTCAATATTTCACCATTTTTTTCAAGAAAACAAAAGAGGAAAAATTAAGAATCACCTACCACAAACAAGAGTTCCAAAGTGATGATGAATCTAGCTAGAAATTGATGGAAAAACCCAGCCCTTTGAATCCCATGCACCAGCCGAAATAGAGAGAGAGAATGAGAGAGAGTTCTCTTTTTCAAAGTTTTTTCTAATTTTATGCTAAGTGTAAAATTTCAGAGAAAAAGAGTTTTAATGCATATAACACCTTATTTCAGCCATAATTATTTTTTAATAAACATTTAATCCATTTAATAAATCACATAAGACAAAACACTAATGGGGCAAAAAGACCATTTTGCCCCTCCACCATAAAATCACATAAATCATACTAAAGGGGTATTTTTGGAACATTCTAAATTCCCGGCCATTCCCGACATTCCCAATGTCTAAAACCCGTCCCCAAACTACTAACATACTAAGTTGTGATTTCTACTGAGCCACACGCCGAGTTCCAAAATACCGGGCACCGGAATTACAAAATATGGAAGCTACTGAATAACATAAATAACAGTATAATAAATTATTTAAATAGCTATAAATAATTTCATAATTAACCATAAACAACTGCTAATTTCCAAATTAACTAAGCGGGCTTTACAACTATCCCCCCCTTAAAAGGATTTCGTCCCCGAAATCTAACCTGAATAACTTTGGATATTGAGCTCTCATATCTGACTCTAGCTCCCAGGTGGCTTCTTCCACCTTACTGTTTCTCCAGAGAACCTTGACCAATGCTATGGTCTTATTCCGAAGGACTTTATCCTTCCTATCCAGGATCTGCACTGGCTGTTCCTCATAAGTCATGCCTGGCTGAAGCTGAAGACTCTCATAACTGAGTATATGAGAGGGGTCTGAAAAGTATTTTCTCAACATTGAGACATGGAATACGTTGTGAACTGCTGATAAGGCTGGAGGCAATGCTAACCGATATGCCACTTGACCTATCTTCTCGAGAATCTCGAAAGGTCCTGTAAATCTAGGGCATAACTTGCCTCTTTTCCCGAAACGTTTAATCCCCTTCATCGGAGATACCCGTAAAAACACATGTTCCCCTACTTGGAACTCAACATCTCTGCGTTTCGGATCTGCGTAACTCTTCTGTCTGCTCTGTGAGGCAAGCATTCTAGCTTTTATCTTCTCTATCGCCTCATTGGTCCGCTGAACTGACTCTGGACCTAGGTATTTCCTCTCCCCTGTCTCATCCCAGTGGATAGGGGATCTACATTTCCTACGGTACAACAGTTCATAGGGAGCCATCCTTATCGTACTCTGATAACTGTTGTTGTAAGAAAATTCTATTAACGGTAGATACTTACTCCATGAGCCTTCAAAATCCATAACACAGGCTCTCAACATGTCCTCCAATATCTGAATTGTCCTTTCGGACTGACCATCTGTCTGAGGATGGAATGCTGTACTAAATTTTAGCTTTGTACCCATTGCCCGTTGCAAACTTTGCCAAAATTTGGAGGTAAACTTCGGATCCCTGTCCGAAACTATAGACTTCGGTACCCCGTGAAGTCTCACTATCTCTCTGACATATAACTCTGCCAACTGATCCACTGTAAATGTTGTTCTAACCGGCAGAAAATGAGCAGATTTCGTAAATCGATCCACCACTACCCAGATGGAATCAAATAAACCCGTGGTCCTAGGTAACCCGACCACAAAATCCATCGTGATATCTTCCCATTTCCATTCTGGTAGGGTTAGAGGCTGCAACAACCCTGCTGGTCTCTGATGTTCAGCCTTAATCTGCTGACACGTGAGGCATCTCGATACGAATTCTACCAAATTCTTCTTCATACCGCTCCACCATAAGTACGGTTTCAAATCTTGGTACATCTTGGTGGTGCTGGGATGCAGAGAATATGGGGTAGAATGAGCCTCCTCAAAGATCTCATTTCTAAGTTCCACACTGTTCGGAACACAAACCCTGGCTTTATACAAAAGCATCCCACTATCTGACACTGAAAAGTCCTTGGCTTGACCAGCCAATACCTCATCTCGAATTTTCACTAACTTCGGATCTGTCATCTGAGCGACTTTTATTCTTTCCAACAGATCAGATTGCAGCGTCAAGTTGTGAAGCTGACCTACCACAAACTCAATGCTGGATCTAACCATATCCTTTGCTAGCTGAGGTGAGATCTGAACCATACTAGCTACTTGCCCGGGACCCTTTCTGCTCAGGGCATCGGCCACTACATTGGCTTTTCCGGGATGATAGAGGATCTCACAATCGTAGTCCTTCACTAGTTCCAACCAACGCCTTTGTCTCATGTTCAAATCTTTCTGAGTAAAGAAATACTTGAGACTTTTATGGTCGGTATAGATCTCACACTTCTCCCCATAAAGGTAATGCCGCCAAATCTTCAGTGCAAAAACCACTGCGGCCAATTCTAGATCATGAGTCGGGTATCGCTGTTCATAATCCTTTAACTGACGGGAGGCATAAGCGATGACCCGATCGGCTTGCATCAATACACACCCCAAACCCTGTTTGGATGCGTCACAGTAGACTACGAATTTCTCCTTGTCCGAAGGCAAAGCTAGTACCGGAGCAGTAATCAATCTCTGTTTCAGCTCCTGAAAGCTAGCTTCACATTTATCTGACCAGATAAATCGCTGATTCTTCTTTGTAAGTTCGGTTAAGGGCATTGAAATTTTGGAGAACCCTTCCACGAACCTACGGTAGTATCCAGCTAAACCCAAGAAGCTTCTGATCTCTGTCACTGTCTTCGGTCTCGGCCAATCCCTGACGGATTCAATCTTCCCGGGATCCACCTTGATCCCATCTTTACTCACAATGTGCCCTAGGAAGGACACCTGAGACAACCAGAACTCACATTTCTTGAACTTGGCGTAAAGCTTATGTTCCCGAAGTCGTTGCAGTACCATTTGAAGATGTAACTCATGCTCCTCTTCTGATTGAGAGTACACGAGGATGTCGTCGATAAACACAATCACACAGATATCGAGGAAATCCTTGAATACTCTATTCATCAGGTCCATGAATGCTGCAGGAGCATTGGTTAGTCCGAATGACATAACCAGAAACTCGTAATGTCCATACCTAGTGCGGAAAGCCGTCTTTGGAATGTCCTCCTCTCGGATTCTCAACTGATGATAACCCGAACGGAGATCAATCTTAGAAAAGACCGTCTTCCCCTGAAGCTGATCGAACAAGTCATCGATCCTAGGTAATGGATATTTATTCTTCACCGTCAGCTTGTTCAACTCCCTGTAGTCGATGCACATCCTCATAGATCCATCCTTCTTCTTGACGAACAAAACCGGGGCTCCCCAGGGTGACACACTGGGCCGAATGAACCCTATGTCAAGCAACCCTTGGAGCTGAATCTTTAATTCCTTAAGTTCAGCTGGAGCCATCCTATACGGGGCTTTGGAAACCGGTTCCACCCCTGGTGCCAAGTCAATCACGAAATCAATCTCCCGCTGAGGTGGTAACCCTGGAAGTTCTTCGGGAAAAACGTCCAAAAATTCCCGAACCACTTTGATGTCCTCTGTCCGAATGGTATCTGGCCGAGTGGTGTCCACCACCACGGCCAGAAACCCTAAGCACCCGTCGTGCAACAATTCTCTCGCTGACATAGCCGAGATCACCGGGATCCGAGATCCCTGAACTGAACCCACAAATACAAACGGTTCTTCACTTTCCGGTTGGAAGACCACCATCTTCCTTTTACAATCAATGCTCGCCGAATATTTAGATAGGAAATCCATTCCTAAAATAATATCGAATTCGACCAAACTCATCTCTATCAGATCAGTGCTTAACTCTCTACCATCTATCCTGATCGGCATAGACCTAATCCACCTATTGGAGATAACCAATTCTCCGCCAGGTAACAGGGTTCCAAACCCTGATTCATATCTATCATAGGGTCTACCCAATTTACTAAAGACTCTGGCCGCCACATAAGAATGTGTAGCCCCAGAATCAAACAGCACTGAATATAGCGAGTTGTTAATAAAAAGCTGACCTGTGACAACTGATGGGCTGGCATCTGCATCAGCCTGCGTGATAGCGAACACCCTGGCTGGAGTGGGTATCGCTGGAGCTCTCGGTGCCTCTGGTCGGAGCTGGGGACATTCCCTCTTGAAGTGTCCGGGCATGCCACAATGAAAGCATCCCTGACCTTTGCACTCACCCCGATGGTGCCTCTTGCAGCTAGGGCACTCGGGATAGGAGAATCGGGTCTCAGTACCACCAGGACGACTCCCTCTGTTCTGGTTCCCCCGGAACCTCTTGTTCTGACTCGAGCCACCGGAAGCAGTGGGTGCCCTCTTCCTCTGATCAATGGCCGAACCACTACTCCCCCTGCTATAGCCTGATGCAGGAGGGGTAGGAGCCCCGCCACTAACCGGAGTACTCGCTGATTCTGACATGCACCCCACTGCGCCCTCAGCTCGCAGTGCGTTCTCCACCATCTGAGCATAGGTGGTGCTGTCGTCTGTGGTGATCATCAGGTCATGCCTGATCTTGGGGTTCAACCCGTCCAAATACTTCTCCTTCTTGCTGAAGTCGGTCGGCACAATTCTCGAGGCTAACCTCGCCAACCGATCAAACTGAGTAGTATACTCAGTGACGCTCATGTTCTCCCGCTGGGTCAGGTGAACGAACTCTTTCCTCTTGGCGCTTCTGACCGCCTCATTGTAATACTTTGCGTTGAAGAGTTCCTGGAACCTTTCCCAGGTCATGGTGGTGACGTCATGGATCTGAGACACCATGTCCCACCATACCAACGCGTCCTCCTGGAACTGAAACGTGGCGCACACCACTCTGTCGTTACCGGTGACACCCATGAAATTCAGTATCTTGGTGATCACCGTCAGCCATTGCTCGGCTTTCATCACGTCTGGGCCTCCCAGGAAAACCGGAGGTGCTTGCTTCCGGAACCGCTCATACAGAGGTTCCAATCTATGGGCCGCCACCACTATCTCGGCACAGGCGGCGAGGCGGTGCCACTGGAACTATGGGCACGGGAACTGCAGGAGCACCCTGCTGTCTCAACCTCTGAATCTCGAGGTCTTGTTCTTCGATCCGGGCTTGCATCTCCGCAAACCGCAACTCCCAATTCGGGACTCCTTGATCGGCTGGGGGAGCCTGGGCAGCCTGTGGTGGGTTCTCATCACCCCGACCACAAGCCCTGCCTCGGGGACCTCTACCTCGGCCCCTGGCAGGTGGGGGAAACTGGGCTCCCTGACCTTGATTCGACCCTACGGAGTTGCCCTGACTCCTGGTAGTCCGCCTGGCGTCCATCTACTTAGAACCGCCTGCGAAAGTAAGAGTTGGCATATCAGGTCGTATTCAAGGAGAGCTTACTAATGCCGCTTAATTTGGAAATTAAAAGCGAAACATGCGCCTATTCTACTATCAGGCTACTAACATGCTTCCTAACAGGCTTTTCTTTTTCATAACTGAATAAAATAAGCTACTAAAGCAATAAAGGCTTACTGAACCGTGAACCGAGCTAACTGCTGATGATGATTGTACATGTCGTGACGATCTTCGGAAGACAACACAGCGGCTACGATACCAAATTGTAACACCCTAACTACCTTAGGCGTATTACGTGATTTTTAAACGTACTGTGCAGCTCGTTGCTAACCAACGAGGTTTATGGAAAAACGTGATTAATTAAAATTTTGCTTTTTAATTAAACTTATAAACAGTATTACAAAAGACTCGGGATCCCGATTATAAAAATATTTACAAAAAGTTTAACTGTTTAACTGTTACATAAAATAAAGGTCGACTAATGACCGGTTACAAAAATTCAGCCTTGCTGTCCCGAGGATCGTACGCTCCAGGCCTAACCGCCCCGACATGTACAATCTCATAAGCTCGCTCACGGTCCATCAGCTATAGCCTTGCCTTTACCTACACATAAACGTAAACTGTGAGTCGACAGACTCAGTAAGAAAAGCATAATAATATCATACATAATTCTAACTGACGTGTCCAACACGATACTGAGTCCCGCTACTGCCATGTCCAACATGGTACTGAGCCAGTACTGCCATGTCCAACATAAAAGCCCTACAGCACCTAAGGATTTGACCATGCATCATCCATGGTATATTCATCGGAAATGCCCAACTTTATGGATACTTACAGATACATGTGTAAGAACAATTCTAGGGATTACCCCACCAAAACACTATAAATACCCCCTCAAAGCTCACTTAATGGGGTCGGAGAATCTTGGTTGCTCAAGAGCAAGAAGAGAAAAAACTCACCAAGAACATTCTTTGTATTAAAGAGAGAAACATTCTCCCAAGTGTAGAATCTGTATTAAAGATATCCATTAATAGCAGTGGCTCGTGGACTAAGGCTCATTAACGCCCCAACCACGTAAAAAGTCTTCATCTCGCTTTCTTACAGCTCATTATTATAATCATATTTTACTAGTTGCCGAAAACCTCGGTCAACACTCACCATCTCTCAATTTTTTTTATCCTCTCTATTGCACCAAATCAATTGTTTAAATCTTAAGAGCTTCGGGGTCAGCAATCAACCGATCATCGTTCCGTGTCTTCGAAATCTTCAGGTAAAATTCGTAGTTGTTTTTATTTTCGTTTTCAGAGAAATAGGCTTTTATAAAACTATCATCTCTCTCTCCTCGTATGTCTGTTTTCAGTGATCAAGGTACCGTTTTAAAGATAATTTAATTTTGTATATTTTTTATGAAGAAACTCTTTCCTAATTCTGATTATTTCGATGTCAAACAATTCATGTTTTACACTGACTGTCGAATTACAGTTTTTTTAAAATTTCTTTTCGATATTGCCTTAGTAAAAGTATGATATCTCTCTCGATATCTATTATTTTGTAGCGATTCTTATACTGTTAGAAAGATAATTTAATAATCCATATTTTCATTGAAGAAACCTTTCCTTAATTCGGAGTTTGTACCAGTCAAAAGTTAGTATCTTTACTCGGTTATGATATTTCGTTTTAAGTTTTATTTCAGAAAAAGTGTCTTCAGTAAAAATTAAATATCTCTCTCACTTTTGATCCATTTTAAAAGATCTTTATCTCGTTTTAAAGCTTAGAAAAATAGCTAAATTTTTTATGAAGAAAGTATTGTCTAGATCGGGGTGTAACTATTTTTAAAACTTTTATTTTTAGGCTGTATTCAGAAATCGGCATGATCCAGGATTTTAAAGAAACTGTTTTGAGAAAACATGCATAACTCCTTGGTTATAGCTCCGATTTTGATGATCTTTATACCATTAGAAAGGTCTTTCAATTAACTAAAAACTTTGTGAACAGTAGGACTTCTAATTCAAATGTTTATAAGTCAAATTCTAGGCTAAAGTTGTTGTACAGTAAGAGCAATAAATATATTGAGTTTATCGGTGGACTAAGGGTTTCGTTAAATGTTAAATGTATGGAAGCTCGAGTGTGAGTATGTGGTATTTCAGTATTTGTGTGGCTGCCTCTATTTATACTTATGATTAGTTTTTTGTGTGTTTGATGTATATGTTTGTGCTATGATGTGTAAATGCTGGTACATAGTATTTTGTTTTTCCTTACTGGGCTTTGCAGCTCACCCCTTATTTACCCCCTATGTGTAGATAAGTAAGCCTGTAAGCTTTCGGTGACAAGTTGAGTCTGGGCAGCATGGGGTGTATCTCGTGTGATCATGTAACTACGTGTGGTCTTGGCCATCTTCCACTGAAAGGTTTTTTTTAATTTATTAAACTTATCGAGGATGTTGTCGCTTAAATATTCTATTACTTTTCCCTAAGTGGTAATACTTTATTTTCAACTGGGTACCCATGTTTTGAAAAGTGTTATTTTTTTTAATAAAGTCAACATTAGTATCTTAACGCCAGTTTATTTATGGCATCTTATTTTACGTAAGTAAGGGCGTTACAAATGGTATCAGAGCCACAGTTACATTGATCTTGAATTCACGCGACATACACACCATCGCTGCAAATGATCAACTTGTCATCAAGTATGTATGCTTTATATAGGTTATGTCTTATATGTTAAATTTGGTTTAGTCTTTATCTTTTGATTTTCCTTTACTTAGCTAGAAGTTTAAGGTATGCTTAATCGAAACAATTAACTGATTCTTCGGAGTTAGAATTTTAGTATAACTCAAACAATTTTCTTATTAGTGTAATTTTTTTTTTATGAGTGAAGATTATTTATTTATTTATTTATTTTACATGGTGAATTGTTTCTTGATGATTTACGTTTTTTTAAGTTTATATAATTAAGTGTATAGATATTTCCTTTTTGAGCGAGATACATCTTTCGTTATTTTTCTTACCGCTACCATCTCCTTTCTTTTGAAGAACAAGTTAAGGGATTTGATGGAAAACGGTGAACCCAGAAGATCAACCCGGTTGAATGAAAGAGCGGTTGTAAGAGACCGAGCTAGAGGTCGGGGGCGAGGAGATGGTCGCGGTCGAGGTCGCAGTCGAGGCAGGGGAAACCAGCATGTCCCTGCCGAGGCAGTAATCCAGGAGAATCAAAATGCCCTTGTAAATGGACAACAACCAGGTCAAGGTGGGGGCAACCACGAAGTCCATGCTGGGGTAGTTGGTCAAGAACACCAAAACGCCCCTGTAGTGGTGCCACCAAAACAAGAAGATTTGGCCCAAGAAGTTGCTCGTCTCAGGGAAGAAATTAGGAAGCGAGATGAAGAGGCTCACAACCGTCAGGAACAACCCAATCAAGGACAACATCGATTTTTGCCGGTGCAATACATGCCTGTGCCGGAGGGTCGATGGGAACCAATATATGAAAGGTTCCGCAAGCAACACCCACCAAATTTTGAAGGGGGCTCAGATCCAATGGAAGCTGAGGAAGGTTAAGAACAGTGGAAGGTATTGTTGAGTACATGCGGCTCGGTAACGGAGATAGTGTAGCTTGTGCTGCTAGTTTATTGAAAAAGGATTCCCGCATATGGTGGGATGTTATTAAACAAACACAGGATGTGGCCGCAATGACCTGGCCTTACTTTGTACAAGTTTTTAACAAAAATACTACAGTGAAGCAATACGCTCAGCTAGAGTTAATGAGTTCACGAACCTGAGGCAGGGTAAGTCTACAGTTAGAGAGTATGCTCGCCAATTTGACAGATTAGCAAAGTTTGGCACAAATCTGGTTCCTACTGAGTTTCTGAGGATTCATCGTTTTACTGAAGGGCTCGACTCCCGAATAAGTCGGGACATAGCGATGTCAGGAGTAAGGGCAACCACGTATGCTAAGGTACTGGAAAAAGCCCTAGAAGCTGAGTTGTGTGAAAGTCGTATACAGAAAGACAATACAGCAAGGTGGGAGGCCAGAAAGGCCAGTAATGGAGGTGGTGATAACAAAAGGAAACTGCCAAGTAACCAACACAACGAAGCCGACAAGAGAAACAAGATAGGGTCCAATAACTACAAAGGGAAGAAGCCATATGTGGAGTACCCCCTATGCCCAACATGTGGTCGTAAGCATCCGGGAGAATGTCGACTGAAAGGCAAGACTTGTTACAAGTGTGGGCAACCAGGCCACTATAAGAAGGACTGTCCGCAAAAGGGTGATCAACTCAAGGATGACAAACTTGACCCACCTCGAGTATTTGCACTAACCAGAGAAGAGGCTGAGACTAGTAACACTGTGATTGCAAGTCAGATTTCTATCTCTGGAAAACTATGTACTGTTTTATTTGATTCTGGAGCTACGCACTCATTTATTGCTTTAAAGATGATAGATAAGTTAGAACTACAATATGTAAACTTTAGTTATAAGTTCATGACGGAGTTGCCCTCGGGTGAGGTTATGATATCATCTAGAGGAGTGCGGGATGCGCCAATAAGGATTGCAGACAAGGAACTTAGTGGAGATCTGATAGAGCTGGAGATGAGGGATTACGATCTTATCTTGGGTATGGATTGGCTATCACGACATGGAGCAACAATAGACTGTCGAAAGAGGACAGTGACTTTCACCCCTGAATCTGGAGAGACATTCATATTTGAAGGAATCAAAGTCAAGTCAAGCTTACCGCTAGTTACAGCCCTGAAGGCACAAAGGATGATACGTGCGGGATGTCAAGCATACTTGGCCAGCATAGTAGACAAGTCAAGAGAAACCACCCTCAAGCCAGAGAATGTCCACATAGTATGTGAATTCCAAGAAGTTTTTCCGAAAGACCTACCAGGGCTAACCCCAGATAGAGAGATAGAATTTGTGATTGAGTTAGCACCAGGCACAGAACCAATCTCGAGGGCTCCAGACCGCATGGCTCCCAATGAATTGAAGGAATTGAAGGCTCAACTACAAGATCTTTTAGACAAGGGGTTAGACCAAGTTACTCACCTTGGGGTGCACCAGTGTTGTTCGTCAAGAAGAAGGACGGTAGTTGTTGGGTTTTATGCCCTAAATAAAACTCTGTTTCAATGTAATCCAGATTATTCAATATCAATAAAGTAACAAAAGTAATTTTTCATTCACTTGTGTATGTTTTGGTTCACTTAATCAATTGCTTGTCTATTTGATTTATAAATTTATCCAAACCCCTTTTCACATACTTGATCATGTTTATTGTGTTGTCAACACAGTGGAAAATAAACATGACTATGTGAATAAAGTATTCCAAGATTTATCAGAACACTGGGTTTTACTGATATGACAATCTACAACAGAGTTTACTTACATTTGGAGAAATGTTATGTTCTTTCCAGAACATAGGTTAAAGTAAAGCTCAGGTTGGATGCATTGAGTATGCATTGGAATGGACCGATATTGAACTTTGAATTAGATTTTGAAATTTACCGTAAATATCTATTCAATTCAATATCATAAGTTGATCCTAGATCACATGATCGAAATCCTGATATTGTTAGGCTCAATTTCAAGAGTATTATTCGTGTTCTTTGATTTGTTAGTTAAGCCTAATCTTTAGTTTGGGCAATACATACATTTTGGGAACACGGCAGTGCGATTGAGTGGGAGCGCTAACATAAATATGGAATCTATAGCTTCTATCTGGCGAATAGTAAGCAAAGGGTGATTTCCTTCGAGCTTAACCAAACGAGATAAATGATTGAGTACTCATTTCACTTAGTTGAAATATCATTTATACATGGTTAAGTGTTTTAAGGATAAAATACGTTGTAGGGTGTTACGGTAATTTAGTCCCTTTACAGTGTAAATCATCCATATTGAGGATCATTGATCACATTAGGATTATAACAATGGATAACTAATGATGTGTCTATATGGTGGAACATATAGAGCATTCTATATACTGAGAGTGCAATTCTGAGTTCTATGTGTGGATTCAACGAAGAATTAATAAGTCAGTGAATTTAAGTGGTAAATTCTAGATCTGCTTATTGGAAGCTCGGATATATAGACCCATGGTCCCCTCACTAGTTGAGATAATATTACTTGTAAGACTCATTTAATTGATTTTAATTAATCAATTAAAAATTCTCAAGATAGACTTGTCTGTTTGAGAATTTATCACTTATTAAGGGCAAAACAGTAAATAGAGATTTTGAAGGGCATATTTATTAATTAGGAAACTTTAATTAGTTTCATTATTAATAAAATAAATGACAATATATTATTTGATAATTATTTTTAATTATTAAATAATTAGATTTGACATTTATGTGGTTGAACAAAGGAATTGGCAGTTTTTGATAAAACAGGAAACTATCAGTGTAGGAAAAGGAAAGTTGGAAAAGTGGCAAGCCTTGTTTCCACAATGCCTAGGCCGGCCACTTAAGCTTCCTTTTCTCTTTGATTTTTTTCAATTCTAAATGTCAATCATAGCCCTGGGTGGTCTTCTATAAATAGAAGGCAAAGGCTTCAGAGTTAAACACAACTGTGCAACTCTTTCACAACATTATTCTGACAGAATTTTCTCTCTGAAAATTCTCTCTGAGCCGCCACCCTCTCTCTCTCTCTTCCTTCACTGTTTCGAAATGTAGAATTCAGAAACAACAAAGAAGGACTATCGGGCTCAGATATTGATTATACTCTACTACAGAAAGGAATCAAGGGTTAGAGATCTGAGTGGGAGGAGACATATATTCCGCTGCACCCAATGTAAGATTTCTGATACTCTTATGTGTTTAATTTTCTATCGTTTTAGAAGTTCATATTTAGGTTGTTAAATCAACATACTTGTGAGTAGATCTAAGTTCCTGGTAAAATAACTTCCAACAGTAGTATGCGGATGTGTATAGACTATCGAGAGCTGAACAAAGTGACTATAAAGAACAAGTATCCCTTGCCTCACATCGATGATTTGTTTGATCAATTACAAGGGGCGATCGTCTTCTCAAAGATCGACTTGAGATCTGGGTACCACCAATTGAAAGTCCGAGAGGAAGATATAGCAAAGACGGCATTTCGAACACGGTATGGGCATTATGAATTTCTAGTGATGTCATTTTGGTTAACCAATGCCCCAGCAGCCTTCATAGATTTAATGAATAGAGTATTCAAGGAATATCTTGACAAGTTTGTGGTGGTATTCATTGATGACATACTCATTTATTCAAAGACAATGGAAGAGCACGAGGAGCACTTAAGGCTAACTCTAAGCAGACTCAAATAGCACCAATTGTACGCCAAATTCAAAAAGTGTGAGTTCTAGTTGGAGAAAGTGGCGTTTCTAGGCCATGTAGTTGTTGGGTTTTATGCCCTAAATAAAACTCATTTCATATAATCAGATTTACTTATTAATAAAGATCAGAAATAACATTTTTATGTTGCATGGTTCACTTAATCAATTGCTTGTCTATTTGATTTATAAATTTATCCAAACCCCTTTTCACATACTTGATCATGTTTATTGTGTTGTCAACACAGTGGAAAATAAACATGACTATGTGAATAAAGTATTCCAAGATTTATCAGAACACTGGGTTTTACTGATATGACAATCTACAACAGAGTTTACTTACATTTGGAGAAATGTTATGTTCTTTCCAGAACATAGGTTAAAGTAAAGCTCAGGTTGGATGCATTGAGTATGCATTGGAATGGACCGATATTGAACTTTGAATTAGATTTTGAAACTTACCGTAACTATCTATTCAATTCAATATCATAAGTTGATCCTAGATCACATGATCGAAATCCTGATATGGTTAGGCTCAATTTCAAGAGTAATATTCGTGTTCTTTGATTTGTTAGTTAAGCCCAGTTTTGTATCAGGGTGATACGTACATTTTGGGAACACGGTAGTACAATTGAGTGGGAGCGCTAACATAAATATGGAATCTATAGCTTCTATTTGGCAAATATAAGTAAAGGATGATTTCCTTCGAGCTTAACCAAACAAAGATAAATGGTGGAGATCTCATTTCACTTAGGTGAAATATCATTTATACAGGGTTAAGTGTTTTAAGGATAAAATACATTGTAGGGTGTTACGGTAATTTAATCCTGTACAGTGTAAATCATCTATATAGAGGATCATTGATCACATTAGGGTTATAACAATGGATAACTAATGACGTGTCTATATCGTGGAACATATAGAGCGTTTCTATATGACTGAGAGTGCAATTCCAAGTTCTAAGTGTGGATTCAATGAGGAATTAATAAGTTAGGGAATTTACTTGGTAAATTCGGTTCGACTTATTGGAAGCTTGGTTATATAGACCCATGGTCCCCATACTAGTTGAGACCATACTGCTTGTAAGACTCAGTTAATTGATTTTAATTAATCAATTATAATTCTAAAAGTTAGACTATGTCTACTTTATGAATTCTCACGGTTTCAGGATGAAATCGTAAAGAAAAGGGTTTCTAGGTTTAATTATTAATTAAGAGACTTTGTATGTCTAATTAATAATTATTTTAAATGACATTATTATTTAATAATCTATTTTAGTTATTAAATAATTAGTTTTGGCATTTAAATGATTAGAATTGGAAAAATGGTATTTTTGGAGAAATTGAAATAAAATTGAGGAAACTGCAAAATCCAAATGAGGCCCATATCACCCTATGGCCAGCACCTCTTTGTGTGTTTCCCAATTATTAATTTCAATTTTAATTGCCATGTAATTGCTAATCAAAGCCTAGCTATAATAGGAAAATGGTGGATCACACTAAATAAGACAGTTAATTGATTACACAGTAATTAAAGAAACTGTTTTATTTGGAAAGTTGTGCTCTCCCTTCTCCCTATATATAGCAGCCCTTGTTCTCTTCTCTTGTACATCAAATGAAGCAATAAGCCACGAAATTCAAGAGAGAAAAAGAGAGAAAATTTCGAAATCCTTGTGAGATGAGTAGTGCCCACACACATCAAGTGGTATCTCAATCATAGTATGGAAGACTATGGAAATTCTGCATCAAAGAAGGAGAAAAGAAGATCCAGGTTCAGATCTTGGTGATGCTCTGCTACAGAAAGGAATCAAGGGCTAGAGATCTGAACGGAAGGAGTCATATTATTCCGCTGCACCCACTGTAAGGTTTTCTAACTTTATATGTGTTTATTTTCATTGTTTTAGAATTCATATTAGGTTGTTAATCCAACATACTTGTTAGTAAATCTAGATCCTGGTAAAATAATTTCCAACAGTATTGTCCAAAGATGGGGTAGAGGTGGACCCTGCGAAAATTGAAGCAGTGAAGAGCTGGCCAAAACCAAAAACCGCAAGTGAGGTTCGAAGTTTCCTCGGACTAGCTGGATATTATAGGAGATTCGTTGAAGGGTTCTCAAAAATAGCCACACCGTTGACGAATCTGACTCAAAAGCAACAAAAATTTGCATGGACAGATAAATGTGATGAAAGCTTTCAGACATTGAAAGATAAACTCATAACAGCACCCGTCCTGTGTGTTCCAACTAACAAAGACAAATTTGTAGTATATTGCGACGCATCAAAGCAAGGGCTCGGCTGTGTGTTGATGCAGAATGAGAAGGTGGTAGCCTATGCCTCTAGGCAGCTAAAGGAGTATGAGACAAGGTACCCAACTCATGACTTAGAGTTGGCAGCAGTGGTCTTTGCATTGAAAATCTAGAGGCACTACCTCTATGGAGAGAAGTGTGAACTATACACAGATCACAAAACCCTAAAATACTTCTTTACGCAGAAAGAGCTCAACATGAGACAGAGGCTGTGGTTGGAACTGGTAAAAGATTACGATTGTGAGATACTATACCATCCTGGAAAGGCTAACGTAGTGGCGGATGCACTTAGCAGATGCAACTATGCAAGCTTATCAATGTTAAAGGCATTAAAAGTGTCGTTGCAACAGGAAATCGAGAGATCTAGAATAGAGTTAGTAACAGGAAAGCTAGCTAACCTCACAATTGAATCAAATTTATTAGAGAATATCAAAGAAGAACAAGCCCAAGATGAGTTTTTAATCAAGAAGCGGGTCGAACTACAAAATGGGAAAGCCGGGGACTTCTCAGTTAATGAAGATTGTATTGTACTATACAAGGCAAGGGTGTGTATACCTAATAAAGCGGAGTTGCAATCAAAAATCTTACAAGAGGCGCACACTACACCCTATTCTTTACACCCAGGATCAACCAAAATGTACAATGATCTTAAAGGTAGGTATTGGTGACCGGGTATGAAAAATGATATAGCAAAATTTGTAGCAAAATGCCTTACCTGCCAGCAAGTTAAGGCCGAACACCAGAGACCTGCAGGGTTGTTGCAATCTCTTGATATTCCTGAGTGGAAATGGGACGATATTGCTATGGATTTTGTGACGGGGTTACCGAAGAACAGCAAACGACAAGATTCTGTCTGGGTGATTATTGACAGACTCACTAAATTAGCACATTTTCTGCCTGTGCGCACTAATTACAACGCAGAGCAATATGCTGAACTATATGTAAAAGAAATTATAAGGCTACATGGAGTCCCAAAGACCATTGTATCTGATAGAGGTTCAGTTTTTACCTCTAAGTTTTGGGAAAGTGTGCAAAGTGCTTTGGGCACAAAACTGAAGTTGAGTACAGCATTCCATCCTCAAACTAATGGACAATCGGAACGAACTATTCAAATACTAGAAGACATGCTACGAGATTGTGCGTTGGATTTCCCAGGTAACTGGAGTAACTATTTGCCACTAATGGAGTTCTCGTACAACAATAGCTATCAATCTACAATAGGGATGGCACCCTATGAAATGTTGTATGGGAAGAAGTGTCGATCACCACTACACTGGGATGAGGTTGGCGAAAAGCGATACTTAGGCCCAGACCTAGTAAGAGAGGCCACTGAAGCGGTAGGAAAGATTCGAAATAGAATTGTAACTGCAAAAAGCCGCCAGAAAAGTTATGCGGACGCAAAGAGACGGAATGTGGAATTTGCAGTGGGTGATAAAGTGTTCCTTCGAGTGTCACCTATGAAAGGGGTTATGCGTTTTGGAAAGCGAGGAAAGCTATGTCCAAGATTTATAGGTCCTTTTGAGATATTGGACAGAGTGGGACAGGTAGCTTTATCGACTGGCATTGCCACCAGTATTAGCTGAGACGCATAATGTGTTCCATATTTCTATGCTACGAAAATACGTGTCGGATCCATCACACGTGCTGAACTATGAAAGAATGGAGCTAAAGCAGGACTTGAGCTATGAAGTGCGACCAGTTCGCATTATAGAGAGAGGAACGAAGGAGTTAAGGTCCAAAAGTATTTCTCTAGTACAAGTTCTGTGGAGCAACTGTTCAGAAAGGGAGGCAACATGGGAAATGGAGGGAGACATGAAAGAACAATACCCCGAACTTTTTGGTAAGTCTAATTTCGAGGACGAAATTTCCTTTAAGGAGGGTAGAATGTAATATCCAGTTTATATACATATATTGGTATTTAGTATATTAAGTGTGATACAATTATATTGTTATTATTATTATTATTATTATTATTATTATAATCTTTTTGTTTCTTTTTTTTTTTGTTGTGCGTGTGAGTGGGTGAGAAAATGATGATATATATGTATATATTAAATAGTTAGATAAATAAATAGTGAGGCATTAAATTAGTTAGTTTAAAATTTAAAATTTAAATCAGCATAATTTTATCTGATTAGTTAGATTTTTATTTTTAAATTTAAACCTATTATACGATATGTTATATACGTATATACTCTAGAACCCTAGCAGCCAGATATTATCGTATTCTTTTATTCTCACCATATCTCAATTTTTTTTATCCTCTCTATTGCACCAAATCAATTGTTTTCATCTTAAGAGCTTCGGGGTCAGCAATCAACCGATCATCATTCCGTGTCTTCGAAATCTTCAGGTAAAATTCGTAGTTGTTTTTACTTTCGTTTTCAGAGAAATAGGCTTTCATAAAACTATCATATCTCTCTCCTCGTATGGCCGTTTTCAGTGATCTAGGTACCGTTTTAAAGATAATTTATGTTCTACATTTTTCATGAAGAAACTCTTTCCTAATTCTGATTATTTCGATGTCAAAAAATTCATGTTTTACACTGACTGTCGAATTACAGTTTTTTTTTAAATTTCTTTTCGATGTTGCCTTAGTTAAAGTTTGATATATCTCTCGATATCTATTATTTTGCGGCGATTTATGTACTGTTAGAAAGATAATTCAATAATCCATATTTTCTTTGAAGAAACCTTTCCCTAATTCGGAGTTCTTACCAGTCAAAAGTTAGTATCTTTACTCAGTTGTAATATTTCGTTTTAAGTTTTATTTCAGAAAAAGTGTCTTCAGTAAAAATTCAATATCTCTCTCACTTTTAATCCATTTTAAAAGATCTTTATCTCGTTTTAAATCTTAGAAAAATAGCTACATTTTTTATGTAGAAAGTATTGTCTAGATCGGGGTGTAACTATTTTTAAAACTTTTATTTTTAGGCTGTATTCAGAAATCGGCATGATCCAGGATTTTAAAGAAACTGTTTTGAGAAAACATGCATAACTCCTAGGTTATAGCTCCAATTTTGATGATTTTTATACCGTTAGAAAGGTCTTTCAATTAAATAAAAACTTTGTGAACAGTAGAACTTCTAATTCAAACGTTTTATAAGTCAAATTCTAGGCTAAAGTTGTTGTACAATAAGAGTAAAAAATATATTGAATTTATCGGTGGACTAAGGGTTTCGTTAAATGTTATAGGGCCTAGAAGGTATCGTAGGAGTTAATTACAGCGGAGTTGAGGTAAGGAAAAATAATTATACTTTATACTTGCTTTTTATATGGTTTGAGTACCTAGTATGACTGCTTGAATAAATTGTATTGAAACTGTGGAATGTGATAGTTTCGGTGAAATATTAGTGTTTTGTCGATGGATTGTATATGGCTGTTTAATCATGTTCCAGGTACTTGGAAGTGGTTGGAAACCACACATGTATGGTGATGTGGTAACTGAGGCAGTGTATGTAAGGGTGCACTGGTTATTGGTACTGCTTTCTGGTTAAGAACGTAAGACACTCCAGATTTGTATGGAAGCTCGAGTGTGAGTATGTGGTATTTCAGTATTTGTGTGGCTGCCTCTATTTATACTTATGATTAGTTTGTTGTATGTTTGATGTATATGTTTGAGCTATGATGTGTGAATGCTGGTACATAGTATTTTGTTTTTCCTTACTGGGCTTTGCAACTCACCCCTTATTTACCCCCTATGTGTAGATAAGTAAGCCTGTAAGCTTTCGATGACAAGTTGAGTCTGGGCAGCATGGGGTGTATCTCGTGTGATCATGTAACTGTGTGTGGTCTTGGCCATCTTCCGCAGAAAGTTTTTATTTTAATTTATTAAACTTATCGAGGATGTTGTCGTTTAAATTTTCAACTACTTTTTCCTAAGTGGTAATACTTTATTTTCAACTGGGTACCCATGTTTTGAAAAGTGTTATTTTTTTTAATAAAGGCAACATTAGTATCTTAACGCCAGTTTATTTATGGCATCTTATTTTACGTAAGTAAGGGCGTTACACTGAGCCTCTCTCTCTCCCTATCTTTGGCCGACCCCACTCTCTCTCTCTTCTTCCTTGAATTTCGAAATTTCTTAGTGTGAGAGTAGTGCCCACACACAGCAAGTGATACCTCAATCATACTGAGGAAGATCGTGAAGAAAGATTTTCACCAAGAAGGAGTTTCAGCACTAAAGAATCAGAGAAAGAGATCCAGGTTAAGATATTGATAATGCTCTGCTACAGAAAGGAATCAAGGGCTAGATATCTGAATGGAAGGAGTCATTATATTCCGCTGCACCCAATGTAAGGTTTCCTAAACTTTATATGTGTTTATTTCATCGTTTTAGAAAGTTCATATTTAGGGTGTTAATCAACATACTAGTGAGTAGATCTAAGATCCTAGTAAAATAATTTCCAACAACTGGTCTCAGAGCCATGGTAATTGATTTGCTTGCAAGAAATTTGGACTTTAAAACGATTTTTTGATGTTTTGGATGGTATCATGTTGTATTGAGTGTTATTTGATGATTGATTGATGTTTGGGAATTTTTCGTGAAAAATAATTGAATATCTGTTTATGGAATTATTTTTATTGGATAGTATGGAAAACATTAAGCAAGTTACTTTGTTACATAACCCAATTTCGATTTAATTTGAATTAGTTATGATTTTTTGAAGTTTCGAAAAAATCGGGTTGTGTCGCTGCACCACCTGCGCACGCGGAAATCATGCTGATTTCCTCCTGCGCCGAGTTTGCACGCCCAAACAGCCCCAGCACGCCCGCGGACAGGTATGCACAGCATCCCGTCCGTACAGCTTGCAATTTTTTCGTTTTTCTTCGTTTTTTCATGCTTTTTCATGGAATTAACTTTCGATTTTTTGTGTAGTTCTGTATTTATACATTTACTATTCCTAATTCAATTTTAATTATCGTAATTAAATTTATTAATATTTTTTAAATTTAATTCATGATATTAGTGTAATTTGAATTTAAACATAGTAAGTATCTATCTTTTTTGCTTAATTATCTATCTTATTTTTAAATTTAATTATATCTTATCTTATTTTTAAAATTTAAGGTCAGATTTTAAAATTTTAAAATTAATTTTTTTTTTAAATAATTTGACCTTATTTAAATTTAAAATAAGATAACTATAATCATGTAATTTTAAATAGATGTAAGATATTTTGCTAACTTTTAAATTTTGTTATTTTATTTATTTAAATTACATTTAAAATCTGAAAAAGAAATTCATTTATCTTTTTTAATTTTTTATTTAATTTTTATTTATAAAATAACATTAAAATTTTAAGTAGTTAGCAAATTTTGAAATGATATTTAGGTTGGCTGAAACCTAATTTTTCAAAAATTGTATGTTTAATTTTAAATTTTAAATTTTTTTAAATTTTGAAATCTTTCAACTTTTTTTTAAAATTTTTGAATTTTTTTTATTTAATTAATTATTTTTTCAAAATTATTTATTTAAAATTAAATAAATCCTACATCCAACTATCCAGCTAACCTTGTTGCAGGAGTATGTGTTTTAGCTTGTTTGTAAGTTTTCAAAACCTATTATTGCTTGATTGCAAATAGCCATGGTTAACCTTTTGCCAGATCTAATGATCTGATGGCTCCCTTGGTCAAGTCAATAATTTGTAACAGGTAAATTTACAATCTTCTTTCATCTGTGTATGACCTAGCAACATGATAAGACCCATCCAAAGTGTGCCTGTGTGAGCCTATGTGTTTAATTTCATTATAGATGCATATAGGTTGTTGTTGCTAAATAAAATGTCATAACTTGATAGATTTTATTTAGGCCCATTTAGTTTTTGGGCCTATTCAATTAATAACAGTTGTTCATTTTAAGGTTAAATTCCTCTCTTTTGGGCCTTGTGTGAGAGTTGGGAGCCATAGAAGTGGGTACGGCATACTGAACCCAGCACCCCCTCACATGAACCACCCCAATTGTGAAGGCTCATTTGCCTGATTTGAATAACTGTACTAGGTTAATTAAACTAGTTTAACCTAATAAAATTTATTAGCAACATAATTAATTTCATTTATTTTGAAATTAATTTAAGAAAACAATAGTTTAAAGAATTTTATATTCTAAGCTACACTATATGTATTTTCTTGTATTTAATTAAATATAGAATTATAACCATCTAGATTCTTTCTGAAGCTTAATTTAAATTTTTCATTAAATATTCCTATTTAAGTTGATATTTAGTTATCTACAACTAACAAACTTAAATCTGAATATCTTTTGGATTTAAAATTTTAAAATTAAGTTGAGGAATTTTAGGCATTGGTTATTAAGATTCTTTAGATATTTTTTTTAAGTTAATATCTTTTTGAATATTAACTTAAAATGGAATATTTTAGATATTTTTTTAAGTTAATATCTTCTCGAATATTAACTTAAAATGGAATATTTTCAAATTAAGTGGTTACAACTTAATTTTTACTATTTAATTAAATTTAAATTTGAAAAAAAAATATTTAGGTTCTAGATTTTTTCTAATACAACCTGAATTAGATATTTTTTCAAATTTTGTGGAAAAGATACTTAGTCGAAAAAGATATTTTCTAGATAGTTATTTCTAGACTACTTATTATTTCTAATATTAAATAGGAAAATATTATACATTGTGAAATTAATTATTTAAATAATTAATTTTGGTACAATTTATTTTAATTATATTTTTCCTAGTATTAAACTAGAGATTAATAATTTAGCCTTCTCTACACTTAATTATTTATTTCTTGAATTTAATACATTTAATTAATTTGAAAATTAAATATCTAAGTTGATTTTCATCATGATACTTAAATATTTCTTTTTCATGACACTTAATTAAATAGAAAATTATTTTTAGTTGAAATTTAATTTTTTAACTAAATTTAAATAATTTTCATAATATATTTTTTCTTTATTTTATTAATCAAATTTCGAAATTGCATTTCCTAAATGCTGGAATTTCGAATTTTATTCAAAAAATGGATTAAAGTTGTAAATTATTTATTTTAATTTTGGACCAACTTAAATCAATGATTTTTTCATTTATTGATTAAATTAAAACAAATGAATTAAAGTATATTATTAGAAATTAAATTAATTAGTCAAAGGAAAATCTAGATAGGTGATATTTTTGCTTGAAGTATTTTTCTAGTGTATTTAATTAAATAGAAATTAATATTTAAGTTGATTTTCATCATCATACTTAAATATTTGCAATTTTTCTAATATATATTTAATTAAATAGGAAAATTATATTTTTTGTCGTAAATTAATTTTGAGCCAACATTAAATATGAGTAATTTTTCCAGGATTTATTTTTTATTTTAACATGCATTTTTCGAAAATTGTATTCTTAAATATTTTAATTTTTCGAAATGCAATATATATTTTTAGAAAATTAAATTTTAGTTGTAAATTAATTTAAATTAATTTTGTAACAACTTAAATTGAATATTTTTCTAAATATTTATTGGAAATTATTACTAAGATGGAAGAAATTCGTGTTATTTTCATATCCATCGAAGTAAAATTTATAAATATTAAATTAAAATTGATATTTAGAATTTTTCATTCTAAATTGGCAATTTTAATTAAATAAATATTTATTTAAAATAAATAGATTAAATAAAGAGAATCAAAGAAAATACAACTCTCATTAAATAATGAGCTTTATTATTAAGATATTCGATCTCCATTGTTGGTTTTACATCGCGTTTGTTTTAGTGAGTAATCCTCCCTAATGGAGGAACGTTCATTAGCAATTTCGTACCGTTTAATCTCGAAAGATAAGTAGTTTGTAAGTGTTTTATATGGTGTGGATCACCCTAATGGTGGCGACCATATTTGACTTGCAAATTATGAAACAATGGTGGAAGCTCCTAAGATAGAATTGCCTCGACTCTCGCCTAAACGGGACAACGCTGAATTTCAACCTTGATCGAATAAAAGGTTGCTAGAATGTTTAACATTTTAGATGAGCTGACAACTCTATTCAATGGATGGTAGCTTTGACTCTCGCCTAAACGGGACATTGATATCAATTTGTTGAAAACCTTGGAAATTATTTAGGATTGTATGTTTTAGTATTTTCACTTGTCATTCCTACTTGCTATATGTTTAAATAATTTCTGAATTGTGTATGAATTTATATTGAACCATGTTATTTTCTGTTATTAAGTTGTAGTTTAATTTCGAATCTTCATTGTTGGTCTAACTTGGCTTGTTTATCTAATGAGATAAATCCCTAGTGGATTTTCACCATTAGACATACATAATAGTGTTAGATCTCGAAAGATAAGTATTGTATATGCAACATCTAGCTGTTCATCAATTGATGACACCTTAGACTAGTATTTTTACAATATGAAACAAGAAGATTGTATAAATAAGATTACTTTGACTCTCGCTAATCGAAGCATCGTTGGATTCTTATTTACAAACGAAATTATCCTAATTCCACCTAGCTTATTCATTTCGAATTAGCTCAATAACATATCATTGAATGAATGGTCTATATATCATTTAATGTCATTATATTTTCTCTTAAGAAATTAAATGACGCATATGATTATAATCCCGAAATTCTATTCCCAATTGATATAAAACCTCAATCTTAGAAATCTCCTACTTGTATGGGCAAATCTGACTTAGAGTTTAAATTAGTAGTGGTGGTCCAAGAAATAATTACTCATTATATTTGGTTGAATTTAAGTCTTTGACTTTAATTTTAGAATCCAAACAGAAATTTTCTTATATTTCTATTTTCAGGAAGCAATACAGTTACACTTTCAAGTGTTTAATATCCATCTTCTATTAATGGATTCAAACTGTATGGAATATGAGTTTGGTATTCTGTGACCAGGATCCACTTGCACTATTCTAAGAACTCTTTGATGTAACTAAACCTAAGTCATCAAAAAACACTACAACATTTTTATTAATCTATGGCATTTGTATCTTGTTCATAGTGGATTTGACAAGATCAATCTCTGCAAAGAGTTAATATGCCTATATCCACTGAAAGTAGTTCATCTCATTCGCAGATGGATGTACATTCAGGGGTGGATATGAGTTTTTCGTTGTATTCTTAAAACGATAACTCTAGATTATACCTTTTAGCAAGAAATTTGAAATGTTTGAAAAATTTCATTACTTTCTAGCAATGGTTAAAACCATTAAGGTAAGTGGTTAAAGATCTTGCGAACTGATAGGGGTGGAGAAATAGTTAGTTGATATGCAGTTCAAAGATCATTAAATTGATTTTTGAATAATATCCAAACTCACCTCCCCAGAAATTTCGAGTTGCATGTTGATGATTAGTTACTAGTCGTTGTCTAATTCCTTCTATGGTAGTACAATTTCAGAATGATGTAATGGTTGTATACTTAATGTAAATCATTACTAGATTCATGGATGACCTAATCAAAATATTAAGAAAAGCTAGAACTGTTAACCATGGTTTGTTAGCTATTCTAAGTGATTAGGGGTGGACCATCCCATAGTCAAACAAATAAGAAAGTGTTTGTTCAAACAAATACTACTTTTCTAAGAAAATGAATAAGTTTGAAAATAAAGTAGCAAATAAAGGAGATATTTTTCTTGATTCCAAAAGTGTTCTATCATCTTATATGACATATGCCTCTGTTGTCTTGTCACAACCAAAGAAGTTAATACCATTTAGTTTTCTTAGACATAATTCACGGTACCTTGTCGTAGTGGGAGAGTTTCTAGGAACTCACCTTCTTATGACTTGGGAGACACTAGTGATTTAAAATCCATTGTGAGTTTAAACAAGTAATGAATTGTCAAGATAAGAAACTAAGAAGAAAAGCCAATAGAACTATGGTTTAATCCATTCACATGGAATAACCTAAAGTTTTCTATTACAAGGACATAAAAAGAAATTTTAGTTAATAAGTCTATTCTATGGACTTAACAAAACTTCATGTTCCTAGTTTTATAGGTTTGAGTTTATCTAAACCTATGGCTCGTCGTATACTTGGTAATTACATAGTCTAATGCAAGCAACTTACTTTAGTAAGATCCTGAAGCATTTTCTTTCTAATGGAAATCTATAGAAGCTTCACAACTTCTTAGGCATAGATTTTATTTATCTAAGGAAAAGTCTCAACTATTCCAGAAAAGATAAAGCCATGAAAGAATTTCTTATATCAACAGTGAGAGGTGTCAGATATGCTTTAGTATGCCTTAGACCAGACACCTGCTGTTGAGTGGGAGTAATGAGTAGGTATCAGATTAATCCAGGAGAAGAATATTGCCAGACAATCAAGTTAATCTTAAGATTAAGAAGAGGAACTATGTGTTAGTCTATAAGGGTGTGTTTAAAACTCTTAGACTACACCACATCAGATTTCGAAATTCGCCTTTGTGCTTGAAAATCTTTCTGATAAGATGGTGATTACTCTGGGGGTGGAATAGTTATTTTGGAGAAGTGTAAAAACCTATCTAAAGTCTCTAGGTCTACCAAAAAGGGACTGAATGTTAAAGTTGCAGGAAAGGAACTTATTCAGTATCAGGAAAGTTCAATACATCTTTGGCACCATTCCAAATTGCCTAAACTACTAGTGTTACTTCCTGAATAACCAAGAAGTAGTTGCCAAAGGTATAGAATCCAGTATCCCAAGAGAGTAGACATATAGAGAGGAATTTCACATTATCAATGATTTTGTGATTAAGGAAGAGTAATAGTGGAGGAAAGGTTGTGCTTAATTCAACCTTTGAGATCCTATTACGAGGAGTTTACTACTACTACACTTGATTTGTATATCGAGGTGTTGAGATTATTTGAAACGCACTTTTTTTGTTTTATATTAGTGCAAGTGGGAGTTTGTTGGGTTTTATGCCCTAAATAAAACTCATTTCAATATAATCAGATTTACTTATTAATATAGATCAGAAATAATATTTAATGTTGCATGGTTCACATGATTTATCTCATGATTATATGTACATAATGTATAAATTCATCTGAAACCCTTTTCACATACTTGATCCTGTTTATTGTGCTGTCAACACATTTGAAAGTAAACATGACTATGTGAATAAAGTTTCCTAGATTTATCAGACATAGGGTTTTACTGATATGATAATCTACAACAGAGTTTGCTTGCATTTGGAGAAGTGCTATGTTCTTTCCAGAGCATTGGTTAAAGTAAAGCTCAGGTTGGATGCATGGAGTATGCATCGGAAGGGACCGATATTGAACTTTGACTTAGATTTATTAAACTTACCGTAATATCTATTCATGTCAATATTGCCTAGTTAATCCTAGATCAAATGATCTTAATCCTGTTATGATTAGTTTCAATCTAAAGAGGCTATTCGTGTTCTTTGATTTGTTAGTTAAGCTTACTTTTGGGTCAGGGTGATACGTACATTTTGGGAACACGGTAGTGCAATTGAGTGGGAGCGCTAACATAAACATGGAATCTATAGCTTCTATCTGGCGAATAGTAAGTAAAGGATGATCTCCTTCGAGCTTGACCAAACAAAAATAAATGGTGGAGATCTCATTTCACATAAGCTGAAATATCATTTATACGGGGTTAAGTATTTTAAGGATTAAATACACTGGAGGGTGTAACGGTAATCTAATCCCTTTACAGTGTAGATCATTCATATAGAGGATCATTGATCAAATTAGGATTATAACAATGGATAACTAATGATGTGTCTATATGGTGGAACATATAGAGCATTCTATATACTAAGAGTGCAATTCTAAGTTCTATGCGTGGATTCAACGAAGAATTAATAAGTTAGTGAATTTAAGTAATAAATTCTTGATCTACTTATTGGAAGCTCGGTTATATAGACCCATGGTCCCCCCACTAGTTGAGATAATATTGCTTGTAAGACTCATATAATTAGTTTTGATTAATCAATTATAATTCTCAAATTAGACTATGTCTATTTGTGAATTTTTCACTAAGTAAGGGCGAAATTGTAAAGAAAGAGTTTTTAGGGGCATATTTGTTAATTATGATACTTTATATGGTTCAATTAATAAATATGATAAATGACAATATTATCTAATAATTATTTATAGTTATTAAATAGTTAGAATTGGCATTTAAATGGTTGAATTAGAAAATTGGCGTTTTTGAGAAAATTAGATGCAGAAAAGATAAAACTTCAAAATTGCAAAAGTGAGGCCTAAATCCACTATGCTTGGCCGGCCACTTTTGTAGGGAATTTAAACTGATATTTTCATTATTTTAATGCCAAATAATTCAAACCTAACCCTAGTGGAATGCTATAAATAAATAGTGAAGGCTTCAGGAAAATTACACTTTTCTTCTCACTTTTTCATTCAGAAAAACTGAGCCTCTCTCTCTCTCCCTATCTTTGGACGACCCCACTCTCTCTCTCTTCTTCGTTGAATTTCGAAATTTCTTAGTGTGAGAGTAGTGCACACACACAGCAAGTGATACCCCAATTATAGTGAGGAAGATCGTTAAGAAAGACTTTCAGCAAGAAGGAGTTACAGCACTAAATAATCAGAGAAAGAGATCCAGGTTCAGATATTTATAATGCTCTGCTACAGAAAGGAATCAAGGGCTAGAAATCTGAACGAAAGGAGTCATATTATTCCACTGCACCCAATGTAAGGTTTCCTAAACTTTATATGTGTTTATTTCATCGTTTTAGAAAGTTCATATTTAGGGTGTTAATCAACATACTTGTGAGTAGATCTAAGATCCTGGTAAAATAATTTCCAACACTTTGTTCATACTAAAGTTTAAAATTTCCATTAGATATGAACATAAAGTTCTTTTGTCCAGACCCATCTATTCCTTCCCCGGCTGCTCGGATTACCGCCTCTTAAGATGTTACTAATAGTTTCCTAGTCAAAAAGGTTGTGTAGCATGGGTGTGTCCAAGTTTCCGTCAGGTAAAAATAAATCTGGCACTTTCTCCAAACTTAGCTATTGACGATAATTGGGCTTAGGGTAAAAATCCGTACCATGGATAACCCAAGGGTCATCCCAAATACTTGTCTCTCTCCCATCAGATATTAGCTTACACGCCCCTTTTCTTAAAATCTCTTTAGGTCGCACCACATTTCTCCAAAATTAAGAATCAGAGCTCTTAACCTCACAGTCAAAAAACTACTTGCCCTTAAGGTACTTAAATCTGAGAACATTACAGTACAACGACTGTTCCTCAGTAATCAGAGCCCAGCCCCACTTGGCCAGCAATGCCTGTATACAACTTTGTTCATACTAAAGTTTAAAATTTCAAGTAGATATGAACATAATTTTAATGATAATATAAATTTTTATTTGTGACAATGACGGTACTCCAAGACTATATATTTGTTTCATCATATCACATGATCATATATCTATAATTCTTGATGCATATGAAGTACTTCAGGACTCCTCTATTAATGAATTAACTACATATATTTAATATTTTTCAATATACAAAAAGAAATAAAAGTTTGTTCTTCAATCATTTATAAAAAAAACTCTTCAAGAGTCTATCACAGCATATAATTTACAAATTTATATTGCATAGACAATCATACGTGTTTTTCAAATAATAATTTACTTACATGTCTTTATTTCATACAAAGATCTTTGTCATGTAGTGCACGCGACTTTAAATTTACATCACTTAATAAATGTATGAAATTATTCTAGAATTTTTAGATAAGGCTTTCAAATTCTCACTGTATTAGGAGCTCAAAATAAATAACCTTTTGTTGCAATTTTTATGTGACACTTATAAATCCTCATAAAATATATTTCAGACTATAATCAAATCATGATTATATTTTCTCAATAATTAAGCCTTTTATCCCAATTTTTGCAATCTGACGTGGCATCACGTGGAGTCCACTTGGAAAATCTGCTCGGGAAGCATAGTCCAAGCAGGATACCTCGCTGGCATGCTCAGAGCAAGATATTTAGCAATCCACGCAGAGCGACCAACACTTAGCGAATTGAACTTTCGCATCGTGAGTCATCAGCATAATCCCTATAACTCAGGGATCAATTTACGTGGATATGGCATACACACGATCCCGCTATCAGTGTATTCAGCCTCAATCCCAAGATCCTTGCATTCAGCATTGATCCCACGATCTTTCTGTTTATACGCATTGTAACGAGAGGGGAAACTCTGCCTCCCCAAGCTTCTTAGCCCTTTAAATAGTGATGTATGTTCACTGCGCAGGGGATCGGTCAAAAAGCAGTTGAGCTAAGACTATACTATTATCTAAGAATTATATATTCAGAGATACTGTTGTAAGAGCTTTAAGAAAAGGAATCTTTCTCCTTGATCTTAGGTCAATACAAATAACGAGGATTAGGCTATTACGGAACTGCTCGAGGTTGAACCTCTATAAAATTCCTGTGTCTTTTTATTGCTTTATCATATATATGTTATCATATATTATTTATCGCTTATAAAATAGACTCATTGTCGTTGGCTAAAAGCGAAGTCAACAGTTTGGTGCTTTCATTGAGAGAAGGATCATGAATCGCTCTTTATTCAACATCTAACTGCCAATACGATGGTGCAAAATCGTAGAGGCCTAACTAATCCGGCGAATTCATAGACGTTGGATCCTACATCCTAGAACCCAGGGAGCACAAGGGTTCTGCCTGCTGTTAATCCTGGACAGCCGACAAGCGTGGGGAATGGTGAAAATGTTCCTATAGATGGAATTGCGCCTGGTGTGCAAGAGACTGAGAATAACAGTGTAACACCCTAACTAACTTAGGCGTATTACGTGATTTTTAAACGTACTGTGCAGCTCGTTGCTAATCAACGAGGTTTATGGAAAAACGTGATTAATTAAAATTTTGCTTTTTAATTAAACTTATAAACCATATTACAAAAGACTCGGGATCCCGATTATAAAAATATTTACAAAAAGTTTAACTGTTTAACTGTTACATCAAAATAAAAGTCGTCTAACGACCAGTTACAAAAACTCAGCCTTGCTGTCCCGAGGATCGTACGCTCCAGGCCTAACCGCCCCGACATGTACAATCTCATAAGCTCGCTCACGGTCCATCAGCTAAAGCCTTGCCTTTACCTACACATGAACATAAACTGTGAGTCGACAGACTCAGTAAGAAAAGCATAATAATATCATACATAATACTAACTGCCGTGTCCAACACGATACTGAGTCCCGCTACTGCCATGTCCAACATGGTACTGAGCCACTACTGCCATGTCCAACATGGTACTGAGTTTTGAACGTTCACAGGGACGGTACTATTGACAAGTATCCTCCTGATCGGTCGAACCGGTCATACTCCGCCGCCGGTCATACTCCACCGTACCGACGGGATAGGTCAATAGCACTGAACCACCAACCAAATGTCACTGACGGTCGAACCGGTCATACTCCGGCTGCTGGTCATACTCCAGCCTGTACCGACGTGACAGGGTTGGATGGTTCGAAGCCTATATACATGACTAATGTAATCTAGCAGGCTTCCTACATGCACGCTAAACATGTAATCTACATATGCATACTGTTATACTAATCTTACCTGGATTCCGATTTCAGGTGTGCCGGTCAACCTGACTGGAACTGAAGCTGAGCGGCGGATTACTGGCTCCTAAACCATAAAAATCACAATGCTATAAGTGACACGCTAAATCACTTCCCGGGGACTTAAACTAGGAACTAAAAGTTTCCCTATCGATAAAAAGCATGGCAATACCCCCAAAAACATAAAAACGAGGAAAACTAGGGTTCTGAAAAATTCCCCAACCTACAGAGGTTGCCCAACCGGAATTCCGGTTCGGGAATTATCGAACCCTCATCCGAATTCCGGATGCACAACCGAATTCCGGTTCCTCGCGAGCGACAAACCAAATTTTTCATAACTCGACCAAGTCCACCCCAAATGGTTCCAAACTTTCCAGACCTGTTCTATACCTTCCCTAGAACATTTCTAAGGCCTCAAACTAACCCAGAAACCACAGAATCAAAAATCACCATTAAAGCTCAAGCTTTGAGTTCTAAACTCAAACTTGAGCAATTCTCACAAACATGCATTCAAACCTAGTTAATTCTACTCAAATAAGCATGAAATCACCTCTGAAAACTATTAGAAACTACAGCAACAACACAATCACAGAATCACTATATTTTCCTCCAAAAATCACATTTTTGCATAGAAAATTCAAAGCTTTAAACAATCTATCCAATATGCTTTCAAAATCACTTAAACAACCCTAATCTAACATGCTTAAACTCAGAAACAACAATCAGATTTCAGCAGTAATAACAACAACCATTCAAGCATGCATTTCATCAATTTTCATAAAAATCTCAAGAAAACTAATTAGAAAAAAGCTAGACAAGAATTACCTTGATTAGAGACGCACTAACTAGCTGAAATTTACTTCAAATTGAAGAGGAAAAATCACCCTTGAAGCTGGCCCAAATGGCCGAAAAGAGAGAGAGAGAGAGAGAGAGTTTTCTTTTCAAAATTTCTAATTTTTCTAAGTGTTGAATTTTTTTTTGTGAAAAGGAATATAAATCACATAGCTTTTAATAAATCCATTTCAGCCAAAAATACACTTAAAATAAACATTTAATCCATTTAATAAATCACATAAGACAAAATACTAATGGGGCAAAAAGACCATTTTGCCCCTCCACCATAAAACCACATAAATCATATTAAAGGGGTATTTTTGGGACATTCTAAATTCCCGGCCATTCCCGACATTCCCAATGTCTAAAACCCGTCCCCAAATTACTAACATACTAAGTTGTGATTCTACTGAGCCAAACGCCGAGTTCCAAAATACCGGACACCGGAAATGCAAAATATGCAAGCTACTGAATAACATAAATAACAGTATAATAAATTATTTAAATAGCTATAAATAATTTCATAATTAATCACAATTAACTGATAATTTCCAAATTAGCTAAGCGGGCTTTACAACTATCCCCCCCTTAAAAGGATTTCGTCCCCGAAATCTAACCTGAATAACTCTGGATATTGAGCTCGCATATCTGACTCAAGCTCCCAGGTGGCTTCTTCCACCTTACTGTTTCTCCAGAGAACCTTGACCAAAGCTATGGTCTTATTCCGAAGGACTTTATCCTTTCTATCCAGGATCTGCACTGGCTGTTCCTCATAGGTCATGTCTGGCTGAAGCTGAAGACTCTCATAACTGAGTATATGAGAGGGGTCTGAAACGTATTTTCTCAACATCGAGACATGGAATACGTTGTGCACTGCTGACAAGGCTGGAGGCAATGCTAACCGATATGCCACTTGACCTATCTTCTCGAGAATCTCGAAAGGTCCTGTAAATCTAGGGCGTAACTTGCCTCTTTTCCCGAAACGTTTAATCCCCTTCATTGGAGATACCCGTAAAAACACATGTTCCCCTACTTGGAACTCAACATCTCTGCGTTTCGGATCTGCGTAACTCTTCTGTCTGCTCTGTGAGGCAAGCATTCTAGCTTTTATCTTCTCTATTGCCTCATTGGTCCGCTGTACTGACTCAGGACCTAAGTACTTCCTCTCCCCTGTTTCATCCCAGTGGATAGGGGATCTGCATTTCCTACCGTACAACAGTTCATAGGGAGCCATCCCTATCGTACTCTGATAACTGTTGTTGTAAGAGAATTCTATCAACGGTAGATACTTACTCCATGAGCCTTCAAAGTCCATAACACAGGCTCTCAACATATCCTCCAATATCTGGATTGTCCTTTCGGACTGACCATCTGTCTGAGGATGGAATGCTGTACTGAATTTCAGCTTCGTACCCATTGCCCGTTGCAAACTTTGCCAAAATTTGGAGGTGAATTTCGGATCCATGTCCGAAACTATAGACTTCGGTACCCCGTGAAGTCTCACTATCTCTCTGACGTACAGTTCTGCCAACTGATCCACTGAAAATGTTGTTCTGACCGGCAGAAAATGAGCAGATTTCGTAAATCGATCCACCACTACCCAGATGGAATCGAATAAACCCGTGGTCCTAGGTAACCCGACCACAAAATCCATTGTAATGTCCTCCCATTTCCATTCTGGTAGGGTTAGAGGCTGCAACAACCCTGCTGGTCTCTGATGTTCAGCCTTAATCTGCTGACACGTGAGGCATCTCGATACGAATTCTACTAAATTCTTCTTCATACCGCTCCACCAGAAGTACGGTTTCAAATCTTGGTACATCTTAGTGGTGCCGGGATGCAGAGAATACGGGGTAGAATGAGCCTCCTCAAAGATCTCATTTCTAAGTTCCGCACTGTTCGGAACACAAACTCTGGCTTTATACAAAAGCATCCCACTATCTGACACTGAAAAGTCTTTGGCTTGACCAGCCAATACCTCATCTCGGATCTTCACTAACTCCGGATCTGTCATCTGAGCGACTTTTATTCTTTCCAATAGATCAGATTGCAGCGTCAATTTGTGAAGCTGACCTACCACAAACTCAATGCTGGATCTAACCATATCCTCTGCTAGCTGAGGCGAGATCTGAATCATACTAGCTACTTGCCCGGGACCCTTTCTGCTCAGGGCATCGGCCACTACATTGGCTTTTCCGGGATGATAGAGGATCTCACAATCATAATCCTTCACTAATTCCAACCAACGCCTTTGTCTCATGTTCAAATCTTTCTGAGTAAAGAAATACTTGAGACTTGTATGGTCGGTATAGATCTCACACTTCTCCCCATAAAGGTAATGCCGCCAAATTTTCAGTGCAAAAACCACTGCGGCTAATTCTAAATCATGAGTCGGGTATCGCTGTTCATAATCCTTTAACTGACGGGAGGCATAAGCGATGACCCGATCGGCTTGCATCAATACACACCCCAAACCCTGTTTGGATGCGTCACAGTAGACTACCAACTTCTCCTTGTCCGAAGGCAAAGCTAGTACCGGAGCAGTAATTAATCTCTGTTTCAGCTCCTGAAAGCTAGCTTCACATTTATCTGACAAGATAAACCGCTGATTCTTCTTTGTAAGCTCGGTTAGGGGCATTGAAATTTTGGAGAACCCCTCCACGAACCTACGGTAGTACCTAGCTAATCCCAAGAAGCTTCTGATCTCTGTCACTGTCTTCGGTCTCGGCCAATCCCTGACGGATTCAATCTTCCCGGGGTCCACCTTGATCCCATCTTTACTCACAATATGCCCTAGGAAGGACACCTGAGACAACCAGAACTCACATTTCTTGAACTTGGCGTAAAGCTTATGTTCTCGAAGTCGTTGCAGTACCATTTGAAGATGTAACTCATGCTCCTCTTCTGATTGAGAGTACACGAGGATGTCGTCGATAAACACAATCACGCAGATATCGAGGAAATCCTTGAATACTCTATTCATCAGGTCCATGAATGCTGCAGGAGCATTGGTTAGTCCGAATTACATAACCAGAAACTCGTAATGTCCATACCTAGTGCGGAAAGCCGTCTTCGGAATGTCCTCCTCTCGGATTCTCAACTGATGATAACCCGAGCGGAGATCAATCTTAGAAAAGACCGTCTTCCCCTGAAGCTGATCGAACAAGTTATCGATTCTAGGTAATGGATATTTATTTTTCACCGTCAGCTTGTTCAATTCCCTGTAGTCGATGCACATCCTCATAGATCCATCCTTCTTCTTGACGAACAAAACCGGGGCTCCCCAGGGTGACACACTGGGCCGAATGAACCCAATGTCAAGCAACCCTTGGAGCTGAATCTTTAATTCTTTAAGTTCAGCTGGAGCCATCCTATACGGGGCTTTGGAAACCGGTTCCACCCCTGGTGCCAAGTCAATCACGAAATCAATCTCCCGCTGAGGTGGTAACCCTGGAAGTTCTTCGGGAAAAACGTCCAAAAATTCCCGAACCACTCCGATGTCCTCTGGCCGAATGGTGTCTGGCCGAGTGGTGTCCACCACCACGGCCAGAAACCCTAAGCATCCGCCGTGCAACAATTCTTTCGCTGACATAGCCGAGATCACCGGGATCCGAGATCCCTGAACCGAACCAACAAATACAAACGGTTCTTCACTTTCCGGTTGGAAGACCACCATCTTCCTTTTACAATCAATGCTCGCCGAATATTTAGATAGGAAATCCATTCCTAAAATAATATCAAATTCGACTAAGCTCATCTCTATCAGATCAGCGCTTAACTCTCTACCATCTATCCTGATCGGCATAGACCTAATCCACCTATTGGAGATAACCAATTCTCCGCCAGGTAACAGGGTTCCAAACCCTGATTCATATCTATCATAGGGTCTACCCAATTTACTAAAGACTCTGGCCGCCACATAAGAATGTGTAGCCCCAGAATCAAACAGCACTGAATATAGCGAGTTGTTAATAGAAAGCTGACCTGTGACAACTGATGGGCTGGCATCTGCATCAGCCTGCGTGATAGCGAACACCCTGGCTGGAGTGGGTATCGCTGGAGCTCTCGGTGCCTCTGGTCGGAGCTGGGGACATTCCCTCTTGAAGTGTCCGGGCATGCCACAATGAAAGCATCCCTGACCTTTGCACTCACCCCGATGGTGCCTCTTGCAGCTAGGGCACTCGGGGTAGGAGAATCGGGTCTCGGCACCACCAGACGACTCCCTCTGTTCTGGTTCCCCCGGAACCTCTTGTTCTGACTCGAGCCGCCGGAAGCAGTGGGTGCCCTCTTCCTCTGATCAATGGCCGAACCACTACTCCCCCTGCTATAGCCTGATGCAGGAGGGGTAGGAGCTCCGCCACTCACCGGAGTACTGGCTGATTCTGACATACACCCCACTGCGCCCTCAGCTCGCAGTGCCTTCTCCACCATCTGAGCATAGGTGATGCTGTCGTCGGTGGTAATCATCAGGTCATGCCTGATCTTGGGATTCAACCCGTCCAAGTACTTCTCCTTCTTGCTGAAGTCGGTCGGCACAATTCCTGAGGCTAACCTCGCCAACCGATCAAACTGAGTAGTATACTCAGTGACGCTCATGTTCTCCCGCTGGGTCAGGTGAACGAACTCTTTCCTCTTGGCGCTTCTGACCGCCTCATTGTAGTATTTCGCATTAAAGAGTTCCTGGAACCTTTCCCAGGTCATGGTGGTGACGTCATGGATCTGAGACACCATGTCCCACCATACCAATGCGTCCTCCTGGAACTGAAACGTGGCGCACACCACTCTGTCGTTACCGGTGACACCCATGAAGTTTAAAATCTTGGTGATCACCGTCAGCCACTGCTCGGCTTTCATCACGTCCGGACCTCCCAGGAATACCGGAGGTGCTTGCTTCCGGAACCGCTCATACAATGGTTCCAATCTATGGGCCGCCACCACTATCTCGGCACAGGCGGCAGGGCGGGTGCCACCGGAACTATGGGCACAGAGGCTGCAGAGCACCCTGCTCGTCTCAACCTCTCGAATCTCGAGGTCTTGTTCTTCGATCCGGCTTGCATCTCCGCAAACCGCAACTCCCACCGGGCTCCCCGATCGGCCGGGAGCCTGGGCAGCCTGTGGCGGGTTCTCATCACCCCGGCCACGAGCCCTGCCTCGGGGACCTCTGCCTCGGCCCCTAGCAGGTGGGGGAAACTGAGCTCCCTGTCCTTGATTCGACCCCACGGAGTTGCCCTGACTCCTGGTAGTCCGCCTGGCGTCCATCTGATTAGAAACGCCTGCGAAACCAAGAGTTGGCATATCAGGTCGTATTCAAGGCGAGCTTACTAGTGCCGCTTAATTTGGAAATTAGATTCGAAACATGCGCCTATTCTACTATCAGGCTACTAACATGCTTCCTAACAGGCTTTTCTTTTTTTTTTTATATAACTGAATAAAATAAACTACTAAAGCAATAAAGGCTTACTGAACCGTGAACCGAGCTAACTGCTGATGATGATTGTACATGTCGTGACGATCTTCAGAAGACAACCCGCGCTCGATACCAAATTGTAACACCCTAACTAACTTAGGCGTATTACGTGATTTTTAAACGTACTGTGCAGCTCGTTGCTAATCAACGAGGTTTATGGAAAAACGTGATTAATTAAAATTTTGCTTTTTAATTAAACTTATAAACCATATTACAAAAGACTCGGGATCCCGATTATAAAAATATTTACAAAAAGTTTAACTGTTTAACTGTTACATCAAAATAAAAGTCGTCTAACGACCAGTTACAAAAACTCAGCCTTGCTGTCCCGAGGATCGTACGCTCCAGGCCTAACCGCCCCGACATGTACAATCTCATAAGCTCGCTCACGGTCCATCAGCTAAAGCCTTGCCTTTACCTACACATGAACATAAACTGTGAGTCGACGTACTCGCAAGAAAAGCATAATAATATCATACATAATACTAACTGCCGTGTCCAACACGATACTGAGTCCCGCTACTGCCATGTCCAACATGGTACTGAGCCACTACTGCCATGTCCAACATGGTACTGAGTTTTGAACGTTCACAGGGACGGTACTATTGACAAGTATCCTCCTGATCGGTCGAACCGGTCATACTTCGGCTGCTGGTCATACTCCACCGTACCGACGGATAGGTCAATAACACCGAACCACCAACCAAATGTCACTGATCGGTCGAACCGGTCATACTCCGCCGCTGGTCATACTCCAGCCTCGTACCGACGGATAGGTCAATAGCACCGAACCACCAACCAAATGTCACTGATCGGCCGAACCGGTCATACTCCGCCCGCCGGTCATACTCCACCGTACCGACGTGACAGGTTGGATGGTTCGAAGCCTATATACATGACTAATGTAATCTAGCAGCTTCCTACATGCACGCTAAACATGTAATCTACATATGCATACCGTTATACTAATCTTACCCGGATTCCGATTTCAGTGTGCCGTCAACCCGACCGGAACCGAAGCCGAGCGGCGGACATCGGCTCCTAAACCATAAAAATCACAATGCTATAAGTGACACGCTAAATCACTTCCCGGGGACTTAAACTAGGAACTAAAAGTTTTCCTATCGATAAAAAGCATGGCAATACCCCCAAAAACATAAAAACGAGGAAAACTAGGGTTCTGAAAAATTCCCCAACCGGCAGACCGGTTGCCCAACCGGAATTCCGGTTCTGGGAATTACTGAACCCTCATCCGGAATTCCGGATGCACAACCGGAATTCCGGTTCCTCGCAGGCAGCAAACCAAATTTTTCATAACTCGACCAATTCCACCCCAAATGGTTCCAAACTTTCCAGACCTGTTCTATACCTTCCCTAGAACATTTCTAAGGCCTCAAACTAACCCAGAAACCACAGAATCAAAAATCACCATTAAAGCTCAAGCTTTGAGTTCTAAACTCAAACTTCAGCAATTCTCACAAACATGCATTCAAACCTAGTTAATTCTACTCAAATAAGCATGAAATCACCTCTGAAAACTATTAGAAACTACAGCAACAACACAATCACAGAATCACTATATTTTCCTCCAAAAATCACATTTTTGCATAGAAAATTCAAAGCTTTAAACAATCTATCCAATATGCTTTCAAAATCACTTAAACAACCCTAATCTAACATGCTTAAACTCAGAAACAACAATCAGATTTCAGCAGTAATAACAACAACCATTCAAGCATGCATTTCATCAATTTTCATAAAAATCTCAAGAAAACTAATTAGAAAAAAGCTAGACAAGAATTACCTTGATTAGAGACACACTAACTAGCTGAAATTTACTTGAAATTGAAGAGGAAAAATCACCCTTGAAGCTGGCCCAAATGGCCGAAAAGAGAGAGAGAGAGAGAGAGAGTTTTCTTTTCAAAATTTCTAATTTTTCTAAGTGTTGAATTTTTTTTTGTGAAAAGGAATATAAATCACATAGCTTTTAATAAATCCATTTCAGCCAAAAATACACTTAAAATAAACATTTAATCCATTTAATAAATCACATAAGACAAAATACTAATGGGGCAAAAAGACCATTTTGCCCCTCCACCATAAAACCACATAAATCATACTAAAGGGGTATTTTTGGGACATTCTAAATTCCCCGCCATTCCCGACATTCCCAATGTCTAAAACCCGTCCCCAAATTACTAACATACTAAGTTGTGATTCTACTGAGCCAAACGCCGAGTTCCAAAATACCGGACACCGGAAATGCAAAATATGCAAGCTACTGAATAACATAAATAACAGTATAATAAATTATTTAAATAGCTATAAATAATTTCATAATTAATCACAATTAACTGATAATTTCCAAATTAGCTAAGCGGGCTTTACAAACAGTTCTGCACCTAACTAGGGCATTCATAACACAACTGTTTCGCCTGGAACCAACACGCTGCATCATGCAGTAAATCTCTGTGACGCGCTCGGACTCATGCAGGGTCATAACAACACCCTGCATCATGATTAGGATGAACTGCGTGCTGCAGTAAATCTCGCGTTCGACGAACAAAGGCGCATGTTCGCCGAATGGAGGGATAGAGAGATGGAGGCATTAAGGGCTCACCATGAAGAGATGGAAAACCGTAGTTGGCAGGCTACCGTGCTGATACGAAAAGCCTATCAAACTGTAGGTTAGCAGCCGCCGAATGACATTCCTCTGGGTGGAGCAGACAAAGATCCAACGATGAAAACTTCCCAGACTATAAATGGTCAGTCGCCCAATCCCCGGTCACGAGTTCCGCTCGTGGGCCCAGCGGTAGGCGAGCAGACCTTGTCTGGTAACTCATCAGAAAAAGTCATACTTGATGGTTCCAACCAGATTAATGGTGCCATTCCACCCGTCAACCAAGGGAATCAATCGCTAAGGAAACTAGGCACTTCTGTGTTCAAAAGGTTGGGAGCATCCCATGACCTAAGGAATGATCTGAATAGAAGGAGGGGAGTAGACGAACAGAATATTACGACGATCGTGCAGCCTGGATCCCGTACTCACATTCCCTCTCAGAAAGATGCGGACGTAATTCAAATTGACCAGAATGCCGAGCAAGTTAGCCCAGCCGTATAGGCTCAGCTTGACGAACTGAAAAATATGTTCCACGGCATGGGTGGACAAAGAAACAATGATCTTAAGTTAGACCGAGCACGCAGAACTCCTTTCTCGCCAGAGATCAATCTCCTTCCATTGCCCCACAAGTTTAAAATGCCGACGTGGAAGATGTATACTGGGAGAGAAGATCCTCTTTCCCATCTCAAGTACTTTGAAATGCAAATGGATTTGCAAGGGGTACGAGGAGATGTATGCTGCAGAATTTTCCTGCCACTCTGTCGGAAGCCGCTCAGCAATCGTATTTCAAGTTGGCTCCTCGAAAGTTTAGTTAATGGAAAACCTTCTCTTCGGAATTCCATGCACAATTCTCCTCCTCACGCAAACTTCCATTGCATTTGGGAGACTTGGTTGAAGTTAAGGAACCACCAAGCGGGCCACTCTGGCCATACATCAGCAGATTCATGACAGAGGCAACCAAAGTTTCACGAGTGACCGAGGATGGTAAGTTATCTGCGATACTGGGGGTCATCGAAGTCCTCAGTGAACTTTGGAAAGATATAAGGAAGAACAGGCCGGTAGACTCAATGAGTGATTTCCTTGACCGAGCTAAAGGCTTCATCAAGCTCGAAGAAGCCATTCAACGACGGAAGGTGAACAAAAGTCGGGCAAGTCATAGGCTCCTTCAACTGGAAAATCTGCCCAACTTCCCAACTACCCAAATAATACAAGCTCAAGTGGCAAGCGTTCCAGCAACAACCACAAGCAAGGGAATGGGAAGAAAGGAAAGTTCACCGAAAAGTCCGAACAGACTCCCCGGTAGAATCATGCCAAGTACACTGCATTCACAATTCTGACTGATTATATAGAAAATGTATACATGGAAACTCAGTCGTTGGCTCCGTACAAGAAACCCTAGCCCATGAAGAAAGATACCAACAAAATGGACATGACAAGGTTTTGTCGGTTCCACGGAGACTACGGCCACGACACTAACGAATGCTACAACTTGAAGCAGGAAATTGAATTTCTGATAAGGAAAAACAATCCACACCTGCAGAAGTATGTCAAGAGACAAAGGTCAGAACAACCAAGACTTGCTACTATTGGGTTTTATGCCCTAAATAAAGCTCATTTCAATATAATCAAATTTACTTATTAATATAGATCAGAAATAACATTTAATGTTGCATGGTTCACATGATTTATTTCATGATTATGTGTACATAATGTATAAATTCATTTGAAACCCTTTTCACATACTTGATCCAGTTTATTGTGTTGTCAACACATTGGAAAGTAAACATGACTATGTGAATAAAGATTCCTAGATTTATCAGACACAGGGTTTTACTGATATGATAATTTATAACAGAGTTTACTTGCATTTGGAGAAATGCTATGTTCTTTCCAGAGCATTGGTTAAAGTAAAGCTCAGGTTGGATGCATGTAGTATGCATCGGAAGGGACCGATATTGAACTTTGACTTAGATTTATTAAACTTACGGTAATATCTATTCAAGTCAATATCGCCTAGTTGATCCTAGATCAAATGATCTTAATCCTGTTATGATTAGGCTCAATCTCAGGAGGCTATTCGTGTTCTTTAAATTTGTTAGTTAAGCCTACTTTTGGGTCAGGGTGATACGTAAATTTTGGGAACACGGTAGTGCAATTGAGTGGGAGCGCTAACATAAACATGAAATCTATAGCTTCTATCTGGCAAATAGTATGTAATGGATGATCTCCTTTGAGCTTGACCAAACGAAAATAAATGGTGGAGTACTCATTTCACATAAGCTGAAATATCATTTATACGGGGTTAAGTGTTTTAAGGATAAAATACATTGTAGGGTGTAACGGTAATCTAATCCCTTTACAGTGTAGATCATTCATATAGAGGATCATTGATCAAATTAGGAGTATAACAATGGATAACTAATGATGTGTCTATATGGTGGAACATATAGAGCATTCTATATGCTGAGAGTACAATTCTAAGTTCTATGCGTGGATTCAATGAAGAATTAATAAGTCAGTGAATTTAGGTTATAAATTCTTGATCTGGTTATTGGAAGCTCGGTTATATAGACCAATGGTCCCCCCACTAGTTGAGATAATATTGCTTGTAAGACTCATATAATTGGTTTTGACTAATCAATTATAATTCTCAAATTAGACTATGTCTATTTGTGAATTTTTCACTAAGTAAGGGCGAAATTGTAAAGAAAGAGTTTTAGGGGCATATTTGTTAATTATGATACTTTGTATGGTTCAATTAATAAATATGATAAATGAGAATATTATTTAATAATTATTTATAGTTATTAAATAGTTAGAATTGGCATTTAAATGGTTGAATTAGAAAATTGGCGTTTTTGAGAAAATCAGATGCAGAAAAGGTAATACTGCAAATTGCAAAAAGTGTGGCCCAAATCCACATTGCATGGCCGGCCACTTTTATAGGAATTATCCTCTGATATTTTCATTATTTTAATGCCAAATAATTCAAACCTAACCCTAGTGGAATGCTATAAATAGATAGTGAAGGCTTCAGGAAAATTACACTTTTCATTCAGAAAAAACTGAGCCTTCTCTCTCTACCTGGCCGCCCAGTCTCTCTCTCTCTTCTTCCTTAAGATTTTGAAATACTTAGTGATTAGAGTAGTGCCCACACACAGCAAGTGATACCTCAATCATAGTGAGGAAGATCATGAAGAAAGACTTTCAACAAGGAGGAGTTTCAACACTAAAGAATGAGAGAAAGAGATCTAGGTTAAGATATTGATAATGCTCTGCTACAGAAAGGAATCAAGGGCTTGATATCTGAACGGAAGGAGTCATATTATTCCGCTGCACCCAATGTAAGGTTTACTAAACTTTATATGTGTTTATTTCATTTCATCATTTTAGAAAGTTCATATTTAGGGTGTTAATCAACATACTTGTGAGTAGATCTAAGATCCTGGTAAAATAATTTGCAACAACTGGTATCAGAGCAATGGTAATTAATTTGCTTGCAAGAAATTTGGACTTTAAAACGATTGTTTGTTATTTGGATGGTTTCTTGTTGTATTGAGTGTTATATGATGATTGATTGATGTTTGTGAATTTTCGTGAAAAATAATTGAACTGGAATTATTTTTATTGGATAGTATGGAAAACAATAAGCAAGTTACCTTTTTACAGAACTCGATTTCGATTAAATTTGAATTAGTAATGATTTTTTGAAGCTTCGAAAAATTTCGGGAATGAGCAACAGGGCATACACGCGCGGATTTCATGCAAATCCCCCCTGCGTCGTGTCCTCTCGCCCATACATCCACATTGCGTGCGCGGACGGGTATGAACAGCATACCGTCCGTACAGCTCGCAATTTTTTCATTTTTCTTCGTTTTTTCATGCTATTTCATGGATTTAAGTTCTGATTTTTTGTGTAGTTCTGTATTTATACATTTACTATTCCTAATTCAATTCTAATTATCATAATTAAATTAATTAATATTTTTTAAATTTAATTCATGATATTAGTGTAATTTGAATTTAAACAAATAGTAAATATCTATCTTTTTTGCTTAATTATCTATCTTATTTTTAAATTTGATTATATCTTATCTTATTTTTTTAAATTTAAGGTCAGATATTAATTTTTTTTTTAAATTAATTTTTTTTTTAAATAATTTAACCTTATTTAAAGTTAAAATAAGATAACTATAATCATGTAATTTTAAATAGATGTAAGATGTTTTGCTAATTTTTTAAATTTTGTTATTTTATTTATTTAAATTAAATTATAAAATCTGAAAAAGATATTTATTTATCTTTTTAATTTTTATTTAATTTTTATTTATAAAATAACAATTAAATCTTAAAAAGTAGTTAGCAAATTTTGAAGTGATATTTAGGTTGGTTGAAACCTAATTTTTCAAAGTTGTAGGTTTAATTTTAAACTTTATTATATTAATTTCGAAAATTTTTAAATTTTATTTTATTTTATAATTTTCGAAAATAAATTTTTTTTATTTAATTAATTTTTCCAAAATTATTTATTTAAAATTAAATATATCCTACATCCAACTATCCAGCTAACCTTGTTGCAGCGGTATATGTTTTAGCTTGCTTGTAAGTTTTTAAAACCTATTATTGCTTGATTGCAAATAGCCATGGTTAACTTGTTGACAGATCCAATGATCTGATTTTAACTCATGGCTCCCTTGGTCAAGTAAATAATTTGTAACAGGTATATTTACAATCTTCTTTCATCTGTGTGTGACCTAGCAACATGATAGGATCCATCCAAATTGTGTGCCTGTGTGAGCCTATGTGTTTAATTTCATTATAGATGCATATAGGATGTTGTTGCTAAATAAAATATCATAGTTCTTGATAGATTTTATTTAGGTCCATTTAGTTTTTGGGCCTATTCAATTAATAACAGTTGTTCATTTTAAGGTTAAATTCCTCTCCATTGGGCCTTGTGTGAGAGTTGGGAGCCATAGAAGTGGGTACGACATACTGAACCCATCACCCCCTCACATGAACCACCCCAATTGTGAAGGCCCATTTGCGTGATTTGAATAATTGTACTAGGTTTATTAAATTAGTTTAACCTAATAAAATTGATTAGCAACATAATTAATTTCATTTATTTTGAAATTAATTTAAGAAAACCATAGTTTAATGAATTTTATATTCTAAGCTACACTATATGTAATTTCTTGTATTTAATTAAATATAGAATTAGAACCATCTAGATTCTTTCTGAAGCTTAATTTAAATTTTTCATTAAATATTCCTATTTAGGTTGATATTTAGTTATCTATAACTAACCAGCTTAAATCTGAATATCTTTTGGATTTAAAATTTCAAAATTAAATTGAGGAATTTTAGGAATTGGTTATTAAGATTCTTTAGATATTTTTTAAGTTGATATTTTTTCAAATATTAACTTAAAATGGAATATTTTCAAATTAAATGGTTATAACTTAATTTTAAATTTCATTAAATCTAATTTGAAAGATATTTAAGTTGATTTTTTAGATTCTTCTAAAACAACTTAAACAAGATATTTTTTCAAATTTTGTGCAAAAGATGCTTAGTCAAATAAGATATTTTATAGATAGTTATTTCTAGACTACTTATTATTTCTAATATTAAATAGGAAAATATTATACAATGTGAAATTAATTATTTAAATAATTAATTTTGGTACAATTTATTTTAAGTATATTTTTTCCTAGTATTAAACTAGAGATTAATAATTAAGCCTTCTCTACACTTAATTATTTATTTCTTGAATTTAATACATTTAATTAAATTGAAAATTAAATATCTAAGTTGATTTTCATCATGATACTTAAATATTTCATTTTCATGACACTTAATTAAATAGAAAATTATTTTTAGTTGAAATTTATTTTTTCAACTAAATTTAAATAATTTTCAAAATATATTTTTTCTTTATTTTATTAATCAATTTTTGAAATTGCATTTCATAATGCAAGATGATTTTGAATTTATCTTGAAAAATAGATTAAGTTGTAAATTTATTATTTATTTTAATTAATTCTTGGACCAACTTAAATCAATGATTTTTTCATTTATTGATTAATTTAAAATAAACAAATTAAAATATATTATTAGAAATTGAATTAATTAGTCAAAGGAAAATCTAGATAGGTGATATTTTTGCTTGAAGTATTTTTCTATGTAATTATTATTTAAGTATTTCGAAAATATAAAGTTTTTATACTTTCTTTTTCAAAATACAACAAATATATTATCATGAAAATTTATTTTGAGTTGCAAATTAATTTAATTTAATACAACTTAAATAATTTTCTTAATATTTATATATCAAAATTACTACTGAGATGGAAATAATTCAATTTATTTTAATCACCATCTAAGTATAATTTTATAAATATTAAATTAAATTTTAATTTAGAATTTTAATTCTAAATTTGATATTTAATGAATATATTTTATTATAAATAATAATGAATATACATTTAAATAATGACCTTTTTTATTAAGATATTCGATCTCCATTGTTGGTTTTACATCGCGTTTGTTTTAGTGAGTAATCCTCCCTAATGGAGGAACGTTCATTAGCAATTTCGCACCGTTTAATCTCGGAAGATAAGTAGTTTGTAAGTGTTTTATATGGTATGGATCACCCTAATGGTGGCGACCATATTTGACTTGCAAATTATGAAACAATGGTGGAAGCTCAAAAGATAGAATTGCCTTGACTCTCGCCTAAACGGGACAACGCTGAATTCCAATCTTGATCGAATAAAAGGTTGCTAGAATGTTTAATATTTTAGATGAGCTGACAACTCTATTCAATGGATGGTAGCTTTGACTCTTACCTAAACGGGACACTGATATCAGTTTGTTGAAAATCTTGGAAATTATTTAGGATTGTATGTTTTAGTATTTTCACTTGTCATTCCTACTTGCTATATGTTTAATAATTTCTGAATTGTGTATGAATTTATATTGAACCATGTTATTTTCTGTTATTAAGTTGTAGTTTAATTTCGAATCTTCATTATTGGTCTAACTTGGCTTGTTTATCTAATGAGATAAATCTCTAGTGGATTTTCACCATTAGACATACATAATAGTGTTAGATCTCGAAAGATAAATATTGTATATGCCACATCTAGCTGTTCATCAATTGATGACACCTTAGACTAGTATTTTTACAATATGAAATAAGAAGATTGTATAAATAAGATTACTTTGACTCTCGCTAATCGAAGCATCGTTGGATTCTTATTTATAAACGAAATTATCCTAATTCCTCTTAGCTTATTCATTTCGAATCAGCTCAATAACATATCATTGGATGAATGGTCTGTAAATCATATAATGTCATTCTATTTCCTCTTAAGAAATTGAATGACACTTTTGATTATATTCCTGAAATTCTATCCCAAAATGATATAAGTCCTCAATCTTAGAAATCTCCTACTTGTATGGGCAAAACAGACTTAGGGTTAAATTAGTAGTGGTGGTCCAAGATAGAATTACTCATTAAATTTGGTATAAATTTAAGTCTTTGACTTTAATTTTAGATTCCAAACAGAAATTTTCTTATATTTCTAATTCCAGGATACAATACAGTTACACTTTCACAAGAGATTAATATCCATCTTCTATCAATGGATTCAAACTGTATGGAATATGAGTTTAGTATTCTGTGACCAGGATCCACTTGCACTATTCTAAGAAATCTTTGATGTAACTAAACCTAAGTCATCAAAACGACACAACAACATTTTCATTAATCTATGGCATTTGTATCTTGTTCATAGTGGTTTTGACAAGATCAATCTCTGCAAAGAGTTGATATGCCTATATCCACTGAAAGTAGTTCATCTCATTCGCAGATGGATGTACATTCAGGGGTGGATATGAGTTTTTCATTGTATTCTTAAAACGATAACTCTAGATTATACCTTATGCAAAGAAATGTGAAATGTATGAAAAATTTCATTAATCTCTAGCAATGGTTAAAACCATTAAGGTAGTGGTTAAAGATCTTGCGAACTGATAGGGGTGGAGAAAGAGTTAGTAGATATGCAGTTCAAAGATCATTAAATTGATTTTTGAATTATATCCAGACTTACCTCCCCAGAAATTTTGATTGGCATATTGATGATTAGTTACTAGTTGTTGCCTAAGACCTTCTATGGTAATACAATTTCAGAATGATGTAATGGTTGTATACTTAATGTAAATCATTACTAGATTCATGGATGACCTAATCAAAATCAGAAGAAAAGCTAGAACTGTTAACCATGGTTTGCATGTTTGTTAACTATTCTAAGTGATTATGGGTGGACCATCCCATAGTCAATAGATAAGAAAGTGTTTGTTTAAACAAATACTACTTTTCTAAGTTAATGACTAAGTCTGAAAATAAAGGAGAGATTTTTTTTCTTGATTCCAAAAGTGTTCTATCATCTTATTTGACATATGATGATCCCACTGCCTCTGTTGTCTTGTCACAACCGAAGAGGTCCATACCATTTAGTTTTCTTAGACATAATTCACGGTACCTTGTCGTAGGGGGAGAGTTTCAAGGAACTTTACTTCTTATGACTAGGAAGACACTAGTGATTAAAATCCATTGTGAGTTTAAACAAGTAATGGATTGTCAAGATAAGAAACTAAGAAGAAAAGCCAAGAGAACTATAGTTTAATCCATTCACATGGAGTAACCAAAATTTTACTATTACAAGGACATAAAAGGAAATTTTCGTTAATAAGTCTATTCAATGGACTTAACAAAACTTCTTGCTCCTAGTATTATAGGTTTGAGTTTATCTAAACCTATGGCTTGTGGTATACCTGGTAATTACATACTCTAATGCAAGCAACTTACTTTAGTAAGATGCTGAAGCATTTTCTATCTAATGGCAATCTATAGAGGCTTCACAACTTCCTAGGCATAGATTTTATTTATCTAAGGAAAAGTCTCAACTATTCCAGAAAAGATAAAGCCATTAAAGAATTTCTTATATCAACACTGAGAGGTCTCAGATATGCTTTAGTATGCCTTAGACCAGACACCTGTTGTTGAGTGGGAGTAATGAGTAGGTATCAGATTAATCCAGGAGAAGAACATTGGAAGACAATCAAGTAAATCTTAAGATTAAGAAGAGGAACTATATGTTAGTCAATAAGGGTGTATTTAAATCTCTTAGACTACACCACATCAGATTTCAAGATTTGCCTTTGTGCTAGGAAATCTTTCTGATAAGATGGTGATTACTCTGGGGGTGGAATAGTGATTTTGGAGAAGTGTAAAAACCTATCTGAAGTCACTAAGTCTACCAGAAAGGGAGTGAATGTTAAAGTTGCAGGAAAGGTACTTATTCAGTCTAGGGAAAGTTCTATACCTTTTTGGCACAATTCCAAATTGCCTAAACTACTAGTGTTATTTCCTGATTAACCAAAAGTAGTTGCCAAAGATATAGAATACAGTATCCCAAAAAGAGTAGACATATAGAGAGGAATTTCACATTATCAATAATTTTGTGATTAAAGGAAGAGTAATGGTGGAGAAAAGGTTGTATTTAATTCAACCTTTCAGATCCTATTACGAGGAGTTTACTACTACTACACTTGATTTGTATATATAGGTGTTGAGATTATTTGAAACGCACTTTTTGTTTTATATTAGTGCAAGTAGGAGTTTGTTGGGCTTTATGCCCTAAATAAAACTCATTTCAATATAATCAGATTTACTTATTAATATAGATCAGAAATAACATTTAATGTTGCATGGTTCACATGATTTATTTCATGATTATGTGTACATAATGTATAAATTCATCTGAAAGCCTTTTCACATACTTGATCGTGTTTATTGTGTTGTCAACACATTGGAAAGTAAACATGACTATGTGAATAAAGACTCCTAGATTTATCAGACACAGGGTTTTACTGATATGATAATCTATAACAGAGTTTACTTGCATTTGGAGAAATGCTATATTCTTTCCAGAGCATTTGTTAAAGTAAAGCTCAGGTTTGATGCGTGGAGTATGCATCGGAAGGGACCGATATTGAACTTTGACTTAGATTTATTAAACTTACCGTAATATCTATTCAAGTCAATATCGCCTAGTTGATCCTAGATCAAATGATCTTAATCCTGTTATGATTAGGATCAATCTCAGGAGGCTATTCGTGTTCTTTGATTTGTTAGTTAAGCCTACTTTTGGGTCAGGGTGATACGTACATTTTGGGAACACGGTAGTGCAATTGAGTGGGAGCGCTAACATAAACATGGAATCTATAGCTTCTATCTGGCGAATAGTAAGTAAAGGATGATCTCCTTCGAGCTTGACCAAACGAAAATAAATGGTGGAGTACTCATTTCACATAAGCTGAAATATCATTTATACGGGGTTAAGTGTTTTAAGGATAAAATACATTGTAGGGTGTAACGGTAATCTAATCCCTTTACAGTGTAGTTCATTCATATAGAGTATCATTGATCAAATTAGGATTATAACAATGGATAACTATTGATGTGTCTATATGGTGGAACATATAGAGCATTCTATATACTGAGAGTGCAATTCTAAGTTCTATGCGTGGATTCAACGAAGAATTAATAAGTCAGTGAATTTAGGTTATAAATTCTTGATCTGCTTATTGGAAGCTCGGTTATATAGACCCATGGTCCCCCAACTAGTTGAGATAATATTGCATGTAAAACTCATATAATTGGTTTTGATTAATCAATTATAATTCTCAAATTAGACTATGTCTATTTGTGAATTTTTCACTAAGTAAGGGCGAAATTGTAAAGAAAGAGTTTTAGGGGCATATTTGTTAATTATGATACTTTGTATGGTTCAATTAATAAATATGATAAATGACAATATTATTTAATAATTATTTATAGTTATTAAATAGTTAGAATTGGCATTTAAATGGTTGAATTAGAAAATTTGCGTTTTTGAGAAAATCAGATGCAGAAAAGATAAAACTGCAAAATTGCAAAAAGTGAGGCCCAAATCAACATTGCATGGCCGACCACTTTTATCGGAATTATCCTCTGATATTTGTATTATGTTAATTCCAAATAATTCAAACATAACCCTAGTGGAATGCTATAAATAGATAGTGAAGGCTTCAAGAAATTTACACTTTTCATTCAGAAAAAACTGAGCCTTCTCTCTCTATCTGGCCGCCCACTCTCTCTCTCTCTTCTTCCTTAAGATTTCGAAATACTTAGTGATTAGAGTAGTGCCCACACACAGCAAGTGATACCTCAATCAAAGTGAGGAAGATCGTGAAGAAAGACTTTCAGCAAGAAGGAGTTTTAGCACTAAACAATCAGAGAAAGAGATCCAGGTTCAGATCTTGATAATACTCTGCGACAGAAACGATACAAGGGTTAGAGATCTGAACGGAAGGAGTCATATTATTCTGCTGCACCCAATGTAAGGTTTACTAAACTTTATATGTGTTTATTTCATCGTTTTAGAAAGTTCATATTTAGGGTGTTAATCAACATACTTGTGAGTAGATCTAAGATCCTGGTAAAATAATTTCCAACATATACTCCATACATTCAAAACTAGTATACTTTACTAATGTCCTGAAAAGAACATAACACTTACTCCAAGTGTAAGTACACATCATCGTTGATTATCACATTAGTGTAAATCCAAAACACTGATGAAACAGGGACTTAGTCTTTTGATTCATATGATCACAATCACATTCCACTGTGTTGAAGATACTGTAATTATGAATAAACATATGATCTGGACTTAACTGATTTTGTGTGTAAATGTAATAAACATATTAAACCATTAGCATGTAAAATTCATGCAAACATAAATCACTTCAAATTTCTTATATTGATAATGCTCTACTACAGAAAGGAATCAAGGGCTAGATATCTGAACGGAAGGAGTCATATTATTCCGCTGCACCCAATGTAAGGTTTACAAAACTTTATATGTGTTTATTTCATCGTTTTAGAAAGTTCATATTTAGGGTGTTAATCAACATACTTGTGACTAGATCTAAGATCCTGGTAAAATAATTTCCAACAGCTACCTCCACCAGTAGGTTGACATCTGCAAGTCATTATTGGAGGCCCTCATCCTAGCCGTGCAAGAAAGGAAGCCCAAAGTTCCATGAGCAGGAAAACCTACCATAACCTTCAACGATGAAGACGCTCTCAAAATTAGATTTTCGCACAACGACTTGCTGGTCGTGGAAGTCCAGATAGCCAATAAAATGGTGGCCAGAACCATGATCGACAATGGAGCTTCTTCTAACTTTTTGTTCAAGACTGCTTACGAAAAAATGGGACTCCAACTCAGGGATCTATCCTCATGCCTCCAGCCTGTCGATGGTTTCTCCGGTCAAAGAGTTGCACCTCTAGGAAAAATTTTGCTACCCCTCACTATTGGACAATCTCCGACAAGCATAACTATCATGGCATAGTTCTTAATATTTGATGTTCCTTTAGCTTTCAACGTAATGCTTGGCCGGCCGGCCTTGTATGACTTAAAGGCTATCACATAATACTTCACTCATGCCTGAAGTTCCCAACGAAGAATGGGGTAGGGTGTCTGAGAGGAAACCAACAGTCTACACGAGAATGTTATAATCTTGCAGTGGCCAAGGCTAAGAAGGAAGTATCCTCCAGTCAGAGCACAGACAAGGGAAAAAAAACATTCCCAAGTAGGGAACTTCCCAAGGCGGGGATGAAGATGTGGATCCTCGACTTGGCGACCCAAGCAGCAATGTTGGACCTGTAGAAGAATTAGAAGAGATCGAGATCGATCCAGCTATCCCGACCTGAAAGCTAAAGATCGGAAAGGGTTTGTTGCTCGAAGTAAAATCATAATTGATAAAATTTCTAAGAGCAAACCTAGACGTTTTTGCCTGATCAAATGCGAATATGGTCGAAATTGATCCTTCTATTACCTCACATGTTCTGAATGTCGATCCCAATTTCTGACCAGTTCAACAAAAATGAAGGTTGTTGGATAAAGAACAAGCAATAGCCCTGAAGGATGAAGTTTAAAAGTTGTGCAACAACAACTTCATAATTGAAGCTTTTTACCCGGCTTGGGTCGCGAATCCTGTACTAGTGCCCAAGCCGAACAAGAAATGGCGAGTCTGTATTGATTTCACAGACCTCAACAAGGCATGCCCTAAAGTCTGTTTTCCACTTCCAAGAATCGATCAGCTCGTAGAAGCAATAGCAAGGCACGAAATATTAAGCTTCATGGACGCTTACTCAGGCTACAATCAAATCAAAATGCATCCACCAGACCAAGAACATACAAGTTCCCGAACACATATGGGTCTCTATTGCTACCAAGTCATGTCGTTTGGTCTAAAAAATGCTAGAGCTACATACCAAAGATTGGTAAACAAAATGTTCAAAGACCAGATCGGGCGAAATATGGAAGTGTACGTGGATGACATGCTCGTCAAATGCAGAAAGGCTGGGGGCACGTAGACGACCTGGACAAATGCTTCAAAGTCCTTAGAAAGTACAATATGAAACCCTTAAAGTGTTCCTTTGGAGTCAGCTCGGGAAAGTTTCTAGGCTTCATCGTCAATGCCCGAGGAATTGAAGCTGATCCAAAAAAAATTCAAGCCCTGTTGGATATGAACTCGCCCACAAAAACCAAAGAAGTACAAAGCTTAACTGGTCGGATCACCGCGCTTTGCAGATTCGTTTCAAAATCAACAGACAAATGTGTCCCATTCTTCAACATCTTACAAGGAAACAAGCAGTTTGAGTGGACAGAAGAATGTGAAAAAGCTTTCCAAGAGCTAAAGGCACAACTTGCTACACCTCCCGTACTTTCAAAACCTTTGACGGTGAGGAACTAAGAATATACTTAGCTATCACGGAACATGCCGTGAGCACCGTGCTGATAAAAGAAGATAACAACGTACAACACCCAGTCTATTACATCAGTTAAAGACTCATTGTGGTCGAGTGCCAATATTCGTTGATAGAAAAACTCACCTACTGCCTCATTCTGGGAACAAGGAAGTTGAGGCCTTATTTCTAAGCTCATCCTGTTCGGGTATATACCGACTAGCCACTACGACAAATACTGGAAAAGCCAGATGCTTCTGGACGGTTACTCAAGTGGGCGGTACAGTTGGGCTAGTACGAAATCACTTTCCAACCCCGAACAGCAATCAAAGCCCAAGCCTTAGCAGACTTTGATTGTTAACCCCGAGCCGATACAAGCACCTTAGCCAAGTAACAATGAACAAAAACCGACCTGGAAACTACATGTGGATGGGTCGGCTACAGATCAACTATTTGGTGCAGGGATTGCCCTTATCAAGACCTGGGGGGCAACACCTGCACGCTGCAGTCAAGTTCGGATTCAAAGCATCTAATAACGAAGCTCTAATCGCTGGGCTAAAACTAGCATGGGAGATGAAGACCGAACACATTGAAATCTGCAGTGATCACAGCTGGTGGTAAATCATGTATCCAGAGAATACAAGGCTCGGGGAGAAAAGATGATAGCATATGTGAGCAAAATACACGATCTACTTGCACAATTCAAAAGCTACGGTCTCAGAAAAATTGCAAGAGAAGAAAATACAACTGCAGACGCGTTAGCTGGATTGGCAGCAGCAATGTAAGTGACAAGGCTAACCTAGTTCCGATCTAGTTCCTCGAAGAGCCTAGCATCACTGGCACGAAAGAAATCGAAATGATTGATACATTCCCAAACTAGATGACGCCAATAGCAACCTACCTCAACTCTGGGGAACTCCTAGATAAACGAAATGAAACTTGGAAAATGAGAAGGAAAGTTGCACGGTATATCATAGTAGAGGGAGTCATGTACAGAAGAGGATTCTCGATGCCATTTTTTAGATGTGTCACTCAAGACGAAGCTGCATGATTGCTATCTGAAGTTCATGACGGATTCTGTGGAAATCATGCCGCCGGACAGAGCTTATCCAAGAAAATTCTGAGGCAAGGTTACTTCTGGCCAACGATGATTGAAGATTCAAGAGCCTATGTTATGAAGTGCGACAAATGCCAGAGATTTTCAAAGATACCAAGAGCTCCGCCGAACGAGTTAACACAGATGCAAAGTCTGTGGCCCTTTGCCATTTCGGGGATTGACCTGATCAGAAAATTACCTAAAGGTAAAGGTGGGGTGCAGTATGCAGTGGTAGCGGTTGATTACTTTACTAAATGGACTGAAGCCGAACCACTTGCAACCATTACATCAAAGAAAGTTCAAGACTATTGTGAACAACATCATATGCCAGTTTGGACTATTGTACAAAATAGTCTCAGATAATGGCAAGCAGTTCGACAGCCAATCCTTTACTGATTTCTGTGCGAACCATGCTGTCATCAAAAGTTTCTGCGCATTGGTGCATCCTCAGGCAAATGGTCAAGTTGAAGCAGTCAACAAAACCTTGAAGGATACACTAATGAAAAAACTTAAAGATGCCAAAGGAAACTGGTCAGAAGAGCTTCGTGAAGTTCTATGGTCATACCCTACAATGGAAAAAACGGCAACCGGACAAACACCATTCGCAATGGCGTACGGTTATGAAGCTATGTTGCCCGTCGAACTCGAGCCACCTTACCATAGAAGATTGATGTACAATCAAGGTACCAATCACATACTCCTTGCAGAATCAATTGATGATATCGAAGAAAGACGAGCAACAGCAAACTTAAAGTTGATGGCCCATCAACAAAAAGTAGCTCGGTATTTCAACAAACAAGTGAAAGCTCAGAAATTCTTCGCGAGAGATATGGTCCTGAGAAGGGTATTCCTAAACACCAAAGACAATACGGTAGGTGTACTTGGACCAAACTAGGAAGGACCATATCAAGTGGTCGAAGTTCTCGACTCCAGGGCACACAAATTACGTAACTATGACGAAAAAAATGCAACTCGTTCTAGTACCACGGTACTGGAATGGAGAACATTTAAGAAAATTCTACCAATAAAGTACCAGGTCGGGTGACCACTTTAAGTACTAAATGAACATTTGCTTTCAAGTGAATGGCGTGCTGGGTGGACTACGCCCAAAGGTTTCGATAAAAGAAACAAAGTACTCAGGTCGGGTGACCACTTTAAAGTACAATTTCTTATGTCTGCAATTTGTTTAATTTCATGTTAAGCTAAAAGATCAGATTAGATCAAATAGCTCTGATGTAAGTTACTACGGTAAAAAATACACTTTTCGATCAATAAATGAATAAAGATAGTATTTCAAAATTCAATTGAGTCGAAAAAATCAACATGTTTATAATTTACCATATAATGCGTACAAAAGGTTTGGTCAAACCCAAAACACTGAACAGATAAACAATATATTTGTCAAAGAGAAGTGACAAAGAGTCATACGTCTGCTCGGTCACTTGGGGGGCACCTATACCTGTACAAAGAATTTGGTAAAAATAAAACAATCACAATTGCACGACAATTGTAAACAGAGAATGAAATTCATTAAGGATAACAAAAGCACATAATACCGGGATTAAAAGCTGCCGTGTGAGCCCGTTGTCCAAAAAAAGAAAAATAATTCCAAGTTTAAAGACCGCTTGGCTAGTCATGATGTCTTAGAAAATGCCCTGAGCCCAAATAAGATATATCAAATAAAAAGATAAAAAGAGAAGTGTTTAAGTAGTTGGAGTCCCAGGTTCTTGGTTCGGTTCTTCTGGGCCAACCAGAGGAAGAAGATCTATTGTTTGAACAGGAGGTGCATCAGTGGCCTGACCAGAGGTTGAAGCAGTTGCCTCAGTTTCGCCATAAGCCACTTGGGACGCGCAGTACTCAAGGTACATGTCCTTAGCATCGCCCAAGTAGTCGAAATTGGCCTAAGGATTAGCCTTCCAAAAATCAAAGAAGAGCTCGAGACCGACTGTCTCTAAGGCATTGACCTTTTCCTTCAACCTGTCCACCTCGGCCGAAAGCTCCCCCTCCTTGGCTTCCTTTTCCTGCTTCATCCGATGAAGAACTGCTCGAAGAGAAGTCCTCTCTTCCTGAAGACTGTTCAACTCAGCAAATAAGGTCTCGATGGTCTCCTCAAAACGGTCAGTAGTCTCGAGATCCTTAGTCAGCACAGTGATTTTCTTCTGAACGGCAAACAACTTCTTGTTGGCTTCACCCAATTCCAACCGAATAGCTCTGACTCCCTCCCTGGCTTCTTCAACATCCTTCATGGCAAGTCTGCCTTCGCCCTCAGGGTGTCGGACAGAGCTGCATTCTTGGAAGCAGCAGACTTAGGTCGAAAGTAAGTGTAGGCCAACTTCAGACCGGCCTGCACAAATGAAAAACTTTAGCATATTGAGCTAAGTATGGAAGATTAAGGGAAAGTATCAAAAAAGACTTACCCTGGTGAACTCCTTCGAGACTTCGCCCACCAACAATTCCAAAGAAGAGTCATTGTCAGCACCAGCCAGTTGCTCACTGACCTCAGGAACCAACCGGTTCATATAATGGGCCACCATCTCTTTGCCTTTCTTGGCTTCTGGAAGCACCAGCAAAGGTGGAGTAGGTGCTCGCACCCGTTCAGGATCACTCCTGATAAGTTCAGACCCAACCGTTGGTGGTTTAGACTCCTTAGACTTGGCACCTTTGGGGGTAGAGGGGTTTTCAGCAGTCAGCTCCTTGGAAAGATCAATGACCTCCCTGGAAGGCATCTTTTCCTTAGTAGAGGACCCCTCACCGCCCTTAGACTTCTTGGCCAGAGGAGGGGAGCTAGAGCTTCCGCCTATTCTCTTCCTCGGAGCGTCGAGCATCAGCCGAGACATGTCTACACAGAACGAAAAAAACATGGTTAGAAAATAGACATCAGAAACATAAGGTATGAAAATCAAGAAGCTCAAAAACAAGACGAAGTAATATGGTAGGTGAAATGGGCTCCCTTATGCGAATCGCATGTTCAACAGGCCTGGGCGGGCCGGGAGTTTCTTCTTCCTCTTCAATGGAGTCACCTGCTCTTCCTCAACTTCATCTTCAGGATTCAAGGGCTCCTGAGCATACTGCTCAACCGTTGCATCTCCCTTCAAATTAGCTTCGCGCTTAAGTTGAATGAGTTCATTCTCTTCATGAGCTCGTTCCGTCCGGGCGGCACCAAATTTCTTCCTCTTCCCCTTCACGAATTCAGGAGTAAAGTACTTGGGATAGAGCCCGTACCTCAGAAAGTTATCCTCCGAGGTCAACAAGATAATATTCTTATCTTCCCCCAGAAGCCGGGCAAGTTTTTGAGCTTTATTCCGAAGAGCAAGACTGAGGGGAGGGCGGTGATAGGTCAAAATCTGCTGGAACTAAGTCCGAGTAATGCCCGCGCCATCCACCATGAAGTACTCATCAGCAAAGCGCCCAATCTTGCTAATGGCCTTATCGTCCGTGCCCTTCGACCACTTGAGGCCTAGTTGAGAGAAGTAGAAGTACCCATACCTGCCTTGCTTAGGGGTGGACTTCAAATCGAAGTACCAAGCAACCTCGTGGGGAGAGGGCATACCCCAATTCTGGGAGGCATAGAGGATTCAGAGGGCAGATAGAGACTTGATGCCCTTAGGAGTGAACTGGGCCGGGCAGAGGCCAAAGAAGTCCGCCAAATCCTTGAAGTATTGATGCAAGGGCATCAACGCTCCTTGCTGACCATGGGCACCCGACCAGGCGCACATCCCCCTTTCAGGGTTTGTGGCATGATTGTTGTGGGCGGGAATGTAGCAGTCTAGCTCACCCAGGTATCGACCCTTGTTAAGAGTTCAAAGGTGCGCCTCCGTAATCTTGGACGCATGACTTACCCATCTAGCATGCAAGGCACCCAGCCTTCTATGAGGAACAACCGCAGTGAGCTCCTTACTAACGTAGTCCACGCCCTCTACCAGGGCGTCTCCGTCAGCATCGACTGGCTCCCCAACCTCATTGTACTACCCATAATTTGAGGGTTCAACCTTTGCCTCTTCCTCTGCCTCGGAGGGACTGCCAGGACGTACATCGTCCAGCTCCTCAATCTCTTGGACCTCAGCGTCACCTTCATGATCCTCCAACATCTGGACGGCTGGATTCTGTTCGGCACTGGGTAGAGTGGCGTGCCGAGCCACTTGGGGGTCAGACACGTTAGCCAGACGTGTGGTTTTCTTTGTACAAGCCATCATTCTATGGCTGGGTACAGGGTTTGAAGAATGTCCTTCGCTAGAGGAAGGAGGACTAGAACAAAGACGAGGATGATCCTCATGCAAAAGGTGAAGCAGGTCTTGGTCGATCCGATGTTCGTTGTCCCAAGACTCACCTGAGTTCATCTACAAAAGACAACGCACGAGATGAGTGTTTGGTCGGAATATCGAACGATAAACAAGCAAATATGTCGACCAGGAGTACTCAACAGGTTAAAGAACGATTATGTTCAAAGAAAAGTCAGAACTCAAGAAGTCAAAATTTTCTTGAGTTAGGGCAAGGAAGTTCATGAAGCTTAGAATAAGCAAGATGAAGGATGGACGTTATGCAGTTCAGAAACAAGCGTTATGAAAATGGACGAAGACATGATAAAGGAGAATCGCAATGGTTTCTGGGCCTAGGGTTTTGTACACATTTTTCTACAGCAAAGTTGAGGTTGCAGTTGACATATAAACATGCAAAGATAAGCATAAAGAAAACAAGAGACTTACTCGAAGATCAGATGTTTGTGTGCGAGCAACGTCAATCCAATAACCAATTTGTATGAAGGCACTTCGGCAACTTTGAAGCCAATAATTTCTCTTTTCGCTATGAAGATTACTTAGCAAAGAAGCGTGATGAAAATTAGTTTATGTGCCAATGTTGTTGGTATTTATAGGCAAGTCACGAAAAGAGGTAATTGTCTCAAAGGAGCCTCAGATGCCTCAGTTTCCTTCCTTAAAAATGAATATGGGAAATAAAAAATAATCAAGTGCAACCGTCAGCCATGGAGACAGAAAATTGGATTTCGAATTATTAAGTTTTAGAGCATTTATTAGCCGAAAACCAAAGGGACGCCCAGTCAGCCTCACATAGGGTCTCAAACAGTCGCGCTCGACACGTGTCCCCATCTAAAAGCAGAATCAGCTTGGATAAAGTCTACATGCAACTTCGGAAGTCCCGCACAGACTTGGGGGGCAAATGTTATCCCAATTTTTGCACTCTGACGTGGCATCACGTGAATGGTGACACGTGGAGTCCACTTGGAGCATTTGCTCGCGAAGCATAGTCTGAGCAGGATACCTCGCTGGCATGCTCAGGGTAAGATATTTAACAATCCGTGTAGAGCGACCAACACTTAGCGAATTCAGCTTTCGCATCGTGAGTCATCACCACAATCCCTATAACTCAGGGATTAATTTACGTGGATATGGCATACACAGGATCCCGCTATCAGTGTATTCAGCCTCAATCCCACGATCCTTGCATTCAGCATTGATCCCATGATCTCTCTATTTATACGCATTGTAACGAGAGGGGAAACTCTTCCTCCCAAAGCCTCCTAGCCCTATAAATAGTGATGTATGTTCACTGGGCAGGGGATCGGTCGAAAAGCAGTTGAGCTAAGACTATACTATTATCTAAGAATTATATATTCAGAGATACTGTTGTAAGAGCTATAAGAAAATGAATCTTTCTCCTTGATCTTAAGTCAATACAAATAACGAGGATCAGGCTATTACCGAACTGCTCGGGGCTGAACCTCTATAAAATTTTTGTGTCCTTGTATTGCTTTATCATATATCTATTATCATATATTATTTATCGCTTATAAAATAGACTCATTGTCGCTGGCTAAAAGCGAAGTCAACAAAGCCTTATTTCAATCAATCTCATGTCTATGAAAAGTTTGTACAACAATTTATTATGTACAAATACATATATATATATATATAAATTTCTCATTAGAAATATTTATTTGCACACCCTACAGGTCTTACTTCACTTTATGCGAGTAAACTTGCCTGGACTGCGTCATAATATTTTGGCCAAAAACAAAATGTATGTCGATAATTTTCGAAAAATTTAATACCATGATCCTTGCAATCTCATGTTAGTTTATTGCATATGCAAATATTCAACATCTATTGTCGATATAATTTCATTATATGATAATTTCCTCACATATTGACATAACTTACAGAGATCTCTTTAAATTACATATTTTTTTAATTATTTTTATCATTTATAGGTACCTATATAGAACCACTTTAGGGATTCAATTATGATCAAATATGTTGTGTCTAATTTCTCTAGGTAGTCTCTTTTAGAGTACCGTTTCCATTATGGTTATCATTTTCAAATTATCAATACTTTATAACATTTAGGTATCTTCATGAGTCCCTCTAGATTTAACAACTTCAGGACAAATCAAAGAACATTTATTAATAATTTCTACATTGTTCATTTACGCTTCAGGCGTTTTCAACTTATTCTAACTCAACTTTGAATAATATTAATTTGCAGTTGGTATATATCATTTGAACTATATCGTTCTTATATAATTTGTGCAAGGATCATTTTTCAAAAATCATCATCAATTCCAACTGCTTCTCTCCCCTTAGGACTGAACATTTTGACAAAATTTGACTTGGACCCGACCCGCTCAACCCAAAAATTTTAAAAAACTCGTTTTGTTTGGGTGGGTCGGTTCAACCCAGTACACCATCAGACGGGTTTGCAGATTGGTTTTTTATGGTCACTAGGTTTCGAGTTGAACCTGAACCCGCTCGCCAACCTGGTCACTTTTTATTATTTTCTATTTTTATTACATATATAATATATTAAAAATAAAAAAACCTTAAAATTTAATTATTTTATTTTTATTACAAAGATAATATATTAAAAATAACAATATATTATATTAAATACAGTTTTTTAAGCTATATATTATATATTGTTATACTCGAAATTGACTTGTACTTCAAAAAGTGACACGTGTCAATCTCATAGAATGTGAACCAACAGATATAACAATGATTATATCTTTAAATGCAAAATGGAATAACTCATTAAATATAAAATTAATAAAGTATATTCTGGGTGTTAGGTTTAAATGGGAAGGCTAATTTCTTGGGACAGTCTGTTTCTAAGAATTCGGGAGAATAAATTTCAGAACCACATTGGGACATTTCTATGAGAAGAGCATTCCCAATTCCTAGGAGAAATTTATTAAAACTAGAAACTTATAAATATGGTAAACCTAAGTTTTTACCTCATATAAATCCTAAAAGTCACCCAAGAAATTAAATAACAAATTATCGAACCAAAACAAAGAAGAACGATGATGCAATTAGTTATGACTAAAAAATATACCAAGATGGAAGAGAATGAGCAACTTACTGGTGAAAGAGGTACGTCTGCACAGGGGAGAAACTTGTATCTTGGTTTGGGACAAACGACTATACGAACTGTAGGGACGTCTGAGATTGAGGATTAAATCTAAGGAAATTTGCAGGAAATACGTCAATGACAAGGTGGAGGCACTAATGGTGGAAAATAGTTCCTTTTCTGTTTTATACTTTGAGCTTAATTACTATAAGATTAAAGGACAGAGATCCAATGGATAGGAGTAAGGGAGAAGTGGAAAAGATTGCTCATTAATGCTAATGATGTGGTTTGAAACTATAAACCACCAAATTCAAAAGCATGCATTTTCTCAAATTGGATTATGACGAATATACCCTCTGTAATCATTTAAAGAGCACTTTTTAAGGGGAAATTGTTATACCCGAAATTAGGCTGTACTTCAAAAAGTAACACGTGTCAATCTCGTGGAATGTGTTTGTGGTTAGATTTTGATTATTGGCTCTGTTTATGGTTGTTTTAAGGCATGAAAATATGGTTTTTATGTTCAAGATTATGATGGGAATTATGTGGATTTTATCTCAAAGTTTGGAGCTTACTTTGATTGTTGGTGATCTAATCTTGGATGCATATTTTACTGAGAATTAAAGCTTGAATCTGGTGTTCTTACTCTCTGTTGTAATGGCTTTAATTTGTTGAAGTTGGTTTTGAGTTTAGGCTTGTTCGGTGAGATTTTGTTATGTTTTTAGGCCTGAAATTCGAAGCTGTAATTGGGGTTTTCTAGGTTTGGAACCCAGGCACCGCGGCCCGCCCCTGTGAAATCCTAGGTTTTCAACCCAGGTGCCACAACCTGCTTGGGGGAGTGTCGCAGCAGGCCTAACTGTTAGGGCATTACAATCGTGACAAGAGAGACCCAAAGAAGTTCTGCATGTATCACAAAGATATCGACCATATAATTTTGGAGTGGTAGTTCCTTCAAGACAAAATTGAGGAATGAATGAGACGAGGGAAGTTAAACAAGTATAAAAAGAATGGAGAAGATAATCCCCATGTTGATAAGAACGATTCTACGAATAATGCAAGTGGCTCTCAAACTCCTTGCAATATTCTAACCACTATTGGAGGCCCACATATTGGTGGAGACTCCAAGAAGTCACAAGAACGAAATGCCAAGGAGGCAAGAGAAAAACTCCTCACCAATGTGACCAACCTAAGTGAGCGACTAGAAAATTTATTCAAGAAAGAGTGCGATGAAATAACTTTCATGGAGAGTGATGCCAGATGGGTACATCACCCCCATGCTGACGCACTTGTTATAGTCGCAAATATCAAAGGGACCATTGTTGGAAATTATTTTACCATCTTAGATCTACTCACAAGTATGTTTATTAACACCCTAAATATGAACTTTCTAAAACGATGAAATAAACACATATAAAGTTTAAGAAACCTTACATTGGGTGCAGCGAAATTAAATGACTCCTTCCGTTCACATCTCTAACCCTTGTATCCTTTCTGTAGCAGAGTATTATCAAGATCTGAACCTGGATCTCTTTCTCTGAATCTTTGATGCTGAAACTCCTTTGCTGATGATCTTTCTTCACGATCTTCCTCACTATGATTGAGGTATTGCTTGCTGTGTGTGGGCACTACTCTAATCACTAAAGGAATTTCGAAATATGAAGGAAGAAGAGAAAGAGAGAGTGGCGGCCAAGGTAGAGAGAGAAAGGCTCAGGTTTTTCTGATTCAGAAGTGTAATTTTCCTGAAGCCTTCACTATCTATTTATAGCATTCCACTAGGGTTAGGTTTCAATTATTTGGCATTAAAATAATGAAAATATCAGTTTAAATTACCTACAAAAGTGGCCGGCCCTATACATGTGGATTTGGGCCTCACTTTTTGCAATTTTGCAGTTTTATCTTTTCTGCATCTGATTTTCTCAAAAATGCCAATTTTCTAATTCAACAATTTAAATGCCAATTCTAACTATTTAATAACTATAAATAATTATTAAATAATATTGTCGTTTATCATATTTATTAATTGAACCATACAAAGTATCATAATTAACAAATATGCCCCTAAAACTCTTTCTTTACAATTTCGCCCTTACTTAGTGAAAAATTCACAAATAGACATAGTCTAATTTGAGAATTATAATTTATTAATTAAAACCAATTATATGAGTCTTACAAGCAATATTATCTCAACTAGTGCGGGGACCATGGGTCTATATAACCGAGCTTCCAATAAGTAGATCAAGAATTTATTACTAAAATTCACTAACTTATTAATTCTTCGTTGAATCCACGCATAGAACTTAGAATTGCACTCTCAGTATATAGAATGCTCTATATGTTCCACCATATAGACACATCATTAGTTATCCATTGTTATAATCCTAATTTGATCAATGATCCTCTATATGAATGATCTACACTGTAAAGGGATTAGATTACCGTTACACCCTACAATGTATTTAATCCTTAAAACACTTAACCCTGTATAATTGATATTTCAGCTTATGTGAAATGAGATCTCCACCATTTATTTTCATTTGGGCAAGCTTGAAGGAGATCATCCTTTACTTACTATTCGGCAGATAGAAGCTATAGATTCCATGTTCATGTTAGCGCTCCCACTCAATTGCACTACCGTGTTCCCAAAATGTACGTATCACCCTGACCTAAAAGTAGGCTTAACTAACAAATCAAAGAACACGAATAGCCTCTCGAGATTGAGCCTAATCATAACAGGATTACGATCATTTGATCTAGGATCAACTAGGCGATATTGACTTGAATAGATATTACGGCAAGTTTAATAAATCTAAGTCAAAGTTCAATATCGGTCCCTTCCGATGCATACTCCATGCATCCAACCTGAGCTTTACTTTAACCAATGCTCTCGAAAGAACATAGCACTTCTCCAAATGCAAGTAAACTCTGTTGTAGATTATCATATCAGTAAAACCCTGTGTCTGATAAATCTAGGAAACTTTATTCACATAGTCATGTTTACTTTCCAATGTGTTGACAGCACAATAAACAGGATAAAGTATGTGGAAAGGGTTTCAGATGAATTCATACATTATGTACATACAATCATGAAACAAATCATGTGAACCATGCAACATGAAATGTTATTTCTGATCTATATTAATAAGTAAATCTGATTATATTGAAATGAGTTTTATTTAGGGCATAAAACCCAACAACCATGTCCATCAAGTACTAGTGGACAATGGAAGTTTAGTCAATCTCCTCAACTTTCAGGATTTCAAACAAATGGGGTTGCATGAGATAGACTTGCGACCGGTAACTTCAAGTATCTACGGTTTTACTGGAGATACAATCACATTAAAGGGAATGATCAAATTACCTATCACTTTAGGGACTGCCCCTGTCACCGCTAAATTGATCGTTGATTTGGTAGTGATCGACCTGTTAAGTTTTATGTCCTAATGAAAACCCATTTCAATATAATAAGATTTACTAATTAATAAAAATCAGAAATCATTTTATGTTGCATGGTTCACATGATTTATTTCATGATTATCTTTAATGTATAAATTCTATTAAGTCCAGAACATATGTATTTGTTCATGATTATAGTGTTGTCATCATAGTGGAATATAATCATGATTATATGTTCAAAAGTTTAATTCCCTGATTTGTCAGTTCACTTGATTTAGACTGGCTAATCAGCGATAGGTATACTTACACCTTGGATAAGTGTTATGTCTTTTCCAGGGCATTGTCAAAGTTTACCAGTATCGGATGTATGGAGTATACATTAGAAGGGACTGATATTGAACTTGGATTAGATATGATAAATTTACCATAATATCTATTCAATTCAATATCACCTAGTTGATCCTAGATCAAATGATCTTAATCCTGACATGATTAGGTTCGATCTCAAGAGTCTTACTCGTGTTCTTTGATTTGTTAGTTACTTTTTGGTCAGGTTGATACGTACATTTTAGGAACATGATAGTACAATTGAGTGGGAGCGCTAAACATAGATATGGAATCTATAGCTTCTATAGGTATTTATAAGTGAAACGATAATTTCCTTCGAGCTTGGTTGAATAGAGATAAATGATTGAATCTCATTTTAGTGATTACATTATTTCACTAAAATATCATTTATAGGCGGCCAAGTGTTTTAAGGATAAAATATATTGAAAGGGTGTAACGGTAATTTTATCCCTATGCAATGTAGATCATCTATAGAGGATCATTGATTATTGGGATTATAACAATGGATAATTAATAGCGTATCTATATCGTGGAACATATAGACCATTCTATGTAACTGAGAGTGCAATTCCAAGTTCTATGGTGGAATGAGGAATTAATAAGTTAGTGAATTTACTTGGTAAATTCTAGATCTGCTTATTGGAAGCTCGGTTATATATGCCCACGGTCCCCATACTAGTTGAGACAAACTGCTTGTAAGACTCAGTTAATTGATTTTAGTTTATCAATTATAATTCTAAAATTAGACTATGTCTAGTTTATGAATTTTTCACTAAGATATGACTTGGTTGTGAAGAAATAGTGTTTTAGGATTTATTTGTTAATTAAGAGACTTTATGGAGTTTAATTATTAAACATTATAAATGAAAATTTTATTTGATATTTATTTTAATTATTAAATAAATAGTTTTGGCATTTATAGGGTTGAAATTGTAAAAAGTGGTATTTATGAAAAATAGGTAAAATAGTTGGCAAAAATGACAGAACCCAAACTTGAGTGGGGCCCATTAAGTGGTCGGCCATCAAGTGTAATTTTGCCCCTATTTTATCATTTTTTTATTCCTAATAATTCAACCCTAACCCTAAGAGAAGTAGTATATAAGGATAGCTAAGGTCTCTTCATCCAACTAATGCCTCCAAAGCTAAAAATCTAGCTTTCTGATGAGACCTCTTCCTTCTTCTTCCTCCTCTTGAATTTTCGAAACACTAAGCTTTTCTTCACAAAATATTATTCAGCCATTAGTGATTAAGTAAGTGCCCACACACATCAAGTTGGTCCTCAATCATATTGTGTAAGATTGTGAAGAATCCAAGCACAAGGGAGGAGTTTTGGGCTCAGATCTTGGTGATACTCTGTTACAGAAAGGATACAAGGGTTAGAGATCTGAGTGGAAGGAGTCATTTAATTCCTCTACACCCACTGTAAGATTTCTCAAACTTTATATGTGTTTATTTACATTGTTTTAGAAATTCATCTTAGGATGTTAAATAACATACATGGTAGTAAATCTAGATCCTGGTAAAATAAATTCCAACACGACCAACATTCTTCATACAATGCAATTATAGGTTGCCCAATTTTAAAAGAAATGAAAATAATCACCTCAATCTACCATCTAACTATGAAATTCCCTACACCCGCGTGTGTAGGATCAGTGCGAGGAGTCTGTTAACACATATTTTTGTTAACCAAATTTGAGCCTGAATAGTGATAAACTTGCATAGGAAATTAAAAATAGTAAAGAGATAAAAAGAAAAGGATGAACACGAAGGTTTTTACGTGGTTTTGCAGTTCAAATTCTGCATAATCCACGAGTAATCTTATTAGATTTCTGATATTGTTCTAGGGCCTTTTTGCTTATGAATATTTTTTGTCCCTTTTTCTGTCTAACTTGCCTCTATTTATAATTACATAGTCAGGCAGTTAATTAAAGAGTTGACTATAATCTTTACAATAATTATCCCTTGAAATCGTGGGGTTTGATTGCATATCACGTAAAATAAATGCGATTAACTTTTGAATATCATACAACTGTGATTAGTCTGATTTTAATAGGTCAAGATAATCGTGTATTAAACACGTTATAAATCATAACATTCTGGAATGTCTCGGTAGGAACTCAGTATCAATAACCTTGATAGCGAGCTGGGGCTTTTCCCATATCTTTTCAAGGTTGATAATGTTAATTTCATCACTTCTGCTCTGAAGTTGTAACGCTCCATCTGAAAATTGCTATTCTTGACAATGAGGTGAATTTCAACAGCCAATATCATTTGAATGTCAGCTTATGTCTGAGAAAACTGGCTTGACAGAGCTGTGAATCTCATTGAAAGATGCCTGGAGTCGACTAGTGAAGGTACCATGAGGATGCCTTCCTATAGCGAGATGGATACCTCGCTATTAGTTGCATGTACTTATACGACTATCTTACCGTGTATCACATGTTAAGTGTCTCGTGAGTCGTTATATTTCGCCCAACGTGACGAGGTTAGTGTCTCGTCTTGTACACCTAAAATTACATGGTTTCTCGTTGATGCACAAGGCAACAGTTTGTATATCTTTATCTCGCATAAGACTATTCAGTCAACCGAGTTGTAAATATACTCTGTCAATTTTCTCTTTAACTCCACCTCAAATGCAATTATAGTTATGTGTATTGGTTCATATTCTTCCCATCTTGCCACGTGTCCTCCTCTCATGTGTTTGCAAAATTTTGGGTATAACAATTGCCCATAAAAAACTCTTTCTAATAAAAAGTGCTTTTTAATGATTACAAAGGGTATATTTGTCATAATCCCTTTTGAAAAAATGCATGTCCTCTGATTTCGGTGGTTTTGCAATTTTGAGGTACATCAGCATTAAATGACCATCTTTTCCACTTCCATTTCCAATTCTATCTGTAGGATCAAACATATCTCTGATCCGACAAAACTAATTTCAAGAGTGTAAAGTAAGAAAAAGGAACCACCATCGCATTACTTCCTCCATTTTAGAAATTCTGAAAAACTCTTAAGCTCCTCTGCTAAAGAACCGGCATTGAGTTTGCTTGAGAATTTGCATGCCATCTCAGTCCTTGACATTTTTTACGCGAGTTTCCTCCGACTTAAATTCTCATTCCAAATGCTGGAAGAGACCTTCACCACCTCTAAAGATTCGCAGACCGAAGGACTGTATTTCATCCCAAACCCTAACTTTAAACAGTAAGTAGCCTTTCTTCTTGATATCTTTTATATTTGTTATGTTGCATTTCTAGGTTTAATTACTGCAATATTTGCTTATATTGTTGCCATCCCATTTGGTTTTCGCAGCTTTTTGGGTTTGTTATCCCAATTTTTGCACTCTGACGTGGCATCGAACGATGGTGACACGTGGAATCAACTCTATGTACTTGCTCACAAGAAATATGCCGAACAGAACACCACATACATCCACTCAGACGAGGTCCTCTTAACATGGCAGTGAGCGATCCTCGCAACATGCCAACATTTAGTAAAATTAGCTTTCACATCATGACTCACCAACGAAATCCCTATAACTTTAGGATCAGATCACAGAGATATGGTCAACTGTCTGAATCCCACGATTGGTGTATTCTGTAATTACTATGCCATCTTTCCACTTATATCAATTGTAACAAGAAGGGAAATACTTCCCTCCCAAGCTTATAGCCCTATAAATAGTGATTCATACTCAATGGGTAAAAGGTCAAAAAATCTATCTAAGAATTCATATTCAGAGATACTATTGTAAGAACTCTAAGAAAAGGAACCATTTTCCTTATTCTTAAGTTAATACAAACTACGAGGATTAGGCTATTACCGAACTGCTCGGGGTTGAACCTATATAAAATTCCTGTGTTTTATTTGCTTTATTATATTACACTCATATTAAACTACTTGTTGCTTACAAATTAGACTCATTGTCGTTTGCTAAAAGCGTATTCAACATTTTGGTGCTTTCATTGAGAGCTAAACTTGAGGATCGCTCTTTATCTCAGATCTAATCACAAGTAAAATAGTGGTACAGACTCGCAGTGGCGTGGTTGATCCAGCAAATCCACAGGCGGTGGATCCTGCACTACAAAACCCAAGGAACACAAGGGTTTTGTGAACCACAAATCCTGAACAGCCATCGACTGTAGGTCGCGGGGTGACGACTCCTATTGTGGAAATCGCGCCTGGTATGCAAGAGACTGGGAATACCAGTTCAACTGCCAACCAAGCCATTCATAACACAGTCGTTCCGCCCACTACCAATGTTCAAATAACCATTGGAGATGACACTGAAATCCAGAACCTCCGTCCTTCTCCTGGAGTCATGTAGGGTCACACCAACACCCTGCATCATGATCAGGAGGAGCTCCGTGCTGTGGTAAATCTTGCATTTGAAGAGTAGAGGCACATATTCGCTGAATGGAGAGATAAGGAGATGGAAATGTTAAGGGCTCAGCAAGCACTCATTGACGACCGTAGTCGGCAGGCCACTGTGTTGATACAAAAAGCCTATCAGACTACCAGACAATAGCCTGTAACCGTCATCCCCTTGGGCGAGACTGACGAAGATCCAACGATGAACACTTCACAGACTATAAATGGTCAGTCGTCCAATGCCCGGTCACAAGTTCCACCTGTGGGTCAAGTGGTAGGCGGGCAGACCTTGTCTAGTAGTTCATTTGGAGATGTCATATACAATAACTCCAACCAAGTTAATGGTGCCAGTTAGCAAATTGGCCAAACCAACGAGTCACTGAGGCAACCCAGTGTTTTTGTATTTGATAGATTGGGGACAACACATGATCTCAGAAACAATCTGAACAGTAGGAGAGGGGTGGACGACCAACTTTATGCGCCAATCGTGCATCCGGAAACCCGCGCTTGAAATCCCGCTCAAAGAGATGCTTATGTGACTCAGGTCGGTGAAGAGGCCGAATAGGTTAGTCCAGCCGTGCAAGCACAATTGGACGAACTAAAAAATATGTTCCAAGGCATGGCCAGTCAGAGGAACAATGATCTCGAGTTGGACCAAGCACGTGGAACCCCTTTCTCCCCCGAGATTAATATCCTAAAATTCCCCACAAGTTTAAGATGTCAACTTGGAAGATGTATACTGGGAAGGAAGATCCCTTATCCCACCTCAAGTATTTCGAGATGCAGATGGACCTGCAAGGAGTACGAGGAGACGTATGTTGCAGGGTTTCTCCTGCCACCCTTTTAGAAGCCGCCAAACAATGGTATTTCAAGTTGGCACCCAGAAAGTTCAACTCATGGAAGGCTTTGTCCTCGGAGTTCCATGCACAATTCTCCTCCTCTCGCCAAATTTCATTACACCTAAGAGATCTGGTCAAAGTAAAGCAAAGACCAAGGGAGCCTCTCCGAGCCTACATCACCAGATTCGTGACAAAGGCGACTAAGGTTGCACGGGTAACTGAGGACGGAAAGTTTTCTGCGATACTGGGGGCATTGAAGTCCTTGGCAAACTTTGGAAGGAATTAAGGAAGAATGGACCAGTAGACTCAATGAGTGACTTTCTTTATCGTGTAGAAGGTTTTATTAAGCTTGAAGAAGCCATCCAGAGAGCAGAGGGTGAACAAAAACCTAGCCAGTCAAAAGCTCCTTCTACTGGGACATTCGTAAAGCTCCCCCATTACCCAAGAAATTCAAGCTCGGGTTGTAAACGGTCCAACAACAATAATAGGCAAGGGAATAGGAAAAAGGGAAAGTTCACTGGCAAGACCGAACAAGCTCCCCAGGATAATCCTACCAAGTGTGTATATGGCTACTCAGTCATTAGCCCCGTACAAGAAGCCCACACCCATGAAAAAAGATGCCAGCAAGAGAAATACGACCAAATTTTGTCGTTTTCATGGGGATTATGGCTATGACACCAATGAATGCAACAATCTGAAGCGGGAAATCAAATTTCTGATAAGGAAAAATAATCTGCACTTGTAGAAGTATGTCAAGGCCAATAAAAATCAGAGGCGCGATAACAACCGAGACTTGCTACCACCACCAGTAGATGGACATCTGCAAGTCATTATTGGAGGTCCGCACATAGCTAGAGATTTAGGCAAAGCCCGGGAGAGGTATGTCTAAATAGTACAGCACGAGCAAGAAGAAGTAGTCCTGGCCGTAGAAAAAAGGAAGTCGAAGGTCCCATGGTTAGGGGAGCCCACCATAACATTTAATGATGAAGATGCTGTCAAGATCAGATTTCCTGACAATGACACGTTGGTCGTGGAAGTCCAGATAGCCAACAAGATGGTGGCCCGAACCATGATAGACAATGGAGCCTCTTCCAACATCTTATTCAAGACCACGTATGAAAATGGGACTCCAACTCAAAGATTTAACCCCCTGTCTCCAGCCCTTGTATGGTTTCTCCTACCAAGGAGTCGCACCTCTAGGGAAAATTGGCTTACCCCTCACTGTCGGTCAAGCTCCGACAAGTATAACTATAATGGCACAATTTTTGGTATTGGATGTTCCGTTCGCCTTTAACATCATGCTAGGCTGACCAACTTTGTATGACTTAAAAGCTATTACGTCGATATTTCACTCATGCCCTAAGTTTCCAACAAAGAATGGGGTAGGGTGTCTAAAAGGAAACCCACAAGTTTCTCAGGAATATTATAACCTTGCCAGCCAAGGCTAAAAAGGAAGTATCCTCTTGCCAGAGTTCGGACAAGGGAAAAAACATTTCTAAATGGGAAACTTCCCAAGGCAGGGATAAAGATGTGGATCCTCGACTTTGGGACCCATGCAACAATGTTGGACCTGTGGAAGAACTAGAAGAGATTGAGATCGACCCAGATATTTCAGCCAGAAAGCTTAAGATTGGAAAAGGTTTCTTGCTTGAAGTAAAGTCATCATTGATAAAATTTTTGAGAGCAAACCTGGACATTTTTTCCAGGTCACATGGGGATATGGTCGGGATTGATCCTTCTATAATTTCACAAGTCCTAAATATTGATCCAAACTTCTGACCAGTTCAACAAAAGCGAAGATTGTTGGACAAGGAGCGAGATCTAGCCCTAAAGGAAGAGGTAGAGAAGCTACGCAACAATAATTTCATAATTGAAGCTCTCTACCCAGCTTGGGTTACAAATCCCGTACTAGTACCCAAGCCGAACAAGAAATAGCGAGTGTGTGGACGGAACAGCAGGGCATGAAATATTAAGCTTCATGGACGCCTATTCAGGGTACAACCAAATAAAAATGCATCCACTAGACCAAGAACATACAAGTTTCGAAACAGATCTCGGTCTATACTTCTATAAAGTCATGCCATTTGGTCTCAAAAATGTTGGAGCGACATACCAAAGATTGGTAAACAAGATGTTTAAAGACCAGATCGGACGAACATGGAAGTATATGTGGAGGACATGCTCATCAAATCTAGGAAGGCTTGGGGGCACGCAGATGACATGGACGAATGCTTCAAAGTCATCAGAAAATATAACATGAAACTCAATCCCTTAAAGTGCTCCTTTAGAGTTAGCTTGGGTAAGTTTCTAGGCTTTATTGTCAACGCCCGAGGAATTGAAGCCAATCGAAAGAAGATTCAAGCCATCCTGGATATGAAATCACCAACAAAAACCAAGGAAGTACAAAGCTTAACTGGTCTGATCGCCGCTCTCAGAAGATTTGTTTCAAAATCAACAAAGAAGTTTGTTCCATTCTTCAACATTCTACGAGGAAACAAGAAATTTGGAACCTCTGTGAGTGCAAAACCTGCTGTACTCGCAAAACGTCTTGTACTCTTGAAACCTCTGGACGGAGAAGAGCTTGGGATATACTTGGCTGTCACGGAGCTTGTTGTGAGTGTTGTACTGATCAGAGAGGAAGACAATGTACAACATCCGGTCTATTACATTAGTACAAGACTCATTGAGGCTGAAGGCCGATACCCATTGATAGAGAAACTCACTTACTGCCTGATTCTAGCAACAAGAAAGATAAAGCCCTATTTTCAAGCTCATCATGTTCGGGTGCACACTAACCAACCGTTACGCAAGATATTACAAAAGCCGGATGCTTCTTGACAGTTACTCAAGTGGGCAGTAGAACTGGGTCAGTATGAAATTACTTTCTGACCCCGAACAACAATCAAAGGCCAGGCCTTAGCAGATTTCGTTGTAGAATGCGCAGGCAAGGAAGAAAGCATATTTGAAAGCAACGCTGAGCCAGTACAAATACCTCAGCCAAGTAACAGTGAAGACAAGCCGACTTGGAAACTACATGTGGATGGGTCGGATACAGATTAATTATGCAGTGTAGGAATCGCTCTTGTCACACCTGGGGGTAACACTTGCCCGCTGCAGTAAACTTTGGATTTAAAGCATCCAATAACGAGGCAGAATATGAAGTTTTGATCACTGGTTTAAAACTAGGCTGGGAGATGAAGGCTGGACATATTGAAATTTGTAGTGATTCAAAGGTGGTGGTAAATCACGTATGTGGAGAATACGAGGCTCGGGGAGAAAAGATGATAGCATATTTGAGCAAAATACACGATCTGCTCGCACAGTTCAAAAGCTACGCTCTCAGACAAATTCCAAGGGAAGAAAACACGACGGCTGACGCATTAGCTCGGCTTGCGAGAAGTAATGTAAGTTATAGAGCAAATTTGCTTCCTATCCAGTTCCTGGAAGAACCTAGCATCACTGTCACAAAAGAGATTGAAATGATTGATACTTCCCAAAACTGGATGACGCCAATAGCGACCTACCTCAACACTGGGGAACTCCCAAATAATCAAAATGAAGCTCAAAAGATAAGAAGGAAGGCTGCACGGTACATCATAGTCGAGGGAATTATGTACAGACGAGGATTCTCCATGCCATTGCTCAGATGTGTTACCCAAGAAGAAGCTCCACGAATTTTGTCTGAAGTGCAGGATGGATTTTGTGGAAACCACACCGCCGGGCAGAGTTTATCTAAGAAAATTCTAAGGCAAGGTTATTTCTAGCCGACAATGATCGAGAATTCAAAGGCCTATGTTAAAAAATGTGATAAATGCCAGAGATTTTCAAAGATACCTCGTGAACGGCCAAATGAGCTAACCCAAATGCAAAGTCCTTGGCCCTTCGCCATTTGGGGAATTGATATGATCGGACAATTACCCAAGGCAAAGGAGGCGTACAGTATGTGTTGGTTGCAGTTGATTACTTCCCCAAATGGACAGAAGTCAAGCCACTAGCAACCATCGCGTCCAAAAAAGTTCAAGACTAAAATCCAAAATCCCCGTGCTGCTCTTGGAATCATGCAGGGACATACCAACACCCGACATCAAGATCAAGAGGAACTCCATGCTGCGGTGAACCTCATGTTTGAAGAGCAAAGGTGCATGTTCACTGAATGGAGGGACAAGGAGTTGGAAACATTGAAGGCTCAGCAAGCAGTCATTGACGATCGTAGTCGACAAGTTACTGTGTTGATACAAAAAGCCTATCAAACTGCCACGAAACAACCTGTGACCGTCATCCCCTTGGGCAAAACAGACAAAGATCTATCGATGAATACCTCTCACACTATAAATGGTCAGTCATCAAATCCCCGGTCATAGGTTCCACCTATGGGCCAAATGGTAGGCATTCATACCTTATCTAGTAAGTCATCAGGAGAAGTGATACCCAATAATTCCAACCAAGTTAATGGTGTCGGTCAGCACGTTGGCCAAATCAATCAGTCACTAAGACAACCATGCGTTTTCTTATTTGATAGGTTGGGGACGACTCATGATCTCAGAAATGATCTAAACAGGAGGGGAGGAGTGGACGATCAACTTGACACACCAATCGTGCAACCCGGAACCCATGCTCAAAATCCCACTCAAAATCATGCTGATGTGACTCAGATCTGCCAAAAGGCCGAACAGGTTAGTCTAGTTGTGCTAGCACAGTTGAACGAACTAAAAATATGTTCCAAGGCCTGGCCGGTCAGAGGAACAAATATTTTGAGTTGGCCCGAGCACGCGGAACTCCTTTCTCCCCCAAGATTAATATCCTGGAGTTGCCGCAAAAATTTAAGATGCCAACCTCGAAGATTTATACTGGGAAGGAAGATCCCTTATCCCACCTTAAGTATTTTGAGATGCAAATGAACCTGCAAGGAGTACGACGAGATGTATGTTGCAGAGTTTTGCCTGCCACCCTTTCAAAAGAACCCAGCAATGGTATTTAAAGTTGGCACCTGGAAATTTTAACTCATGGAAGGCTTTCTCCTCGCAGTTCCATGCGTAATTTTCCTCATCTCGCCAACTTTTGTTGCACCTAGGAGATCTGGTCGAAGTAAAACAAAGCCTAGGAGAGCCTGTCGAGCCTAGCTCAAAAGATTCATGACGGAGGTGACTAAGGTTTCACGGGTAAACGAGGACGGAAAGTTGTTCGCAATACTGAGGGGCATTGAAGTCCTCGGTGAGCTTTGGAAGGACAAAACTAAGAACGAAGCAGTAGACTCGATGAGTGATTTTCTTGACCGTGCAAAATGTTTTATCAAACTTCAAGAGGCCATTCAGCTAGCAGAAGGTGAACAAAAACCTGGCAAGTCAAAAGTTCCTTCTCCCAAGACATTCGTCCAACTCCCCCATTACCCAAGCAATTCAAGCTCAAATGGTAAACGGTCCAGCAACAATAATAGGCAAGGGAATAGGAAAAAGGGAAAGTTCACTGGCAAGATCGAACAAGCTCCCCGGGAGAATCCTGCCAAGTATACTGCATTTACCGTCCTAGCGGAGGACATAGAAAGTGTTTATATTGCTACTCAGTCATTAGCCCCGTACAAGAAGCTCGCACCCATGGAAAAAGATGTGAGCAAGAGAGATATGACCAAGTTTTGTCGATTTCATGGGGATTACGGCCACGAGACCATTGAAGGCAACAATCTGAAGCACGAAATTGAATTCATGTTAAGGAAAAATAACCCGCACGTATAGAAGTATGTCAAAGCCGATCAAAATCAGTGAGGCAATAACAACCAAGACTTGCCACCACCACTAGTAGATGGACATCTGCAAGTCATTATTGGAGGTCCGCACATAGCTGGAGATTCAGACAAAGCCCGGGAGAGGTATGTCCGAACAGTACAACATGAGCAAGAAGAAGTAGTCCTAGCCGTAGAAGAGAGGAAGCCGAAGATCCCATGGGCGGGGGAACCCACCATAACATTTAATGATGAAGATGCTGTCAAGATCATATTTCCACACAATGACCCGTTGGTCGTGGAAGTCAAGATATCCAACAAGATGGTGGCCAGAACAATGATAGATAATGCAGCCTCTTCCAACATCTTATTCAAGATAACATATGAAACGATGGGGCTGCAGCTCAAAGATCTCACCCCCAGTCTTCTGCCCGTATATGGTTTCTTCGGCAAAGAAGTCGCACCTTTAGGGCAAATTCGCTTACCCCTCACTATTGGACAAGCTCTGAGAAGCATAACTATAATGGCACAATTTTTGGTATTGGACGTTCCATCAACCTTTAACATCATGTTGGGCCGACCAGCCTTGTACGACATAAAGGCTATTACGTCGATATTCCATTCATTCCTGAAGTTTCCAACAAAGAATGGGGCAGGGCGTTTAAGAAGAAACCAACAGATTGCTCGGGAATGTTATAACATTGCCATAGCCAAGGCTAAAAAGGAAGTATCCTTTAGCCAGAGCTCGGACAAGGGAAAAAACATTTCTAAGTAGGGAACTTCCCAAGGCGGGGATGAAGATGCGGATCCTCGACTTGAGGACCCAAACAGCAATGTTAGACCTGTGAAAGAACTAGAAGAGATCGAGATCGATCCAGATATTCCGGGCAACAAGCTAAAAATTGGAAAAGGTTTGTTGCTCGAAGTAAAATCAGCATTGATTAAATTTTTGAGAGCAGACCTGGACATTTTTGCTTGGTCACATGAGGATATGGTCGGAATTGATCCTTCTGTAATTTCGCACGTCCTAAATATTGATCCCAACTTCTGACCAGTTCAACAAAAGCGAAGGCTATTGGACAAAGAGCGAGCGCTAGCCCTTAAAGAAGAGGTAGAGAAGCTACGAAATAACAACTTCATAATTGAAGCTTTTACCTGGCTTGGGTTGCTAATCCCCTACTAGTACCTAAGCCGAACAAGAAATGGCGAGTTTGTATTGATTTCACAGACCTCAATAAGGCATGCCCTAAAGACTGTTTTCCACCTCCAAGAATCGATTTGGTCGTGGACGCAACAGCTGGGCACGAAATATTAAGCTTCATGAACGCTTATTCGGGGTACAATCAAATCAAAATGCATCCACCGGACCAAGAACATACAAGTTTCCGAACAGTTATGGGTCTATATTGCTATAAAGTCATGCCATTTGTTCTCAAAAACGCCGGAGCCACATATCAAAGATTGGTAAAGAAGATGTTTAAAGACCAGATTGGACAAAACATGGAATTATATGTGGATGACATGCTCGTCCCTTAAAGTCCTCAGGAAATACAACATGAAACTCAATCCCTTAAAGTGCTCATTTGGAGTCACCTCGGGTAATTTTCTGGGCTTTATTTTCAATGCCAGAGAAATTGAAGCCAATCCAGAGAAGATTCAAGCCCTTCTGGATATGAAATTGTCAACAAGAACCAAGGAAGTAAAAAGTTGTACTGGTCAGATCGCTGGACTCAGCAATTTTGTTTCAAAATCAACAGACAAGTGTGTTCCATTCTTTAACATACTGTGAGGAAACAAGCAATCTGAGTTGATAGAGGAATGTGAAAAGGCTTTTCAGGAGCTAAAAATGCAACTCGCAAAGCCTCCCATACTCTCGAAACCTCTGGACGGAGAAGATCTTGGGATATACTTGGCTGTCACGGAGCATGCTGTGAGTGTCGTGCTCATCAGAGTGGAAAACAACATACAATACCCGATCTATTACCTTAGTAAAAGACTCATTGAGGCCGAGAGCCGATACCCATTGATGGAGAAACTCACTTACTGCCTGATTCTAGCAACAAGAAAGTTAAGGCCCTATTTTCAAGCTCATCCCTTTTGGGTATATACTAACCAAACGTTACGCCAAATATTGAAAAAGTCATATGCTTCTGGACGGTTACTCAAGTGGGGAATAGAACTAGGTCAGTATGAAATTACTTTCCAACTCCGAAAAGCAATCAAAGGCCAGGCCTTAGCAGATTTCGTGATAGAATGTACAGGCAAGGAAGAAAGCATATTGAAAGGCAATCCCGAGCCAGTACAAATACCTCAACCAAGTAACAGTGAAGGCAAGTCGACTTGGAAATTACATGTGGACAGGTTGGCTACAGATCAATTATTCGGAGCAGGAATCGCCCTTCTCACACCTAGGGGGCAACACTTGCACGCTGCAGTCAAGTTTGGATTTAAAGCATCCAATAAGGAGGCCGAATATGAAGCTTTGGTCGCCGGTCTAAAGCTAGCCCGGGAGATGAAAGCCGAGCATATTGAGATCTGCAGTGATTCACAGCTGGTGGTAAATCACGTATCTGGAGAATACGAGGCTCGGGGAGAAAAGATGATAGCATATTTGAGCAAAATACACGACTTGCTCACACAATTCAAAAGCTACGGTCTCAAAAAAATTCCAAGGGAAGAAAACACGACTGCGAATGCATTAGCTCGGCTGGCGAGTAGTAATGTGAGTGATAAAGCGAACTTGGTTCTTATCCAGTTCCTCGAGGATCCTAGCATCATTGGCACAGAGAAGATCTAAATGATTGATACTTTCCCAAACTGGATGACGCCAATAGCAACCTACCTCAACATTGGGGAACTCCCAGATAATCGAAATGAAGCTCGAAAAATAAGAAGGAAGGTCACACGCTACATCATAGTAGAGGGAGTTATGTACAGAGGAGGGTTCTCCGTGCCATTAGTCAGATGTGTTACTCAAGAAGAAGGTGCATGACTTTTGTCTAAAGTACACGATGGATTTTGTGGAAACCACGCCGCCGGGCAGAGTTTATCTAGGAAAATCCTAAGGCAAGGTTATTTCTAGCCAACAATGATCGAGGATTCAAAGGCCTATGCTAAGAAACGTCACAAATGCCAAAGATTTTTAAAGATACCTCGTGCTCCGCCCAATGAGTTAACTCAGATGCAAAGTCCTTGGCCTTTTGCAATTTGGGGAATTGACCTGATCGGACAACTAGCCAAAGGCAAAGGTGGAGTGCGGTATGCAGTGGTTGCGGTTGATTACTTCACTAAGTGGATGGAAGTCGAGCCACTGGAAACCATTACATCTAAAAAAGTTCAAGACTTTGTTGTGAAGAACATAATCTCTCGGTTCAGATTGCCGTACAAAATAGTTTCTAAGAATGGCAAATAGTTTGACAGCCTGTCCTTCACTAGTTTTTGTGCGAACAATGGTATCATCAACAGTTTCTTTCTAGTGGCGCACCCCCAAGAAAATGGTCAAGTTGAAGCAGTCAACAAGACCTTGAAGGATACACTAAAGAAAAGACTTGAGGATGCTAAAGGAAACTAGTTATAGGAACTTCCTGAAGTTCTATGGTCGTACCAAACAACTGAGAAAATGGAAAACCGGACAAACCCCATTTGCCATGTCATGTGGATATGAAGAAATCCTGCCCGGGGAACTTGAGCCACCATCCCACAGAAGATTGACGTACACCCAAGGGGCAAATCACGTACTCCTTGCCGAATCACTTGATGAAATCGAAGAGAAGCGAGCCACAGCAAACTTAAAGTTGATGGCCCATCAAACAAAAGTAGCTTGGTATTTCAACAAACAAGTGAAGGCTCAGAAATTATTTGTGGGAGATATTATCCTAAGAAGAGTATTTCTAAACACCAAAGACTGTACGACATGTGTACTCGGACCTTATTGGGAAGGACCATATCAGGTAGTCGAAGTTCTTGAATCAAGAGCATACAAATTGGGTAAGTATGATGAAGAAATGCAACTCGTTCTGGTACCAAGGTATTGGAATGTAGAACATTTAAGAAAATGCTACCAATAGAAGTACCAGGTCGGATGACCATATTAAGTACTAAACAAAAGAACATTTACTTTTAAGTGAATGGCCTTCTTGGCAGACCACGCCCAAAGGTTCAGACAAAATTACAGAGTACTCAGGTTGGGTGACCACCATCTAAAGTATAATTTCTAATTTATGCAATTTATTTTATTTCATGTTAAGCTAAAGATCAGATTAGATCAAGTTAATAGCTTTGATGTAAGTTACTACGGTAACGAACACATTTTTGATCAATAAATGAATAAAGATGTTTATTTCAAAATTCAAAATTAAGTCGAATTTACTAGCATGTTGTTAATTTACCATCCAGCGTGTACAAAAGGTTTGGTCGAACCCAAAACCTCCAATAGACAAAAGAGCATACTTGCAAAAAATTATAAGTGACCAAGAGTCATAAGTCTGCTCAGTCACTTGGGGGGCACCTATACCTGTACAAAGCATTTGGTAAAAATAAAACACACACACTTGCACGATGAATATAAACACAGGATGAAATTCATTAAAGATACCCAAAGCACGTAAAACTGGGATTAAAGGCTGTCCAGTCAGCCCATTGTCTAAAAATGAAAAATAATTCCAAGTTTAAAGACCGCTTGGCTGCTCACTTTGTCTTTAAAAAGGCCTTACGGCTGGACAGAAATAAAAAAGATAAAAAAGATAAGTATTTAGACGGTTGGAGTCCCAGGCTCTTTATATGGGTGTTCTGGGCTAGTAGGAGCTAGAGGATCTGTTGTCTGAGCAGGGGGCATGTCAACGTTATGGCCAGAGGTAGAAGTGGTAGCCTCGGATCCTCCATAAGCCACCTGAGAAGCACAATACTCGAGAAACATGCCTTTGGAATCGTCCAAGTAATCAAAGTTTTCCTTGGGATTAGCCTTCCAAAGGCATTTACCTTCCCTCTGAGCCTCCCCACTTATGTTCTTTGCTGCTCGGCCTCTGACTTGTACTTGTCAACCTCAGCTTTAAGCTCCTCCTCCTTAGACTTCCTCTCTGCTTCCAACCTGCGGAAGACAGCTCGAAGAACCTCCCTTTCTTCCTGGAGGCTGGTCACTTCTTTTGACAAGGAGGCAATGGCAGTTTCAAGTTGATCAGAAGCCTATAGATCTTTAGTTAGCTCAGCCACCTTCTTCCTCGGCAGCAAGAAGTTTCTTGTTGACTTCTCCCAGTTCCATTCGGACAGCCCCACATTGAAGTCTGGCTTCATCGGCATCCTTCCTAGCCAAGTCCACTTCTGCCCGCATAGTGTTGGAAATGGCAGCGTTCTTAGAGGCAGTCGACTTAGCTCGGGAATAAGCATAAGTCACCTTCAAACTGATCTGCACAGAGAAATAACATTAAAATCTTAACTAATTGAAGAAGGAAAAGAGGAAACTGTCAGGAAAGACTTACCCTCGTAAATTCCTTCAGGATCATCCCATAACCTGCTCTAGAGAAAGGTCATTGAGCCCTAGCGAGCTGCTCATTCACCTCAGGGACCGATTGAGTCATGTATTGGGTAAGCAGATCTTTGCCTCTTTTAGTTTATCGATGCAGCACCAGAGGTGGGGCCGGGGCCCTGATCTGGTTAGATCCGCTTTTGAGTAGCTTAGATTTTCCCTTCGACTACTCTGGCCTGTCCGTGCTCCCTCCTCGAGAGTCTTTGGATTTAGTCATTCTTGGGGCAGAAGGGTCTACGATAGTTGGTTCCTCGGAGAGATCAATAATTTCTTCGACCGGTGCCTTCTCTCTAGATGGGGTTGTCTCACCGCCCCTGGACTTTTTGGCCAGAGGGGATAAGCCCAAGCTTCCTCCCACTCTCTTCTTCAAAGCATCGACCATTTTCTAAAACATGTCTGTACGAAATGAAAGCAACATGGTTAGGAAAAAGCATGAGAAATATGAAAGCATAATAATCACGAAAGTTAAAAGCAAGATGGAGTATCTTGCATATCGGCAGAAGCATCTACCCGACCAAGACCTGATGAAGCATCGTCATCCGATGAGTCTTCTTGCTCCTCCAAGAAGGCTTTCCCCTATCCTACTACAGGAGTGGACGTCCGAGCAGGTACACTGGGCTCCTTGACCTGAATTGTATGTTCGATAGCCCTATGCTCGGCTATAAGTTTTTTCTTCCTTTTGAGCCGTGTCTCCTGCTCTTCCTCAACATCATCTTCTTGCTCAAAATGCTCCTGAGCATATTGCTTGGCTCCCGCACCTCCCTTCAACTTAGCTTCACATTTCAATTGAATGGGTTCATTCTCCTCATGAGCTCCCTCAGCCCGGCCAGCACTAGATTTCCTCTTCTTCTCCTTCATAGGTTGGGGAATGAAATCCTTTGGATAAAGCCCGTACTCCACAAAATTGGCCTTTGAGGTCAACAAAGTAATATTCCAAGCATCATCTTGCAGCTGAGTGATCCTTTGAGCTCTATCCCTAAGAGCTAGCATGAAGGGTGGACGGTAATATATACGGATCTGCTGGAACCGAGTATAGGTGGCACCCATGCCTTCCACCATGTAATACTCGTCTACAAAATTCCAAATTTCGCTCACGCCCTTATTTCTAGTGCCCGTCAACCACTTAAAGTCTGGCTGAGAAAAATAGAAGTATCCTGACCTGCATTGCTTGGGAGTAGACTTCAAGTCAAAAGACCAGCTAACCTCATGCAGAGAAGGCCTAGCCCAATTCTGGGTGGCGTAGAGGACGGACAGGGCAGATAGATACTTGATGCCCTTAGGAGTAAACTAGATCAGATAGAGACGGAAAAAAAGTTCGCCTCCTTCCTAAAGTACGGGTGCAAAGTGTTGGAAATTATTTTACCAGGATCTTAGATCTACTCACAAGTATGTTGATTAACACCCTAAATATGAACTTCTAAAACGATTATGAAATAAACACATATAAAGTATTAGTAACCTTACATTGGGTGCAGCGGAATAATATGACTCCTTCCGTTCAGATCTCTAACCCTTGTATCCTTTCTGTCGCAGAGTACTATCAAGATCTGAACCTAGATCTCTTTCTCTCCTTCTTTAGTGCTGAAACTCCTCCTTGTTGAAAGTCTTTCTTCACGATCTTCCTCACTATGGTTGAGGTATCACTTGCTCTGTGTGGGCACTACTCTAATCACTAAGTATTTCAAAATCTTAAGGAAGAAGAGAGAGAGAGAGAGTGGGCGGCCAGGTATAGAGAGAGAAGGCTCGGGTTTTTCTGAATGAAAAAATGTAATTTTCCTGAAGCCTTCACTATCTATTTATAGCATTCCACTAGGGTTAGGTTTAAATTATTTGGCATTAAAATAATGAAAATATCAGATGATAAATGCTATAAAAGTGGCCGGCCCTTGGCAATATGGAATTGGGCCTCACTTTTTGCAATTTTGGAGTTTTATCAGTTTTGTATCTGATTTTCTCAAAAATGCCAATTTTCTAATTCAACCATTTAAATGCCAATTCTAACTATTTAATAACTATAAATAATTATTAAATAATATTGTCATTTATCATATTTATTAATTGAACCATACAAAGTATCATAATTAACAAATATGCCCCTAAAACTCTTTCTTTAAAATTCCGCCCTTACTTAGGGAAAAATTCACAAATAGGCATAGTGTAATTTGAGAATTATAATTGATTAATCAAAACCAATTATATGAGTCTTACAAGCAATATTATCTCAACTAGTGGGGGGACCATGGGTCTATATAACCGAGCTTCCAATAAGCAGATCAAGAATTTATAACCTAAATTCACTGACTTATTAATTCTTCGTTGAATCCACGCATAGAACTTAGAATTGCACTCTCAGTATATAGAATGCTCTATATGTTCCACCATATAGACACATCATTAGTTATCCATTGTTATAATCCTAATTTGATCAATGATCCTCTATATGAATGATCTACACTGTAAAGGGATTAGATTACCGTTACACCCTACAATGTATTTTATCCTTAAAACACTTAACCCCGTATAAATGATATTTCAGCTTATGTGAAATGAGTACTCCACCATTTATTTTCGTTTGGTCAAGCTCGAAGGAGATCATCCTTTACTTACTATTCGCTAGATAGAAGCTATAGATTCCATGTTTATGTTAGCGCTCCCACTCAATTACACTACCGTGTTCCCAAAATGTACGTATCACCCTGACCTAAAAGTAGGCTTAACTAACAAACCAAAGAACACGAATAGCCTCCTGAGATTGAGCCTAATCATAATAGGATTAAGATCATTTGATCTAGGATCAACTAGGCGATATTGACTTGAATAGATAATACGGTAAGTTTAATAAATCTAAGTCAAAGTTCAATATCGGTCCCTTCCGATGCATACTCCATGCATCCAACCTGAGCTTTACTTTAACCAATGCTCTGGAAAGAACATAGCATTTCTCCAAATACAAGTAAACTCTGTTGTAGATTATCATATCAGTAAAACCCTGTGTCTGATAAATCTAGGAAACTTTATTCACATAGTCATGTTTACTTTCCAATGTGTTGACAACACAATAAATAGGATCAAGTATGTGAAAAGGGTTTCAGATGAATTTACAAATAAAATAGACAAGCAATTTATAAGATGAACCAAAACATACACAAATGAATGAAAAATACTTCTGTTTCTTTATTGATGTTGAATAAAATAGATTACATTGAAATGGAGTTTTATTTAGGGCATAAAACCCAACAAACTCCCACTTGCACTAATATAAAACTAATCAGTACATATCAATTAATCCTAAATTCTAATGGTGCTTTTCAAATGCAGTCACGACCAAGACTTTGGTGAATGGATCAGCTAGGTTGTCTTCTGTGTCCACTTTCTCAACTAGTACATCCCCTCTGGCCACATATTCTCTGATGATGTGATACTTTTTCTCTATGTGTTTGCTTTTCTTGTGGCTTCGAGGTTCCTTACTGTTGGCTATCGCTCCATTATTATAACAAAGTAGGACCAAAGGCTTTTCCATTCCAGGCATGACATCGATACTGGTGAAGAACTTTCTTAGCCAGAAAAGTTCTTTAGCAGCTTCTGCTGCAGCTATGTATTCAGCTTCCATCGTGGAGTCCGATATCGCGGTTTGTTTTGCACTTCTCCAAACCACTGCTCCACCCCCAAGAGTACCATCGTAGATGTAGATTTCTTGTCTTCAAGACTTGCTTGGAAATCTGAATCAGTATAGCCTATGGGATTTAAAGCACCACCCTTGTAGACTAATACTAGATCTCTTGTACTCTTTTAAGTATTTCAGAGTATACTTAACTGCATTCCAATGTTGTTGACCTGGATTTGATTGATACCTGCTCACGATTCCAACTGCATAGCAGATGTCAGGTCTAGTGCATAACATTGCATACATTAGACTTCCAACTGCAGGAGCATAAGGAAATTTCGCCATGTCCTCTATCTCTTGAGGATCAGTCGGAGACTGTTCCTTAGATAGACGGATACCATATCTAGAAGGCATGTTTGCCCCATTGGTGTTGTTCATGGAGAATCTCTCTAAAACTTTGTCAATGTGGGTTGTTTGAGAGAGAGCAAGAGATTTGATCTTCTGGTTTCTGATAATCTGAATACCATGAACATAGGCTGCTTCACCCAAATCTTTCATATCGAATTGAGTGTTGAGCCATTCCTTGATGTGAGTCATTTTCTTGATATTGTTTCCAATAATCAAAATGTCATCAACATAAAGGACCAGGAATACTACTACTTGGTCTTCCTTGAGTTGGTAAACACAAGGTTCTTCTTCATTCTGAAGAAAGCCGTAGGTCTTGATGATTTCATCATACCTTTTGTTCCATGAGCGAGAAGCTTGCTTAAGTCCATAGATAGACCTATTTAGTTTGCTGTAACGCCCTAATCTATAGGTGGAGGACGAGCATGTTGCTCTCTCAGGTCTCGAATCTGCTCCCCTTGCTGCCTAATCGTCTCTTGCATGGCAGCAAACAATTGTTCCCAGTTCTGAGGGGGTGGAGGATGCTCTTCCCCACCACCTACCCCGAGTTCCAGCTCGCGGTTTAAATGGCCAGATCGCCGCTGCATGTAAAACATTAAAGATCTTGCAAACTGATAGGGGTGGAGAGTATATGGATATGCAATTCAAAGATCATTTAATTGAACTTGGAATTGAATCACAGTATACTGGCCCTAGCACTCCACAGCAAAATGGAGTTGCGGAAAGAAGAAATCGCACACTTTTAAGATGGTTATGTCTATGCTGAGCTATTCAACTCTGTCTACGTCCTTCTGGGGATATGCCATACAGACGGCGAATGACATTTTAATTGTTGTTCCATCTAAAGTAGTTCCTAAGATACCTGTCGAACTATGGAATGGTCGTACACCTAGTTTACGCCATTATAGGATTTGGGGGTGCCCTACTCATGTCTTGAGAAAGAAAGAAGGCATACTAGAATCGTGAACTGAGATTTGCTTGTTTGTCAGAAATTCTAAACAGATTAGGGGTTGAATATTTCATAGTCACAAGGATAATAAAGTGTTTGTCTCTACAGATGCTACCTTCCTTGAAGATGACTATATTAAAGACTTCAAGCCGAAAAGTAAAGTAGTGCTAGAAGAAATGCTTTCAGATATCACTCCTTCTGATGTTCCATCCTCTTATACTCAAGTAGAGGATAATCCAACTCCCTTAGTTGAACCAACACAAGATGTTACAACTGAGAAATCTACCACAAATGTTCCTGTTCAGAAGGTCACGGCTCCTCGTCGTAGTGGGAGGGTTTCTACTAAACCATATCGTTATGGCTTGGATGGTGAAATCAATATGGTCATTGATGACGGTATTAATGACGACCCACTAACCTATAAACAGGCAATGGCAAGTCCCAAACAGAAACAATGGTCAGCCGTCATGGATTTAGACATGGATTCCATGAAAAAGAACAAAGTCTGGGAATATGTAGACGCACCTGATGACTATCGTCAAATTGGATGGAAGTGGGTCTACAAGAAGAAAAGAGGTGTTGGAGGAGAAGTCGAAACTTTAAAGCTAGACTGGTCACTAAGGGTGATACCCAAAGTGTAACACCCTAACTACCTTAGGCGTATTACGCGATTTTTAAACGTACTGTGCAGCTCGTTGCTAATCAACGAGGTTTATGGAAAAACGTGATTAGTTAAAATTTTGCTTTTTAAATAAACTTATAAACCATATTACAAAAGACTCGGGATCCCGATTATAAAAATATTTACAAAAAGTTTAACTGTTACATAAAATTAAGGGTCGTCTAACGACCAGTTACAAAAATTCAGCCTTGCTGTCCCGAGGATTGTACGCTCCAGGCCTAACCGCCCCGACATGTACAATCTCATAAGCTCGCTCACGGTCCATCAGCTATGGCCTTGCCTTTACCTACACATGAACATAAACTGTGAGTCGACAGACTCAGTAAGAAAAGCATAATAATATCATACATAATTCTAACTGCCGTGTCCAACACGATACTGAGTCCCGCTACTGCCATGTCCAACATGGTACTGAGCCACTACTGCCATGTCCAACATGGTACTGAGTTTTGAACGTTCACAGGGACGGTACTATTGACAAGTATCCTCCTGATCGGTCGAACCGGTCATACTCCGCCATCGGTCATACTCCACTCGTACCGACGGGATAGGTCAATAGCACCGAACCACCAACCAAATGTCAGCCTGATCGGTCAAACCGGTCATACTCCGCCGTCGGTCATACTCCACTCGTACCGACGTGACAGGGTTGGATGGTTCGAAGCCTATATACATAACTAATGTAATCTAGCAGGCTTCCTACATGCACGCTAAACATGTAATCTACATATGCATACTGTTATACTAATCTTACCTCGGATTCCGATTTCGTGTGTGCCGTCAACCCGACCGGAATCGAAGCCGAGCGCGGACATCGGCTCCTAAACCATAAAAATCACAACGCTATAAGTGACACACTAAATCACTTCCCGGGGACTAAAACTAGGAACTAAAAGTTTCCCTATCGATAAAAAGCATGGCAATACCCCTAAAAACATAAAAACGAGGAAAACACGGGTTCGGAAAAATTCCCCAACCGGTAGACCGGTTGCCCAACCGGAATTCCGGTTCTGGGAATTACTGGACACCCATCCGGAATTCCGGTTGCACAACCGGAATTCCGGTTCCTCGCAGGAATTTTTCAAAAATACCTAACTCGATCAATTCTAACCCAAATCAATCCAAACCTTCCAGACCTGTTCTATATGCCCCAAATAACCATTCAAAGGCAACAAAATCACCCAGAACTCACAGAATCACAAAACACCATGTGAGCTCCAAGCTTTGAGTTAGAACTCAAACTTGGCTAAAGCTCACTCACAAGCCTCAAAGCTAGCTTAGAATCACATAATCAAGCATAGAAACATAGCAGAAAACAAAACCTAGTTCATGCAACAACTACAGCCACCAATTTCTCAAATTTTTACTTTGAAACTAAACTTTTGCATAAGAAAATTCTAGCATGCTCAACCTAGGAATCATACCCCACAAGTAGCTTAATTAACATCTAAAAATCATGATTTAAACCTCAGAAATCAACAATCAAACCCAGCAGCAACAACATTCAAATTAACATGCATTAACTCATTTTTTTATCAAAAATTCCAAGAAGACCAAGAAGGACAAGTAAGAGATACCTACCACAATCAAGAGTTCCTAAAAAGTGATGAATCAAGCTTGAAAAACCCAGCCTTTGAATCCCAAAACCCAGCCGAAAATGAGAAGGAAAGAGAGAGGTTTTGGAGGCTTTTCTTTGAAATTTTCTTTCTTTTCTTTACTTAGTGATTTTTTTGATAAAAAGAGTAAATGAAATATAACACATATACTATTCATTTCAGCCAAGTATACACTTAAATAATTATTTATTTTTCAAATAATAAACTCACATAAGACAACACTAATGGGGCAAAAAGACCATTTTGCCCCTCCACCATAAAATCATGAAAATCATACTAAAGGGGTATTTTTGGGAAATTCTAAATTCCCGGCCATTCCCGACATTCCCAATGTCTAAAACCCGTCCCCAAATTACTAACATACTAAGTTGTGATTTCTATTGAGCCAAACGCCGAGTTCTAAAATACCGGGCACCGGAAATGCAAAATAAGCAAGCTACTGAATAACATAAATAACAGTATAATAAATTATTTAAATAGCTATAAATAATTCCATAATTAATCGTAAACAACTGCTAATTTCCAAATTAACTAAGCGGGCTTTACACAAAGAGAAGGCGTGGACTATGAGGAAACTTTTAGTCCGATCACCATGCTCAAATCAATCCGAATTCTTCTCTCCATAGCAGCCGCTTTCGGTTATGAAATTCGGCAAATAGATATCAAGACAGTCTTCCTTAACGGAATTCTTGAAGAAACCAAAAAAATCTAAAATATTTAACTTAAATATTTTTCAAATAAAATTTAATTAAATATCAAAATTAAGTTGTAACCACCTAATTTGAAAAATATTCCATTTTAAGTTGATGTATATTTAAAAAAATATCAACTTAAAAAAATATCTTAAGAATCTTCAATAACGAATTCCTAGAATTTCTCAACTCAATTTTGAAATTCAAAAGATATTCAAATTTAAGTTGATAGATAAAATTAGTTAGAAATAACTAATTTACAACTTAAATAGGAATATTTAATGAAATAATTAAAATAAGCTTCAGAAAGAATCTAGTTAGTTATAATTCTATATTTAATTAAATACAAGAAAAATACAATAGTTTATCTAGAAAATAATTCATTAAACTAAGTGTGTTTTTCTTACAATTAACTTTAAAATATTAAAATGAAAAGTAAATTTCATATATTTTAAAAGTTAATTATGTTGCTAATAAATTTTATTAGATTAAACTAATTTAATTAACCTAGTATAGTTATCCAAATCAGGCAAATGGGCCTTCACAATTGGGGTAGTTCATGTGAGGGGGAGCTGGGTTCAGTATGTCGTACCCACTTCTATTGGCCCCCAACTCTCACACAAGGCCCAAAAGAGAGGAATTTAACCTTAAAATGAATAACTGTTATTAATTGAATAGGCCCATAAACTAAATGGGCCTAAATAAAATCTATCATCGTGTGACATTTAATTTAGCAACAACCTATATGCATCTAAACATAAAGTAAACATATAGGCTCACACAGGCACACAAATTTGGATGGATCCTATCATGTTACTAGGTCATACACAGATGAAAGAAGAATGTAAAATTTACATGTTACAAATTATTTACTTGACCTATTGACAATTGAACCATGGGTTAAAATCAGATCATTGGATCTGTCAACAAGTTAACCATGGCAATTTAGATCAAGCAATAATAGGTTTTAGAAAACTTACAAACAAGCTAAAACACATACTTCTGCAACAAGTTGACTTTAGATAGTTGGATGTAGGATTTATTTAATTTTAAATTAATTAATCAAAAAAAAATCGAAAATAATATTTAAATAAAAAATATTTTCGGTTTTAAAATAAAATAAATTAAAATTTAAAATTAAACCTACAATTTTTAAAAATTAGGTTTCAACTAACCTAAATATCATTTCAAAAATTTGCTAACCATCTTTTAAATTTTGATGTTATTTTATAAATTAAATATTCAATAAAATAGAATGATAATAAATATCTTTTCTGATTTTATAATTTAATTCAAAAGAAAAATAACAAAATTTAAAAGTTAGCAAAATATCTTATTTCTATTTAAATATCATGATTATAGTAATCTTATTTTAAATTTAAATAAGGTCAAATAATTTAAAAAATAGAATAATTTAAAAAAATATTAATATCTGACCTTAAATTTTAAAAATAAGATAAAATAATCAAATTTAAAAATAAGATAGATAATATAGCCAAAATTAGATATTTACCTATTTACAAGTTCAAATTACACTAATATCATAAATTAAATTTAAAAAAAATAATTAATTTAATTCTGATAATTAGAATTGAAATAGGAATAGTAAATATCTAAATACAAAACTACACAAAAAATCGGAAGTTAATTCCATGAAAAAGCATGAAAAAAATGAAAAATTGCAAAAAATTGCATGTGGTACGGACAGTATGCATTTGCATACTGTCCACACGCACGAAGAGGAGGGCATGACCGAGTGGACACGGCGAAAAAGGCTTCAAGCAGCCTTTTCGCGCGCGCCCAGGTGGTCTTCAGACATCCCAACACATCAAGACCGAGGTTTCTCGGTCATGTGCTTGTCTGAGCGCGAGCAGCCGAGAAAAATAGGGCCATCCGCGCGCGTGAATGGGGTGATGTCACCCTGATTTTTTCCGATTTTCAAAAATTCATAACTAAAAATTCAAATAAAATCGAAATTGAGTTCGGTAAAAAAGTGAATTGCTTAATTTTTTTCCAAAGTATCCAATAAAAATAATTTCAGAAATGAAAAATTAATTATTTTTCATAAAATTTTACAAGAATCAATCAATCATCATATAACACACAAAACAACATGAAACCATCCAAATCAACACATATCATCGTTTTAATTCATATTTCATGAAAGTAAATCATTACCATGGCTCTGAGGCCAGTTGTTGGAAATATTTTACCAAGATCTAGATTTACTACCATGTATGTTTCATTAACATCCTAATATAAATTCTAAAACAATTAAATAAACACATATAAATTTTAGGAAATCCTACATTGGGTGCAGCAAAATATAATGAGTCCTTCCGTTCAGATCTCTAGCCCTTGATTCCTTTTTGTAGCAGAGCATCACCAAGATCTGAACCTGGATATCTTTCTCTCCTTCCTTTGATGCTGAATCTCCTTCTTGTTGATTGGATTCTTCACAATCTTCCACACTATGATTGAGATACCACTTGATGTGTGTGGGTACTCACTCATTCACTCAAGGTTTGAAATTGAAGAGGAAAAGAGAAGGGAAGTGGCGGCTATAGAGAAAGAATAGGAGGCTCAAATTTCATCTGACAAAGTTAAGTGTGAATGAGAGCCATCATTATCTATTTATACGTAACCACCTAGGTTTAATTTAGAATTATTTGGCAATAAAATAATAGATAAATAAATGATAAAATCCATTAAGTGTGGCCGGCCATGGGCTTTGGATATTGGGCCTCACTTATGCAATTTTGCTGTTTTATCATTTCTGCATCTCATTTTCTCAAAAACGCCAATTTTCCAATTCAACCATTTAAATGCCCATTCTAATTATTTAATAACTAAAAATTAATTATTAAATAATATTGTCATTTAATATATTTATTAATTAGACATATAAAGTCTCATTAACAAATAAAACCGAGAATCTCTTTTCTTACAATTTTGCCCTTGCTTAGTGAAAATACATAAAGTAGACATAGTTTAACTTTAGAATTATAATTGATGAATGAAAATCGATTAACTGAGTCTTACAAGCAGTATGGTCTCAACTAGTATGGGGACCATGGGCCTATATAACCGAGCTTCCAATAAGCCGAACCGAATTTACCAAGTAAATTCCCTAACTTATTAATTCCTTATTGAATCCACACTTAGAACTTGGAATTGCACTCTCAGTCATATAGAACGCTATATATGTTCCACGATATAGATACGCTATTAATTATCCATTGTTATAATCCTAATTTGATCAATGACCCTCTAATAGATGATCTACATTGAATAGGGACTAAATTACCGTTACACCTTCAATGTATTTTATCCTTAAAATACTTAGCTCCGTATAAATGATATTTGAGCGAAGTGAAATGAGATCTCAACCATTTATCTCTATTTAGCCAAGCTCGAAGGATATTATCGTTTCACTTCTAGATTCCTATAGAAGTTATAGACTACATATTTATGTTAGCGCTCCTACTCAATTATACTATCATGTTCCCAAAATGTACATATCACCCTGACCAGAAAGTAGGCTTAACTAACAAATCAAAGAACATGTATAATACTCTTGAGATTGAACCTAACCATATCAGGATTAAGATCATTTGATCTAGGATCAACGGTTGATATTGAATTGAATAGATATTACGGTAAATTTTAAAATATCTAATAAAAGTTCAATATCGGTCCCTTCCGATGTATACTCCATACATCCGATACTGGTAAACTTTGCCAATGTCCTGGAAAGGACATACCACTTATCCAAGGTGTAAGAATACCTATCGCTGATTATCATGTCAGTCTAAATCCAGTGAACTGACAAATCAGGGAATAAACTTTCGAACATATAATTAAGATTGTATTCCACTGTGCTGACAACACTATAATCATTAACAAATTCATATATTCTGGACTTAAATAGAATTCATACATTATATGTATATAATCATGAAATAAATCATGTGAACCATGCAACATAAAATGTTATTTCTGATCTTTATTAGTAAGTAAATCTGATTATATTGAAATGAGTTTTATTTAGGGCACAAAACCCAACAAACTCCCACTTGCACTAATATAAAACAAAAAAGTATATTTCAGATAATCTCAACATCTTGATATACAAATTAAGTGTAGTAGTAGTATACTCCTCGTAATAGGATCTGACAGGTTGAATAAAATACAACCTTTTCTCCACCATTACTCTTCCTTAATCACAAAATCCTTGATAATGTGAAATTCCTCTCTATATGTCTACTCTCTTGGGATACTGGATTCTATACTTTCGGCAACTACTTTTTGGTTAATCAGGAAGTAACACTAGTAGTTAAGAAATGTTGGAACGGTGCCAAAAATGTATAGAACTTTCCTTAGACTGAATAAGTACCTTTCCTGCAACTTTACCATTCAGTCTCTCTCTGGTAGACTTAGAGACTTCAGATAGGTTTTTACACTTCTCCAAAATCACTACTCCACTACCAGAGTAATCACCATCTTATCAGCAGACTTTCTAGCACAAAGACAAGTCTCGAAATCTGATGTGGTGTAGTCTAAGAGTTTTAAACACACCCTTATCGACTAACATATAGTTCCTCTTCTTAATCTTAAGATTTACTTGATTGTCTTCCAATGTTCCTTTCCTAGATAAATTTGATACCTACTCATTACTCCCACTCAACAGCAGGTGTCTGGTCTAAGGAATACTAAAGCATATCTGAGACCTCTCACTGTTGATTTAAAAAATTCTTTCATGGCTTTATCTTTTCTGGAATAGTTGAGACTTTTCCTTAGATAAATAAAATCCGTGTCTAAAAGTTGAGAAGCTTCTAGAGATTGCCATGAAAAAAGAAAATGCTTCATCATCTTACCGAAGTAAGCTTCTTGCCCTAGAGTAAGTAGGAAACTTCATTTATTTTCCCCTCTTTCTCTTTAACCACTCCTTTCCCAATCAATGAAAATACTTCACCTTCCCTCTTACACTCAACACTAATCATCCAATTTAAACTCCATCTTCTGTCCATTTGTTGTTTCTTTTGTGACGAAGATCATATTAATACTCTATCATTTCACGCCACCATTGTAGGTATTAATTGCTCTCAGATATTGTCAATCTTATCACTCTTCTACAAAATGGTGAATAATGTTTTAGAAGTGGCTCCATAGTGGAGATTTTATACAACTTTCCATGGGTAACATACTCATAACCTGTTCTTTGATGAACCTTTAGCATGATTCAAGAATAAATATTGTGCCTTATTTTTTTTATTAGCATTCTCACTAACTTCGGAAAGGTAAGGAATGAATTAGATCATTATTAGATCAAACCTTGCATCTATGCAAACACCTATGTGCCAAAAGGTAAACCTAATACAACACAAAGAAAAACTACACAAAAAAAATTCGTTTCTAGCCACCTAAACATAAATTGACTTAAAAACTAAAAAATTAAGTACTACATCAAAGCATAGACAACCAATCAAATTGTAAGCTTAAAACTTTCTCTCCTTTAGTGTGGGTTCTGCGATATCACATGTATTAGGATGCAATTGACAAATAGCAGTTCAAAGACAGAACATTCACCTCTAAGGCTCTCCATCACTCCAATGTTTGTCAGCTGCAATTTTCAATCTTGACTCTGCTTTGTCCTTCAAGATCTACAAATGTTAGCATAACCAAATATGAGCAAAAAATAAATGAACAAGTATTCTCCTCCAAGTAAGCCACAATTATACATACTGTAGCAATATGATGAAGGAATTCTGCTTTCTTCTTCACATTACGGTCATGTTTTATAGTGTCCTCCCTTGCTCTATCTACCAATAAAATAAGAAAACTATGAAATCATAGCAACCTAAAAAATTGTTGTTCAAAAACTGCACCAGAGACCTTTATGACCCGGTTTAAGGCACTAACCGTCAAGCTTAAGAAACTCCGTGTTGGGTTTTATGCCCTAAATAAAACTCATTTCAATATAATCAGATTTACTTATTAATATAGATCAGAAATAACATTTAATGTTGCATGGTTCACATGATTTATTTCATGATTATATGTACATAATGTATAAATTCATCTGAAACCCTTTTCACATACTTGATCCTGTTTATTGTGTCGTCAACACATTGGAAAGTAAACATGACTATGTGAATAAAGTTTCCTAGATTTATCAGACATAGGGTTTTACTGATATGATAATCTACAACAAGAGTTTACTTGTATTTGGAGAAATACTATGTTCTTTCCAGAACATTGGTTAAAGTAAAGCTCAGGTTGGATGCATGGAGTATGCATCGGAAGGGACCGATATTGAACTTTGACTTAGATTTATTAAACTTACCGTAATATCTATTCAAGTCAATATCGCCTAGTTGATCCTAGATCAAATGATCTTAATCCTGATATGATTAGGCTCAATCTTGAAAGGCTATTCGTGTTCTTTGATTTGTTAGTTAAGCCTACTTTTATGTCAGGGTGATACGTATATTTTGGGAACACGTAGTGCAATTGAGTGGGAGCGCTAGCATAAACATGGAATCTATAGCTTCTATCTGGCGAATAGTAAGCAAAGGATGATCTCCTTCGAGCTTGACCAAACGAACATAAATGGTGGAGTACTCATTTCACATTAGCTGAAATATCATTTATACGGGGTCAAGTGTTTTAAGGAATAAATACATTGTAGGGTGTAACGGTAATTTAATCCCTTTACAACAGATCATTCATATAGAGGATCATTGATCAAATTAGGATTATAACAATGGATAACTAATGATGTGTCTATATGGTGGAACATATAGAGCATTCTATATACTGAGAGTGCAATTCTAAGTTCTATGCGTGGATTCAACGAAGAATTAATAAGTTAGTGAATTTTAGTGTTAAATTCTTGATCTACTTATTGGAAGCTCGGTTATATAGACCCATGGTCCCCCCACTAGTTGAGATAATATTGCTTGTAAGACTCATGTAATTGGTTTTGACTAATCAATTATAATTCACAAATTAGACTATGTCTATTTGTGAAATTTTCACTAAGTAAGGGCGAAATTGTAAAGAAAGAGTTAACATGGGCATATTTGTTAATTATGATACTTTGTATGGTGCAATTAATAAATATGATAAATGACAATATTATTTAATAATTATTTATAGTTATTAAATAGTTAGAATTGACATTTAAATGATTGAATTAGGAAATTGGCATTTTTGAGAAAAACAGATACAAAAGTGGTAAAATTGCAAAATTGCAAAAATCAAGGCCCAGTCCACCTAGCCTAGGGCCGGCCACTTATGTCATCTTTTTTAAATGATTTTTTCATTATTTTAATGCCATATAATTCAAATCAAGCCCTAGAGGAATGCTATAAATAGATAGTGAAGGCTTCGTGAAAATTACACTTCTCGAATCGAAAAACTGAGCCTCCACTCTCTTCTCTAGCCGCCACTCTCTCTCTCTTTTCTTCCTCAATATTTCGAACCTCTCTTAGTGATTAGAGTAGTGCCCACACACATCAAGTAATACCTCAATCATAGTGAGGAAGATCGTGAAGAAAGATCATCAGCAAAGGAGTTTCAGATCAAAGATTCGAGTAGAAAGAGATCCAGGTTCGTATATTGATAATGCTCGCTACGTAAAGGAATCAAGGGCTAGATATCTGAACGGAAGGAGTCATTATATTCCGCTGCACCCAATGTAAGGTTTCTTAAACTTTATATGTGTTTAATTTATCGTTTTAGAAAGTTCATATTTGGGATGTTAATAAACATACTCGTGAGTGATCTAAGATCCCGGTAAAATAATTTCCAACAACTCGGTATCGTAGCCATGGTAATTGATTTACTTACATGTAATTTGGACTTTAAAACGATTGTTTGTATGTTTTTTGGATGGTATCATGTTGTATTGAGTGTTATTTGATGATTGATTGATGATTGTGAAATTTTCGTGAAAAATAATTGTTATTTCGGTTCTGGCATTATTTTTATTGGATAGTATGGAAAAAATTAAGCAAGTTAGCCTTTTACAGAACTCAATTTGGATTTTATTTGAATTAGTTATGATTTTTTTCAAGATTTGACAAAATCTGGGAAATGTCGATAGCTTCTCGCGATCGCAGAACTGTCCGTACAGTTTCGAATTTTTTCAATTTTCTTCAATTTTTCATACTTTTTCATGGAATTAACTTCCAATTTTTTGTATGGTTTTGTATATATACTATTACTATTCCTAATTCAATTCTAATTATCATTTTGAATTAATTTAAATTTTTTTTAATTTAATTCAAGATATTAGTGTAATTTGAATTTGAATAGAATTAGTATTTATCTTTTTGCTTAAAAATCTATCTTATTTTTAAATTTGATCATATTTTTTTTTAAATTTAAGGTCAGATATTTTAAGATATTTATAATATCTTTTAAGATATTTATAATATCTTTTAAGATATTTTAAAAATATCTTATCTTTTAAGATTTTTTAATTAAATCTTTTTAGATATTTTGACCATATTTAAATTTAAAATAAGATATTTATAATCATGTAATTTTTAAATGATATAAGATATTTTGCTAATTTTTTTAAATTTTGTTATTTTATTTATTTAAATTACATTTAAAAATTTGAAAAAGATATTTATTTATCTTTTCTAATTTTTTATTTAATTTTTATTTATAAAATAACATTTAAAATTTAAAAGTAGTTAGCAAATTTTTGAAATGATATTTAGGTTGGTTGAAACCTAATTTTTCAAAAATTGTAGGTTTAATTTTAAATTTTTTTTAAATTTCGAATTTTTTTTTAAATTTTTTAAAAATTTTCGAAATTTTTTATTTTTTTTTATTTATTTAATTAATTATTTATTCGAAATTATTTATTTAAAATTAAATAAATCCTACTTCCAACTATCCAGCTAACCCTGTTGCAGGAGTATGTGTTTTAGCTTGTTTGTAAGTTTTCAAAACCTATTATTACTTGATTGCAAATAGCCATGGTTACTTTTTGCCAGATCTAATGATCTGATGGCTCCCTTGGTCAAGTTAATAATTTGTAACAGGTAAATTTTACAATCTTCTTTCATCTGTGTATGACCTAGCAACATGATAGGACCCATCCAAAGTGTGCCTGTGTGAGCCTATGTGTTTAATTTGATTATAGATACATATAGGTTGTTGTTGCTAAAATAAATTATCATAGTTCTTGATAGAATTTATTTAGGCCCATTTAGTTATTGGGCTTACTCAATAAATAACAGTTGTTCTTATTAAGGTTAAATTCCTCTCTTTTGGGCCTTGTGTGAGAGTTGGGAGCCATAGAAGTGGGTACGACATACTGAACCCAGCACCCCCTCACACAAACCACCCCAATTGTGAAGGCCCATTTGCCTGATTTGAATGATCCACTAGGTTAATTAAACTAGTTTAACCTAATAAAATTGATTAGCAACATAATTAATTTCATTTATTTTTGAAATTAATTTAAGAAAATTATAGTTTAAAGAATTTTTTATTCTAAGCTAAACTATATGTATTTTCTTGTATTTAATTAAATATAGAATTATAACCATCTAGATTCTTTCTGGAACTTAATTTAAATTTTTCATTAAATATTCTTATTTAAGTTGATATTTAGTTATCTACAACTAACCAACTTAAATCTGAATATCTTTTGAATTCAAAATTTCAAAATTAAGTTGAGGAATTTTAGACATTGGTTATTAGATTCTTTAGATATTTTTTAAGTTAATATCTTTTCGAATATTAACTTAAAATGGAATATTTTCAAATTAAGTGGTTACAACTTAATTTTTGATATTTAATTAAATTTAAATTTGAAAATATTTAAGTTCTAGATTTTTTCTAGTACAACTTAAATTAGATATTTTTTTTTCAAATTTTGTGGAAAAGATACTTAGTTAAATAAGATATTTTCTAGATAGTTATTTCTAGACTAATTATTTCTAATATTAAATAGGAAAATATTATAAATTGTGAAATTAATTATTTATATAATTAATTTTGGTACAATTTATTTTAAGTATATTTTTCCTAGTATTAAACTAGAGATTAATAATTAAGCCTTCTCTACACTTAATTATTTATTTCTTGAATTTAATACATTTAATTAATTTGAAAATTAAATATCTAAGTTGATTTTCATCATGATACTTAAATATTTCTTTTTCATGACATTTAATTAAATAGAAAATTATTTTTAGTTGAAATTTATTTTTTCAACTAAATTTAAATAATTTTCAAAATATATTTTTTCTTTATTTTATTAATCAATTTTCGAAATTGCATTTCTTAAATGCTAGAATTTCGAATTTTATCTTGAAAAATAGATTAAGTTGTAAATTAATTATTTTAATTAATTCTTGGATCAACTTAAATCAATGATTTTTTCATTTATTGATTAATTTAAAATAAATTGAATTAAAGTATATTATTAGAAATAGAATTAATTAGTCAAAGGAAAATCTAGATAGGTGATATTTTTGCTTGAAGTATTTTTCTAGTGTATTTAATTAAATAGAAAATTAATATTTAAGTTGATTTTCATCATCATACTTAAATATTTGTAATTTTTCTTATATATTTAATTAAATAGGAAAATTATATTTTTTGTTGTAAATTAATTTTATTAATTAATTTTGGGCCAACATAAAATTAGAATAATTTTTCCAGGATTTATTTTTTATTTTAATATGCATTTTTCGAAAATTGTATTCTTATATACTTTAATTTTTCGAAATGCAATATATATTTATAGAAAATTAAATTTGAGTTGTAAATTAATTTAAATTAATTTTGTAACAACTTAAATATTTTTTCTAAATATTTATTGGAAATTATTACTAAGATAGAAATAATTCATATTATTTTCATATCCATCTAAGTAAAATTTATAAATATTAAATTAAAATTTATATTTAGAATTTTTCATTCTAAATTGGAAATTTTAATTAAATAAATATATATTTAAAATAAATAGAATAAATAAGGAGAATCAATAGAAAATACAACTCTTTTCAAATAATGAGCTTTATTATAGAGACATTCGATCTCCATTGTGGGTTTTACACCGCGTTTGTTTTAGTGAGTAATCCTCCCTAATGGAGGAACGTTCATTAGCAATTTCGCACCGTTTAACCTCGCATGATAAGTAGTTTGTAAGTGTTTTGTATGGTATGGATCACCCTAATGGTGGCGACCATACTTGACTTGCAAATTATGAAACAATGGTGGAAGCTCATAAGATAGAATTGCCTTGACTCTCGCCTAAACGGGACAACGCTGAATTCCAATCTTGATCGAATAAAAGGTTGCTAGAATGTTTAACATTTTAGATGAGCTGACAACTCTATTCAATGGATGATGCTTTGACTCTCGCCTAAACGGGACACTGTATCAGTTTGTTGAAAAACCTTGGAAATTATTTAGGATTGTAAGTTTTAGTATTTTCACTTGTCATTCCTACTTGCTATATGCTTATAATTTCTGAATTGTGTATGAATTTATATTGAACCATGTTATTTTCTGTTATTAAGTTGTAGTTTCATTTCGAATCTTCATTGTTGGTCTAACTTGGCTTGTTTATCTAATGAGATAAATCCCTAGTGGATTTTCACCATTAGACATACATAATAGTGTTAGATCTCGAAAGATAAATATTGTATATGCGACATCTAGCTGTTCATCAATTGATGACACCTTAGACTAGTATTTTTACGATATGAAACAAGAAGATTACATAAATAAGATTACTTTGTCTTTCGCTAATCGAAGCATCGTTGGATTCTTATTTATAAACGAAATTATCCTAATTCCTCTTAGCTTATTCATTTCGAATTAGCTTTCAAAACATATCATTGGATGAATGGTCTATAAATCATTTCATGTCATTTTCTATGACGCATATGATTATAATCCCGAAATTCTATTCCCAATTGATATAAATCCTCAATCTTAGAAATCTCCTACTTGTATGGGCAAATCTGACTTAGAGTTTGTATTAGTAGTGGTGGTCCAAGAAAGAATTACTCATTATATTTGGTTGAATTTAAGTCTTTGACTTTAATTTTAGAATCCAAATAGAAATTTTCTTATATTTCTAATTCCAGATACAATACAGTTACACTTTCTCAAGTGTTTAATATCCATCTTTTATTAATGGATTAAAACTGTATGGAATATGAGTTAGGTATTCTCGTGACAGTGATCCACTTGCGTATTCTAAGAACTCTTTGATGTAACTAAACCTATGTCATCATAGACACTACCACATTTTCTTAATCTATGGCATTTGTATCTTGTTCATAGTGGATTTGACAAGATCAATCTCTGCAAAGAGTTAATATGCCTATATCCACTGAAAGTAGTTCATCTCATTCGCAGATGAATGTACATTCAGGGGTGGATATGAGTTTTTCGTTGTATTCTTAAAACGATAACTCTAGATTATACCTTATGTATAGAAATTTGAAATGTTTGAAAAATTTCATTAATTTCTAGCAATGGTTAAACACCATTAAGGTAAGTGGTTAAAGATCTTGCGAACTGATAGGGGTGGAGAAATAGTTAGTAGATATGCAGTTCAAAGATCATTAAATTGATTTTTGAATTATATCCAAACTTACCTCCCCAGAAATTTCGAGTTGCATATTGATGATTAGTTACTAGTCGTTGCCTAAATCCTTCTATGGTAATACAATTTCGAGAATGATGTAATGGTTGTATACTTAATGTAAATCATTACTAGATTCATGGATGACCTAATCAAAATCTTAAGAAAAGCTAGAACTGTTAACCATGGTTTCTTAGCTATTCTAAGTGATTAGGGGTGGACCATCCCATTGTCAATAGATAAGAAAGTGTTTGTTCAAACAAATACTACTTTTCTAAGAAAATGACTAAGTCTCGGAAAACAAGTAGCAAATAAAGGAGATATTTAATTCTTGATTCCAAAAGTGTTCTATCATCTTATATGACATATGATGATCCCACTTGCCTCTCGTTGTCTTGTCACAACCAAAGAGGTTAATACCATTTAGTTTTCTTCGACATAATTCACGGTACCTTGTCGTAGTGGGAGAGTTTCTAGGAACTCACCTTCTTATGACTTCGGAGACACTAGTGATTAAAATCCATTGTGAGTTTAAACAAGTAATGGATTGTCAAGATAAGAAACTAAGAAGAAAGCCAATAGAACTATGGTTTAATCCATTCACATGGAATGACCTAAAGTTTTCTATTACAAGGACAAGAAAAGGAAATTTTCGTTAATAAGTCTATTCTATGGACTTAACAAAACTTCCCGTTCCTAGTATTATAGGTTTGAGTTTATCTAAACCTATGGCTTGTGGTATACACGGTAATTACTTACTCTAATGCAAGCAACTTACTTTAGTAAGATGTCAAGCATTTTCTTTCTAATGGCAATCTATAGAAGCTTCACAACTTCTTAGGTATAGATTTTATTTATCTAAGGAAAAGTCTTAACTATTCCAGAAAAGATAAAGCCATGAAAGAATTTCTTACATCAACAGTGAGAGGTCTTAGATATGCTTTTGTATGCCTTAGACCAGACACTCCGCTGTTGAGTGGGAGTAATGAGTAGGTATCGATTAATCCAGAGAAGAACATTGGAAGACAATCAAGTAAATTTTAAGATTAAGAAGAGGAACTATATGTTAGTCTATAAGGGTGTGTTTAAAACTCTTAGACTACACCATATCAGATTTCGAAATTTGCCTATGTGCTAGTAAATATTTCTGATAAGATGGTGATTACTCTGGGGGTGGAATAGTGATTTTGGAGAAGTGTAAAAACCTATCCGAATTCTCTAAGTCTACCGGAGAGACCGAATGTTAAAAGCAGTGAAAGATACTTATTCAGTCTAAGGAAAGTTCTATACATCTTTGGCACCATTCCAAATTGCCTTAAACTACTAATGTTAATTTCCTGATTAACCAAAAGTAGTTGCCAAAGGTATAGAATCCAGTATCCCAAGAGAGTAGACATATAGAGAGGAATTTCACATTATCAATGATTTTGTGATTAAAGGAAGAGTAATAGTGGAGAAAAGGTTGTGTTTAATTCAACCTTTCAGATCCTATTACGAGGAGTTTACTACTACTACACTTGATTTGTATATCAAGGTGCCGAGATTATTTGAAACGCACTTTTTGTTTTATATTAGTGCAAGTGGGAGTTTGTTGGGTTTTATGCCCTAAATAAAACTCATTTCAATATAATCGATTTACTTATTAATATAGATCGAAATAACATTTAATGTTGCATGGTTCACATGATTTATTTCATGATTATATGTACATAATGTATAAATTCATACGAAACCCTTTTCACATACTTGATCCCCGTTTATTGTGTCGTCAACACATTGGAAAGTAAACATGACTATGTGAATAAAGTTTCCTAGATTTATCAGACATAGGGTTTTACTGATATGATAATCTACAACAAGAGTTTACTTGTATTTGGAGAAATACTATGTTCTTTCCCAACATTGGTTAAAGTAAAAGCTCGTGTTGGATGCATGGAGTATGCATCGGAAGGGACCGATATTGAACTTTGACTTAGATTTATTAAACTTACCGTAATATCTATTCAAGTCAATATCGCCTAGTTGATCCTAGATCAAATGATCTTAATCCTGATATGATTAGGCTCAATCTTGAAAGGCTATTCGTGTTCTTTGATTTGTTAGTTAAGCCTACTTTTAGGTCAGGGTGATACGTACATTTTGGGAACACGGTAGTGCAATTGAGTGGGAGCGCTAGCATAAACATGGAATCTATAGCTTCTATCTGGCGAATAGTAAGCAAAGGATGATCTCCTTCGAGCTTGACCAAACGAACATAAATGGTGGAGTACTCATTTCACATTAGCCGAAATATCATTTATACGGGTCAAGTGTTTTAAGGAATAAATACATTGTAGGGTGTAACGGTAATTTAATCCCTTTACGGTTGTAGATCATTCATATAGAGGATCATTGATCAAATTAGGATTATAACAATGGATAACTAATGATGTGTCTATATGGTGGAACATATAGAGCATTCTATATACTGAGAGTGCAATTCTAAGTTCTATGCGTGGATTCAACGAAGAATTAATAAGTTAGTGAATTTTAGTGTTAAATTCTTGATCTACTTATTGGAAGCTCGGTTATATAGACCCATGGTCCCCCCACTAGTTGAGATAATATTGCTTGTAAGACTCATGTAATTGGTTTTGACTAATCAATTATAATTCACAAATTAGACTATGTCTATTTGTGAAATTTTCACTAAGTAAGGGCGAAATTGTAAAGAAAGAGTTAACATGGGCATATTTGTTAATTATGATACTTTGTATGGTGCAATTAATAAATATGATAAATGACAATATTATTTAATAATTATTTATAGTTATTAAATAGTTAGAATTGACATTTAAATGATTGAATTAGGAAATTGGCATTTTTGAGAAAAACAGATACAAAAGTGGTAAAATTGCAAAATTGCAAAAATCAAGGCCCAGTCCACCTAGCCTAGGGCCGGCCACTTATGTCATCTTTTTTAAATGATTTTTTCATTATTTTAATGCCATATAATTCAAATCAAGCCCTAGAGGAATGCTATAAATAGATAGTGAAGGCTTCAGGAAAATTACACTTTCTGAATCAGAAAAAACTGAGCCTCCACTCTCTTCTCTAGCCGCCACTCTCTCTCTCTTTTCTTCCTCAATATTTCGAACCTCTCTTAGTGATTAGAGTAGTGCCCACACACATCAAGTAATACCTCAATCATAGTGAGGAAGATCGTGAAGAAAGATCATCAGCAAAGGAGTTTCAGCATCAAAGATTCAGAGAAAGAGATCCAGGTTCAGATATTGATAATGCTCTGCTACAGAAAGGAATCAAGGGCTAGATATCTGAACGGAAGGAGTCATTATATTCCGCTGCACCCAATGTAAGGTTTCTTAAACTTTATATGTGTTTAATTTATCGTTTTAGAAAGTTCATATTTAGGATGTTAATAAACATACTTGTGAGTAGATCTAAGATCCTGGTAAAATAATTTCCAACACTCCGACCCAAGAATAGCAACGCCTTGTCATGCACGAGCATCCAATCTCATTATGCCACTACTGATAACAATTGACTATTTAATTTGATGATCGCCCATTAAGGGCTAATTAAGAGAACATTAATGCCAATCCAAAATATTTAGCATAACCTACTACAAAGACCCATTTATCCAAATTTCACGTACCTCCTTACTCTTTTGAAAGATAACGGTGGAGGCCTGTCTTTGAAGAGAACGGTGGAGTTGGATAGTTTCGAATAGGGCGATGGCTTCACCTTTGAAGGTCTTTCCCTACCTCTCAACTCACCACCAACGGCGACGGTGCTGTTCAGAATCGAAGATGTTTTGGCTTTCTTTGGTGGCCTTCCTCGTGGTCAATCTGCAAAAGCTAGGAATCTTTGGCTTCAATGTTGATGGTGGAGAGAAAAAATCTATAAGTTTTGGTGGTCTTTGGGTTGTTTGTTTCGCACGAAGAGGAAAGGTTCTGAAATGTGAACACATTAGCAAGCACGAAGAGGAGGATTAGGGCTAATTTGGGTTTTAGGATTGTAACGCCCTAATGCTAAGGCACGGTACAGTGCTTTTTCAATTATTGTGCAATCTTTGCGAATTTTAAGAAGTTTCTTGAAAAACGTGTCAAATTAAAACTTTTGCATTAAATATTAGACTTTGTAATATAACAAAACATTTACAAGTGCCGGGATCCCGTTTTCAAACTTTTTTAAAATTAATATTCCAAAATACACAAATTTATAGGTCGCACAGTGACTATCAAAATACAACTCCCAGATGTCCCGAGAACGAACACTCCAGGTCGCGCTGCTTGACATGTACAATCTCACCCGAGCTCAGGTTCACTCCTGTTCAGCCTTTGCCTTTCCTTTACCTACACATGGAAGCAGAACTGTGAGTGGACAGACTCAGTAAGAAATGCATATAACATATCGTATAATTTCCGACCTGTAAATAGGCGCCCGTACACCTATTTACAGAGCTTAACAGATGAGTATGAACGTTCAACACTAGGGTACAACCACTATACCACATACACATCGTACCTCACTGTACGAGTGTTGGTAGGGTTTACTCCGTACCCTGAGTATCACTGAGTGATATACCATAGACCTTAGCACTTTCCCGTGCCCGTGTTGGTATCACTGTATCGTACTCACAACAACAATAATCACTATACCAATGCACTCTCTAACATATTCATAAAAGTGTTGGTAGTGCAAATCATAATTTAAGAATGCATATACAAACACATCTACACACATTCAGATAATCACATCACATATTATATTCAGTTCTTACTTGTTTTCCGAATTCAAGTGTGCTGGCTGACCTGAACAAAAATCTCGTGCTAGATGGATGCCCTAATCACATTTTAAAACCGGGTAAGTCACATGATTAAAACCCTAATCCTGGGAAGCCCAAAACGAAAACCCTAGGTTCTACTATATCCTTGATGGGTTATTCTAACTCTCGAAATGGGGAAACACCCAACCGAGGCATCGAAATGGCAAAAATTGAGAAAATGAAAGGCCCGGGGAACCCTACCAAAACCGGCTAACCAGTTTTTGTGGCACTGCACACCGGCTAGCCGGTTTGCACCAGTTTCCCCAAAGCTTTTCATTTGTTGCTCAATTCTTCACCAATTGCCATGAAACCTTCCAGAGCTCCTATTCAATGCATAAACAATAAATCACAGCCAGTATTTCACAGAATAAACCAATCAAAATCAATTTGCCATTAAAGCTCAAAGCTTTGAACGCAATGTTCAAAGTTGCACAAAACTTAAACCAATCATCAAAACTAGCAGCTAGGACTTAAAATCAACTCAACAAGACCCTAAAATTCGAACCCTAGGCATATGAAAACCTAACAGCCCCTATTACTCAAAAACACCATTTCAACCTAACTTAAAAGCTTCCAAATAAATAACCAATGGTCTAGGGCTTTACCTCACTTGCAATAGCTTTGAATCCTTGCTTAAATCCAAAGAAATGGAAGGAAAAATCTTGTTTCTTGCTCTTGGTTGTCCCAGCCGAAAGAAAGAGAGAGAGAGAGTTCAAGAGAAACTCAAATTTCCAATTTCCTCTTTTCTTGATTATCTTCAAATGAGAAAAAGAATTTTAATTAATCCTTATGCTGAAAGTTAACTTGCCAAGTGTCAATTAATTGGGCAGCCACCTCACTCTCCTTTTAACCAAAAGATTAAAATGCCCTTAAAACTTAAAACTAGGGTATTTCTAAAGCTAGGGGTAAAATGGTCAAAATCCATAACCCCGCTCAATCCCGATAATTTATTTCCTCTAAAATATTTCCCACTAAGAAATAAGGTTCTAAGAGTTTTAAACACACCCTTATAGACTAACATATAGTTCCTCTTCTTAATCTTATGATTTACTTGATTGTCTTCCAATGTTCTTCTCCTGGATTAATCTGATACCTACTCATTACTCCCACTCAACAGCAGATGTCTAGTCTAAGGCATACTAAACCATGTCTAAGACCTCTCACTGTTGATTTAAGAAATTCTTTCATGGCTTCAACTTCTCTGGAATAGTTGAGACTTTTCCTTAGATAAATAAAATCTATGTCTAAGAAGTTGTGAAGCTTCTATAGATTGCCATTAGAAAAAAAAAATGCTTCAGCATCTTACTAAAGTAAGTTGCTTGCATTAGAGTAAGGAATTACCAGGTATACCACAAGCCATAGGTTTAGATAAACTCAAACCTATAATACTAGGAACAAGAAGTTTTGTTAAGTCCATAGAATAGACTTATTAATTAACTAAATCCTTTTATGTCCTTGTAATAGAAAACTTTAGGTTTATTCCATGTGAATGGATTAAACCATAGTTCTATTGGCTTTTCTTCTTAGTTTCTTATCTTGACAATCCATTACTTGTTTAAACTCACAATGGATTTTAATCACTAGTGTCTCCCAAGTCATAAGAAGGTGAGTTCCTAGAAACTCTCCCACTACGACAAGGTACCGTGAATTATGTCTAAGAAAACTAAATGGTAGTGATCTCTTCGGTTGTGACAAGACAGCAGAGGCAGTGGGATCATCATATGTCAAATAAGATGATAGAACACTTTTGGAATCAAGAAATAAATATCTCCTTTATTTGCTACTTTATTTTCAGACTTAGTCATTTTCTTATAAAAGTAGTATTTGTTTAAACAAACACTTTCTTATCTATTGACTATGGGATGGTCCACCCCTAATCACTTAGAATAGCTAACAAACCATGGTTAATAGTTCTAGCTTTTCTTAAGATTTTGATTAGGTCACCCATGAATCTAGTAATGATTTACATTAAGTATACAACAAGTACATCATTCTGAAATTGTATTACCATGGAAGGAATTAGGCAACGACTAGTAACTAATCATCAACATGCAACTCGAAATTTCTGGGGAGGTAAGTTTGGATATAATTCAAAAATCAATTTAATGATCTTTGAACTGCATATCTATTAACTATTTTTTCACCCCTATCAGTTCGCAAGATCTTTAACCACTTACCTTAATGGTATTAACCATTGCTAGAAATTAATGAAATTTAAACATTTCAAATTTCTTTGCATAAGGTATAATCTAGAGTGATCGTTTTAAGAATACAATGAAAAACTCATATCCACCCCTGAATGTACATCCATATGCAAATGAGATGAACTACTTTCAGTGGATATAGGCATATTAACTCTTGCAGATATTGTCAAATCCACTATGAACAAGATACAAATGCCATAGATTAAAAAAAATGTGGTAGTGTCTTTTGATGACTTAGGTTTAGTTACATCACAGAGTTCTTAGAATACTGCAAGTGGATCCTGGTCACAGAATACTAAACTCATATTCCATACAGTTTGAATCCATTAATAGAAGATGGATATTAAACACTTGAGAAAGTGTAACTGTACTGTATTCTGGAATTAGAAATATGGAATCTAAAATTAAAGTCAAAGACTTAAATTTATACCAAATATTATGAGTAATTCTATCTTGGACCACCACTACTAATTTAACTCTAAGTCAGATTTGCCCAAACAAGTAGGAGATTTCTAAGATTGAGGATTTATATCAATTGGCAATAGAATCTCGGGATTATAATCATATGCGTCATTTAATTTCTTATGAGAAAATGTAGAATGACATGAAATGATTTATAGACCATTCATCCAATGATATGTTATTGAGCTAATTCGAAATGAATAAGCTAAGAAGAATTAGGATAATTTCGTTTATAAATAAGAATCCAACGATGCTTTGATTAGCGAGAGTCAAAGTAATCTTATTTATACAATCTTCTTGTTTCATATCGTAAAAATACTAGTCTAAGGTGTCATCAATTGATGAACAGCTAGATGTTGCATATACAATATTTATCTTTCGAGATCTAACACTATTATGTATGTCTAATGGTGAAAATCCCATAGGGATTTATCTCATTAGATAAACAAACCAAGTTAGACCAACAATGAAGATTCGAAATTAAACTACAGCTTAATAACAGAAAATAACATGGTTCAATATAAATTCATACACAATTCAGAAATTATTAAACATATAGCAAGTAGGAATGACAAGTGAAAATACTAAAACATACAATCCTAAATAATTTCTGAGGTTTTCAACAAACTGATATCAGTGTCCCGTTTAGGCGAGAGTCAAAGCTACCATCCATTGAATAGAGTTGTCAGCTCATCTAAAATGTTAAACATTCTAGCAACCTTTTATTCGATCAAGATTGGAACGTTGTCCCGTTTAGGCGAGAGTCAAGGCAATTCTATCTTATGAGCTTCCACCATTGTTTCATAATTTGCAATTCAAATATGGTCGCCACCATTAGGGTGATCCATACCATATAAAACACTTACAAACTACTTATCTTTCGAGATTAAACGGTGCAAAATTGCTAATGAACGTTCCTTTATTAGGGAGGATTACTCACTAAAACAAACGCGATGTAAAACCAACAATGGAGATCGAATATCTTAATAATAAAGCTCATTATTTAAAGAGAGTTGTATTTTCTTTGATACTCTTTATTTAATCTATTTATTTTAAATATATATTTATTTAATTAAAATTTCCAATTTAGAATGAAAAATTCTAAATATAAATTTTAATTTAATATTTATAAATTTTATTTAGATGGATATGAAAATAATATGAATCATTTCCATCTTAGTAATAATTTCCAATAAGTATTTAGAAAAATATTCAATTTAAGTTGTTACAAAATTAATTTAAATTAATTTTCAACTCAAATTTAATTTTCTATAAATATATATTGCATTTCGAAAAATTAAAGTATTTAAGAATACAATTTTCGAAAATGCATGTTAAAATAAAAATAAATCCTGGAAAAATTATTCTAATTTAATGTTGGCCCAAAATTAATTAATAAAATTAATTTACAACAAAAAATATAATTTTCCTATTTAATTAAATATATAAGAAAAATTTCAAATATTTAAGTATGATGATGAAAATCAACTTAAATATTAATTTTCTATTTAATTAAATACACTAGAAAAATACTTCAAGCAAAAATATCACCTACCTAGATTTTCCTTTGACTAATTAATTAAATTTATAATAAAATATATTTTACTTCATTTATTTTAAATTAATCAATTAATGAAAAAAATCATTGATTTAAGTTGGTCCAAAATTAAAATAAATAATTTACAACTTTAATCTACTTTTCAAATAAAATTCAAAATTCTAGCATTTAAGAAATGCAATTTCGAAATTTGATTAATAAAATAAAGAGAAAATATATTTTGAAAATTATTTAAATTTAGTTGAGAAAATAAATTTCAACTAAAAATAATTTTCTATTTAATTAAGTGTCATGAAAAAGAAATATTTAAGTATCATGATGAAAATCAACTTAGATATTTAATTTTCAAATTAATTAAATGTATTAAATTCAAGAAATAAATAATTAAGTGTAGAGAAGGCTTAATTATTAATCTCTAGTTTAATACTAGGAAAAATATACTTAAAATAAATTGTACCAAAATTAATTATTTAAATAATTAATTTCACAATGTATAATATTTTCCTATTTAATATTAGAAATAATAAGTAGTCTAGAAATAACTATCTAGAAAATATCTTATTTGACTAAGTATCTTTTCCACAAAATTTGAAAAAATATCTAATTTAAGTTATATTAAAAAAATAAGAACTTAAATATTTTCAAATTTAAATTTAATTAAATATCAAAAATTAAGTTGTAACCACTTAATTTAAAAATATTCCATTTTAAGTTAATATTCGAAAAGATATTAACTTAAAAAATATCTAAAGAATCTTAATAACTCTTGCCCCTGATTTTGCCCAATATACGTGGACCAACTAGACAAGGACACGTGGATCAAACAACTTATCATTTAAACTATTTGCTAAGTCTTTATGTAATAAGGCAGCACTCGGGACATACCTCCCGGAGAAGACATAAGGAGCCCCATGCGCTCCCGGAAGCCCAAGTAATGCTAAGGCATCTCCGCGAGGTGTCAGGCTTCCCCTGAGCAATCAAGTCGCATTTAATGCCGCATGGGAGGAAGCGTGTTAGGACTACTACACGCAATAAAGTCTGACGGCACAACCCCCAATCTGCAGCTACAAAGTAATGATCATTTAAGTCTATCGACGGCTACACTGTAAAGAGTCACATCAGTCAAAAGACAATAAGGACATTCCACATAAAAGCCCTACAGCACCTAGGGATTTTACCATGTATCGCCCATGGTATATTCATTGGGAATGCCCAACTTTATGGATACTCACAGATATACTTGTACAATAGTTCTGGGGATCACCCCACCAAAAACACTATAAATACCCCCTCAAAGCTCATTAAATGGGGTCGAGAATCTTGGACTGCATAAGAGCAAGAAGAGTAAATTCTCACCAAGAACGTTCTCTGTATTTATAAGAGTGAAACACTCACTTAATACATTCTCTGTATTAAATACATCCATAAATAAGATAGACTCGTGGACTAAGGCTCATTAACGCCCCAACCACGTAAAAATCCTTCTCTAATTTTCTTACAGTTCTATAATCTTTTAATATTTTATTGGTTGCCGAAAACCTCGGTCAACATTCTGGTGCTTTCATTGAGAGCTGAAGAAAGCTATTAAAAACATACACTTCACTTCACAAGAATGGTGTAGACTAGAAGTACTCGTCAACCTCGCCCACTAAAAGATGCTCAAGATCCAAATGAGGAAGATGTAGCCTCAAGAGCAGCTGAGGGTTCTGAGGAAGAAGAAGGAATTCCTGATGATGACTACGACGGAAACCTCGATGAGTATGCCTACGATGAAGGCAGCTACTCAGAGTTGGTGTTTCTCAGGCAAAAAGCTATCGATCACGAAGCTGAGATCGAAGCCCAAAAAGCACAAAACCAAAAAATTCAAGAAGTAATGCTGGCCATGCAAAAGGCCATGGAGGCGGCTGGCATTCATGTGCATCCCAACGCAATGACTGCTGGACTCGGCAAGGAACTAGAGGAATCCTCGCCTAGTACCCAACAGCAGAGGTCTAGGGAGCCTAGCCCCATAAGGTATCCCGTTGAAGGGAACCAAAAGAAAAACCCTACCTCTACTCCTGGGCAAAAGAACAAGGCGCAGGATCTGCGAAAGGTCCGCTCAGATTTCCCTAAAGGGAAAGGTTCGCAGAGGGGCAAGTTCCAAAAAGGGAGTCTTGGCCCTCAGGATCGAGAGGACCGAAAAAGCGTTTCCGTGCACCAAGAGCCCGGAGGTAGAGGAAGAAGAGGACAGAGGTGTCCTCCCGTTGATTTGAGAAATCATATCAATGGGAATCAAGGTGACCTCCGGGATCACCTTGACCAAAAAAGATACGGCCCCGCGGTCTCCACGGGTACGTTAAATGAAGGAATTATGGCGGAACTCGCCATACTTCGAAAAGACATTGCCCGAGTCTCCCGAAGACAAAAAGGGGATGACTCCGACTCAGACTGTGAGGACCGGGAACCATGTGCTAAGCACATCCTGGAGGCCGAGCTCCCCAAGAACTTTAAGATGCCCAAAATGGCAGCTTATACCGGGAAGTCCGATCCAAGTGACCACTTGTCGCGGTTTAACCGTGTCATGACGGTCATGAGAGTCAGCAATGACGCAAAATGTATGTGCTTCTTGGTTACTTTAAGTGGATCCGCGGAGGAATGGTTCAAGAAACTGGAACCAGGATCCGTGGGCTGTTGGAACAAATTACAGACCAACTTTCGGAGACAGTTTGTCGCCGCAAGAAAGGTCAACCTAGAGGTCAGTGCCTTGACTAACATCAAGCAACTGCCCACCGAGACCTTGAAGAATTATATAAAAAGGTTCCGAGAGGAGGCCTCAAAGACCAAGAAAGTTGATGACGGACAACAGCTTGCGCTTCTCCAGGCAGGCATCCGTACAGGGACTACCTTCTGGAACGAATTACAACAAGAGGGGGCTGCTAGCCTTCAGGACTTCCAGAAGAGAGTCCAAAAATATATCAACCTTGAAGAGGCCCAGATAGTGGCCTATGGAGGATACTATCCCACCGCGATAGCAGGGTACATGCCCGGAGCACCGCCCTCGGAAACTGTCCCGACCGCGGCTCCACCAATAAGCGCATACAGTTCTCTGCCACCCCCGGGTATAGTCAGGGCCAAGCCTTGGCGCCCGCATTATCTCTTTTTGGAAATCCCTCGGGGATAAATGGACAAGCTCCCTCGCACTCCGCTCCAACCGCTAGCCTGGCAGGCCCTTCCCAGGGCTCGAGGAGTAAGAGATCCTCCAAAGGCAGCACCCGGACGGGGGAGATGTGCCAAAAAAGGGGGTACACTCCCCAGTACACCCAGTATACGGAGCTGACGGACTCCCAAGAGCGTGTCTACTTTGCTACTAGGCAAAATACGCCCTACCGGAGACCGCATCCTTTGTACAAAGATAGCTCCCGGAGGGATTTAAGCAAAAGATGCGAGTACCACAACGACATTCGTCATAGCACCAATGAATGCAAGAATCTCAAAGACGAGATTGAAAACCTGATTCGATTGGGCCACCTCTATGAGTGGATCAAGAATAGGCTGCCTCACCTCAATCCGGGCCAAGCGACAGGGGTTGTGCCTCAGGGAACACCGGGCGGTGCAGTAGGAGTATTGGCTCCAGTTGCTTCCGCGGGCGATGCCCAACACATCCCCGGTCTCCCGCCCAGACCCAACGGGAGGGTAGCCATGATCTCCAGAGGTCCCTATATTGGAGGAACTACCCGCAAGGAGCTAAAGCGGTACGCGGGGGCCGTGAAGCACAATGAGGTTTGGGAGGTTACTCAACTCCCCGCTCAGAGGCCCCGGCTGATGGACCAACCCATCACGTTCACGGAAGAAGACGCCAAAATGGTGCGCTTCCCTCACCATGATCCGCTGGTTATCGAGACCCCCATCGCTAACAAGGTGGTGGCCAGAGTCTTGATTGACAGCAGAAGCTCCGTGAATTTACTCTTCAAGGAGGCCTTCACTGCAATAGGCCTGACGGACCGAGACCTCTCACCTAGTGGCTCCCAACTCACAGGGTTTAATGGAACGACGCTTATCCCGATGGGAAAAGTGAGACTTCCAGTCACCTTGTGTCTAGACACCCCCCAGAGCACATTCAAGTACTGCACTTTTGTGGTGGTGGACTGCTCGACTGCTTACAACGCGATCCTCGGCCGACCGGCCTTGGTAGATTTTGGCGCGGTCACGTCCATCCGGCACCTGTGCCTAAAGTTCCCTACCCAGGAAGCTGGAATCGGGACGGTGAGAGGAAACCAAGGGGAAGCAAGGCAATGTTACAATGTTGCAACCCACCTGCCCGTGCTAATGGTCCGGGAAACCATTGAGCCTGAAATGGCCGAAGAAGATGAGTTGGACCCCCGGGTGGGGTCTGAAAAAATAGTGGAACCAATGGAGGATGTCGAGGATATATCAGTGTGCCACCTCGACTCCACCAAAGTACTCTGGCTAGGAAAGAGCCTAGATCCGGAAGAAAAAGAAAAAATAATAAAGACACTAAAGGGCGCCATCGACATTTTTGCATGGCGCCAAGAGGACATGACTGGCATAAGTCCCCACGTCATCACTCACGTCCTCAACGTCAATCCGGACATGCCACCAGTCCAACAAAAGCGACGCCCTCTCGACTCGGTGAAAGCAGAGGCTCTAGAGAAAGAGGTGGATAAGCTTCTGATCAACGACATGATCCGCGACGTATACTATCCCGAATGGCTAGCCAACCTGGTCTTGGTGCCCAAGCCGAACGGAACTTGGCGAGTTTGTATAGATTTCACTTATCTACACAAAGCTTGTCCGAAGGACTGCTTCCCGCTAACCAGGATTGACCAGATGGTAGACGCCACTTCTAGATTCAAATTATTATCCTTCATGGACGCCTATGCCGGGTATAACCAAATAAAGATGCATACGGCGGACCCAGAGTGCACTAGCTTCAGGACCGATAAGGGGGTATACTGCTACCTAGTCATGCCTTTCCGACTAAAGAACGCCGGAGCGACCTACCAAAGAATGGTCAACCGGATGTTCAAAGGCCTCTTGGGACGAAACATGGAGGTATATGTAGATGATATGCTCGTCAAGTCCAAAGCATGCAATAGCCATGCAGACGACTTACACAAGTGTTTTGAGGTAGTCCGGAGATACGGCATGAAGCTTAACCCTAAGAAATGCACCTTCGGGGTCAAGTCAGAAATGCATCTTCATCGTCAGCCAGAGGGGGATTGAGGCAAACCCAGAGAAAATGCAAGCCCTCCTGAGCATGCCATCCCCTAGAAAGCATAAAGATGTGCAGAGCCTAACCGGAAAGGTTGCTGCCTTGAGCCGTTTCATCTCACGGTCTACGGACAAGTGCATCCCCTTCTTCAACATACTGAAGAAGTGTCAAAAGTTTGAGTGGTCGGACGAGTGCGAGGAGGCATTCAAGAAGCTGAAAGAACATATGGCCAAGCCTCCTATCCTGTCAAAACCCGTTCTCGGAGAGGACCTATTTCTATATTTGGCTGTCTCCGAGCACGCGGTCAGCGCTGCCCTAGTCCGGGAAGAAGAGAAAACTCAACGTCCCGTGTACTATGTTAGCAAGCGCATTATAGGAGAAGAAACAAGGTACCCCATCATCGAGAAGCTGGTCTTCTGCCTGCTGATGGCCTCAAGAAAATTAAGGCCATACTTCCAAGCACATCCGATCAAGGTACTAACCAACCACCCGCTCCGGCAAGTCCTACAAAAACCTGAAGCATCCGGAAGGCTCCTCAAGTGGGCAATGGAGTTAAGTCAGTTCGACTTACACTACATTCCCTGAATCTCCATAAAAGGCCAAGCCTTGGCAGACTTCATTACCGAATGCAATGAAGCCGAGGCAACCGCAAATGCGCCGACGCCGTCGATCCCCACATGCAGAGTGTTTGTGGACGGAGCCTCCAATGAAAACGGATACGGAGCAGGAGTGGCAATGATATCCCCGACCGGACTATGATTCCAGGCAGCCCTACGGTTCGACTTCCCAGCTTCGAATAATGAGGCAGAATACGAAGCCTTGATAGCAGGGCTGAGATTAGCAAAAGCTGTAAGGGCCAAAAGAGTGGAAGTCTATAGTGATTCTCAGTTGGTCGTAAATCAGATATCAGGAGAGTACCAAACACGCGGCGAGCAGATGGCCGCATATGTAACAATAGTCCGGGAGCTGCTCCACGAGTTCACGGACTACAAAGTAGAAAGAATCCCCCGGGAAAAGAACGCTCACGCGGACTGTCTGGCTAAGTTAGCTTCAGATAGCGAAATTGAAGGGCTGGGGGTAGTACCAGTGGAACGCTTGGCAGAGCCAAGCATCAAAGTAAAAGAGGCCACGATAATGGTTGGGCAAGAACCCAGCTGGATGGTCCCCATCATAGAATACATAACAAAAGGTGAGTTCCCCCAAGAAAGGGCACTGTCTCGAAAGATTAAGTATCAGGCTCATCGTTATGTAATGATGGATCAAATTCTCTACCAAAGAGGACTCAGCATGCCTTATTTAAGGTGTGTATCGGACCCAGAAGCTCGACAAATTATGCTAGAGGTCCACGAAGGGTTCTGTGGAGATCATACGGGAGGACCCAGTCTCTCAAAGAAAATATTGAGACAGGGATACTTCTGGCCAACAATGAAAAAAGATTGCATAGACTACGTCCAAAAGTGTGATTCGTGCCAAAGGTTCGCGAACATACCGAGAGCTCCTCCCAATGAAATTACCCTGATGACTAGTCCCTGGCCCTTCGCGGTCTAGGGAATAGATCTTGTTGGGTCCCTGGCAACAGGAAATGGGGGAGTAAAGTATGCAATAGTAGCAGTAGACTACTTCACCAAATGGACGGCGCCTAAGCCCATGAAGACTATAACTGCTAGAAAAGCACTAGACTTTGTTATCAAAAACATAGTATGTCGATATGGCCTGCCTCACAAAATAGTCTCTGACAATGGAAAGCAATTTGATTGCGAAGAATTTACTAACTTCTGCAACCAACACGGAGTAGTGAAGAGCTTCTTCGCAGTGGCATGAGCGCAAACAAACGGTCAAGCAGAAGCAGTCAATAAAATCCTAAAGGTCACCCTGAAGAAAAAGCTGCTGGCCTACAAAAACAACTGGCTCGAAGAGGTTCCAAGAGTGTTATGGGCCTACCGGACGACCCCTAGAACCACGACCGGCCACTCGCCTTTTTCAATGGCATACAGTTGCGAAGCGATGGTTCCGGTAGAAACGTTACTCCCATCCCACAGGAGAACGACTTACGATCCAGCCACGAATCAGGCTTTACTTCAAGAAGCTCTGGATCAAGTTGAAGAACTCCGGGACGAGTCTCAAATACGGATGGCAGCTTATCAAAAGAAGGTGACCAAATATTTTAACTCCAAAGTTAAAAATAGAAAGTTTGCTATTGGGGATATGGTCTTAAGAAGAGTCTTCCCAGCTACCCAAGAACCCGGAGTTGGGGTACTTGTGCCAAATTGGGAAGGACCATATGAAATCAAGGACGAAATCGGTTCAGGCACTTACAAGCTAAAGAGGATGGACGGAACCATTGTGCCAAGGGCCTGGAACGCCGATCACCTCAGAAAATATTACCAATAGCCAAAACTGTAACTTAGATTTTGTGTAAAGTGTTTGTACCGTCTAAATGTATACAGCCTCCGCATGATAAATAAAACTGAGTGCCTTAAAACCAAAGTTTCTATGCCACTCAGGAGGGTACTAAGGTATATCACACGGACAGACAAAAAACAAACTAAGTAAAATATCCTGACCCAAGGGGCAGGTCAAAAAAGAGTATGCACAAAAAAAAGAAAAATGAAAAGCATATGTATAATTATCCTGACCCAAAGGGCAAGTCCAAAAGAAAGATATGTGCATCGAAAAAGATCATACATAAATATATAAAAATCCTCGCCCTAAGGGCAGGTCAAAATATATACAAGTGGCCCGGGGACAGGCCTTAAATATTGTCTCCCCTTTAAAAAAAATACAACAACTATGTAAATAGAAATTGTCTTAAGTACAAGATAATAAGCTGTAAAAAAAATAAAAAAAGAAAAAGAGTGAAATCCTAGTTGTAATGGGTTGAACTCAAAGCGGCCTAATAAATGTGAGGAGGAAGGCGAGGACCGATGCGCGCCTCCAGCATGGCATCAAGCTTCTTCTTCTTTTCCCTGAATTTTGCAATCATCTCCGCAGGTTTGGGGTAGAAGTTAAGCTTGATATTCTGGTCATTTGTAGACCAGGCCATGTAGACGCCATCATCGAAACGCTTGACGCACCGGCTGCAGGAAGTAGGAGAAAGGAGCTCATCTTTCTTGGCCTTCTTCAAGGCTTGGTCTTTGAAGTCCTTGAGCTCCTTCAGCTCCACGGCCAGGCTGGCCCTGGACTCCAGGTTTGCCTGGTGAGCTTCCTCTAGGGACTTCAGCTTGGCAACCATTTCATCCAAGGCTTCCCTAGCCTCCCAAAGCTCACGCCTGGCCTTAGCAGCAGCTTCGACCTCCGCCCTCAGCTCCTCTTGGTGCCTGGCCTCCAGCCTATCTCTCCGAAGGGCCTCCTCCCGGATTATCGCCTCTGCTTGTGCCTCCCTCTGCTTGGCCTCATCCTCACTGGCCTTGGCGAGGGCCCCCTGGCGCTCGGCATCCTCCTGATAAAGCCGCCTTTCAGCAGTCAGGTCCTGAAGGATCTTCTTGACATTGTCCATTCCCCCAAAATCGGACAGGACGAAGCCATGATTAATTATGCTCTTGGAAAGGCGGCCGGCCTCAGCAGCAAGCTGGGAAAAGATACAAGTGTGAGTAAGAATCTCTTAAGGGAAAAAATAAAGAGAAAAGTAAACTACAAAGTACTTACTACAGTGAGGGAGTGGCTGAGATCCTGGACATGGAAGATGGAGTTCAAGGATGCACAAGCAGCGAATCGCCTTGGTGCACACCGGGTAAGCTGGGACGCAAACTCGTCGGTCATCTCTGCAGCGAAGGGAGCTAGTGTGGGCCCGAGGAAACGACCGAACCAATCCGACAAGGGATCCAAATTTAGATCCCACGGATTCTGGTAGTTCGGGTCGTTGAGAGTGTTTTGCATCTCAACTCGCAAAACTCTCTTCAGAGCCTCCACGTCAGCATACCCCCGGGAGTATTCATCCATGGCGTAGTTGTGTTTAGCTATCCAGAGCTCCTGTCTCGCTTCATCTCCAGGAACCGGAGTTAGCACAATGCTGGGAGGGGCCGTGTGTTCCTCCATCTCGGGAGGGATCCCGCCATCAAGACCATGGGCCGAAGTATCAGCTCTCTGTTGCCGTTTGGGCTCTTCCTGGGCAACCATCTTGCCCTTGCGCTTGTGAATCAGAGCAACTTCTTGCTCTTCTTCACTTTCTTCAACTTCCTCAGGAAGAGCCCGACGCTCTTCTTCACATTCTTCAACTTCCTCAGAAAAGCCCCATTGCTTTTCTTGACCTTCTCCGGGAAGCACCTCCTCCTCATCCACTAAGTCAATAGTGTCTGGAGGGGCACTGGAAGAAGCTTTCAAAGGGGCAGCCATCTGGGAGGAAGTTAAAGGAGGAGGAGCATCAGGAGTGTGAGCCCCAGCAAGTTCGGCAAGAATGGCATCCATGGAAGTACCTGCTACAACAAAAGAAAAAAGGCAAGTGTTAGAACATCCATGGAAAACAACAAACACTCAGATATAGCAATCAAGGTAGTCCTACCCTGACTCTCTAATTCGACCCTAGCAAAGTTCTGAATCTTAACGTTGGCAGCATCGTCTCCGAGATAGCTGTCCGAAGGTCGGAACCAGCTGGATGAAATATAAGCCGAAGGGTCTAAGGGAACGGGCTCCGGAGGACAAGAACCCATCCAGGACCGACCTAGGAAATCTCCTAAGTTGGAAAAATAAAATTCCTTCATATGGTCTCCCCGCCGGGTCGAGGGCATCCTAAACCTATGAAGACGTTCATCGAACCCTACAGGCCTAAGACTAGCATATTCGCCAACAGAAGGGACGTAATGTACTGCTAAAGGAGACTTACCGGAGCCGGAAGTGTTGGCGCCAGGAGCCCCAGTGTCCGGCTCCTGAGCCGAAGGCTTTGGCCTGGAAGCCCTTCTCTCAGCCGAGTCCCCAATGCGAAGGGGCTTCCCAGCAATCGCCTGGCTTCTCCTCTCGATTGGGCTCCCCACGCGAAGTGGCCTCCCGGAAGCTGCCTGAGCCTTGGAGTAAACTTTCTCCTGAGCCTTCCGGTAGAGATACTCCTAGTATTTCTTCTCGGCGGTGGCGATGATTTCGTCCCAGAAGGTCTTCTCTGCAGCCGGCACCCTCACATTGGGACAGATAACCCTGGAGAGATTAGAGTCCTCCACTGATTGGTGCGGCAGGATGAGCTTGGCCTTACGGCAATTCTCCGTCGTGACCAGGCCCCCGACGTCAAGGTCCGCCCAGTCATAAGTTGCAAAGGCCTGGGCTCTCCGAAGAAAGACCTGAGTAGGCGCGGTCGCTCATAAGGGGGAATCCTAACCCACTCCGTGAGGAACTCTGGATGCTCCACTGCTCAGAACCCGGAGGAGAAGAAAAAACGATGGCGATACTCCTTAACATGAGTTTGCCTATTATAAGGGACCACCCCATCATTGGCAGGGTGGGCCCGGAATCCATAAAAACCGTCTTTAAGTTTGTCCCCCTACTTGGGGACAAAAACAAGTTCATAAAAATACAATATCTCCGCCGGACTGGGAGAGCCCCATCCCCGGGCGGAGTAAAAAATAAATAAGCCTGAGAGCAGGCGGTACGCTTGAGGAATCAGTTGGTATGGCGCAAGGCCGACAAAAACTAAAAAATTAACAAAGTAATCCTGGAGAGGAAGCATGGCCCCAGCCATCAAGTGCGTCTGGCTCCAAGCCCCGAAGCCGCCGTAGTTATGGTTGGGCGTCTCCGCATCACGAGGCGGCCGGTGGTACGTCCCAGATGTGGAAGGCTTGATTCCAGCTACCTCCACGATGTTCTCCAGTTGATGGGGGCAAGTTAGAGTAGAGTGAAGCTCTACTGCCTCCCATCCGGTGGCAAGAGACTTATACTGTAACGCCCTGTCCAACAGGGACGCCACGTCTGTGCAATTTATTTAAAATACCAATAACTATATAAGATGTAATTATACTAAAAGTTTGGGTAATTAAAATTTTGATGGTTAAAACTCAACCTTTAAACTGTTTAACAAAAGATAAGTAACATGAATTACGGGGTCCCCCTGTTTTCAAAATATTTACAAACTGGTTTCAAAGTATTTTACAACATAGGCTTTATATTTTCCAAAATACAATCAAAATAGAGCATCCTGTAAGCTGGGCTGCCTACGGCTGGTATGTACATTGCTGCTGCGACCATAAACTCATGGTTGCTCGACTTTAGCCTTTCCTTTACCTGCACCATAAAGCACCAGTGAGTCACTGAGACTCAGCAAGAAAGTGATCAAAACAATAATTGAAAGAAAATGATTATCAACTTAATCTCATGCCATTATGCTTACTCACTATTCGATAATAATAAGCATTCCCTTAAACATCTCACATTCCTGGTACTTAATAAAGTACCACTTTTTACCACTCGTCACATACGAGCTGAATATGTCACTATCGTTGCCCGATAAAGCAAACGATAAGTAAGAAACCTAACCGCGGTTTCAAGAGTAATTACTCATAACGGTAATAACCGTTTCCAACCCTAGGTCATAACCTAGGCTTAATAAGCTTTAATCAACATCATGATAATAATTAAGGTTACCTCCTTTCATTCATTGATTTTTAACCACATACGGTGCTTACCACTTTTCTTACCTTAATTCAGAAGTCAAGAATATGGCCGACCTGGGTGGAAAAACAAGCTAGGCAATCCCGGTCCTATGTCACGACAATTGAAACATAATAAATACCTTAACTTAATATTCCGGATTAAAACCCTAATTTAAATCGATTAGACTTAGGCTTCACCACCTATATAATAATTCAAATAACTCAAAATTATTCAAAGGCAGGTACTAGGTTCAACCCCGAGCTAAACACGGTTCAGAGAAAAACCCGAGAAATTTTCCCCTGCTGTAACCGGTCGACCGGTTCTGATACAGCAGAACCAACCGGTCGACCGGTTGCTGCCAGACCAGAAAAATTCTGGTTTTTCTCCCCCAGCTCGAACCAAAACCACTTCAAACCTAATTTGCACTTCCAGAACAGTTTAATATACCAAATATAACATATTCAACACATCATTTAATCACAATTCACCATTTAACTCAAAATCAACATCATACTTGACAATTTGCATTTAAACATCACCTTCAACACCTATTTAATTGAACAGCCCTTAATCTCACTCAATCTTCATTCAAACAAGTTTCAAATCAACCCTAAGAACCTACCCTAACCTCAGTTTATACCCCAGCTCAGGATTTAATGAAAACCTTACCAAAACCTAACTAAACTCAAGGAAATTAATTAAGGGAAGAGTAGAAGGATCATACCTCCACTTAGCTAGCTTCTAGGGTTAGGATTAGCTCAAGAAATTGAAGAAAAGAAATGAGTTTTCCCCTGGTTTCCAGCTGCTTCAAGGATCGGCAAGAGAGGAAGAAGAGAAGGAAGCTTGAAGTTGTGTGATTTTTTTGCTTTCTTGCCTTGGAAGCAACTTAAATAAGGTTGCCTTCTTCTTTTTTTTTTTAAAAAAAAATAACAATCAGCCACTAGGAGTCAAAGGTCAAAAGTCAAGCATAAAAAAAAATAACTAATTTACCCTAAAAAAAAACTTAAACTAAAATTATAACCTAGGGGCATTTTGGTAATTTTACTAATTCCCCAATCTGACATTCTAATAAAATTCTAACTTAATCCGGGATATTCTCAAAATAATTCTTTCATTTAATGTCGTGACATTGCTAACCACATAGCTAAAATTCCACAATTGCCGGGCCCAAAAATAACGTATTTCATTAATTAATTTCTCAACAATTACCTAAGTAAGATCATAATCCTACTTCATTTCTCAAGAAATTACATATTTAATAAAATATGTCCATTTAAATATTATTTATTTTCTGGGATATTACAACTATCCCCCACTTATAGGAATTTCGTCCTCGAAATTTACCTGAAAAGCTCGGGGTACAATTCCCGCATCTGCGACTCTAACTCCCAAGTCGCTTCCTCAACTTTGCTGTTCCGCCACAACACTTTGACTAGTGAAATAGTCTTGTTTCGCAACACCTTTTCTTTCTTGTCTAAGATCTGTACTGGTTGTTCTTCATACGACAGGTCGGTTTGAAGCTCAACGTCTTCATAACTTAAGATATGAGTTGTATCAGATACATATTTCCGAAGCATCGAGATATGAAACACGTTATGAACCCCAGATAAAGCAGGAGGTAGAGCCAACCGATAAGCTACCTGACCTACTTTCTCAAGAATCTCAAATGGACCAATAAATCTGGGACTCAACTTTCCCTTCTTCCCGAACCTTCGAATTCCCTTCATTGGGGACACCCGAAGAAAAACAAAATCCCCAACTTGGAATTCAACATCTCTACGCTTTGGATCTGCGTAGCTTTTCTGTCTACTTTGGGAAGCAAGCATACGAGCTCGAATCTTTTCAATAGCCTCGCTCGTTCTTTGAACAGCTTCAGGTCCAAGGTACCTACGTTCACCAGCCTCATCCCAGTGAATAGGTGATCGACATTTCCTTCCATAAAGCATCTCATACGGAGCCATGCCAATGGTACTCTGATAACTATTGTTATAAGAAAACTCAATCAGAGGTAGGTACTTGTTCCAAGAACTTTCAAAGTCCATTACACATGCCCTCAACATATCTTCAAGTATCTGGATAGTCCTTTCAGATTGACCATCGGTTTGAGGATGAAAAGCTGTACTGAATTTCAACTTAGTACCCATTGCTTGCTGTAAACTTTCCCAGAATTTGGATGTAAATTTTGGATCTCGATCTGAAACTATCGACTTTGGGGCACCATGAAGTCGAACTATCTCCTTGATATACAAATCAGCATATTGATCCACTGTATACGTTGTCCTCACCGGGAGAAAGTGAGCGGACTTCGTATATCGATCCACTATCACCCAAATAGAATCATAATACCCTACTGTTCTGGGCAATCCTACCACAAAATCCATGGTGATGTCTTCCCATTTTGACACATATTCAACAATATCCCTCTTCATACCCGGCCACCAGTATAAAACTTTCACATCATGATACATCTTGGTTGTTCCCGGGTGTAAGGAGTACGGTGTAGTATGAGATTCATCAAGAATCTCTTGTCTGATTTCTTTATCAACCTAAGCACGTATTCGTTTTTGTATCGCAACAACACATCAGATAAGCACGAAAAGTCTCTTGCCATTCCAGCCTCTAACTTTTCCTTATGTCCCTGTAGCTCAAGGTCACCTTGTTGGGCTATTCTAATTCTTTCCAATAGGTTAGACTGAATGGTGATATTAGCAAGTTTTCCGATTATAAATTCAATTCCCGCTCTCGTCATATCCTCAGCCAACTTGGCTGAGATTTCCTTTAGTTCACAAACTTGCCCTGGTCCTTTCCGACTTAGAGCATCCACTACCACATTTGCTTTACCAGGGTGGTAGAGAATCTCGCAGTCATAATCTTTGACCAGTTCCAACCATCGTCGTTGCCTCATATTTAAATCCTTCTGAGTGAAAAAGTACTTGAGGCTTTTGTGATCTGTATAAATTTCACACTTCTCACCGTATAGATAGTGACGCCAAACTTTTAGTGCAAAGACAGCCGCTGCTAATTCAATATCATGGGTAGGATATCGTTGTTCATACTCCTTCAATTGCCTGGATGCATAAGCAATCACTTTCCCTGACTGCATAAGAACACAACCTAACCCTTGTTTGGATGCATCACAATAAATCACAAACTTTTCATCCCTTTTTGGTAAAGTCAGCACAGGAGCGGTAATCAACCTTTGCTTCAATTCCTAGAAACTACCTTCACACTTGTTAGTCCAAACAAACTTACAATTCTTTCGGGTCAACTCAGTTAAAGGCGTAGAAATCTTTGCAAAGCCCTCAACAAATCTTCGGTAATACCCTGCTAACCCCAGGAAACTTCTAACTTCAGTTGCTGACTTAGGTCGAGGCCAGTCACGCACTGCTTCAATCTTTACTGGATCCACTAAAATACCATCTTTACTCACCACATGCCCCAAGAAACTCACCTGAGGTAACCAGAATTCACATTTCTTAAACTTGGCATACAACTTATGCTCCCTGAGACGTTGTAATACCATTCGAAGATGTCTTTCGTGAGTCTCTTCCGAGTCTGAATAAATTAGAATATCATCGATAAAGACAATAACAAAATCATCCAGAAAATCTTTGAACACTCGGTTCATCAAGTCCATAAATGCTGCCGGGGCATTTGTTAATCCGAAGGACATTACTAGGAATTCATAATGACCATACCGGGTCCGAAAAGCTGTCTTGGGAATATCCTCCTCTCGAATCCTCAGTTGGTGATAACCAGATCGAAGATCAATCTTAGAAATGACAGTCTTACCCTGCAACTGATCAAATAAATAATCTATTCTTGGTAAAGGGTACTTGTTCTTCACTGTTAATTTGTTTAACTCCCGATCATCTATACACATTCGTAAAGTTCCATCTTTCTTTTTCACAAACAAAACCGGTGCACCCCAAGGTGAAGTACTAGGTCTAGTAAATTTTAAATCCATCATCCCCTGTAATTGAACTTTTAACTCTTTCAGCTCTGCAGGTGCCATCCTGTAGGGAGCTTTCGATACAGGCTCAGCTCCTGGTATTAAATCAATCTCAAAATCAATTTCACGTTTTGGTGGCAACCCTGGTAACTCTTCTGGGAACACATCCAAAAATTCTCGAACCACTAGGACATGCTCCGGTCCCGCTAGTGGTTCCCTGGAAATATCCACAACACTTGCCAAGAAACCAATGCACCCCTCACACAACAAATCCCTTGCCTTAAGGGCTGAAATTAAGGGAATCCGAGATCCTTGCATCTTACCCACAAATACAAAGGGGTCCTCGCCCTCAGGCTGAAAAGTTACCATCTTTCTTTTAAAATCAATGGTGGCGTTGTATTTAGCAAGCCAATCCATCCCCAAAATAACATCAAAATCCTCCAGATTTAATTCTATCGGCATCAACTGATAACTCTCTTCCTTCCACAAACACTGGAAGGGATCGAACCCACCTGCTGGAGATAACCAACTCCCCAGTAGGCAACAAGGTTCCAAAACCTCTAGAAAGCACATCACTAGGTTTATTCAGCTTCTCAATTATTCTACTTGAAATATAAGAATGCGTCGCACCAGAATCAATTAACACAGTCAATAAAGTACCAAAGAAGAAAGCTGACCTGTCACAGTAGAAGGACCAGCATCAGCCTCAGCTTGAGTCAGGGCAAACACTCGGGCAGGAGCGGGTGTATCATCCTTCTTTTGTTCTAGCCGTAGCAATTGTGGACAATTTCTCTTCATATGACCCACCATTCCACAGTGGAAACAGGCCCTAGCCTGACACTCGCCTGTGTGATGCTTTTTACACCTCGGACATTCAGGAAAAGTCCGCCAGTTTTCGTTTCCACTACGACGGAAACCTTGGTTACCCTGGAATCTTTTGTTTGGGCCTGCCGCTGATGATTCACTAGGTCTTTTCTTGCGGTCACCGGGATCAGTACCCCTACCCGAACCAGCACCTGCTGTTTGCTTCCATGAATCTCTTCTGGCAATATTTTTCTTTCGTATCTGAGCCTCTGCACCCTCAGAAACTAAGGCCAACTCAACTATTTGAGCATAAGTTCGGGCAACCCCCGGTTGTTTAGAAGCAACAATCACATCCCGGGCGATGTGTTCATCCAGCCCCCGTATAAACTTTGCTTTTCTAGCAGCTTCAGTAGCCACCTCATCTGAGGCAAACTTTGCCAGTCGATCAAACTTAGTAGCATACTCTGTCACAGTCATACTACCCTGAGTTAACCGTATAAACTCTTCTGCCTTTGCTTCCTTAATAGACTCATTATAATACTTCTCATAAAATAAGGCCCGAAAAGTTTCCCAGGTCATGTTATTCAGATCATGGCCCTGAGATACAATCTCCCACCAAATACAGGCATCATCTCGTAGCATATAGGTAGCACACCTGGCCCGGTCATTATCTTCAACTCGCATAAAATCAAAAATGGATGTTATCATACTCATCCATTGCTCCGCCTTGAGTGGATCAGCACCACCCTCAAACACTGGCGGATTCTGCTTCCTGAACCGCTCATACAATGGTTCCAAACGATTCCCTGCATCCGGTGGCACTACTAGAGGTGCCGGAGGATCAGGATTAAGATTTAGAGCAGGCTGAGCTCGTTGCTCTCTTAATTCTCTGATTTGCTCACCCTGCTGCCGAATAGTTTCTTGCATAGCAGCATATAACTCTTCCCAATTAGGTGGTGGTAAAGGGTTCTCACCCTCACCGGCAGCCCCGAGCCCAGCTAGCTCGCGGGTACCCCTACCAGTCCGCCTTGGGTGCATAACTATACACCTGCGATCACATTCCAAGTAATAACAATACTGATAAGTATTTCCATATATTATAATTCTTCCCACAACATTCTGATATCAACATAATTCAAATAATCAGGTAATCAGAAAATTAACAAGCTATCCTTTAACTTAAAGCTTACTAAACCATGAGTCGATCAGGTCCTTGCAGCCAATGTACATATCAAACCAGTCTTCAGGATCTAAAAACCTTGCCGCTCTGATACCATGTTGTAACGCCCTGTCCAACAGGGACGCCACGTGTGTGCAATTTATTTAAAATACCAATAACTATATAAGATGTAATTATACTAAAAGTGTGGGTAATTAAAATTTTGATGGTTAAAACTCAACCTTTAAACTGTTTAACAAAAGATAAGTAACATGAATTACGAGGTCCCCCTGTTTTCAAAATATTTACAAACTGGTTTCAAAGTATTTTACAACATAGGCTTTATATTTTCCAAAATACAATCAAAATAGAGCATCCTGTAAATGGGTCGCCTACGGCTGGTATGTACATTGCTGCTGCGACCATAAACTCATGGTTGCTCGACTTTAGCCTTTCCTTTACCTGCACCATAAAGCACCAGTGAGTCACAGAGACTCAGCAAGAAAGTGATCAAAACAATAATTGAAAGAAAATGATTATCAACTTAATCTCATGCCATTATGCTTACTCACTATTCGATAATAATAAGCATTCCCTTAAACATCTCACATTCCTGGTACTTAATAAAGTACCACTTTTTACCACTCGTCACATACGAGCTGAATATGTCACTATCGTTGCCCGATAAAGCAAACGATAAGTAAGAAACCTAACCGCGGTTTCAAGAGTAATTACTCATAACGGTAATAACCGTTTCCAACCATAGGTCATAACCTAGGCTTAATAAGCTTTAATCAACATCATGATAATAATTAAGGTTACCTCCTTTCATTCATTGATTTTTAACCACATACGGTGCTTACCACTTTTCTTACCTTAATTCAGAAGTCAAGAATATGGCCGACCTGGGTGGAAAAACAAGCTAGGCAATCCCGGTCCTATGTCACGACAATTGAAACATAATAAATACCTTAACTTAATATTCCGGATTAAAACCCTAATTTAAAATCGATTAGACTTAGGCTTCACCACCTATATAATAATTCAAATAACTCAAAATTATTCAAAGGCAGGTACTAGGTTCAACCCCGAGCTAAACACGGTTCAGAGAAAAACCCGAGAAATTTTCCCCTGCTGTAACCGGTCGACCGGTTCTGATACGACGAGAACCAACCGTCGGCCGATTCTTTGCCCGAACGAGAAAAATTCTGGTATTTCTCCCCCAGCTCGAACCAAAACCACTTCAGACCTAATTTGCACTTCCAAAACAGTTTAATATACCAAATATAACATATTCAACACATCATTTAATCACAATTCACCATTTAACTCAAAATCAACATCATACTTGACAATTTGCATTTAAACATCACCTTCAACACCTATTTAATTGAACAGCCCTTAATCTCACTCAATCTTCATTCAAACAAGTTTCAAATCAACCCTAAGAACCTACCCTAACCTCAGTTTATACCCCAGCTCAGGATTTAATGAAAACCTTACCAAAACCTAACTAAACTCAAGGAAATTAATTAAGGGAAGAGTAGAAGGATCATACCTCCACTTAGCTAGCTTCTAGGGTTAGGATTAGCTCAAGAAATTGAAGAAAAGAAATGAGTTTTCCCCTGGTTTCCAGCTGCTTCAAGGATCGGCAAGAGAGGAAGAAGAGAAGGAAGCTTGAAGTTGTGTGATTTTTTTGCTTTCTTGCCTTGGAAGCAACTTAAATAAGGTTGCCTTCTTCTTTTTTTTAAAAAAAAAAAATATTAATCAGCCACTAGGAGTCAAAGGTCAAAAGTCAAGCATAAAAAAAAATGACTAATTTACCCTAAAAAAAAACTTAAACTAAAATTATAACCTAGGGGCATTTTGGTAATTTTACTAATTCCCCAATCTGACATTCTAATAAAATTCTAACTTAATCCGGGATATTCTCAAAATAATTCTTTCATTTAATGTCGTGACATTGCTAACAACATAGCTAAAATTCCACAATTGCCGGGCCCAAAAATAACGTATTTCATTAATTAATTTCTCAACAATTACCTAACTAAGATCATAATCCTACTTCATTTCTCAAGAAATGACATATTTAATAAAATATGTCCATTTAAATATTATTTATTTTCTGGGATATTACATATACGCCTCTTGGGCAACGAGACCCAGTGAGACATCTTCGATGGTAGCCAGACGCTTACCACTCTTCTTGGATGACTTTGAACCAGATGCAGACATGTTTTGATTCGGTAAAAAGAGTTAAGATCCCAGTAGTTAGGCCCCATACCAAACCCTAAACCAAGAAAAAGTGAATGGGGGTCCCCTAACCGCTGGAAAGAGGCCCCCTCCGGACATCTGTCAAACAGGAAACCCTAGAAGGATATCCTGGACAAGAGTCGGGTGCAATAAATTCACAGACGACAACATTGCGCACTAAAGAAAAAGAAAGGGCAGAAAATCAAAAAAGAGCAGTCTCTTCTATGCCCTAAACGACCAGTATACGAAGAACATATGGTCTTTTGCAAAAAATAGTAACAAATACGTGACAAGAGTAGTCCTAACACCAGAAATGGTGAATCTAGACCTGTTACGTGAAAAATCTAAAAGAGTGCATTCCTAGAAACTTCAAATACCAAACCCAGAAAAAACGAACAGATAAGTAAAGCATGCCATGTACATTAACAGTAAAGCAAGGGGTGCAAGAAACTTACAGTGAAGTGTTGAGACTGGGGGTTCTGCTGTAGATCAAACAAAGATAAGAGGGATTGACAGTAATGAACGAAGGTAGACTGGGAAATTTGCAGAGTGTTTGAAAGTGTTTCTTGGTCTGAGAATGTTTTCTCTCTGGGAAACTTGAGCAAAGTTGGCAAGAAATGGGAAGTAACTGAAATGAAGGAAAGGTGGTGGCTTTTATAGGCAAAAATGCATGAGGAACAGGCACTATCACCTACCAATCGAACGGTTGGGGAAACACACGATTCGAATTCCCAAGGATCAACGGATCGGATTGATTTGTAATTAAGGCGGTGGAAACGTTTGAGTATCCGTTTGACACAATTAATGCGCCGTATCAATTAATGGGTGTGAAACGAATCGACCTCTGCCAAAAGTGAATCGCTCCATTAAAAGTGAATCACTGCATTAAAAGCCATCATTAAATGCTTTATTTTTCAATAAACAAGGCCTTGGGGGTAAATGTTGCCCCTGATTTTGCCCAATATACATGGACAAACTAGACAAGGACACGTGGATCAAATAACTTATCATTTAAACTATTTGCTAAGGCTTTATGTAATAAGGCAGCACCCGGAACATACCTCCCGGAGAAGACATAAGGAGCCCCATGCGCTCCCGGAAGCCCAAGTAATGCTAAGGCATCTCCGCGAGGTGTCAGGCTTCCCCTGAGCAATCAAGTCGCATTTAATGCCGCATGGGAGGAAGCGTGTTGGGACTGCTACACGCAATAAAGTCTGACGGCACAACCCCCGATCTGTAGCTACAAAGTAATGATCATTTAAGTCTATCGACGGCTACACTATGAAGAGTCACATCAGTCAAAAGACAATAAGGACATTCCACATAAAAGCCCTACAACACCTAGGGATTTGACCATGCATCGCCCATGGTATATTCATTGGGAATGCCCAACTTTATGGATACTCACAGATACACTTGTACAATAGTTCTGGGGATCTCCCCACCAAAAACACTATAAATACCCCCTCAAAGCTCATTAAATGGGGTCGAGAATCTTGGGCTGCATAAGAGCAAGAAGAGTAAATACTCACCAAGAACATTCTCTGTATTTATAAGAGTGAAACACTCACTTAATACATTCTCTGTATTAAATACATCCATAAATAAGATAGACTCGTGGACTAAGGCTCATTAACGCCCCAACCACGTAAAAGTCCTTCTCTAATTTTCTTACAGCTCTATAATCTTATAATATTTTATTGGTTGCTGAAAACCTCGGTCAACAATAACAAATGCCTAAAATTCCTCAACTTAATTTTTGAAATTTTAATTTCAAAAGATATTCAGATTTAAGTTGGTTAGTTGTAGATAACTAAATATCAACTTAAATAGGAATATTTAATGAAAAATTTAAATTAAGCTTCAGAAAGAATCTAGATGGTTATAATTCTATATTTAATTAAATACAAGAAAATACATATAGTTTAGCTTAGAATATAAAATTCTTTAAGCTATGGTTTTCTTAAATTAATTTCAAAATAAATGAAATTAATTATGTTGCTAATCAATTTTATTAGGTTAAACTAGTTTAATTAACCTAGTACAGTTATTCAAATCAGGCAAATGGGCCTTCACAATTGGGGTGGTTCATTTGAGGGGGTCTTCGGGTTCGCATGTCGTACCCACTACTATGGCTCCCAACTCTCACACAAGGCCCAAAAGAGAGGAATTTAACCTTAAAATGAACAACTGTTATTAACTGAATAGGCCCAAAAACTAAATGGGCCTAAATAAAATCTATCAAGAACTATGACATTTTATTTAGCAACAACAACCTATATGCATTTATTATGAAATTAAATACATAGGCTCACACAGGCACACTTTGGATGGGTCCTATCATGTTGCTAGGTCATACACAGATGAAAGAAGATTGTAAATATACCTGTTACAAATTATTTACTTGACCAAGGGAGTCATGAGTTAAAATCAGATCATTAAATCTGTCAACAAGTTAACCATGGCTATTTGCAATCAAGCAATAATAGGTTTTAAAAACTTACAAACAAGCTAAAACACATACTCCTGCAACAAAGTTAGCTGGATAGTTGGATGTAGGATTTATTTAATTTTAAATAAATAATTTCGAAAAAATAATTAAATAAAAAAAATATTTAACATTTCAAAAATTTTAAAAAAATATATATACATATATTTCGAAATTAATTTAAAAAAAATATTTAAAATAAACCTACAATTTTGAAAAATTAAGTTTCAACCAACCTAAATATCATTTCAAAATTTTCTAACTACTTTTAAAAATTTAATGTTATTTTATAAATAAAATATTCAATAAAAATAAAAAAGATAAATAAATATCTTTTTCAGATTTTATGATTTAATTTAAATAAATAAAATAACAAAATTTAAAAGTTAGCAAAATATCTTACATCTATTTAAAATTACATGATTATAGTTAGACTTATTTTAAATTTAAATAAGGTCAAATTATTTAAAAAAAAATTAATTTAAAAAATTTAATATCTGACCTTAAATTTAAAAATAAGATAAGATATAATCAAATTTAAAAAAGAAGATAGATAAATAAGCAAAAAAGATAGATATTTACTATTTTTCAAATTCAAATTACACTAATATCATGAATTAAATTTAAAATTATTAACTAATTTAATTATGATAATTCGAATGGAATTAGGAATAGTAAACGTATAAATACAGAACTACACAAAAAATCGGAAATTAAATCCATAAAAAACAGGAAAAAAACGAAGAAAAACGAAAAATTTGCGAGCTGTACGGACAGTATGCATTGCATACTGTCTGCGCGCGCAACAGGGGGTGCATGGGCGAGAGAACTCGGCGCAGGAGCCTGCCAGCAGCCTCTCCGCGCGCGGAGCCCAGGATTTCAGACAAAATTGTTGTCCGCGCGCGTGCTGTCCGAGGGACAAGCCTCGTGCGCGCGCGCGTGTGTAGTTGCATGACTCCGATATTTTTCAAAACATCGAAAAATCATAACTAATTCAAATTAAATCGAAATTGAGTTCTGTAAAAACGGAACTTGCTTAATTTTTTCCTTACTATCCAATAAAAATAATTCTAGAAACAGATATTCAATTATTTTTTAAGAAAATTCACAAACATCAATCAATCATCAAATAACACTCAATACAACATGATACCATCCAAAACATCAACAATCGTTTTAAAGTCCAAATTTCTTGCAAGCAAATCAATTACCATGGCTCTGATACCAGTTGTTGGAAATTATTTTACCAGGATCTTAGATCTACTCACAAGTATGTTGATTAACACCCTAAATATGAACTTTCTAAAACGATGAAATAAACACATATAAAGTTTAGTAAACCTTACATTGGGTGCAGCGAAATATAATGACTCCTTCCGTTAAGATATTTAGCCCTTGATTCCTTTCTGTAGTAGAGCATTATCAATATCTGAACGTGGATCTCTTTCTCTGAATCTTTAGTGCTGAAACTCCTTCTTGCTGAAAGTCTTTCTTCACGATCTTCCTCACTATGATTGAGGTATCACTTGCTGTGTGTGGGCACTACTCTCACACTAAGAATTTCAAAATTGAAGAGGGAAGGAAGAGAGCAAGGTGGTGGCAAAAGATAGGGAGAGAGAGAGGCTTAGTTTTTTCTGAATAAAAAGTCAGAAGGAAAGTGTGTATTTCCTGAAGCCTTCACTATCTATTTATAGCATTCCACTAGGGTTAGGTTTGAATTATTTAGCATTTAAAATAATAAAAATATCAGAGGGAAAACCCTACAAAAGTGGCCGGCCATGCCAAGTGGATTTGGGCCTCACTTTTTGCAATTTTGCAGTTTTATCTTTTCTGCATCTGATTTTCTTAAAAACGCCAATTATCAAATTCAACCATTTAAATGCCGATTCTAACTATTTAATAACTATAAATAATTATTAAATAATATTGTCATTTATCATATTTTTTAATTGAACCATACAAAGTATATAATTAACAAATATGCCCCTAAAACTCTTTCTTTACAATTTCGCCCTTAGTGAAAAATTCACAAATAGACATAGTCTAATTTGAGAATTAAAATTGATTAATCAAAACCAATTACATGAGTCTTACAAGCAATATTATCTCAATTAGTGCGGGGACCATGGGTCTATATAATCGAGCTTCTAATAAGTAGATCAAGAATTTATTACTATAATTCACTAACTTATTAAATCTTCGTTGAATCCACGCATAGAACATAGAATTGCACTCTCAGTATATAGAATGTTCTATATGTTCCACCATATAGACACATCATTAGCATTGTTATAACCCTAATTTGATCAATGATCCTCTATATGAATGGTCTACACTGTAAAAGGATTAGATTACCGTTACTCCCTACAATGTATTTAATCCTTAAAACACTTAACCCCATATAAATGATATTTCAACTTATGTGAAATGAGATCTCTACCATTTATTTTCATTTGGTCAAGCTCGAAGGAGATCATCCTTTACTTACTATTCGCCAGATACAAGCTATAGATTCCATGTTTATGTTAGCTCTCCCACTCAATCGCACTACCATGTTCCCAAAATGTACGCATCACCCTCACCTAAAAGTAGGCTTAACTAACAAATCAAAGAACACGAATGGCCTCTTGAGATTGAGCCTAATCATAACAGGATTAAGATCATTTGATCTAGGATCAACTAGGCGATATTGACTGGAATAGATATTACGGTAAGTTTAATAAATCTAAGTCAAAGTTCAATATCGGTCCCTTCCGATGCATACTCCATGCATCCAACCTGAGCTTTACTTTAACCAATGCTCTGGAAAGAACATAGCACTTCTCCAAATGCAAGTAAACTCTTGTTGTAGATTATCATGTCAGTAAAACCCTATGTCTGATAAATCTAGGAAACTTCATTCACATAGTCATGTTTACTTTCCAATGTGTTGACAGCACAATAAACAGGATCAAGTATGTGAAAAGGGTTTCAGATGAATTCATACATTATGTATATATAATCATGAAATAAATCATGTGAACCATGCAACATTAAATGTTATTTCTGATCTATATTAATAAGTAAATCTGATTATATTGAAATGAGTTTTATTTAGGGCATAAAACCCAACAGTTTCTTGCACGGTGGACACTTAGGGTAAGAATAACCCTGGCGTCCACCTCTGCCTTGGTTCCCACGGAACCGCTTACTTTGCCCCGAGCGACCAGAAGCTTTGGTCACTTTCCTTTTCTGATCTGTGGTGGAGTCACCACCATCCCTACCATAAACAGGAGTAGGAACAGTGGGGGTTCCACCAACACTCGGAGTCACCCGGGGCTCCTGAAGAAATTTCACCGCACCCTTGGCTCTCAAAGCCTTTTCAACCATCTCTGCATATGTGGTTGCCTCAGTGGTAGTAATTACCAAATCGTGCCGAATCTTCGGACACAAACCAGCCAGATATTTTTCTTTCTTGCTGAAATCAATTGGCACAATTCCCGCTGCCAGGTTGGCCAAACGGTCAAACTTTGTCGTATATTCAGTAAACGACATTCCCTCAGTTTGAACCAGTTCAGTGAACTCTTTCCACTTTGCACTGTGGACTGCTTCGTTGTAATATTTGGAGTTAAAAAACTCCTTGAATTCTTCCCAGGTCATCACTGTGACGTCCCGAGTGAGGGTTATCAACTCCCACCACACGAGAGCGTCTTCCTGAAACTGGAAAGTGGCGCATGTTACCCGATCAATACAAACCACTCCCATAAAGTTGAGGATACGCTCGATCACTGTGAGCCACTGCTCATCCTTCATTACATCAGGACCTCCCAGAAACACTGGAGGTGCCTGCTTCCGGAACCTTTCGTACAGCGGCTCCATACGGTTGCCAACAACAGGTTGTTCTGCTGGCACCGCTAGAACTGCCACGGCCTGAACCACTTGAGGAGGCACAGCAGGAGGACCCTGCAGCCTCAATCTCTGAATCTCTTCATCTTGTTGGCGGATTCTATCTTGCATTTCCGCAAATCTTTGCTCCCAGTCAGGAGGAGCTTGTGGTGGGTTTACAGGGCGACCACCTTGAGCTCTGCCACGGCCACGGCCGCAACCACAAGGAATTTGGGGATTCCTATGACCGCCTCCGGTCTCAACCATATCACCCTGACTTCTTGTATTTCGCGGGGCGTCCATTTAATAGGACTTAGCCTACGAATCCATAAGCCAGGCAGGTTAGATAGCGATCAAAACTTAACACCGCTCTTAATGACTTAAAGGCAACACACTTTCTCTTTTTTTTTTAAATAATTAATTAAAATCTAATATGCTTCCTAACATACTTTCACATTCACATTTATTTAAAATACTAAACAAGTACAGGCTTACTGAACCGTAAATCGAGCTTTCTCTGATGAAGATTGTACATGTCTTAGCAAGCTTCGGTAGACAAACCTGGCGGCTCTGATACCAAAATTGTAACGCCCTAATGCTAAGGCACGCTACAGTGCTTTTTCAATTATTGTGCAATCTTTGCTAATCAAAGAAGTTTCTGGAAAAACGTGTCAAATTAAAACTTTTGCATTAAATATTAAACTTTGTAATATAACAAAACATTTACAAGTGTCGGGATCCCATTTTCAAACTTTTTTAAAATTAATATTCCAAAATACACAAATTTACAGGTCGCACAGTGACTATCAAAATACAACTCCAACATGTCCCGAGACCGAACACTCCAGGTCGCGCTGCTTGACATGTACAATCTCACCCGAGCTCAGGTTCACTCCTGTTCAGCCTTTGCCTTTCCTTTACCTACACATGGAAGCAGAACTGTGAGTCCACAGACTCAGTAAGAAATGCATATAACATATCATATAATTTCTGACCTGTAAATAGGCGCCCATACACCTATTTACAGAGCTTAACAGATGAGTATGAACGTTCAACACTAGGGTACAACCACTATACCACATACACATCGTACCTCACTGTACGAGTGTTGGTAGGGTTTACTCCGTACCATGAGTACCACTGAGTGATATACCACACACCTTAGCACTTTCCCGTGCCCGAGTTGGTATCACTGTATCGTACTCCCAACAACAATAATCACTATACCAATGCACTCTGTAACATATTCATACAAATGTTGGTAGTGCAAACCATAATTTAAGCATGCATATACAAACACATCTACACACATTGAGATAATCACATCACATATTATATTCATTTCTTACTTGTTTTTCGAATTCAAGTGTGCTGGCCGACCTGAACGGAAATCCTCAAGACAGCCTTAGCCCCAATTACTACCAGCATATGGGGATCCTACCAGCATATAGGGATTTTATTAAGTGAACCGGTTATCTGCTTTCTTCTACTACCAGCGGGCTAGCTGCCTTAGTTATGTTATATCGATCCCTTTGGTTGGAGGACGGATGTCGCTACATACTAGAAAGATGTTAATCGCCGTATTAGAACTACCTACCATGAACCTTCTACCCCGAAATCCCACCACTTAGAGTCCATAGGAGGTTGCGGGATGGGAACTATCGGGGAAACACCCTACCATTATACCAAGGGGAAGGGGAAATCATAGTAGGTTTCTATGGTTTTTATTCCTCTTGCTCTAAGTATATGGGACAATAAGCCCTCTGGTATCGGGCATCCAGAATTAGTCTCGTTAATTAGCAATTTCTCTCTTGCCATTAGCGAATCCCTTATTTCCTTCTGGTAAAAGGAATCTGTCCAACCTCTATTGGGCATCTAGAAAGGGTCATCCCTTGCAATTCCATTGGGAAATGTTTCACGCAATAGCGTGAAAGAAGTCCTACTAAGCTAAAGAAGCAGATGAAGCATCGGGTCTTGGAGAAGAATAAGATCACAGAGCATAGCAAATCTCTAAACCATGTGCGCGTGATTGCTCGCCTATCATGAGTTTGACTTGCGCTCTAAAGCTGTCTTTTTGAGAAAGATCGGAGAGAACCTTTATGACATTCTTGTGGATAAAGCAGTCGGTGAAGCTTTTTCTTATGTTGTTTAATAGGGAAACTCTGGCAAGGTCTATTATTCCTTTTTCCCAGTGGGTGCAGGCTTCATCGAAAGGCTCTCTACCTCGTGGCATTCTTGGATTTGCTTGCAAATAACACTTCTCCTCTCGCCCCCCTTGGATCATTTTCAAAAGGCTTTGCCCGACTGACTTAAGAGTTACACCTTTATTGACCAGATCCCATGAGTGCTACTAAATGGCACGTCAGAGCTCCCCTCTCGTATCATGATTTGTCGCTTGATTCTGAAGACCAAATTTCCTTGTGATTTGTTGATTCGCATCGATAGAACCAGTTGTGTGCCACATACATGGCGCAAATCCCGAGCTTCCTGTTACCGATAGGCAGCAATCCAAGTCGCTGAGGGACCTAACTAAGAGTTCCCCTCTGGACCTGAGAGAAGAGAAGGCCGATCTCTTGCACAGATTCTCAATCAATATGCATTAAATGAAGGAATTGGTCCATTCCCTGGCCAATATTGGGTAAGCGCGTTCACGGATCAAGTCCTTTCATATATGATGTTCCCCATCCCGATGACTCGCATACGATGTCAATGAGAACTAGGAGAAGGAAGGGGACAATAGCACCGCTCCCCTCGCTTTGAACAAAATAAATTATCACAACCAAAAGGAGACAACCATTTGTAGGGAAATCCATTCGATAGGAGGTATAGGATGGAACCGAATCCGCTTCGTGAGGGTCTTGTTCGCACGACTAAAAGAAATTTAGCTAATTGACGGCATGCTAAGGAGTAGGAAAAGGCACGTACGCGGGAAATTCATCGAAGTAACGCGATGGATTCGCAGGAATGAACGAAGAAAAAGCTTTCAGACAATTCAACATCATTTTTTATTTATGTTAGAAGGTGCAGAACGTTAGAAGCAAGTGGGCCTCCGGCCACACTACCAACCCTCGCTACGGCTTCTTTTGAAGCTCTAGTTCTCACGCATTCTAGCTTCAAGATCTGGCTTTCGCTTTGAGCGCGAAGCGGCTTGCTGAGATCAAATGAGATATCCCAACCTTTGATTGTCAAACTTGCAGTTCCCATGAACCAAGCACAGGATAGGATGGATGGTGTACCAATCCATTTCGTTGAGAAGATGGCGAGGATGAAAGAAGGATATCGAGAGAGAAATAGGAAAAAGAGTACGGAAGCTAGAGCTGAGATATAGGCTAGCTAAATGCCCTAAAATCTGTGTACGAAAGGTCCAAGATCCTGGGCAGTACATGGATAACCCGACTCACCAAGCGCTTAGGAACGTGTGGTGAAGGAGGAATAGAGTTTGCCGTTGAAATGAGGACTTCTGGTGTAACCAAGTTTGAAGGGCAGAATGCTAACGAACCGGGGCTACAACACCTGTTTATCCTGAATCCTCCGAATCAGATGTGGGGAAAGGATGAAACATCTGGACGGGGTTTGGATTCGAAGGTTGGTTGGACCCTTTACTGGAGAAAGGAATGATTTTCTCACTCTGGGAAAAAAGAGATTGCATTCCTTACCGCTTATGGGCCGATGGCAACCTACTTTTCGAGAGGATGCAAAAAGGTAGCAACATGCATTCCGTTCCTCGTCCCAGGACAGGAATGGATATTTGGGCTTTGCAGGGGGGGTTTAGGACAGAGAAATGGAATAGAGGAGGTACTAGCCAGCGGTGGGAGAAGCACCTAGCTCCAAGTGATCCTATTCGTAGCTCTTCTGCTATTTTTCTTCTTCCATACCGGACCTTTGGGCTCGATCAACTATCTGACTTGAATGAAGAAAGACAGTAAACCATAAGCTTTTTCTTCTTCTCTTATGATATTTCTAGTTTGTGATCGTCTCCCCAATATGAGATAGGTTGCAGCTATAGTCAGAACTCCAACTGGGACAATCTAGTTTAAACCATGACCATCTTTTTATCTTTCTATCATATCGCATTATATATTAAAGCTTCTACCGCCTCCACTTATATAGTACAACACGAATTTTTGGGGGTTTCTTCCTCTCTTAGTATTAATGCCTTTGTCCAGAGGCCTTCTTGCACCAGCTCTTAAAGAGAAAAGACTGTCTTAGTGTATATCCCACGACCTGTGGGACCGACAGTAAGTAGTTGGAATCATCAACTTTCTCGATCTTGGCGGGTCGGTTACACGGAGGTAGAGTCAGCTGACTGTTAGCGATCAACATGTCAAAGAAGGCGTATACCTTTCTTTCATCGAAATCCCCGACTTTAGAGAGTCGTTCTTTGAGATAAATTTGTCGGCTTCTTTTCATCCCCATTTTCGTTCTTTTGCGCAGGGGTATGAGGCGTCAGAGGGACAACTTTTTGGATAAGGCGTTAAGGCGGCCTTCTAACCCTCGGCCTATCTGGTCCCGTGCGGATTAATACCCTTTCGTTTCTATCGAAGGCAGCCAACCATATGAAAGCATTTTATCGTCGTGACCGGTCAGGGTCTAGCACTAGACCTGAAAATGGAAGGGCTGCACTTCACGTTGATGTCGGCTATGCTTTGCATCCGATGACTCCGTTCACAAACCTAGTAATTCAAAGGAAGAAAGCAGATGGCCGGATTCCCTCCTCCTAGTATCCTTACTTGTTGTCTGTCTTTTCTTTTAGGCAGAATAGGGGAGGTCCAAGTTTTCACCTGATGGGGCACTAATAGCGAGACACATTCCAAGTGTCTCGATAGCTCATAGGCGTTTTAGGAGCCCTATTGAGCTGCGCAATCGCGCTTCTTTCGCCTTACTTACCGCGTATCCAAACGAATAGATTGAAGAAGTAAAGTGGTTTGAAAAGTAAGCGGTCGGAGATAGAATGGCTTCAAGCTCTCATGATCGTCGACGGGTGGGCATAAGAAACAAGTACGGATAAGAGGAGGAGAAGGTGAATTGGATTTAGGACACTAAGAAAGACACAAAGAAATCAATACTCTTCATTCACTCAAGCAAGCTGGTAAGTAATTCCCTTAATATCGAAAGCAAAAGAGAAAGAGATGGGCATGGTTGGACCCACTGTCTTCTCTTTGCTAGGACTGGTAGCTACGCGATTGAAAGAAGCTAGCTTGGTAGCTAAGGGAGGCAGAGAAATCTTTGTGTGCCGGGTGTTGAGCTGATAATGAAGTCAATGTCCAAGTTCCACCCTCTGTTCGTCAATTCACCCGACAGCCTTTGAACATAATTAAAGAGAGGGATCCCAATCCATATTATACACGTATTAACTGGCGGGTCGATCGATTTATCGACTGAACTTATCCCGAACCATGAAATCATATATTCAAAGGGAAGTAATGGAAGGAATTTACATAAACCACCAACCTTAATTGTCCCCGATAAAAGAGGGAAGATAAGTATTGGGTTGGGCGAAGAGCTCACCTTCTCGATCTTGTTGGGACCGGTGGGAATGCGAGGAACGGGGTGAAACCTAGTAGAGCGCTCATGTGTGATACGGGGCCAGCAATCATATGACAGGTAGAACCGGATGCGGGGGAGAAATGGATGACAAGGGCAGGTGAAACTAGGAGATAATTATCTTAAAGCAAGAGGGAAATCAAGCAAGCAATTGTAGGTACGCTAAGTATATATATTATCTTATATAAGAAAAGCGTATTGGTGTGGAGCTAGATCCTCTGCTAGAGTAAGAGTTGTTGTGTAGCCAAGTTCACCTGCCCAATGCCAAAGATACGAAGAGCTAGCTTTGCTACCCTGGGGCTCAGAGAAAAGTCTACTTGCTTGCTAGAGAAGGTGACCCTTTAGTTTTCGGGTTTGCTTGTCCTTTTTGTTTGAACAGAGATTCTGTTAGTGTTCCTTGTACCCGGGTACAAGGTCGAAAAGAAAGAAAATAAAGAATTTAGAATAACAATATCAAGAATTGCTTAGATAACTCAGCGCATCCAAAATTAGAGTCACGCTCTTGCCCTTCCTTTAGAAAAAGAAGTTGTTCTATGGAAGCCCCCAAAGCTTCCAATAGTTCCATTTCTGACGGGTCCACTAGTTACATCTTTCACTGCATGGTTCGTAGAGTTGGTATTGGGAGGAGGATGAGTTTAAGGATTGCTTCCCAGAAGAGGAAATAGCAGTCACAGAAGAGGAGGGCATGGAAATTGTACTTACTTTGATGGCGCGACTAATCAAAAAGGGTACGGAGTAGGGGCATTGCTGATTTCACCTGATGAATCGCACACCCCCATTGCCATTCAACTTTGAAGGAACTAACAATACCACAGAATATGAAGCATGTATCCATGGAATAGAGGCTGCCTTGACCCTGGGATTAGAATAAATCGAAGTGGGGGATTCGGCGCTTATCATCTGCCAAACTCAAAGCACCACTTCAAATCAACAGGCAGCTGAAGCGCCAAAAACAAACCAAGTCAAAATAACGATGACTTAGGGAGGTGGGGCCTTTCTATTACTAGTCAGACAGCAGGTTCATTATTAGAGACTAACATGTCTTGGATTGTCACTAATTTTACATATTTCTGCCAAATCCTTCTACTATTAAGTACGGCTGGTACCATTTCGATGTGTTTTGATTCTTTCGAACAAGAGAGGTTTGATGCTTTTGAATCCATTGTATTAATTCCACGCCCTACTCGCAGTATGCTCTTTATGATCTCGGCTCATGATTCAATTACCATGTATTTAGCTATTGAACCTCAAAGTTTATGTTTTTATGTGATCGCAGCATCAAAAAGAAAGTCTAAATTTTCCACGAAAGCCGGCTCGAAATATTTGATCTTAGGTGCATTTCCCTCTGGAATATTACAGTTTGGGTATGACCGGACAACTACCGATATCTAAAAATATCCTTTCTTATAATGTTGTTGTTAAATATATATCTATATAGTAAACTATCGGGTATTACTTATATGTGAAACTTGCAGACCTCATTGGTTGTGATATTGATCTTACGGGGGGAACGAAATCAAAGAATATATCGACTTGTAGAGACCCTCTATGTAGTTGTCTAGCTAGGGCATCTACATCTTTCCCCATAGCCCTAAGGCTGTGTCTCGATCTCCTACATGCGAAATCTGAGGTCTGCAAGCCTATGGAGATTCCCCTTGGTCTAATTCCACGCCTTATGACGAAAGGGGAGTCGGCGTGGCGTAAAGTGAAGATTGAGGGAAGTAGAGCAAAATTCCCTTCTGGGGTATTCCGAAGGTGTAACCTAGGCAACGAAAAAGGGACCCGATACTTCAACTAGAGGAGCGACCAGTTGGTTCACCAAACCCCAACCTAGCGTTACACGTTCTCCAGGTCCGAAGGGATCCAGTACCCAACTACCGACTCCTCCCGGAATTGCGTTATCGGAGCCGAGCCAGGAATGGCCGTTAGTGGACACCCACCACTTTTCACCGGTTAGAGAGGCCCTCTTTAATACATTAAGAAAAGATGTTCACAGGGGCCAGAAAGACTCGATCATAGGAACTTAGACCACCTACGCACTGGTAAACGAAAACCACCTCGATCGAATCAGAGTAAAAAATAATGTCGAATTAGGCGGCCCCTTGCCCTGAAAGAATTCACACGCGGCCACCAGCTTTCCCAAAATCAGGGGAGATCTGCTGCTTACTGCTCACGAAAACATCCGACCTATACTATAGTCAAGTCGTCCGCGTATCTTTCTGATCTCCTTTCCTTCTATTTCTCAGATTTTTGGCTTTGACTAATTCAAGGTGAAAAAAGGGGTTGGCTAAAAAAGGGTGAGAGAGGAGTGGGGTACGCTCACTTTTGCATTTTTGTTTCGGTTATCGAGATTATCAATCGCTCTTTTTAGTGGGGAGGAATAGTGCGTGAATGGCGGTTCTCAGACGAGGGAATCCTTCCTCTCTAACTAAATAATAGGCTAGAATACTTCTATCAATAGAGCTTTCACGTCTGCGCATAGAATCGTTTTTTCGCCTAAACATTTTGAAAACCCATATCATGGGCAGTTGGATCGGAATCCGTGTGATGGTTCGAGAGTGGTTTCAAATATTCTTCGCATCCATCTTCGACCTTTCGTATTGTTGGAGAATAGGTCTACTAGTTCCCAATTCCATGTTAATGTATCTATATGAACCTAATCTCTCTCTTCATTCTTCTTGAGCTGTCCCCGCTTAGAGGAGCGGGACCCCTAGAGTTGAGAGACGCAACGAACAAGCAAAAAAAAATTAGAGTCCCCTTTTGGGCTTTCATAACTAATAAGGCGTAAAAGAAAGGAGTCTCGGTATTCGTTCTGACTTCTGCTCGCAAAGGAACAAGATCTGGATTTGACTAGGGCGAGCGCAGTTTACTATGCGAGTGGACTTTGCCCCCCTTTCTTTATACTTGCAGTAAAGGTGTGCAGGTGGGCATAGAGGTTTTGTAGTCGTTACTGGTAGGAGTGAGTTACACTTCTCTAAGGCGGGTGGGCAACGAGTAACGAAATCAGATCCCCTGTCAAGTAGGTTTCGTAATCGCTAACGTATAGTGTTGTTATTTGCTCAGTGAAGTAGAAAGCAACGGGATAATGGTTCGCATTGAATTCATTTAGTAGGTGGCCTTCTTATTCAAGCCAAAAGGTCAGGTACAGAAGCTTATGTTCAGTGTTAAGAAAGGTGGGCGGCGGATGTGTGGGTAGTTAGCTCGAACTGTCCGCCTGCCAACAATAAGTCAAAAATACGTTAACCTCCTCCGCACGTATAAGAGAAAGGTGCTGGTACACAGTTGTTGTTCTAACGACTACAAGTATAGTCTAGCATTATAGTGAGGGGCACGAAAGCACAAAAAGGAAGTGAAGTACAGAAGAGCAGGTTATCTCTGAGGTACGAATAAAAAACATAAGATGTTCATCCCCAAGCCTAGCCTACTCTACATTATCATATGGTTTCACGGGCACGTCCAACCGTACCTTGCCACTTGCCAGTTCAAAGTCTAAAAGCCGGTCAATAAGACAGATCCGGATCCTAGTGCTTTCGAGATGGTTCGATCGCTAACAAAGACAAGCATGGGAAACAGCAGACTCCCAATAAGCAACTCCAAGAGCTCAAGCCTAAGGCCTTAGTAACGCGCATCCTCATTGCTCGCGTAAAGCAAGCGTAGGCTCGAAGGCCGAAGCGCGCTAGTGCTCGTTGCATTTCCCTCCTACTCGGGTAAAGAATTCCACTCGTTTGCCGTCAGGAATTCAGTAGAGTGGCCGGTCGTTGAAAGAAGCAAGCCTATAGCCTTTGGCTGAAATCCTAGAAAAGTCTCAATGCTATCTACCAAGGGGAAAGAAAGATGTGCCATTCTTACTTAGGGAGAGGGTATGTTCACATTGAGTATCCTCGTATGCTCAGTCGAGTGACAAACGTACCTATCCCCAACGTGGGTAACGCATCTACAAAACCATGGTGTTAACAAGGCCCTCCCTTCTCCTAAATCCAATTTACGACAGAACTATGTATGCTCTGTATTGTCGGAAATCCATTCCATCCTTATAGCAGGAAGAAGAGTAGATCCTACATCCATTCAAAAAGGGACTAAGACATCCAATCGAAGATAGTTGAAGTCATGAAGGAGAGGAAGCGGAAGCTAATAACAAAAGAAGCGAAAACTTCTATCCGATCAATGAAAGGAATGACTAAATGCCAAAGGCACTAAAGTGAAATGGTTCTGACCTTTATCTCCAAACCCACAATGATTGATTCTGGGAAAAAAAAGCTTCGACTAATACATAAAAAAAAAGGTAATTAAAAAAATGCTTGACTCATGCCGATTCCACAAGTGTATTTCACTCAATTGCCTTACTGGCTATTACTGACATAGGGCCATCTATTAGTGAAATAGTACTGGAAATCGCTAGAAATAAAGTACGAACTGAAAAAGTCACATCATCTGAAGCAGCAGCCTCGATTTGATACCTAATTTGATACGGGATTGGCGACTATAATTGAACAAACTACTTTTACTGTTTACGAGAGGAATCCTTAATCCCCCCAGAAACTAGGGAATTACTAAAAAGAATCATTATAATACTGGAGTTCAAGCTCGTACTTCGAAGAAACCTATTGGTTGTTTCGAAGCTTAGTAGCTAAAGCGTACTTGTTTGTGCGTGTTGCTTACTTGCGTGTGAAAGGGGGTACGCGGATTTGGGCTGCTAAGTGGAACCAGACCATTCAACTTGCCATTTGCACTCTCCTAGGGTGCGATATCGTAGGGATCTTGCTTTGAATCAGAAAATCCTTGTTTTTTGTTATTTGGTTAAGCGTGAGCAGCGTGGGCATGAAGCTAGCAACAGCGAGCGATTTGCGGTTGTGATAAATAGGTATGAAGTATATGATTATATTAGTTGATGTGTGTTGTAACACCCTAACTAACTTAGGCGTATTACGTGATTTTAAACATACTGTGCAGCTCGTTGCTAATCAACGAGGTTTATGGAAAAACGTGATTAATTAAAATTTTGCTTTTTCATTAAACTTATAAACCATTTTACCAAAAAGTCTCGGGATCCCGATTTATAAAAATATTTACAAACGTAATCACTGTTCAACTTTTATATCAAAATAAAGTCGTCTAACGACAATTACAAAATCTCAGCCGTGCTGTCCCGAGGATCGTACGCTCCAGGCCTAACCGCCCCGACATGTACAATCCCATAAGCTCGCTCACGGTCCATCAGCAACTGCCTTGCCTTTACCTACACATGCAACGTAAACTGTGAGTCGACAGACTCAGTAAGAAAAGCATAATAATATCATACATAAAACTGACTGCCGCGTCCAACACGATACTTAGTCCCGCTACTGCCATGTCCAACATGGTACTGAGCACTACCGCCATGTCCAACATGGTACTGAGTTTTGAACGTTCAGGGGACGGCACTATTGACAAGTATCCTCCTGATCGGTCGAACCGGTCATACTCCGGCTGCTGGTCATACTCCAGCCTGTACCGACGGATAGGTCAATAAGATCGAACCACCAACCGAGTCACTGACGGCCGAACTCTGGCCATACTCCCGGCTCCGGTCATACTCCACTGTACCGACGTGATAAATTGGTTGGGTGGTTCGAAGCCTAAATACATATCTAATGTAAACTAACAGCTTCCTACATGCACGCTAAACATGTAATCTACATATGCATACCGTTATACTAATCTTACTCCGGATTCCGATTTCAGTGTGTGCCTCAACTCCGACCGGAATCGAAGCCGAACTACGGACACTCGTCCCTAAACCATAAAAACCACAACGCTATAAGTGACACGCTAAATCACTTCCCGGGGACTAAAACTCGAAACTAAAAGTTTCCCTATCGATAAAAAGCACGGCAATACCCCTAAAAACCCAAAAACGAGGAAAACTAGTGGTTCCGAAAAATCCCCCATCCGGAAGTCCCGTTGCCCAACCGAATCCTGCCTCCGGGAAAATTCGAACCCCCATCCGGAATTCCGGATGCTCAACCGAATTCCGGCTCGCAAAGAACCAAAAATTCCCATATCTTGACCATTTCGAACCCAAATGGTCCCAAACTTTCCAGACCTCCTACATAGGTCCCAAATGACCATTCCAAGGCCTCAAACCTACCCAGAAACCTCACAAGCAAATTTCACCATTGAAGACCAAGCTTTGAGTTCAAGAACTCAAACTTGGTTAAACCCTCTAGCATGCACCCTAGCCTAGTTAATTCTACTTAACTAAGCATTAAAACACCTCTGAAAATATACGTAAACCTTCAAAGAATTCACAGAAACAAAACACATCATTTTCTTTCAAAAATCACCAATTTTAACATATAAACTAAAAGCTTTGAACAATCAATACAACATGCTTTCTTAACTCATTTATCATCAAAAAATCATGCTTGAATCCATAAACTAACAACAAAATTACAGCAGCAAGAACATTCAAAATTAACATGCATTATCATCCATTTTCATCATTTTTCTTGAATAAAACACAAAGGAAATAAAAGGGATCAAACCTACTTGAATTACACTAGAGGAGGAGAAAATCACAAGCTTGAAGAGGAAAAATCTCTGCCCTAGCAGCCCAACACCAAACCGAAAAGAGGGAGGAAGAGAGCTTTGAGTGATTTTTTTCTAATTTCTTTAAAATGACTAAGTGTTGAAATTTGAGAAAAGGGAAATATAAATCACATAAATCATCTATTTCAGCCAAATAAACATTTAATTAATTATTCATTTTCCATTTAATAAACCATATAAGACAAAACACTAATGGGGCAAAAAGACCATTTTGCCCCTCCACCATAAAATCACTAAAATCATACTAAAGGGGTATTTTTGGGACATTCTAAATTCCCGGCCATTCCCGACATTCCCAATGTCTAAACCCGTCCCCAAAATACTAACATACTAAGTTGTGATCCCTACTGAGCCAAACGCCGCGTTCCAAGATACCGGACACCGGAAATGCGAAATATAAAAACTGCTGATGACATAATTATGCATATCTGAATTCCATAAATAACAATGATAAATTATTTAAATAGCTATAAATAATTTCCTGATTAACATAAATAACTGCTAATTTCCAAATTAACTAAGCGGGCTTTACAACTATCCCCCCTTAAAAGGATTTCGTCCCCCGAAATCTAACCTGAATAACTCTGGATATTGAGCTCGCATATCTGATTCTAGCTCCCAGGTGGCTTCTTCCACCTTACTGTTTCTCCAGAGAACCTTGACCAACGCTATGGTCTTATTCCGAAGGACTTTATCCTTTCTATCCAGGATCTGCACTGGCTGTTCCTCATAGGACATATCTGACTGAAGCTGAAGGCTCTCATAACTGATTATATGAGAGGGGTCTGAAACGTATTTTCTCAACATTGAGACATGAAATACGTTGTGCACCGTCGATAAAGCCGGAGGCAATGCTAACCGATATGCCACTTCGACCTATCTTCTCGAGAATCTCGAAAGGTCCCGTAAATCTAGTGGCATAACTTGCCTCTTTTCCCGAAACGTTTAATCCCCTTCATCTGAGATACTCGCAAAAACACATGGTCCCCTACTCTAACTCAACATCTCGACGTTTCGATTCGCGTAACTCTTCTTCGTCTCGCTCCGGGGAGGCAAGCATTCTAGCTTTAATTTTCTCTATTGCCTCATTGGTCCGCCGAACTCGACTCCGACCTAGGTATTTCCCTCTCCCCCGTCTCATCCCAAAGGATGTGGGATCGCACTTCCTACCGTACAACAACATAGGGTGCCATCCCTATCGTACTCCGATAACTCGTTGTTGTACGAAAACTCTATTAACGGTAGGTATTTATTCCATGAACCCTCAAAGTCCATAACACAGTGCTCTCAAAGATGTCCTCCAATATCCGGATTGTCCTTTCGACCGACCATCCGTCCGAGGATGGAATGCCGTACCGAATTTTAGCTTCGTACCCATTGCCCGTTGCAAACTCGCCAAAATTTGGAGGTGAATTTCGATCCCCGTCCGAAACAATAGACTTCTCGGTACCCCGTGAAGTCTCACTATTTCCCCGACGCAGCGCTCCGCCAACCGATCCACTCGAAAGTGTTGTTCGACCTACAGAAAATGAGCGTATTTTGTAAATCGATCCACCACTACCCGCATGGAGTCATACAAACCCGTGGTCCTAGGTAACCCGACCACAAAATCCATCGTAATATCCTCCCATTTCCATTCTCGGTAGGGTTAGAGGCTGCAACAACCCCGCTGGCCTCTCGATGTTCACTTGATCCCGGACATGAGGCATCTCGATACGAATTTACCAAATTCTTCATACCGTTCCACCCGAAGTACGTCAAGTCTTGGTACATCTGCGTGGTGCCGGATGCGTAGAATACTGAGTAGAATGAGCCTCCTCAAAGATCTCGTTCCTCAAGTCCACACACCGTTCGGGACACAAACCCCGGCTTTATACAAAAGCATCCCGTTATCCGACACTCGAAAAGTCTTTGGCTTCGACTCGGCCCAATACCTCATCTCGATCTTCATTAATTCCGGATCCGTTGTCCGAGCAACTTTTATTCTTTCTAACAAATCGTATTGCATAGCGTTAAGTGTGAAGCCGACCTACCACAAACTCAATGTCGGATCTCACCATATCCTCTCGCTAGCCGAGGTGAGATCCGAACCATGCTAGCCACTTGCCCGGACCCTTTCTCGCCGTGGCATCGGGCCACTACATTGGCTTTCCCCGGATGGTAAAGAATCTCACAATCATAGTCCTTCACTAACTCCAACCAACGCCTCGTCTCATGTTCAAATCTTTCGAGTAAAGAAATACTTGAGACTTTTATGGTCGATATAGATCTCGCACTTCTCACCATACAAGTAATGCCGCCAAATCTTCAAAGGCAAAAACCACCGCGCCAATTCTAAATCATGAGTCGGGCATCGCCGTTCATAATCCTTTAACCGACGGGAGGCGTAAGCGATAACCAGACGCTTGCATCAATACGCACCCCAAACCCCGTTTGGATGCGTCACAATAGACCACGAACTTCTCCTCGTCCGAAGGCAAAGCTAGTACCGAGCAAAGAATCAACCTCTGCGTTTCACTCCCGAAAACTAGCTTCGCATTTATCCGACTCGCATAAATCGCTCGATTCTTCTTTGTAAGCTCTGCTAGGGGCATTGAAATTTTGAGAACCCCTCCACGAACCTACGGTAGTACCCGCCAATCCCAAAAAGCTTCGATCTCCGTCATCGTCTTCTGCTCCCGCCAATCCCCGACGGATTCAATCTTCCCGGATCCACCTCGATCCCATCTTTACTCACTATGTGCCCTAGGAAGGACACCCGAGACAACCGAACTCACATTTCTTGAACTTGGCGTAGAGTCTATGTTCTCGAAGTCGTTACGGCTGGCAACCATCCGAAGATGTGACTCATGCTCCTCTTCCGACCGAGAGTACACGAGGATGTCGTCGATAAACACAATTACACGTATATCGAGGAAATCCTTGAATACTCGTTCATCGTGTCCATGAATGCCGCAGAGCATTGGTTAGTCCGAATGACATAACCAGAACTCGTAGTGTCCATACCTAGTGCGGAAAGCCGTCTTTGGAATGTCCTCCTCTCGATCCTCAATCGATGATAACCCGAACGGAGATCAATCTTAGAAAAGACCGTCTTCCTCTCAGCCGATCGAACAAGTCATCGATCCTAGGTAATGGATATTTATTCTTCACCGTCACTTGTTCAACTCTCCGTAGTCGATGCACATCCTCATAGAGCCATCCTTCTTCTTCACGAACAAAACCTGGCTCCCCAAGGTGACACACTAGGCCGAATGAACCCTATGTCAAGCAACCCCTCGGAGCCGAATCTTTAACTCCTTAAGTTCATTTGGAGCCATCCTATACGGGCTTTGGAAACCGATCCACCCCCGGTGCCAAGTCAATCACGAAGTCGATCTCCCGATGAGGTGGTAACCCCCGAAGTTCTTCGGGAAAACGTCCAAAAATTCCCCGAACCACGCCGATGTCCTTCCGGCCGATGGTGTCCGGCCGAGTGGTGTCCACCACCACGCCGTAAACCCTAAGCACCCACCGTGCAATAATTCTCTCGCCGACATAGCCGAGATCACCGGATCCGAGATCCCCGAACCGAACCCACAAATACGAACGGTTCTTCACTTTCCGGTTGGAAGACCACCATCTTCCTCTCATAAATAATGCTCGCCGAATATTTAGATAGGAAATCCATTCCTAAAATAATATCAAATTCGACTAAGCTCATCTCTATCAGATCAGCGCTTAACTCTCTACCGTCTATCCTGATCGGCATAGATCTAATCCACCTATTGAGATAACCAATTCTCCGCTGTGCAATGTGGTTCCAAACCCCCGACTCATATCTATCAAAGTGGTCTAACCAACTTACTAAAGACTCCGGCCGCCACATAAGAACGTGTAGCCCGAATCAAACAAGACCGAATAAAACGAGTCGTTAATAAGAATCGACCGTAACAACCGATGGGCCGGCATCCGCATCGCCCGCGTGATCGCGAATACCCCGGCCGGAGTGGGCATCGCCGGAGCCTCGGCTGCCTCCGGCCGTGAGCCGGGGACATTCCTCTGAAGTGCTCCGGCATGCCACAATGGAAGCATCCCCTCGCCCTTGCACTCTCCCCGATGATGCCTCTGCGTATAGGGCACCTCGGGATAGGAGAAGCGAGTCTCATTACCACCAGACGACTCCTCCTCGTTCGGTTCCCCCGAACCTCTTGTTCGACTCGAGCCGCCGGCGTGGGTGCCCTCTTCCTCCGATCAATGGCCGAACCACTACTCCCCCGCCGAAGCCCCGATGCAGAGGGGGAGCTCCGCCACCAACCGAGTACTAGCCGACTCGACATGCACCCCACCGCGCCCCCGCCCGCAAGGCCTTCTCCACCATCCGAGCGTAGGGTGGTGCCGCGTCGGCTCCGTGGTAATCATCGTGTCATGCCCGATCTAGGGATTCAACCCGTCCGCATACTTCTCCTTTCCGCCGAAGCTCGGCCAAGACGATACCCGAGGCTAACCTCGCCAACCGGCCAAACCGAGTGGTATACTCGCTGACACTCATGTTCTCCCGCCGGGTCGTGAACGAATTCCTTTCTCTTGGCGCTTCTAACCGCCTCATCAGCAGTACTTCGCGTTGAAAAGTTCCCGGAACCTTTCCCATGTCATGGTGGTGACCTCGTGAATCCGAGACACCATGTCCCACCATACCAGGCATCCTCCCGGAACCGAAATGTGGCGCACACCACTGCTGCCGCTTGCGGACACCCATAAAGTTCGATCCCCGGTGATCACCGTAAGCCACCGTCGCTTTCGACACATCCGGACCTCCCAGAATACCGGAGGTGCTTGCTTCCGAACCGCTCATACAAAGGTTCCAATCTATGGGCCGCCACTACCATCTCGGCCGGGCACAGGGGCAGCCGCCGGAACTATCGGCACCGGAACTGCAGTGAGCACCCCGCCGTCTCAACCTCTCGTATCTCGAGGTCTTGCTCTTCGATTCGGCTCGCATCTCCGCAAACCGTATCTCCTGCCGGCTCCCTCATCGACGGGGAGCCTCGGGCAGCCGTGGCGGGTTCTCATCACCCCGACCACGAGCCCCGCCTCGTGGACCTCTACCCGCCCAGCAGGTGGGGGAAACCGAGCTCCCTCTCCCCGATTCGACCCCACCGAGCTTGCCTCGACTCCCGGTAGTCCGCCCGGCGTCCATCTAGTTAGAACCGCCGCGAAACCAAGAGTTGGCATATCAGGTCGTATTCAAGGCGAGCTTACTAATGCCGCTTAATTTTGGAAATTAGAAATGAAACATGCGCCTATTCTACTATCGCTACTAACATGCTTCCTAACAGGCTTTTCTTTTTCATAACCGAATAAAATAAACTACTAAAGCAATAAAGGCTTACCGAACCGTGAACCGAGCCTAACCGCCGATGATGATTGTACATGTCGTGACGATCTTCTAAGACAACCCGCGCTTCGATACCAAATTGTAACACCCTAACTAACTTAGGCGTATTACGTGATTTTAAACATACCGTGCAAATTTCGTTGCTAATCAACGAGGTTTATGGAAAAACGTGATTAATTAAAATTTTGCTTTTTCATTAAACTTATAAACCATTTTACCAAAAAGTCTCGGATCCCGATTTATAAAAATATTTACAAACGTAATCACCGTTCAACTTTTATATCAAAATAAAGTCGTCTAACGACAATTACAAAATCTCGCCCGTGTCGTCCCGAGATCGTACGCTCCAGTGCCTAACCGCCCCGACATGTACAATCCCATAAGCTCGCTCACGGCCCATCAAGAATCGCCTTGCCTTTACCTACACATGCAACGTAAAACCGTGAGCTCACGTACCCGCAAGAAAAGCATAATAATATCATACATAAAATCGATCGCCGCGTCCAACACGATACTTAGTCCCGCTACTGCCATGTCCAACATGGTACTGAGCACTACCGCCATGTCCAACATGGTACCGAGTTTTGAACGTTCGTGGACTCGCACTATTGACAAGTATCCTCCCGACGGCCGAACCGGCCATACCGCCGCCGGTCATACTCCACTCGTACCGACGGATAGGTCAATAAGATCGAACCACCAACCAGTTGTCACTGACGGCCGAATCCCGTCATACTCCGCCGTCGGTCATACTCCAGCCTCGTACCGACGTGACAGGTTGGGTGGTTCGAAGCCTAAATACATATCTAATGTAAACTAATGCTTCCTACATGCACGCTAAACATGTAATCTACATATGCATACCGTTATACTAATCTTACCTCGGATTCCGATTTCGTGTGTGCCGTCAACCCGACCGAACCGAAGCCGAACGGACATCGGCTCCTAAACCATAAAAACCACAACGCTATAAGTGACACGCTAAATCACTTCCCGGACTAAAACTCGAAACTAAAAGTTTCCCTATCGATAAAAAGCATGGCAATACCCCTAAAAACCCAAAACGAGGAAAACTAGTGGTTCGAAAAATCCCCCATCCGAAGTCCGCTGCCCAACCTAATTCCTGCCTCCGGGAAAATTCGAACCCCCATCCGAATTCCGGATGCTCAACCGACCCGGTTCCTCGCAGCAAGAACCAAAAATTCCCATATCTTGACCATTTCGAACCCAAATGGTCCCAAACTTTCCAGACCTCCTACATAGGTCCCAAATGACCATTCCAAGGCCTCAAACCTACCTGTAAACCTCACAAGCAAATTTCACCATTGAAGACCAAGCTTTGAGTTCAAGAACTCAAACTTGGTTAAACCCTCTAGCATGCACCCTAGCCTAGTTAATTCTACTTAACTAAGCATTAAAACACCTCTGAAAATATACAGAAACCTTCAGCAATTCACAGAAACAAAACACATCATTTTCTTTCAAAAATCACCAATTTTAACATATAAACTAAAAGCTTTGAACAATCAATACAACATGCTTTCTTAACTCATTTATCATCAAAAAATCATGCTTGAATCCATAAACTAACAACAAAATTACAGCAGCAAGAACATTCAAAATTAACATGCATTATCATCCATTTTCATCATTTTTCTTGAATAAAACACAAAGGAAATAAAAGGGATCAAACCTACTTGAATTACACTAGAGGAGGAGAAAATCACAAGCTTGAAGAGGAAAAATCTCTGCCCTAGCAGCCCAACACCAAACCGAAAAGAGGGAGGAAGAGAGAGCTTTGAGTGATTTTTTTCTAATTTCTTTAAAATGACTAAGTGTTGAAATTTGAGAAAAGGGAAATATAAATCACATAAATCATCTATTTCAGCCAAATAAACATTTAATTAATTATTCATTTTCCATTTAATAAACCATATAAGACAAAACACTAATGGGGCAAAAAGACCATTTTGCCCCTCCACCATAAAATCACTAAAATCATACTAAAGGGGTATTTTTGGGACATTCTAAATTCCCGGCCATTCCCGACATTCCCAATGTCTAAACCCGTCCCCAAAATACTAACATACTAAGTTGTGATCCCTACTGAGCCAAACGCCGCGTTCCAAGATACCGACAATCGAAATGCGAAATATAAAAACTGCTGATGACATAATTATGCATATCTGAATTCCATAAATAACAATGATAAATTATTTAAATAGCTATAAATAATTTCCTGATTAACATAAATAACTGCTAATTTCCAAATTAACTAAGCGGGCTTTACATGTGTGTAACTTGATCTTCTGCTATAGAAACAGTGAACCCGTCCTGATACAAGTCACCCAAAGTAATATGCTTAACGGATGCTTTTTTCACTAGCTGTTCGGAGATCAGGTAAGTTAGGTCTACTACTGCTTGACTGGAGTTAGCGAAGCCGTAAAAGGTGGCAGTAGGGGAACTACTGGAACAAATCCTGCTTTTTTTAATTCGGGACTAAAACGAGGCGACTAATCTTTTACTATGGCTTCAGAGTCACAGTTGCTAACGGGCAAATGCGTCTGTACTAGTGCTTGTGCTTGCTCATTAGAGGATGCCCCGGTAGTCAGTAGGGGGCTAATAACTTGAGTTAAAAGTAGTAGACGATTAGAGTAATCTTATATAGGCTATTTGCGCTTAACGAGTTAGAAGATGTTGCCAATGACCGGGTATCGAGAAGATTTGGATGCGAACCCCTCCCATGAGAAAGAAGCCTAGCAGCCCCGATACGCTGAAACCTCTTATTCCGGTCCCTACGCTAACTACGACTAGTCAGGAATTGCGTACAGAGAAGAAACGTCGTAAGTAACAATAGCGCAAAAGCACGTGGCGGAGATCCGCAAAGGTAACCGGATGCCTGGGGCTTAGCACAATGAGCGAATAAGTCTAACATTTATCTTGAATAGGATCCTGTGAACCTTCCGGAGAAAATTAGCTGCAGCATTAAACTAAAAGAAAATTAGGATCCTGACCCTAATCAGTCACTATATGTTGTGACTATTATTAGTAGATAAATGATATATCAAAGGCCTGACGATCAGAGCCCAGTCTGTACGGCAAATTTGAAGACTAGGAACCTGCTGCTTTTGAATAGGATAATTGTTGCTGACTATTATTGCTTGGTAGTCATAATTGTTGCTGGCGCGGAAGCTACCGCAACTAATAGAAAAAAAAAACTACTAGACTAGACTAGTAGTTGAGTGCTCCTTGTTGTTCGGATCTTGACCGGGTCTGAGCTTCCCAAGCTCTATGCTGTTGGGGAACTGTGCAAGGGTCTTACCACCTTCTTGATTTACTATATTTGAGTCTTTGGAGTACTTTGGGATTATATTCCGCGCCAAGGATTTCTGCTTGTGGGCTAGGGTGAATATTGCAGACCAGCGGATCTCGTGGTCGACAATTGTTCGGACTTGGTAAAGGTTGTCGCGGCCCTTGTAGTAGGACAGAGGACTTATCGCGATGCCCGCGGACCAATTTACGATGTCTTCGTCGCTGACGTTTGTCAAGCAGGCCACGTGGATTGGTCAGGGTCTTCTTTGGCTAATGATACCTCGATCCTGAAGCCTTCAAAGTATCTTTTTGATAGGCGCCTTTATCTGTATGGGGAATTCGCCGCTGATAGATCTCGCCCAGTGTCCTCCTCCTTCCCCCGCCGCCTTCCGACCCGCGGGATTATACAATGACAACTTCTAGACACTCATGCCCGATCGTGAGACTGCCTGTTGAACGTCCGATGATGCGTTGCTCCGACCTGAGCTATGCAACAACAAGATCCCCCTTGATCCTTGCCGGATGTGCTTGACGGTCCCCCATAATACGCTCACTTGGGGACCTCTTACTCCAGCTGTTCCAAGAGTCTCCGCTAGTTGAACCCCGTCCAGTAGACTCCCTGTTTCGCTCATCCCTTTCGTCACCGTTTGATCTGATACTATTACCTAGGTTCCTAAACTCGGGAATGGATGGCGGAGCGTAGGTGGCAAGCGCTATATAGATATGGTGCTTTACCCGTAGACGCTTCTCCAGCCTCCTCGCAAGAATTGTATGGGAGTCGTCCCGAGGGACTTCTCGAATGACCGCACGGGGAATTCTACCGTACTCCGTGGCAAATTTCCATCGTTGATCCTGCGGAGCCTACCCAAAGGTTCAGGCCGGATTGTAGGAAGTGGGCGATACGTTTTTGTATTTCTATGAGAAGCTCTACGGCACCCACAATTTCTAGTAGTGAGTCGTCGGCATATCGCGAGTAACAAATCCTTATTAAGTAATGGGTTTTTAAGGGGGCCGCAATTACGGCCGGCGTCTCTCGACCTCGATAACTAGTATCGTCTCCCCGCCCCCCGCTCTATCAGCGTTGTGCCCTTTCTTTTGCAATACTTAATAAGGTCTCTCATGGCCCAATTATTATTACAGCGTTCTCCACCATAGAATTCGGCCTCCGGGGTCAACCCGGCGGCTTCTATGAGGAAGGCGGCGGAAAGGAGGCTCGAGGGCTTGTTAAGGAAGGCGACAAGGGCCGACGAAGGGGGGAAAACGAAAGGCATTTTCTGGTCCTCCCTGAGCCGGGGGGTGTGCCACGACGAAACAAGGGAATGAAAGGCCGCTTTGCGTTGGAAGCTCTTTACCCTCCCCACAATGATGGCTCTGTTGTCTTGGGTAGCGTTGAAGCTTGCTTCTTCTCCAGAGTTCTCTTGGTCATCAATACGACCTGTCCTTAATAGAACCGATCCGATTCTCTCGAACAATCGAATTTCCTACTTCTGTCGGATCCTCCCTATCTCCTGATAGAGCTTGTGTAGGTAGATGTTGCCTCGGTAGGGCCGATAAGTAGTACACCGTGTGGGACCCGAGAGTGGCCCCTTCTCACCTCCTACGAGTCGTCCGACGGAAAAGACTTTCTGAATGGAGTAAAAGAACTTGGGATCGTCGATCTCTTCCTTAAAGATTGGGATGAGTCGATGTCGGTCGATGGTGTGAAAACACGTCCTGATGTCGAATTCCAAAAGCCAGCGAGAGGTTCCCCACTCTTCTTTGATCCGTGTTAGGGCCGAGTGGCGGCCTCTGTTGGGTTTTATGCCCTAAATAAAACTCTTTACAATCTGATTAGTTATCAATATAAGAAATTTGAAGTGATTGATGTTTGCATGAATTCTACATGCTAATGGTTTAAATATGTTTATTACATTTACACAATACGTAATCGCTAAATCCAGATCATATGTTTATTCACAATTACAGTATCGTCAACACAGTGGAATGTGATTGTGATCATATGAATCAAAAGACTTGGTCCCTGATTCATCAGTGTTATTAGATTTACACTAATGTGATAATCAGCGATGATGTGTACTTACACTTGGAGTAAGTGTTATGTTCTTTCCAAGACATTAGTAAAGTATACTAGTTTCGAATGTATGGAATATACATTGGACTTGACCGTATTGCAACTAAGTTAATATATTACAAACTTACCGTTATATATATCTTTCCAAGTCAATATCAGTAGTTGATCTTAAGATTAAAAGAATCTAAATCTTGATATGCTTAGGCTCAACTCAGGCGTGTTATTCATGTTCTTTGATTTATTAGTTAAGCCTACTTTTAGGTTAGAGTGATACGTATATTTTGGGAACATGATAGTATGATTGAGTGGGAGTGCTGAACGTAAATATGGAATCTATAGCTTCTACTGGTGTATAGAAGTAAAGTGATGATTCCCTTTGAGCTTAGCAAATAGAAGTAAATGGATGAGCTCTTGTTTAACTAACTAATCATTAGATCACTAAACACCATTTACAGGTAGCTAAGTGTTTTAAGGGGCAAAATACATTGAGGGGTGAGAACGGTAAAGAAATCCCATCTTGATGTAGATCATCTATATAGAGGATCTTTAAATCATAATAAGATTATAACAATGGTTAAATGAGATAGCATATTGATATCATGGAACATACAATATGCTCTATATAAGTCTGAGAGTGCAATTCTAAGTTCTAAGAGTGGATTCAACGAAGAATTAATAAGTAGGAATTTACTTGGTAAATTTGGTTCACTTATTGGAAGCTCAGCATATAGATCCATGGTCCCCATTCTAGTTGAGAACATTTTGCTTGTAAGACTCATTAATTGATTCATGATTGATCAATTATAATTCTAAAGTTAGACTATGTCTAATTTTATGAATTTTCACTAAGCAGGGGTGAAATTGTAAAGAAAAGAGTTTCTAGGTTTATTTATTTATTGATGGACTTTATATGTCTAATAAATAATTAAATTAAATGACAATATTATTTAATAATCTATTTTAGTTATTAAATAATTAGTTTTGGCATTTAAAAGGTTAGAATTGGAAAATTGGCGTTTTTGAGAAAATAGAAATAAAATTTTATAAAAGTGCAAAATCAAGTGGGGCCCACTACTACACCTTGGTCGGCCACTTAATGAGGAGTTTCAAATTGATTTTTTCATTACTTTAATGCCAAATAATTCCTAACCTAAACCTAGTAGTTGCCTATAAATAGAAAGTGATGGCTCAGTCAAATCATAGGCTTTTCATTAGCTTTCTGTCAGAAATTTCTCTCTTCAAAAAAACTGAGCCTTCCCCACTTACTATACCTGGCCGAAACCCTCTCTCTTCTTTTCTCTTCATCAATTTTGAACCCTAGTGAAAGAGTAAGTGCCCACACACAGCAAGCGATAACTCAATCATAGATTGGAAGACTGTGAAGGATCAAACTTGAAGAAGAAGGACATTCGGGCTGAGATCTTGATTATACTCTGCTACAGTAAGGATACAAGGGTTAGAGATCTGAGTGGAAGGAGACATTAATTCCGCTGCATCAATGTATGGTTTTCTTAACTTTATATGTGTTTAATTTATCGTTTTAGAAAGTTCATATTTAGGGTGTTTAAATAACATACTTGTGAGTAGATCTAAGATCCTGGTAAAATAAATTCCAACAGCCTCGACCCGAGCGGAAGTGCGATGTGTCTGGAAACTCGAGATCGTAAATGGATTCGAGTACCATTCTGATCGCCTCTTTCATGATCTTTTCTATAGGTAGAACTACTGTGAGCGGTCTAAACTTCGCCCCTTATTTCTTTCTTCATATTGTAAAGGAGATCAAAGTTATTTTCCTCCTTTTTCCCAATGTCAAGTAAAAAAAAAGAAAGCGTGACGAGAATTCTTTTTTTTTTATTCATGGTCTAGTCAAATATTTGTTCTCAAAAGTCTTCATTTCCGTGTAGAAGCCAGCCTTTCGTCAGGTCTAAAACTTCTTGTTTAAAAAATAGTGAAACTCGCCCTTAACTTTAGAATCCATTTTGCTAACCTCGTCTAAGTATTCTTGATATTGGATAGAGAATGGAGTGTCTTTTAATATGGATTTCACCAATTCCAGACTCTTTAGGGATAAAATCCATTTCCGGAAAAAGGGCTCGAGTTGAAGCTTGTTTACAATATTTGTTAAATTCTTGTTCGATGAACAACAATTCGTTTCTATTGGCCGGATCGGCCAGAATACCTGCGACTCGTTGTTCACGAATCGGGGTGTAATCCAACAAAGAAGAATATAAAGAAGAAGCAGGGGCCTCTTGCTGCCGCTACCTCTCCTGGTCTGGGGCCACAGAGGGACCGTCCCCTGGAGAACAAACAATTCGTGAAGAATTCGTAGATGTGAAGCCACTTTCCGTTTCAGAAAACGGTTCCAATAAGACATCGATGTCTAATGGATCTTCACTATACGGGGATGAGCTCCCTGTGTCGGAAGGGACCGAAAGAGGATGGGCTTGCCCCCCCCCCCCCCCGACACTATCAATTAGAGGGAACAACGAGGTCAAATCCAGACCTACGTGAGAAAACACGTAGATCCGGATCAAAGAGCCTAAGAAAGATATTCCAAATAACAAGAATCCATACATAACAACTACAAGTCCAATGCCCCACTTGTTTTTCAACTGAAAACAATAAAGATGAAAGAGAAAGATGAAGCCCAAAAGAAAAAGAAGTATTGAAAAAATGACAATATTTTTAGGGCACCCAATTACCTACTTCTGCCGGCACTAAAGGGGAGAAAGTCCTTAGAGTAGTTCCAATGCCTGTGGATCCAGTCCCGGGTTCAACCATACTGCGAATTCTCAAATTTTGGGTAAAGAGGAGTGCCCCACGTCGCTCTCACCATCTTGTTTGTTCTCTTTGCGTGCTTCACTTTATCTAAAAAGGGGTGAGTACGAGATCTTTATAACAAAGGGCCTACCGATTAAATTCAATGATTTGAATGTCACTTAGTAGCTCCCACAGATAGAAGAACCCCATCATTAGGATGCCAAACGATGGGTTAAGCTCCTAAGATCGATGAAAGCTTATAGGGAGATCCAACTATAAGGATTTCAATTCCCCAAGCGGATCCCTTGCGTGCTATGTATACGGGCCTCTCCAATCCAAGAAAATTAGATCAAGCGGCATGGGGATCTTTTTCTTTTGGACTTGGGAGATTGCATAAGGAGCCTTCTTCTGGTCAATTTCCTGCCAACCAGTTTGAAATTAAAGCATAAAAAAAAAGGGCAAGCCAGTGAATAAAGACAATGAGAAAGAAAACTAGGGATCGAGATTCTGGGGTAAAAGGGGCCCCTTCGTGGACACGTAACATGAGTCTGAATGTCCATTCCTTAATATCGCTATGACTTCCCTGGGCAAGCAAGTGAGAAAGCAGCTTAATAATTTATTCCCTAAGATAAACACTAGTAGTTCTCCTAAAAACATTCCTACTGGGGATGGGATACTTTTTTTTCGGGTATAGTATTAATAAGGTGTATATCTTAGCTTAGAGTTAATAGTAAGATAGTTCTCCTATTAATAGCAAGACTAGTTATAATGGTAAGATCGTGTATAACGTGGATAATAGTTCTAGGACTTTCAGTAGGCTCTTAGACCATTCATAAGCTAAAATCTTCCCTTGCGAGCGCTTTTGGCCGATTCCTCGCCTTAGCTGCAAGTCCCTTATTTAACTTGCACAAACCGCCCTCAGAGTGTATTCTATATTAGTGAGAGTAGTAAGCCCTTTCCCTTTCATGTGCAGTCTAGTCTCTGTATTCTATTCCAAAGAGGGCATTCTATTCCGAATTCTCGGCATCAAGACAGGACCGACCCTTTGAAAAGGTTAGTATCCACCGTACTAACAAGGCATTCAAAGACAGGAAAGAACCATGCAGGGGATTCTGTTGATGTTGCCTCAATAGCTTTGAATCCTTGCTTAAATCCAAAGAAATGGAAGGAAAAATCTGGTTTCTTGCTCTTGGTTGTCCCAGCCAAGGTATAGAATCCAGTATCCCAAAAGAGTAGACATATAGAGAGGAATTTCACATTATCAATGATTTTGTGATTAAGGAAGAGAAATGGTGGATAAAAGGTTGTGTTTAATTCAACCTTTCAGATCCTATTACGAGGAGTTTACTACTACTACACTTGATTTGTATATCAAGGTGCTGAGATTATTTGAAATGCACATTTTGTTTTATATTAGTGCAAGTGGGAGTTTGTTGGGTTTTATGCCCTAAATAAAACTCATTTCAATATAATCAGATTTACTTATTAATATATATCAGAAATAATATTCAATGTTGCATGGTTCACATGATTTATTTCATGATTATATGTACATAATGTATGAATTCTATTTAAGTCTAGAACATATCAATTTGTTAATGATTATAGTGTTGTCAACACAGTGGAATATAATCTTAATTATATGTTCAAAGTTTATTCCCTGATTTGTCAGAACACTGGATTTAGACTGACATGGTATAATCAGCGATAGGTATTCTTACACCTTGGATAAGTGTTTTGTCCTTTCTAGGACATTGGCAAAGTTTACCAGCATTGGATGTATGGAGTATTATACATCGGAAGGGACCGATATTGAACTTTGATTAGATATATTAGAATTTACCGTAATATCTATTCAATTCAATATCACCTGTTGATCCTAGATCTAATGATCTTAATCCTTATATGATTAGGTTCAATCTCAAGAGTGTTATTCGTGTTCTTTGATTTGTTAGTTAAGCCTACTTTTGGGTCAGGGTGATACATACATTTTTGGAACACGATAGTGCAATTGAGTGGGAGCGCTAACATAAATATGGAATCTATAGCTTCTATCTGGCGAATAGAAAGAAAAGGATGATTTCCTTCGAGCTTAACCAAACAAAAATAAATGGTGGAGATCTCATTTCACTTAGCTGAAACATCATTTATACAGGGTTAAGTGTTTTAAGGATAAAATACATTGTAGGGTGTTACGGTAATTTAATCCCTTTACAGTGTAAATTATCTATATAGAGGATCATTGATCACATTAGGGTTATAACAATGGATAACTAATGACGTGTCTATATCGTGGAACATATAGAGCGTTCTATATACTGAGAGTGCAATTCTAAGTTCTATGCGTGGATTCAACGAAGAATTAATAGGTCAGTGAATTTAAGATATAAATTCTTGATCTACTTATTGGAAGCTCGGATATGTAGACCCATGGTCCCCATACTAGTTGAGACCATATTGCTTGTAAGACTCAGTTAATTGATTTTGATTAATCAATTATAATTCTAAAGTTAGACTATGTCTACTTTGTGAATTTTCACTAAGCAAGGGCGAAATTGTAAAGAAAAGAGATTCTAGGTTTATTTATTAATTAAGAGACTTTATATGTCTAATTAATAAATATAATAAATGACAATATTATTTAATAATTAATTTTTAGTTATTAAATAATTAGAATTGGCATTTAAATGGTTTAATTTGAAAATTGGCGTTTTTGAGAAAATGAGATGCAGAAACGATAAAACAACAAAATTGCATAAGTGAGGCCCATTATCCAAGGCCCGTGGCCGGCCACACTTATAGGTTTTTATCATTTATTTTTTCATTATTTTAATGCCAAATAATTATAACCTAAACCTAGGTGGTTACTTATAAATGGATAGTGATGGCTCTCATTCCCACTTAACTTTGTGAAATTCTGTCAGATGAAAACTGAGCCTCTATCTTTTCTCTACAGGCCGAACCTCTTCCCTTCTCTTTTCTTCTCTAAATTTTGAAATCCTTGTGTGAATGAGTGAGTGCCCACACACATCAAGTGGTATCTCAATCATAGTGTGTAAGACTGTGGAAAACCATCCAACAAGAAGGAGAATCAACATCAAAGGAAGGAGAGAAAGAGATCCAGGTTCAGATATTGATAATGCTCTGCTATAGAAAGGAATCAAGGGCTAGATATCTTAACGGAAGGAGTCATTATATTCCGATGAACCCAATGTAAGGTTTCCTAAACTTTATATGTTTTTATTTCATTGTTTTAGAATTCATATTAGGATGTTAATGAAACATACTTGTTATTAAATCTAGATCCTGGTAAAATATATCCAACCCAATCACCATCTTCATAGCGTCAACATCATCATCAAATTCTCCCGCCAAAAACCTTCCTCTACCTTGTTCTTGAATGACTTTAATAGTCAAATCAGGAAACATCTTCTGTTTAAAATCGTTCAAGTCAAATGACCCTTCCAAACTTAACCTCGTTATTAAGACAAACTCCTCCAAACTGAAACGGACAACTCTGTCCCGGATTAAGAACCACTTCTCTACATCCTCCCTCTCTTTATGAAGCTCCCTCACTAAAGCAAGGTGAGGCAGGGCAATGTGCCACTTAACATTGCCAATCTTCAAAAATTGTGCAAAAGGCATCGTTAAAAATAATGCCTTTCGAGAAGGAGTAAGATTTCCTTTGATCTCCTCAATAACCCACGGGTTGTTCCAAATCTGGAGCTTACTTGCGAACCAGTGCTCCGGTTTCATCTTCAAGTAAACATCATGTAAAAAAAACCAGTTATAAAATAAGATTTAGCCAGTAACAACAACAACAAGCACATGATAAATAAAATAACTGGTTCCATAAACAAAAATTAAATCACATTAAAAATAAAAACAGAACATATATGTAAAATGAAAAACTTAAAGCACTTACCACATCCGAAAAACTAGTGGATTTTTTAACGGACTCTTCAGCTATCGAAGGACTAGGGCCCTTCGAAGCAACAGATTTAACGCCAGAACGTGTTGTATGACGTATCGGCGGATTAGGAAGATCAGAATCAGCCACTGCGGCCTAAAAAACATAGGAAAAAAAAAGATAAAGATACATAAGAAAAGCAACATTCACAAACATTAACAAAGAACAAAATTATAAACATAAACACCTTTTTTTTCCGGGCACGAGTTTCCCTAACTGAGGCTGAATCTCTTTCTTAACTGGAACTTTAGAACTAGTTCCAGATTCAACATGTTGAACAAAATCATCATCAGAAGGATCAACATTAACCTTGAAACACAAAAAAGAAACCGGTTATAAAAACATACAAAAACAAAACTTTTAAAAAGCTCAAAAAGAATTTTAGAAACTGGTTATAATAATAAAACAACAAATGAAACACAAAATATGTTAAAAAAAAAACTAACAAAAGAAACCGGTTAAAAAAGAGTATAAAAACTCAATTACATAATATAAACATTTGAAAACCCATTTCTTAAAGAAAAAAACCAGTTATAAATAACATAAAAATTAAATTACATCAATTAAATATTTATAAACACATTTCTTAAAGAAAAATAAATCAGTTATAAAAAGTATAAACACTAAATTACATACAATAAACATTTAAAAACACATTTCTATAATAAAAAAAAAACCAGTTAAAAACAACAACAATAGCAGAACCAGATAATAAACTCACATTCTTCTTCTTAGCGCGAGATTTCTTAATCTCAGGTTTCTTAGGTGCATCAACTGGAACTTCTGAACTAGTTACAGATTCAGCACCAACAAACGCAACATTACCAGGCTCAAGCTGTTAACAAAATAAAAAATACAATATTAAAACTGGTTAAAAAACCAATTATAAACACAACAAGAATAAAAGAAAAGAATCAAAAAATAGAATAAATGAACATGAATTAACACAAATATGGAAAAAGAAACCAATTATATACTTGGTCCTTCAAATTTTTGGAAAAAATTTCAAATTGATTAGAATCGTTCTGCTGAACTCCAGGATCAACATAAGGAATAATGTCCTGTAAACATTGAACATAAAATAAACAACACTAAAACAAGAAAATACAGTAAAATAAAAAAAAAAACAACAAACAAAATAAAACATGAAAATTTAAAAACATACCTTACTTACTTCACCCCTTTTCCTTTTCTTTACATAGACAATTGAATCAAGGGTGTAACACCCTAACTATCTTAGGCGTATTACGTGATTTTTAAACGTACTGTGCAGCTCGTTGCTAATCAACGAGGTTTATGGAAAAACGTGATTAATTAAAATTTTGCTTTTTCATTAAACTTATAAACCATTTTACAAAAAGTCTCGGGATCCCGATTTATAAAAATATTTACAAACGTTTTTACTGTTCAACTTTTACATCAAAATAAAGTCGTCTAACGACAGTTACAAAATCTCACTTCGTCGTCCCGAGGATCGTACGCTCCAGGCCTAACCGCCCCGACATGTACAATCTCATAGGCTCGCTCACGGTCCATCAAGCAATCGCCTTGCCTTTACCTACACATGAACATAAACCGTGAGTCGACGTACTCGGTAAGAAAAAGCATAATAATAACATACATAAAATCGATCGCCGTGTCCAACACGATACTGAGTCCCGCTACTGCCATGTCCAACATGGTACTGAGCACTACTGCCATGTCCAACATGGTACTGAGTTTTGAATGTTCAGGACGGTACTATTGACAAGTATCCTCCCCGATCGGCCGAACCATACTCCGCTCACTTGGTCATACTCCACTCGTACCGACGAGATAGGTCAATAGCCGAACCACCAACCAAGTGTCACTGATCGGCCGAACCTGGCCATACTCCCGCCGGTCATACTCCAACTCGTACCGACGTGTGTGGTTGGATGGTTCGAAGCCTAAATACATATCTAATGTAATCTAGCGGGCTTCCTACATGCACGCTAAACATGTAATCTACATATGCATATCGTTATACTAATCTTACTCCGGATTCCGATTTCAGTGTGCTTAAGCCAACCCGACCGGAACCGAAGCCGAACGGCGGACATCGGCTCCTAAACCATAAAAATCACAACGCTATAAAGTGACACGCTAAATCACTTCCCGGACTAAAACTTGAAACTAAAAGTTTCCCTATCGATAAAAAGCATGGCAATACCCCTAAAAACCCAAAAACGAGGAAAACTAGGGTTCAAAAATCCCTGTCCCAGACAGGAGCCCGTTGCCCAACCGAATTCCGGTTCTGGGAAATTCTGAACCCCCATCCGGAATTCCGGATGCTCAACCGGAATTCCGGTTCCTCGCAGGCAGCAACCATAAAATCTCATAACTTGACCAAATCGACCCCAATTGGTCCCAAACTTTCCAGACCTGCTCTATATGTCCCAAATAACATTTCTAAAGCATCAAACCTACCCAGAAACCACATACACAAAAATCACCATTGGAGCTCAAGCTTTGAGTTCCAAACTCAAGCTTGAGCAAATCCAACTAAACAAGCAATCCACTAGCTTAATTCACCTTAAACTAGCATAATATTACCTCAGAAAACATTTAGAAACAACAGCAACATCACAGAACAGAATCACAACAATTTCCTTCCAAAATTCATACTTTTTCACATAAAAACTAAAAGCTTAACAATCTAACCTACATGCTTTCAACATAGCTTAATTCCTATCAAATTAACATGCTTTGAACCACATAAAATAACCACGTAAAAGCAAGAAGAATACAACATCTAAAACAACATGCATGCATCATCACTTTTCATCATTTTTTTCAAGCAATTTAAAGAGAAAGAGTTAGAATTTACATACCACAACCTAGAATTCACAATTAGGATGAATTTAGCTTTGAGAATTGAAGAAAAACCCAGCTTTGCACCCCAAAATACCCAGCCGAAAGGAGAGAAAAAGAGAGAGAGTCTTTTTGAAATTTTTCTATTTCTCTAAGTTAAATGAGAAAATGAGTAAAAATGAATCTTTAAACATTACTTTCTTTCAGCCAAATAACATGCATAAATTAAACATTTATTTCAATAAAAGTCACATAAGACAAAATATCATTGGGGCAAAAAGACCATTTTGCCCCTCCATACTAAAACCACATAAATCATACATAAGGGGTATTTTTGGGAAATTCTAAATTCCCGGCCATTCCCGACATTCCCAATGTCTAAAACCCGTCCCCAAAATACTAACATACTAAGTTGTGATTTCTACTGAGCCAAACGCCGAGTTCCAAAATACCGGACACCGGAAATGCGAAATATAAAAACTGCTGATGGGATAATTATGCATATCTTAATTCCATAAATATCAATAATAAATTATTTAAATGGCTATAAATAATTTCCTGATTAACATAAATAACTGCTAATTTCCAAATTAACTAAGCGGGCTTTACAACTATCCCCCCCTTAAAAGGATTTCGTCCCCGAAATCTAACCTGAATAACTCTGGATATTGAGCTCGCATATCTGACTCAAGCTCAGTGTGGCTTCTTCCACCTTCAAGCTTCTCCAGAGAACCTTGACCAACGCTATGGTCTTATTCCGAAGGACTTTATCCTTTCTATCCAGATCCGACCGTCGTTCCTCATAAGACATGTCTCGATCAGCCGAAGGCTCTCATCGAGTATATGAGAGGGGTCTGAAACGTATTTTCTCAACATTGAGACATGAAATACGTTGTGCACTGCTGATAAAGCTGGAGGCAATGCTAACCGATATGCCACTTGACCTATCTTCTCGAGAATCTCGAAAGGTCCTGTAAATCTAGGGCATAACTTGCCTCTTTTCCCGAAACGTTTAATCCCCTTCATCGGAGACACTCGCAAAAACACATGGTCCCTTACTCGGAACTCAATATCTCTACGTTTCGGATCTGCGTAACTCTTCTGTCTGCTCTGTGAGGCAAGCATTCTAGCTTTAATCTTCTCTATTGCCTCATTGGTCCGCTGAACTGACTCTGGACCTAGGTATTTCCTCTCCCCTGTCTCATCCCAGTGGATAGGGGATCTACATTTTCTACCGTACAACAGTTCGTAGGGTGCCATCCCTATCGTACTCTGGTAACTATTGTTGTAAGAGAATTCTATCAACGGTAGATATTTACTCCATGAACCCTCAAAGTCCATAACACAGGCTCTCAGCATATCCTCCAATATCTGAACTGTCCTTTCGGACTGACCATCTGTCTGAGTATGAAATGCTGTACTGAATTTTAGCTTCGTACCCATTGCCCGTTGCAAACTTTGCCAAAATTTGGAGGTGAATTTCGGATCTCTGTCCGAAACTATAGACTTCGGTACCCCGTGAAGTCTCACTATCTCCCTGACATATAACTCTGCCAACTGATCCACTGTAAACGTTGTTCTAACCGTGAAAAATGAGCAGATTTCGTAAATCGATCCACCACTACCTGCATGGAGTCATACATACCCGTGGTCCTAGGTAACCCGACCACAAAATCCATCGTAATATCCTCCCATTTCCATTCTCGGGTAGGGTTAGAGGCTGCAACAACCCCGTCGGTCTCCGATGTTCGCCTTGATTCGCCGACACGTGAGGCATCTCGAAACGAATTCTACCAAATTCTTCTTCATACCGTTCCACCGTGCTACGGTTTCAAGTCTTGGTACATCTTGGTGGTGCCGGGATGCGAAGAATATGGAGTAGAATGAGCCTCCTCAAAGATCTCGTTTCTCAAGTCCACACCTTTGTTCGGGACACAAACCCTGGCTTTATACAAAAGCATCCCACTGTCTGACACTGAAAAGTCTTTGGCTTGACCAGCCAATACCTCATCTCGGATCTTCACTAACTCCGGATCTGTTGTCTGAGCAACCTTTATTCTTTCTAACAGATCAGATTGCAGCGTTAAGTTGTGAAGCTGACGTACCACAAACTCAATGCTGGATCTAACCATATCCTCGCTTGGGCCGAGGTGAGATCTGAACCATGCTAGCTACTTGCCCGGGACCCTTTCTGCTCAGGGCATCGGCCACTACATTGGCTTTTCCGGGATGGTAAAGGATCTCACAATCATAATCCTTCACTAATTCCAACCAACGCCTTTGTCTCATGTTCAAATCTTTTTGAGTAAAGAAATACTTGAGACTTTTATGGTCGGTATAGATTTCACACTTCTCCCCATACAAGTAATGCCGCCAAATCTTCAGTGCAAAAACCACTGCGGCCAATTCTAAATCATGAGTCGGGTATCGCTGCTCATAATCCTTTAACTGACGGGAGGCATAAGCGATAACCCGATCGGCTTGCATCAATACGCACCCCAAACCCTGTTTGGATGCGTCACAATAGACCACGAACTTCTCCTCGTCCGAAGGCAAAGCTAGTACCGGAGCAGTAATCAACCTCTGTTTCAGCTCCTGAAAACTAGCTTCGCATTTATCCGACCGGATAAATCGCCGATTCTTCTTTGTAAGCTCGGTTGCGCATTGAAATTTTGGAGAACCCCTCCACGAACCTACGGTAGTACCGGCTAATCCCAAAAGCTTCGATCTCTCGTCACTGCCTTCGGTCTCGGCCAATCCCTGAAGGATTCGATCTTCCCGGGATCCACCTTGATCCCGTCCTTACCCACAATGTGTCCTAGGAAGGACACCTGAGACAACCAGAACTCACATTTCTTGAACTTGGCGTAAAGTCTATGTTCTCGAAGTCGTTGCAGTACCATTTGAAGATGTAACTCATGCTCCTCTTTTGACTGAGAGTACACGAGGATGTCGTCGATAAACACAATCACACAGATATCGAGGAAATCCTTGAATACTCTATTCATCAGGTCCATGAATGCTGCAGGAGCATTGGTTAGTCCGAATGACATAACCAGAAACTCGTAGTGTCCATACCTAGTGCGGAAAGCCGTCTTTGGAATGTCCTCCTCTCGGATTCTCAACTGATGATAACCCGAACGGAGATCAATCTTAGAAAAGACCGTCTTCCCACGGCTGATCGAACAAGTCATCGATCCTAGGTAATGGATATTTATTCTTCACCGTCAGCTTGTTCAACTCTCTGTAGTCGATGCACATCCTCATAGATCCATCCTTCTTCTTGACGAATAAAACCGGGGCTCCCCCAGTGGTGACACACCGGGCCGAATGAACCCTATGTCAAGCAACCCTTGAGCCGAATCTTCAATTCCTTAAGTTCAAATTTGGAGCCATCCTATACGGGGCTTTGGAAACCTGGATCCACCCCCGGTGCCAAGTCAATCACGAAGTCAATCTCCTCTCCGAGGTGGTAACCCCGGAAGTTCTTCGGGAAAAACGTCCAAAAATTCCCCGAACCACTTTCGATGTCCTCCGGAATGGTGTACGGCCGAGGTGGTGTCCACCACCACGGCCAGAAACCCTAAGCACCCACCGTGCAATAATTCTCTCGCTGACATAGCCGAGATCACCGGGATCCGAGATCCCTGAACCGAACCCACAAACACGAACGGTTCTTCACTTTCCTTGGAAGACCACCATCTTCCTCTTACGATCAATGCTCGCCGAATATTTAGATAGGAAATCCATTCCTAAAATAATATCAAATTCGACTAAGCTCATCTCTATCGATCGCCGCTTAACTCTCTACCGTCTATCCCGATCGGCATAGATCTAATCCACCTATCGGAGATAACCACTCTCCGCTGTGTAACGAGTTCCAAACCCCGATTCATATCTATCAAAGGGTCTACCCAACTTACTAAAGACTCTGGCCGCCACATAAGAATGTGTAGCCCCAGAATCAAACAGCACTGAATAAAGCGAGTTGTTAATAAAAAGCTGACCTGTAACAACTGATGGGCTGGCATCTGCATCAGCCTGCGTGATCGCGAATACCCCGGAGTGGGTATCGCCGGAGCTCTCGGTGCCTCCTCGGCCGAGCCGGGGACATTCCCTGAAGTGCTCGGCATGCCACAATGAAAGCATCCCGCCCCTTGCACTCTCCCCGATGATGCCTCTTGCGCCTAGGGCACTCGGGATAGGAGAATCGGTCTCATTACCACCCGTGACGACTCCTCTCGTTCTCGGTTCCCCCGAACCTCTTGTTCGACTCGAGCCGCCGAAGCGTGGGTGCTCCTCTTCCTTCGATCAATGGCCGAACCACTACTCCCCGCCGAAGCCCGATGCGGGAGGGGTAGGGCCCCGCCACCACCAACCGTAGTATCGACCGAATCCGACATGCACCCCACCGCGCCCCGCCTCGCAAAGCTGCCTTCTCCACCATCCGAGCATAGGTGGTGCGTCGTTCGTGGTAATCATCGAGGTCATGCCCGATCTTGGGATTCAACCCGTCCGTATACTTCTCCTTCCTCGCCGAAATCGGCCGGCACAATTCCCGAGGCTAACCTCGCCAACCCACAACTGAGTGGTATACTCAGTGACACTCATGTTCTCCCGCTGGGTCAGGTGAACGAACTCTTTCCTCTTGGCGCTTCTGACCGCCTCATTGTAGTATTTCGCGTTGAAGAGTTCCTGAAACCTTTCCCAGGTCATGGTGGTGACATCGTGAATCTGAGACACCATGTCCCACCATACCAGGGCATCCTCCTGGAACTGAAACGTGGCGCACACCACTCTGTCATTACCGGTGATGTAAAGCCCGCTTAGTTAATTTGGAAATTAGCAGTTAATTATGTTAATCAGGAAATTATTTATAGCTATTTAAATAATTTATCATTGTTAATTATGAAATTCAGATATGCATGAGTATGTTATCAGTAGCTTTTATATTTCGCATTTCCAAGTGTCCTATTTTGGAACGCTGCTGGCTCGCAGAAATCACAACTTAGTATGTTAGTATTTTGGGGACGGGTTTTAGACATTGGGAATGTCGGGAATGGCCGGGAATTTAGAATTTCCCAAAAATACCCCTTTAGTATGATTTTCATGATTTTATGGTGGAGGGGCAAAATGGTCTTTTTGCCCCATTAGTGTTTTGTCTTTTATGACTTTATGAAAAGGAAAATAAATAATTACTTAAGTGTTTATTTGGCTGAATATAATGATATGTATAGCTTTTATTCATTTTTCCAAACTTAGAAAATAAAATCATTTTTTCTCAAAAAAATCAAACACTCAAAGCTCTCTCTTTCTCCCTCTTTCTACCGAGACTCGGGCCTGCTAGGGCCGGGAATTTTCTGCCTAAAGCTTGTGATTTTCTTCTCCTCTAAGTGTAATTCAAGTCAAGGTTTGATCCCTTATAATTTCCTTTGTGTTTTCTTGAAATTTAAGTGAAAATAGTTGAGTAAATGCATGTGATTTTGAGAGATGTTACTGCTGTGTTTTTGTTGTTGATTTATGAGGATTAAAGCATGATTATTGTTGTTGATTGAGCTGTGTTGAAAGCATGTTAGATTGATTGTTTAAAGTTTGAATTTTATATGCAAAAGTATGGTTTTTGAAGGAAAATGTTGTGATTATGTTCTGTGATGTTGCTGGATGTTCTTGTTAGTTTGCAGAGGTGTTTTTATGCTTAGTTAAGTAGAATTAACTAGGCTAGGATGCATGTTAGTGGATTTAACCAAGTTTGAGTTTTTGAACTCAAAGCTTGGTCTTTAATGGTGAATTTTGTATATGTGCTTTCCTGGGTGATTTTTGAGGCTTTGGATTTGTTCTAGGGATAGTTTAGAACAGTCCGGAAAGTTTGGGACCAATTGGGGTCGACTGGTCAAGTTATGGAATTTTTGGTTGTCGCTCGAGGAACCGGATCCCGGTTGAGCATCCGAATCTCGGATGGGGGTTCGAATTTCCGTAACCTACTCCCGGTTGGGCACTCGTCTGGTTGGGGATTTTTCGTAACCACTAGTTTTCCTCGTTTTTGGGTTTTTAGGGGTATTGCCATGCTTTTTATCGATAGGGAAACTTTTAGTTTCAAGTTTTAGTCCCCTGATTTAGCGTGTCACTTATAGCGTTGTGATTTTTATGGTTTAGCCAGAGCTGCCGCCCGCCGTTCGCCTTCGGGACTGATCACATCGAAATCCTGTGTAAGATTAGTATAACAAGCATGCATATGTAGATTACATGTTTAGCGTGCATGTAGAAGCCCGTTGATTACATTAGATATGTATTTAGGCTTCGGACCATCCAACCCTGTCACGTCGCAGTGCTCGGGAGTATGACCAGCGCCGAGATGGCGACCGGCTCGACCGATCAGCCGACACTTGGTTGGTGGTTCAAATCTTGATATGACCCCGTCAAGCCGGAGTAATGACCAAGAATGAGGTATGACCGGCTCGACCGATCGTGAGGATACTTGTCAATAGTACCGTCCGCCGAACGTTCAAAACTCCGCACCATGTTGGACATGGCAAGAAGTGCTCGCACCATGTTGGACATGGCGTACGGACTCGCATCGTGTTGGACACCGCAGCTTTTATGTATGTTATTATTATGCTTTTCTTACCGAGTCCGTCGACCCGACTCACAGCTTATGTTCATGTGTAGGTAAGGGCGCGTCGATGGACCGTGAGCGAGCTCTGAGATTGTACATGTCGGCTGCTAGGCCTCGAGCGTACGATCTCAGGACGGGGCCAGGGCCGAGATTTTGTGTATCGTTAGACGACTTTATTTTGATGTAAAAGTTGAACAGTAAAAACGTTTGTAAATATTTTTATAAATCGGGATCCCGAGACTTTTTGCAAAATGGTTTATAAGTTTAATGAAAAAGCAAAATTTTAATTAATCACGTTTTTCCATAAACCTCGTTGACTAGCAGCGAGCTGCACAGTACGTTTAAAAATCACGTAATACGCCTAAGATAGTTAGGGTGTTACAGGTGACACCCATGAAATTCAGAATTCGGGTAATCACCGTCAGCCACTGCTCGGCTTTCGATACATCTGGACCTCCCAGGAATACCGGAGGTGCTTGCTTCCGGAACCGCTCATATAAAGGTTCCAATCTGTGGGCCGCCACCACTAACTCGGCACGCCCCGAGGCGGTGTGCCACCGGAACTACGGCACCGGAACCGTGTGAGCACCTGGCCGTCTCAACCTCTCGAATCTCGAGGTCTTGTTCTTCGATCCCGGCTTGCATTTCCGCAAACCGTAACTCCCGTCCGGGCTCCCCGACGGCCTGGGAGCTCTGGCGACTGTGGCGGGTTCTCAACACCCCGGCCACGAGCCCCGCCTCGGGGACCTCTCGCCTCGCCCCCAGCGTGGGGGAACCGAGCTCCCTGTCCCTCATTCGACCCTACGGAGTTGCCCTGACTCCTGGTAGTCCGCCTGGCGTCCATCTAGTTAGAACCGCCTGCGAAACCAAGAGTTGGCATATCAGGTCGTATTCAGGGCGAGCTTACTAATGCCGCTTAATTTGGAAATTAGAAATGAAACATGCGCCTATTCTACTATCAGGCTACTAACATGCTTCCTAACACGCTTTTCTTTTTCATAACTGAATAAAATAAACTACTAAAGCAATAAAGGCTTACGAACCGTGAACCGAGCTAACTATTGCGATGATGATTGTACATGTCGTGACGATCTTCTAAGACAACCCGCGCCTCGATACCAAATTGTAACACCCTAACTATCTTAGGCGTATTACGTGATTTTTAAACGCATCGGTGCAGCCATCGTTGCTAATCAACGAGGTTTATGGAAAAACGTGATTAATTAAAATTTTGCTTTTTCATTAAACTTATAAACCATTTTACAAAAAGTCTCGGGATCCCGATTTATAAAAATATTTACAAACGTTTTTACTGTTCAACTTTTACATCAAAATAAAGTCGTCTAACGACAGTTACAAAATCTCAGCCCCCGTCGTCCCGAGATCGTACGCTCCAGCCTAACCGCCCCGACATGTACAATCTCATAGCTCGCTCACGGCCCATCAAGAATCGCCTTGCCTTTACCTACACATGAACATAAACCCGTGAGTCGACGAGACTCGAAGAAAAGCATAATAATAACATACATAAAAACCGACCGCCGTGTCCAACACGATACCGAGTCCCGCCATCGCCATGTCCAACATGGTACCGAGCACTACCGCCATGTCCAACATGGTACCGAGTTTTGAACGTTCGGGGGCCGTACTATTGACAAGTATCCTCCCGATCGGCCGAACCAGGCCATACTCCGCCGCTCGGTCATACTCACTCGTACCGACGGATAGGTCAATAAGCTGAACCACCAACCAAGTGTCGCCCCTGACGGCCGAATCCATACTCCATTGGTCATACCCACCACCGACGTGACAGGTTGGATGGTTCGAAGCCTAAATACATATCTAATGTAATCTAGTGGCTTCCTACATGCACGCCAAACATGTAATCTACATATGCATACCGTTATACTAATCTTACCCGGATTCCGATTTCGGTGTGTGCCATCAACCTGACCGGAATCAAGCCGAACGAACGGACACGGCTCCTAAACCATAAAAATCACAACGCTATAAGTGACACGCTAAATCACTTCCCGGGGACTAAAACTTGAAACTAAAAGTGTCCCTATCGATAAAAAAGCATGGCAATACCCCTAAAAACCCAAAACGAGGAAAACTAGGATTCGAAAATCCCCAACCTACAGACCGGTTGCCCAACCGGAATTCCTAGTTTCCGGGAAATTCTCGAACCCCCATCCGACCCGATGCTCAATCGAATTCCGGCTTCGCAGCAAAAGAACCATAAAATCTCATAACTTGACCAAATCGACCCCAATTGGTCCCAAACTTTCCAGACCTGCTCTATATGTCCCAAATAACATTTCTAAAGCATCAAACCTACCCAGAAACCACATACACAAAAATCACCATTGGAGCTCAAGCTTTGAGTTCCAAACTCAAGCTTGAGCAAATCCAACTAAACAAGCAATCCACTAGCTTAATTCACCTTAAACTAGCATAATATTACCTCAGAAAACATTTAGAAACAACAGCAACATCACAGAACAGAATCACAACAATTTCCTTCCAAAATTCATACTTTTTCACATAAAAACTAAAAGCTTAACAATCTAACCTACATGCTTTCAACATAGCTTAATTCCTATCAAATTAACATGCTTTGAACCACATAAAATAACCACAGAAAGCAGCAGCAACAACATCTAAAACAACATGCATGCATCATCACTTTTCATCATTTTTTTCAAGCAATTTAAAGAGAAAGAGTTAGAATTTACATACCACAACCTAGAATTCACAATTAGGATGAATTTAGCTTTGAGAATTGAAGAAAAACCCAGCTTTGCACCCCAAAATACCCAGCCGAAAGGAGAGAAAAAGAGAGAGAGTCTTTTTGAAATTTTTCTATTTCTCTAAGTTAAATGAGAAAATGAGTAAAAATGAATCTTTAAACATTACTTTCTTTCAGCCAAATAACATGCATAAATTAAACATTTATTTCAATAAAAGTCACATAAGACAAAATATCATTGGGGCAAAAAGACCATTTTGCCCCTCCATACTAAAACCACATAAATCATACATAAGGGGTATTTTTGGGAAATTCTAAATTCCCGGCCATTCCCGACATTCCCAATGTCTAAAACCCGTCCCCAAAATACTAACATACTAAGTTGTGATTTCTACTGAGCCAAACGCCGAGTTCCAAAATACCGGACACCGGAAATGCGAAATATAAAAACTGCTGATGGCATAATTATGCATATCTGAATTCCATAAATATCAATAATAAATTATTTAAATGGCTATAAATAATTTCCTGATTAACATAAATAACTGCTAATTTCCAAATTAACTAAGCGGGCTTTACAAAGGGACTTATCCATTGTATATAACCTAAAACCAAACAAAGTATACAGAGAAAACAAAACAAGTTAATAAGTGCACATTAAAAACCAACACCAAATATATATAACCAATAAATTGTAACTGCCACCCCACATAAAACACAAAAATAAAAATAAAAGTGCCACATCGTGGCAAAAACAGTGGTAAAACAGTTACCACCCCCACTAAATACTCTAACCAATGAAAAAAATATTAAAAAAACAATTTTAAAAAAATAGAATAAAAAATAAAAAAGCAAAAAATCAAAATACAAAAAAAACATAAAAATTAAATATAAATAATACTATTAACCTAAAAATTTAAATATGTCGCACAAAAATAAGTGGTTACATTTTATAAGCATAATCCTCTAGTCTGGAAAACATATTCAACACAAACAAAACAGAAAAAAAAAACCTAGAAAATTCATGAAGATTTAACAAAAATTAACAAGGAAAACAACAAAATCAACACAAACTCAAACTTAAAACAAAAAAAAAAACTAAATAGAACAATGATCAACAACCAAAATAAGAACAAATTTTGAAAAAAAAATAGAAAGAACAAACACCAAAATACCAAACATAACCTAAAAACCCAACTGATCATCCCAAAAACAACAATAAACCCAAAAAACCCAACAGATCATGGAAAATCATCAAGAAAAACAAAAAAAAAAAACCAACAAGCATCACAATACCGAACTATAATCACTAAAACTAAAGACATTACAAAAAAAAAATAATAATGAACAACTGAAAACTTACCTCACTTAAACAAGTAACTGAGCTCCAAAATGACAACAACCGAATAACCCATCCACGGCAGCACCAGTCGAAGCTTAGAAAAACAACAACAATGGCAGCACCGTCGAAGCTTGAAGACGAAGAACAAGAAAAATATGAAGGAAAAGAATAAACCCTAAGCTGAAACTAAGGGGAAACAAAGAGAAGTTGAGAGAGAGTAAAAGTGAGAGAAAACCTCTTGCTCAGAATATGAAATGACAATGAGATTGATTGAACTGTAAGAAAAAATGAGTACAAAGCTAAGCTATTCCATGCAAATGCTATATTAGCTGTAGCTTAAATTTTTTTTTTTTTTAAAAAAAAAAGAATAAAATATAGGAAATGGGCCAAATATAACAAATATATGGCTTTGATAAAACCGATAGAAAGGAACACAAAACAAAAAGCCCATATGACAAAGGCTTTATTTAAAAATGCCATAAAAAAGTAAACAGTAAAATAAATCCCATATGTTACGTAATTTTTACTTATTTTTAATTTTACAAAAGATAAATATATATTTTTTTAAAAAAAAAAATATTGTTGGTAACTTGCTATAAAAGGTTATTCGATTGTTATATTATTAATTTTTTTAATGCCCAGCAATGGGTATTACCTAAGGGTGTACGTCCGTCGGTTTGGTCACGTTACATTTTATTTAACATAATGTAAAGATCGGGTTATAAAAATCTAAGTGCAACCCGCCCAATTAACAAAAAAAAAAGTTTCAACCCGCTCAATGAATTCGTCGGTTTAGTCGTGTTAACCCATCCAAACCGAGCCCTAATGTTTATTTTTTTTCACATTCAATTGTTATATTTTAGTTATTGTGATAATGAGATAAATATAAAGATTGAATTTAAAGTTCAAATCATCCGTTATTAAAAAAAATAATATAGTAGTTTGAACTTTCTATTTTTTATAAATATGTATATAAATTATATTATATATAGATTACATATAATAAAAGTATATATATATAAAAAAAAACTCTCTTAATCGGGTTGGTCGGGTTAGTTCAGGTTGATATTATTTTCAACCAGTCCAATATAAAGATTGGGCGGGTTATATTTTCGTCGTGTTTTTTAGTTTGTATTTTTCGTCGGATTATCTCGGTTTGGTTTAGGCGGGTTGTTCGAGTTGGGCGGTTTACAAAAATTTATGTACAGCCCTAATATTACCCATTAAGAAGTGTTCCATATATATGTAAATAAATATATACTATTGATGCAAAAAATAGTTTTGTAAAAAAAAAAAAAAACTAGAACTCTCTTATATATTTATGTGTGTATTTTTATTATTGAGTTCGTTAACATATTAGGTTTCATTTATGAAGTTTATTTTGATTGAATCAAACTATTGTCTTATGCAGGCTTAATTTGGCTTGGGTGCAAAAAAAATTTACGATAATTTAATTTTAGACCATCATCTGATATTAGACTTTTTAAGTCTATACTTTTTAGATTCATGTTTTATTTTTATTTTGTTTTCAGTCTTTTTATATTGTGATTACAAGACTTTGTCATCGCGGATTAATTATACCAATTATGTTTAATTGATTTTTATTTCTTTGGAGATTCTATACTTTATGGTCAAATTAATTTCTTTAACTAAAACTATTTTCTTCCTCGAGAGTTTTCATTTTATCTGATCTCATTGATTTGTTTTTTTTTTTCCAAATTAACTAAATTTACTGAAGTATGCGCCCACACATATGTTGGAATTAATTTTACCAGGATCTTAGATCTACTCACAAGTATGTTGATTTAACAACCTAAATATGAACTTCTAAAACGATAGAAAATTAAACACATAAAAGTATGAGAAATCTTACATTGGGTGCAGCGGAATATATGTCTCCTCCCACTCAGATCTCTAACCCTTGATTCCTTTCTGTTGCAGAGTATAATCAAGATCTGAGCCCAAATGTCCTTCTTTGTTGAATCTGAATTCTACACAGCCTTCCTCACTATGATTGAGGTATTACTTGATGTGTGTGGGCACTACTCTATCACTTAGAGGATTTCGAAAAATAGAGAAGGTAGAGAGAGAGAGAGAGAGTGGCAGCTTGAACAAGGTTTTTGAGTGAAAGAAAATTATGTCAAAGTGTCTGTAAAACTTGAAGCCTTTACCTTCTATTTATAGAAGACCACATAGGGTTATGGCTGAATTACTTGGCATTAAAAAATGAAAAAATAAATGGGAAAAGGGAAGCAAGGTGGCCGACCTAGGCAATGTGGAAACAAGGCCTTCCACTTTTCAACTTTCCTTATCCTACATTCCTAGTTTCCCATTTTATCAAAAACTGCCAATTCCTTTATTCAACCACATAAATGTCAAATCTAATTATTTAATAATTATAATTAATTATCAAATAATATATTGTCATTTATTTATTGTTAATAAAACTAATTAAAGTTTCCCAATTAATAAATGTACCCTTCAAATTCTCTATTTACTGTTTTGCCCTTAATAAGTGATAAATTCTCAATTAGACACAGTCTAACTTGAGAATTATAATTGATTAATTAAAATCAATTAAATGAGTCTTGCAAGTAATATTGTCTCAACTAGTGAGGGGACCATGGGTCTATATATCCGAGCTTCCAATAAGCAGATCAAGAATTTACTACTTAAATTAACTGACTTATTAATTCTTCGTTGAATCCACGCATAGAACTTAGAATTGCACTCTCAGTTATATAGAACGCTCTATATGTTCCACCATATAGACACGTCATTAGTTATCCATTGTTATAATCCTAATTGATCAATGATCCTCTATATGGATGATTTACACTGTAAAAGGATTTAATTACCGTAGCACCCTACAATGTATTTTATCCTTAAAATACTTAACCCTGTATAAATGATATTTCAGCTAAGTGAAATGAGTACTCCACCATTTATTTTCGTTTGGTTAAGCTCGAAGGAATCATCCTTTGCTTTCTATTCGCTAGATAGAAGCTATAGATTCCATATTTATGTTAGCGCTCCCACTCAATTGCACTACCGTGTTCCCAAAATGTACGTATCACCCTGACCCAAAAGTAGGCTTAACTAACAAATCAAAGAACACGAATAATATTCTTGAGATTGAACCTAACCATATCAGGATTTAGATCATTTGATCTAGGATCAACTTAGTGATATTGAATTGAATAGATATTACGGTAAGTTTAATAAATCTATTTCAAAGTTCAATATCGGTCCATTCCAATGCATACTCCATGCATCCAACCCGAGCTTTACTTTAACCAATGTTCTGGAAAGAACATAGCATTTCTCCAAAAGCAAGTAAACTCTGTTGTAGATTGTCATATCAGTAAAACCCAGTGTTCTGATAAATCTAGGAATTCTTTATTCACATAGTCATGTTTACTTTAAACTGTGTTGACAACACAATAAACATGATCAAGTTTGTGAAAAAGGGTTTGAATGAATTTATAAATCAAATAGACAAACAATTGATAAGGTGAACCAAAACATACACAAATGAATGAAAAATACTTCTGTTACTTTATTGATATTGAATAATCTGGATTACATTGAAATAGAGTTTTATTTAGGGCATAAAACCCAACAAACTTCCACTTGCACTAATATAAAACTAATCAGTACATTTCAATTAATCCTAAATTCTGACGGTGCTTTTCAAATGCAGTCACTGCCAAGACTTTCGTGAATGGATCAGCTAAGTTGTCCTGTGTGTCCACTTTCTCCACCAGTACATCCTCTCTTGCCACATATTCTCTGATAATATGATATTTTCTTTCTATATGTTTGCTTCTCTTGTGGCTCCGAGGTTCCTTACTGTTGGCTATAGCTCCATTGTTATCACAAAGCAGGACTAGTGGCTTTTCCATTCCAGGTACTACACCAAGACTGGTGAAGAACTTTCTAAGCCAGACAACCTCTTTAGCTGCTTCAGCCGCAGCTATGTATTCTGCCTCCATGGTAGAATCCGAAATCGCGGTTTGTTTCGCACTTCTCCAAACCACTACTCCACCCCTAAGAGTAAACACCATCCCTGATGTAGATTTCCTGTCTTCAAGACATGCCTGGAAATCTGAGTCTGTATAGCCTATGGGATTTAGAGCACCACCCTTGTAGACTAATACATAATTTCTTGTACTCTTCAAGTATTTCAAAATATACTTAACAACATTCCAATGTTCCTGTCCTTGATTTGACTGATACCTGCTCACGATTACAACTGCATAGCAGATGTCAGGTCTAGTGCATAACATTGCATACATTAGACTTCCTACTGCAGAAGCATAAGGAACTTTTGCCATGTCCTCTATTTCTTGAGGATCGGTAGGACACTGTTCCTTAGATAGACGGATACCATATCTAGAAGGCATATTTTCCCCATTGGTATTAGTCATTGAGAATCTCTCTAGAACTTTGTCAATGTAAGTTGTTTGAGAAAGAGGAAGGGATTTGTTTTTTCGGTTTGTGATAATCTGAATACTGAGAACATAGGCAGCTTCACCCAAATCTTTCATATCGAATTGACTGTCTAGCCATTCCTTGATGTGAGTCATTTTCTTGACATTGTTGCCAATGATCAAAATGTCATCAACATAAAGGACCATGAATACTACTACTTGGTCTTCCTTGAGTTGGTAAACACAGGGTTCATCTTCATTCTGATGAAAGTCGTAGGTTTTAATGATCTCATCAAACCTTTTATTCCATGAGCGAGAAGCTTGCTTAAGTCCATAAATGGACCTATTTATTTGCAAACTTTATTTTCCTGCCCATGAAGAACATAGCCTTCTAGTTGCTCCATATAGATGGTTTCTTTAAGAAGCCCATTAAGGAAAGCTGTCTCGACATCCATTTGCCAGATTTCATAATCGAAAGCGGCCGCGATGGAGAGAAGAATTCGGATGGATTTGAGCATGGCGACAGGACTAAAAGTTTCCTCATAGTCCACACCTTCTCTTTGGGTATAACCCTTGGTGACCAGTCTAGCTTTAAAAGTTTCGACTTCGCTTCCAGCGCCTCTTTTCTTCTTGTAGACCCATTTGCATCTGATTGGACGATAGTCATCGGGTGGATCTACATATTCCTAGACTTTGTTCTTTTTCATGGAATCTATTTCTGAATCCATGCCGGCTGACCATCGCTTCTGTTGCAGACTTGCCATTGCCTGTTTATAGGTTAATAGGTCGTCATCAATACCGTTACCAACGACCATATTGATTTCACCATCCAAGCCATAACAAGATGGTTTTGAAGAAACCCTCCCATTACAACGAGGAGCGGTGACCTTCTAAAAAGGAGCTTTGGTAGTAGTTTTCTCAGTTGCTACAACTGAGGGAGTGGGATTTTCCTTTTCTTGCGTAGAAGAGGATGGAATATTTGAAGGAACTGTATCTGTTAGCATTTCCTCTAATACAACTTCACTTTTCGGTTTGTTGTCTCTAATATAGTTATCTTCAAGAAAAGTAGCATTTGTGGAAACAAACACTTTGTTATCCTTGTGACTATAAAATAATCCAGCCCTAGTCTCTTTAAAATTTCCGACAAACATGCAAACTTCAGTTCGCGATTCCAGTTTGCCTTCTTTCTTTCTCAAGACGTGAGCAGGGCACCCCCAAATCCTATAATGGCGTAAACTAGGTGTACAACCATTCCATAGTTCGACGGGTGTCTTAGGGACTGCTTTAGATGGTACAACATTTAAAATGTCGTTTGCCATTTGAATAGCATATCCCCAGAAGGACGTAGACAGAGTTGAATAACTCAGCATGGACCTAACCATTTCCAAGAGAGTGCGATTTCTTCTTTGTACAACTCCATTTTGCTGTGGAGTGCTTGGGGCAGTATATTGGGATTCAATTCCAAGTTCAGTTAAATGATCTTTGAACTGCATATCCATATATTCTCCACCGCTATCAGTTCGCAAGATCTTTAATGTTTTACCTAATTGGTTTTGAGCCAAAGCATGAAATTCCTGAAACTTTTCAAACGTTTTAGATTTCTTTTGCATTAGGTAAAGAAAACTATATCTAGAGAAATCTTCAATTAAAGTGACGAAACACTCATAACCACCTCGGGCTTTTACATTCAGAGGTCCGCAAACATCTGAATGCACTAACCCTAGGGGTTGTTTGGCACGCTCTCCCTTTGCAAAGAAAGAACGTTTGGTCATTTTTCCTTCTAGACATGACTCGCATACTGGCAGTTCACCTAACACGACATTTTTCAATGGACCTTCCTTGGTTAGCCTATTGAGTCTATCAAAACCTATATGACCTAAACGTAAATGCCATAGATAAGTTTGATCATCATTTTCAATCTGTTTTCTCTTAAGGCTTCTAGGTTTAGCTACATTGAAAAGTTCAGTATTTAGTGAGATTTGCGTATCAGGTCTTAGAACATAAAGCCCTTGTTTCATGTTAGCAACACATATATGAAATCCATCACGAGAAATTGAACAATTTGAACTCGAAAAATTCAATATATAAAATTGTGTTTGTAAACATGAAACACTAATCAAGTTTGTACTAAAGTTTGGAATATATAAAACATTCCGTAAAAGTAAAAATCTCTTTGTATGAAACTTGATACGGGCTGTTCCTCTAGCTTTAACTGACACTAACTCGCCATTTCTAACTTTTAGCTTCAACTCATCTGGGTGAAGATTCTCCCAAGTTTCAAGCAGCTGCAATGAAGAACATACATGGTTAGTAGATCCAGAATCAACAATCCAAGTGGATTTGTCATTCTCTAAAACACATGATTCAAAGACAAAAGCATCACCTTCGTTTGAATTGTCTAGAAGCCTGGGACATCGTTCTTCTTTATGTCCCTTTCCATTACAATTCGCACATAGAACATGATGTCTGATAATTGTATTTGAAGAAGCAGCTTTGTTAGAGCCCTCATGCTTAATCCTCTTCCTCTGATTAAAGTTTGCAATACCAGGAGGTCCCATTGCAATCAAATTCCGCTCATGGGCCCTCAACTCAGTCTCGAGTTTGTCCATGTCAGAGGAGTGAGGATTGTTCAACAAGTAATACAGAACAAAGCCATCATACTCCTGAGGAAGACTATTAAGGATGAGTCGTACCCATTGCTCCTTTGATAAATCAATTCCAAGTAGATTTGCCTTTTGGAACTTCAGATTCATCAACAATAGGTGCGAGTTAATGCAACTACCAGGATGCATTTTCACACTATTGAGTTCTTTTGCGAAGATACTAACTAGGAGTGGATCGGGGTGAGGGTTATTCATATTGGCACTACAACATATCAATAAACAGAATTAAGGTTTTGGTTCTATAAATTCATACACAAGTTCAGAAAATAACAAATAATCACATATGATATAAAAATACTAAATCTAACATAGTTTATTTTCCAAGGTTTCCAACAAACTGATACAGTGTCCCGTTTAGGCGAGAGTCAAAGCATCATCCATTGAATAGAGTTGTCAATTCATCTAAAATGATAAACATTCTAGCAACCTTTTATTCGATCAAGATTGGAATTCAGCGTTGTCCCGTTTAGGCGAGAGTCAAGGCAATTCTATCTTATGAGCTTCCACCATTGTTTCATACTCTTGTAAGTCTTATACAGTCACTACCATTAGGGTGGTCAAAACTAATATAAAAAACTTACAAGAATACTTATCTTTTCGAGATTAAACGGTGCTAACTTGCTAATGAACATTCCTCCATTAGGGAGGATTACTCACTAAAACAATAGCTATGTAAAACCAACAATGGAGATCGAATTTCTCTTGATTAAAGCTCATTATTTAAAATATGTATTTTATTTAATCATTTATATTCCATATCTTAATAATGAAACATTATAAATTAAAGTTAAAATAAATTTAAAAAATGGAATAAATTTGAAAAATATCTTATTTAAGTTGTTTAGAAAAATCTAAAATATCCAACTTAAATATTCTTCAATCAATGACTTAATTAAATATTAACAATTAAGTGGTAACCAAAGAATATCCAAAGAATCTTAATAACCAATTCCTAAAATTCCTCAACTTAATTTATAATAGGAAATTCAAAAGATATTCAAATCTAAGTTGATTTGTTAGATATAACAAAATCTCAACTTAAATAGGAATATTTAATGAAATTATGAAATTAAGCTTCAGAAAGAATTTACATGGTTATAATTCTATATTTAATTAAACACAAGAAAAATACATATAGTTTTCTAGAATATTATTCATCAAACTATGTTTTTCTTAAATTAATTTCAAGGAAGAATGAAATTAATTATGTTGCTAATCAATTTTATTAGGTCAAACTAATATAATTAACGTAGCACAGTTATCCAAATCAGGCAAATGGGCCTTCACAATTGGGGTTGTTCATGTGAGGGGGAGCTGGGTTCAGTATGTCGTACCCACTTCTATGGCTCCCAACTCTCACACAAGGCCCAAAGGAGAGGAATTTAACCTTAAAATGAACAACTGTTATTAATTGAATAGGCCCATTACTAAATGAGCCTAAATAAAATCTATAAAGTTATGACATTTTATTTAGCAACACCAACCTATATGTATCTATAACAGAAATTAAACATATAGGCTCACACAGGCACACAGATTTTGATGGATCCTATCATGTTACTAGGTCATACACAGATGAAAGAAGAATGTAAAATTACATGTTACAAATTATTTACTTGATCTATTGACAATTGAACCATGGGTTAAAATCAGATCATTGGATCTGTCAACAAGTTAACCATGGCAATTTAGATCAAGTAATAATAGGTTTTAGAAAACTTACAAACAATCTAAAACACATACTCCTGTAACAAGTAAGATTTGGATAGTTGGATGTAGGATTTATTTAATTTTAGATATACATTTCGAAAAAAAAAAATCGGTTTTTTTAAAAAAATATTTAAAAAATTAAACCCACAGTTTTGAAAAATTAGATTTTAAGTAACCTAAATATCATTTCAAAATATTGCTAACTTTCCTTTTAAATTTCATGTTATTTAATTAAATTAAATATTCAATAAAATAGAAAATTGTAAATACATACCCTTTTCTGATTTTACAATTTAATTTAAGTAATAATAATAAAGTTTAAAAGTTAACAAAAATATCTTATTTCCTCTTTTAAAATATCATGATTATTGTGATCTTATTCTAAATAAGGTGAAGTTACAAAAAAAAATTAATATCTGACCTTAAAAAAAGATAAAATAAAATAATCAAATTTTAAAGGAAATAAGAAAATAGGTAAGCAAAAACCTGATTTTTTCCTATTTTCAAAATCAAATTACACTAATATCTAAAATTAATTTTGAAAAATCAAATTAATTTATTTCTGATAATTAGATTTGAAATTTGAAAATTAAAAATCAATATACAAAACAACATAAAAAATTGGAAGTTAATTCCATGAAATAGCATGAAAAATCGAAAAAAATGAAAAAAAATGATGAACAGTACGGATGCATACCAATCTGCTTGCGCATCTGGGGTGCTGGCCGATCTTTCATGGCGCAAGGAGGCTGCATGCAGCCATTCCGCGCGCGTGGGAAGGTGCTCATCATCCCGATTTTTCTAATTTTCAAAAATTCATAACTAATTCAAATTAAATCGAAATCGAGTTCTGTAAAAAAAAATAAATTGCTTAGAATTTTCGAAACTATCCAATAAAAATAATTACAGAAATAGAAAAGTAACTATTTTTCCTAGAATTCACAAACAACAATCAATCCTCAATATGACACACAAAGCAACATGATACCATCCAAATCACAAACAAATCGTTTTAAGTCCAAATTTCTTGCAAGCAAATCAATTTACCATGGCTCTGGTGCCAGTTTTTGGAATTATTTTACCAGGATCTTAGATCTACTCACAAGTATGTTGATTTAACAACCTAAATATGAACTTCTAAAACGATGGAAAATTAAACACATAAAAGTAAGAGAAATCTTACATTGGGTGCAGCGGAATATATGTCTCCTCCCACTCAGATCTCTAACCCTTGATTCCTTTCTGTCGAAGAGTATAATCAAGATCTGAGCCTGAATGTCCTTCTCTGTTGAATCTGAATTCTACACAGCCTTCCTCACTATGATTAAGGTATTGCTTGATGTGTGTGGGCACTGTTGGAAATTATTTTACCAGGATCTTAGATCTACTCACAAGTATGTTGATTAAGACCCTAAATATGAACTTCTAAAATGATTTTAAAATTAAACACATACCATTCCGCGCGCGCATCTAGGGAGCTGGCGGAGCTTTCACGGCACAGGGAGGTTGCATGCAGCCATTCCACGCGCGTGGGAAGAGTGCTCATCATCCCGATTTTTCTAATTTTCAAAAATTCATAACTAATTCAAATTAAATCGAAATCGAGTTTTGTAAAAAAGTAAATTGCTAAAAATTTTCCAAACTATCCAATAAAATAATTACAGAAATAGAAAAGTAACGATTTTTCCGAGAATTCACAAACAACAATCAAACATCAATATGACACACAAAGCCACATGATACCATCCAAATCACAAACAAATCGTTTTAAGTCCAAATTTCTTGCAAGCAAATCAATTTACCATGGCTCTGGTGGCAGTTGTTGGAATTAATTTTACCAGGATCTTAGATCTACTCACAAGTATGTTGATTTAACAACCTAAATATGAACTTCTAAAACGAAAGAAAATTAAACACATAAAAGTATGAGAAATCTTACATTGGGTGCAGCGGAATATATGTCTCCTCCCACTGAGATCTCTAACCCTTGATTCCTTTCTGTTGCAGAGTATAATCATGATCTGAGCCCGAATGTCCTTCTTTGTTGAATCTGAATTCTACACAGACTTCCTCACTATGATTGAGGCATTACTTGATGTGTGTGGGCACTACTCTATCACTTAGAGGATTTCAAAAAACAGAGAAGGTAGAGAGAGAGAGAGAGAGTGGCGGCTTGAACAAGGTTTTTGAGTGAAAGAAAATTATGTCAAAGTGTCTGTAAAACATGAAGCCTTTACCTTCTATTTATAGAAGACCACATAGGGTTATGGATGAATTACTTGGCATTAAAAAATGAAAAAATAAATGGGAAAAGGGAAGCAAGGTGGCCGGCCTAGGCAATGTGGAAACAAGGCCTTCCACTTTTCAACTTTCCTTTTCCTACATTCCTAGTTTCCCATTTTGTGAAAAACTGCCAATTCCTTTATTCAACCACATAAATGTCAAATCTAATTATTTAATAAGTATAATTAATTATCAAATAATATATTGTCATTTATTTATTAATAATAAAACCAATTAAAGTTTCCCAATTAATAAATGTACCCTTCAAATTCTATATTTACTGTTTTGCCCTTAATAAGTGATAAATTCTCAATTAGACACAGTCTAACTTGAGAATTATAATTGATTAATTAAAATAAATTAAATGAGTCTTACAAGTAATATTGTCTCAACTAGTGAGGGGGCCATGGGTCTATATATCCGAGCTTCCAATAAGCAGATCAAGAATTTCCTACTTAAATTCACTGACTTATTAATTCTTCGTTGAATCCACGCATAGAACTTAGAATTGCACTCTCAGTTATATAGAACGCTCTATATGTTCCACCATATAGACACATCATTAGTTATCCATTGTTATAATCCTAATTTGATCAATGATCCTCTATATGGATGATTTACACTATAAAGGGATTTAGTTACCGTAACAACCTACAATGTATTTTATCCTTAAAACACTTAACACGGTATAAATGATATTTCAGCAATTTGAAATGAGTACTCCACCATTTATTTTCGTTTGGTTAAGCTCGAAGGAAATCATCCTTTGCTTTCTATTCGCCAGATAGAAGCTATAGATTCCATATTTATGTTAGCGCTCCCACTCAATTGCACTACCGTATTCCCAAAATGTACGTATCACCCTCACCCAAAAGTAGGCTTTGTTGGAAATTATTTTACCAGGATCTTGGATCTACTCACAAGTATGTTGTTTAACACCCTAAATATGAACTTTCTAAAACCATAAAATAAACACATATAAAGTTAAGAAAACCTTACATTGATGCAGCGGAATTAATGTCTCATTCCACTCAGATCTCTAACCCTTGTATCCTTTCTGTCGCAGAGTATAATCAAGATCTGAGCCAAAATGTCCTTCTCTTTGTGTATGTGATCCTTCACAGTCTTCCAATCTATGATTGAGTTACCACTTGCTGTGTGTTGGCACTTACTCTATCACTAAGGTTCAAAATTTAATGAAGAACAAAAGAGAGAGAGGTTCGGCCAAGGAATAGAAAAAGGAAGGCTTTGTTTTTCTGAAGAGAAAATTTTCTGTCTGAAGAATAATGAAAGTGTAATTATGACTGAGCCATCACTTTCTATTTATAGGCAACTACTAGGTTTAGGTTAGGAATTATTTGGCATTAAAATAATGAAAATATCAATTTGAAAATCCACATAAAGTGGCCACCCAAGGTGTGTAGAATGGGCCCCACTTGGTTTTGCAGTTTTCACAAATTTTATTTCTATTTTCTCAAAAACGCCAATTTTCCAATCTAATCTTTTAAATGCCAAAACTAATTATTTAATAACTAAAATAGATTATTAAATAAATTGTCATTTAATTTAATTATTAATTATATATATAAAGTCCATTAATAAATAACTAAACCTAGAATCTCTTTTCATTACAATTTCGACCCTGCTTAGTGAAATTTCACAAATTAGACATAGTCTAACTTTCGAATTATAATTGATTAATCACAAATCAATTATTGAGTCTTACAAGCAGTATGTTCTCAACTAGAATGGGGATCATGGATCTATATGCTGAGCTTCCAATAAGTGAACCAAATTTACCAAGTAAATTCCTACTTATTAATTCTTCGTTGAATCCACTCTTAGAACTTAGAATTGCACTCTCAGACTTATATAGAGCATATTATATGTTCCACGATATAGATATGCTATCTCATTTAACCATTGTTATAATCTTATTGTGATAAAAAATCCTCTATATAGATGATTTACATCGAGATGGGATAATTTTACCGTTCTCACCCCTCAATGTGTTTTGCCCCTTAAAACACTTAGCTACCCGTAAATGGTGTTTAGTGATCTAAGAATTAGTCACTTAAACAAGAGCTCATCCATTTACTTCTATTTGCTAAGCTCGAAGGGAATCATCACTTGACTTCTATACACCAGTAGAAGCTATAGATTCCATATTTATGTTCAGCACTCCCACTCAGTCATACTATCATGTTCCAAAAATATACGTATCACCCTAACCCAAAAGTAGGCTTAACTAATAAATCAAAGAACATGAATAGTACTCCTGAGTTGAGCCTAAGCATATCAGGATTTAGATTCTTTTAATCTTAAGATCAACTACTGATATTGACTTGGAAAGATATAACGGTAAGTTTGTAATATCTTAACTAAGTTGCAATATCGGTCCAGTCCAATGTATACTCCATACATTCGAAACTAGTATACTTTACTAATGTCCTGGAAAGAACATAACACTTACTCCAAGTGTAAGTACACATCATCGCTGATTATCACATTAGTGTGAATCCAAAACACTGATGAAACAGGGACTTAGTCTTTTTATTCATATGATCACAATCACATTCCACTGTGTTGGCGATACTGTAATTGTGAATAAACATATGATCTGGATTTAACTGATTTTGTGTGTAAATGTAATAAACATATTAAACCATTAGCATGTAAAATTCATGCAAACATAAATCACTTCAAATTTCTTATATTCATTACTAATCAGATTGTAAAGAGTTTTATTTAGGGCATAAAACCCAACAGGCTTAACTAACAAATCAAAGAACACGAATAATACTCTTGAGATTGAACCTAACCATATCAGGATTTAGATCATTTGATCTAGGATCAACTTTGTGATATTGAATTGAATAGATATTACGGTAAGTTTAATAAATCTATTTCAAAATTCAATATCGGTCCATTCCAATGCATACTCCATGCATCCAACCCGAGCTTTACTTTTACCAATGTTCTGGAAAGAACATAGCATTTATCCAAATGCAAGTAAACTCTATTGTAGATTGTCATATCAGTAAAACCTAGTGTTCTGATAAATCTAGGAATTCTTTTTTCACAAAGTCATGTTTACTTTCCATTGTGTTGACAACACAATAAACATGATCAAGTATGTGAAAAAGGGTTTGAATGAATTTATAAATCAAATAGACAAACAATTGATAAGGTGAACCAAAACATACACAAATGAATGAAAAATACTTCTGTTACTTTGTTGATATTGAATAATCTGGATTACATTGAAATAGAGTTTTATTTAGGGCATAAAACCCAACAACATATTGGAGTCAGAGCTCCCCAAGAATTTTAAGATGCCCGAGATGGCAGCATATACCAGGGACTCGGACCCAAGTGATAATTTATCCCATTTCAACCGGGTAATGACAGTCATGAGGGTCAATAATGATGCCAAATGTTTATACTTTCCATTAACATTAAGCGGTTTCGCTGAGGAATGGTTCAAGAAGTTTGAACCAGGATCAGTGGACTGTTGGAACAAACTACAAGTAAACTTCCGAAGACAGTGTGTCGCTGCAAGGAAGATTAACCTCGAGGTCAGCGCCCTGACTAACATAAAGCAATTGCCCGTGGAAACCTTAATGTGTTGGGTTTTATGCCCTAAATAAAACTCATTTCAATATAATCAGATTTACTTATTAATATAGATTAGAAATAACATTTAATGTTGCATGGTTCACATGATTTATTTCATGATTATATGTACATAATGTATAAATTCATTTGAAACCCTTTTCACATACTTGATCCTGTTTATTGTGCTGTCAACACATTGGAAAGTAAACATGACTATGTGAATAAAGTTTCCTAGATTTATCAGACACAGGGTTTTACTGATATGATAATCTACAACAGAGTTTACTTGCATTTGGAGAAATGCTATGTTCTTTCCAGAGCATTGGTTCAAGTAAAGCTCAGGTTGGATGCGTGGAGTATGCATCGGAAGGGACCGATATTGAACTTTGGCTTAGATTTATTAAACTTACCGTAATATCTATTCAAGTCAATATCGCCTAGTTGATCCTAGATCAAATGATCTTAATCTTGTTATGATTAGGCTCAATCTCAAGAGGCTATTCGTGTTCTTTGATTTGTTAGTTAAGCCTACTTTTGGGTCAGGGTGATACGTACATTTTGGGAACACGGTAGTGCAATTGAGTGGGAGCGCTAACATAAACATGGAATCTATAGCTTCTATCTGGCGAATAGTAAGTAAAGGATGATCTCCTTCGAGCTTGACCAAACGAAAATAAATGGTGGAGATCTCATTTCACATAAGCTGAAATATCATTTATACGGGGTTAAGTGTTTTAAGGATTAAATACATTGTAGGGTGTAACGGTAATCTAATCCCTTTACAGTGTAGATCATTCATATAGAGGATCATTGATCAAATTAGGGTTATAACAATGGATAACTAATGATGTGTCTATATGGTGGAACATATAGAGCATTCTATATACTGATAGTGCAATTCTAAGTTCTATGCGTGGACTCAACGAAGAATAATAAGTCAGTGAATTTAGGTTATAAATTCTTGATCTGTTTATTGGAAGCACGGTTATATAGACCCATGGTCCTCGCACTAGTTGAGATAATATTGCTTGTAAGACTCATATAATTTGTTTTCATTAATCAATTATAATTCTCAAATTAGACTATGTCTATTTGTTAATTTTTCACTAAGTAAGGGCGAAATTGTAAAGAAAGAGTTTTAGGGTCATATTTGTTAATTATGATACTTTGTATGGTTCAATTCATAAATATGATAAATGAAAATATTATTTAATAATTATTTATAGTTATTAAATAGTTAGAATTGGCATTTAAATGGTTGAATTTGAAAAATTGGCGTTTTTGAGAAAATCAGATGCAGAAAAGATAAAACTGCAAAATTGCAAAAAGTGAGGCCCAAATCCACATGTATAGGGCCGGCCACTTTTGTAGGGTTTTCCCTCTGATATTTTCATTATTTTAATGTCAAATAATTCAAACCTAACCCTAGTGGAATGCTATAAATATATAGTGAAGACTTCAGGAAATTTACACTAAATTTTCTACTTTTTCCTTCAGAGAAAAACCTGAGCCTTATCTCTCTATACCTAGCCGCCACCTTCTTCTCTTTCTTCCCTCTTCAATTTCGAAATTTCTTAGTCTTAGAGTAGTGCCCACACACAGCAAGTGATACCTCAATCAAAGTGAGGAAGATCGTGAGTGAAGAAAGACTTTCAACAAGAAGGAGTTTCAGCACTAAAGAATCAGAGAAAGAGATCCAAGTTCAGATATTGATAATGCTCTGCTACAGAAAGGAATCAAGGGCTAGATATCTGAACGGAAGGAGTCGTATTATTCCGCTGCACCCAATGTAAGGTTTGAAATACCCGATAAAAATATACATATATTTTAAATTTTATTTGTTATACAATTTGTATGAGAATAAGTATTTTATTTATTTCTACTAATAGTGAATAGAGATAATTGCTTAGAATAGTATTGATAGATTTCGAAACATAGTTGAAATTATAGTAAGTGTCAAGGTAAAATTATGGTGTTTTCACGAATTAGGATAATTACTCAATTAAAGCCCAATATGAAAGTTTATTAGAGTTTTATAGATTATTTAGTGGGTTTAATTTATTGTATGAGTGCATAAAATAATATTATAATGGAATTAATGTTAAAAAAATTCATAGGTTTGGATAAATTCGCAGGATTAAAAACTGTTTTAGTAAAATGATCATATCTAGAGTTTTAGAGCTCCGATTGAGGTGATTTCAGTGGCGTTGGAAAGATAATTCAAAGATATACAAATTTTGTAGACATAGTTATATCATAATTCGGAAGTTTTCTATGTGAAAACTGAGCCTAAAGTTACGAGATAGAGGGCTTATTTTTAAAATTTAAGAATTAGATATTTGTTGATTTAATAATATTTTAGTATTTTATGATATATTATTATTTTTAGTTAACCTAGACCTATTAGAATACGGTATCTCATAATCTTCAGTACATATTTTTTATCAAACCCTAAACTATCATAGTTTTAGTTTTCCTTTCCAAACCAATTAGTCAAAGATTCATTCTTCTTCATGGTCGCTCCTCTCAAACCTTCCACACTTCTTCTTATTTTTCTACCTTCATTCTTAAAGATTTGGATTTATAATCAAGGCTTGCCATCTTGAGACATCAAATAGAAAGTTGTGAAGAGGTATGAAATATTTTCTTGCTCAATAATGCTAAATGTTATCTAAGGTTCGGACCTATTATATTTTTCGTTTTCAGAAAAAACAAGTTTCAGTAAAGTGATGATATCTCTCTTGATATTGATCCGTTTTTAGAGATTTTTGTATCGTTGGAAAGCTTATTCGATTTCTCATAAGTTTTATGAAGAAACGTTTTGTTAATTCGAAGTCATACTATGTCAAAACGTTAGTTTTCTTTAATATCATGTGATTCGTTTCTTGAATCTTGTTCTTGCAAAACTGTTTTGGTAAAATTGTAATATCTCTTTGAATACAATTCCAATTTCAAAGATTTCTGTATCATTGGAAAGGGAATTTAATTTCCTAAAACTTTGATGAAGATGTTATCTTCTAGTTCTGAACCATTCAATGTCAAAAGTTTGTATTTTTGCTAAGTCGTGTAATTCGTTACTTTATATTCCTTCTTAGAAATAGTTTCAGTAAAACAATCATAACTCCCTCAGTTTTAATCCATTTTTAATGATCTTTATATCATTGGAAAGATAATGAAATTTCCTATAATTTTTATGAAGACAACTTTTACTGAATTAGTATAGTTTATGGTCAAAAATAGTGATCTTTCTGCTATACTGTAAGAGTACGAATTTTAATGTTAGGGCCTTGAACCATGTGTTGTTATAGGTAGTAGTGACGAGATAACAAGTCTTAAGCAGCGGGATTTGAGGATCTTGTCCTCAACAAGAAAATTCATTGAGGTGCTTGGAGTAGCAAGAAGGTGTTCTTAACAACTGAGGTAAGAAGAGTGGACATCTGTGCACAAGGTGTATGTTGAAACATACAACTGTATTATGGGTTTGTATTTACATGTTTTATTCTATGGTAGATTGTTGTTTTATCCTAATGTTATTAGTGTGTGATAGTGAAAAGACTTTTGACTGTTTGTGTGAGAATAGCACTTATAGGATAGGTTTTCTACTGCTGGTGTGAGCATAGCACTGCAGGATATATTTTTGGCTGCTTGTATGGGTTTACTTGCAGGTTATCCTATCATGGGTGAGTACAACTTGTGATAAGGGATTGCCCTATTGGATGCTCAGTGTGAGAACAGCACAAGACAGGGCAAGTTACACTTCATGTCTGATCAACATGAGTGGGAGTAGATTATCGTATGTGAGGACAATGTGCGATAAAATACTGTGTGTTATGTGTGTGAGTATAGCATGCATTAAGATTACACTGTGATATGATGTTGTATTATATGTGAGAATAATATGTGATATGACATGTTGTTATATGTATGCAAGTATGGTATGAATTGATTTGATGTTGTGATATTGTTATACTTATGACTATGTTATCTAGTTGGGGGGGTTATGTCCTACATAGCTCTTCTTACTGGGCGTTAGCTCACGGGTACTCTGTGTGCAAGTAAAGACAAAGTTATACAGTGAGGATGGCGAGCTCGAGGCGTGGGTTACATGTTAGGGGATTGTCACAATGTTTTGGTTTAAAAATATTTCATTAAAGATTATGATTAAAATAGTTTTTGTAAAGCTTTATATTTTAAGGTTATGAATAAATAAATGTTTTGTTTTAAAAATAATGAGATCTCATGCTTAGTTATTTTTTATTAAAGAAGTCTTTTATTGTCTTTATCTTAAATGGTTTTAAACGGACTAGCTAGTGTGACGTCTCGGGAAATCGGGGCGTTACAAGGTTTACTAAACTTTATATGTGTTTATTTCATCGTTTTAGAAGTTCATATTTAGGGTGTTAATCAACATACTTGTGAGTAGATCTAAGATCCTGGTAAAATAATTTCCAACAACTTTCCTCAGAGCCATGATAATTGATTTTCTTGCAAGAAATTTGGACTTTAAAACGATTGTTTGATGTTTTGGATGGTATCATGTTGTATTGAGTGTTATTTGATGATTGATTGATGTTTGCGAATTTTCGTGAAAAATAATTAAATATCTGTTTCTGGAATTATTTTTATTGGATATTATGGAAAAAATTAAGCAAGTTACTTTTTTACAGAACTCAATTTCGATTTAATTTGAATTAGTTATGATTTTTTGAAGTTTCGAAAAAATCGGGGTTGAGCAACAGGGATACGCGCGCGGAACAGGCTGCATGCAGCCTCCTGCGCCCACATCCCTCGCCCATGCAGCCCCTTGCGCGCCCATGGACGCATACTGTCTGTACAGCTCGCAATTGTTTCGTTTTTCTTCATTTTTTCATGTTTTTTCATGGATTTAACTTCCGATTTTTTGTGTAGTTCTGTATTTTTACATTTACTATTCCTAATTCAATTCTAATTATCATAATTAATTAATTAATATTTTTTAAATTTAATTCATGATATTAGTGTAATTTGAATTTGAAAATAGTAAATATCTATTTTTTTTTTTTTTTGCTTAATTATCTATCTTATTTTTAAATTTAAGGTGAGATATTAAATTTTTTAAATTAATTTTTTTTTAAAATAAATTTGACCTTATTTAAATTTAAAATAAGATAACTATAATCATGTAATTTTAAATATATGTAAGATATTTTGCAAACTTTTAAATTTTGTTATTTTATTTAATTAAATTACATTTAAAATCTGAAAAAGATATTCATTTATCTTTTTTAATTTTTTATTTAATTTTTATTTATAAAATAACATTAAATTTTTAAAAGTAGTTAGCAAATTTTTGAAATGATATTTAGGTTGTGTAATATCACGAAAAATAAAATAATATTTAAATAGGCATATTTTATTAAATATGTACTAGTTTTAGTAATGAGGTAAGATTATGATCTTACTTAAAGTTAATTAGTGTCAATTTAATAAATAGTTAAATAAAGCGTAATTTATTAATTACAGAGATTTTTTAAAATTATGTATACAATATATATGCTATATGTGGAATAAAATATGTTTTTAGATCAACAATAGTAGGAATTCGACGGATTGGCCAGCAATATTTTGGTGGTATTAGTGGGTATTCTTAAAGTACCAAATATTTTCTTTGTAATGTCTAGAAATTTTAAGATTAAACGAATTATTTATTGGGTATAGTTTGATATTTACCCATCTATATTATTATTGATAACTTATTAGATAAGAAACATAAGTGATGACTAAGCTATTTGTGGTGACTAACCACACTAACAAAGTGACTAAGCTTAATAGATAATTCTAGCACCATTTCTTTGAATGACACGAATGGCCACCTTACTCAACAAGTTTTGGCTAGTCAAAGTTAATATTATCTTTCTCCTTATTTTATTATTTTATTTACATGGTGTAAACTTAAAACTTAAGTCATTCATCACTTAAGACTTTGACACGTAGAACTAGAAGCCACTAAGCATGCCATTTTGGTGATTAATCTAGTTCAAGCTTAAGTTTATAAGCTTCATAGAAAACTTATATAAAGGATATCTCACACTACATTTGGGCGTGCTCCTCTCTATCTTTGCCACTTTATTCTTTTCTCTCTTTTCAAGTATTAAAAGCTTAACCCTTCAAAGCAAGCTTAGGAATATATATATATTAGAGGGTATATCTACGGGTTTTAATAATTATAGCATGTTTTGAATATAAACTGGGAATTATGACTAAGAGTAAGGGCTACTGAGGTTTTGATGAAAGCTACACTAAGGCTATAAAAGAATAATTTTACTTGGATAGTTAACTTTTGGACTATTATACGCCAAATTATATTCTGCTCGGATCGGTTAGCACACTCATTAGGATATACAGGTAAGAAAAGTGGTATGCACCGTTTATTATTAAATGTTAATGGTTGTATGGTTATAGCCTAAATTATAAATGAGATTCTGATTAAATATTTGTTGAGCCTCGGTTATGACTAAAGGTTAGAATCGATTAATACCGTTACGAGTAATTACTCTTGAAACCGCGGTTAGGTTTCTTACTTATCGTTTGCTTCATCGGGCAACGATAGTGACATATACAGCTCGTGGTTAACGAGTGGTAAAGGGGTACTTTATAAAGTACCAAGATTGTGTAATATGTAATGCGTAAAGGGGTACTTTATGATATTATGTAATGTGTAAACATGATGACAGGAGATTAAATTGGTAATCATTTTTCAGTTATTGTTTGTTCACTTTTTCTTGCTGAGTCTCTGTGACTCACAGGTGCTTTATGGTGCAGGTAAGGGGAAAGCAAAGGTTGAGCAGCCATGAGTTCGGGGTCATAGCAGCAATGTACATATCGGCGCATGAGTGTTTTGGCCCAGTAATCAGGATGCTCTATTTTGAAAGTATTTTGGGAGTACAAAGTTTATGTTATAAAAATACTATTAAACCAGTTTGTGAATATTTTGAAAACAGGGGGACCCCATGGTTAATACCAATTATCTTTTATCATAGTCTATGTGTAAAATTTTTAATTATCAAAATATTAATTACCCACACTTTTGATATAATTATATAGTATCTAAAGAATAATTTTATAAAAGCACACACGTGGCGTCCCTGTTGGACAGGGCGTTACAACATGGTATCAGAGCGCCAAGGTTTTTAAATCCTGAAGACTGGTTTGATATGTACATTGGCTGCAAGGACCTGATCGACTCATGGTTTAGTAAGCTTTAAGTTAAAAGATAGCTTGTTAATTTTCTGATTACCTGATTATTTGAATTATGTTGATATCAGAATGTTGTGGGAAGGATTATAATATATGGAAATACTTATCAGTATTGTTATTACTTGGAATGTGATCGCAGGTGTATAGTTATGCACCCAAGGCGGACTGGTAGGGGTGCCCGCGAGCTCGCTGGGCTCGGGGCTGCCGGTGAGGGTGAGAACCCTTTACCACCACCTAATTGGGAAGAGTTATATGCTGCTATGCAAGAAACTATTCGGCAGCAGGGTGAGCAAATCAGAGAATTAAGAGAGCAGCGAGCTCAGCCTGCTCTAAATCTTAATCCTGATCCTCCGGCACCTCTAGTAGTGCCACCGGATGCAGGGAATCGTTTGGAACCATTATATGAGCGGTTCAGAAAGCAGAATCCGCCAGTGTTTGAGGGTGGTCCTGATCCACTCAAGGCGGAGCAATGGATGAGTATGATAACATCCATTTTTGATTTTATGCGAGTTGAAGATAATGACCGGGTCAGGTGTGCTACATATATGCTACGAGATGATGCCCGTATTTGGTGGGAAATTGTATCTCAGGGCCATGATCTGAATAACATGACCTGGGAAACTTTTCGGGCCTTATTTTATGAGAAGTATTATAATGAGTCTATTAAGGCAGCAAAGGCAGAAGAGTTTATACGGTTAACTCAGGGTAGTATGACTGTGACAGAGTATGCCACTAAGTTTGATCGACTGGCAAAGTTTGCCTCAGATGAGGTGGCTACTGAAGCTGCTAGAAAAGCAAAGTTTATACGGGGGCTGGATGAACACATCGCCCGGGATGTGATTGTTGCTTCTAAACAACCCGGGGTTGCCCGAACTTATGCTCAAATAGTTGAGTTGGCCTTAGTTTCTGAGGGTGCAGAGGCTCAGATACGAAAGAAAAATATTGCTAGAAGGGATTCATGGAAGCAAACAGCAGGTGCTGGTTCGGGTAGGGGTACTGATCTTGGTGACCGCAAGAAAAGACCTAGTGAATCATCAGCGGTAGGCCCAAACAAAAGATTCCAGGGTAACCAAGGTTTCCGTCGTAGTGGAAACGAAAACTGGCGGACTTTTCCTGAATGTCCGAGGTGTAAAAGGCATCACCTGGGCGAGTGTCAAGCTAGGGCCTGTTTCCACTGTGGAATGGTGGGTCATATGAAGAGAAATTGTCCACAATTGCTACGGTTAGAGCAAAAGAAGGATGATACACCCGCTCCTGCCCGAGTGTTTGCCCTGACTCAAGCTGAGGCTGATGCTGGTCCTTCTACTGTGACAGGTCAGCTTTCTGTTGCTGGTACTTTATTGACTGTGTTAATTGATTCTGGTGCGACGCATTCTTATATTTCAAGTAGAATAATTGAGCAGCTGAATAAACCTAGTGATGTGCTTTCTAGAGGTTTTGGAACCTTGTTGCCTACTGGGGAGTTGGTTATCTCCAGCAGGTGGGTTCGATCCCTTCCAGTGTTTGTGGAAGGAAGAGAGTTATCAGTTGATCTGATAGAATTAAATCTGGAGGATTTTGATGTTATTTTGGGGATGGATTGGCTTGCTAAATACAATGCCACCATTGATTGTAAACGAAAGATGGTAACTTTTCAGCCTGAGGGCGAGGACCCCTTTGTATTTGTGGGTAAGATGCAAGGATCTCGGATTCCCTTAATTTCAGCCCTTAAGGCAAGGGATTTGTTGTGTGAGGGGTGCATTGGTTTCTTGGCAAGTGTTGTGGATATTTCCAGGGAACCACTAGCGGGACCGGAGCATGTCCCAGTGGTTCGAGAATTTCTGGATGTGTTCCCAGAAGAGTTACCAGGGTTGCCACCAAAACGTGAAATTGATTTTGAGATTGATTTAATACCAGGAGCCGAGCCTGTATCGAAAGCTCCCTACAGGATGGCACCTGCAGAGCTGAAAGAGTTAAAAGTTCAGTTACAGGGGATGATGGATTTAAAATTTACTAGACCTAGTACTTCACCTTGGGGTGCACCAGTTTTGTTTGTGAAAAAGAAAGATGGAACATTACGAATGTGTATAGATTATCGGGAGTTAAACAAATTAACAGTGAAGAACAAGTACCCTCTGCCAAGAATAGATGATTTATTTGATCAGTTGCAGGGTAAAACTGTCTTTTCTAAAATTGATCTTCGATCTGGTTATCACCAACTGAGGATTCGAGAGGAGGATATTCCCAAGACAGCTTTTCGGACCCGGTATGGTCATTATGAATTCCTGGTAATGTCCTTCGGATTAACAAATGCCCCGGCAGCATTTATGGATTTGATGAACCGAGTGTTCAAAGATTTTCTGGATGATTTTGTTATTGTCTTTATCGATGATATTCTAATTTATTCAGACTCGGAAGAGACTCACGAAAGACATCTTCGAATGGTATTACAACGTCTCAGGGAGCATAAGTTGTATGCCAAGTTTAAGAAATGTGAATTTTGGTTACCTCAGGTGAGTTTCTTGGGGCATGTGGTGAGTAAAGATGGTATTTTAGTGGATCCAGTAAAGATTGAAGCAGTTCGTGACTGGCCTCGACCTAAGTCAAGAATCGAAGTTAGAAGTTTCCTGGGGTTAGCAGGATATTACCGAAGATTTGTTGAGGGCTTTGCAAAGATTTCTACGCCTTTAACTGAATTGACCCGAAAGAATTGTAAGTTTGTTTGGACTGACAAGTGTGAAGGAAGTTTCCAGGAATTGAAGCAAAGGTTGATTACCGCTCCTGTGCTGACTTTACCAAAAAGTGATGAAAAGTTTGTGATTTATTGTGATGCATCCAAACAAGGGTTAGGTTGTGTTCTTATGCAATCAGAGAAAGTGATTGCTTATGCATCCAGGCAATTGAAGGAATATGAACAACGATATCCTACCCATGATATTGAATTAGCAGCGGTTGTCTTTGCACTAAAAGTTTGGCGTCACTATCTATACGGTGAGAAGTGTGAAATTTATACAGATCACAAAAGCCTCAAGTACTTTTTCACTCAGAAGGATTTAAATATGAGGCAACGACGATGGTTAGAACTGGTCAAAGATTATGACTGCGAGATTCTCTACCACCCTGGTAAAGCAAATGTGGTAGCGGATGCTCTAAGTCGGAAAGGACCAGGGCAAGTTTGTGAACTAAAGGAAATCTCAGCAAAGTTGGCTGAGGATATGACGAGAGCGGGAATTGAATTTGTAATTGGAAAACTTGCTAATATCACTATACAATCTAATCTGTTGGAAAGAATTAGAGTAGCCCAACAAAGTGACCTTGAGCTACAGGGACATAAGGAGAAGTTAGAGGCTGGATTGGCAAGAGACTTTTCGTGCTTATCTGATGGGTTGTTGCGATACAAAAACGTAACTGTGTACCGGTTGATAAAGAAATCAGACAAGAGATTCTTGATGAATCTCATACTACACCGTACTCCTTACACCCGGGAACAACCAAGATGTATCATGATGTGAAAGCTTTATACTGGTGGCCGGGTATGAAGAGGGATATTGTTGAATATGTGTCAAAATGCTTAACCTGTCAACAAATTAAAGCAGAACATCAAAGGCCGGCAGGTTTGCTTCAACCTCTGAAGATTCCTGAATGGAAATGGGAAGACATCACCATGGATTTTGTGGTAGGATTGCCCAGAACAGTAGGGTATTATGATTCTATTTGGGTGATAGTGGATCGATATACGAAGTCTGCTCACTTTCTCCCGGTGAGGACAACGTATACAGTGGATCAATATGCTGATTTGTATATTAAGGAGATAGTTCGACTTCATGGTGCCCCAAAGTCGATAGTTTCAGATCGAGATCCAAAATTTACATCCAAATTCTGGGAAAGTTTACAGCAAGCAATGGGTACTAAGTTGAAATTCGGATACTTTTCATCCTCAAACCGATGGTCAATCTGAAAGGACTATCCAGATACTTGAGGATATGTTGAGAGCATGTGTAATGGACTTTGAAGGTTCTTGGAACAAGTACCTACCTCTGATTGAGTTTTCTTATAACAATAGTTATCAGAGTACCATTGGCATGGCTCCGTATGAGATGCTTTATGGAAGGAAATGTCGATCACCTATTCACTGGGATGAGGCCGGTGAACGTAGGTACCTTGGACCTGAAGCTGTCCAAAGAACGAGCGAGGCTATTGTAAAGATTCGAGCTCGTATGCTTGCTTCCCAAAGTAGACAGAAAAGCTACGCAGATCCAAAGCGTAGAGATGTTGAATTCCAAGTTGGGGATTTTGTTTTTCTTCGGGTGTCCCCAATGAAGGGAATTCGAAGGTTCGGGAAGAAAGGAAAGTTAAGTCCCAGGTTTATTGGTCCATTTGAGATTCTTGAGAAAGTAGGTCAGGTAGCTTATCGGTTGGCTCTACCTCCTGCTTTATCTGGGGTTCATAACGTGTTTCATGTCTCGATGCTTCGGAAATATGTATCAGATACAACTCATGTCTTAAGTTATGAAGACATTGAGCTTCAGACCGACCTGTCATATGAAGAGCAACCAGTACAAATTTTAGACAGAAAGGAAAAGGTGTTGCGGAACAAGACTATTCCGCTAGTTAAAGTGTTGTGGCGAAACAACAAGGTTGAAGAAGCGACTTGGGAATTAGAGTTGGAAATGCGGGAGCTGTATCCCGAGCTTTTCAGGTAAATTTCGAGGACGAAATTTCTATAAGGGGGGGATAGTTGTAATATCCCGAAAAATAAAATAATATTTAAATAGGCATATTTTATTAAATATGTACTAGTTTTAGTAATGAGGTAAGATTATGATCTTACTTAAAGTTAATTAGTGTCAATTTAATAAATAGTTAAATAAAGCGTAATTTATTAATTACAGAGATTTTTTAAAATTATGTATACAATATATATGCTATATGTGGAATAAAATATGTTTTTAGATCAACAATAGTAGGAATTCGATGGATTGGCCAGCAATATTTTGGTGGTATTAGTGGGTATTCTTAAAGTACCAAATATTTTCTTTGTAATGTCTAGAAATTTTAAGATTAAACGAATTATTTATTGGGTATAGTTTGATATTTACCCATCTATATTATTATTGATAACTTATTAGATAAGAAACATAAGTGATGACTAAGCTATTTGTGGTGACTAACCACACTAACAAAGTGACTAAGCTTAATAGATAATTCTAGCACCATTTCTTTGAATGACACGAATGGCCACCTTACTCAACAAGTTTTGGCTAGTCAAAGTTAATATTATCTTTCTCCTTATTTTATTATTTTATTTACATGGTGTAAACTTAAAACTTAAGTCATTCATCACTTAAGACTTTGACACGTAGAACTAGAAGCCACTAAGCATGCCATTTTGGTGATTAATCTAGTTCAAGCTTAAGTTTATAAGCTTCATAGAAAACTTATATAAAGGATATCTCACACTACATTTGGGCATGCTCCTCTCTATCTCTGCCACTTTATTCTTTTCTCTCTTTTCATGTATTAAAAGCTTAACCCTTCAAAGCAAGCTTAGGAATATATATATATTAGAGGGTATATCTACGGGTTTTAATAATTATAGCATGTTTTGAATATAAACTGGGAATTATGACTAAGAGTAAGGGCTACTGAGGTTTTGATGAAAGCTACACTAAGGCTATAAAAGAATCATTTTACTTGGATAGTTAACTTTTGGACTATTATACGCCAAATTATATTCTGCTCGGATCGGTTAGCACACTCATTAGGATATACAGGTAAGAAAAGTGGTATGCACCGTTTATTATTAAATGTTAATGGTTGTATGGTTATAGCCTCGATTATAAATGAGATTCTGATTAAATATTTGTTGAGCCTCGGTTATGACTGAAGGTTAGAATCGATTAATACCGTTACGAGTAATTACTCTTGAAACCGCGGTTAGGTTTCTTACTTATCGTTTGCTTCATCGGGCAACGATAGTGACATATACAGCTCGTGGTTAACGAGTGGTAAAGGGGTACTTTATAAAGTACCAAGATTGTGTAATATGTAATGCGTAAAGGGGTACTTTATGATATTATGTAATGTGTAAACATGATGACAGGAGATTAAATTGGTAATCATTTTTCAGTTATTGTTTGTTCACTTTTTCTTGCTGAGTCTCTGTGACTCACAGGTGCTTTATGGTGCAGGTAAGGGGAAAGCAAAGGTTGAGCAGCCATGAGTTCGGGGTCATAGCAGCAATGTACATATCAGCCGCAGTGTTTCGGCCCAGTAATCAGGATGCTCTATTTTGAAAGTATTTTGGGAGTACAAAGTTTATGTTATAAAAATACTATTAAACCAGTTTGTGAATATTTTGAAAACAGGGGGACCCCATGGTTAATACCAATTATCTTTTATCATAGTCTATGTGTAAAATTTTTAATTATCAAAATATTAATTACCCACACTTTTGATATAATTATATAGTATCTAAAGAATAATTTTATAAAAGCACACACGTGGCGTCCCTGTTGGACAGGGCGTTACAGGTTGGTTGAAACCTAATTTTTCAAAATTGTAGGTTTAATTTTAAATATTTTAAATTTTTTAATTTCGATTTTTTTTAAAATTTTCGAAAATAATTTTTTTTATTTAATTAATTATTTTTTCGAAATTATTTATTTAAAATTAAATAAATCCTACATCCAACTATCCAGCTAACCTTGTTGCAGGAGTATATGTTTTAGCTTGTTTGTAAGTTTTCAAAACCTATTATTGCTTGATTGCAAATAGCCATGGTTAACCTTTTGCCAGATCTAATGATCTGATGGCTCCCTTGGTCAAGTAAATAATTTGTAACAGGTATATTTACAATCTTCTTTCATCTGTGTATGACCTAGCAACATGATAGGATCCATCCAAATTGTGTGCCTGTGTGAGCCTATGTCTTTAATTTCATTATAGATGCATATAGGTTGTTGTTGCTAAACAAAATGTCATAGTTCTTGATAGATTTTATTTAGGCCCATTTAGTTTTTGGGCCTATTCAATTAATAACAGTTGTTCATTTTAAGGTTAAATTCCTCTCTTTTGGCCCTTGTGTGAGAGTTGGGAGCCATAGTAGTGGGTACGACATACTGAACCCAGCACCCCCTCACATGAACCACTCCAATTGTGAAGGCCCATTTGCCTGATTTGAATAACTGTACTAGGTTAATTAAATTAGTTTAACCTAATAAAATTGATTAGCAACATAATTAATTTCATTTATTTTGAAATTAATTTAAGAAAATCAAAGTTTAAAGAATTTTTTATTCTAAGCTAAACTATATGTATTTTCTTGTATTTAATTAAATATAGAATTATAACTGTTGACCGAGATTTTCGGCAACTAATAAAATATTATAAAATTACCGAGCTGTAAGAAAGTGAGAGAAGGATTTTTACGTGGTTGGGGCGTTAATGAGCCTTAGTCCACGAGTCTTTGTTATTTATGGATGTATTTAATACAGAGGATATACTTGGGAGAATTTCACCCTTATAAATACAGAGAATGTTCTTGGTGAGTATTTACTCTACTTGCTCATATGCAACCCAAGATTCTCGATCCCATTTAATGAGCTTTGAGGGGGTATTTATAGTGTTTTTGGTGGGGTAATCCCTAGAATTGTCCTTACAAGTGTATCTGTAAGTATCCATAAAGTTGGGTATTCCCAATGAATATACCATGGGTAATGCATGGTCAAATCCCTAGGTGCTGTAGGGTTTTTATGTGGAATGTCCTTATTGCATTTTGATTGACGTGACTCTTCACAGTGTAGCCGTCGCTAGACTTAAATGATCATTACTGTGGCACTGCTGGTTGGAGGTTGTGCCGTCAGACTTTATTGCGTGTAGCAGTCCAACACGCTTCCTCCCATGCGGCATTTAATTCGACTTGATTGCTCAGGAGAAACCTGACACCTCGCGGAGATGCCTTAGCGTTATGTGGGCTTCTGGGAGCATACTTAGCTCCATGTGCCTTCTCCGGGACCTAAGTCTTGGACGTTACCTTATGGCATAAAGACTTAGCAAATATTGTGAATTGCTTGATCCACGTGTCCCTGTCTGATTGGTCCACGTATATTGGGCAAAATTAGGGGCAACATTTACCCCCCAAGCCTTATTTATTTGAAAAATGAAACAAGGCTTGTTCAAGTGCCTCCGGTTGACTCCTCGGTTTCCTGGCACGGGCTTTGAGCGCGTGAGGGTGTATTTAATGATGGCATTTAATGCAGCGATTCACTTTTCGCAGAGGTCGATTCCTTTCACGCCCGTTGATTGATACGGCGCATTAATGGTGTCAGACGGATACTCAAGCGTTTCCACCACCTTTATTGTAAATCAATCTGGTCCGTTGATCTTTGGGCATTTGAATTGTGCGCTTCCCTCACCGTTCGATTGGTAGGTGATGACGCCTGTTTCTCATGCATTTTTGCCTATAAAAGCCACCACCTTTTCTTCATATCGGTTACTTCCCATTTCTTGCCAACTTTGCTCAAATTTCCTCGAGAGAAAATTCTCAGACCTAGAACAAGGCCTTCAAACACTTTGCAATTTTCCCAGTTCTTCTTCGCTCGTTGCTACCAGTCCTTCTCGTCTTTACTCGACTTGCAGCAGGACCCCCAGTTCAACACTTCATCGTAAGTTTTTTGCATCCTTTGCTTTAATGGCATGCTGTTATTTATCTGTTTGTTCTTTTCTGGGTTTGCATTCGAAATTTCTGGGCATGCAAGTGTTTAAATCCTTCATATAGTCTGTTTGAGTTTACAGCTCTAGTGATAGGATTGCTATTGTCACGCCTCTGTTGTTATTGTGTACTTTCTTTGTAGAAGGCCATACGTTCTTCATATAATGATTGCTTAGGGCATAGGACATACTCTTTTCTTTCTGCTTTCTTTATCGCGTAAAGCCGTCTTTTATGAATTTACTGCACCCGACACTTGTCCAGGGAATCCCTCCAGGGTTTTTTGTGTGACACGTGTCCGGAGGGGGCCTCTTTCCAGCGGTTAGGGGACCCCCATTCCCTTTTTCTTATTTTAGGGTTTGGTATGGGGCCTAACTGCTGGAATCTTACTCTTTTTACAAAATAGAAAAATGTCTGCTTCTGGCTCAAAGTCATCAAAGAGAAGTGGTAAGCGCATGGCCACCCTTGAAGAGGTCTCCCTGGGACCCGTTGCCCAGGAGGGGTATAAGTCCCGGGCGACCTGTAACACCCTAACTAACATAGGCGTATTACGTGATTTTTAAACATGCTGTGCAGCTCGTTGCTAGTCAACGAGGTTTATGGAAAACGTGATTAATTAAAATTTTTGCTTTTTCATTAAACTTATAAAATAATATTACAAAAGGCTCGGGATCCCGCTTACAAAATCATTTACAAAAAGAGTTAACTGTTTATACAAAATAATTGTCGCCTAGCGACTAGTTACAAAATCAGCCTTGCTGTCCCGAGGATCGTACTCTCCAAGCCTAACCACCCCGATATGTACAACCTTCATATGCTCGCTCACGGTCCATCAGCTTTAGCCTTGCCTTTACCTACACATAAACGTAGAACTGTGAGTCAACAGACTCAGTAAGAAAAGCATAATAATATTCATACATAAAACCCGGTCATGATCAGACGCCCATACCCCTGATCATAACCCTAACTGCGTGTCCAACACGATACTGAGTCCCACTACTGTCGTGTCCAACACGGTACTGAGTCACTACTGCCGTGTCCAACACGGTACTGAGTTCTGAACGTTCATAGGGACGGTACTATTGACAAGTAACAGCCTGATCGGTCAAACCGGTCATACTCCGGCTGCTGGTCATACTCCAGCCTGTACCGACGTGTTACAGTATCCTCATGATCGGTCGAACCGGTCATACTCTGGCTGCTGGTCATACTCCAGCCTGTACCGACGGGATACGTCAATAGTACGGAACCACCAACCAAGTGTCAGCCTGATCGGTCGAACCGGTCATACTCCGGCTGCTGGTCATACTCCAGCCTGTACCGACGTGACAGGGTTGGATGGTTCGAAGCCAACATACATAACTAATGTAATCTAACAGGCTTCCTACATGCACGCTGAACATATAATCTACATATGCATACTGTTATACTAATCTTACCTGGATTCCGAATTCAGGTGTGCCGGTCAACCTGACTGGAACTTTAACTGCGCGGCGGATTACAGGCTCCTAAACCATAAAAATCACAACACTATAAGTGACACGCTAAATCACTTCCCGGGGACTTAAACTAGGAACTAAAAGTTTCCCTATCGATAAAAAGCATGGCAATACCCCCTAAAACATAAAATCGAGAGAATCCAGGGTTTCAGAATTTTCCCCAACCGGTAGACCGGTTGCCCAACCGGAATTTCGGTTCTGGGAAAATTCAGAACCCCATCCGGAATTCCGGATTCACAACCGGAATTCCGGTTCCTCGCATGCAGCAAACATAAAAAATCCATATCTTGCTCAAATCAACTCCAAATCAAGTGAAACCTTCCAGACCTGTTCTATATATCCCCTAGAACATTTCTAAAGCTTCAAAACCACCCAGAAAGCACAATAGCGAAAATCACCATTAAAGCTCAAGCTTTGAGTTCTAAACTCAAACTTGAGTAAAATCACCTAACATGCATTCAATCTATGCTTCAAACTCATAATCAAGCTTAAAACAACTTCAGAAACTGGAATCCAACTCATGCAAACACAACAGCCACCAAAACCTCAATTTTTCTTTGAAAACCCAAGCTTTTTACATAGAAAATCTATCCAACTAGAACAAGAAATTCAAGCATGCAATTCAATCTAATTAAACATACTTAACTCAACATTTTAATCAAGGAAACAACAACAACAATAAACAGCAGCAACATCACCAAAATCATCATGCATTACTCAACTTTTCATTAAAAATTTCAAGAAAACAAAGTAAGAAACTAAACAAAGAAATACCTCAATTAGAATCACTTTGATCTTGCTAAAAACCACTTGAATCAACCAAGAAAACCCAGCCCTTTGCACACCCCAAACCAGCCGAGAGAGAGAGGAAAAGAGAGAGAAAAGCTTTTCCAATTTTTTTCTATTTTTAAACTTTGTAATTTTTTTGTTAAAATGAAATAAAATCTCTTAACATATATCAATTCATTCAGCCAACACTTAGAGAAAATAAACACTTATTTTTCAATTAATAACTGACTAGAAGACAAAATACTAATGGGGCAAAAAGACCATTTTCCCCTCCACACTAAAACCACATAAATCACACCAAAGGGGTATTTTTGGGAAATTCTAAATTCTCGGCCATTCCTGACATTCCCAATGTCTAATAAACCGTCCCAAACTACTAACATACTAAGTTGTGATTTCTACTGAGCCAAACACCGAGTTCCAAAATACCGGGCACCGAAAATGCAAAATATGAAAACTACTGAATGACATAGCAATGCATTTCTGAATTCAATAAATAACAGTATAATAAATTATTTAAATAGCTATAAATAATTTCATAATTAAACGTGATTAACTGCTAATTTCCAAATTAAACTAAGCGGTCTTTACAACTATCCCCCCCTTAAAAGGATTTCGTCCCCGAAATCTAACCTGAATAACTCTGGATATTGAGCTCTCATATCTGACTCTAGCTCCCAGGTGGCTTCCTCCACCTTGCTGTTTCTCCAGAGAACCTTGACCAATGCTATGGTCTTATTCCGAAGGACTTTATCCTTTCTATCCAGGATCTTCACTGGTTGTTCTTCATAAGTCATGTCTGGCTGTAGTTCTAGGCCCTCATAACTGAGTATATGAGAGGGATCTGAAACGTATTTTCTCAACATCGAGACATGGAATACGTTGTGAACTGCTGATAAAGCTGGAGGCAATGCTAACCGGTATGCCACTTGATCTATCTTCTCGAGAATCTCGAAAGGTCCTGTAAATCTAGGGCATAACTTGCCTCTTTTCCTGAAACGTTTGATCCCCTTCATCGGAGATACCCGTAAAAACACATGGTCCCCTACTTGGAACTCAACATCTCTGCGTTTCGGATCTGCGTAACTCTTCTGTCTGCTCTGTGAGGCAAGCATTCTAGCTTTTATCTTCTCTATTGCCTCATTGGTCCGCTGCACTGACTCTGGACCTAGGTATTTCCTCTCCCCTGTCTCATCCCAGTGGATGGGAGACCTACATTTCCTACCGTATAACAGTTCATAGGGAGCCATCCCTATCGTACTCTGGTAACTGTTGTTGTAAGAAAATTCTATCAACGGTAGATATTTATTCCATGAGCCTTCAAAATCCATAACACAGGCTCGCAACATGTCCTCCAATATCTGAATTGTCCTTTCGGACTGACCATCTGTCTGAGGATGGAATCCTGTACTAAATTTCAGCTTTGTACCCATTGCTCGTTGCAAACTCTGCCAAAATTTGGAGGTGAACTTCGGATCCCTATCCGAAACTATAGACTTCGGTACCCCGTGAAGTCTTACTATCTCTCTGACATACAACTCTGCCAACTGATCCACTGTAAATGTTGTTCTAACCGGCAGAAAATGAGCAGATTTCGTGAATCGATCCACCACTACCCAGATGGAATCAAACAAACCCGTGGTCCTAGGTAATCCGACCACAAAATCCATTGTGATATCTTCCCACTTCCATTCTGGTAGGGTTAGAGGCTGCAACAACCCTGCTGGTCTCTAATGTTCAGCCTTAATCTGCTGACAAGTGAGGCATCTCGATACGAATTCTACCAAATTCTTCTTCATACCGCTCCACCAGAAGTACGGTTTCAAATCTTGGTACATCTTAGTGGTGCCGGGATGCAGAGAATACGGGGTAGAATGAGCCTCATCAAAGATCTCATTCCTATGTTCCACACTATTCAGAACACAAACCCTAGCTTTATACAAAAGCATCCCGCTGTCTGACACTGAAAAGTCCTTGGCTTGACCAGCCAACACTTCATCTCTGATCCTCACTAACTCTGGATCCGTCATCTGAGCGACTTTTATTCTTTCCAACAGGTCAGATTGCAGCGTTAAGTTGTGAAGCTGACCTACCACAAACTCAATGCTGGATCTAACCGTATCCTCTGCTAGCTGAGGTGAAATCTGAACCATACTAGCTACTTGCCCGGGACCCTTTCTGCTCAGGGCATCGGCCACTACATTGGCCTTTCCGGGGTGATAGAGGATCTCACAGTCGTAATCTTTCACTAATTCCAACCAACGCCTTTGTCTCATATTCAAATCCTTCTGAGTAAAGAAATACTTGAGACTTTTATGGTCGGTAAAGATTTCACACTTTTCCCCGTAAAGGTAATGACGCCAAATCTTCAATGCGAAAACTACCGCGGCCAACTCTAGGTCATGAGTCGGGTATCGCTGTTCATAATCCTTTAACTGTCGGGAGGCATAAGCGATAACCCGATCGGCTTGCATCAATACACACCCCAAACCCTGTTTGGATGTGTCACAATAAACTACGAACTTCTCCTTGTCTGAAGGCAAAGCTAGCACTGGAGCGGTAATCAACCTCTGCTTTAGCTCCTGAAAACTAGCTTCGCACTTGTCTGACCAAATAAATTGCTGATTCTTCTTTGTAAGCTCGGTTAGGGGCATTGAAATTTTTGAAACCCTTCCACGAACCTACGGTAGTACCCAGCTAAACCCAAGAAGCTTCTGATCTCTGTCACTGTCTTCGGTCTCGGCCAATCCCTGACGGATTCGATCTTCCCAGGATCCACCTTGATCCCATCTTTGCTCACAATGTGCCCTAGGAAGGACACCTGAGATAGCCAGAACTCACATTTCTTGAACTTGGCATAAAGCTTATGTTCTCGAAGCCGTTGCAGTACCATCTGAAGATGTAATTCATGCTCCTCTTCTGATTGAGAGTACACGAGGATGTCGTCAATAAACACAATCACACAGATATTGAGGAAATCCTTGAATACTCTATTCATCAAGTCCATGAATGCTGCAGGAGCATTGGTTAGTCTGAATGACATAACCAGGAATTCGTAATGTCCATACCTAGTGCGGAAAGCCGTCTTCGGAATGTCCTCCTCTCGGATTCTCAACTGATGATAACCCGAACGGAGATCAATCTTAGAAAAGACCGTCTTCCCCTGAAGTTGATCGAACAAATCATCGATCCTAGGTAATGGATATTTATTCTTCACCGTCAGCTTGTTCAATTCTCTATAGTCGATGCACATCCTCATAGATCCATCCTTCTTCTTGACGAATAAAACCGAGGCTCCCCAGGGTGACACATTTGGCCGAATAAATCCTATGTCAAGCAACCCTTGGAGCTGAATCTTTAATTCCTCAAGTTCAACTGGAGCCATTCTATATGGGGCTTTGGAAACCGGTTCCACCCCTGGTGCCAAGTCTATCACAAAGTCAATCTCCCGCTGAGGTGGTAACCCTGGAAGTTCTTCGGGAAAAACATCCAAAAATTCCCGAACCACTTTGATGTCCACTGGCCGAATGGTATCTGGCCGAGTGGTGTCCACCACCACGGCCAGAAACCCTAAACAACCGCCATGCAATAAATCTCTAGCTGACATGGCCAAAATCACCGGGATCCGGGATCCCTGAACTGAACCAACAAACACAAATGGTTATTCACTTTCCGGTTGGAAGATCACCATCTTCCTTTTACAATCAATGCTCGTCGAATATTTAGATAGGAAATCCATTCCTAAAATAATATCGAACTCTACTAAACTCATCTCTATCAAATCAGCACTTAACTCCCTACCATCTATCCTGATCGGCATAGACCTAATCCACCTGTTGGAGATAACCAACTCTCCGCCAGGTAATAGGGTTCCAAACCCTGATTCATATCTATCGTACGGTCTATCCAATTTACTAAAGACTCTGGCCGCCACATAAGAATGTGTAGCCCCAGAATCAAACAGCACTGAGTAAAGCAAGTTATTAACAGAAAGCTGACCTGTGACGACTGATCGGCTGGCATCTGCATCAGCCTGAGTGATGGCGAACACCCTGGCTGGAGTGGGTATCGCCGGAGCTCTCGGTGCCTCTGATCGGAGCTGAGGACAGTCCCTCTTGAAGTGTCCGGGCATGCCACAGTGAAAGCAGCCCAGACCTTTGCACTCACCCCGATGGTGCCTTTTGCAGCTAGGGCACTCGGGATAGGAGAATCGGGTCTCAGTACCACCAGGACGACTGCCTCTGTTCTGGTTGCCTCGGAACCTCTTGTTCTGACTCGAGCCACAGGAAGCAGTGGGTGCTCTCTTCCTCTGATCAACGGCCGAACCACTACTCCCCCTGCTAAAGCCTGATGCAAGAGGGGTCGGAGCCCCGCCACTCGTCGGAGTACTAGCTGACTCCGACATACACCCAACTGCGCCCTCAGCTCGCAGTGCCTTCTCCACCATCTGAGCATAGGTGGTGTTGTCGTCCGTGGTGATCATCAAATCGTGTTTGATCTTCGCATTTAACCCGTCCAGATACTTCTCTTTCTTGTTGAAGTCGGTTGGCACAATTCCCGAGGCTAACCTCGCCAACCGGTCAAACTGAGTAGTATACCCAGTTACGCTCATATTCTCACGCTGGGTCAGGTGAGCGAACTCTTTCCTCTTGGCGCTTCTGACCGCCTCATTATAGTACTTGGCGTTGAAGAGTTCCTGAAACCTTTCCCAGGTCATGGTGGTGACGTCGTGAATCTGAGACACCATGTCCCACCAGACCAGAGCGTCCTCCTGGAACTGGAAAGTGGCACACACCACTCTATCATTACCGGTGACACCCATGAAGTTCAAGATCTTGGTGATCACCGTCAGCCACTGTTCGGCCTTCATCACGTCTGGACCTCCCAAGAAAACCGGAGGTGCTTGCTTCCGGAACCGTTTATACAGAGGTTCTAATCTATTCGCCGCCACCACTATCTCAGCCTGGGCAGCAGGGGCACGTGCCACTGGAACTACGGGCACTGGAACTGCAGGAGCACCCTGCTGTCTCAACCTCTGAATCTCGAGGTCTTGTTCTTCTATCCGGGCTTGCATCTCAGCAAACCGAACCTCCCAATTCTGGGCTCCCTGATCGGCTGGGGGAGCCTGGGCAGCCTGTGGCGGGTTCTCATCACCCCGACAACGAGCCCTGCCTCGGGGACCTCTACCTCGGCCCCTAACTGGCGGGGGAAACTGAGCTCCCTGACCTTGATTCGACCCTACTGAGTTTCCCTGACTCCTGGTGGTCCGCCTGGCGTCCATCTAGTTAGAACCGCCTGCGAAACCAAGAGTTGGCATATCAGGTCGTATTCAAGAAGAGCTTACTAATTCCGCTTAATTTGGAAATTGAAAACGAAACATGCGCCTATTCTACTATCAGGCTACTAACATGCTTCCTAACAGGCTTTTCTTTTTCATAAATAAATAAATAAACTACTAAAGCAATAAAGGCTTACTGAACCGTGAAACGAGCTAACTGCTGATGATGATTGTACATGTCGTGACGATCTTCAGAAGACTGTTAGGCTATTTTTAGCCTAAGTTTTGGATCACATTTTATAGTTATTTTTCTTCTTTATTATTGTTTTTGGAATAGAATTACGCTTGTTTTCTTTGGTTTCAGGTTTCAACACTTGGAATGTATAAATTGGACAAATTTCGGAAAACAGTGATCTATAAAATAGAGAAAATTTTGAAAGAGAATAAAGCTGAAACTTCAAGCCTAAATTCGACTATGTTCTGATCATATTTTGGAAAAAGTCAAAACATAAAAGTTTTAGATCTCTTTCTTATCTTTCCAACGCATCTTGAATCAGCCCATTTGGAGTTCGTATGAGAAAGTTATGCCCATTTTACTAAAAGATGTCGAAGCTGAAAATTCCATCTCGCCGCGGCGAGATTTCCATGGCCGCGGCTAGAAAGTCTGGGCAGAAACGTAGTTTTTTGATGCACTTTTGGCCGCGGCGAGACCACTTTTGGCCGCGGCGAGCGTCCGTACGGTCAGGGGTATTTTTGTCCAACGAACCCTAAAAATTAGATATAAATAGAAAACTGCGATTGGAAGTCAAGGGAAGCGATTTGGAACCCTAAAACACATCAGAAAGCGGCAGGAAGAGCAGAAGAAATCAAAGTGAAGATCCAGAGTCAATCCACCAACAGTTTTTTTCTTTATTCCTCTTTAATTTATTTATGTTGAATATTGCTATAGGAATGGTTATGGATTTGTTTCTGAACTAAATTTCCCATTTAGGGAGGATGATGATTGTTGTTTAATGTTTTGCCTAGTTAATGTTTAATTACCATTCCTCAATTCTTGTGTGTGAAATTATCTTAATTTGTTCTTAATTTCATGTTTAAGATTGATCACCTTGTGCATGCTCTATGATCTCAATTCGAAATCTGAAAAGTGAGAATTGAGAATGCTAAAATTAAGATAATCAATGTTCTATGTGAAACGAAAGTATTTGCATGACTTATGTGACGAGTAGATTATTGCTTAATGCTGATTTCATGTTAGTTTAATTAAGGAATTAATTAGATAACATGTGATTTAGAATCTAGAAGATCTGAAAGGAGCTAGGTTATTTCATAATCTGTCATTCACTCCAAGAATAGGATAGTAATTAAGCATTAACGATTTGGGTAAACAACAACAGGATTCTCCTCCCTATTGTCTCATCTTGCTCAACTTTAAATTGTGTTATTAAGTTTTCTGAATTTCTTTCATATTTTACTGTTTTTAAATCATAATTGCTTTCGATTTACCGAATAGAATCATAAGTATAATTTAGTGGTACTTGATCCAATTCCCTGTGGGATCGACCTCACCTGTGTGAGATTTACTACTTGATTGCGTATACTTGCGTAGTGTTTAAAATTATAGCAACAAGTTTTTGGCGCCGTTGATTCTTAGGGGAATTGTATAAAGATTGATATTACATAAAATTATACTAACTTCTACTTTGGTTAATTTTTTTTGCTTATTTCTAATCTGTTTCTTTTAGATTAAATTTTGTAATATTATTAAAAATTAAATTTTGTTCTAATTTAGTTTTTCTTTTTAGTTTTAGTATTAATTTTGTTGTTTCAAATTTTTATCTTTTTAGTATTAATTTAGTTTTATTTTTCTTTTAATTTTACTAATGTGTTACTTATGAGTTTGACCTGCAAGATAAATCCAGATGTTATATCTTGAGGATTTTGCCCAACAACACAATGAACCATTCTATTCTCGCTTTGGAGGAGATTTAAAGAGCTTGGAGAGAGATGTTATCCCACTTTCTCAAGTGGATGTTTTACGTGGCTCTTTTATAACGGACTTAATGATGAAACAAGAAACTGGGTTGATTATGGAGCAGAGGTCACTGGAGCGCCTCTATTAATGAGAGGTTATGACGTAATAAATCTGTTGAATGATATGGCAGATTTTGATTACGACTGGCATTGGGATCCATCACTTCAGGGTTGGAGTCACCAATATCCACCTTATTGCCCAAATTCATCCCAACAAACTGAAAAAGAGGAGCAACTTCTATCACTTCTACAATCACTTCCAGGAGAGATTAACCGCTTAACTGACATGGTGAGATCCTTATGTGATAATTCAATGACTCATGATTCAGAATGTAATAACTCCAATGATGAAAGTTATGAGAGTTGTTGGTACAATGAAGAAGGGTCATTATTTGAATACAAGGAAGATAATGAGCCTACAATTGAAGATCAAGATCCTTGTGAAGAGGAAATCATTGAATATGAAATCACAAGCAAGGGTATGGATAGCCAAGTGGAGAGTGAGCAACAAGAAGAAGTGTTGTTAGATGAAAGTGTAGAAACTGTGACATTGGAGGATGAAGAAGAACATGGCATCATTGATTCGACTTCATCAATGATATTGACTAATAAACCACCAATGAATTCATATATTTCATCAACACCATATTATATCCTCTACAAGCTACAAAAGGCATCTCCCCAAGCTCATCATCCAAAGTCTTATGTTGTTGGTGCTGATTTTGGTTCAAACTCATCACTTGCCAAGCTTGAAGGCAAGTACAACAACAATTTTCAAGTTGTCTTGCATGACGCTTATTACGGGCGTCAACCGCTTGTTGATGTGGCGCTCAGGTAAGTCTCTCTCAACCACAATTTTATAATAACACATTGGGGACAATGTGCATCTTTAGTTTGGGGGGAGAGATTTAATTTTTTTCAGTTTATTTCAGTTTTTTTTTTCGTTTAGTTAGTTTTTTGTTAGTGTCATGTATTGATATCTGAGCTGGAATATTGATTGAACTACTGTTATTCACTTGTGCAATGGATTAAAATCTTAATTGTGTGCTTGACTCATAACTTTTTGAATTAAATTGGATGTGTATTAGAAGGTTGCTCATGTAGATGTAAAACATTTATTTTTGACGCATATCACTTTTGTTCTACTTGGATTGTGGAATGATTGGTTTAACATGGAATAGAATTTGTTTGACATACTCTCTTGAAGCGAAATTCTTGTTGATTTTTGTTTGGAAAGTGATTTAGGTAAATTTTCTTTGGATCGATTGAGCCTTTCAAGCCTACCTGAAAAGTTTTATCCTTAGTTTACCCAAAGTTGAGCCTTAGCCTATTTCAAAAAAATATAAATATATATATATATTTATATATTCACCACGTAACTAAGCTTAATTCGTTATCTTTAACTACTTTCATTCTCAACGTACCTTATTATGCCATAAGCTTTTAATCAAGTTTGGGGGGAGTAAATTGTTGTAAGTGGGGGAATAATTTTTGCAGTAAGAGATTAAAAAAAAAATTAAACAGTTGTTATGTGTTGTGCCTCTATTGAAAAAAGAGAAAGAAGAAAAATAAAAGAAAAATGAAATGTGATAATTTCTTCTTGAGAATCAATTGTGAACAATGAGGTAGGCACATAGGAAAAAATATGCAATCTCTTACTATCTTCTTTGGGATGAAAGAATGGATAAGTGTGGGTACTTGTTTGGTATAATTGTGCTTATGGTATAATGTATAATGTAGCCTAAATGACTTCTCATCTACCCGTTTTACCTAAGCCATGCTATTATAACCGAAAAAGACCTTTTGATTCCGAGCAAAAATTGTCAACATTAGTGGAGAGAGGTATGTCATCCAAACTTATTGAACATGGGTTAGCGGAATGTCGGAAAGTGTAGAATGGTTGTGATATGAATGTCAAAAGCGATGTTTTGTGCCTGTATGAATTACTTACTTCTGAATTATGCATCCAAGTTAGTTCGTAGAGTTATTGAGTTGAAATTCTGGTTATTGATTTGCTTGAAGTTGTGCAGGTGGTAGTGGTAGTTCAATCATTGGAAGGTTTAGTTATCTATTGCATTGTTTTTTTTCTTTAGTTTAGTTGAGTTTTAGCTTTACTCTAGGCGAGTAAAGATTCGGTTGGGGGAATTTGTTAGGCTATTTTTAGCCTAAGTTTTGGATCACAATTTATAGTTATTTTTCTTCTTTATTATTGTTTTTGGAATAGAATTACGCTTGTTTTCTTTGGTTTCGTGGTTTCAACACTTGGAATGTATAAATTGGACAAATTTCGGAAAACAGTGATCTATAAAATAGAGAAAATTTTGAAAGAGAATAAAGCTGAAACTTCAAGCCTAAATTCGACTATGTTCTGATCATATTTTGGAAAAAGTCAAAACATAAAAGTTTTAGATCTCTTTCTTATCTTTCCAACGCATCTTGAATCAGCCCATTTGGAGTTCGTATGAGAAAGTTATGCCCATTTTACTAAAAGATGTCGAAGCTGAAAATTCCATCTCGCCGCGGCGAGATTTCCATGGCCGCGGCTAGAAAGTCTGGGCAGAAACGTAGTTTTTTGATGCACTTTTGGCCGCGGCGAGACCACTTTTGGCCGCGGCGAGCGTCCGTACGGTCAGGGGTATTTTTGTCCAACGAACCCTAAAAATTAGATATAAATAGAAAACTGCGATTGGAAGTCAAGGGAAGCGATTTGGAACCCTAAAACACATCAGAAAGCGGCAGGAAGAGCAGAAGAAATCAAAGTGAAGATCCAGAGTCAATCCACCAACAGTTTTTTTCTTTATTCCTCTTTAATTTATTTATGTTGAATATTGCTATAGGAATGGTTATGGATTTGTTTCTGAACTAAATTTCCCATTTAGGGAGGATGATGATTGTTGTTTAATGTTTTGCCTAGTTAATGTTTAATTACCATTCCTCAATTCTTGTGTGTGAAATTATCTTAATTTGTTCTTAATTTCATGTTTAAGATTGATCACCTTGTGCATGCTCTATGATCTCAATTCGAAATCTGAAAAGTGAGAATTGAGAATGCTAAAATTAAGATAATCAATGTTCTATGTGAAACGAAAGTATTTGCATGACTTATGTGACGAGTAGATTATTGCTTAATGCTGATTTCATGTTAGTTTAATTAAGGAATTAATTAGATAACATGTGATTTAGAATCTAGAAGATCTGAAAGGAGCTAGGTTATTTCATAATCTGTCATTCACTCCAAGAATAGGATAGTAATTAAGCATTAACGATTTGGGTAAACAACAACAGGATTCTCCTCCCTATTGTCTCATCTTGCTCAACTTTAAATTGTGTTATTAAGTTTTCTGAATTTCTTTCATATTTTACTGTTTTTAAATCATAATTGCTTTCGATTTACCGAATAGAATCATAAGTATAATTTAGTGGTACTTGATCCAATTCCCTGTGGGATCGACCTCACCTGTGTGAGATTTACTACTTGATTGCGTATACTTGCGTAGTCTTTAAAATTATAGCAACAAAAACAACCTGGCGGCTCTGATACCAAATTGTAACACCCTAACTAACATAGGCGTATTACGTGATTTTTAAACATGCTGTGCAGCTCGTTGCTAGTCAACGAAGTTTATGGAAAACGTGGTTAATTAAAATTTTTGCTTTTTAGTTAAACTTATAAAATAATATTACAAAAGGCTCGGGATCCTGATTACAAAATCATTTACAAAAAGAGTTAACTGTTTATACAAAATAATTGTCGCCTAGCGACTAGTTACAAAATCAGCCATGCTGTCCCGAGGATCGTACTCTCCAGGCCTAACCGCCCCGACATGTACAACCTTCATAAGCTCGCTCACGGTCCATCAGCTTTAGCCTTGCCTTTACCTACACATAAACGTAGAACTGTGAGTCAACAGACTCAGTAAGAAAAGCATAATAATATTCATACATAAAACCCGGTCATGATCAGACGCCCATACCCCTGATCATAACCCTAACTGCCGTGTCCAACACGATACTGAGTCCCACTACCGCCGTGTCTAACACGGTACTGAGTCACTACTGCCGTGTCCAACACGGTACTGAGTTCTGAACGTTCATAGGGACGGTACTATTGACAAGTAACAGCCTGATGGGTCGAACCAGTCATACTCCGGCTGCTGGTCATACTCCATCCTGTACCGACGTGTTACGGTATCTTCCTGATCGGTCGAACCGGTCATACTCCGGCTGCTGGTCATACTCCAGCCTGTACCGACGGGATACGTCAATAGTACGGAACCACCAACCAAGTGTCAACCTGATCGGTCGAACCGGTCATACTCCGGCTGCTAGTCATACTCCAGCCTGTACCGACGTGACAGGGTTGGATGGTTCGAAGCCAACATACATAACTAATGTAATCTAACAGGCTTCCTACATGCACGCTAAACATGTAATCTACATATGCATACTGTTATACTAATCTTACCTGGATTCCAAATTCAGGTGTGCCGGTCAACCTGACTGGAACTTTAACTGCGCGGCGGATTACAGGCTCCTAAACCATAAACATCACAACACTATAAGTGACACGCTAAATCACTTCTCGGGGACTTAAACTAGGAACAAAAAGTTTCCCTATCGATGAAAAGCATGGCAGTACCCCCTAAAACATAAAATCGAGAGAATCCAGGGTTTCAGAATTTTCCCCAACCGGTAGACCGGTTGCCCAACCGGAATTCCGGTTCTGGGAAAATTCAGAACCCCATCCGGAATTCCGGATGCACAACCGGAATTCCGGTTCCTCGCATGCAGCAAACATAAAAAATCCATATCTTGCTCAAATCAACTCCAAATCAAATGAAACCTTCCAGACCTGTTCTATATATCCCCTAGAACATTTATAAAGCTTCAAAACCACCCAGAAAGCACAATAGCAAAAATCACCATTAAAGCTCAAGCTTTGAGTTCTAAACTCAAACTTGAGTAAAATCACCTAACATGCATTCAATCTATGCTTCAAACTCATAATCAAGCTTAAAACAACTTCAGAAACTAGAATCCAACTCATGCAAACACAACAGCCACCAAAACCTCAATTTTTCTTTGAAAACCCAAGCTTTTTACATAGAAAATCTATCCAACTAGAACAAGAAATTCAAGCAAGCAATTCAATCTAATTAAACCTACTTAACACAACATTTTAATCAAGGAAACAACAACAACAATAAACAGCAGCAACATCATCAAAATCATCATGCATTACTTAACTTTTCATTAAAAATTTCAAGAAAACAAAGTAAGAAACTAAACAAAGAAATATCTCAATTAGAATCACTTTGATCTTGCTAAAAACCAAGAATCAACCAAGAAAACCCAGCCCTTTGCACACCCCAAACCAGCCGAGAGAGAGAGGAAAAGAGAGAGAAAAGCTTTTCCAATTTTTTTCTATTTTTAAACTTTGTAATTTTTTTGTTAAAATGAAATAAAATCTCTTAACATATATCAATTCATTCAGCCAACACTTAGAGAAAATAAACACTTATTTTTCAATTAATAACTCACTAGAAGACAAAATACTAATGGGGCAAAAAGACAATTTTGCCCCTCCACACTAAAACCACATAAATCACGCCAAAGGGGTATTTTTGGGAAATTCTAAATTCCCGGCCCTTCCCGAAATTCCCAATGTCTAATAAACCGTCCCAAACTACTAACATACTAAGTTGTGATTTCTACTGAGCCAAACACCGAGTTCCAAAATACCGGGCACCGGAAATGCAAAATATGAAAACTACTGAATGACATAGCAATGCATTTCTGAATTCAATAAATAACAGAATAATAAATTATTTAAATAGCTATAAATAATTTCATAATTAAACGTGATTAACTGCTAATTTCCAAATTAAACTAAGCGGTCTTTACACGACTGGATGGGAAGCGGCTGAGCTTTATTCCACCTTGACCTGTCCCCATCAATTGGAGAACATTATGGAGGTTGCTGGAATCAAGCCTTCCACCTCAGGGACTTACCATCGGCCACCTCGCGACGCGGAGACACCCAACCACAACTACGGCGGCTTCTGGGCCTGGAGCCAAACGCATCTGATGGTCGGGGCCATGCTTCCTCTTCAGGATTATTTTGTTAATTTTCTAGTTTTTGTCGGCCTTGCGCCATACCAACTTATATCCCAAGCTTAGCGCCTGCTTTCAGGCTTATTTATTTTTTATGCCGCCCGGGGATGGGGATCTCTCCGCTCGGCGGAAATTTTGTATTTTTATGAACTTGTCTCCGTCCCCAAGAAGGGGAACAAACTTAAGGACGGTTTTCATGGGTTCCGGGCCCACCCTGCTAACGAAGGGGTGGTCCCGTATAACAGGCAGACTCAGGTTAAGGAGTATCGCCATCGCTTTTTCTTCTCCTCGGGATTCAGGGCAGTGGACCACCCGGAGCTCCTTACTGAGTGGGTGAGGATTCCTCCATATGAACGGACTGCACCTACTCAGGCCTTTCTTCGGAGAGCCCAGGCCTTTGCCTCTTACGACCGGGTCGATCTTGACGTCGGGGGTCTGGTCACTACGGAAAACTGTAGGAAGGCAAAACTCATCCTTTTGCATCAATCCGTGGAGGACTCTAACCTTTCCCGGGTCATCTGCCCCAATGTGAGGGCACCGGTCGCGGAGAAGACCTTCTGGGACGAGATCATCGCCACGGCAGAGAAGAAATACCAAAAGTATCTCTACCAGAAGGCCCAGGAGAAGGTGTACTCTAAGGCGCAGGCGGCTTCCGGGAGGATGGTCCGTGTGGGGAGCCCGGTGGAGAGAAGGAGTCAGGCGATTGCCGGGAAGCCCCTTCACATTGGGGATTCAACAGAGAGAAGGGCTCCCAGGCCACAGCCTTTGGTTCCAGAGCCGAACACTGGGGCTCCTGGTGCCAGCACTTCCGGCGCCGGCGGTAAGTCTCCTTTGGTAGTTCATTATGTTCCTTCTGTTGGCGAGTATGCCAGTCTTAGGCCCGTAGGGTTCGACGAGCGTCTGTATAGGTTTAGGATGCCCTCGACCCGGTGGGGGGATAACTTGAAGGAATTTTATTTTTCAAACTTAGGAGATTTCCTAGGTCAATCTCGGATGGGTTCTGGTCCTCCGGAGCCTGTTCCCTTAGGTCCTTCAGCTTACATTACATCCAGCTGGTTCCGGCCTTCGGACAGCTATCTCGGAGATGATGCTGCCAGCATAAAAATTCGGAACTTTGCTAGGGCCGAATTAGAGAGTCAGGGTAGGACTAGCTTATTTGTCATATCTTGTGTTGGTGGTTTCCCACGGATGTTCTAACACTTGCTTTCTTTTGTTGTAGCAGGTATCTCTATGGATGCCATCTTGGATCAGCTTGCTGGGGTTCACACTCCTGAGGCTCCTCCTGCCTTTACTTCTTCCCCGATGGCCCCTGCTCTAAAGATTTCTTCCAACGCTCCCCCCGACACTATTGATTTAGTGGATGACGAGGAGGTGCTACCGAGAGAAAGTCAACAAAAGCAATGGGGCTTTTCTGAGGAAGTTAAAGAAGGTGCAGGAGGGCTCCGGGCTCTTCCTGAGGAAGTTGAAAAAAGTGAAGAAGAGCAAGAGATTGCTCTGATTCGCAAGCGTAAGGGCAAAATGATTGCCCAGGAAGAGCCCAAGCGGCCTCGGAGAGCTGATACTCCGGCCCACGGTGTTGATGGTGGGGTCTCTCCCTTGGAAGAGCATACTGCCCCTCCCAACATTGTGCTTACTTCCTGGAGACGAGGCGCGGCAGGAGCTTCGGATAGCCAAGCATAACTATGCCATGGATGAATACTCCCAGGGGTTTGCTGAGGTGGAAGCCCTTAGGAGGGTTCTTCGGGTTGAGGTGCAAGACACCATCAACAACCTGGAGTACCAGGATCTGTGGGACCTAAATTTGGACCCCCTATCGAACTGGTTCCGTCGCTTCCTTGGGCCCACCTTGGCTCCCTTCGCCGCGGAGATGACTGGCGAGTTTGCTTCTCAGCTTACCCGGTGCGCGCCTAACCGGTCGCTACTTGTGCCTCCCTGAACTCCATCTTCCAGGTCTAGGACCTCAGCCACTCCCTCACTGTGGTAAGTGCTTTGTAATTTTGTTTTTCCCCTTATTCTTTTTTGGAGATTCTTTCTTACACTTGCTTTGTTGTTTAGCTTGCTGCTGAGGCTGGCCGCCTCTCCAAGAACATAATTAACCATGGCTTCGTTCTGTCTGATTTTGGGGACATGAACGAAGTCAGGAAGGTTCTTCAGGACCTCATTGCGGAGAGGCAGCTTTACCAGGAGGCTGCTGAGCGCCGGGAGGCTGCTGCCAAGGCCAATGAGGAGGAGGCTAAGCGGAGGGAAGCCCAGGCGAAGGCCATGATCCGGGATGAGGCCCAGCGGAGGGACAGGCTGGAGGCCAAGCTCCAAGAGGAGCTGAGGGCAGAAGGTGAGGCCGCTGCAAAGGCCAAGCGGGAGCTCCGGGAGGCTAGGGAAGCCTTGGACGAGATGGTTGCCAAGGTGAGATCCTTAGAGGAAACTCACCAGGTAAACTTAGAGTCCAGGGCTGCTCTAGCCGCGGAGCTGAAGGAGCTCAGGGACTTCAAGGAACAAGCCTCAAAGAAGGCAAAAAGAGCCGAGCTTCTTTCTCCCGTTTCCTGCAGCCGGTGCCCTAAGCGCTCGATGATGGAGTCTTCATGGCTTGGTCTACCAACGACCAAAATATCAAGCTTACCTTCTACCCCAAACCTGAGGAAATGATTGCCAAATTTCGGGTGAAGAAGAAGAAGCTTGATGCCATGGTAGAGGCGCGTATCAGACCTCGCCTTCCTCCGCGCATTGACTGAGCCGCTCGAGATAAACCCAGTACAACCAGGATTCCACCCACTTCTTTTATATATTTTTTTTCTTTTTATATATATGTATTTACATACAGCTACTTTGAGGCAATACATTTATGTAGCTGTTTTTTATTTAAAGGGGAGACAATTTTTAAGGCCTGTCCCCGGGCCATTTGTATATATTTTGACCTACCCTTTGGGCTAGGATGTTTATATGCGATCTCTTTTGCCACACATATTTCTCTTTTTTGACCTGTCCTTTGGATCAGAATTTTTATACTTATGCTTTTTATTTTTGTGCATACTCTTTTTTTTTTGACCTGCCCTTTGGGTTAGGATATTTTACTTAGTTTGTTTTCTGTCTGTCCGTGCGGTATACCCTAGTACCCCCCTGAGTGGCATAGAAACTTTGTTTTTAAGGCACTCAGTTTTATTCAACATGTGGAGGAGGTATACATTTGGACGGTACAAACTCTTTAAACAAAGTCTAAGTTACACTTTTGGCTATTGGTAATATTTTCTGAGGTGATCGGCATTCCAGGCTCTTGGCACAATGGTTCCATCCATTCTTTTTAGCTTGTAAGTGCCGGAGCCAATTTCGTCCTCGATTTCATATGGTCCTTCCCAATTTGGCCCAAGTACCCCCACTCCGAGTTTCTAGGTGGCTGGGAAGACTCTTCTTAAGACCATATCTCCAATAGCAAATTTTCTGTTTTTAACCTTAGAGTTAAAATACTTGGTCACCTTCTTCTGATAAGCTGCCATCCGTATTTGAGACTCATCCCGGAGTCCTTCGACTTGATCCAAAGCCTCTTGAAGCAAAGCTTGGTTCGTGGCTGGATCGTAAGTCGTCCTCCTGTGGGATGGGAATAACGTTTCTACCGGGACCATCGCTTCACAACCGTACGCCATTGAAAAAGGCGAGTGACCGGTCGTGGTTCTGGGGGTCGTCCGGTAGGCCCATAACACTCTTGGCAACTCTTCAGGCCAGTTGTTTTTGCAGGCCAGCAGCTTTTTCTTCAAGGTGACCTTTAGGATTTTATTGACTGCTTCCGCTTGACCGTTTGTTTGAGGTCTGGCCACCGCGGAGAAGCTTTTCACTACTCCGTGTTGGTTGCAAAAATCAGTAAATTCCTCACAATCGAATTATTTTCCATTGTCAGAGACTATTTTGAGAGGCAAGCCATATCGACACACTATGTTTTTAATAACAAAGTCCAGTGCTTTTTTAGCAGTTATTGTCTTCATAGGCTCAGCCTCCGTCCATTTGGTGAAGTAGTCTACTGCTACTATTGCATACTTTACTCCTCCTTTTCCTGTTGGCAGGGACCCAATAAGATCTATTCCCCATACCGCGAAGGGCCAGGGACTAGTCATCAGGGTGATTTCATTTGGTGGAGCTCTCGGTATGTTCGCGAACCTTTGGCACGAATCACACTTTTGGACGTAGTCTATGCAATCTTTTTTCATTGTTGGCCAGAAGTACCCTTGTCTCAGTATTTTCTTTGAGAGACTGGGTCCTCCCGTATGATCTCAACGGAACCCTTCGTGGACCTCTAGCATGATTTGTCTAGCTTCAGGGTCCGATACACACCTTAAATAAGGCATGCTGAGTCCTCTTCGGTAGAGAATTTGATCCATCATTACATAACGATGAGCCTGATACTGAATCTTCCGAGACAGTGCCCTTTCTTGGGGCAACTCACCTTTTGTTATGTATTTTATGATGGGGACCATCCAGCTGGGTTCTTGCCCAACCGTTAGCGTGGTCTCTTTTATTTTGATGCTTGGCTCTGCCAAGCGTTCCACTGGTACTACCCCCAACTCTTCGATTTCGCTATCCGAGGCTAACTTAGCCAGACAGTCCGCGTGAGCGTTCTTTTCCCGGGGGATTCTTTCTATTTTGTAGTCCGTGAACTCTTGGAGCAGCTCCCGGACTACTGTTACGTACGCGGCCATTCGCTCGCCGCGTGTTTGGTATTCTCTGGATACCTGGTTTACAACCAGTTGGGAATCACTATAGACTTCCACTCTTTTGGCTCCTACGGCTTTCGCTAATTTCAGCCCTGCTATTAGGGCTTCATATTCGGCCTCATTGTTTGAAGTTGCGAAGTCAAACCGTAGGGCCGCCTGGAGTCGCAGTCCGGTTGGTGATATCATAGCCACTCCGGCTCCGGAACCGTTTTCATTAGAGGCTCCGTTTACAAATACTCTCCATGTGGGCATTGGTGGTACCGGCGTATTCGCGGTTGCCTCGGCTTCGTTGCATTCAGTAATGAAGTCCGCCAAGGCTTGGCCTTTTATAGAAATTCGGGGCATGTAGTGCAAGTCGAATTGACTTAGCTCCATTGCCCACTTGAGGAGCCTTCCGGACGCTTCAGGTTTTTGGAGGACTTGTCGGAGCGGGTGATTTGTCAGAATTTTGATCGGATGTGCTTGGAAGTATGGCCTCAACTTTCTTGACGCCATCAAGAGACAAAACACCAGTTTTTCAATGACTGGGTATCTTGTTTCGGCCCCTATCATGCGCTTACTGACATAGTACACGGGATGCTGAGTTTTCTCTTCTTCCCGGACTAGGGCAGCGCTGACCGCGTGTTCGGAGACAGCCAAATAAAGAAATAGGTCTTCTCCGAGGATGGGCTTTGATAAGATAGGAGGCTTGGCCATGTGCTCTTTTAGCTTTTTGAATGCCTCCTCGCACTCGTCCGACCATTCGAACTTTTGGCACTTCTTTAGCACGTTGAAGAAGGGTATCCACTTGTCCGTGGACCGTGAGATGAAGCGGCTTAAAGCAGCTACCTTTCCAGTCAGGCTCAGGAGAGCCTGGATTTTTTCCGGATTTGCCTCAATCCCCCTTTGACTGACGATGAAGCCCAGGAACTTTCCTGATTTGAGCCCAAAGGTGCATTTCTTTGGGTTGAGCTTCATGCCGTATCTCCAGACCACTTCGAAGCATTCTTCTAAGTCGCTTGCATGGCTGTTGCATGCTTTGGATTTGACGAGCATGTCGTCTACATAAACCTCCATGTTTCGCCCCAGGAGGCCTTTAAACATCCGGTTAACCATTCTTTGATAGGTTGCTCCGGCGTTTTTCAATCCGAAGGGCATGACTAAGTAGCTGTATACCCCCTTATCGGTCCTGAAGCTAGTGCACTCCTAGTCCACCGTATGTATTTTTATTTGATTGTAGCCAGCATAGGCGTCCATGAAGGATAGCAGTTTGAATCCAGAAGTGGCATCTACCATCTGGTCGATCCTGGGTAGCGGGAAGCAGTCCTTCGGACAAGCTTTTTTTAGATCGGTGAAATTTATACAAACTCGCCAAGTTCCGTTCGACTTGGGCACCAGGACCTGATTGGCCAGCCACTCTGGATAGTATACGTCGCGGATCATGCCGTTAGTCAAAAGCTTGTCCACCTCTTTCTCCAGAGCTTCGGCTTTCACCGAGTCGAGCGGGCGTCGCTTTTGCTGGACGGGGGGCATGTCCGGATTGACGTTGAGTACGTGGGTGATGACATGAGGGCTTATGCCAGTCATGTCTTCTTGGCACCATGCAAAGATGTCGATGGCACCCTTCAGTGTTTTTATTATTTTTTCTTTTTCCTCCGGATCTAGGTTCTTCCCTAGACGGAGTACTTTGGTGGAGTCGAGGTTGCACACTGATACTTCCTCGACGTCCTCCATCTGTTCCACAATTCTTTCGGACCCCACACGGGGGTCCAATTCATCCTCTTCAGCCACTTCTGGCTCAGCTGACTCCCGGACCATTAGCACGGGCAGGTGGGTTGCGACATTGTAACATTGTCTCGCTTCCCCCTGGTTTCCCCTCACAGTTCCGATTCCGGCCTCCCGGGTAGGGAACTTCAGGCACAGGTGCCGAATCGATGTGACTGCGCCAAAATCTACCAAGGCCGGTCGGCCGAGGATCGCGTTGTAGGCTGTTGGGCAGTCCACCACTACGAAAGTGCAGTATTTAAATGTGCTCTGGGGGTGTCCGGGCACAAGGTGACTGGGAGCCTTACTTTTCCCATTGGGATAAGTGTCGTCCCGTTAAACCCTGTGAGCTGGGACCCACTAGGTGAGAAGTCCCGGTCCGTCAAGCCTATCGCGGTGAAGGCTTCTTTGAAGAGTAGGTTCATGGAACTCCCATTGTCGATTAGGACTCTGGCCACCACTTTATTCGCGATGGGGGTCTCTATGACCAATGGGTCATGATGAGGGAAGCGCACCGTTTTGGAGTCTTCTTCCGTGAACGTGATGGGTTGGTCCATCAACCAGGGCCTTTGAGCTGGGAGTTGAGTAACTTCCCACACCTCATTGTGTTTCGCGGCCCCTGCGTATCGCTTAAGCTCCTTGCGAGTAGTTCCTCCGATATGGGGAACTCCGAATATCATGGCTACCCTCCAATTAGGCCGGGGCGGCAGACCGGGGATATGCTGGGTGTCGCCCGCGGGAGCAGCTGGAGCCAATGCCCCTACTGTACCCCCCGGTGTTCCCTGAGGCATACCCGCAGTCGCCTGGCCCGGATTGAGGTGGGGCAACCTATTTTTGATCCACTCGTAGAGTTGGCCTAATCGTATTAGATTTTCAATCTCCTCCTTGAGATTTTTACATTCATTGGTGTTGTGACCAATGTCGTTGTGGTACTCGCATCTTTTGCTCGGATCTCTGCGGGAGTTATCTCTGTACAACGGTTGTAGTCTCCGGTAGTGTGTATTTTGTCTAGTAGCAAAGTACACACGCTCTGGGAGTCCGACAACTCCGTGTATTGAGTATACTGGGTGGTGTACCCCCTTTTCTGGCGCTTCTCTCCCGTCCAGGTGCTGCCCTTGGAGGATCTTTTACTCCTCGAGCCCTGGGAAGGGCACACGCGGACTAGCGACGAGTAGAGTGTGAAGGAGCTTGTCCATTCACTCCGGATGGGTTGCCAAAATGGGATGATGCTGGTGCCAAGGCTTGGCCCTGGCTATACCCGGGGGTAGCAGAGAATTGTATGCCACTTGCTTGTGGAGTGGCGGTCGGGGCAGTACTCGAGGGCGATACTCCGGGCATGTACCCTGCTATCCCGGTGGGATAGTATCCTCCGTAAGCCACGATTTGGGCTTCTTCGAGGTTGATATATTTTTGGACTCTCTTTTGGAAGTCCTGAAGGCTAGCAGCTCCTTCTTGCTACAGTTCGTTCCAGAAAGGAGTCCCAGTACGGATGCCTGCTTGGAGAAGTGCAAGCTGTTGTCCGTCGTCAACTTTCTTGGTTTTCGAGGCTTCCTCTCGAAACCTCTTTATATAATTCTTCAAGGTCTTGGTGGGCAGTTGCTTGATATTAGTCAAGGCACTGACCTCCAGATTGACCTTTCTTGCGGCGACAAACTGTCTCCAAAAGTTGGTCTGTAGCTTGTTCCAACAGCCTACGGATCCTGGTTCCAGTTTTTTGAACCATTCCTCCGCGGACCCACTTAGGGTAAGTGGGAAGCACAGACATTTGGCGTCATTGCTGACCCTCATGACTGTCATGACACAGTTGAACCGTGACAAGTGGTCGCTAGGATCGGAGTTCCTGGTATAAGCTGCCATTTCGGGCATCTTGAAGTTCTTAGGGAGCTCTGCCTCTAAGATGTGCTTAGCACAGGGTTCCCGATCCTCGCTGTCCGAGTCGGAGTCATCTCCTTTCTATCTCCAGGAGACTCGGGCAATGTCTTTTCGAAGTATGGCGAGTTCCGCCATAATTCCTTGATTGAACGTACCCGTGGAGACCGCGGGTCCGTATCTTTTTTGGTCAAGGTGATCTCGGAGATCACCTTGGTTACCGTTGATTTGATTTCTCAGATCAACGAGAGGACACCTCTGTCCTCTTCTCCCTCTACCCCCAGGTTCTTGGTGCACGGAAACGCTTTTTCAGTCCCCTCGATCCTAAGGGCCAAAGCTCCCTTTTTGGGGCTTGCCCCTCTGCGGACCTTTCCCTTTAGGGAAATCTGAGCGGACCTTTCGCGGATCCTGCGCCTTTTTCTTTCGCCCTGGGGTAGAAGTAGGGTTTTTTGTTTGGTTCCCTTCAGCAGGGTATCTTATAGGGCTAGGCTCCCTAGATTTCTGCTGTTGGGAACTAGGCGAAGACGTCGCTGGCTCCTTGTCAAGTCCAGCGGTCATTGCCTTGGGGTGCACGTGAATGCCAGCTGCCTCCATGGCTTTTTGCATGGCCAGCATCACTTCTTACATTTTCTGGTTTTGCGCTTTCTGAGCTTCAATCTCGGCTTCGTGATCGATAGCTTTTTGTCTGAGAAGCACCAGTTCTGAGTAACTACCTTCGTAATAGGCATACTTGTCGAGGTTTCCCTCGTAGTCATCATCGGGGATTATTTCCTCTTCCTCGGACTCCTCTGCTGCTCTTGAGGCTACATCTTCCTCATTCGGGTCTTGAGCGTCTTCAAGAGGGCGAGGCTGACGAGTACTTCTAGTCTCCACCATGTTTGTGAAGTCAAGTGTTTATCTACAGTGGCTTTCTTCAGCTCTCAATGAAAGCACCAAAATGTTGACCGAGATTTTCGGCAACTAATAAAATATTATAAAATTACCGAGCTGTAAGAAAGTGAGAGAAGGATTTTTACGTGGTTGGGGCATTAATGAGCCTTAGTCCACGAGTCTTCGTTATTTATGGATGTATTTAATACAGAGGATATACTTGGGAGAATTTCACCCTTATAAATACAGAGAATGTTCTTGGTGAGTATTTACTCTACTTGCTCATATGCAACCCAAGATTCTCGATCCCATTTAATGAGCTTTGAGGGGGTATTTATAGTATTTTTGGTGGGGTAATCCCTAGAATTGTCCTTACAAGTGTATCTGTATGTATCCATAAAGTTGGGTATTCCCAATGAATATACCATGGGTAATGCATGGTCAAATCCCTAGGTGCTGTAGGGTTTTTATGTGGAATGTCCTTATTGCCTTTTGATTGACGTGACTCTTCACAGTGTAGCCGTCGCTAGACTTAAATGATCATTACTGTGGCGCTGTTGGTTGGAGGTTGTGCCGTCAGACTTTATTGCGTGTAGCAGTCCCAACACGCTTCCTCCCATGCGGCATTTAATGCGACTTGATTGCTCAGGAGAAACCTTACACCTCGCGGAGATGCCTTAGCGTTATGTGGGCTTCCGGGAGCATACTTAGCTCCATGTGCCTTCTCCGGGACCTACGTCCTGGACGTTACCTTATGGCATAAAGACTTAGCAAATATTGTGAATTGCTTGATCCACGTGTCCCTGTCTGATTGGTCCACGTATATTGGGCAAAATTAGGGGCAACAATAACCATCTAGATTCTTTCTGAAGCTTAATCTAAATTTTTCATTAAATATTCCTATCTAAGTTGATATTTAGTTACCTATAACTAATCAACTTAAATCTGAATATCTTTTGGATTTAAAATTTCAAAATTAAGTTGAGGAATTTTAGGCATTGGTTATTAAGATTCTTTAGATATTTTTTAAGTTAATATCTTTTCGAATATTAACTTAAAATGGAATATTTTAGATATTTTTTAAGTTAATATCTTTTCAAATATTAACTTAAAATGGAATATTTTCAAATTAAGTGGTTACAACTTAATTTTTGATATTTAATTAAATTTAAATTTGAAAATATTTAAGTTCTAGATTTTTTTTCTAATACAACTTAAATTAGATAATTTTTAAAATTTTGTGGAAAAGATACTTAGTCAAATAAGATGTTTTCTAGATAGTTATTTCTAGACTACTTATTATTTCTAATATTAAATAGGAAAATATTATAGATTGTGAAATTAATTATTTATATAATTAATTTTGGTACAATTTATTTTAAGTATATTTTTCCTAGTATTAAACTAGAGATTAATAATTAAGCCTTCTCTACACTTAATTATTTATTTCTTGAATTTAATACATTTAATTAACCTGAAAATTAAATATCTAAGTTGATTTTCATCATCATACTTAAATATTTCTTTTTCATGACACTTAATTAAATAGAAAATTATTTTTAGTTGAAATTTATTTTTTCAACTAAATTTAAATAATTTTCAAAATATATTTTTTTCTTTATTTTATTAATCAAATTTTGAAATTGCATTTCTTAAATGCTGGAATTTCGAATTTTATTTGAAAAATAGATTAAAGTTGTAAATTATTTATTTTAATTTTGGACCAACTTAAATCAATGATTTTTTCATTTAATGATTAATTAAAATAAATGAAGTAAAATATATTTAATTAGAAAATGAATTAATTAGTCCATGAAAATCTAGATAGATATTATCTGTGTTTGCTTGAAGTATTTTTCTAGTGTATTTAATTAAATAGAAAATTAATATTTAAGGTTATTTTCATCATCATACTTAAATATTTCAAATTTTTCTTATATATTTAATTAAATAGGAAAATTATATTTTTTATTGTAAATTAATTTTATTAATTAATTTTGGGCCAACATTAAATTAGAATAATTTTTCCAGGATTTATTTTTATTTTAACAAGCAATTTCGAAAATTGTATTATTAAATACTTCAATTTTTTGAAATGCAATATATATTTATAGAAAATTAAATTTGAGTTGTAAATTAATTTAAATTAATTTTGTAACAACTTAAATTGAATATTTTTCTAAATATTTATTGGAAATTATTACTAAGATGGAAATAATTTATGTTATTTTCATATCCATCTGAGTAAAATTTATAAATATTAAATTAAAATTTATATTTAGAATTTTTCATTCTAAATTGGAAATTTTAATTGAATAAATATATATTTAAAATAAATAGATTAAAATAAGTATCAAAGAAAATACAACTCTCCTTAAATAATGAGCTTTACTATTATTAAGATATTCGATCTCCATTGTTGGTTTTACATCGCGTTTGTTTTAGTGAGTAATCCTCCCTAATGGAGGAGCGTTCATTAGCAATTTTGCACTGTTTAATCTCGAAAGATAAGTAGTTTGTATGTTTTTTATATGGTATGGATCACCCTAATGGTGGCGACCATATTTGACTTGCAAATTATGAAACAATGGTAGAAGCTCATAAGATAGAATTGCCTTGACTCTCGCCTAAACGGGACAACGCTGAATTCCAATCTTGATCGAATAAAAGGTTGCTAGAATGATTAACATTTTAGATGAGCTGATAACTCTATTCAATGGATGGTAGCTTTGACTCTCTTCTAAACGGGACACTGATATCAGTTTGTTGAAAACCTTGGAAATTATTTAGGATTGTATGTTTTAGTATTTTCACTTGTCATTCCTACTTGCTATAATTTAATAATTTCTGAATTGTGTATGAATTTATATTGAACCATGTTATTTTCTGTTATTAAATTGTAGTTTAATTTCGAATCTTCATTGTTGGTCTAACTTGGTTTGTTTATCTAATGAGATAAATCTCTAGTGGATTTTCACCATTAGACATACATAATAGTGTTAGATCTCGAAAGATAAATATTGTATATGCAACATCTAGTTGTTCATCAATTGATGACACCTTAGACTACTATTTTTACAATATGAAACAAGAAGATTGTATAAATAAGATTACTTTGACTCTCGCTAATCGAAGCATCGTTGGATTCTTATTTATAAACGAAATTATCCTAATTCCTCTTAGCTTATTCATTTCGAATTAGCTCAATAACATATCATTGGATGAATGGTCTATATATCATTTAATGTAAAGACCGCTTAGTTTAATTTGGAACTTAGCAGTTAATCATGTTTAATTATGAAATTATTTATAGCTATTTAAATAATTTATTATACTGTTATTAATTGAATTCAGAAATGCATTGCTATGTCATTCAGTAGTTTTCATATTTTGCATTTCCGGTGCCCGGTATTTTAGAACTCGGTGTTTGACTCAGTAGAAATCACAACTTAGTATGTTAGTAGTTTGGGACGGTTTATTAGACATTGGGAATGTCAGGAATGGCCGGGAATTTAGAATTTCCCAAAAATACCCCTTTGGTGTGATTTATGTGGTTTTAGTGTGGAGGGGCAAAATGGTCTTTTTGCCTCATTGGTATTTTGTCTTCTAGTGAGTTATTAATTGAAAAATAAGTGTTTATTTTCTCTAAGTGTTGGCTGAATGAATTGATATATGTTAAGAGATTTTATTTCATTTTAACAAACAAATTACAAAGTTTAAAAATAGAAAAAAAATTGGAAAAGCTTTTCTCTCTCTTTTCCTCTCTCTCTCGGCTAGTTTGGGGTGTGCAAAGGGCTGGGTTTTCTTGGCTGATTCAAGTGGTTTTTAGCAAGATCAAAGTGATTCTAATTGAGGTATTTCCTTGTTTAGTTTCTTACTTTGTTTTCTTGAAATTTTTAATGAAAAGTTGAGTAATGCATGATGATTTTGGTGATGTTGCTGCTGTTTATTGTTGTTGTTGTTTCCTTGATTAAAATGTTGAGTTAAGTAGGTTTAATTAGATTGAATTGCATGCTTGAATTTCTTGTTCTAGTTGGATAGATTTTCTATGTAAAAAGCTTGGGTTTTCAAAGAAAATTGAGGTTTTGGTGGCTGTTGTGTTTGCATGAGTTGGATTCTAGTTTCTGAAGTTGTTTTAAGCTTGATTATGAGTTTGAAGCATAGATTGAATGCATGTTAGGTGATTTTACTCAAGTTTGAGTTTAGAACTCAAAGCTTGAGCTTTAATGGTGATTTTTGCTATTGTGTTAATGGGGTGGTTTTGAAGCTTTAGAAATGTTCTAGGGGATATATAGAACAGGTCTGGAAGGTTTCATTTGATTTGGAGTTGATTTGAGCAAGATATGGATTTTTTATGTTTGCTGTCTGCGAGGAACCGGAATTCCGGTTGTGCATCCGGAATTCCGGATGGGGTTCTGAATTTTCCCAAAACCGGAATTCCGGTTGGGCAACCGGTCTACCGGTTGGGGAAAATTCTGAAACCCTGGATTCTCTCGATTTTATGTTTTAGGGGGTATTGCCATGCTTTTTATCGATAGGGAAACTTTTAGTTCCTAGTTTAAGTCACCGGGAAGTGACTTAGCGTGTCACTTATAGTGTTGTGATTTTTATGGTTTAGGAGCCTGTAATCCACCGCGCAGTTAAAGTTCCAGTCAGGTTGACCGGCACACCTGAATTCGGAATCCAGGTAAGATTAGTATACCAGTATGCATATGTAGATTACATGTTTAGCGTGCATGTAGGAAGCCTGTTAGATTACATTAGTTATGTATGTTGGCTTCGAACCATCCAACCCTGTCACGTCGGTACAGGCTGGAGTATGACTAGCAGCTGGAGTATGACCGGTTCGACCGATCAGGCTGACACTTGGTTGGTGGTTCCGTACTATTGACGTATCCCGTCGGTACAGGCTGGAGTATGACCAGCAGCCAGAGTATGACCGGTTCGACCGATCAGGAGGATACTGTAACACGTCGGTACAGGCTGGAGTATGACCAGCAGCCGGAGTATGACCGGTTCGACCGATCAGGGTGTTACTTGTCAATAGTACCGTCCTTATGAACGTTCAGAACTCAGTACCGTGTTGGACACGGTAGTAGTGACTCAGTACCGTGTTGGACACGGCAGTAGTGGGACTCAGTATCGTGTTGGACACGGCAGTTAGGGTTATGATCAGGGGTATGGGCGTCTGATCATGACCGGGTTTTATGTATGAATATTATTATGCTTTTCTTACTGAGTCTGTTGACTCACAGTTCTACATTTATGTGTAGGTAAAGGCAAGGCTAAAGCTGATGGACTGTGAACGAGCTTATGAAGGTTGTACATGTCGGGGCGGTTAGGCCTGAAGAGTACGATCCTCGGGACAGCAAGGCTGATTTTGTAACTAGTCGCTAGGCGACAATTATTTTGTATAAACAGTTAACTCTTTTTGTAAATGATTTTGTAATCGGGATCCCGAGCCTTTTGTAATATTATTTTATAAGTTTAATTAAAAAGCAAAAATTTTAATTAATCACGTTTTCCATAAACCTCGTTGACTAGCAACGAGCTGCACAGCATGTTTAAAAATCACGTAATACGCCTATGTTAGTTAGGGTGTTACAATTTGGTATCAGAGCCGCCAGGTTGTCTTCCGAAGATCATCACGACATGTACAATCATCATCAGCAGTTAGCTCGTTTCACGGTTCAGTAAGCCTTTATTGCTTTAGTAGTTTATTTATTTATTTATGAAAAAGAAAAGCCTGTTAGGAAGCATGTTAGTAGCCTGATAGTAGAATAGGCGCATGTTTTGTTTTCAATTTCCAAATTAAGCGGCATTAGAAAGCTCTTCTTGAATACGACCTAATATGCCAACTCTGGGTTTCGCAGGCGGTTCTAACTAGATGGACGCCAGGCGGACCACCAGGAGTCAGGGCAACTCAGTAGGGTCGAATCAAGGTCAGGGAGCTCAGTTTCCCCCGCCAGTTAGGGGCCGAGGTAGAGGTCCCCGAGGTAGGGCTCGTGGTCGGGGTGATGAGAACCCGCCACAGGCTGCCCAGGCTCCCCCAGCCGATCAGGGAGCCCAGAATTGGGAGGTTCTGTTTATTGAGATGCAAGCCCGGATAGAAGAACAAGACCTCGAGATTCAGAGGTTGAGACAGCAGGGTGCTCCTGCAGTTCCAGTGCCCGTAGTTACAGTGGCACCTGCCCCTGCTGCCCAGGCCGAGATAGTGGTGGCGGCCAATAGATTGGAACCTCTGTATAAACGGTTCCGGAAGCAAGCACCTCCGGTTTTCTTGGGAGGTCCAGACGTGATGAAGGCCGAACAGTGGCTGACGGTGATCACCAAGATCTTGAACTTCATGGGTGTCACCGGTAATGATAGAGTGGTGTGTGCCACTTTCCAGTTCCAGGAGGACGCTCTGGTCTGGTGAGACATGGTGTCTCAGATTCACGACGTCACATACATGACCTGGGAAAGGTTTCAGGAACTCTTCAACGCCAAGTACTATAATGAGGCGGTCAGAAGCGCCAAGAGGAAAGAGTTCGCTCACCTGACCCAGCGTGAGAATATGAGCGTAACTGAGTATACTACTCAGTTTGACCGGTTGGCGAGGTTAGCCTCGGGAATTGTGCCAACCGACTTCAACAAGAAAGAGAAGTATCTGGACGGGTTAAATGCGAAGATCAAACACGATTTGATGATCCCCACGGACGACAACACCACCTATGCTCAGATGGTGGAGAAGGCACTGCGAGCTGAGGGCGCAGTTGGGTGTATGTCGGAGTCAGCTAGTACTCCGGCGAGTGGCGGGGCTCCTACCCCTCCTGCATCAGGCTTTAGCAGGGGGAGTAGTGGTTCGGCCATTGATCAGAGGAAGAGAGCACTCACTGCTTCCGGTGGCTCGAGTCAGAACAAGAGGTTCCGAGGGAACCAGAACAGAGGGAGTCGTCCTGGTGGTACTGAGACCCGATTCTCCTATCCCGAGTGCCCTAGCTGCAAAAGGCACCATCGGGGTGAGTGCAAAGGTCTGGGCTGCTTTCACTGTGGCATGCCCGGACACTTCAAGAGGGACTGTCCCCAGCTCCGATCAGAGGCACCGAGAGCTCCGGCGATACCCACTCCAGCCAGGGTGTTCGCCATCACTCAGGCTGATGCAGATGCCAGCCCATCAGTCGTCACAGGTCAGCTTTCTGTTAATAACTCGCTTTACTCAGTGCTGTTTGATTCTGGGGCTACACATTCTTATGTGGCGGCCAGAGTCTTTAGTAAATTGGATAGACCGTACGATAGATATGAATCAGGGTTTGGAACGCTATTACCTGGCGGAGAGTTGGTTATCTCCAACAGGTGAATTAGGTGTATGCCGATCAGGATAGATGGTAGGGAGTTAAGTGCTGATTTGATAGAGATGAGTTTAGTAGAGTTCGATATTATTTTAGGAATGGATTTCCTATCTAAATATTCGGCGAGCATTGATTGTAAAAGGAAGATGGTGATCCTCCAACAGGAAAGTGAAGAACCATTTGTGTTTGTTGGTTCAGTTCAGGGATCCCGGATCCCGGTGATTTCGGCCATGTCAGCTAGAGATTTATTACATGGCCGTTGTTTAGGGTTTCTGGCCGTGGTGGTGGACACCACTCGGCCAGATACCATTCGGCCAGAGGACATCAAAGTGGTTCGGGAATTTTTTGATGTTTTTCCCGAAGAACTTCCAGGGTTACCACCTCAGCGAGAGATTGACTTTGTGATAGACTTGGCACTAGGGGTGGAACCGGTTTCCAAAGCCCCATATAGAATGGCTCCAGTTGAACTTAAGGAATTCAAGATTCAGCTCCAAGGGTTGCTTGACCTAGGATTTATTCGGCCCAATGTGTCACCCTGGGGAGCCCCGGTTTTATTCGTCAAGAAGAAGGATGGATCTATGAGGATGTGCATCGACTATAGAGAATTGAACAAGCTAACGGTGAAGAATAAATATCCATTACCTAGGATCGATGATTTGTTCGATCAACTTCAGGGGAAGACGGTCTTTTCTAAGATTGATCTCCGTTCGGGTTATCATCAGTTGAGAATCCGAGACGAGGACATTCCGAAGACGGCTTTCCGCACTAGGTATGGACATTACGAATTCCTGGTTATGTCATTCGGACTAACCAATGCTCCTGCAGCATTCATGGACTTGATGAATAGAGTATTCAATGATTTCCTCGATATCTGTGTGATTGTGTTTATCGACGACATCCTCGTGTACTCTCAATCAGAAGAGGAGCATGAATTACATCTTCAGATAGTACTGCAACGGCTTCGAGAACATAAGCTTTATGCCAAGTTCAAGAAATGTGAGTTCTGGCTATCTCAGGTGTCCTTCCTAGGGCACATTGTGAGCAAAGATGGGATCAAGGTGGATCCCGGGAAGATCGAATCCGTCAGGGATTGGCCGAGACCGAAGACAGTGACAGAGATCAGAAGCTTCTTGGGTTTACCTGGGCACTACCGTAGGTTCGTGGAAGGGTTTCAAAAATTTCAATGCCCCTAACCGAGCTTACAAAGAAGAATCAGTGATTTATTTGGTCAGACAAGTGCGAAGCTAGTTTTCAGGAGCTAAAGCAGAGGTTGATTACCGCTCCAGTGCTAGCTTTGCCTTCAGACAAGGAGAAGTTCGTAGTTTATTGTGACGCATCCAAACAGGGTTTGGGGTGTGTATTGTGTTGGAATTTATTTTACCAGGATCTTAGATCTACTCACAAGTATGTTGATTAACACCCTAAATATGAACTTTCTAAAACGATGAAATAAACACATATAAAGTTTAGGAAACCTTACATTGGGTGCAGCGGAATATAATGACTCCTTCCGTTCAGATATCTAGCCCTTGATTCCTTTCTGTAGCAGAGCATTATCAATATCTGAACCTGGATCTCTTTCTCTGAATCTTTGATGCTGAAACTCCTTCTTGCTGAATGTCTTTCTTCACGATCTTCCTCACTATGATTGAGGTATCACTTGCTGTGTGTGGGCACTACTCATACACTAAGAATTTTGAAATTCAAGAGGGAAGATAAAGAAGAAGTGGCAGCTAAAGATAGGGAGAGAGAAAGGCTCAGGTTTTTCTCTGAAGGAAAAATAGAAAATTTAAGTGTAATTTTCCTGAAGCCTTCACTATCTATTTATAGAATTCCACTAGGGTTAGGTTTGAATTATTTGGCATTAAAATAATGAAAATATCAGTTTAAATTTCCTACAAAAGTGGCAGGCCCTATACTAGTGGATTTGGGCCTCACTTTTTGCAATTTTGCAGTTTTACCTTTTCTGCATCTGATTTTCTCAAAAATGTCAATTTTCTAATTCAACCATTTAAATGCCAATTCTAACTATTTAATAACTATAAATAATTATTAAATAATATTGTCATTTATCATATTTATTAATTGAACCATACAAAGTATCATAATTAACAAATATGCCCCTATAAACTCTTTTTTTACAATTTCGCCCTTACTTAGTGAAAAATTCACAAATAGACATAGTCTAAATTGAGAATTATAATTGATTAATCAAAACCAATTACATGAGTCTTACAAGCAATATTATCTCAACTAGTGGGGGGACCATGGGTCTATATAACCGAGCTTCCAATAAGTAGATCAAGAATTTAGCACTAAAATTCACTGACTTATTAATTCTTCGTTGAATCCACGCATAGAACTTAGAATTGCACTCTCAGTATATAGAATGCTCTATATGTTCCACCATATAGACACATCATTAGTTATCCATCGTTATAATCCTAATTCGATCAATGATCCTCTATATGAATGATCTACACTGTAAAGGGATTAAATTACCGTTACACCTTACAATGTATTTATTCCTTAAAACACTTGACCCCGTATAAATGATATTTCAGCTTATGTGAAATGAGTACTCCACCATTTATGTTCGTTTGGTCAAGCTCGAAGGAGATCATCCTTTGCTTACTATTCGCCAGATAGAAGCTATAGATTCCATGTTTATGATAGCGCTCCCACTCAATTGCACTACCGTGTTCCCAAAATGTACGTATCACCCTGACCTAAAAGTAGGCTTAACTAACAAATCAAAGAACACGAATAGCCTCTAGAGATTGAGCCTAATCATATCAGGATTAAGATCATTTGATCTAGGATCAACTAGGCGATATTGACTTGAATAGATATTACGGTAAGTTTAATAAATCTAAGTCAAAGTTCAATATCGGTCCCTTCCGATGCATACTCCATGCATCCAACCTGAGCTTTACTTTAACCAATGTTCTGGAAAGAACATAGTATTTCTCCAAATACAAGTAAACTCTTGTTGTAGATTATCATATCAGTAAAACCCTATGTCTGATAAATCTAGGAAACTTTATTCACATAGTCATGTTTACTTTCCAATGTGTTGACGGCACAATAAACAGGATCAAGTATGTGAAAAGGGTTTCAGATGAATTTATACATTATGTACATATAATCATGAAATAAATCATGTGAACCATGCAACATTAAATGTTATTTCTGATCTATATTAATAAGTAAATCTGATTATATTGAAATGAGTTTTATTTAGGGCATAAAACCCAACAAACTCCCACTTGCACTAATATAAAACAAAAAGTGCGTTTCAAATAATCTCAACACCTCGATATACAAATCAAGTGTAGTAGTAGTAAACTCCTCGTAATAGGATCTGAAAGGTTGAATTAACCACAACCTTTTCTCCACTATTACTCTTCCTTAATCACAAAATCATTGATAATGTGAAATTCCTCTCTATATGTTTACTCTCTTGGGATACTGGATTCTATATCTTTGGCAACTACTTTTGGTTAATCAGGAAATTAACACTAGTAGTTTAAGGCAATTTGGATTGATGCCAAAAATGTATAGAACTTTCCTTAGACTGAATAAGTACCTTTCCTGCAGCTTTAACATTCAGTCTCTCTCTGGTAGACCTAGAGACTTCAGATAGGTTTTTACACTTCTCTAAAATCACTGTTCCACCCCCAGAGTAATCACCATCTTATCAGAAAGATTTACTAGCACAAAGTCAAATTTCGAAATCTGATATGGTGTAGTCTAAGAGTTTTAAACACACCCTTATAGACTAACATATAGTTCCTCTTCTTTATCTTAAGATTTACTTGATTGTCTTCCAATGTTCTTCTCCTGGATTAATCTGATACCTACTCATTACTCCCACTCAACAGCAGGTGTCTGGTCTAAGGCATACAAAAGCATATCTAAGACCTCTCACTGTTGATATAAGAAATTCTTTCATGGCTTTATCTTTTTCTGGAATAGTTGAGACTTTTCCTTAGATAAAATCTATGCCTAAGAAGTTGTGAAGCTTCTATAGATTGCCATTAGAAAGAAAATGCTTCAGCATCTTACTAAAATAAGTTGCTTGCATTAGAGTAAGTAATTACCAGGTATACCATAAGCCATAGGTTTAGATAAACTCAAACCTATAATACTAGGAACAGGAAGTTTGTTAAGTCCATTGAATGGACTTATAAACGAAATTTCCTTTTATGTCCTTGTAATAGAAAACTTTAGGTTATTCCATGTGAATGGATTAAACCATAGTTCTATTGTCTTTCTTCTTAGTTTCTTATCTTGACAATCCATTACTTGTTTAAACTCACAATGGATTTTAATCACTAGTGTCTCCCAAGTCATAAGAAGGTGAGTTCCTAGAAACTCTCCCACTACGACAAGGTACTGTGAATTATGTCGAAGAAAACTAAATGGTATTGATCTCTTCGGTTGTGACAAGACAACAGAGGCAGTGGGATCATCATATGTTATATAAGATGATAGAACACTTTTAGAATCAAGAAAAAAATATCTCCTTTATTTGCTACTTGTTTTCAGACTTAGTCATTATCTTAGAAAAGTAGTATTTGTTTGAACAAACACTTTCTTATCTATTGACAATGGGATGGTCCACCCCTAATCACTTAGAATAGCTAAGAAACCATGGTTAACAGTTCTAGCTTTTCTTAAGATTTTGATTAGGTCATCCATGAATCTAGTAATGATTTAAATTAAGTATACAACCATTACATCATTCTGAAATTGTATTACCATAGAAGTAATTAGGAAACGACTAGTAACTAATCATCAATATGCAACTCGAAATTTCTGGGGAGGTAAGTTTGGATATAATTCAAAAATCAATTTAATGATCTTTGAACTGCATATCTACTAACTATTTCTCCACCCCTATCAGTTCGCAAGATCTTTAACCACTTACCTTAATGGTTTTAACCATTGCTAGAAATTAATGAAATTTTCAAACATTTCAAATTTCTTTGCTAAAAGGTATAATCTAGAGTTATCGTTTTAAGAATACAACGAAAAACTCATATCCACCCCTGAATGTACATCCATCTGCGAATGAGATGAACTACTTTCAGTGGATATAGGCATATTAACTCTTTGCAGAGATTGATCTTGTCAAATCCACTATGAACAAGATACAAATGCCATAGATTAAAAAAATGTGGTAGTGTCTTTTGATGACGTAGGTTTAGTTACATCAAAGAGTTCTTAGAATAATGCAAGTGGATCCTGGTCACAGAATACCTAACTCATATTCCATACAGTTTGAATCCATTAATAAAAGATGGATATTAAACACTTGAGAAAGTGTAACTGTATTGTATCTGGAATTAGAAATATAAGAAAATATCTGTTTGGATTCTAAAATTAAAGTCAAAGACTTAAATTCAACCAAATATAATGAGTAATTCTTTCTTGGACCACCACTACTAATACAAACTCTAAGTCAGATTTGCCCATACAAGTAGGAGATTTCTAAGATTGAGGATTTATATCAATTGGGAATAGAATTTCGGGATTATAATCATATGCGTCATTTAATTTCTCAATATAGAATGACATGAAATGATTTATAGACCATTCATCCAATGATATGTTTTTAAAGCTAATTCGAAATGAATAAGCTAAGAGCAATTAGGATAATTTCGTTTAAAATAAGAATCCAACGATGCTTCGATTAGCGAAAGTCAAAGTAATCTTATTTATACAATCTTCTTGTTTCATATCGTAAAAATACTAGTCTAAGGTGTCATCAATTGATGAACAGCTAGATGTCGCATATACAATATTTATCTTTCGAGATCTAACACTATTATGTATGTCTAATGGTGAAAATCCACTAGGGATTTATCTCATTAGATAAACAAGCCAAGTTAGACCAACAATGAAGATTCGAAATTAAACTACAACTTAATAACAGAAAATAACATGGTTCAATATAAATTCATACACAATTCAGAAATTATAAACATATAACAAGTAGGAATGACAAGTGAAAATACTAAAACTTACAATCCTAAATAATTTCCAAGGTTTTCAACAAACTGATATCAGTGTCCCGTTTAGGCGAGAGTCAAAGCTACCATTCATTGAATAGAGTTGTCAGCTCGTCTAAAATGTTAAACATTCTAGCAACCTTTTATTCGATCAAGATTGGAATTCAGCGTTGTCCCGTTTAGGCGAGAGTGAAGGCAATTCTATCTTATGAGCTTCCACCATTGTTTCATAATTTGCAAGTCAAGTATGGTCGCCACCATTAGGGTGATCCATACCATACAAAACACTTACAAACTACTTATCATGCGAGGTTAAACGGTGCGAAATTGCTAATGAACGTTCCTCCATTAGGGAGGATTACTCACTAAAACAAACGCGGTGTAAAACCCACAATGGAGATCGAATATCTTAATAATAAAGCTCATTATTTAAAGAGAGTTGTATTTTCTTTGATTCTCTTTATTTAATCTATTTATTTTAAATATATATTTATTTAATTAAAATTTCCAATTTAGAATGAAAGAATTCTAAATATAAATTTTAATTTAATATTTATAAATTTTACTTAGATGGATATGAAAATAACATGAATTATTTCCATCTTAGTAATAATTTCCAATAAATATTTAGAAAATAAATATTTAAGTTGTTACAAAATTAATTTAAATTAATTTACAACTCAAATTTAATTTTCTATAAATATATATTGCATTTCGAAAAATTAAATTATTTAAGAATACAATTTTCGAAAAATGCATATTAAAATAAAAAATAAATCCTGGAAAAATTATTCTAATTTAATGTTGGCCCAAAATTAATTAATAAAATTAATTTACAACAAAAAATATAATTTTCCTATTTAATTTAATATATAAGAAAAATTACAAATATTTAAGATGATGATGAAAATCAACTTAAATATTAATTTTCTATTTAATTAAATACACTAGAAAAATACTTCAAGCAAAAATATCACCTATCTAGATTTTCCTTTGACTAATTAATTCAATTTCTAATAATATACTTTAATTCAATTTATTTTAAATTAATCAATAAATGAAAAAATCATTGATTTAAGTTGATCCAAGAATTAATTAAAATAATTAATTTACAACTTAATCTATTTTTCAAGATAAAATTCGAAATTCTAGCATTTAAGAAATGCAATTTTGAAAATTGATTAATTAAATAAAGAAAAAATATATTTTGAAAATTATTTAAATTTAGTTAAAAAATTAAATTTCAACTAAAAATAATTTTCTATTTAATTAAATGTCATGAAAAAGAAATATTTAAGTATGATGATAAAAAATCAGCTTAGATATTTAATTTTCAAATTAATTAAATGTATTAAATTCAAGAAATAAATAATTAAGTGTAGAGAAGGCTTAATTATTAATTTCTAGTTTAATACTAGGAAAAATATACTTAAAATAAATTGTACCAAAATTAATTAAATAATTAATTTCACAATTTATAATATTTTTCTATTTAATATTAGAAATAATAAGTAGTCTAGAAATAACTATCTAGAAAATATCTTATTTGACTAAGTATCTTTTCCACAAAATTTGAAAAAATATCTAATTTAAGTTGTATTAGAAAAAATCTAGAACTTAAATATTTTTCAAATTTAAATTTAATTAAATATCAAAAATTAAGTTGTAACCACTTAATTTGAAAATATTCCATTTTAAGTTAATATTCGAAAATATATTAACTTAAAAAATATCTAAAGAATCTTAATAACCAATACCTAAAATTCCTCAACTTAATTTTGAAATTTGAAATTCAAAAGATATTCAGATTTAAGTTGGTTAGTTGTAGATAACTAAATATCAACTTAAATAGGCATATTTAATGAAAAATTTAAATTAAGCTCCAGAAAGAATCTAGATGGTTATAATTCTATATTTAATTAAATACAAGAAAATACATATAGTTTAGCTTAGAATAAAAAATTCTTTAAACTATAATTTTCTTAAATTAATTTCAAAATAAATGAAATTAATTATGTTGCTAATCAATTTTATTAGGTTAAACTAGTTTAATTAACCTAGTACAGTTATTCAAATCAGGCAAATGGGCCTTGACAATTGGGGTGGTTTGTGTGAGGGGGTGCTGGGTTCAGTATGTCGTACCCACTTCTATGGCTCCCAACTCTCACACAAGGCCCAAAAGAGAGGAATTTAACCTTAATAAGAACAACTGTTATTAATTGAATAGGCCCAAAAACTAAATGGGCCTAAATAAATTCTATCAATAACTATGATAATTTATTTTAGCAACATTAACCTATATGCATCTATAATAAAATTAAACACATAGGCTCACACAGGCACACTTTGGATGGGTCCTATCATGTTGCTAGGTCATACACAGATGAAAGAAGATTGTAAATATACCTGTTACAAATTATTATCTTGACCAAGGGAGCCATCAGATCATTAGATCTGGCAAAAAGTAACCATGGCTATTTGCAATCAAGTAATAATAGGTTTTGAAAACTTACACATAAGCTAAAACACATACTCCTGCAACAAGGTTAGCTGGATAGTTCGATGTAGGATTTATTTAATTTTAAATTAAATTATTAATTTCGAAATAATTAATTAAATAAAAAATAATTTTCGAAAATTTAAAAAAAATATTTCAAAAATTCGAAAGTTTAAAAATAATTTAAAATTAAAATTAAACCTACAATTTTGAAAAATTAGGTTTCAACCAACCTAAATATCATTTCAAAATTTGCTAACTGCTTTTAAATTTTAAATGTTATTTTATAAATAAAAATTAAATAAAAAATTAGAAAAGATAAATGAATATTTTTTTTCAAATTTTAAATGTAATTTAAATAAATAAAATAACAAAATTTAAAAAATTAGCAAAATATCTTATATCATTTAAAAATTACATGATTATAATTATCTTATTTTAAATTTAAATAAGGTCAAAATATCTAAAAAAGATTTTATTTAAAAAATATATATAAAATCTGACCTTAAATTTAAAATTAAGATAAGATATAATCAAATTTAAAAATAAGATAGATTTTTAAGCAAGAAGATAGATACTAATTCTATTCAAATTCAAATTACACTAATATCTTGAATTAAATTTAAAAAATATTAAATTAATTCAAAATGATAATTAGAATTGAATTAGGAATAGTAATAGTATATATACAAAACTATACAAAAAAATCGGAAGTTAATTCCATGAAAAAGCATGAAAAATCGAAGAAAAACGAAAAAATTGTGAGCTGTACGGACAGTTTTCGCGATCGCAGGAAAATTTCAGCACACCTCCGATTTTTTCAAATCTTCAAAAATTCATAACTAATTCAAATAAAATCGAAATTGAGTTCTGTAAAAGGCTAACTTGCTTAATTTTTTTCCATAATATCCAATAAAAATAATGCCAGAAACAGAATCGCAATTATTTTTCACGAAAATTTACAAACATCAATCAATCATCAAATAACACTCAATACAACATGATACCATCCAAAAAACATACAAACAATCGTTTTAAAGTCCAAATTTCTTGCAAGTAAATCAATTACCATGGCTCTGAGGCCAGTTGTTGGAATTTATTTTACCAGGATCTTAGATCTACTCACAAGTATGTTGATTAACACCCTAAATATGAACTTTCTAAAACGATGAAATAAACACATATAAAGTTTAGGAAACCTTACATTGGGTGCAGCGGAATATAATGACTCCTTCCGTTCAGATATCTAGCCCTTGATTCCTTTACGTAGCGAGCATTATTAATATCTGAACCTGGATCTCTTTCTCTGAATCTTTGATGCTGAAACTCCTTCTTGCTGAATGTCTTTCTTCACGATCTTCCTCACTATGATTGAGGTATCACTTGCTGTGTGTGGGCACTACTCATACACTAAGAATTTTGAAATTCAAGAGGGAAGATAAAGAAGAAGTGGCAGCTAAAGATAGGGAGAGAGAAAGGCTCAGGTTTTTCTCTGAAGGAAAAATAGAAAATTTAAGTGTAATTTTCCTGAAGCCTTCACTATCTATTTATAGCATTCCACTTGTGGTTAGCTTAATTATTTGGCATTAAAATAATGAAAATATCAGCTTAAATTTCCTACAAAAGTGGCAGTCCCTATACTAGGATTCTTTGGGCCTCACTTTTTGCAATTTTGCAGCTTTTACCTTTTCTCGTATCCGATTTTCTCAAAAATGTCAATTTTCTAATTCAACCATTTAAATGCCAATTCTAACTATTTAATAACTATAAATAATTATTAAATAATATTGTCATTTATCATATTTATTAATTGAACCATACAAAGTATCATAATTAACAAATATGCCCCTATAAACTCTTTCTTTACAATTTCGCCCTTACTTAGTGAAAAATTCACAAATAGACATAGTCTAAATTGAGAATTATAATTGATTAATCAAAACCAATTACATGAGTCTTACAAGCAATATTATCTCAACTAAAGGGGGGGACCATGGGTCTATATAACCGAGCTTCCAATAAGTAGATCAAGAATTTAGCACTAAAATTCACTCGACTTATTAATTCTTCGTTGAATCCACGCATAGAACTTAGAATTGCAACTCTCAAGATATAGAATGCTCTATATGTTCCACCATATAGACACATCATTAGTTATCCATCGTTATAATCCTAATTCGATCAATGATCCTCTATATGAATGATCTACATTGTAAAGGGATTAAATTACTGTTACACCCTACAATGTATTTATTCCTTAAAACACTTGACCCCGTATAAATGATATTTCAGCTTATGTGAAATGAGTACTCCACCATTTATGTTCGTTTGGTCAAGCTCGAAGGAGATCATCCTTTGCTTACTATTCGCCATGATAAGCTATAGATTCCATGTTTATGATAGCGCTCCCACTCAATTGCACTACCGTGTTCCCAAAATGTACGTATCACCCTGACCTAAAAGTAGGCTTAACTAACAAATCAAAGAACACGAATAGCCTCTCGAGATTGAGCCTAATCATATCAGGATTAAGATCATTTGATCTAGGATCAACTAGGCGATATTGACTTGAATAGATATTACGGTAAGTTTAATAAATCTAAGTCAAAGTTCAATATTCATTCCTTCCGATGACATACTCCATGCATCCAACTCCGAGCTTTACTTTAACCAATGTTGGAAAGAACATAGTATTTCTCCAAATACAAGTAAACTTCGTTGTAGATTATCATATCAAGAAACCCTATGTCCGATAAATCTAGGAAACTTTATTCACATAGTCATGTTTACTTTCCAATGTATTCGCACTGTGAAACAAATGGATCAAGTATGTGAAAAGGGTTTCAGATGAATTTATACATTATGTACATATAATCATGAAATAAATCATGTGAACCATGCAACATTAAATGTTATTTCTGATCTATATTAATAAGTAAATCTGATTATATTGAAATGAGTTTTATTTAGGGCATAAAACCCAACATATTGATGCAAGTCGATCGGGTTATCGCTTATGCCTCCCGACAGTTAAAGGATTATGAACAGCGATACCCGACTCATGACCTAGAGTTGGCCGCGGTAGTTTTCGCATTGAAGATTTCGGGCGTATTACCTTTACTGGGAAAAGTGTGAAATCTTTACCGACCATAAAAGTCTCAAGTATTTCTTTACTCGAAGGATTTGAATATGAGACAAAGGCGTTGGTTGGAATTAGTGAAAGATTACGACCGTGAGATCCTCTATCACCCCGGAAAGGCCAATGTAGGGCCGATGCCCTGAGCAGAAAGGGTCCCGGGCAAGTAGCTAGTATGGTTCAGATCTCACCTCAGCTAGCAGAGCATATGGTTAGATCCAGCATTGAGTTTGTTGTAGGTCAGCTTCACAACTTAACGCTGCAATCTGACCTTTTGGAAAGAATAAAAGTCGCTCAGATGACGGATCCAGAGTTAGTGAAGATCAGAGATGAAGTGTTGGCTGGTCAAGCCAAGGACTTTTCAAGAGTCGACAAATGGATGCTTTTGTATAAAGCTAGGGTTTGTGTTCCGAATAGTGTGGAACTTAGGAATGAGATCTTTGAGGAGGCTCATTCTACCCCGTATTCTCTCGCATCCCGCACCACTCAAGATGTACCAAGATTTGAAACCGTACTTCCTGGGTGGAGCGGCATGAAGAAGAATTTGGTAGAATTCGTATCCGCAGTCGCCCACGGACCAATGAGGCAATAGAGAAGATAAAAGCTAGAATGCTTGCCTCACGGCAGTAGACAAGAGTTACGCATCCGAAACGCAGATGTTCGAGTTCCAAGTAGGGACCATGTGTTTTTACTGCATCTCCGATGAAGGGATCAAACATTTCGGAAAAGAGGCAAGTTATGCCCTAGATTTACGGGACCTTCGAGATTCTCGAGAAGATAGATCAAGTGGCATACCTAAGTTAGCATTGCTCAGCCTTTATCGCCAGCTCTCACAACGTATTCCATGTCTCGATGTTGAGAAAATACGTTTCGTATCCCTCTCATATACTCGCCACGAGGGCCTAGAACTGCAGCCTGGGGACATGACTTATGAAGAACAACCAAGGTATCCCGGATAGAAAGGATAAAGTCCTTCGAATAAAACCATAGCATTGGTCAAGGTTCTCTGAGAAACAAAGAAGGTGGAGGAAGCCACCCGGAGCTAGAGTCGATATGAGAGCTCAATATCCAGTAGTTATTCGTGTTAGATTTCGTGGACGAAATCCTTTTAAGGGGGATAGTTGTAAAGACCGCTTAGTTTAATTTGGAAATTAGCAAAGCTAATCACGTTTAATTATGAAATTATTTATAGCTATTTAAATAATTTATTATACCGTTATTTATTGAATTCGAAATGTATTGCTATGTCATTCAAGAGTTTTCATATTTTGCATTTTCTATGTCTCGTATTTTGGAACTCGGTGTTTGGCTCAGTAGAAATCACAACTTAGTATGTTAGTAGTTTGGGACGGTTTATTAGACATTGGGAATGTCGGGAATGGCCAAGAATTTAGAATTTCCCAAAAATACCCCTTTGGTGTGATTTATGTGGTTTTAGTGTGGAGGGGAAAATGGTCTTTTTGCCCCATTAGTATTTTGTCTTCTACTGAGTTATTAATTGAAAAATAAGTGTTTATTTTCTCTAAGTGTTGGCTGAATGAATTGATATATGTTAAGAGATTTTATTTCATTTTAACAAAAAAATTACAAAGTTTAAAAATAGAAAAAAAATTGGAAAAGCTTTTCTCTCTCTTTTCCTCTCTCTCTCGGTTGGTTTGGGGTGTGCAAAGGGCTGGGTTTTCTTGGTTGATTCAAGTGGTTTTTAGCAAGATCAAAGTGATTCTAATTGAGGTATTTCTTTGTTTAGTTTCTTACTTTGTTTTCTTGAAATTTTTAATGAAAAGTTGAGTAATGCATGATGATTTTGGTGATGTTGTCATCGTTTATTGTTGTTGTTGTTTCCTTGATTAAAATGTTGAGTTAAGTAGGTTTAATTAGATTGAATTGCATGCTTGAATTTCTTGTTCTAGTTGGATAGATTTTCTATGTAAAAAGCTTGGGTTTTCAAAGAAAAATTGAGGTTTTGGTGGCTGTTGTGTTTGCATGAGTTGGATTCTAGTTTCTGAAGTTGTTTTAAGCTTGATTATGAGTTTGAAGCATAGATTGAATGCATGTTAGGTGATTTTACTCAAGTTTGAGTTTAGAACTCAAAGCTTGAGCTTTAATGGTGATTTTTTCTATTGTGCTTTCTGGGTGGTTTTGAAGCTTTAGAAATGTTTTAGGGGATATATAGTTCTGGTCTGGAAGGTTTCATTTGATTTGGAGTTGATTTGAGCAAGATATGGATTTTTTATGTTTGTCGCTCGCGAGGAACCTAATTCTGCCAGCATCCGGAATTCCAGATGGGGTTCTGAATTTTCCCAAAACCAGAATTCCGGTTGGGCAACTTTTAGGGGGTATTGCCATGCTTTTTATCGATAGGGGAACTTTTAGTTCCTAGTTTAAGTCCCCGGGAAGTGAAACCCTTGATTCTCTCGATTTTATAGTGTTGTGATTTTTATGGTTTCGCGTAATCCGCCGCGCAATAAAGTTCCACAAAGCTGGACCAGTTACACCCGAACCCTAATCCGTAAGATTAGTATAACAAACATGCATATGTAGATTACATGTTTAGCGTGCATGTAGAAGCCCGTTAGATTACATTAGTTATGTATGTTGGCTTCGAACCATCCAACCCCGTCACGCTCAAGACAGCTGAGTATGACCGATGAGTATGACCGGCTCGATCGATCAGCCGACACTTGGTTGGTGGTTCCGTACTATTGACGTATCCCGTCTGTGCTGGCCGAGTATGACAAGCGCCGAGTATGACGGCTCCACCGATCAGAGGATACTATAACACGTCAGACAGCCGAGTATGACCAACAAATGAGTATGACCGGCTCGACCGATCGCCGTTACTTGTCAATAGTACCGTCCCTATGAACGTTCGACCCCGCACCGTGTTGGACACGGCAGAAGGACTCGCATCGTGTTGGACACGGCAGTAGTGGGACCCGCATCGTGTCGGACACGCAGCTGGTGGTTATGATCAGGGGTATGGGCGTCTGATCATGACCGGGTTTTATGTATGAATATTATTATGCTTTTCTTACTGAGTCTGTTGACTCACACTTCTACGTTTATGTGTAGGTAAAGGCAAGGCTAAAGCTGATGGACCGTGAGCCAGCTTATGAAGGTTGTACATGTCGGGGCGGTTAGGCCTGGAGAGTACGATCCTCGGGACAAGCAAGGCCGATTTTGTAACTAGTTAGCGACAATTATTTTGTATAAACAAGCTAACTCTTTTTGTAAATGATTTTGTAATCTGGATCCCGAGCCTTTTGTAATATTATTTTATAAGTTTAATTAAAAAGCAAAAATTTTAATTAATCACGTTTTCCATAAACCTCGTTGACTAGCAACGAGTCGCACAAAGATGTTTAAAAATCACGTAATACGCCTATGTTAGTTAGGTGTTACAATTTGGTATCGTAGCCGCCAGTGTTGTTTTTCGAAGATCGTCACGACATGTACTATCATCATCGTGAAGCTAGCTCGTTTCACTATTTCGCAAGCCTTTATTGCTTTAGTAGTTTATTTATTTATTTATGAAAAGAAAAGCTCGTTAGATGGACGCCAACTCTTGATTTCGTTGTGCGTTCTAACTAGATGGACGCCAGCGACCACCGTGAGTCGTGGCAACTCGCAGGGTCGACCAAGGTCGTGGAGCCTGGCCGCCGCCAGGGGCCGAGGCAGAGGTCCCCGAGGCAGGCTCGTGGTCGGGGTGACGAGAACCCGCCACAGTCGCCCAAGCTCCCCGCTCGATCGTGGAGCCTGGGACCGGGAGGTTCTGGCTTGTCGAGATGCAAGCCCGGGATAGAAGAACAAGACCTTGAGATTCGTAGGTTGAGACAACAGGTGCTCCCCGCAAGCCCAAAGGCTCCGTAGTCTCCAGCGGGCACCGCCCCATCGCCTGTGCCGAGATAGTGGTGGCGCCAATAGATTGAACCTCTCGTATGAACGGCTCGAAGCAAGCACCTCCGGCTTTTCTTAGAGGTCCGCACGTGATGAAGGCCGAACATGGTCGACGGTGATCACCAAGATCTTGAACTTCATGGGTGTCACCGTAAGAATGATAGAGTGGTGTGTGCCACTTTCCGCCCGTGAGGACGCTCCGGTCCGGTGGGACATGGTGTCTCGCATTCACGACGTCACCACCATGACCCGGGAAAGGTTTCGTGAACTCTTCAACGCCAAGTACTATAATGAGGCGGTCCGAAGCGCCAAGAGGAAAGAGTTCGCTCACCCGACCCCGTGAGAATACGAGCCGTAACCGAGCATACACTGGGACCACGGGTTGGCGAGGTTAGCCTCGGGAATTGTGCCAACCGACTTCAGCAAGCAAGAGAAGTATCTAGACGGGTTAAATGCGAAGATCAAACACGATTTGATGATCACCACGGACGACAACACAACCTATGCTCAGATGGTGGAGAAGGCACTACGAGCTGAGGGCGCAGTTGGGTGCTGCCGAGTCAACAAGTACTCCGCCGAGTGGCGAGGCTCCTACCCCTCCCGCATCGCCCTAATGTGCGTAGTGGTTCCCGCCCATTGATCGAGGAAGAGAGCACCCACTCGCTTCCGGTGGCTCGAGTCGAACAAGAGGTTCCGAGGGAACCGGTAATAGAGGGAGTCGTCCAGGGGGTACTGAGACCCGAGTCTCCTATCCCGAGTGCCCTACCGCAAAAGGCACCATCGTGTGAGTGCAAAGGTCGTGGCCGCTTTCACCGTGGCATGCCCGGACACTTCAAGAGGGACCGTCCCCGCTCCGATCGAGGCACCGAGTGCTCCGCGATACCCACTCCAAACAGGTGTTCGCCATCACTCAGCCGGCGCATGCATGCCACCATCGGGCCGTCACAGGTCGTCTTCTCGTTAATAACTCGCTTTACTCGTTGTTGTTTGATTCCGGGGCTACACATTCTTATGTGGCGTCGCAGTCTTTAGTAAATTGGATAGACCGTACGATAGATATGAATCGTGGTTTGGAACCCTATTACCCGCGAGAGTTGGTTATCTCCAAATGTGTGGATTAGGTCTATGCCGATCGTGATGATGGTAGTGGAGTTAAGTGTCGATTTGATAGAGATGAGTTTAGTAGAGTTTGATATTATTTTAGGAATGGATTTCCTATCTAAATATTCGGCGAGCATTGATTGTAAAAGGAAGATGGTGATCTTCCAACCGGAAAGTGAAGAACCATTAGTGTTTGTTGTTCGCCGTGGATCCCGGATCCCGGTGATTTCGGCCATGTCGCCTAGAGATTTATTGCATGGCCGTTGTTTGTGGTTTCGGCCGTGGTGGTGGACACCACTCGCCGTATACCATTCGGCCGCAGGACATCAAAGTGGTTCGGGAATTTTTGGATGTTTTTCCCGAAGAACTTCCGTGGTTACCACCTCAAAGGAGATTGACTTTGTGATAGACTTGGCACCTGTGGGTGGAACCGTTTCCAAAGCCCCATAAAGAATGGCTCCGCCTGAGCTTAAGGAATTAAAGATTCAGCTCCAAGGGTTGCTTGACATAGGATTTATTCGGCCCAAAGGTGTCACTCCCGGGGAGCCCCGCTTTATTCGTCAAGAAGAAGGATGGATCTATGAGGATGTGCATCGACTATAGAGAATTGAACAAGCTGACCGTGAAGAATAAATATCCATTACCTAGGATTGATGATTTGTTCGACGTCTTGGAAGACGGTCTTTTCTAAGATTGATCTCCGGCTCGGTTATCATCGCTGAGAATCCGAGAGGAGGACATTCCGAAGACGGCTTTTCGCACTAGGTATGGACATTACGAATTCCCCGGTTATGTCATTCGACTAACCAATGCTCCCGCAAAGATTCATGGACTTGATGAATAGAGTATTCAAGGGTTTCCTCGATATCTGTGTGATTGTGTTTATCGACGACATACTCGTGTACTCTCAATCAGAAGAGGAGCAAGAATTACATCTTCAGATGGTACTGCAACGACTTCGAGAACATAAGCTTTATGCCAAGTTCAAGAAATGTGAGTTCTGGCTATCTCAGGTGTCCTTCCTAGGGCACATTGTGAGCAAAGATGGGATCAAGGTGGATCTCGAGAAGATCGAATCCGTCAAGGATTGGCCGAGACCGAAGATGCAGTGATGCGTAGATCGAAGCTTCTTGGGTTTAGCTGGGTACTACCGTAGGTTCGTGGAAGGGTTTTCAAAAATTTCAATGCCCCTAACAGAGCTTACAAAGAAGAATCAGCGATTTATTTGGTTAGACAAGTGCGAAGCTAGTTTTCAGGAGCTAAAGCAGAGGTTGATTACCGCTCCAGTGCTAGCTTTGCCTTCGTACAAGGAGAAGTTCGTAGTTTATTGTGACGCATCCAAACATGTGGTTTGGGGTGTGTACATGCAAGCCGATCGTGTTATCGCTTATGCCTCCCGACGCTAAAGGATTATGAACAGCGATACCCGACTCATGACCTAGAGTTGGCCGCGGTAGTTTTCGCATTGAAGATTTGGCGGCATTACCTTTACGGGGAAAAGTGTGAAATCTTTACCGACCATAAAAGTCTCAAGAATTTCTTTACTCAGAAGGATTTGAATATGAGACAAAGGCGTTGGTTGGAATTAGTGAAAGATTACGACTGTGAGATCCTCTATCACCCCGGAAAGGCCAATGTAGTGGCCGATGCCCTGAGCAGAAAGGGTCCCGGGCAAGTAGCTAGTATGGTTCGCATCTCACCTCGGTGCCTAGCGTAGGATATGGTTTGATCCAAAGATGAGTTTGTAGGTAGTCGCCTTCACAACTTAACGCCGCAATCCGACCTCGTTGGAAAGAATAAAAGTCGCTCGATGACGGATCCGCAGTTAGTGAAGATCGTAGATGAAGTGTTGCTCGGTCAAGCCAAGGACTTTTCAAAGGTCGCATACAAATGGATGCTTTTGTATAAAGCTAGGGTTTGTGTTCCGAATAGTGTGGAACTTAGGAATGAGATCTTTGAGGAGGCTCATTCTACCCCGTATTCTCTCGCATCCCGCACCACTAAGATGTACCAAGATTTGAAACCGTACTTCCGTGGAGCAAGATGAAGAAGAATTTGGTAGAATTAGTATCGAGATGCCTCACTTGTCACAGACAAGGCCGAACATCGAGACCGCAGGGTTGTTGCAGCCTCTAACCCTACCAGAATGGAAGTGGGAAGATATCACGATGGATTTTGTGGTCGGATTACCTAGGACCACGGGTTTGTTTGATTCCATCTGGGTAGTGGTGGATCGATTCACGAAATCTGCTCATTTTCTGCCGGTTAGAACAACATTTACAGTGGATCAGTTGGCAGAGTTGTATGTCAGAGAGATAGTAAGACTTCACGGGGTACCGAAGTCTATAGTTTCGGATAGGGATCAAAAGTTCACCTCCAAATTTTGGCAGAGTTTGCAACGAGCAATGGGTACAAAGCTGAAATTTAGTATAGCATTCCATCCTCAGACAGATGGTCAGTCCGAAAGGACAATTCAGATATTGGAGGACATGTTGCGAGCATGTGTTATGGATTTTGAAGGCTCATGGAATAAATATCTACCGTTGATAGAATTTTCTTACAACAACAGTTACCAGAGTACGATAGGGATGGCTCCCTATGAACTGTTATACGGTAGGAAATGTAGATCTCCCATCCACTGGGATGAGACAGGGGAGAGGAAATACCTAGGTCCAGAGTCAGTGCAGCGGACCAATGAGGCAATAGAGGAGATAAAAGCTAGAATGCTTGCCTCACAGAAAGGCATGTAAGAGTTACGCAGATCCGAAACGCAGAGATGTTGAGTTCCAAGTAGGGGACCATGTGTTTTTACGGGTATCTCCGATGAAGGGGATCAAACGTTTCGAGAAAAGAGGCAAGTTATGCCCTAGATTTACAGTACCTTTCGAGATTCTCGGGAAGATAGGTCAAGTGGCATACCGGTTAGCATTGCTTCCAGCTTTATCAGCAGTTCACAACGTATTCCATGTCTCGATGTTGAGAAAATATGTTTCGGACCCTCTCATATACTCAGTTATGAGGGCCTAGAACTGCAGCCAGACATGACTTATGAAGAACAGCCAGTGCAGATCCTGGTTAGAAAGGATAAAGTCCTTCGGAATAAGACCATAGCATTGGTCAAGGTTCTCTGGAGAAACAGCAAGGTGGAGGAAGCCACCTGGGAGCTAGAGTCAGATATGAGAGCTCAATATCTAGAGTTATTCAGGTTAGATTTTGGGGACGAAATCCTTTTAAGGGGGGGATAGTTGTAAAGACCGCTTAGTTTAATTTGGAAATTAGCAGTTAATCACGTTTAATTATGAAATTATTTATAGCTATTTAAATAATTTATTATACTGTTATTTATTGAATTCAGAAATGTATTGCTATGTCATTCAGTAGTTTTCATATTTTGCATTTTCGGTGCCCGGTATTTTGGAACTCGGTGTTTGGCTCAGTAGAAATCACAACTTAGTATGTTAGTAGTTTGGGACGGTTTATTAGACATTGGGAATGTCGGGAATGGCCGGGAATTTAGAATTTCCCAAAAATACCCCTTTGGTGTGATTTATGTGGTTTTAGTGTGGAGGGGCAAAATGGTCTTTTTGCCCCATTAGTATTTTGTCTTCTACTGAGTTATTAATTGAAAAATAAGTGTTTATTTTCTCTAAGTGTTGGCTGAGTGAATTGATATATGTTAAGAGATTTTATTTCATTTTAACAAAAAAATTACAAAGTTTAAAAATAGAAAAAAATTGGAAAAGTTTTTCTCTCTCTTTTCCTCTCTCTCTCGGCTGGTTTGGGGTGTGCAAAGGGCTGGGTTTTCTTGGTTGATTCGAGTGGTTTTTAGCAAGATCAAAGTGATTCTAATTGAGGTATTTCTTTGTTTAGTTTCTTACTTTGTTTTCTTGAAATTTTTAATGAAAAGTTGAGTAATGCATGATGATTTTGGTGATGTTGCTGCTGTTTATTGTTGTTGTTGTTTCCTTGATTAAAATGTTGAGTTAAGTAGGTTTAATTAGATTGAATTGCATGCTTGAATTTCTTGTTCTAGTTGGATAGATTTTCTATGTAAAAAGCTTGGGTTTTCAAAGAAAAATTGAGGTTTTGGTGGCTGTTGTGTTTGCATGAGTTGGATTCTAGTTTCTGAAGTTTTTTTAAGCTTGATTATGAGTTTGAAGCATAGATTGAATGCATGTTAGGTGATTTTACTCAAGTTTGAGTTTAGAACTCAAAGCTTGAGCTTTAATGGTGATTTTTGCTATTGTGCTTTCTGGGTGGTTTTGAAGCTTTAGAAATGTTCTAGGGGATATATAGAACAGGTCTGGAAGGTTTCATTTGATTTGGAGTTGATTTGAGGAAGATATGGATTTTTTATGTTTGCTGCCTGCGAGGAACCGGAATTCCGGTTGTGCATCCGGAATTCCAGATGGGGTTCTGAATTTTCCCAAAACCGGAATTCCGGTTGGGCAACCGGTCTACCGGTTGGGGAAAATTCTGAAACCCTGGATTCTCTCGATTTTATGTTTTAGGGGGTATTGCCATGCTTTTTATCGATAGGGAAACTTTTAGTTCCTAGTTTAAGTCCCCGGGAAGTGATTTAGCGTGTCACTTATAGTGTTGTGATTTTTATGGTTTAGGAGCCTGTAATCCGCCGCGCAGTTAAAGTTCCAGTCAGGTTGACGCACACCCGAATCTCGGAATCCGTAAGATTAGTATAACGAGATGCATATGTAGATTACATGTTTAGCGTGCATGTAGGCAGCCTGTTAGATTACATTAGTTATGTATGTTGGCTTCGAACCATCCAACCCCGTCACGTCTGGTGCATAGCCGGAGTATGACCAGCAGCCGAGTATGACCGGCTCAACCGATCAGCCGACACTTGGTTGGTGGTTCCGCATCGTTGGCGTATCCCGTCGGTACAGGCTGGAGTATGACCAGCAGCCGGAGTATGACCGGTTCGACCGATCAGGAGGATACTGTAACACGTCGGTACAGGCTGGAGTATGACCAGCAGCCGGAGTATGACCGGTTCGACCGATCAGGCTGTTACTTGTAAATAGTACCGTCCCTATGAACGTTCAGAACTCAGTACCGTGTTGGACACGGCAGTAGTGACTCAGTACCGTGTTGGACACGGGAGTAGTGGGACTTAGTATCGTGTTGGACACAGCAGTTAGGGTTATGATCAGGGGTATGGGCGTCTGATCATGACCGGGTTTTATGTATGAATATTATTATGCTTTTCTTACTGAGTCTGTTGACTCACATTTCTACGTTTATGTGTAGGTAAAGGCAAGGCTAAAGCTGATGGACCGTGAGCGAGTTTATGAAGGTTGTACATGTCGGGGCGGTTAGGCCTGGAGAGTACGATCCTTGGGACAGCAAGGCTGATTTTGTAACTAGTCGCTAGGCGACAATTATTTTGTATAAACAGTTAACTCTTTTTGTAAATGATTTTGTAATCGGGATGCCGAGCCTTTTGTAATATTATTTTATAAGTTTAATTAAAAAGCAAAAATTTTAATTAATCACGTTTTCCATAAACCTCGTTGACTAGCAACGAGCTGCACAGCATGTTTAAAAATCACGTAATATGCCTATGTTCGTTAGGGTGTTACATTTAATGTCATTATATTTTCTCTTAAGAAATTAAATGACGCATATGATTATAATCCCGAAATTCTATTCCCAATTGATATAAATCCTCAATCTTAGAAATCTCCTACTTGTATGGGCAAATCTGACTTAGAGTTTAAATTAGTAGCGGTGGTCCAAGAAAGAATTACTCATTATACTTGGTATAAATTTAAGTCTTTAACTTAAATTTTAGATTCCAAACAAATATTTTCTTATATTTTTAATTCCAGGACAATACAGTTACACTTTCACAAGTGTTTAATAACCAGTTTCTATCATTGGTTTCAAACTGTATGGAATTTGAGTTTAATATTCTGTGACCAGGATCCACTTGCACTATTCTAAGAACTCTTTGATGTATCTAAACCTAAGTCATCAAAATGACACAACCACATTTTTATTAATCTATGGCATTTGTATCTTGTTCATAGTGGTTTTGACAAGATCAATCTCTGCAAAAAGTTAATATGCCTATATCCACTGAAAGTTGTTCATCTCATTCGTAGATGAATGTACATTCAGGGGTGGATATGAGTTTTTTGTTGTATTCTTAAAACGATAACTCTAGATTATACCTTATGCAAAGAAATTTGAAATGTTTAAAAATTTCATTAATTTCTAGCAATGGTTAATACCATTAAGGTAAGTGGTTAAAGATCTTGCGAACTGATAGGGGTGGAGAAATAGTTAGTAGATATGCAGTTCAAAGATCATTAAATTGATTTTTGAATTATATCCAAACTTACCTCCCCAGAAATTTCGATTTGCATATTGATGATTAGTTAGTCGTTGCCTAAATCCTTCTATGGTAATACAATTTTAGAAAGATGTAATGGTTGTATACTTAATGTAAATCATTACTAGATTCATGGATGACCTAATCAAAATCTTAAGAAAAGCTAGAACTGTTAACCATGGTTTGTTAGCTATTCTAAGTGATTAGGGGTGGACCATCCCATAGTCAATAGATAAGAAAGTGTTTGTTCAAACAAATACTACTTTTCTAAGATAATGACTAAGTCTGAAAATAAAGTAGCAAATAAAGGAGATATTTATTTCTTGATTCCAAAAGTGTTCTATCATCTTATTTGACATATGATGATCCCACTGCCTCTGTTGTCTTGTCACAACCAAAGAGGTTAATACCATTTAGTTTTCTTAGACATAATTCACGGTACCTTGTCGTAGTGGGAGAGTTTCTAGGAACTCACCTTCTTATGACTTGGAAGACACTAGTGATTAAAATCCATTGTGAGTTTAAACAAGTAATAGATTGTCAAGATAAGAAACTAAGAAGAAAAGCCAATAGAACTATGGTTTAATCCATTCACATGGAGTAACCTAAAGTTTTTTATTACATGGACATAAAAGGAAATTTCGTGTATAAGTCTATTCAATGGACTTAACAAACTACCTGCTCCTAGTATTATAGGTTTGAGTTTATCTAAACCTATGGCTTGTGGTATACCTGGTAATTACTTACTCTAATACAAGCAACTTACTTTAGTAAGATGCTGAAGCATTTTCTTTCTAATGGTAATCTATAGAAGCTTCTCAACTTCTAGGCATAGATTTTATTTATCTAAGGAAAAGTCTCAACTATTCCAGAAAAGATAAAGCCATGAAAGAATTTTGTAAATCAACAGTGAGAGGTCTTAGATATGCTTTTGTATGCCTTGGACCAGACACCTGCTGTTGAGTGGGAGTAATGAGTAGGTATCAGATTAATCCAAGATAAGAACATTGGAAGACAATCAAGTAAATCTTAAGATTAAGAAGAGGAACTATATGTTAGTCTATAAGGGTGTGTTTAAAACTCTTAGACTACACCACATCAGATTTCGAAATTCGCCTTTGTGCTAGAAAGTCTTTCTAATAAGATGGTGATTACTCTGGGGGTGGAATAGTGATTTTGGAGAAGTGTAAAAACCTATGTGAAGTCTCTAGGTCTACCAGAAAGGGACTAAATGTTAAAGTTGCAGGAAAGATACTTATTCAGTCTAAGGAAAGTTCTATACATTTGTGGCACCATTCCAAATTGCCTAAACTACTAGTGTTATTTCCTGATTAACCAAAAGTAGTTGCCAAAGGTATAGAATCCAGTATCCCAAGAGAGTAGACATATAGAGAGGAATTTCACATTATCAATGATTTTGTGATTAAGGAAGAGTAATGGTGGAGAAAAGGTTGTGTTTAATTCAACCTTTCAGATCCTATTACGAGGAGTTTAGTACTACTACACTTGATTTGTATATCAAGGTGTTGAGATTATTTGAAATGCACTTTTTTGTTTTATATTAGTGCAAGTGGGAGTTTGTTGGGTTTTATGCCCTAAATAAAACTCATTTCAATATAATCAGATTTACTTATTAGTATAGATCAGAAATAACATTTAATGTTGCATGGTTCACATGATTTATTTCATGATTATATGTACATATTGTATAAATTCATCTGAAACCCTTTTCACATACTTGATCCTGTTTATTCTGCTGTCAACACATTGGAAAGTAAACATGACTATGTGAATAAAGTTTCCTAGATTTATCAGACACAGGGTTTTACTGATATGATAATCTACAACAGAGTTTACTTGCATTTGGAGAAATGCTATGTTCTTTCCAGAGCATTGGTTAAAGTAAAGCTCAGGTTGGATGCATAGAGTATGCATCGGAAGGGACCGATATTGAACTTTGACTTAGATTTATTAAACTTACCGTAATATCTATTCAAGTCAATATCGCCTAGTTGATCCTAGATCAAATGATCTTAATCCTGTTATGATTAGGCTCAATCTCAAGAGACTATTCGTGTTCTTTGATTTGTTAGTTAAGCCTACTATTGGGTCAGGGTGATACGTACATTTTGGGAACACGGTAGTGCAATTGAGTGGGAGTGCTAACATAAACATGGAATCTATAGCTTCTATCTAGCGAATAGTAAGTAAAAGATGATCGCCTTCGAGCTTGACCAAACGAAAATAAATGGTGGAGATCTCATTTCACATAAGCTGGAATATCATTTATACGGGGTCAAGTGTTTTAAGGATTAAATACATTGTAACGGTAATCTAATCCCTTTACAGTTTAGATCATTCATATAGAGGATCATTGATCAAATTTGGGTTATAACAATGGATAACTAATGATGTGTCTATATGGTGGAACATATAGAGCATTCTATATACTGAGAGTGCAATTCTAAGTTCTATGCGTGGATTTAACGAAGAATTAATAAGTCAGTGAATTTAGGTTATAAATTCTTGATCTGCTTATTGGAAGCTCGGTTATATAGACCCATGGTCCCCACACTAGTTGAGATAATATTGCTTGTAAGACTCATATAATTTGTTTTGATTAATCAATTATAATTCTCAAATTAGACTATGTCTATTTGTGAATTTTTCACTAAGTAAGGGCGAAATTGTAAAGAAAGAGTTTTAGGGGCATATTTGTTAATTATGATACTTTGTATGGTTCAATTAATAAATATGATAAATGACAATATTATTTAATAATTATTTATAGTTATTAAATAGTTAGAATTGGCATTTAAATGGTTGAATTTGAAAAATTGGCGTTTTTGAGAAAATCAGATGCAGAAAAGATAAAACTGCAAAATTGCAAAAAGTGGGGCCCAAATCCACATGTATAGGGCCGGCCACTTTTGTAGGGTTTTCCCTCTGATATTTTCATTATTTTAATGCCAAATAATTCAAACCTAACCCTAGTGGAATGCTATAAATAGATAGTGAAGGCTTCAGCAAATTTACACTAAATTTTCTACTTTTTCCTTCAGAGAAAAACCTAAGCCTTCTCTCTCTATACCTAGCCGCCACCTTCTTCTCTTTCTTCCCTCTTCAATTTCGAAATTTCTTAGTGTTAGAGTAGTGCCCACAGACAGCAAGTGATACCTCAATCATAGTGAGGAAGATCGTGAAGAAAGACTTTCAGCAAGAAGGAGTATCAGCACTAAAGAATCAGAGAAAGAGATCCAGGTTCAGATATTGATAATGCTCTGCTGCAAAAAGGAATCAAGGGCTAGATATCTGAACGGAAGGAGTCATATTATTCCGCTGCACCCAATGTAAGGTTTACTAAACTTTATATGTGTTTATTTCATCGTTTTAGAAGTTCATATTTAGGGTGTTAATCAACATACTTGTGAGTAGATCTAAGATCCTGGTAAAATAATTTCCAACATAAAGAACTTCATACAAAAGGTTTAAAGAGGAAGCTTCAAAGACCAAGAAGGTGGATGACGGACAACAACTTACACTTCTTCAAGATGGGATCCGTACAGGGATCCCATTTTGGAACGAACCACAATAGGAGGGAGCAGCCAATTTCTAAGATTTCTAGAAGAGGATCCAAAAGTACATCAATCTGAAGGAAGCCCAGATAGTGGCCTATGGGGGATACTATCCAACCGGAGTATCAGGATATGTACTCGGAGCTCAGCTCTTGGGAGCCATACCCCCGGCCACTCCTCAAATGAGCGGCATACAATTTTCCGCTACACCAGGATATAATCAGAGCCAAGCCTTGGCTTCTGCATCACCACATTTTGGGAATCCCATAAGCAACCCCTCAGAGATGAGTGGTCAAGTCTTGTCTCACTCCACTCCTACCGCAAGCCTAACTAGACTAGGCGTGTTACGTGATTTTTAAACGTACTGTGCAGCTCGTTGCTAATCAACGAGGTTTATGGAAATCGTGATTAATTAAAATTTTTCTTTTTAATTAAAACTTATAATATTTCATACAAAATAGTCGGGATCCCGATTACAAAATACTTTACAAAAGTTAATTAATTCTTTACAAAATATTTGTCGCCCAGCGACTAACTACGAAAGCGCTGCTGTCCCGAGGATCGTAAGCTCCAAGCCTAACCGCCCCGACATGTACAATCTTCATCGGCTCGTCCTCACGGTTCCTCAGCCTTGGCCTTGCCCTTACCTACACATAAACATAGCATTGTGAGTCGACAGACTCAGTAAGAAAAGCATAAATCATAAAACATACATAAATCCCGGGTTATGGTCAGACGCCCATACCCCTGACCACAACCCTAATCCCCATGTCCCACACGGTACTGAGTCTCGAACGTTCGTACGACGGTACTCTTGACAGAGTAACAGCCTATACTCGGTACACTGGTCATACTCCAGCTGCTAGTCATACTCTAGCCTTACCGATGTGTTACAGTATCAGCCTATACTCGGTACACTAGTCATACTCTAGCTGCTAGTCATACTCTAGCCTTACCGATGTGATACAGTCAAACAGTACAGTACCATCGACCATAATATCAGCCTATACTCGGTACGCTAGTCATACTCTAGCCATACCGATGTGATACTGTCGGATGGTACGAAGCCAACATACATATCTAATGTAGTCTAACAGGCTTCTTAACATGCACGCTAAACATGTAAATACATATGCATACTGTTATACTAATCTTACCTCAATTTCGAATTCAGGTGTGCCGGTCAACTTGATTGGAACGATCTGCTCGGCGAATTACAGGCTCCTAAACCGTAACAATCACAACACTGATAAGTGACACGCTAAATCACAACCGGGATAAAGGTTTTAAAACCACTCTTAACCTACTGCAACTTAATACAAAAATACCCCAAACTAGCAGGGAACAAACTGCCTGAAAACCAGAAACTAGCACAAAATGACAAGCTGAGAAAAACCAATTTTCACCCCTGCTGCAAAATCCGGGTAACCGGTTTTACAAGAAGTGTAAAACCGGTTAGCCGGTTTTACCCAGAAAACTCACAAAAATCAAACCCCTAATCAGAATGTTTCCAAACTCAACCAAACTTTCCAGACCTGCTAATTAGACCCTAATGAACATATTTCAAGTGATAAAACAAAGCTTCATGCACAAATAAAAAAAATGTCATTAAAGCTCCAAGCTTTGAGTTCAAAACTCAAGCTTGGATAAACCCCAATCACATGCATCAAAACCTGCTAGAACCTACTCAAATAAGCATAAATAAGCCTTTGAAGATAGCAGCAAACAACTACAGCAAGCAGAGCAACAAAATTCATCATATTACCATAAAAACCATAGTTTTGAGTTAACACTTCACACTTGCTTAAAATCAATTAATCATGCATCAAAACCTATTCTATTTCATTCAATTAAAAATTTTTAAACTATAGAAAACAACAACAACAACCAACAGCAGCTATCAACATTAAATCACCAAGCATGCACTTATTTTTCTTCAAAAAAATCAAGAACAGCAAGAAGGTTTCAAGAACCATACCTTCTTAGCTTGAGATCACGACCAACAAGCTGAAATAATCAAGAATTACAGAGCAAAATCCCAGCCCTAGCAGCCCCAATCAAAACCGAAAAGAGAGAGAGAGAGAGAGAGAGAGAGAGAGAGCTCTTGAGAGAAAATGCAAAAGTTGCTTCTTTTCTTTGATTTTTCTTATTTTGAAAATATTGAGTAAAATAAATCCTTTTCTTTCCTTTTATTTAACTAGATTCTCAGCCAAAGAATACCTAAATATTCAGATTAATAAATCAAATTAAAAACCACTAAAGACAAAGCATAAATGGGTAAAATGACCTTTTTGCCCCCACACAATAAAATGACATAAAAGGGCACTAAGGGGTATTTTGGGAAATTCTAAATTCCCGACTAATCCCGACATTTCCAATGTCTAAATAAACTGCCCCAACATACTAAAATACTAAACTGTGATTCTACTGAGCCATACATCGCGTTCCATGTTGTCGGGCACTGAAAATAGAAAATTATGAAATTTTACTATATGACATAAAAATTCATTCAGATTCAAATATAACAACATAAATAATTATTTAAATATCTATAAATAATTTTCATAATTAATTCTCAATTAATTTCTAATTTCCAAATTAAACTAAGCAGTCTTTACATTCGATCTCAAGAGTGTTATTTGTGTTCTAAGATTTGTTAGTTAAGCCTACTTTTTGGTTAGGGTAATACGTACATTTTGGGAACATGATAGTACAATTGAGCGGGAGCGCTAAACATAGATATGGAAGCTATAGCTTCTATAGGTATTTATAAGTGAAATGATGATTTCCTTCGAGCTTGACTGAATAGAGATAAATGATTGAGATCTCATTTTAGTGATTATATTATTTCACTAAAATATCATTTATAGGTGGCCAAGTGTTTTAAGGATAAAATACATTGAAAGGGTGTAACGATAATTTTATCCCTATGCAATGTAGATCATCTATAGAGGATCATTGATAACTGGGATTATAACAATGCATAATTAATAGTGTATCTATATCGTGGAACATATAGAGCGTTCTATGTAACTAAGAGTGCAATTCCAAGCTCTATGGTGGATGCAATGAGGAATTAATAAGTTAGTGGATTCACTTTGTAAATTCTAGATCTGTTTATTGGAAGCTCGGTTATATAGGCCTATGGTCCCCATACTAGTTGAGACAAACTGCTTGTAAGACTCAGTTAATTGATTTTAATTAATCAATTATAATTCTAAAATTAGACTATGTCTAGTTTATGAATGTTTCACTATGTTATGGCTTGATTGTGAAAAAATAGTGTTTTGGAGTTTATTTGTTAATTAAGAGACTTTATGGAGTCTAATTAATAAATATTATAAATGACAATTTTATTTAATAATTATTTTAATTATTAAATAAATATTTTTGGCATTTATAGGTTTGAATTGGAAAATATGGTATTATTGAAAAGAAGAATAAGTGGTTGAAATAAAGTGGCAAAATTGTAACTAGAGATTGGCCCTTTGAAGTGTACGGCCAACAAGTTATTTTTGCCCAATATTTTATTCTTTTTTAATCCATATAATTCAACCGTAACCCTATTGAAGATAGTATAAAAGGAAGGCTATGGTCTCTTCATCCAAACTAATGCCTCCAAAGCTAATAACCTAGCTTTTGATGAGACCTCTTCCTTCTTCTTTCTTCTACAATTCGAAACACTTAGTTTTTTTTTACCAAATAATATTCAGCCATTAGTGATTGAGTAAGTGCCCACACACATCAAGTTTGTCCTCAATCATAGTATGTAAGACTTTGAAGAATCCAATCAACAAGATCCAGGTTCAGATCTTGATAATGCTCTGCTACAGAAAGGAACCAAGGGCTAGAGATCTGAATGGAAGGAGTCATTATATTCAGCTGCAATCAATGTAAGGTTTCTTAAACTTTATCTATGTTTATTTACATTGTTTTAGAAATTCATATTAGGATGAGAAACAACATACATGGTAGTAAATCTAGATCTTGGTAAAATGATTCCAACAACTAGCCTCAGAGCCATGGTAATGATTTACTTTCATGAAATATGAATTAAAACGATGTTTTGTGTTGATTTGGATGGTTTCATGATGGTTAATGTGATTATATGATAAATGTATGTGTTTTACAAAATTTTCCATGAAAATATTTTTTTCTTTATGAAAATATTTTATTTGGATTCCTTGTGAAAAATTAAGCAATTTTCGTTTTTACGGAACTCAATTCGGATGAAAAACAAAGAAGTTATGGATGTTTGAAAAATCGGGTCCATTAGGTGTCGAGGGTGGTGCTCATGCGCACTAGACCCTCGGACAAGGAGGTGCTGCGCATGCGGATTTCAGACACCATTTTGTCTTAATGCTCGGCCAGCTTGCCTAGGTTCGGACATCAGACACGCAGCACCAGATGCTGCACACGCCGACGATTCTCGGCGCTCCACCCTGCTGCACAACCATTCCGCGCGCGGATGAGGTTGCGTGCATCCTCTTCGTGGGCAACATGGGTGATTTCACCAAAAAATCCAAATTTCATGGGATTTTTTTCCAATTTCAAATTTTCTCAATTTTCAAACCCTAAAATTAAAATAAAATATTATTTTTAATATATTTAAACTTAAATATCTTTTTTTTTTTAAATTAATAATATTTATTTTTTAATAAATTATTATTATTTTGGATATTTTGAGGTTTAAATTTAAAAATTGATTATTTTATTTTTTAAATTATGGTCAGATTTAAAAATTTGGTAATTTCTTTAATATTTATATATTATTTATATTTGAGGTTAGATGTTTTAATATTGGGCATATTTTAAATTAAGAAATAACTTTATCTTTTTTAATTTGAAATATTATATTAAAATCACCTTATATGATAAATTAAATAATTAATAAATTTGAAATTAACTTAGATATTTTTTATAAATATTCTAACCATAATATTTATAAATTCAAAAATTTGTTATTTTGTTAAATATTTAATTGTTTATAAATTATAAGTTTGAAAAATGATATTTTACTAATTTATATCATTTTACTTATTAGAAATTTATAAATTATATTTTAAATATTTAAATAACTTAGATATTTTTGTAGAAATTTGAATAATGCTTAAAATAATAATTATTATTTATTTATTATTTTATTCTTAAAATAATAATTGTCTAACCACATCTATTCTAAAATTAGTTTATTTTATTATTTTAATTTTATTAAATTATAAGATTAGAAAATGATATTGAAAATATTATTTTTCAAATCATTTATCTTATTTGATATTTAATTTAATTTGATAAAATAATTCAAATAAACCTAGATATTTTAAATTAGTTTTCATTTTTGAATTTCAAATTTTGATGAGATTTTTAAGGTTGGTTTTAACAACCCTAAATTTTTAAAATTTAGTTGGTTAGTTTAAAATAATAATTTAATTATATTAATATTTTATTTCACAATCTGTTACATGGACATTGTTTCTTTATTTATATTGTTTATTAAAAAAAAATTTAACAAACCTATTATTTATTTGATCTAAATTGCTATGATGAACTTGTTGACAGATTCAATGATTTGATTTTAATCATAGTCCAATTGTCAATAGATCCTATAAATAATTTGTAACAGGTAAATTTTGTACTTCTTTCATCTTTGTAAACCTAGTAACATGATAGGGCCCATCCAAATCATTTGACCTGTGTGAGCCTATATGTTTGCTTTTGGGCTTAGATGCATAGGAAGCCCATTTAAGTTTTAAGTAATTAAATGGACTAGGTTGCTAAAATAAAATTTCACTTAGGTAATTTTATTTAGGCCTTATTAGAATTGGGCTTACTCAATGAATAACAGTTATTTATTTAATGGTTAAATTCATCTCCTTTGGGCCTTGTGTGAGAGTTAGGGGGCCAATAGTAGTGGGTACGACATACTAAACCCAGTCCTCCCTCACATGAACCACCTCAATTGTGAATGCACATTTGCCTTATTTAAATAATTGTATTAGGTTAATTATATTAGTCTAACCTAATTAAAATTGAATTAGCAACATAATTAACTTTTAAAATATATGAATTTTTTTTTCATTGAATATTTTAAAGTTAATTTTAGCAAAACACTTAGTTAATTGAGATATATTCTAGATAGTAATTTCTAGTGACTAGTTATATTTTCTAATATTTAATAAGGAAAATATTTTAAGTTGAAAATGAATTATTTATCAATTAATTTTGGATCAACTTAATTAAGAAAATTTTTCCTAGTATTAAATTAGAATTAATAATTAAGTTTATTTTATACTTGATTATTTAATTTATATATTTAATACATTTAATTAAATTAAAAATTAAATATTTAAGTTGATTTCATTCTTGATACTTAAATGTTATTATTTTCAGAATATTTAATTAAATAGAAAATTATTTTAAGTTGAAAATTTTAATTTCAGAACAACTTAAATTTGAATAATTTTCAAAATATATTTTATTTTATTTTATTAATCTTTTTTTTAAAATTCGAAATTGCATTTTTTATTTAAATGCAAAAAATTTTGAATTTTTCTTAAAAAATAGATTAAAGTTAAAAATTATTTATTTTAATTTTAGACCAACTTAAATAATTATATTTTTCATTTAAATGATTAATTAAAATAAATGAACTAAAATATATTATAATTAGAAAATAAATTAATTAGTCAATGAAAGTCTAGATAGTTATTGTCTGTTTACTTAAAGTATTTTTCAAGTTATATTTAATTAAATAGAAAATTAATATTTAAGTTGATTTTAATCGTGATACTTAAATATTTGAAAATTTTCTTAATATTTAATTAAATAGGAAAATTATATTTGTGTTAAAAATTAATTTTTAATTAATGTTGGACCAACATAAAATTAGAATAATTTTTCAGGATTTATTTTATTTTATTTTAGAGCATTTTCAAAAATTGTATTTATTTTAAATACATTAATTTTTGAAATGCAATATATATTTAAAGAAAATTAAATTTGAGTTGTAAATTAATTTCAATTAATTTTGATACAACTTATATTGAATAATTTTCTAAATATTTATTGAAAATTATTACTAAGATGGAAATAATTCATTTTATTTTCATATCCATCTAAGTATAATTTTATAAATATTAAATTAAAATTTATATTTAGAATTTTATTCTAAATTGGAAATTTTAATTAAATAAATATATATTTTAAAATAAATATAAAAAGAAAATACATTTTAAATAATGAGCTTTATTTTTAGGATATTCGATCTCCATTGGTGGTCCTACATGGTTAATATGTTTTTAATATAACCTCGAGATGCTAGACTTCGTCCCCCTAATGGATGGTTATTCGTTGAAGCATATAACACTGTAACAATCTCTTATGATAAGTATTTTGTAAGTTTTCATCTCTATTAGCATCTCCCTTACGGTGACTACTTAGAGATAAATTTACGAAGTATGAAACAATGGTAGAAGCTCATAAAATAAGAATAACCTTGACTTTCGCCTACCGGGACAACGTTGGATTCTTATTTTGATCGAATAAAAGGTTGCTAGAATGTTTACCATTTTAGATGAGCTGACAACTCTATTCAATGAATGATTACTTTGACTCTCGCCTACCGGGACACTGTATCAGTTTGTTGGAAACCTTGGAAATTATTTAGGATGTGCTTGTTTTGTATTTTCACATGTCTTTGTTATTTGCTAAATGCTTAGTAATTTCTGAATTGTGTGTGAATTTATATTGAACCATGTTGTTTTCTGTTATTAATTGTAGTTGTAAATTTCGTGTAAAATAAGAATAACTTTGACTCTCGCCTACCGGGACATCGTTGGATTCTTATTTTAATCGAAATTATCCTTTAATTATTCCTCTTAGCTTATTCATTTTGAATTTGCTTACATAGTATATCATTGGATGAATTTTTTATAAATCATCTGTTTATAATGTCATTCTATTTTCTTTTATGAAATTGAATGGCACAGATGACTATAATCCCGACATTCTATCCTGAAATGATATAATCCTCGATCTTAGAGTCTCCTACTTATATATGCTTACTTTAGGCAAATTAGACTTAGAGTTAGATTAGTAGTGGCGGTCCAAGCTAGAATCATTACTCATTGTATATTTGGTATAAATTTAAGTCTTTGACTTTAAATTTTAGATTCCAAATAGAAATTTTATATTTTTGTTTCCAGAATACGATACAGTTCAACTTTCACAAGTGTTTAATATCTATTTTCTGTCAATGGATTCAAATTGTATGTTAAAGTATGGAATATGAGTTTAGTATTCTATGACCATGATCCGCTTGCACTATTCTAAGAACTCTTTAATGTAACTAGACCTAAGTCATCGAAAGACCACAACCACATATTTTATAAATCTATGGCATTTGTATCTTGTTCATAGTGGTTTTGACAAGATCCTTCTCTGCAAAGAGTCAATATGCCTATATCCACTGAAAGTAACATCATCTTATAATGTACATTCAAGGGTGGATATGAGTTTTCGTTATATTCTTAAGACGATCACTCTAGAGTTTACCTTATGCAAAGAAATTTAAAATGTTTGAAAAATTTCATGAATTTCTAGCAATGGTGGAAAACCATTAAGGTAAGTGGTTAAAGATCTTGCGAACTGATAGGGGCGGAGAAACATTTGGTAGATATGCAGTTCAAAGATCATTAAGTTGATTTTTGAATTATATCCAAACTTACCTTCCCAGAAATTCAATTTGCATATTGATGAAAATACATGGTCTATGATTAGTTACTACCAATTGCCTAAGTCCTTCTAGGGATATACCCTATGTTGGGAATTATTTTACCAGGATCTTAGATCTACTCACAAGTATGTTTATTAACATCCTAAATATGAACTTTCTAAAACGATAAAATAAACACATATAAAGTTAAGAAAACCTTACATTGATGCAGCGGAATAAATGTCTCCTTCCACTCAGATCTCTAACCCTTGATTCCTTTCTGTAGCAGAGTATAATCAAGATCTGAGCCCGAATCTCCTTCTTCTTCAAGCTTTGATCCTTCACAGTCTTCCAATCTATGATTGAGTTACTGCTTGCTGTGTGTGGGCACTTACTCTTTCACTAGGGTCACGAAAAAGATGAAGGGAAAAGAGAGAGAGAGATTTCGGCCAAGGTAGAGAGTGAGGAAGGCTCAGTTTTCTGAAGAGAGAAATTTCTGTCAGAATGGCTTATGAAAGCATGTATTGTGAATGAGCCATCACTTTCTATTTATAGGCAACTACTAGGTCTAGGTTTAGAATTATTTGGCATTAAAATAATGAAAATAATTATTTGAAAAATCATATTAAGTGGCCGGCCATATGGTGTTATTGGGCCTTACTTAATTTTGCAATTTTATCAAATTTTATCTCTATTTTCTCAAAAATGCCAATTTTCCAATTCTAACCTTTTAAATGCCAAAACTAATTATTTAATAATTAAAATACATTATTAAATAATATTGCCATTTAATTTAATTATTAATTAGACATATAAAGTCCATTAATAAATAAATAAACCTAGAAAACTCTTTTCCTTACAATTTCACCCCTGCTTAGTGAAAATTCATAAAATTAGACATAGTCTAACTTTAGAATTATAATTGATCAATCACGAATCAATTAATGAGTCTTACAAGCAGAATGTTCTCAACTAGAATGGGGACCATGGATCTATATGCTGAGCTTCCAATAAGTGAACCAAATTTACCAAGTAAATTCCTACTTATTAATTCTTCGTTGAATCCACTCTTAGAACTTAGAATTGCACTCTCAGACTTATATAGAGCATATTGTATGTTTCACGATACCAATATACTATCTCATTTAACCATTGTTATAATCTTATTGTGATTTAAAGATCCTCTATATAGATGATTTACATCGAGATGGGATTTCTTTACCGTTCTCACCCCTCAATGTATTTTGCCCCTTAAAACACTTAGCTACCTGTAAATGGTGTTTAGTGATCTAATAATTAGTCAGTTAAACAAGATGTAACACCCTAACTAACTTAGGCGTATTACGTGATTTTTAAACGTACTGTGCAGCTCGTTGCTAATCAACGAGGTTTATGGAAAAACGTGATTAATTAAAATTTTTCTTTTTAATTAAACTTATAAACCATATTACAAAAGACTCGGGATCCCGATTATAAAATCATTTACAAAAAGTTTCAACAGTTTAACCATTACATAAAAATAAAAGTCGTCTAACGACCAATTACAAAAATTTCAGCCTTGCTGTCCCGAGGATCGTACGCTCCAGGCCTAACCGCCCCGACATGTACAATCTCATAAGCTCGCTCACGGTCCATCAGCTATAGCCTTGCCTTTACCTACACATAAACGTAAACTGTGAGTCGACAGACTCAGTAAGAAAAGCATAATAATATCATACATAATTCTAACTGCCGTGTCCAACGCGATACTGAGTCCCGCTACTGCCATGTCCAACATGGTACTGAGCCACTACTGCCATGTCCAACATGGTACCGAGTTTTGAACGTTCATAGGGACGCGTACTATTGACAAGTATCCTCCCGATCGGCCGAACCTGGCCATACTCCGCCGCCGGTCATACTCCACTGTACCGACGGATAGGTCAATAGCACCGAACCACCAACCAAATGTCACTGATCGGCCGAACCGGTCATACTCCGCCGCCGGTCATACTCCACTCGTACCGACGTGACAGGGTTGGATGGTTCGAAGCCTATATACATAACTAATGTAATCTAGCAGGCTTCCTACATGCACGCTAAACATGTAATCTACATATGCATACCGTTATACTAATCTTACTCGGATTCCGATTTCGTGTGTGCCGTCAACCCGACCGGAATCGAAGCCGAGCGGCGGACATCGGCTCCTAAACCATAAAAATCACAACGCTATAAGTGACACGCTAAATCACTTCCCGGGGACTAAAACTAGGAACTAAAAGTTTCCCTATCGATAAAAAGCATGGCAATACCCCTAGAAACATAAAAACGAGGAAAACTAGGGTTCGGAAAAAATTCCCCAACCGGTAGACCGGTTGCCCAACCGGAATTCCGGTTCTGGGAATTACTGGACAACCATCCGGAATTCCGGTTGCACAACCGAAATTCCAGTTCCTCGCAGGAATTTTACAAAAATTCCTAACTTGATCAATTCTAACCCAAATCAATCCAAACCTTCCAGACCTGTTCTATATGCCCCAAATAACCATTTAAAGGCAACAAACTCACCCAGAACTCACAGAGACAAAATTCACCATTAAAGACCAAGCTTTGAGTTCCGAAACTCAAACTTGGTTAAATCCACTAACATGCATCCAAACCTAGTTAATTCTACTCAAATAAGCTAGAAATAGCTTCTGAAATCAAACAAAAACCTCAACAATAACCCAACAACAGATTCACAATATTTTCACCAAAAATCATAACTTTGCGTAAAAACTTTAAAGCTTGCACAACCTATCTAACATGCTTTCAAAATCACTTAATTAACTTCAAATAGACATGCTTTACACTTCAGAAATCAACAACAAAACACAGTAATAACCACAGCCACAAGAAGCATGCGTATACTCAAAATTTCACCATTTTTCATAATCTCAAAGAAGAAAATTAAGAGAAGCTAACCTAGCTTGAAGAATGCTTAGAAAGGATGAGAATTTGCTTGGAAATCAAAGAGAAAAATCAGCTTCATGCACCCTAATGTCTCAGCCGAAATTAGAGAGAGAATGGAGAGTTCTTTTCCTTTTTCAAAGTTTTCTAAAATATGCTAAGTGTGGAAAATAAGAAGAGTAATTGAATAAAGCCACTTAAACCATTTATTTCAGCCAAGATAAACAATTAAAATAAACATTAATTTCAATTAATAACTCACATAGGACAAAACACTAATGGGGCAAAAAGACCATTTTGCCCCTCCACCATAAAACCACATGAATTATACTAAAGGGGTATTTTTGGGAAATTCTAAATTCCCGGCCATTCCCGACATTCCCAATGTCTAAAACCCGTCCCCAACTACTAACATACTAAGTTGTGATTTCTACTGAGCCAAACGCCGAGTTCCAAAATACCGGACACCGGAAATGCAAAATATGCAAGATACTGAATAACATAAATAACCGAATAATAAATTATTTAAATAGCTATAAATAATTTCATAATTAATCATAACCAACTGATAATTTCCAAATTAACTAAGCGGGCTTTACAACTATTCCCCCCTTAAAAGGATTTCGTCCCCGAAATCTAACCTGAATAACTCTGGATATTGAGCTCTCATATCTGACTCTAGCTCCCAGGTGGCTTCTTCCACCTTACTGTTTCTCCAGAGAACCTTGACCAATGCTATGGTCTTATTCCGAAGGACTTTATCCTTTCTATCCAGGATCTGCACTGGCTGTTCCTCATAAGTCATATCTGGCTGAAGCTGAAGACTCTCATAACTGAGTATATGAGAGGGGTCTGAAACGTATTTTCTCAACATTGAGACATGGAATACGTTGTGAACTGCTGATAAGGCTGGAGGCAATGCTAACCGATATGCCACTTGACCTATCTTCTCGAGAATCTCGAAAGGTCCTGTAAATCTAGGGCATAACTTGCCTCTTTTCCCGAAACGTTTAATCCCCTTCATCGGAGATACCCGTAAAAATACATGTTCCCATACTTGGAACTCAACATCTCTGCGTTTCGGATCTGCGTAACTCTTCTGTCTGCTCTGTGAGGCAAGCATTCTAGCTTTTATCTTTTCTATTGCCTCATTAGTCCGCTGAACTGACTCTGGACCTAGGTATTTCCTCTCCCCTGTCTCATCCCAGTGGATAGGGGATCTACATTTCCTACCGTACAACAACATAGGGAGCCATCCCTATCGTACTACGATAGCCGTTGTTGTACGAAAATTCTATCAACGGTAGATATTTACTCCATGAACCCTCAAAGTCCATAACACAGCTCTCAACATATCCTCCAATATCCGAATTGTCCTTTCTGACCGACCATCCGTCCGAGGATGGAATGCTGTACTGAATTTTAGCTTTGTACCCATTGCCCGTTGCAAACTTTGCCAAAATTTGGAGGTAAACTTCGGATCCCTGTCCGAAACTATAGACTTCGGTACCCCGTGAAGTCTCACTATCTCTCTGACATATAACTCTGCCAACTGATCCACTGTAAATGTTGTTCTAACCGGCAGAAAATGAGCAGATTTTGTAAATCGATCCACCACTACCCAGATGGAATCAAATAAACCCGTGGTCCTAGGTAACCCGACCACAAAATCCATCGTGATATCTTCCCATTTCCATTCTGGTAGGGTTAGAGGCTGCAACAACCCTGCTGGTCTCTGATGTTCAGCCTTAATCTGCTGACACGTGAGGCATCTCGATACGAATTCTACCAAATTCTTCTTCATACCGCTCCACCAGAAGTACGGTTTTAGATCTTGGTACATCTTGGTGGTGCCGGGATGCAGAGAATATGGGGTAGAATGAGCCTCCTCAAAGATCTCATTTCTAAGTTCTGCACTGCTCGGAACACAAACCCTGGCTTTATACAAAAGCATCCCACTATCTGACACTGAAAAGTCCTTGGCTTGACCAGCCAATACCTCGTCTCGGATTTTCACTAACTCCGGATCTGTCATCTGAGCGACTTTTATTCTTTCTAATAGATCAGACTGCAGCGTCAAGTTGTGAAGCTGACCTACCATAAACTCAATGTCGGATCTAACCATATCCTCTGCTAGCTGTGGTGAGATCTGAACCATACTGGCTACTTGCCCGGGACCCTTCCTGCTCAGGGCATCGGCCACTACATTGGCTTTTCCGGGATGATAGAGGATCTCACAATCATAATCCTTCACTAATTCCAACCAACGCCTTTGTCTCATGTTCAAATCTTTCTGAGTAAAGAAATACTTGAGACTTTTATGGTCGGTATAGATCTCACAATTCTCCCCATAAAGGTAATGCCGCCAAATCTTCAGTGCAAAAACCACTGCGGCCAATTCTAAATCATGAGTCGGGTATCGCTGTTCATAATCCTTTAACTGACGGGAGGCATAAGCGATAACCCGGTCGGCTTGCATCAATACACACCCCAAACCCTGTTTGGATGCGTCACAATAGACTACGAACTTCTCCTTGTCCGAAGGCAAAGCTAGCACCGGAGCAGTAATCAACCTCTGTTTCAGCTCCTGAAAACTAGCTTCGCACTTATCTGACCAAATAAATCGCTGATTCTTCTTTGTAAGCTCGGTTAGGGGCATTGAAATTTTGGAGAACCCCTCCACGAACCTACGGTAGTACCCAGCTAATCCCAAGAAGCTTCTGATCTCTGTCACTGTCTTCGGTCTCGGCCAATCCCTGACGGATTCAATCTTCCCGGGATCCACCTTGATCCCATCTTTACTCACAATGTGCCCTAGGAAGGACACCTGAGACAACCAGAACTCACATTTCTTGAACTTGGCGTAAAGCTTATGTTCTCGAAGTCGTTGCAGTACCATCTGAAGATGTAACTCATGCTCCTCTTCTGATTGAGAGTACACGAGGATGTCGTCGATAAACACAATCACACAGCTATCGAGGAAATCCTTGAATACTCTATTCATCAGGTCCATGAATGCTGCAGGAGCATTGGTTAGTCCGAATGACATAACCAGAAACTCGTAGTGTCCATACCTAGTGCGGAAAGCCGTCTTCGGAATGTCCTCCTCTCGGATTCTCAACTGATGATAACCCGAACGGAGGTCAATCTTGGAAGAGACCGTCTTCCCCTGAAGCTGATCGAACAAGTCATCGATCCTAGGTAATGGATATTTATTCTTCACCGTCAGCTTGTTCAACTCCCTGTAGTCGATGCACATCCTCATAGATCCATCCTTCTTCTTGACGAACAAAACCGGGCTCCCTGTGGTGACACACTCGGGCCGAATGAACCCTATGTCAAGCAACCCTTGGAGCCGAATCTTTAATTCCTTAAGTTCACTGAGCCATCCTATACGGGGCTTTGGAAACCGGATCCACCCCTGGTGCCAAGTCAATCACAAAATCAATCTCCCGCTGAGGTGGTAACCCTGGAAGTTCTTCGGGAAAAACGTCCAAAAATTCCCGAACCACTCTGATGTCCTCTGGCCGAATAGTATCTGGCCGAGTGGTGTCCACCACCACGGCCAGAAACCCTAAGCACTTGCCGTGCAACAATTCTCTCGCTGACATAGCCGAGATCACCGGGATCCGAGATCCCTGAACGGAACCCACAAATACAAACGGTTCTTCACTTTCGGGTTGGAAGACCACCATCTTCCTTTTACAGTCAATGCTCGCCGAATATTTAGATAGGAAATCCATTCCTAAAATAATATCAAATTCGACTAAGCTCATCTCTATCAGATCAGCGCTTAACTCTCTACCATCTATCCTGATCGGCATAGACCTAATCCACCTATTGGAGATAACCAATTCCCCGCCAGGTAACAGGGTTCCAAACCCTGATTCATATCTATCATAGGGTCTACCCAATTTACTAAAGACTCTGGCCGCCACATAGGAATGTGTAGCCCCAGAATCAAACAAAGATCGAATATAGCGAGTTGTTAATAGAAAGCCGACCCGTGACTACCGATGGGCCGGCATCCGCATCGCCCGCGTGATAGCGAACACCCCGCCGGAGTGGGTATCACCGGAGCTCTCGGTGCCTCCGGTCGGAGCCGGGGACATTCCCTCTTGAAGTGTCCGGCATGCCACAATGAAAGCATCCCCGACCTTTGCACTCACCCCGATGGTGCCTCTTGCCTAGGGCACTCGGGATAGGAGAATCGGGTCTCGGCACCACCGGGACGACTCCCTCTCGTTCCGGTTCCCCCGAACCTCTTGTTCGACTCGAGCCACCGGAAGCGTGGGTGCTCTCTTCCTCTCGATCAATGGCCGAACCACTACTCCCCCGCTAAAGCCTCGATGCAGAGGGGTAGGAGCTCCGCCACTAACCGGAGTACTGGCTGATTCTGACATGCACCCCACTGCGCCCTCAGCTCGCAATGCCTTCTCCACCATCTGAGCATAGGTGGTGCTGTCGTCTGTGGTGATCATCAGGTCATGCCTGATCTTGGGATTCAACCCGTCCAAATACTTCTCCTTCTTGCTGAAGTCGGTCGGCACAATTCCCGAGGCTAACCTCGCCAACCGATCAAACTGATTAGTATACTCAGTGACGCTCATGTTCTCCCGCTGGGTCAGGTGAACGAACTCTTTCCTCTTGGCGCTTCTAACCGCCTCGTTGTAGTATTTCGCATTAAAGAGTTCCTGGAACCTTTCCCAGGTCATGGTGGTGACGTCATGGATCTGAGACACCATGTCCCACCATACTGTGGCGTCCTCCCGGAACCGAAACGTGGCGCACACCACTCTGTCGTTACCGGTGACACCCATGAAATTCAGTATCTTGGTGATCACCGTCAGCCACTGTTCGGCTTTCATCACGTCCGGACCTCCCAGGAATACCGGAGGTGCTTGCTTCCGGAACCGCTCATACAATGGTTCCAATCTATGGGCCGCCACCACTATCTCGGTCTGGGCAGCAGGGACAGGTGCCACTGGAACTACGGGCACTGGAACTGCAGGAGCACCCTGCTGTCTCAACCTCTGAATCTTGAGTTCTTGTTCTTCGATCCGGGGTTGCATCTCCGCAAACCGTAACTCCCACCCGGGCTCCCCGATCGGCCGGGAGCTCGGCAGCCTGTGGCGGGTTCTCATCACCCCGGCCACGAGCCCTGCCTCGGGGACCTCTACCTCGGCCCCTAGCAGGTGGGGGAAACTGGGCTCCGTGTTCTTGATTCGACCCTTCGGAGTTGCCCTGACTCCTGGTAGTCCGCCTGGCGTCCATCTAGTTAGAACCGCCTGCGAAACCAAGAGTTGGCATATCAGGTCGTATTCAAGGCGAGCTTACTAATGCCGCTTAATTTGGAAATTAGAAACGAAACATGCGCCTATTCTACTATCAGGCTACTAACATGCTTCCTAACAGGCTTTTCTTTTTCATAACTGAATAAAATAAACTACTAAAGCAATAAAGGCTTACTGAACCGTGAACCGAGCTAACTGCTGATGATGATTGTACATGTCGTGACGATCTTCTAAGACAACCGCGCTCTCGATACCAAATTGTAACACCCTAACTAACTTAGGCGTATTACGTGATTTTTAAACGTACTGTTCAGCTCGTTGCTAATCAACGAGGTTTATGGAAAAACGTGATTAATTAAAATTTTGCTTTTTAATTAAACTTATAAACCATATTACAAAAGACTCGGGATCCCGATTATAAAATCATTTACAAAAAGTTTCAACTGTTTAACCATTACATAAAAATAAAAGTCGTCTAACGACCAATTACAAAAATTTCAGCCTTGCTGTCCCGAGGATCGTACGCTCCAGGCCTAACCGCCCCGACATGTACAATCTCATAAGCTCGCTCACGGTCCATCAGCTATAGCCTTGCCTTTACCTACACATAAACGTAAACTGTGAGTCGACAGACTCAGTAAGAAAAGCATAATAATATCATACATAATTCTAACTGCCGTGTCCAACACGATACTGAGTCCCGCTACTGCCATGTCCAACATGGTACTGAGCCACTACTGCCATGTCCAACATGGTACTGAGTTTTGAACGTTCATAGGGACGGTACTATTGACAAGTATCCTCCTGATCGGTCGAACCGGTCATACTCCGCCGCCGGTCATACTCCAGCCGTACCGACGGGATAGGTCAATAGCATCGAACCACCAACCAAATGTCACTGATCGGTCGAACCTGGCCATACTCCGCCGTCGGTCATACTCCACTGTCGTACCGACGTGACAGGTTGGATGGTTCGAAGCCTATATACATAACTAATGTAATCTAGCAGCTTCCTACATGCACGCTAAACATGTAATCTACATATGCATACCGTTATACTAATCTTACCCGGATTCCGATTTCGTGTGTGCCGTCAACCCGACCGGAACCGAAGCCGAGCTACGGACATCGGCTCCTAAACCATAAAAATCACAACGCTATAAGTTGACACGCTAAATCACTTCCCGGACTAAAACTAGGAACGAAAAGTTTCCCTATCGATAAAAAGCATGGCAATACCCCTAGAAACATAAAAACGAGGAAAACTAGGGTTCGGAAAATTCCCCAACCAGACCGGCTGTCCCAACCTAATTCCGGTTCGGGAATTATCGGACACCCATCCGAATTCCGGTTGCACAACCGGAATTCCGATTCCTCGCAGGAATTTTACAAAAATTCCTAACTTGATCAATTCTAACCCAAATCAATCCAAACCTTCCAGACCTGTTCTATATGCCCCAAATAACCATTTAAAGGCAACAAATTCACCCAGAACTCACAGAGACAAAATTCACCATTAAAGACCAAGCTTTGAGTTCCAAAACTCAAACTTGGTTAAATCCACTAACATGCATCCAAACCTAGTTAATTCTACTCAAATAAGCTAGAAATAGCTTCTGAAATCAAACAAAAACCTCAACAATAACCCAGCAACAGATTCACAATATTTTCACCAAAAATCATAACTTTGCATAAAAACTTTAAAGCTTGCACAACCTATCTAACATGCTTTCAAAATCACTTAATTAACTTCAAATAGACATGCTTTACACTTCAGAAATCAACAACAAAACACAGTAATAACCACAGCCACAAGAAGCATGCATATACTCAAAATTTCACCATTTTTCATAATTTCAAAGAAGAAAATTAAGAGAAGCTAACCTAGCTTGAAGAATGCTTAGAAAGGATGAGAATTTGCTTGGAAATCAAAGAGAAAAATCAGCTTCATGCACCCTAATGTCTCAGCCGAAATTAGAGAGAGAATGGAGAGTTCTTTTCCTTTTTCAAAGTTTTCTAAAATATGCTAAGTGTGGAAAATAAGAAGAGTAATTGAATAAAGCCACTTAAACCATTTATTTCAGCCAAGATAAACAATTAAAATAAACATTAATTTCAATTAATAACTCACATAGGACAAAACACTAATGGGGGAAAAAGACCATTTTGCCCCTCCACCATAAAACCACATGAATTATACTAAAGGGGTATTTTTGGGAAATTCTAAATTCCCGGCCATTCCCGACATTCCCAATGTCTAAAACCCGTCCCCAACTACTAACATACTAAGTTGTGATTTCTACTGAGCCAAACGCCGAGTTCCAAAATACCGGACACCGGAAATGCAAAATATGCAAGATACTGAATAACATAAATAACCGAATAATAAATTATTTAAATAGCTATAAATAATTTCATAATTAATCATAACCAACTGATAATTTCCAAATTAACTAAGCGGGCTTTACACAAGAGCTCATCCATTTACTTCTATTTGCTAAGCTCAAAGGGAATCATCAGTTAACTTCTATACACCAGTAGAAGCTATAGATTCCATATTTATGTTCAGCACTCCCACTCAATCATACTATCATGTTCTCGAAATATACGTATCACCCTGACCCGAAAGTAGGCTTAACTAATAAATCTAAGAACATGAATAGCACTCCTGAGTTGAGCCTAAACATATCAGGATTTAGATTCTTTTAATCTTAAGATCAACTACTGATATTGACTTGGAAAGATATGTATAACGGTAAGTTTGTAATATCTTAACTTAGTTGCAATATCGGTCCAGTCCAATGTATACTCCATACATTCGAAACTAGTATACTTTACTAATGTCCTGGAAAGAACATAACACTTACTCCAAGTGTAAGTATACATCATCGCTGATTATCACATTAGTGTAAATCCTATAACACTGATGAAACAGGGACCAAAACTTTTGATTCATATGATCACAATCACATTCCACTGTGTTGACGATACTGTAATTGTGAATAAACATATGATCTGGATTTAACTAATTTTGTGTGTATGAATGTAATAAACATATTAAACATATTAAACCATTAGCATGTAAAATTCATGCAAACATCAATCACTTCTAATTTCCTATGTTGATTACTAATCAGATTGTAAAGAGTTTTATTTAGGGCATAAAACCCAACAAACTCCCACTTGCACTAATATAAAACAAACTGTGCAAATAGGTCATTCTGATGTCTTGATCTTCAGATCAAGTGTAGTATATTTGAATCCACCCAAACTTCTGGAAACTAGTTCATAAATACACTTATGAAACATCCTTTACTATATGCTTTATTCATCAAGGGATACTGAAATCTTTACTGTTTTAAATGTACATCTGAATTAACAGAGGACATATCTCTCATATTTTAAAATATGTAATTGAGATAATACAGTGTAGACTTTTCTTCAGTGATATAACTTTCTGGTATTTTCGAATAGACCAAGTTATAGTTCTTCTCTGGTAGAGCTTGAATTATTATACAATAATTCCTCCACCCCCAAAGTAAGCACCATCTTATAGAAATTGAAATTAGATGGTGAGATACAAGGATAACTGATACACAGTTCCTTTATATCTAACATATAGATCACTTTCATAAATCCTTCTTGAATATCTTCTAATGTTCCCTATTTGATTACATCTCAGATAGCTCCCACTCAATAGCAGATGTCTGGTTAAATAATACTTTTAACCTCTGATTGTTTGGAGAGTTACCTAGTTGTGACTTTTGTATTAGTCTGAAACTTTAAGTTTAGACTAAGTCATCAACATAGCAGACTAGTATTTGAAGTGAAAAATACATGCCAGAGATTAAAGTAATCAAAAATTAAGATACCATCAAATTTTATGAGGATTAAGAATTCTAGGTTCAAGTCATTCGAATGGACTGAACTAGAGTTCTTTTTCTTATTCTCATAATTCTGATAAGCTATACTTATCCATGTGAATGGTTAGATTTGCTTTTCAGTAGTGTTCTTAAGTACCTATCACAATTATCAACCTAATGAAGATGGGTATAGAATTTTAAAATTCTTCCACTCAATTAAGGTAGTGTGAAACTTTAACAAAGAACTTTCAAAGGTATCAGACTTTTACTTCTAACAGTAAAAACAAAATGGAACATACAATCAAGATCAAGAATTTATATTGACAATAACTGACTCATTATATTACTTCTATGTTTAAACAAAATATGTGTTTCATAGGGAATTGTGGAATGGACTCCACCCCTAAGAATATACATATAGGGTACTATGGATAACCTCCACCCCTAAGTATATAGAGATTATGATCCACCCCTAAAGGTTGTAAAGATCATGATTCTCTTAGTGTGATAGAGTTTATGTGGAGTTGAATACTATCCAGAGTTCATTAGATATAAAAGATCGTTGAACTGCATAGTTTTCTTAACTTTTCTCCACCCCTATCAGATCATAAGATCCTTTTATTAAACAAATTCTTGATAATTGTATGAGAATTAACAATTATTAATAAACATAGAAATAGTTTCTAGTGTTTATTTAATATAACTCTATGAAGAGTTGTAAATATTATAGAATTTGCATCAATAATAAAAACACTTACACATACAAACATTCAAATATAATGTGGTAATAATTGATGAAGATTAAATTAAATGAAGCTCAATCTCATTAATTGCAATAGGGAATTTCGAAAAAAAAAAAACTTTATTAATAAAAAAAAAGTATTGCAACAATATGAGAGAAACAGGGATAAATATCCCTAACTAAAATTTGAAATCCAAATTGTCTTTAAACTAAAACAATTAATTCAAAAATTGAAGAGCTTCATCTTCATCTGGACGATTTCACCCTTGGTCCAGCTTTCGGATCCAACTCAATTGAGTTCAAGTAGCTTGGCCTATAAGAAGAAGAAAACAAATAAACAAATTTAGTCCAGAATCATAAATCCAATTGGATAATAATTCACTAAAACTCTTAAAGTTTATGAAAGGAAATACCTTGTTTCTTTGCAAGAAGTTTAGGACACTGGGGTTTCCAATGACCTTTTTCATTGCAGTGGAAACACTTTCCTTTAAGTGTAGCATCACCAGAAGGAGCAGTCTTTTTCATGACTTTTGTTCGCTTCTTGGTGTTCTTCCACTTCTTCTTCGATTTGGGCTTTGAAGCAGAGGCAACATTTGCTTCAGGTTTCATCGTCCCATTACCATTACCAGGATTGTGAGGTTTACTCCCTTTCTTCTTGGGTCCTCCAATCAAATTTTCATAAGTTTGAAGGTCATTGACTAATTCATGAAAGTCAATTTCCTTCTTATTCATGACATAATTTGATGTATATGGTAGAAATGCTGGAGTCAGGCTATTCAAGATAAGACTTACTTGAGTAGCACTGTCCATTTCAGCACCATGATCCTGGGCTTCTTGGAAATAACTGGACATGAGGAGAACATGGTCACGCACATTTTGATGAGGTTCCATCCGTGCGTTAATGTACTTCTTAGTCGCGTCAAAGCGTGACTGAAGTGATGCCTTACCGAATAGCTCATTTAACTTCGTCATAACTTCAGCAGCCTTCTCAATTTTAGAAAACCGAGTTTTGAGGGTGTCAACCATGCTAGAAAGCATAAAGTATAGAGCTTTGTCATTTGCCTTCTGCAAACGCTCATACTTTTCTTTCACAGCTTTGGATGCATTATCCCCAGGCACTTCAGGTGACGGCTCAGTTAAAACAAAACAAGGCACTTTCTCCTATGAGAGCAATATTAATGTTCTCATTCCATTTATTAAAGTTAGATCCATTCAGCTTATTTTCAGTCAACAGTGATAACAGGGGATTCATTTTGACAAAACAGGATACTACAAAATAATAGAAATCAACAAATAGAAATTAAATAATGGTTTAGCACACAAAATCAATTCAGAAATTATAAGCACATAGCAAGTAGGAATGATATGAGAAAATACTTAAAAAATTCAATCCTAAATAATTTCCAAGGTTTTCAATAAACTGATATCAGTGTCCCGTTTAGGCGAGAGTCAAAGCTACCATCCATTGAATAGAGTTGTCAGCTCATCTAAAATGTTAAACATTCTAGCAACCTTTTATTCGACCAAGATCAGAATCCAGCGTTGTCCCGTTTAGGCGAGAGTCAAGGCTATTCTATCTTATGAGCTTCTACCATTGTTTTGCAATTTGCAAGTCAAATATGGTAGCCACCATTAGGGTGATCTATACCATATAAAACACTTACAAATCACTTATTATGCGAGATTAAACGGTGCGAAATTGCTAATGAACGTTCCTCCATTAGGGAGGATTACTCACTAAAACAAACGCGGTGTAAAACCCACAATGGAGATCGAATATCTTAATAATAATAAAGCTCATTGTTTAAAATGTATTTTCTTTATTATTTTAATAAATAAATCTCATTAAATTCTATTTAAGAATTAAAATTCAAAATAAGAATTTAATATAATATTTATAAAATTATACTTAGATGGTGATTGAAATAAAATTAATTATTTCCATCTTAGTAATAATCTTAAATATAAATATTAAGGAAATTAATTTAAGTTGAATTAATTAAATAATTAGCAACTTAAAATTTCCTTTGAGAATATATTTATTGGGTTCGAAAATTTAAAGTATATAAAAAATATACAATTTTCGAAAAATAATAAAAAATAGAAAAGAAATACTTCAAGCAAAAATATCACCTATCTAGATATTTCTTGACTAGTTAATTCAATTTCTAATAATATATATATTTTAAATTCATTTATTTTAAATTAATCAATTAAATGAAAAAATCATTGATTGTAGTTGGCCCAAGAATTAATTAAAATAAATAATTAATTTACAACTCAATCTATTTTTCAAAATAAAAAATTCGAAAATTTTGCTTAAATAAAATGCAAATTTCGAAATTGATTAATAAAATAAAGAAAATATATATATATTGAAAATTATTTAAATTTAAGTTGAAAAATTAAATTTCAACCTAAAAATAATTTTCTATTTAATTAAGTGTCATGAAAAATCAATAAATATTTAAGTATCATGATGAAAATCAACTTAGATATTTAGATTTTTCAAGTTAATTAAATGTATTAAATTCAAGAAATAATAATTAAGTGTAGAGAAGGCTTAATTATTAATTTCTATTTAATACTAGGAAAAATATACTTAATAAAATTGTACCAAAATTAATTATTTAAATAATTAATTTCACAAAAGTATAATATTTTCCTATTTAAATATTAGAAATAATAAGTAGTCTAGGAATTACTATCTAGAAAATATCTTATTTGACTAAGTATCTTTTCAAAATTTGAAAAATATCTAATTTAAGTTATATAGAAAAAATCTAAAACTTAAATAATTTTAAATCTAGATTTAATTAAATATCACAAATTAAGTTGTAACCACTTAATCTGAAGATATGTTTTGAAGTTAATATTTGAAAAGATATTAACCAAAAAATATCTAAGATATTCCATTTCAAGTTAATATTTGAAAAGATATTAACTTAAAAAAAATATCTTAAGAATCTTTAATAACTAATGCCTAAGATTCCTCAACTTGATTTAAAATTTAAATCAAATATTCAAATTTAAGTTAGTTAAGAAAAATCAGTTAATACAACTAATTTATAACTTAAATAGGAATATTTAATTAAATAAGCTCCAGAAAGAATCTAGTTAGTTAAAATTCTATATTTAATTAAATTCAAGAAAAATACAAATAGTTTGTCTAGAAATAATATCTAAACTAAAAGTGTTTTTCTTAAAATTAACTTTAAAATATTAAAATGAAAAATAAATTTTCATATATTTTAAAAGTTAATTATGTTGCTAATTCAATTTTATTAGGTCAAACTAATATAATTAACCTAGTACAGTTATTCAAATCAGGCAAATGGGCCTTCACAATTGGGGTAGTTCATGTGAGGGGGTGCTGGGTTCAGTATGTCGTACCCACTTCTATGGCTCCCAACTCTCACACAAGGCCCAAAAGAGATGAATTTAACCTTAAAATGAATAACTGTTATTAATTGAATAGGTCCAATAACTAAATGGACCTAAATAAAATCTATCATGGTGTGACATTTTATTTAGCAACAACCTATATGCATCTATATAATAAAATAAACATATAGGCTCACACAGGCACACTTTGGATGGATCCTATCATGTTGCTAGGTCATACACAGATGAAAGAAGATTGTAAAATTTACCTGTTACAAATTATTAACTTGACCAAGGGAGCCATCAGATCATTAGATCTGGCAAAAAGTAACCATGGCTATTTGCAATCAAGTAATAATAGGTTTTTAAAAACTTACACACAAGCTAAAAACACATACTCCTGCAACAAGGTTAGCTGGATAGTTGGAAGTAGGATTTATTTAATTTTAAATAAATAATTTCGAAAAATAATTAAATAATAAAAAAAAATATTTTAATTAATTTCGAAAAATAAAATTTAAAAAAAAATTTAATTAATTTCGAAAATAAATAAAATAAATAAATTTAAATTTCGAAATTATTTAAAAATAAATATTTAAAATTAAACCTACATTTTGAAAAATTAGGTTTCAACCAACCTAAATATCATTTCAAAATTTGCTAACTACTTTTAAAAATTAAATGTTATTTAATTAAATAAAATAACAAAATTTAAAAGTTAGCAAAATATCTTATATCTATTTAAAATTACATGATTATAAATATCTTATTTTAAATTTAAATATGGTCAAAATATCTAAAAAGATTTAATTAAAAAATCTTAAAAGATAAGATATTTTTAAAATATCTTAAAAGATAAGATATTTTTAAATATCTTAAAAGATATTATAAATATCTTAAAAGATATTATAAATATCTTAAAAGATAAGATATTTTTTAAATATCTTAAAAGATATTATAAATATCTTAAAAAATCTGACCTTAAATTTAAAAAAAATATAATCAAATTTAAAAATAAGATAGATTTTTAAGCAAAAAGATAAATACTAATTCTATTCAAATTCAAATTACACTAATATCTTGAATTAAATTAAAAAAAAATAAAATTAATTCAAAATGATAATTAGAATTGAATTAGGAATAGTAATAGTATATATACAAAACCATACAAAAAATTGGAAGTTAATTCCATGAAAAAGTATGAAAAATTGAAGAAAAAAGCAAAAATTCGAAACTGTACGGACAGTTCTGCGATCGCAGGAAATTATCAGCACAACCCCGATTTTGTCAAATCTTTAAAAAATCATAACTAATTCAAATAAAATCCAAATTGAGTTCTGTAAAAAGCTAACTTGCTTAATTTTTTCCATACTATCCAATAAAAATAATTCCAGAAACGAAATCACAATTATTTTTCACGAAAATTTCACAAACATCAATCAATCATCAAATAACACTCAATACAACATGATACCATCCAAAGAACATACAAACAATCGTTTTAAAGCCCAAATTACATGTAAGTAAATCAATTACCATGGCTCTGATACCAGTTGTTGGGAATTATTTTACCAGGATCTTAGATCTACTCACAAGTATGTTTATTAACATCCTAAATATGAACTTTCTAAAACGATAAAATAAACACATATAAAGTTAAGAAAACCTTCCATTGATGCAGCGGAATAAATGTCTCCTTCCACTCAGATCTCTAACCCTTGATTCCTTTCTGTAGCAGAGTATAATCAAGATCTGAGCCCGAGTCTCCTTCTTCTTCAAGCTTTGATCCTTCACAGTCTTCCAATCTATGATTGAGTTACTGCTTGCTGTGTGTGGGCACTTACTCTTTCACTAGTGTCACGAAAAAGATGAAGGGAAGAGAGAGATAGAGATTTCGGCCAAGGTAGAGAGTGAGGAAGGCTCAGTTTTCTGAAGAGAGAAATTTCTGTCAGAATGGCTTATGAAAGCATGTATTGTGAATGAGCCATCACTTTCTATTTATACGCAACTACTAGGTCTAGGTTTAGAATTATTTGACATTAAAATAATGAAAATAATTATTTGAAAAATCATATTAAGTGGCCGGCCATATGGTGTTATTGGGCCTTACTTAATTTTGCAATTTTATCAAATTTTATCTCTATTTTCTCAAAAATGCCAATTTTCCAATTCTAACCTTTTAAATGCCAAAACTAATTATTTAATGATTAAAATACATTATTAAATAATATTGTCATTTAATTTAATTATTAATTAGATATATAAAGTCCATTAATAAATAAATAAACCTAGAAAACTCTTTTCCTTACAATTTCACCCCTGCTTAGTGAAAATTCATAAAATTAGACATAGTCTAACTTTAGAATTATAATTGATCAATCACGAATCAATTAATGAGTCTTACAAGCAGAATGTTCTCAACTAGAATGGGGACCATGGATCTATATGCTGAGCTTCCAATAAGTGAACCAAATTTACCAAGTAAATTCCTACTTATTAATTCTTCGTTGAATCCACTCTTAGAACTTAGAATTGCACTCTCAGACTTATATAGAGCATATTGTATGTTTCACGATACCAATATACTATCTCATTTAACCATTGTTATAATCTTATTGTGATTTAAAGATCCTCTATATAGATGATTTACATCGAGATGGGATTTCTTTACCGTTCTCACCCCTCAATGTATTTTGCCCCTTAAAACACTTAGCTACCTGTAAATGGTGTTTAGTGATCTAATAATTAGTCAGTTAAAAAAGAGCCCATCCATTTACTTCTATTTGCTAAGCTGGAAGGGAATCATCAGTTAACTTCTATACACCAGTAGAAGCTATAGATTCCATATTTATGTTCAGCACTCCCACTCAATCATACTATCATGTTCTCGAAATATACGTATCACCCTGACCCGAAAGTAGGCTTAACTAATAAATCTAAGAACATGAATAGCACTCCTGAGTTGAGCCTAAACATATCAGGATTTAGATTCTTTTAATCTTAAGATCAACTACTAATATTGACTTGGAAAGATATGTATAACGGTAAGTTTGTAATATCTTAACTTAGTTGCAATATCGGTCCAGTCCAATGTATACTCCATACATTCGAAACTAGTATACTTTACTAATGTCCTGGAAAGAACATAACACTTACTCCAAGTGTAAGTATACATCATCGCTGATTATCACATTAGTGTAAATCCTATAACACTGATGAAACAGGGACCAAAACTTTTGATTCATATGATCACAATCACATTCCACTGTGTTGACGATACTGTAATTGTGAATAAACATATGATCTGGATTTAACTGATTTTGTGTGTATGAATGTAATAAACATATTAAACATATTAAACCATTAGCATGTAAAATTCATGCAAACATCAATCACTTCTAATTTCTTATGTTGATTACTAATCAGATTGTAAAGAGTTTTATTTAGGGCATAAAACCCAACACCCTAGTGATAGGAAAATTTTAGAATGATGGAATGGTTGTGTACTTAGTGTAAACCATTACTAGATTCATGGATGGCCTAATCGTGATCTTAAGAAAAGCTAGAACTGTCAACCAAGGTTTGCATGTTTGTTAGCTATTCTAAGTGATTAGGGGTGAACCATCCCATAGTCATTAGATAAGAAAGTGTTTGTTTTAACAAATACTACTTTTCTAAGAAATGACTAAGTGTGAAAACAAAGTAGCAAAGTAGAGGAGATATTTTTTTCTTGATTCCAAAAGTGTTCTATCATCTTATTCGATATATGATGATCCCACTGCCTCTGTTGTTTTGACACAACCGAAGAGGACAATACCATTTAGTATTCTTAGACAAAATCCACGGTACCTTGTCGTAGTGGGAGGGTTTCAAGGAACTCACCCTGTTATGACTTGGGAGACACTTGTGATTAAAATCCATTGTTAGTTTAAACAAGTAATGGATTGTCAGAATAAGGAACTAAGAAGTTAAGCCAAGAGAACTATGGTTAAAACCATTCATATGGAACAACCAAAAGAATTCTAATACAAGGACAAGAAAGGAAATTTCGTTAGTAAGCCTATTCAATGGACTTAACAAAACTTCCTGTTCCTAGTAGTAAAGGTTTGAGTTTATCTAAACCTATGGCTTGTGGTATACCTGGTAATTACTTACTCTAGTGCAAGCAACTTAATTTAGTAAGTTGGTGGAGCATTTTTCTAATGGCGATCTATAGAAGCTTCTCGACTTCTAGATATAGATTTTATTTATCTAAGGAAAAGTTTTCAACTATTCCAGAAAAGATAAAGCCATGAAGAATTCCTTGAATCAACAGTGAGAGGTCTCAGATATGCTTTAGTATGTCTTAGACCAGACACCTGCTGTTGAGTGGGATTAATGAGTAGGTATCAGATTAATCCAGGAAAGGAACATTGGAAGACAATCAAGTGAATCTTAAGATCAAGAAGAGGAACTATATGTTAGTCGATAAAGGTGTATGTAGTACTCTTAGACTACACCAAATCAGATTTCTAGACTTGCCTTAGTGCTAGAAAGTCTGCTGATGAGATGGTGATTACTCTGGGGTGGAGTAGTGATTTTAGAGAAGTGTAAAAACCTATCTGAAGTCTCTAAGTCTACCAGAGAGACTGAATGTTAAAGTTGTAGGAAAGATACTTATTTAGTCTAAGGAAAGTTTTATACATCTTCGGCATTGTTCCAACATTTATTAACTACTAGTGTTACTTCCTAATTAATGCGAAAGTAGTTGCCAAAAGTAAAGAATCCAGTATCCCTAAAAGAGTAGACATATAGAGAAGAATTTCACAATATCAAGGATTTTGTGATTAAAGAAATGTAATGGTGGAGGAAAGGTTGTATTAAATACAACCTGTCAGATCCTATTACGGAGAGTATACTACATAGTACACTTGATTTGGATATCAAGATGTTGAGATTATTTGAAATGTACTTTTTGTTTTATACTAGTGCAAGTGGAAGTTTGTTGGGTTTTGTGCCCTAAATAAAACCCATTTCAATATAATCAGATTTACTAATTAATAAAGATCAGAAATCATTTTATGTTGCATGGTTCACATGATTTATTTCATGATTATAAATTCTATTAGGTCCAGAACATATGTATTTGTTCATGATTATAGTGTTGTCAGCACAGTGGAATATGATCATGATTATATGTTCAAAAGTTTAATTCCCTGATTTGTCAGTTCACTGGATTTAGACTGGCATAATAATCAGCGATAGGTATACTTACACCTTGGATAAGTGTTATGTTCTTTCCAGGGCATTGGCAAAGTTTACCAGTATCAGATGTATGGAGTATACATTGGAAGGGACCGATATTCAGCTTTGATTAGATATGATAAATTTACTGTAATATCTATTCAATTCAATATCACCTAGTTGATCCTAGATCAAATGATCTTAATCCTGACATGATTAGGTTCGATCTCAAGAGTGTTATTTGTGTTCTTTGATTTGTTAGTTAAGCCTACTTTTTGGTCAGGGTGATACGTACATTTTGGGAACATGATAGTACAATTGAGTGGGAGCGCTAAACATAGATATGAAATCTATAGCTTCTATAGGTATTTAGAAGTGAAACGATGATTTCCTGTGAGTTTGATTGAATAGAGATAAATGATTGAGATCTCATTTTAGTGATTATATTATTTCACTAAAATATCATTTATAGGCGGCCAAGTGTTTTAAGGATAAAATATATTAAAAGGGTGTAACGGTAATTTTATCCCTATGCAATGTAGATCATCTATAGAGGATCATTGATTATTGGGATTATAACAATGCATAATTAATAGCGTATCAAAATCGTGGAACATATAGAGAGTTCTATGTAACTGAGAGTGCAATTCCAAGTTCTATGGTGGATGCAATGAGGAATTAATAAGTTAGTGGATGTACTTGGTAAATTCTAGATCTGCTTATTGGAAGCTCGGTTATATAGGCCCATGGTCCCCATACTAGTTGAGACAAACTGCTTGTAAGACTCAGTTAATTGATTTTAATTAATCAATTATAATTCTAAAATTAGACTATGTCTAGTTTATGAATTTTTCACTATGTTATGGCTTGATTGTGAAGAAATAGTGTTTTGGGGTTTATTTGTTCATTAAGAGACTTTATGGAGTCTAATTAATAAATATTATAAATGACAATTTTATTTAATAATTATTTTAATTATTAAATAAGTAGTTTTGGCATTTATAGGTTTGATTTGAAAATTATGGTATTATTGAAAAGAAGAATAAGTGGTTGAAATAAAGTAGCAAAATTGTAACTAGAGATTGGCCCTTTGAAGTGTACGGCCAACAAGTTATTTTTGCCCAATATTTTATTCTTTTTTAATCCATATAATTCAACCCTAACCCTATTGAAGATAGTATAAAGGCTATGGTCTCTTCATCCAAACTAATGCATCCAAAGCTAATAACCTAGCTTTTGATGAGACCTCTTCCTTCTTTTTTCTTCTTCAATTGGAAACACTTAGTCTTTCTTTACCAAATAATATTCAGCCATTAGTGATTGAGTAAGTGCCAAAACACATCAAGTTGGTCCCCAATCATAGTATGTAAGACTGTGAAGAATCCATTCAACAAGAAGGAGAGAAAGAGATCCAAGTTTAGATCCTTATAATGCTCTGCTACAGAAAAGAATCAAGGGCTAGAGATCTGAACAGGAGGAGTCATTATACACTGCAATCAATGTAAGGTTTCTTAAACTTTATATGTGTTTATGTACATTGTTTTAGAAATTCATACTAGGATGTTAAACAACATACATGGTAGTAAATCTAGATCCTGATAAAATAATTTCAACAAATACACGGAGCTCACGAACATGCAGGAGCGAGTGTATTTCGCCACGAGACAACATACACACTACCGAAAACCTCCTCCCCTGTACAGGGAGAGTTCGCGAAGGGATCCCAACAAGAGATGCAAATATCACAGTGACATCGGTCACGGTACCAATGAGTTCAAGAACTTGAAGGAAGAAATTGAAAAGTTAATCGGATTGGTTCATTTGTATGAGTAAATTAAGAACCGGCTACCCCATCTCAACTCGGTCCCAATAGGGGGCCCGTTACCGCAAGGAGCACCAGGAGGTGCACCCGGAGCACCAGCACCCGTTGTACCCCCCGGGGGAGCAATTCCCCAGCAGGTCCCTGTTGGAATTTATTTTACCAGGATCTTAGATCTACTCACAAGTATGTTGATTAACATCCTAAATATGAACTTTCTAAAACGATGAAATAAACACATATAAAGTTTAGGAAACCTTACATTCGGTGCAGCGGAATAATATGACTCCTTCCGTTCAGATATCTAGCCCTTGACTCCTTTCTGTAGCAGAGCATTATCAATATCTGAACCTGGATCTCTTTCTCTGAATCCTTGATGCTGAATCTCCTTTGCTGATGATCTTTCTTCACGATCTTCCTCACTATGATTGAGGTATTGCTTGATGTGTGTGGGCACTACTCTAATCACTAAGGATTTCGAAATTATCAAGAAGAAGAAAGAAGAAGTGATAGCTAAAGATAGGGAGAGAGAAGGCTCAGTTTTTCTGAATCAGAAAGTCTGAAGAAAAGTGTTATTTTCCTGAAGCCTTCACTATCTATTTATAGCATTCCACTAGGGTTAGATTTGAATTATATGGCATTAAAATAATGAAAAAATCAATTTAAAATATACATATAGGTGGTCGGCCATACATAAGTGGATTGGGCCTTGGGTTTTGCAACTTTGCAATTTTACCACCTTTTGTATCTGATTTTCTCAAAAATGCCAATTTCCTAATTCAAACATTTAAATGCTAATTCTAACTATTTAATAACTATAAATAATTATTAAATAATATTGTCATTTATCATATTTATTAATTGAACCATACAAAGTATCATAATTAACAAATATGCCCCTATAAACTCTTTCTTTACAATTTCGCCCTTACTTAGTGAAAAATTCACAAATAGACATAGTCTAATTTGAGAATTATAACTGATTAATCAAAACCAATTACATGAGTCTTACAAGCAATATTATCTCAACTAGTGGGGGGACCATGGGTCTATATAACCGAGCTTCCAATAAGTAGATCAAGAATTTAGCACTAAAATTCACTAACTTATTAATTCTTCGTTGAATCCACGCATAGAACTTAGAATTGCACTCTCAGTATATAGAATGCTCTATATGTTCCACCATATAGACACATCATTAGTTATCCATTGTTATAATCCTAATGTGATCAATGATCCTCTATATGAAAGATCTACATTGTAAAGGGATCAAATTACGTTACACCCTACAATGTATTTATTCCTTAAAACACTTGACCCCGTATAAATGATATTTCAGCTTATGTGAAATGAGTACTCCACCATTTATGTTCGTTTGGTCAAGCTCGAAGGAGATCATCCTTTGCTTACTATTCGCCAGATAGAAGCTATAGATTCCATGTTTATGATAGCGCTCCCACTCAATTGCACTACCGTGTTCCCAAAAAGTACGTATCACCCTGACCTAAAAGCAGGCTTAACTAACAATTCAAGGAACACGAATAGCCTTTCAAGATTGAGCCTAATCATAACAGGATTAAGATCATTTGATCTAGGATCAACTAGGCGATATTGACTTGAATAGATTTTACGGTAAGTTTAATTAAATCTAAGTCAAAATTCAATATCGGTCCCTTCCGATGCATACTCCATGCATCCAACCTGAGCTTTACTTTAACCAATGTTCTGGAAAGAACATAGTATTTCTCCAAATACAAGTAAACTCTTGTTGTAGATTATCATATCAGTAAAACCCTGTGTCTGATAAATCTAGGAAACTTTATTCACATAGTCATGTTTACTTTCCAATGTGTTGACGGCACAATAAACAGGATCAAGTATGTGAAAAGGGTTTCAGATGAATTTATACATTATGTACATATAATCATGAAATAAATCATGTGAACCATGCAACATTAAATGTTATTTCTGATCTATATTAATAAGTAAATCTGATTATATTGAAATGAGTTTTATTTAGGGCATAAAACCCAACAAACTCCCACTTGCACTAATATAAAACAAAAAGTGTGTTTCAAATAATCTCAACACCTTGATATACAAATCAAGTATAGTAGTAGTAAACTCCTCGTAATAGGATCTGAAAGGTTGAATTAAACACAACCTTTTCTCCACCATTACTCTTCCTTTAATCACAAAATCATTGATAATGTGAAATTCCTCTCTATATGTCTACTCTCTTGGGATACTGGATTCTATACCTTTGGCAACTACTTTTGGTTAATCAGGAAATTAACACTAGTAGTTTAAGGCAATTTGGAATGGTGCCAAAGATGTATAGAACTTTTCTTAGACTGAATAATACCTTTCCTGCAGCTTTAACATTCAGTCTCTCTCTGGTAGACCTAGAGACTTCAGATAGGTTTTTACACTTCTCCAAAATCACTATTCCACCCCCAGAGTAACCACCATCTTATCAGAAATATTTACTAGCACATAGGCAAATTTCAAAAATCTGATATGGTGTAGTCTAAGAGTTTTAAACACACCCTTATAGACTAACATATAGTTCCTCTTCTTAATCTTAAGATTTACTTGATTGTCTTCCAATGTTCTTCTCCTGGATTAATCTGATACCTACTCATTACTCCCACTCAACAGCAGGTGTCTGGTCTAAGGCATACAAAAGCATATCTAAGACCTTTCACTGTTGATATAAGAAATTCTTTCATGGCTTTATCTTTTCTGGGATAGTTAAGACTTTTCCTTAGATAAATAAAATCTATACCTAAGAAGTTGTGAAGCTTCTATAGATTGCCATTAGAAAGAAAATGCTTCAGCATCTTACTAAAGTAAGTTGCTTGCATTAGAGTAAGTAATTACCAGGTATACCACAAGCCATAGGTTTAGATAAACTCAAACCTATAATACTAGGAACAGGAAGTTTGTTAAGTCCATAGAATAGACTTATTAACTAAAATTTCCTTTCATGTCCTTGTAATAGAAAACTTTAGGTTATTCCATGTGAATGGATTAAACCATAGTCTATTGGCTTTCTTCTTAGTTTCTTATCTTGACAATCCATTACTTGTTTAAACTCACAATGGATTTTAATCACTAGTGTCTCCCAAGTCATAAGAAGGTGAGTTCCTAGAAACTCTCCCACTACGACAAGGTACCGTGAATTATGTCGAAGAAAACTAAATGGTATTAACCTCTTTGGTTGTGACAAGACAACAGAGGCAGTGGATCATCATATGTAAGATGATAGAACACTTTTGGAATCAAGAAAAAAATATCTCCTTTATTTGCTACTTGTTTTCAGACTTAGTCATTATCTTAGAAAAGTAGTATTTGTTTGAACAAACACTTTCTTATCTATTGACTATGGGATGGTCCACCCCTAATCACTTAGAATAGCTAACAAACAATGGTTAACAGTTCTAGCTTTTCTTAAGATTTTGATTAGGTCATCCATGAATCTAGTAATGATTTACATTAAGTATACAACCATTACATCATTCTGAAATTGTATTACCATTGAAGGATTTAGGCAACGACTAGTAACTAATCATCAACATGCAACTCGAAATTTCTGGGGAGGTAAGTTTGGATATAATTCAAAAATCAATTTAATGATCTTTGAACTGCATATCTACTAACTATTTCTCCACCCCTATCAGTTCGCAAGATCTTTAACCACTTACCTAAATGGTTTTAACCATTGCTAGAAATTTAAGAAATTTTTCAAACATTTCAAATTTCTTTGCATAAGGTATAATCTAGAGTGATCGTTTTAAGAATACAACGAAAAACTCATATCCACCCCTGAATGTACATCCATCTGCGAATGAGATGAACTACATTCAGTGGATATAGGCATATTAACTCTTTGCAGAGATTGATCTTGTCAAATCCACTATGAACAAGATACAAATGCCATAGATTAAAAAAAAAATGTGGTAGTGTCTATGATGACATAGGTTTAGTTACATCAAAGAGTTCTTAGAATACTGCAAGTGGATCCTGGTCACAGAATACCTAACTCATATTCCATACAGTTTTAATCCATTGATAGAAGATGGATATTTAAACACTTGAGAAAGTGTAACTGTATTGTATTCTGGAATTAGAAATATAAGAAAATTTCTATTTGGATTCTAAAATTAAAGTCAAAGACTTAAATTCAACCAAATATAATGAGTAATTCTTTCTTGGACCACCACTACTAATACAAACTCTAAGTCAGATTTGCCCATACAAGTAGGAGATTTCTAAGATTGAGGATTTATATCAATTGGGAATAGAATTTCGGGATTATAATCATAAGCGTCATTTAATTTCTTAAGAGAAAATATAATGACATGAAATGATTTATAGACCATTCATCCAATGATATATTATTAAGCTAATTCGAAATGAATAAGCTAAGAGGAATTAGGATAATTTCGTTTATAAATAAGAATTTAACGATGCTTCGATTAGCGAAAGACAAAGTAATCTTATTTATGTAATCTTCTTGTTTCATATTGTAAAAATACTAGTCTAAGGTGTCATCAATTGATGAACAGCTAGATGTCGCATATACAATACTTATCTTTCGAGATCTTATACTATTATGTATGTCTAATGGTGAAAATCCATTAGGGATTTATCTCATTAGAAAAACAAACATGTTAGACCAACAATGAAGATTCGAAATTAAACTACAATTTAATAACAGAAAATAACATGGTTCAATATAAATTCATACACAATTCAGAAATTATAAACATATAGCAAGTAGGAATGACAAGTGAAAATACTAAAACATACAATCCTAAATAATTTCCAAGGTTTTTCAACAAACTGATACAGTGTCCCGTTTAGGCGAGAGTCAAAGCATCATCCATTGAATAGAGTTGTCAGCTCATCTAAAATGATAACCATTCTAGCAACATTTTATTCGATCAAGATTGGAATTCAGCGTTGTCCCGTTTAGGCGAGAGTCAAGGCAATTCTATCTTATGAGCTTCCACCATTGTTTCATAATTTGCAAGTCAAGTATGGTCGCCACCATTAGGGTGATCTATACCATACAAAACACTTACAAACTACTTATCATTCGAGATTAAACGGTGCGAAATTGCTAATGAACGTTCCTCCATTAGGGAGGATTACTCACTAAAACAAACGCGGTGTAAAACCCACAATGGAGATCGAATATCTTAATAATAATCAAGCTCATTATTTAAAGTGAGTTGTATTTTCTTTGATTCTCTTTATTTATTCTATTTATTTTAAATATATATTTATTTAATTAAAATTTCCAATTTAGAATGAAAGAATTCTAAATATAAATTTTAATTTAAAATTTATAAATTTTACTTAGATGGATATGAAAATAACATGAATTATTTCCATCTTAGTAATAATTTCCAATAAATATTTAGAAAAAATATTTAAGTTGTTACAAAATTAATTTAAATTAATTTACAACTCAAATTTAATTTTCTATAAATATATATTGCATTTCGAAAAATTAAAGTATTTAAGAATACAATTTTCGAAAAATGCATGTTAAAATAAAAAATAAATCCTGAAAATATTATTCTAATTTAATGTTGGCCCAAAATTTTAATAAAATTAATTTACAACAAAAAATATAATTTTCCTATTTAATTAAATATATAAGAAAAATTCAAATATTTAAGTATGATGATGAAAATCAACTTAAATATTAATTTTTTATTTAATTAAATACACTAGAAAAATACTTCAAGCGAAAATATCATCTATCTAGATTTTTCTTTGACTAATTAATTCAATTTCTAATAATATACTTTAATTCAATTTATTTTAAATTAATCAATAAATGAAAAAATCATTGATTTAAGTTGATCCAAGAATTAATTAAAATAAATAATTAATTTACAACTTAATCTATTTTTCAAGATAAAATTCGAAATTCTAGCATTTAATAAATGCAATTTCGAAAATTGATTAATAAAATAAAGAAAAAAAATATATTTTGAAAATTATTTAAATTTAGTTGAAAAAATAAATTTCAACTAAAAATAATTTTCTATTTAATTAAATGTCATGAAAAAGAAATATTTAAGTATCATGATGAAAATCAACTTAGATATTTAATTTTTCAAATTAATTAAATGTATTAAATTCAAGAAATAAATAATTAAGTGTAGAGAAGGCTTAATTATTAATCTCTAGTTTAATACTAGGAAAAATATACTTAAAATAAATTGTACCAAAATTAATTATTTAAATAATTAATTTCACAATGTATAATATTTTCCTATTTAATATTAGAAATAATAAGTAGTCTAGGAATAACTATCTAGAAAATATCTTATTTGACTAAGTATCTTTTCCACAAAACTTGAAAAAATATATAATTTAAGTTGTACTAGAAAAAAAAATCTAGAACTTAAATATTTTCAAATTTAAATTTAATTAAATATCAAAAATTAAGTTGTAACCACTTAATTCAAAAATATTCCATTTTAAGTTAATATTTGAAAAGATATTAACTTAAAAAATATCTAAAGAATCTTAATAACCAATGCCTAAATTTCCTCAACTTAATTTTGAAATTTGAAATTCAAAAGATATTCAGATTTAAGTTGGTTAGTTGTAGATAACTAAATATCAACTTAAATAGGAATATTTAATGAAAAATTTAAATTAAGCTCCAGAAAGAATCTAGATGGTTATAATTCTATATTTAATTAAATACAAGAAAATACATATAGTTTAGCTTAGAATAAAAAATTCTTTAAACTATATTTTTCTTAAATTAATTTCAAAATAAATGAAATTAATTATGTTGCTAATCAATTTTATTAGGTTAAACTAGTGTAATTAACCTAGTACAGTCATTCAAATCAGGCAAATGGGCCTTCACAATTGGGGTGGTTTGTGTGAGGGGGTGCTGGGTTCAGTATGTCGTACCCACTTCTATGGCTCCCAACTCTCACACAAGGCCCAAAAGAGAGGAATTTAACCTTAATAAGAACAACTGTTATTAATTGAATAAGCCCAATAACTAAATGGGCCTAAATAAATTCTATCAAGAACTATGATAATTTATTTTAGCAACAACAACCTATATGTATCTATAATCAAATTAAACACATAGGCTCACACAGGCACACTTTGGATGGGCCCTATCATGTTGCTAGGTCATACACAGATGAAAGAAGATTGTAAATATACCTGTTACAAATTATTATCTTGACCAAGGGAGCCATCAGATCATTAGATCTGGCAAAAAGTAACCATGGCTATTTGCAATCAAGTAATAATAGGTTTTGAAATCTTACACATAAGCTAAAACACATACTCCTGCAACAAGGTTAGCTGGATAGTTGGATGTAGGATTTATTTAATTTTAAATTAAATATTTAATTTCGAAAATATTTAATTAAATAATAATATTAAAAAAAATTCGAAAAATTTAAAAAAAAATTGAAAAATTCGAAATTTAAAAAAAAAATTAATTTAAAATTAAACCTACAATTTTTTGAAAAATTAGGTTTCAACCAACCTAAATATCATTTCAAAAATTTGCTAACTACTTTTAAATTTTAAATGTTATTTTATAAATAAAAATTAAATAAAAAATTAGAAAAGATAAATAAATATCTTTTTCAAATTTTAAATGTAATTTAAATAAATAAAATAACAAAATTTAAAAAATTAGCAAAATATCTTACATCTATTTAAAATTACATGATTATAAATATCTTATTTTAAATTTAAATAAGGTCAAAATATCTAAAAAGATTTTAAAAAAAATCTTAAAAGATAAGATATTATTAAAAAAATATCTTAAAAGATAAGATATTTTTAAAATATCTTAAAAGATATTATAAATATCTTAAAAGATATTATAAATATCTTATAAAATCTGACCTTAAATTTTAAAAAAAAAATATAATCAAATTTAAAAATAAGATAGATTTTTAAGCAAAAAGATAAATACTAATTCTATTCAAATTCAAATTACACTAATATCTTGAATTAAATTAAAAAAAAATTAAATTAATTCAAAATGATAATTAGAATTGAATTAGGAATAGTAATAGTATATATACAAAACCATACAAAAAATTGGAAGTTAATTCCATGAAAAAGTATGAAAAATTGAAGAAAAAAGAAAAAAATTCGAAACTGTACGGAGAGTTCTGCGATCGCAGGAAAATATCAGCACAGCCCCGATTTTGTCAAATCTTCAAAAAATCATAACTAATTCAAATAAAATCCAAATTGAGTTCTGTAAAAGGCTAACTTGCTTAATTTTTTCCATACTATCTAATAAAAATAATTCCAGAAACGAAATCACAATTATTTTTCACGAAAATTTCACAAACATCAATCAATCATCAAATAACACTCAATACAACATGATACCATCCAAAGAACATACAAACAATCGTTTTAAAGTCCAAATTTCTTGCAAGTAAATCAATTACCATGGCTCTGAGGCCAGTTGTTGGAATTTATTTTACCAGGATCTTAGATCTACTCACAAGTATGTTGATTAACATCCTAAATATGAACTTTCTAAAACGATGAAATAAACACATATAAAGTTTAGGAAACCTTACATTGGGTGCAGCGGAATAATATGACTCCTTCCGTTCAGATATCTAGCCCTTGATTCCTTTCTGTAGCAGAGCATTATCAATATCTGAACCTGGATCTCTTTCTCTGAATCCTTGATGCTGAATCTCCTTTGCTGATGATCTTTCTTCACGATCTTCCTCACTATGATTGAGGTATTGCTTGATGTGTGTGGGCACTACTCTAATCACTAAGGATTTCGAAATTATCAAGAAGAAGAAAGAAGAAGTGATAGCTAAAGATAGGGAGAGAGAAGGCTCAGTTTTTCTGAATCAGAAAGTCTGAAGAAAAGTGTTATTTTCCTGAAGCCTTCACTATCTATTTATAGCATTCTACTAGGGTTAGATTTGAATTATATGGCATTAAAATAATGAAAAAATCAATTTAAAATATACATATAGGTGGCCGGCCATACATAAGTGGATTGGGCCTTGGGTTTTGCAACTTTGCAATTTTACCACCTTTTGTATCTGATTTTCTCAAAAATGTCAATTTCCTAATTCAAACATTTAAATGCCAATTCTAACTATTTAATAACTATAAATAATTATTAAATAATATTGTCATTTATCATATTTATTAATTGAACCATACAAAGTATCATAATTAACAAATATGCCCCTATAAACTCTTTCTTTACAATTTCGCCCTTACTTAGTGAAAAATTCACAAATAGACATAGTCTAATTTGAGAATTATAATTGATTAATCAAAACCAATTACATGAGTCTTACGAGCAATATTATCTCAACTAGTGGGGGGACCATGGGTCTATATAACCGAGCTTCCAATAAGTAGATCAAGAATTTAGCACTAAAATTCACTAACTTATTAATTCTTCGTTGAATCCACGCATAGAACTTAGAATTGCACTCTCAGTATATAGAATGCTCTATATGTTCCACCATATAGACACATCATTAGTTATCCATTGTTATAATCCTAATGTGATCAATGATCCTCTATATGAATGATCTACACTGTAAAGGGATCAAATTACTGTTACACCCTACAATGTATTTATTCCTTAAAACACTTGACCCCGTATAAATGATATTTCAGCTTATGTGAAATGAGTACTCCACCATTTATGTTCGTTTGGTCAAGCTCGAAGGAGATCATCCTTTGCTTACTATTCGCCAGATAGAAGCTATAGATTCCATGTTTATGATAGCGCTCCCACTCAATTGCACTACCGTGTTCCCAAAAAGTACGTATCACCCTGACCTAAAAGCAGGCTTAACTAACAATTCAAGGAACACGAATAGCCTTTCAAGATTGAGCCTAATCATAACAGGATTAAGATCATTTGATCTAGGATCAACTAGGCGATATTGACTTGAATAGATTTTACGGTAAGTTTAATTAAATCTAAGTCAAAGTTCAATATCGGTCCCTTCCGATGCATACTCCATGCATCCAACCTGAGCTTTACTTTAACCAATTTTCTGGAAAGAACATAGTATTTCTCCAAATACAAGTAAACTCTTGTTGTAGATTATCATATCAGTAAAACCCTGTGTCTGATAAATCTAGGAAACTTTATTCACATAGTCATGTTTACTATCCAATGTGTTGACGGCACAATAAACAGGATCAAGTATGTGAAAAGGGTTTCAGATGAATTTATACATTATGTACATATAATCATGAAATAAATCATGTGAACCATGCAACATTAAATGTTATTTCTGATCTATATTAATAAGTAAATCTGATTATATTGAAATGAGTTTTATTTAGGGCATAAAACCCAACAGTCCCTACGCTCCCGCCAAGACCCAATGGGAGAGTGGCCATGATCTTCGGTGGACCCCTATTGGGGGAACTACCAGAAAAGAGTTGAAACGCTATGCTGGAGCCATTAAACACGACGAAGTGTGGGAAGTCACCTAGCTTCCAACACAAAGGCCCCGACTCATGGATCAGCCCATTACTTTCACAGAAAAGGACGCCAAACTGGTGCGTTTTCCTCACCATGACCCTCTGGTCATAGAGACCCCTATTACCAACAAAATTGTGGCAAGGACGTTGGTCGATAATGGGAGTTCCGTGAACCTGTTATTCAAAGAGGCCTTCACGGCCATAAGCCTCACAGATAGGGATTTGTCACCCAGTGGCTTCTAGATCACAAGATTCAATAGGACCACACTTATCCCAATGGGAAAAGTGAGACTGCCAGTCACCCTATGCCCGGATACCCCTAAAAGTACTTTTAAGTACTGCACATTTGTGGTGGTAGATGTTGGAAATTTATTTTACCAGGATCTTAGATCTACTCACAAGTATGTTGTTTAAACACCCTAAATATGAACTTTCTAAAACGATAAATTAAACACATATAAAGTTAAGAAAACCTTACATTGATGCAGCGGAATTAATGTCTCCTTCCACTCAGATCTCTAACCCTTGTATCCTTTCTGTAGCAGAGTATAATCAAGATCTGAGCCCGAATGTCCTTCTTCTTCAAGTTTGATCCTTCACAGTCTTCCAATCTATGATTGAGTTACTACTTGCTGTGTGTGGGCACTTACTCTCTCACTAGGGTTCGAAATTGATGAAGGAGAAAAGAGAATAGAGATTTCGGCCAAGTATAGAAAGTGGGGAAGGCTCAGTTTTTCTGAAGAGAGAAATTTCTGTCAGAAAGGCTAATATTCAAAGATGTGTATTTGACTGAGCCATCACTTTCTATTTATAGGCAACTACTAGGTTTAGGTTAGGAATTATTTGGCATTAAAATAATGAAAATATTAATTTGAAAAACCAACAATAAGTGGTCGGCCATGGTGTTATAGTGGGCCCCACTTGATTTTGCAGTTTTATCAAATTTTATCTCTATTTTCCCAAAAACGCCAATTTTCCAATTCTAACCTTTTAAATGCCAAAACTAATTATTTAATAACTAAAATAGTTTATTAAATAATATTGTCATTTAATTTAATTATTAATTAGACATATAAAGTCTATTAATAAATAAATAAACCTAGAAACTCTTTTCTTTACAATTTCACCCCTGCTTAGTGAAAATTCATAAAATTAGACATAGTCTAACTTTAGAATTATAATTGATCAATCACGAATCAATCAATGAGTCTTACAAGCAGAATGTTCTCAACTAGAATGGGGACCATGGATCTATATGCTGAGCTTCCAATAAGTGAACCAAATTTACCAAGTAAATTCCTACTTATTAATTCTTCGTTGAATCCACTCTTAGAACTTAGAATTGCACTCTCAGACTTATATAGAGCATATTATATGTTCCACGATATCAATATGCTATCTCATTTAACCATTGTTATAATCTTATTGTGATTTAAAGATCCTCTATATAGATGATCTACATCGAGATGGGATTTCTTACCGTTCTCACCCCTCAATGTATTTTGCCCCTTAAAACACTTAGCTACCTGTAAATGGTGTTTAGTGATCTAATGATTAGTCAGTTAAACAAGAGCTCATCCATTTACTTCTATTTGCTAAGCTCGAAGGGAATCATCACTTGACTTCTATACACCAGTAGAAGCTATAGATTCCATATTTATGTTCAGCACTCCCACTCAATCATACTATCATGTTCCCAAAATATACGTATCACCCTGACCCAAAAGTAGGCTTAACTAATAAATCAAAGAACATGAATAGCACTCCTGAGTTGAGCCTAAGCATATCAGGATTTAGATTCTTTTAATCTTAAGATCAACTACTGATATTGACTTGGAAAGATATGTATAACGGTAAGTTTGTAATATCTTAACTTAGTTGCAATATCGGTCCAGTCCAATGTATACTCCATACATTCGAAACTAGTATACTTTACTAATGTCCTGGAAAGAACATAACACTTACTCCAAGTGTAAGTACACATCATCGCTGATTATCACATTAGTGTAAATCCAATAACACTGATGAAACAGGGACCAAGTCTTTTGATTCATATGATCACAATCACATTCCACTGTGTTGACGATACTGTAATTGTGAATAAACATATGATCTGGATTTAACTGATTTTGTGTGTATGAATGTAATAAACATATTAAACATATTCAACCATTAGCATGTAGAATTCACGCAAACATCAATCACTTCAAATTTCTTATATTGATAACTAATCAGATTGTAAAGAGTTTTACTTAGGGCATAAAACCCAACAAACTCCCACTTGCACTAACATAAAACAAACTGTGCAAATAGGTCAATCTGATGTCTTGATCTTTAGATCAAGTGTAGTATATTTGAATCCACCCAAACTTCTGGAACTAGTTCATAAATACTCTTATGAAACATCCTTTACTATATGCTTTACTTATCAAGGGATACTGAAATCTTTAACTGTTTTAAAAGTACATCTGAGTTAACAGAAGACATATCTCTCATATTTTAAAATATGGAATTGAGATAATACAGTGTAGACTTATCTTCAGTGATATAACTTTCTTGGATTTCGAATACACAAAGTTATAATTCTTCTCTGGTAGAGCTTGAATTATTATACAATAATTCCTCCACCCCCAAAGTAAGCACCATCTCATAGAATCTAGAAATTGGATGGTGAGATACAAAGACAACTGATACACAGCTCCTTAATATCTAACATATAGATCACTTTCATAAATCCTTCTTGAATATCTTCTAATGTTCCCTATTTGATTACATCTCAGATAGCTCCCACTCAATAGCAGATGTCTGGTTAAATAATACTTTTAACCTCTGATTGTTTGGAGAGTTACCTAGTTGTGACTTTTGTATTAGTCTTAATCATTAAGTCAAGACTAAGTCATCAACATAGCAGACTAGTATTTGAAGTGAAAAATACATGCCAGAGATAAAGTAATCAAAATTAAGATACCATAAAATTTTATGAGGATTAAGAATTCTAGGTTCAAGGCATTCGAATGGACTGAACTAGAGTTCTTTATCTTATTCTCATAATTCTGATAAGCTATTCCTATCCATGTGAATGGTTAGATTTGCTTTTCAGTAATGTTCTTAAGTACCTATCACAATTATCAACCTAATGAAGATGGGTATAGAACTTTAAAATTCTCCCACTCAATTAAGGTAGTGTGAAACTTTAACAAAGAACTTTCAAAGGTATCAAACTTTTACTTACAACAGTAAAACGAAATGGAACATACAATCAAGATCAAGAATTTATATTGACAACAGCTAACTCATTATATTATTTCCATGTTTAAACAAAATATGTGTTACATAGGGAATTGTGGAATAGACTCCACCCCTAAGAATATACATATAGGGTACTTGTGGATAACCTTCCCTAAGTATATAGAGATTATGATCCACCCCTAAAGGTTGTAAAGATCATGATTCTCTTAGTGTGATAGAGTTTATGTGGAGTTGAATACTATCCAGAGTTCATTAGATATAAAAGATCATTGAACTGCATAGTTTTCTTAACTTTTCTCCACCCCTATCAGATCAAAAGATCCTTTTATTAAACAAATTCTTAATAATTGTATTAGAATTAACAATTATTAATAAACATAGAAATAGTTTCTAGTGTTTATTTATATAACTCTATGAAGAGTTGTAAATATAATAGAATTTGCATTAATAATAAAAACACTTACACATACAAACATACAAATATAATGTGGTAATAATTGATGAAGATAAATTAAATGAAGCTCAATCTCATAATTTGCAATAGTAAATTTCGAAAATTAGAAACTTTATTAATAAAAAAAATGTATTGCAACAATATGAGAGAAACAGGGATAAATATCCCTAACATAAATTTGAAATCCAAATTGTCTTTAAACTAAAACAATTAATTCAAAAAAAATTGAAGAGCTTCATCTTCATCTGGACGATTTCACCCTTTGGTCCAGCTTTCTGATCCAACTCATCTGAGTTCAAGTAGCTTGGCCCATAAGAAGAAGAAAACAAATAAACAAAGTTAGTCCAGAATCATAAATCCAAATGGATAATAATTCACTAAAACTCTTAAAGTTTATCAATGGAAATACCTTGTTTCTTTGCAAGAAGTTTAGGACATTGGGGTTTCCAATGACCTTTCTCATTGCAGTAGAAACACTTTCCTTTAAGTGTAGCATCACCAGAAGGAGCAGCCTTTTTATTTTTCATGGCTTTTGTTCGCTTCTTGGTGTTCTTCCACTTCTTCTTCGATTTGGGTTTTGAAGCAAAGGCAACATTTGCTTCAGGTTTCATCGTCCCATTACCATTCCCAGGATTGTGAGGTTTACTCCCTTTCTTCTTAGGTCCTCCAATCAAATTTTCATAAGTTTGAAGGTCATTGACTAATTCATGAAAGTCAATTTCCTTCTTATTCATGACATAATTTGATGTGTATGGTAGAAATGCTGGAGTCAGGCTATTCAAGATAAGACTTACTTGAGTAGCACTATCCATTTCAGCACCATGATCCTGGGCTTCTTGGAAATAACTTGACATGAGGAGAACATGGTCACGAACGTTTTGATGAGGTTCCATCCGTGCATTAATGTACTTCTTAGTCGTGTCAAAGCGTGAATGAAGTGATGCCTTACCGAATAGCTCATTTAACTTCGTCATAACTTCAGCAGCCTTCTCGGTTTTAGAAAACTGAGTTTTGAGGGTGTCAACCATGCTAGAAAGAATAAAGTATAGAGCTTTGTCATTTGCTTTCTGCCAACGCTCATACTTTTCTTTCACAGCTTTGGAAGCATTGTCCCCAGGCACTTCAGGTGACGGCTCAGTTAAAACAAACAAGGCACTTTCTCCTATGAGAGCAATATTAATGTTCTCATTCCACTTATTAAAGTTATATCCATTCAGCTTATTTTCAGTCAACAGTGATAACATGTGATTCATTTTGATAATACAGGATACTACAAAATAATAAAAATCAACAAATAGAAATAAATAATGGTTTAACACAAAATCAATTCAGAAATTATAAGCACATAGCAAGTAGGAATGATATGAGAAAATACTTAAAAAATTCAATCCTAAATAATTTCCAAGGTTTTTCAACAAACTGATATCAGTGTCCCGTTTAGGCGAGAGTCAAAGCTACCATCCATTGAATAGAGTTGTCAGCTCATCTAAAATGTTAAACATTCTAGCAACCTTTTATTCGATCAAGATTGGAATCCAGCGTTGTCTCGTTTAAGCGAGAGTCAAGGCTATTCTATCTTATGAGCTTCTACCATTGTTTCGCAATTTGCAAGTCAAATATGGTCGCCACCATTAGGGTGATCTATACCATATATAACACTTACAAACTACTTATCATTTGAGATTAAACGGTGCGAAATTGCTAATGAACGTTCCTCCATTAGGGAGGATTACTCACTAAAACAAACGCGGTGTAAAACCCACAATGGAGATCGAATGTCTTAATAATAATAAAGCTCATTCTTTAAAATGTATTTTCTTTATTATTCTAATAAATTAATTCTCATTAAATTCGAATTTTAGAATTGAAATTCTAAAGGAAGAATTTAATATAATATTTATAAAATTATACTTAGATGGTGATTGAAATAAAATTAATTATTTCCATCTTAGTGATAATCTTAAATATAAATATTAAGGAAATTAATTTAAGTTGAATTAAATTAAATAATTAGCAACTTAAAAATTTCCTTTGAGAATATATTTATTGAGTTCGAAAATTTAAAGTATATATAAAAAAAAATACTATTTTCGAAAATAATAAAAATAGAAAAGAAATACTTCAAGCAAAAATATCACCTATCTAGATTTTCTTTTGACTAGTTAATTCAATTTCTAATAATATATATATTTTAAATTCATTTATTTTAAATTAATCAATTAAATGAAAAAATTATTGATTGTAGTTGGTCCAAGAATTAATTAAAATAAATAATTAATTTACAACTCAATCTATTTTTCAAAATAAATTCGGAAAAAAATTCGAAAATATTGCATAAATAAAATGCCATTTTTCGAAATTGATTAATAAAATAAAGGAAAAATATATATTGAAAATTATTTAAATTTAAGTTGAAAAATTAAATTTCAACCTAAAAATAATTTTCTATTTAATTAAGTGTCATGAAAAATCAATAAATATTCAAGTATCATGATTAAAATCAACTTAGATATTTAGATTTTTCAAGTTAATTAAATGTATTAAATTCAAGAAATAATAATTAAGTGTAGAGAAGGCTTAATTATTAATTTCCAGTTTAATACTAGGGAAAATATTTTAAAATAAAATTGTACCAAAATTAATTATTTAAATAATTAATTTCACAATGTATAATATTTTCCTATTTAAATATTAGAAATAATAAGTAGTCTAGAAATTACTATCTAGAAAATATCTTATTTGACTAAGTATCTTTTCAACAAAAATTTGAAAAATATCTAATTTAAGTTATATAGAAAAAATCTAAAACTTAAATAATTTCAAATTTAGATTTAATTAAATATCAAAAATTAAGTTATAACCACTTAATTTGAAGATATCTTTTAAGTTAATATTCGAAAAGATATTAACCTAAAAAATATCTAAAATATTCCATTTTAAGTTAATATTCGAAAAGATATTAACTTAAAAAATATCTTAAGAATCTTTAATAACTAATGCCTAGGATTCCTCAACTTGATTTAAAATTTAAATCAAATATTCAAATTTAAGTTAGATAAGAAAAATCAGTTGTTACAACTAATTTATAACTTAAATAGGAATATTTAATTAAATAAGCTCCAGAAAGAATCTAGTTAGTTAAAATTCTATATTTAATTAAATACAAGAAAAATACAAATAGTTTGTCTAGAAATAATATCTAAACTAAAAGTGTTTTTCTTAAAATTAACTTTAAAATATTAAAATGAAAATAAATTTCATATATTTTAAAAGTTAATTATGTTGCTAATTCAATTTTATTAGGTCAAACTAATATAATTAACCTAGTACAGTTATTCAAATCAGGCAAATGGGCCTTCACAATTAGGGTAGTTCATGTGAGGGGGTGCTGGGTTCAGTATGTCGTACCCACTTCTATGGCTCCCAACTCTCACACAAGGCCCAAAAGAGAGGAATTTAACCTTAAAATAAATAACTGTTATTAATTGAATAGGTCCAATAACTAGATGGACCTAAATAAAATCTATCATGGTGTGACATTTTATTTAGCAACAACCTATATGCATCTATATTAAAACAAAATAAACATATAGGCTCACACAGGTACACACTTGGATGGATCCTATCATGTTGCTAGGTCATACACTGATGAAAGAAGATTGTAAAATTTACCTGTTACAAATTATTAACTTGACCAAGGGAGCCATCAGATCATTAGTTCTCGCAAATAGTAACCATGGCTATTTGCAATCAAGTAATAATAGGTTTTGAAAAACTTACACACAAGCTAAAACCACATACTCCTGCAACAAGGTTAGCTGGATAGTTGGAAGTAGGATTTATTTAATTTTAAATAAATAAATTTCGAAATTAATAATAAAAAAAATATTTAATTAAAAAAAATTTAATTTTCGAAAAAAAAATAAAAAAAAAATTATTTATTTTCGAAAATAAATAAAAAAATATTATTTTAAATTTCGAAACTGTTTAAAAAAATATTTAAAATTAAACCTACAATTTTTGAAAAAATTAGGTTTCAACCAACCTAAATATCATTTCAAAAATTTGCTAACTACTTATAAAAATTAAATGTTATTTTATAAATAAAAATTAAATAAAATTAGAAAAGATAAATGAAATATCTTTTTCAGATTTTAAATTTAATTTAAATAAATAAAATAACAAAATTTAAAAGTTAGCAAAATATCTTACATCTATTTAAAATTACATGATTATAATTATCTTATTTTAAATTTAAATAAGGTCAAAATATTTAAAAAAAAAATAATTTTAAAGTAGTTAAAATCTGACCTTAAATTTAAAAATAAGATAAGATATAATCAAATTTAAAAATAAGATAGATAATTAAGCAATAAGATAGGTATTTACTATTTTAAAATTCAACTTACACTAATATCTTGAATTAAATTTAAAAAATATTAAATTAATTCATAATGATAATTAGAATTGAATTAGGAATAGTAAATCTATAAATACAAAACTACACAAAAAATCAGAAGTTAATTCCATGAAAAAACATGAAAAAACGAAGAAAAAAGAAAAAAATTGTGAGTTGTACGGACAGTTTTCGCGATCGCATGAAAATTTCAGCACAACTCCTATTTTTTCGAATCTTCAAAAAATCATAACTAATTCAAATTAAATCGAAATTGAGTTCTGTAAAAAGGTAACTTGCTTAATTTTTTCCATACTATCGAATAAAAATAATTCCAGAAACAGAATCGCAATTATTTTTTACGAAAATTCACAAACATCAATCAATCATCAAATAACACTCAATACAACATGATACCATCCAAAAACAAACAATCAATCGTTTTAAAGTCCAAATTTCTTGTAAGTAAATCAATTACCATGGCTCTGAGGCCAGTTGTTGAAAATTTATTTTACCAGGATCTTAGATCTACTCACAAGTATGTTGTTTAAACACCCTAAATATGAACTTTCTAAAACGATAAATTAAACACATATAAAGTTAAGAAAACCTTACATTGATGCAGTGGAATTAATGTCTCCTTCCACTCAGATCTCTAACCCTTGTATCCTTTCTGTAGCAGAGTATTATCAAGATCTGAGCCCGAATGTCCTTCTTCTTCAAGTTTGATCCTTCACAGTCTTCCAATCTATGATTGAGTTACTACTTGCTGTGTGTGGGCACTTACTCTCTCACTAGGGTTCGAAATTGATGAAGGAGAAAAGAGAATAGAGATTTCGGCCAAGTATAGAAAGTGGGGAAGGCTCAGTTTTTCTGAAGAGAGAAATTTCTGTCAGAAAGGCTAATATTCAAAGATGTGTATTTGACTGAGCCATCACTTTCTATTTATAGGCAACTACTAGGTTTAGGTTAGGAATTATTTGGCATTAAAATAATGAAAATATTAATTTGAAAAACCAACAATAAGTGGTCGGCCATGGTGTTATAGTGGGCCCCACTTGATTTTGCAGTTTTATCAAATTTTATCTCTATTTTCTCAAAAATGCCAATTTTCCAATTCTAACCTTTTAAATGCCAAAACTAATTATTTAATAACTAAAATAGTTTATTAAATAATATTGTCATTTAATTTAATTATTAATTAGACATATAAAGTCTATTAATAAATAAATAAACCTAGAAACTCTTTTCTTTACAATTTCACCCCTGCTTAGTGAAAATTCATAAAATTAGACATAGTCTAACTTTAGAATTATAATTGATCAATCACGAATCAGTTGTTGGAAATTATTTTACCAGGATCTTAGATCTACTCACAAGTATGTTTATTAACATCCTAAATATGAACTTTCTAAAACGATAAAATAAACACATATAAAGTTTAAGAAACCTTACATTGGGTGCAGCGGAATAATATGACTCCTTCCGTTCAGATATCTAGCCCTTGATTCCTTTCTGTAGCAGAGCATTATCAATATCTGAACCTGGATCTCTTTCTCTGAATCTTTGATGCTGAAACTCCTTTGCTGATGATCTTTCTTCACGATCTTCCTCACTATGATTGAGGTATCACTTGATGTGTGTGGGCACTACTCTAATCACTAAGAGAGGTTCGAAATATTGAGGAAGAAAAGAGAGAGAGAGTGGCGGCTAGAGAAGAGAGTGGAGGCTCAGGTTTTTCTGATTCAGAAAGTGTAATTTTCCTGAAGCCTTCACTATCTATTTATAGCATTCCTCTAGGGCTTGATTTGAATTATATGGCATTAAAATAATTAAAAAAAATCATTTAAAAAAGATGACATAAGTGGCCGGCCCTAGGCTAGGTGGACTGGGCCTTATTTTTGCAATTTTGCAATTTTACCACTTTTGTATCTGATTTTCTCAAAAATGCCAATTTCCTAATTCAATCATTTAAATGCCAATTCTAACTATTTAATAACTATAAATAATTATTAAATAATATTGTCATTTATCATATTTATTAATTGAACCATACAAAGTATCATAATTAACAAATATGCCCCTATAAACTCTTTCTTTACAATTTCGCCCTTACTTAGTGAAAATTTCACAAATAGACATAGTCTAATTCGTGAATTATAATTGATTAATCAAAACCAATTACATGAGTCTTACAAGCAATATTATCTCAACTAGTGGGGGGACCATGGGTCTATATAACCGAGCTTCCAATAAGTAGATCAAGAATTTAACACTAAAATTCACTAACTTATTAATTCTTCGTTGAATCCACGCATAGAACTTAGAATTGCACTCTCGGTATATAGAATGCTCTATATGTTCCACCATATAGACACATCATTAGTTATCCATTGTTATAATCCTAATTTGATCAATGATCCTCTATATGAATGATCTACACTGTAAAGGGATTAAATTACCGTTACACCCTACAATGTATTTATTCCTTAAAACACTTGACCCCGTATAAATGATATTTCAGCTAATGTGAAATGAGTACTCCACCATTTATGTTCGTTTGGTCAAGCTCGAAGGAGATCATCCTTTGCTTACTCTTCGCCGGATAGAAGCTATAGATTCCATGTTTATGCTAGCGCTCCCACTCAATTGCACTACCGTGTTCCCAAAATGTACGTATCACCCCGACCTAAAAGTAGGCTTAACTAACAAATCAAAGAACACGAATAGCCTTTCAAGATTGAGCCTAATCATATCGGGATTAAGATCATTTGATCTAGGATCAACTAGGCGATATTGACTTGAATAGATATTACGGTAAGTTTAATAAATCTAAGTCAAAGTTCAATATCGGTCCCTTCCGATGCATACTCCATGCATCCAACTCCGAGCTTTACTTTAACCAATGCTCTCGGAAAGAACATAGTATTTCTCCAAATACAAGTAAACTCTTGTTGTAGATTATCATATCGGTAAAACCCTATGTCCGATAAATCTAGGAAACTTTATTCACATAGTCATGTTTACTTTCCAATGTGTTGACGACACAATAAACGAGGATCAAGTATGTGAAAAGGGTTTCGAGATGAATTTATACATTATGTACATATAATCATGAAATAAATCATGTGAACCATGCAACATTAAATGTTATTTCGATCTATATTAATAAGTAAATGCGATTATATTGAAATGAGTTTTATTTAGGGCATAAAACCCAACAAACTCCCACTTGCACTAATATAAAACAAAAAGTGCGTTTCAAATAATCTCAACACCTTGATATACAAATCAAGTGTAGTAGTAGTAAACTCCTCGTAATAGGATCTGAAAGGTTGAATTAACCACAACCTTTTCTCCACCATTACTCTTCCTTTAATCACAAAATCATTGATAATGTGAAATTCCTCTCTATATGTTTACTCTCTTGGGATACCGGATTCTATACCTTTGGCAACTACTTTTGGTTAATCGGGAAATTAACACTAGTAGTTTAAGGCAATTTGGAATGGTGCCAAAGATGTATAGAACTTTCCTTAGACCGAATAAGTAACTTTCCTGACTTTAACATTCGGTCCACTTTACGGTAGACCTAGAGACTTCAGATAGGTTTTTACACTTCTCCAAAATCACTATTCCACCCCCAGAGTAACCACCATCTTATCAGAAAGATTTACTAGCACATAGGCAAATTTCGAAATCTGATATGGTGTAGTCTAAGAGTTTTAAACACACCCTTATAGACTAACATATAGTTCCTCTTCTTAATCTTAAGATTTACTTGATTGTCTTCCAATGTTCTTCTCTGGATTAATCGATACCTACTCATTACTCCCACTCAACGAGCAGTGTACGGTCTAAGGCATACAAAAGCATATCTAAGACCTCTCACTGTTGATATAAGAAATTTTTCCATGGCTTTATCTTTTCTGGAATAGTTGAGACTTTTCCTTAGATAAATAAAATCTATACCTAAGAAGTTGTGAAGCTTCTATAGATTGCCATTAGAAAGAAAATGCTTGAGCATCTTACTAAAGTAAGTTGCTTGCATTAGAGTAAGTAATTACCAGGTATACCACAAGCCATAGGTTTAGATAAACTCAAATCTATAATACTAGGAACAGGAAGTTTTGTTAAGTCCATTGAATGGACTTATAAACGAAAATTTCCTTTTATGTCCTTGTAATAGAAAAACTTTAGGTTACTCCATGTGAATGGATTAAACCATAGTTCTATTGGCTTTCTTCTTAGTTTCTTATCTTGACAATCCATTATTTGTTTAAACTCACAATGGATTTTAATCACTAGTGTCTCCCAAGTCATAAGAAGGTGAGTTCCTAGAAACTCTCCCACTACGACAAGGTACCGTGAATTATGTCTAAGAAAACTAAATGGTATTGATCTCTTCGGTTGTGACAAGACAACAGAGGCAGTGGGATCATCATATGTCATATAAGATGATAGAACACTTTTGGAATCAAGAATTAAGTATCTCCTTTATTTGCTACTTGTTTTTCGGACTTAGTCATTTTCTTAGAAAAGTAGTATTTGTTTGAACAAACACTTTCTTATCTATTGACAATGGGATGGTCCACCCCTAATCACTTAGAAAAGCTAACAAACCATGGTTAACAGTTCTAGCTTTTCTTAAGATTTTGATTAGGTCATCCATGAATCTAGTAATGATTTACATTAAGTATACAACCATTACATCATTCTGAAATTGTATTACCATAGAAGGAATTAGGCAACGACTAGTAACTAATCATCAACATGCAACTCGAAATTTCTGGGGAGGTAAGTTTGGATATAATTCAAAAATCAATGTAATGATCTTTGAACTGCATATCTACTAACTATTTCTCCACCCCTATCAGTTCGCAAGATCTTTAACCACATACCTTAATGGTGTTTAACCATTGCTAGAAATTAATGAAATTTTTCAAACATTTCAAATTTCTTTGCATAAGGTATAATCTAGAGTTATCGTTTTAAGAATACAACGAAAAACTCATATCCACCCCTGAATGTACATCCATCTGCGAATGAGATGAACTACTTTCAGTGGATATAGGCATATTAACTCTTTGCAGAGATTGATCTTGTCAAAACCACTATGAACAAGATACAAATGCCATAGATTAAGAAAATGTGGTAGTGTCTATGATGACATAGGTTTAGTTACATCAAAGAGTTCTTAGAATACTTCAAGTGGATCCTGGTCACAGAATACCTAACTCACATTCCATACAGTTTTAATCCATTAATAAAAGATGGATATTAAACACTTGAGAAAGTGTAACTGTATTGTATTCTAGAATTAGAAATTTAAGAAAATTTCTATTTGGATTCTAAAATTAAAGTCAAAGACTTAAATTCAACCAAATATAATGAGTAATTCTTTCTTGGACCACCACTACTAATACAAACTCTAAGTCAGATTTGCCCATACAAGTAGGAGATTTCTAAGATTGAGGATTTATATCAATTGGGAATAGAATTTCGGGATTATAATCATATGCGTCATATAAAATGACATGAAATGATTTATAGACCATTCATCCAATGATATGTTTTTAAAGCTAATTCGAAATGAATAAGCTAAGAGGAATTAGGATAATTTCGTTTAAAATAAGAATCCAACGATGCTTCGATTAGCGAAAGTCAAAGTAATCTTATTTATATAATCTTCTTGTTTCATATCGTAAAAATACTAGTCTAAGGTGTCATCAATTGATGAACAGCTAGATGTCGCATGTACAATATTTATCTTTCGAAATCTAACACTATTATGTATGTCTAATGGTGAAAATCCACTAGGGATTTATCTCATTAGATAAACAAGCCAAGTTAGACCAACAATGAAGATTCGAAATTAAACTACAACTTAATAACAGAAAATAACATGGTTCAATATAAATTCATACACAATTCAGAAATTATAAACATATAGTAAGTAGGAATGACAAGTGAAAATACTAAAACTTACAATCCTAAATAATTTCCAAGGTTTTCAACAAACTGATATCAGTGTCCCGTTTAGGCGAGAGTCAAAGCTACCATTCATTGAATAGAGTTGTCAGCTCGTCTAAAATGTTAAACATTCTAGCAACCTTTTATTCGATCAAGATTGGAATTCAGCGTTGTCCCGTTTAGGCGAGAGTCAAGGCAATTCTATCTTATGAGCTTCCACCATTGTTTCATAATTTGCAAGTCAAGTATGGTCGCCACCATTAGGGTGATCCATACCATACAAAACACTTACAAACTACTTATCATGCGAGGTTAAACGGTGCGAAATTGCTAATGAACGTTCCTCCATTAGGGAGGATTACTCACTAAAACAAACGCGGTGTAAAACCCACAATGGAGATCGAATGTCTCTATAATAAAGCTCATTATTTGGAAAGAGTTGTATTTTCTATTATTCTCTTTATTTATTCTATTTATTTTAAATATATATTTATTTATTTAAAATTTCCAATTTAGAATGAAAAATTCTAAATATAAATTTTAATTTAATATTTATAAATTTTACTTAGATGGATATGAAAATAACATGAATTATTTCCATCTTAGTAATAATTTCCAATAAATATTTAGAAAAAAATATTTAAGTTGTTACAAAATTAATTTAAATTAATTTACAACTCAAATTTAATTTTCTATAAATATATATTGCATTTCGAAAAATTAAAGTATATAAGAATACAATTTTCGAAAAATGCATATTAAAATAAAAAATAAATCCTGGAAAAATTATTCTAATTTAATGTTGGCCCAAAATTAATTAATAAAATTAATTTACAACAAAAAATATAATTTTCCTATTTAATTAAATATATAAGAAAAATTACAAATATTTAAGTATGATGATGAAAATCAACTTAAATATTAATTTTCTATTTAATTAAATACACTAGAAAAATACTTCAAGCAAAAATATCACCTATCTAGATTTTCCTTTGACTAATTAATTCAATTTCTAATAATATACTTTAATTCAATTTATTTTAGATTAATCAATAAATGAAAAAATCATTGATTTAAGTTGATCCAAGAATTAATTAAAATAAATAATTAATTTACAACTTAATCTATTTTTCAAGATAAAATTCGAAATTCTAGCATTTAAGAAATGCAATTTCGAAAAAAATTGATTAATAAAATAAAGAAAAAATATATTTTGAAAATTATTTAAATTTAGTTGAAAAATTAAATTTCAACTAAAAATAATTTTCTATTTAATTAAATGTCATGAAAAAGAAATATTTAAGTATGATGATAAAAATCAACTTAGATATTTAATTTTCAAATTAATTAAATGTATTAAATTCAAGAAATAAATAATTAAGTGTAGAGAAGACTTAATTATTAATCTCTAGTTTAATACTAGGAAAAATATACTTAAAGTAAATTGTACCAAAATTAATTAATAAATAATTAATTTCACAATGTATAATATTTCCTATTTAATATTAGAAATAATAAGTAGTCTAGAAATAACTATCTAGAAAATATCTTATTTGACTAAGTATCTTTTCCACAAAATTTGAAAAAATATCTAATTTAAGTTGACTAGAAAAAATCTAGAACTTAAATATTTTTCAAATTTAAATTTAATTAAATATCAAAAATTAAGTTGTAACCACTTAATTTGAAAATATTCCATTTTAAGTTAATATTCGAAAAGATATTAACTTAAAAAATATCTAAAGAATCTTAATAACCAATGCCTAAAATTCCTCAACTTAATTTTGAAATTTTGAATTCAAAAGATATTCAGATTTAAGTTGGTTAGTTGAAGATAACTAAATATCAACTTAAATAGGAATATTTAATGAAAAATTTAAATTAAGTTCCAGAAAGAATCTAGATGGTTATAATTCTATATTTAATTAAATACAAGAAAATACATATAGTTTAGCTTAGAATAAAAAATAATTCTTTAAACTATATTTTTCTTAAATTAATTTCAAAATAAATGAAATTAATTATGTTGCTAATCAATTTTAATTAGGTTAAACTAGTGTAATTAACCTAGTACAGTCATTCAAATCAGGCAAATGGGCATTCACAATTGGGGTGGTTTGTGTGAGGGAGTCTTGGGTTCAGTATGTCGTACCCACTTCTATGGCTCCCAACTCTCACACAAGGCCCAAAAGAGAGGAATTTAACCTTAATAAGAACAACTGTTATTAATTGAATAAGCCCAAAACTAAATGGGCCTAAATAAAATCTATCAAGAACTATGATAATTTATTTTAGCAACAACAACCTATATGTATCTATAATCAAATTAAACACATAGGCTCACACAGGCACACTTTGGATGGGTCCTATCATGTTGCTAGGTCATACACAGATGAAAGAAGATTGTAAAATTTACCTGTTACAAATTATTATCTTGACCAAGGGAGCCATCAGATCATTAGATCTGGCAAAAAGTAACCATGGCTATTTGCAATCAAGTAATAATAGGTTTTAAAAAACTTACAAACAAGCTAAAACACATACTCCTGCAACAGGGTTAGCTGGATAGTTGGATGTAGGATTTATTTAATTTTAAATAAATATTTAATTTCGAAATTAATTAATTAAATAAATAAAAAAAAAAAAAATTAAAAAAAATTTCGAAAATTTTTAAAAAATTTAAAAAAAATTCGAAATTAAAAAAAATTAAAATTAAACCTACAATTTTTGAAAAATTAGGTTTCAACCAACCTAAATATCATTTCAAAAATTTGCTAACTACTTTTAAATTTTAAATGTTATTTTATAAATAAAAATTAAATAAAAATTAGAAAAGATAAATAAATATCTTTTTCAAATTTTTAAATATAATTTAAATAAATAAAATAACAAAATTTAAAAAAATAGCAAAATATCTTATATCATTTAAAAATTACATGATTATTAATATCTTATTTTTAAATTTAAAATAAGATAAGATATAATCAAATTTTAAAATAAGATAGATTTTTTAAGCAAAAAGATAAATACTAATTCTATTCAAATTCAAATTACACTAATATCTTGAATTAAATTAAAAAAAATTTAAATTAATTCAAAATGATAATTAGAATTGAATTAGGAATAGTAATAGTATATATACAAAACCATACAAAAAATTGGAAGTTAATTCCATGAAAAAGTATGAAAAATTGAAGAAAATTGAAAAAATTCGAAACTGTACGGACAGTTCTGCGATCATGAGGAAATTATCAAGACAAAATTTCCGATTTTGTCAAATCTTCAAAAAATCATAACTAATTCAAATAAAATCCAAATTGAGTTCTGTAAAAGGCTAACTTGCTTAATTTTTTCCATACTATCCAATAAAAATAATGCCAGAACCGAAATAACAATTATTTTTCACGAAAATTTCACAATCATCAATCAATCATCAAATAACACTCAATACAACATGATACCATCCAAAGAACATACAAACAATCGTTTTAAAGTCCAAATTACATGTAAGTAAATCAATTACCATGGCTCTGAGGCCAGTTGTTTGAAATTATTTTACCAGGATCTTAGATCTACTCACAAGTATGTTTATTAACATCCTAAATATGAACTTTCTAAAACGATAAAATAAACACATATAAAGTTTAAGAAACCTTACATTGGGTGCAGCGGAATAATATGACTCCTTCCGTTCGGATATCTAGCCCTTGATTCCTTTACGTAGCGAGCATTATCAATATCCGAACACGGATCTCTTTCTCTGAATCTTTGATGCTGAAACTCCTTTGCTGATGATCTTTCTTCACGATCTTCCTCACTATGATTGAGGTATCACTTGATGTGTGTGGGCACTACTCTAATCACTAAGAGAGGTTCGAAATATTGAGGAAGAAAAGAGAGAGAGAGTGGCGGCTAGAGAAGAGAGTGGAGGCTCAGGTTTTTCTGATTCAGAAAGTGTAATTTTCCTGAAGCCTTCACTATCTATTTATAGCATTCCTCTAGGGCTTGATTTGAATTATATGGCATTAAAATAATTAAAAAAAATCATTTAAAAAAGATGACATAAGTGGCCGGCCCTAGGCTAGGTGGACTGGGCCTTATTTTTGCAATTTTGCAATTTTACCACTTTTGTATCTGATTTTCTCAAAAATGCCAATTTCCTAATTCAATCATTTAAATGCCAATTCTAACTATTTAATAACTATAAATAATTATTAAATAATATTGTCATTTATCATATTTATTAATTGAACCATACAAAGTATCATAATTAACAAATATGCCCCTATAAACTCTTTCTTTACAATTTCGCCCTTACTTAGTGAAAATTTCACAAATAGACATAGTCTAATTCGTGAATTATAATTGATTAATCAAAACCAATTACATGAGTCTTACAAGCAATATTATCTCAACTAGTGGGGGGACCATGGGTCTATATAGCACCGAGCTTCCAATAAGTAGATCAAGAATTTAACACTAAAATTCACTAACTTATTAATTCTTCGTTGAATCCACGCATAGAACTTAGAATTGCACTCTCAGTATATAGAATGCTCTATATGTTCCACCATATAGACACATCATTAGTTATCCATTGTTATAATCCTAATTTGATCAATGATCCTCTATATGAATGATCTACACTTGTAAAGGGATTAGATTACCGGTTACACCCTACAATGTATTTATTCCTTAAAACACTTGACCCCGTATAAATGATATTTCAGCTAATGTGAAATGAGTACTCCACCATTTATGTTCGTTTGGTCAAGCTCGAAGGAGATCATCCTTTGCTTACTATTCGCCAGATAGAAGCTATAGATTCCATGTTTATGCTAGCGCTCCCACTCAATTGCACTACCGTGTTCCCAAAATGTACGTATCACCCTGACCTAAAAGTAGGCTTAACTAACAAATCAAAGAACACGAATAGCCTTTCAAGATTGAGCCTAATCATATCAGGATTAAGATCATTTGATCTAGGATCAACTAGGCGATATTGACTTGAATAGATATTACGGTAAGTTTAATAAATCTAAGTCAAAGTTCAATATCGGTCCCTTCCGATGCATACTCCATGCATCCAACCTGAGCTTTACTTTAACCAATGCTCTGGAAAGAACATAGTATTTCTCCAAATACAAGTAAACTCTTGTTGTAGATTATCATATCAGTAAAACCCTATGTCTGATAAATCTAGGAAACTTTATTCACATAGTCATGTTTACTTTCCAATGTGTTGACGACACAATAAACAGGATCAAGTATGTGAAAAGGGTTTCAGATGAATTTATACATTATGTACATATAATCATGAAATAAATCATGTGAACCATGCAACATTAAATGTTATTTCTGATCTATATTAATAAGTAAATCTGATTATATTGAAATGAGTTTTATTTAGGGCATAAAACCCAACATCAATCAATGAGTCTTACAAGCAGAATGTTCTCAACTAGAATGGGGACCATGGATCTATATGCTGAGCTTCCAATAAGTGAACCAAATTTACCAAGTAAATTCCTACTTATTAATTCTTTGTTGAATCCACTCTTAGAACTTAGAATTGCACTCTCAGACTTATATAGAGCATATTATATGTTCCACGATATCAATATGCTATCTCATTTAACCATGTTATAATCTTATTGTGATTTAAAGATCCTCTATATAGATGATCTACATCGAGATGGGATTTCTTTACCGTTCTCACCCCTCAATGTATTTTGCCCCTTAAAACACTTAGCTACCTGTAAATGGTGTTTAGTGATCTAATGATTAGTCAGTTAAACAAGAGCTCATCCATTTACTTCTATTTTCTAAGCTCGAAGGGAATCATCACTTGACTTCTATACACCAGTAGAAGCTATAGATTCCATATTTATGTTCAGCACTCCCACTCAATCATACTATCATGTTCCCAAAATATACGTATCACCCTGACCCAAAAGTAGGCTTAACTAATAAATCAAAGAACATGAATAGCACTCCTGAGTTGAGCCTAAGCATATCAGGATTTAGATTCTTTTAATCTTAAGATCAACTACTGATATTGACTTGGAAAGATATGTATAACGGTAAGTTTGTAATATCTTAACTTAGTTGCAATATCGGTCCAGTCCAATGTATACTCCATACATTCGAAACTAGTATACTTTACTAATGTCCTGGAAAGAACATAACACTTACTCCAAGTGTAAGTACACATCATCGCTGATTATCACATTAGTGTAAATCCAATAACACTGATGAAACAGGGACCAAGTCTTTTGATTCATATGATCACAATCACATTCCACTGTGTTGACGATACTGTAATTGTGAATAAACATATGATCTGGATTTAACTGATTTTGTGTGTATGAATGTAATAAACATATTAAACCATTAGCATGTAAAATTCATGCAAACATCAATCACTTCAAATTTCTTATATTGATAACTAATCAGATTGTAAAGAGTTTTATTTAGGGCATAAAACCCAACAGTAGACTGCCCAACCGCATACAACGCCTTCCTTGGCCGACCGGCCTTGGTTGACTTTGGCGCAATCACATCCATCCGGCACTTGTGCCTGAAATTCCCCACTCAGGAGGCCAGAGTAGGGACCGTAAGGGGCAATCAGGGAGAGGCCAGGCAGTGCTATAATGTTGCAGCACATTTGCCAGTGTTGATGGTCCGTGAGGGTATTGAGCTAGATTTGGTAGAAGAAGATGAGTTGGATCCCCGTGTGGGATCTGAAAAAACCGTAGAACCTATGGAGGACATTGAAGAAGTACAAGTGTGCGACCTTGACGCTACCAAGATCCTCTGCTTGGGAAAACCCTTGAGCTGGAGGAGAGAGAGATAAAATTATTGAAGCATTAAGGGCAGCCACAGATGTTTTCGTGTGGTGCCAAGGAGACATGACCGGCATAAACCCGCATGTGATTACCCATGTCCTGAATGTTAACCCAGATATGCCGTCAGTATAGCAGAAGTGGCATCCCCTTGATTCGGTAAAGGCGGACGCCCTGGAAAAGGAGGTAGACAAGCTGCTGATCAACGGCGTGATTTGGGATGTGTACTACCCGGAATGGCTGGCTAATCCGGAAATGGGACATCGCGGGTATGTATAGACTTCACCGACCTTAACAAGGCCTGCCCGGAAGACTACTTCCCTTTACCTTGGATCGACCAGATGGTAGATGCCACCTCTGGGTTCAAGCTACTGTCTTTCATGGACGCCTACTTCAGATACAACCAGATTAAGATGCACGTTGCAGATCAAGAGTGCACTAGCTTTAGGACCGATAAGGGGGTATACTGCTACCTGGTCATGCCTTTCGGATTAAAAAAATGCTAGTGCAACGTATCAGAGAATGGTGAACCGGATGTTTAAAGGCCTCCTAGGAAGAAATATGGAGGTTGACGTGGATGACATGTTAGTAAAATCCAAAGCATGTGTGAGCCATGATGACGAGCTCACAGAATGCTTTGAAGTGGTCCGAAGGTATGGAATGAAACTCAACCCTAAGAAATGCACTTTCGGAGTCAAGTCAGGGAAATTTTTGGGATTCATCATTAGCCAAAGGGGGATAGAGGAAAACCCCAAAAAAATTCAAGCTTTATTAAACATGCCTTCCCCCAAGAAGCACAAAGATGTGCAAAGCTTGACCGGAAAGGTTGCTGCCTTAAGCCGATTCATTTCTCGATCAACCGACAAGTGCATCCCTTTTTTCAACATTTTAAAGAAATGCCAAAAATTTGAATGGACTGAAGAATGCGAGGCATTTAGAAAACTAAAAGAGCACATGGCTAAACCACCGATTCTATCAAAGCCGGTTCACGGAGAAGACTTGTTATTATACTTGACCGTCTCCGAGAACGCTGTCAGCGCAGCCCTAGTCTGGGAAGAGGACAAAGTCCAGCATCTTGTGTACTACGTTAGGAAGCGCATAATAAGGGCCGAGATCCGGTATCAATTGATTGAGAAGTTAGTTTTCTGCCTCCTGATGGCTTCAAGAAAGCTGAGACCCTACTTCCAGGCTCACCCCATCAAGGTACTAACCAATCACCCGCTTCGGTGAGTCTTACAAAAGCCGGAAGCGTCAGGAAGGCTCCTCAAATGGGCCATGGAATTGAGCTAGTTCGACATACACTATGTACCACGCATTTCCATAAAAGGACAGGCCTTAGTAGACTTCATAACAGAGTGTAATGAAGCAAAAGCTACTTCAAGCGTGCCAGTACCGTGAACCCCAGCATGGAAAGTGTTCGTTGATGGGGCGTCGAACGAAAGCGAATCCGGTGCTGAAATAGTAATGATATCGCCAAACGGATGTTAACTCAAACTTTTCGATCTCCTTGTTTTGATGATTAGCAAATATTTGATTATTATTTGTTACTAATGATTTATTGATTTTGTAGCAAATTTAAAAGAGAAAATAAATATTTTGGTATTTTTACCAAACTTTTAAAAGCAACACTAAATGGACTCAACAAGCATGTCAAGAGCAAAAGATTCATCAAGGGATCAACAACTCAAGACCCTATTCAAAAGAGGTCTTCAAAATCCCAAAGTCAAAAAGTCAACCCGAAAGTCAAAGTCAAAGTCAAAGTCAAGGTCAACTCTCGGGAAAAATCAACTTGGGATCAAAAACATGCAAATCAAGCTAGGAGGCTCTTCTACATCAAGACTACTCAAAATTAAATGGTATAAATCTACTTTAGTCTTGTTAAAGTGATTTGCATAGCACACTAAGTTTTTATAAATTTGAATTTTGGCCCATTCACTAACTTGTGCAACAAGTTTTCTCACACGATAGTTCAAAAAATTTTTTGATTGAATTTCTAAATTACATTTTGTTTAACTAAGAGAACAAAGTTGGAATTTCTGAAATCGGATAATCGAGTAAGAAGTTATGCGCGTTTAAGTCCCGAAAAATGGCACTTTTGCCCGGTCGGTCATCGGAATTCGGATGGCAACCGAATTCCGGTTGCAATCAATCCGGAATTCCGGTTCCCATCCGACTTCCGGTTCATGGCTGACCCCACCTCGGGAAACGTGCTAACGGCTATAAACGGCTAGTTTTTTATCAAACACTATATAAACTCGATTTTTCTTTCAAAAAATATGTTGGTTGAGCATTTATTACATATATCTAACCTATCTAAGTGAGATTAAGGAGCTTCTAAGTTTGAAATCCAAACCAACACTTTTCACACACTTTGAGCCAAAATTTGATTTTATTCATCTTAAGTGTGCTTGCTTTTCACTCTAGGTTTCCATTGTATCATCATATTTCTAGAGTGATTTTAGCTTGTATATCAAACACATTTCCATATTGTGATTGAGGTGAGGTTGGCACCGGTTTTGTAAACAACCAGAAATAGTGAGATTGGCACTTTAACAATCCGAGAAAGAGGTTAATAGTCCTCGGGGGTGCGAAACTATTGTAAGAGGTTTGGAAATACCTTGGTGAAAATTTCCCGGTTGTAAGGGTTAGTCAAGCCCATTAACTTGGCTCGATATTGGAACTCAAAGCTAGGTCCATAGCTTTGAAGACCAAGGACGTAGGTGGCATAGTTCTACCGAACCTTGTAAAAATCGAGAGTTTGCATTTTCTAATCCTTAAACTCTTTACTTTACAAGTTTAATTATTTGTCTTAATATATTGCTTGCCATACTACTTGCTTTTACTTGATTAATTGACTAATTGCATAATTTTGTGTTAAAAGTTTTAATTTTCCGAAATTAGTTTAAATTTCCAATTCACCCCCCTCTTGGAAACATATCTTGGGCTAACAATTGGTATCAGAGCAAGGGCTCAAATTATTTGATTAGATTTCACAATCTAGAGCATGGCGTTTCCAAGTAATTCACAAAATAACATGTTAGAAGGTTTTAGCACAAATAGAGCACCATACTTCAATGGAGTAGATTTTCCTTATTGGAAAATTAGAATGGAAACTTACCTTCAATCTATTGACTATGATTTGTGGCATATTGTATCTAGTGGTCCTTATGTTGCTAAACATGTCATAAATGGTGTTGAAGTAATTAAGACTTATGAAGCATATGATGAAAATGATAAGAAAATGCTTTCTAAAAATGCTAAAGCTAAATATGCTCTTATATGTGGTTTGGATAGAGATATTTTTAAAAATATTGAACAAGCCTCTACCGCTTATGATATGTGGAAAATGCTTGAAGTTACTCATCAAGGAACTAGTGCTATGAAGGAAACTAAAATTCAAATTTATTCCACTCAATATGAGAACTTTAAGATGAAATCGGATGAAACCATTGCTAATATGTATACTCGCTTCACTACAATTACTAATGGTTTGAACTCTCTTGGCAAGGTACTTACTCAAAAGGATATGGTGACCAAGATTTTGAGAAGTCTCACCAAGGCGTATCAAGGAAAGGTGGTTGCCATTCAAGAAGCCAAGGATCTCTCAACACTTCCCTTGGAAGAACTAATTGGCTCACTCATGAACCATGAAATTTTCATGAGTGCTCAAGAAGAAGAGGAAGTTGAGAAGAAAAAGAAGACTATTGCATTCAAGTCTTCCTCCTCCCATGCCATTAGTGAAGAAGATGAGGAAAGCTTATGTAGTGACATGGAGGACTTGGCACTCTTCTCTAAGAAATACAAAAAGTTCATGAAATTCAAAAAGAACTTTGGGAAGAGGCCACAAAGAGGGAGTGACTCAAAAGAAAGAAAAAGCAAAGATGATCCACCAATTTGCTTTGAGTGCAAGAAGCCCGGACATATGAAGATGGATTGTCCAATGAGAAAGAAGAACAAATACAAAGGAAGGGCAATGTTGGCGGATTGGCTCAATAGTGACGAAGAGGACTCCGAAGAAGAAGGAAAGAATGAAGTGGCAAACATGTGCATGATGGCACTTGATGATGGGGTAAGCATTTCTAACCAAAATAATTGTGATAGTGAAAATGATGATGATAACTTAGATATGTCATATGATGAGTTGTCTAATTCATTTAAGGAACTATTTGATGATTTCACTACTACAAAAGTGAGTTTTCCCAACAGTTTATAACTGTCTTTTATACTATTTCCCAACGGTTCCTAAAACCGTTGGCTATGTGGGTGTCATAAAAATACGGAGCTTTAAAAGACGGTTTATAACTGTTGGAAAAAGTTATATTAAATGACTGTTTACAACTGTTGGGAAAAATCTTTTTAAATGACTGTTTATAACTGTTGGCAAAAGTATTATATAAATTAAATTAAATATAAATGAAATTATTTTTTAAATATTAAATATATATAATAATATTATTTTTCATAAATAAAATATTAATTAAAATAAATAAAATCAATATATATTCAAATTTTTTTAGACTAATATATATTCATATTTAACAATATACATTATATACAATTCAGAAAAAAATACAAAAAATAATATTAAATATAAATATTACAACAATATTTTTTACAGTGACCAAACAGAATAGAATCCTCAACAATACAATCAAAAAATTGTCTAAATCAGAACACTAATTGGTATGTAAATCCATAAATTTTGCCCCAATTTCATGAATAAATCACAGAACATATAACCCAACCCAAATTCAAATAATCTCTCTTCAGTGAATTAGGTATGTCAATACCAAAGCCACAAACATCAACAGGCATGCAATCGTTGCCCCTGAAAATTCACCAAAAAAAAAAATCAAATCTTTATTACATACAGTACCCAATTTGATTAAAAAAAACCCTAATATTCAATTAGAGAGAAATCAACAATGCATCATCATATTTTTCAAGACCCATTTTTCCTTAACCCTAATTCGTCATTTGACATATATAATCAAAATTAATAATTCAAATCTGTTAAAATAAAACTGAGAGAACTCACTGTCGCTGGTGGGAGCCGAAGCCAGAGCCGGAGCCGGAGCAGACGATTAACCTCCACAATCGCCATTGTCGTTGTTTATGTCACTGTCGCTGGTGGGAGCCGAAGCCAGAGCCGGAGCCGGAGCAGACAATTAACCTCCACAATCGCCATTGTCGTTGTTTATGTCATTATCATCCTCCTCGTCGTCAACTGCACCAGCCAGCAAGCTCCATGGAGGTGACCGTTAATGTAGACGAAATACGACATCACGCAAGAGAAAACGGAGAGAGAGAGAGAGAGAGTGAACCAGAGCGAGAGAGAACGAGAGTGAACCAGAGCGAGAGAGAACGAGCGCGAGAGAGAGAAGCGGAACGGCAGAAAGAGAAACGAATAGGGTTTCTTATCATTTTCTATTTATATTTTTCAAATTTTACCCACAAAATTATTTTATTTTAATAAATAAAAATCTGATATAATTTTTTTTAAAAAAATATTAAATCTGATATAATATTAAGGATCCTAAATTAAAGACCATCACAATTATTAATTAAAGATCCCGAATTAAGTCTCTAATTACATGTTAATTAAAAATAATTATCCAATAATATTTTAGTCCTCTTTCACAATAATATTTTTAAATAACTTTCACAATAAATTTTCAAATACAACTAATTTCTAAAATTATCCTTTTATTGAAAAATATATAAATTCTAAATTTTCCAATTTTATAAATTCTCAAATTATAAATTTATTAAAAAAAATTCTTTTTTATTTTTTAAATTTGAAGTTTTTTTGGTATTTTATTTTATTAAATACAAATTTTTTTAGGAAAAGAAAAAAGTACAATTTTTTTTATTTTTTTTAATTTAAAACCTTTTTAAAGTATTTTCTTTTATTAAATACAAATTTTTTTATTAAGTAAAAAAAATTCTTTTTCTTTTTAAATCTGAAACTTTTTTTTTTTGGTAAACTAGAATATTTCCCAACAGTTTATAACTGTTGGGAATACTAAATATAGCCAACGGTTGTACTTAGTATTCCCAACAGTTATAAACTATTGGCATTTACTATTTTTTTTTTAAATTTCCTTTAGTATTGTCCACGGTTCTTCACTGTTGGCATTTGTTTTTCCCAACGGTTTTTTTGCTTCGGTTTTAAACTGTTGGGAAAAATCTCTCCTTACCTTTTCCAACGGTTTTCAAAATTGACTCCCTTACAAACCGTTGGGAAAAGCCACTTTTGTAGTAGTGTTTTGGTAAATTGCTTGTTAAAAACCAAACCCTTAGAGAGAAGACCAACATGCTTTTAAAAGAAATTGAGATTTTGAAAATAAATGAAAAAGAACTTATAGCTAAATCTCAATGTGCTACATGTGCTTCACATATGAAAGAAATTATTGATTTGAAAGCCCATGTGAGAAGCCTAAAAAAATGACATATATACCTTCACTAGAGGTAAGGAAGGCTATGATCTCATGGTGGGAAACCAATCATGTGGTTTTTCAAAAAATGGTATTGGTTATGATCCTAGTAAGAAACAAAAATTTTTGAGAAACTTTTTTGTGAAATCATCTAGTCTACCTCACTTTACATGCACATATTGTAACCGAGATGGCCATACTATTTCCTATTGTCATGTAAAGAAATTTGCATATCTAGGCAAGACTAAATGGGTACCAAAGGGTTCTAGAACTAACATGAATGGACCCAAAGTTATATGGGTACCAAAAGCCAACAAATGAATTTGTTTTTGTAGGAATCAACAAGAAAGAGCCAAAGCTTATGGTTCTTGGATAGTGGATGTTCAAAGCATATGACCGGTGATCCATCAAGATTTTCAAGCTTTAAAAGCAAGGAAAGTGGCTTTGTCACTTTTGGAGACAATTCAAAAGGAAAAATCTTGGGCATTGGTGATATCGGTAACATATACTCTCCATGTATTAAAAATGTGCTTCTTGTTGATAATCTTAAACATAACTTGCTTAGTATTAGTCAATTATGTGATATAGGTTTTCGTGTTGTTTTTGAATCCTCAAAATGCTCCATTGAAAATGTTTCAACCAATGAAGTTATTTTCCTTGGAGTAAGGAAGGATAATGTGTATGTTATTGATGTTGACTCTTTTGATAGTAAAAATAAATGTTTAACCGTTATGAATGATAATTCTTGGTTGTGGCATAGAAGATTAGGACATGCTAGTATGGATTCTATTTCAAAATTGGTTAGAAAAGATCTTGTTATTGGTTTGCCATCTATTCCGTTTGTTAAAGATAAACTTTGTGATGCATGCCAATTTGGAAAACAAATTAAAACATCTTTTCATTCCAAGAAAGAAATTTCAACTACTAGACCTTTGCAATTGCTTCATATTGATTTATTTGGTCCTTCTAGAATTGCTAGTCTTGGTGGTAAATACTATGCATTTGTAATTGTTGATGATTTTTCAAGATTTACTTGGGTTATTTTCTTGACTCTTAAAAGTGATGTTTTGGAAAACTTTGCCAAATTTTGTAAAAATGTGCAAAATGAAAAAGGATATTCTATTACCTCCGTTAGGAGTGACCATGGTGGTGAGTTTGACAATGATGCCTTAGAATTGTTTTGTGATGATCATGGTTTTAACCATAACTTTTCGGCACCAAGAACTCCACAACAAAATGGAGTTGTCGAAAGGAAGAATAGAACAATTCAAGAAATGGCTAGGTCAATGCTAAATGAAATTTCATTACCAAAATACTTTTGGGCCGAGGCCGTCAATACTTCTTGTTATATTTTGAATCGTGTTTTCATTAGGCCCAACATGAATAAAACCCCTTATGAGCTTTGGAAAGGAAGAAAACCCAACATTGGCTATTTTAAAGTTTTTGGATGCAAATGTTACATTTTAAACACCAAGGACAACCTTGGAAAATTTGATGCTAAATCCGATGTTGGAATTTTTATAGGGTATTCAACACATAGTAAAGCTTATAGAATTTATAACAAAAGAACTAATGTTGTTGAAGAATCTATTCATGTTGCTTTTGATGAGACTAACCCGCCTACAAGCAAAAGTTTAGATGATGATGTTGTAGGTTTGGGAGATGAGGTTCAAAATCTCAAAATTGGAGAGACTTCTAATGCTCCTTCACAAACTCCCAAAGAGGAACCACCCGTGGAAAAGGTAAATGAAAGCCAAGGTATGAACTCTAACCTTCCACATGAGTGGAAATTCAAAAGTGCTCATCCTATAGACCAAATTCTAGGTGATCCTTCTCAAGGTGTCACTACTAGAAACTCCCTTAGAAACTTGTGTAATTTTATTGCTTTTATTTCTCAAATTGAACCAAAGAATTTTAAAGAGGCCGAAGTTGATGAATTTTGGCTTCTAGCTATGCAAGAAGAAATAAATCAATTTATAAGAAATAATGTTTGGGAGTTAGTTCCAAGACCGTCACATCAATCGGTGATTGGAACAAAATGGGTCTATAGAAATAAGGTAGATGAGCATGGGGTCATTGTGCGTAACAAGGCTAGATTAGTGGCCCAAGGTTACAATCAAGAAGAAGGAATTGATTATGAGGAAACCTTTGCCCCGGTAGCAAGACTTGAGTCCATTAGAATGTTGTTAGCTTTTGCATGCCACAAGAATTTTATCTTGTATCAAATGGATGTAAAAAGCGCATTCTTAAATGGGTACATTATGGAAGAGGTTTATGTCTCTCAACCACCCGGTTTTCAAAATCATAAATACCCTAACCATGTTTACAAATTGAAAAAGGCTTTATATGGTTTAAAGCAAGCTCCTAGAGCTTGGTATGAAAGATTAAGCACTTTTCTTATTTCAAATGGTTTTTCAATGGGAAAAGCGGATAATACACTTTTTATAAAAAGAAAATCCAAAGACATTATTATAGTACAAATTTATGTTGATGATATTATCTTTGGTGCTACTAATGATGCTCTTTGTGAAGAATTTTCTAAGTGTATGCATTGTGAGTTTGAGATGAGCATGATGGGAGAACTCAACTTTTTTATGGACTTCAAATCAAGCAACAAAAGGATGGCATATTCATAGGTCAAACTAAGTACATCAAGGATCTCCTTCAAAAGTTTGACTTGGCAAATGCAAAGTCCATGAATACACCCATGAGCACATCCATAAAGATGGACAAAGATGAAAGCGGTAAGAATGTGGACATCACCAAGTATCGAGGTATGATTGGCTCTTTATTATATTTAACCGCTAGTAGACCGGATATTTTGTTTAGTGTTGGTCTTTGTGCTAGGTACCAATCTTGTCCTAAAGAATCCCACTTAAGTGTCGTTAAAAGAATATTTAGATACTTGATAGGCACAATGAATCTAGGACTTTGGTACCCCAAGAACTCAAACTTTGAAATAGTTAGCTACTCGGATGCCGACTTTCTTAGGTTGTAAGACGGATAGAAAAAGTACTAGTGGAACTTGTCACTTTTTAGGAAATTCCTTAGTGTCATGGTTTAGCAAGAAACAAAACTCGGTAGCTCTATCCACAACCGAAGCCGAATATATAGCCGCGGGTAGTTGTTGTGCACAAATACTTTGGATGAAACAAACTCTTAAGGATTTTGATATTGATTTTGAATGTACACCCATAAAGTGTGATAACACTAGTGCCATTAACCTCTCTAAGAATCCAATATTGCATTCTAGAGCCAAGCATATTGACATAAGGCACCACTTCCTTAGAGATCATATCCAAAGAGGTGATATTATGCTAGACTTTGTAAGCACCGAATTCCAATTAGCGGATATATTCACCAAGCCTCTTAGTGATGAGAGATTTAGTTTCATTAGAAGAGAGCTAGGCATGACCAACTTAAATGAAATATAAGGTTTGCTAGCTATGAAAAATTTCATATCTCTTTACTTACTTATTTATGCATAATTGTTCCAAATATGATATTAATGAGATTTATATGCATAGATGAGAAAATTTATTGATACTTGACCTATATGAACTATCCTTGTTGAAAAACTTAAAATTATAGGTCAAAATGTGGATTTTTGGTGAACTTTGGACTTGTTTTTAAACAAGTGAACATGTGAATTTTTGCATATTTGATTTTCTTGTGTGTCTATATGCTTGAATATGTGAAATTGAATGTATTTAGTATGCCTATAGGTTTGCCTTGATTGAAATTTGCATGAAACAAATTTTTGGTACCTCACTTGTTGAATTTTTAGATTTTTAGGCCTAAAAGAGTGTTTTTCGCCAAACTCTCTCATTTTTCCACATTTTTCGATTCCGTAAGTTTGTACACCTCACATTTTATTTTATAAAACTGCTGGAAAAAGAATTTTTCAATTTCGTTGCATAAAACTCATTTTTGGTACGGTTCTAGTTTTCTTGGCAATTTTCGAAAAACTTACCGTAAATCGTCATTTTTCATTATTTTTCAGATTTTCTTGTTTGAGCAATTTTGTTTTATCATATTAAAGGTATTAGAATTGGTTTGGGGTCATTTGGGTCAAAATTGAATTTTTTAGCACGTTTTTAGGATTTTTTTTTTGCTGGTCCTGTACCAACTGGAATTCCGGTTGTACCATCCGGAATTCCGGATGGCACAGGATCAGCAACAGGGGTGTTTTTGTCATTTTATTGCAATTTTTTCCCTTTTTAAACCCTACCACCGAATTTTTTCTCCCCCATTCAGTTTTTTCAACCCTAAAACAGCAGCCACCATCTCCTTCTCTCTCAAATTCTCTCTTTCAAAGCCTCACTCTCATCTTCCAATAATTAAAAAAAAAAAAAAGAGAGAAGTGTGTTCTTCAATGGCTTCCTCATCAAGAGCTCCCAAGAGAATGGCTAGTGCAATTCAACAAAGGGAAATAAGGGCAAAAGCAAGGCAAGAGCCCACTCTCTTCTTCAATGATGAAGATCACAACAAGTTTGTCAATGATTTCTCCTCTAGGAAAATTCTCAAAGGTAAAATTTGTGATCTCCCTAGCCTTGATTGTGTTGATTTTAGTCATCATTTTGATACCCTAGGATGGACATCTTTTATTCAAATTAATACTCCATTGTATCCTAGGCTAGTTCAAGGTTTTTATGCTTGTATTAAACCTACATTAGAACCTTTAGGTGTTAGAGGAACCCTTAGAGGAGTAGCTTTTGAACTCAATGTAGCATCTCTTAATGACATGTTAGGAGCACCAAATGGTGGCATATTACTTGAACCCAAACTTTCTCTCAAAAATGATGCCATTTTTAACTTTGATGAGTGTTCTAGGAATATTTGTGGTGATGGCCCTTTTATTATGAGACCAAAAAGACACCAACTCACTTTAGAGGCTAAAATCCTCCACAAATTTATTGTTGCAAATCTTGCTCCTAGAAGTGGCCACCAAGATGAGATCAATTCCATTGATCAATTACTCATGCATCTCATTATAGCCAAAACCACACCCATCAACCTAGGCTATCTTATTTTAAAATTCATACTTGATGTGGACAAGCCTAATATGATTAAGGCACTTCCCTTTGGTTTTCTTCTTAGCTACCTTTTTCCTCTCTTAGGAATTCCTACCCTACATGAAAAGAAAAATGATCCTACCTCTAGTGACATTCTAGGATCCAAAACTTTCAAGGCTATGGGTTACAAATTCCTTAACAATGAGTGGGTGTTCACACCCAAAAGAGGGCAAAGAATGCAAATTGATTTGGAGAGTGATGATGAAGAAATTAATTTGCCCGCAAGTGAAAGTGAAGAAGAAGAAGAAGAAGAGATGCCTCCTCAAGCTCCTCCCATGCCTACTTTTCCCCAATTCAACCTTGAGGAAGCGTTTACTCGTCTTCACACTTCGGTTGACAACCAATTTCAAACCTTGCGAAATGATCTCAACTCACAACTCACCAACCTCAACAATGACATTAACACCATGAGGAGTGACATGGTTCATGGGTTTGCTAATGTGCAAGAGGAGATGGCACAATGGAGGGCATACATGGATCGCTTTGGCCCCCCACCAAACTAGTTCTTGCATTATTTTTTTTTTTTTTGGCTTATTTAGTTTCCTTTTATTTTTTTTGGTTGTGTGCAAAGGCTTCATGCCTTTTGACTTTGTGTTAGTTGGTACTCTTTCTTTGTTTTAATTTTTTTTTGTTGTTTGAATGATATTTTGGATGTTGTGTTTTTTTTTAATGCATTGGCTTGTTGCTTTGTTTTTTATTTTTCTTATTTTTTTTTCTCTTTTCTTTTATATTTTGTGAATTCCTTGCCACCCTTTTTGATGAATCAAAAGGGGGAGAACAACTATTGATTAATTTTTTTGGCATCACCTCAAATTTTTTTTGGTATCTAATCCTTTTATCATAAGTAAAAATTGAGGGGGAGTTTACAATTTCATGCAAGGTAAAATTAAAAGGTAAAATTTTTTTATTCTTGCACACATTAAGGGGGAGCTAATCCAACTTACTTTGCTTAAATTTTTTCTTTCCCTTTCAAAATAATCAAATATTTGATATCATCAAAAAGGGGGAGATTGTTAACTCAAACTTTTCGATCTCCTTGTTTTGATGATTAGCAAATATTTGATTATTATTTGTTACTAATGATTTATTGATTTTGTAGCAAATTTAAAAGAGAAAATAAATATTTTGGTATTTTTACCAAACTTTTAAAAGCAACACTAAATGGACTCAACAAGCATGTCAAGAGCAAAAGATTCATCAAGGGATCAACAACTCAAGACCCTATTCAAAAGAGGTCTTCAAAATCCCAAAGTCAAAAAGTCAACCCGAAAGTCAAAGTCAAAGTCAAAGTCAAGGTCAACTCTCGGGAAAAATCAACTTGGGATCAAAAACATGCAAATCAAGCTAGGAGGCTCTTCTACATCAAGACTACTCAAAATTAAATGGTATAAATCTACTTTAGTCTTGTTAAAGTGATTTGCATAGCACACTAAGTTTTTATAAATTTGAATTTTGGCCCATTAACTAACTTGTGCAACAAGTTTTCTCACACGATAGTTCAAAAAATTTTTTGATTGAATTTCTAAATTACATTTTGTTTAACTAAGAGAACAAAGTTGGAATTTCTGAAATCGGATAATCGAGTAAGAAGTTATGCGCGTTTAAGTCCCGAAAAATGGCACTTTTGCCAGCTTTGGTCGGTCATCCGGAATTCGGATGGCAACCGAATTCCGGTTGCAATCAATCCGGAATTCCGGTTCCCATCCGGACTTCCGGTTCATGGCTGACCCCACCTCGGGAAACGTGCTAACGGCTATAAACGGCTAGTTTTTTATCAAACACTATATAAACTCGATTTTTCTTTCAAAAAATATGTTGGTTGAGCATTTATTACATATATCTAACCTATCTAAGTGAGATTAAGGAGCTTCTAAGTTTGAAATCCAAACCAACACTTTTCACACACTTTGAGCCAAAATTTGATTTTATTCATCTTAAGTGTGCTTGCTTTTCACTCTAGGTTTCCATTGTATCATCATATTTCTAGAGTGATTTTAGCTTGTATATCAAACACATTTCCATATTGTGATTGAGGTGAGGTTGGCACCGGTTTTGTAAACAACCCGGAAATAGTGAGATTGGCACTTTAACAATCCGAGAAAGAGGTTAATAGTCCTCGGGGGTGCGAAACTATTGTAAGAGGTTTGGAAATACCTTGGTGAAAATTTCCCGGTTGTAAGGGTTAGTCAAGCCCGTTAACTTGGCTCGATATTGGAACTCAAAGCTAGGTCCATAGCTTTGAAGACCAAGGACGTAGGTGGCATAGTTCTACCGAACCTTGTAAAAATCGAGAGTTTGCATTTTCTAATCCTTAAACTCTTTACTTTACAAGTTTAATTATTTGTCTTAATATATTGCTTGCCATACTACTTGCTTTTACTTGATTAATTGACTAATTGCATAATTTTGTGTTAAAAGTTTTAATTTTCCGAAATTAGTTTAAATTTCCAATTCACCCCCCCTCTTGGAAACATATCTTGGGCTAACAACGGACTCCGGCTCCAGGCGCCCCTGCGTTTTGCATTCCCAGCTTCTAACAATGAAGCTGAATATGAAGCCCTAATTGTAGGGTTAAAGTTACACTACTAGAAAATTGGGTTTTAGTGACACACATTGAGTAACTCTAAAAATGTATAGTGACACTTCAAAGCGCGTCACTAATGAGGGTGACTGGAAAGACAATTTTTAGTGACACTTCACACGTGTCACTGAAACATTTTGCATTCATTTTCTGCGTGTCACTATAGGCATATAAAGTCATGTTTTGTCAGACTGAAAAGGTAACAGCCACACACATGAAGTGTCACTATATCTTTTTTTTTCTTTTTTAATAATATTTTTTGAGATATAGTGACACACAAAAAGTGTCATTATATTAAATATTTTTCTAAAAAAACAATATTTATTTTGATTTAATTCAAATTTTATATATTATAAATAATAATTTATATTAATTATATACAAATACAATTAAATATAACAATAATAATTTAAATTAACTAAATGTAAAATATAATCATATTCAATTTAAAAGAAATATCTAATTTTTAATTTTTAATAAAACAATAAACTTCAATCAAAAAATAATATTATAACAAAAAAAATTAAAATAATATATAAAAAAGATTAAACTTAAACACACACTAGAACTTTACAAATAAATCTCAAATACAAACATTAATATCCCAAATGAGATCAATGATTCAATAACAACATTACAAAATTTTAAACAGTATAATAGATTTGAGCATAAATTTTATTAAAGAAAAATTACACAAACAATATATAAAATTTTAATCATTTAGTTAGTGTCATACAAAACCCACATAACCCACGTATCGTTCAGTTTGAAACTGCAATTCTCCACCAGGTGTACGCTCTTTTTTCAGTCTCTTTACAGTAACCAAAGAACCATCTGCAAGGCAACATTACAAAATTACAGACCTCGAACAGCAAAATATTTTCACAATCAGTTTTCGTCACCCACAAACAGCTGTGAACCCCATTGTCGACGATGAACCACTATGAACCCAATAGCTCAGTCAATTTCGAATAGCCATGAATCTCGAAGCTCTGAAGCTTCGTCATCCACGAACAGCGTCGTGTACGAACTTCCTTAAAACTCAAAGCTCCGTCGACACGAACCCTCATTGACCTGAGGAAATAGAGAAAGAGAGAGAGATCCACACAGGCATGAAGAACGCAAAAAAAGTGAGATGGAGGCGAATATGAGATTTATCCGACAAAATGCAAAAGTGAGTGGCGGATCTAGAGGTTTTTGGGGGCTAGGATTTTGGTTATGTTGTTCGTTTAGATAGCCAGTCACCGGAGTTGGGTTGGCTATGGGCAGACGAAAAAAAAAAAAAGAGGAAGGAGGCATAGTGGAATAGAGAGAGAAGAAAGAAAGAGAGAGGAAGTCTAATAACTTAAACCCTAATTCCATTCTCTTTTTTCTTTCCTTTTACTATTTTTTTTTATTTTTTTTAAAGGTCCTTAATTTTCAGCGTGTAAATGTAAACATGTTATACTAGCTGCTAGGGTCATTTATATATTAAAATAGTGTAATTTTCTTAGAAAAAAAAAAAGGAAAAGCATTAATAAGGCATGCATGCGTGTCTCATTATTTTCTCCAAAAAACAATACATTTATAAATTAAAAAAATATATTAATTACAGCTGTATTAGAGTCTTTTTGTGTGTGTCACTAAATCTCATCCCTAATCCTTTAGTGACCCGCACAAAAATGTGGGTCACTAAAGAGTGTCAGTAAAGGGTAAGATTGTAGAAGTATTAGCAAAAGTCGTGGGGGCCGCAAGGGTAGAAATCTTCAGCGATTCGGAGCTGGTGGTCAATCAAGTCTCGGGAGAATATCAAATGAGTGGAGAAAAAATGGCGGCGTACGTAGCTATTGTTCGGGAATGGCTCCATGAGTTCACAGAGTACAAGGTGGAAAGAATTCCCAGAGAGAAGAATCCTCATGGAGACTGTTTGGCCAAGTTGGCATCAGACAACGAGATAGAGAGACTGGGGGTAGTGCCCGTTGAACACCTCGCGGAGCCGAGCATCAGAATTAAAGATACGGTGGTTGCAATTGAGCAAGGGCCAAGTTGGATGGACCCCATGATCAGATACATAACAAAAGGTGAGTTGCCTCAAGAAAGGGCCCTATCCAGAAGGCTACAGTATCAGGCACATCGATATGTGATGATGGATAATATTCTCTACCGAAGAGGACTCAGCATGCCGTACTTAAGGTGTGTATCGGACCCTGAAGCTAGACAAATCATGCAAGAGGTCCATGAGGGGTTCTGCGGAGATCATACCTGAGGTCCAAGTCTCTCAAAGAAAATACTGAGACAAGGATACTTCTGGCCAACAATGAAAAAAGATTGTGTAGACTACGTCCTAAAGTGTGATTCGTGCCAAAGGTTCGCAAACATACCAAGAGCCCCCTCCCCCAACGAGATTACCCTGATGACTAGCCCCTAGCCCTTTACGGTGTGGGGGATAGATCTCATTGGGTCGTTGCCAACACGAAAATGAGGGGTAAAGTATGCTATAGTAGTCGTGGACTACTTGACAAAGTGGACAGAGGACGAGCCCATGAAGACCATAACTGCTAAAAAAGCACTAGACTTTGTTATCAAAAACATAGTGTGTCGATATGGCCTGCCTCATAAGATATCTCAGATAATGGAAAGCAGTTTGACTGTGAAGAATTCACTGACTTCTGCAACCAACACGGAGTCATTAAAAGTTTCTCCATGGTGGCAAGGCCACAAACAAATGGACAAGCAGAAGTCGTCAATAAAATCCTAAAGGTCACCCTAAAGAAGAAGTTGCTGGCCTGCAAAAACAACTGGCCCGAAGAATTGCCAAAGGTGTTATGGGCCTACCAGACCACCCCAAGAACCGCAACCGGCCACTCGCCATTCTCAATGGCATACGGTTGCGAGGCTATGGTCCTGGTGGAAACTTTGTTCCCATCCCATAGGAGAACAACTTATGATCCAGTAACAAACAAAGCTTTATTACAAGAAGCACTGGATCAAATTCACAAACTCCGGGATGAGTCTCAAGTACGGATGGTAGCTTATCAAAAGAAGGTGGCTAAACACTTCAACTCCAAAGTCAAAGACAGGAAATTTACTATTGGTGATCTAGTCTTAAGAAGGCTCTTCCCAGCCACTCAAGAACCCAGAGTGGGGGTACTTGGGCCAAATTGGGAAGGACCGTATGAAGTTGAGGATGAGATCAACTCCGGGACCTACAAGCTAAAAAGAATGGACGGAACCATGGTGCCTAGGGCCTGGAATGCCGATCACCTCCGAAAGTATTACCAATAGTCGAAAAATAAATTTTATGTTCTGTAAAGGAAATTTGTACCGAACAAATATATGCAACCTCCAATTTAATTTTGTAAGACTAAGTGACTTAAAAATTGATTTTCATGTCACTTAGGGGGGGTACTAAGGCATATCACACGGACAAATGTAAATAGATCAAATTTAAGGAAGTTAAAAACTATATATATTCGAACATAGTGTAAATTGTTCAAACAAAAAGAAAACCTTAAAAAGAAAAAAAGCTTGGGAACGGGCCATAAATGTCTCCCCTTAAGAAAAAAAAAGAGATAAATTGTCTTAAAGTGGGGGGAAGGACTGAATATGTAAAAAAAATGATGATAATGGTGATAACAAAGGAGATAAACAAGTGATTCAATTAGCCCAAGGTGGAAGACGAGGACCCCTGCGCTCCTCTAGCACTGCAACCAGCCTCTTCTTCTTCTCCCAGAAGCGAGCAAGAACTTCTTCAGGCTTGGGATAACAGTTGAGGCTAAGGTTCTGACCATTGGTTTGCCAGACCATGAAGACCCCGTCATCAAAGCGCTTCTTATAGTGTTGGCAAGTGACTGGAGCCAGGAGAGCATCTCTCTTCGCCTTGGTCACCTCCTTCTGAGCCTCCTCTTTGAATATACTAAGCCCCTTTACTTCAAAAGTTAGGTTGGTTGTCGTTTGCAAATTCGCTTGGTGCAGCTCTTCCACAGACTTCAACTTGGCAGTCAATTCCTACACTGCCTCCTTAGAATCCCGCAGCTCCCGCCTCGCTGTGGCCACGGCCGCATCCCTGGCCTTCAACGCCTCATCCTTGGCCTTTAAAGCCTCATCCTTAGCCCTCGCCGCCTCCTAGTGGCTCCGCTCAGTAAGGGTCGCTTTCTGTTGGGCTTCCTCCTGGATAGCTCTTTTCTATGCCTCCAAGTCTCGAAGACTCTTCATGGCCTCCTCCATGCCCCCAAATTCGGACATGGTGTACCCATGATCAATGAGAGTCTTCAAAAGGCGACCAGTCTCCGCAGCAATCTGACAACATAAAAGAAAAAATATATGCATAAGGAATACATGATGTCGGGCACCAAAAAGAAAAGAAGCCTGCAGGTACCGCTAAATAGGTAGAAACTTACCGCGATCATGGCAGCACTCACGTCTTCGATTTGGTAGACAGGATTAGTAGAAGCACAGGCCGCGTATCTCTTCATGGGAAGCTGGACCAGGCCGGCGGCAAAATGGCTCATTAATTCTGAAGCGAAGGGAGCCAGGGTGGATCCAATGAAGCGATTGAACCAGTCAGTCAAGGGATCCAAATTTAGATCCCAAACGTTCCCGACATACTCACTGCAAGTAAAACTTTCCTGGGCCTCCCTCAAGATCTTCTTCAAGGCTTCAAACTCAGCGTTCCCCTTGGTGTACTCCGCCGTGGCATAATTATGCTTGGCGATCCGGAGTTGGGTTCTTTCCTCATCAGCGAGAATGGGTGTTAGGACAATACTCGGAGGAACAGTATACTCATCCACCTCGAACGGGATCTCTGAATCATAGCTGGGAGCCGAAGTGTCTACTCTCCAGGGCTTCTTGGCCACCTGAGTCTCCACCATTTTCCCCTTGCACTTCAAGTCTAAAGGAGGGAGAATTTCACCTTCCTCTTGTTCTACCTCCTCGTCCTCGTTGATTAAAATGACTTGGTCTAAGAGAAGGCTGGAAGAAGACCTCCTGGGAGTCACCATCGGGTCTTGGGCCTGAGGCAGAGCTGGGTCAGGACTGTAGGTTTGGGCGAGAGCATCCAGGAGCTCATCCATTAGCTTCGCTGCTTAAAGACACAAATAGATTAAAGCATTAGAATATTATCGAGAAGTCATGCATGCAAGAACAAAGCAGTAAAACTAATCTTACGTTGACGATCTAATTCTACCCTAGCAAAATCATGCATTAAAAGGCTAGTGTCGTCGTCCCCAAGAAAGCAGTCCGAGGGGAGGACCCAACTAGAAGATAAATAGGCTGAATGATCCAAAGGGATAGGTGCGGGAGGACCGGACCCCATCCGGGACCGGCCTAAAAAGAGACCTAGGTTGGAAAAATAAAAACCCTTGGCATGATCACCCCATCAAAAAGGGGGCATCCTAAACCTATGGAGACGTTCATCAAACTCTATTGGCCTATAGCTAGAATAATCTTGAACAGAAGGAATGTGATGAACATTAGTGGGGACTTACCAGATCTGGAGGTACTGGCATCAGGAGCCCTAGTGTTGGGAACTGGGAACAAAAGCTTCGGCCGACAGGTCGCCTGCTCTTTACCGGCTTTAATCTGAAGAACCCTCTCGGCGGCGGCTTGGGCTTTGATGTAAGCCAATTCTTGTTCCCTCCTGAAGAGGTGCTTCTTATACCGGTCCTCCGTGGAAGCAATGATGTCTGCTCGAAGCTCCTTCTCGGAGTCGGGATTGTGAACGTTGGGACAAAGAACCTTGGGCAGATTGAAATCATCCACTGACTGGCTTTCTGTGATCAACTTTGCCCTCCTGCAGTGTGCAGTTGTGACCAAGTCCCCAACATTAAACCCCTCCTTGTCGTACGTGGAAAAGACCTTGGCGTGTTGAAGGAAAAGTTGTGTGGGGGTGGTGCAGTGCATCGGCGGTACCCTGACCCACTCGGTAAGTAGCTCCGGGCGCTTGATGGCTTGGAAGCCGCACAAGAAGAAAAATCGGTGATAGTATTCCTTAACATTTTTTTTGGAAGTTAGAAGGAACCAGACCCTCATTAGCAGGATGGGCTTGGAGTGTGAAAAAATTGTCTTTAAGTTTATCTCCCTTCTTGGGGACAGATACAAGTTCGTAAAAATATAAAATTTCAGCCGGGCTAGAATAAGCCCAGCCTCTGGCAACATAAAAAATAAATAAGTCTGAAAGCAGGCAATATGCTTGGGGGATAAGTTGGTAAGGCGCAATGCCAACGAAAACTAAGAAATTGATGAAGTAATCCTGAAGCGGAAGCATTGCCCCAGACATGAGATGAGGCTGGCTCCAAGCTCCGAAGCCACCGTAGTTAGAGTTAGGCGTCTCCTCATCTCTAGGAAGACGGTGAAAGACTTCGGTAGCAGAAGGCTTGATCCCGGCCACAGTGACGATCTTCTCCAGTTGGTGGGCGCATGTTAGAGTTGAACGCAACTCATCAACCTCCCAGCCGGTAGATCGGCAAGTATATTTCTCTCTTCTTCCAGGGTGGCCAGAGTGTTAGATTTTTTGCTCGAGGATTTCGCTCCGGTAGTAGGGACAGACATGTCTTGAGATTAGTAAGATTCTCAAAAAAGAGAAATCCAACAGTTAGCCCCCAAACCAAACCCTAGCATAAAAGGAGGGAATGGGGGTCCCCTAACCGCTGGAAAGAGGCCCCTCTGGATGTCTGCCAGAAATGAAAAATCCAAGGATTCTCCTAGGCAAACATTGGAAGCAAATATCCCAAAGGTAGCGAAAGCAGGAGAAAAAGATCAAAAAAAGAGAGAAGGACTTAAGTATAAAAACCATTTCATACTCTCAACAATCTCAAAGCAAAATAGGTTGTCTGGTCAAATAAAAAGTAGAGCACAGACGAAAAAGATACGCAGTACGACGGTCTTCACCAAAATCATCTCATCATAGAAATCAAATGCAACTAAAAACTTTACCAAAAACTCTGTCCTAACATACAAGTGAACAAGTAAAGTAAAATGTACCCAGGAAAACTTACGTAAAGGTCAAGAACTGGGAAGTGATAATGATTGACAGTAAAGTACAAACTGGCAGCGACGAAGAAACAGCAATAAGAAATCTATGGTGTCTGGAATTTTCTCAGAGGTTCTTAGGTTGAAATGGCGAAATAGTGAAAGTAACCCAATGTCGAAACAATGCTGGCTTTTATAGACCAGAAGGGGCGCAAGGCAGCTGTGATCAGACACCATCATACGGTGAGAATCGAAATTGATTCACATTCTACGAATCCAACAGGTGAGATTAATGGGTGTCAGGGCAGTTGAAAATGTTTGAGTACTATTCTGACACTCGAATTAAATGCGCCAGTTTTTCAATGGACGGGAAGCAAATCGTTGCCTGCAAAAGGAAATTGATATTAATGATGGCCATCATAAATGCAGCCCACGCGCCTAAGGCCCGTGCCGTTATATCACCAAGCTAACCAGAGGCATCAAGCAAGCCTCACTTACCCTTCACTAAATGAGGCTTGGGGGGTAAATGTTGCCCTTGATTTTTCCCAAACTACGTGGACGCAGATAAAGGTGACATGTGGATCTGAAAGAACCATCACTCATGAAAATCAACTAAGTCTTAGACAAAAAAGGAACACCTCAGGGAAGTAGCCTCCCGGAGGAGAGCATAAGAAACATCTTTACTCTTTGAGAGGCTAGAGCCATACTAAGGCAGTTCCGGGAGGTATAGAGATTACTTGAACAATCACTTCGCATTTAATGCCACATGGGGGAAGATGTATTAAAGCCTCCATAAATGACATGACAGATGGTGTAACCCCCCTTTTACGGCGATTACACTATAATCGATGAGTCTAGTGACGGCTACATTATGAAGAATCACATCAATCAAGAGGGGATAAAAGATTATATCCACCTAACTCCTAAGATACCTACGGTATAGGTCATGTATTTCCTATTTTGTATCTGTTGGGAATATGTGCCCCTGTGAAGCTAAGGTAGAAAGACAAGTGATCCATTCCTAGGGATCTCTCCAGAAAAACACTATAAATACCCCACAAACAGATTGAAAAGGGGTCAAACGATTTCATTTAAGGAATCGAAGAGAGAAAATATGAGAGAAATCCACCAAGAACATTCTTTGTAATAAATACTCGCATTAATACAAAAGACTCATGGACTAAGACTCATTAATGCCCCAACCACATAAAAATCTCATGCATTAAACTCTCTACAGCTCTTCTTATACTTTATTTAATTGGTTGCCGAAAACCTCGGTCAACAATTATATTATATTATTTTATTTTATTTTTTATTGTAAGTAAATACGTTTTCTTGTATGGTATATAGTTTTTGTTGTTTATAGTATATCATTTATTTAAAATGATATTTAGTTTCTATTTTATTATATATAAATTTTTTGGTATGTATATGTTGACTTCGCTTTTAGCCAACGAAAATGAGTCTATTGTATAAGCGATAAACAATATGTAGTATGATAAAGCAATAATAAGACACAGGAATTTTATAGAGGTTCAGCCCCGAGCAGTTCAGTAATAGCCTAATCCTCGTTATTTGTATTGACTTAAGATCAAGGAAGAAGATTCCTTTTCTTATAGCTCTTACAAAAGTATCTCTGAATATATAATTCTTAGATAATAATATAGTCTTAGCTTAGCTGCATTTTGACTGATCGATCCCTTTGCCCAATGAATATGCATCACTATTTATAGGGCTAGGAAACTCGAGGAGGAAGAGTTTCCTCTCTCGTTACAATGCGCATAAACACAAAGATCGTGAGATCAATGCTGAATGCAAGGATCGTGGGATTGAGGCTGAATGCACTGATAGTGGGATCGTGTGTATGTCGTATCCACGTAAATTGATCCCTGAGTTATAGGGATTGAGCTAATGACTCATGATGCGAAAGCTGAATTCGCTAAGTGTTGATTGCTCTGTGCGGATCGCTGAATATCTTACTCTGGACATGCCAGCGAGGCATCCTACTCGGCCTATCTTCCCGAGCAGGTGTTCCAAGTGGACTCCACGTGTCACCATTCTCGTGATGCCACGTCAGAGTGCAAAATTTGGGATAACATTTGCCCCCAAGTCTGTACGGGACCTCTGAGGTTGCGTGTAGACTTCATCCGAGCTGATTCTGCCTTTGGATGGGGACACGTGTTGAGCGTGACCGTTCAAGACTCGATGTGAAACTGATTGGGCGTCCCTTCAGTTTTCGGCTAATAAATGCTCTAACAATTAATATTTCGAAATCTGATTTTCTCTCTCCACGGCTGACGGTTGCACTCGATTACTTTTGATTTCCCATATTCGTTTTTAAGGCGGGAAGCTGAGGCGTCTGAGGTTTCTTTGAGACAATTACCTCTTTTCGTGATTGTTGACCGAGGTTTTCGGCAACTAATAAAATATTATAAAGTTAGAGAGCTGTAAGAAAATTAGAGAATGATTTTTACGTGGTTGGGGCGTTAATGAGCCTTAGTCCACGAGTCTTTGTTATTTATGGATGTATTTAATACAGAGAATGTATTTGGGGAGTGTTTCACTCTTATAAATACAGAGAATGTTCTTGGTGAGTATTTACTCTACTTGCTCTTATGCAGCCCAAGATTCTCGATCCCATTCAATGAGCTTTGAGGGGGTATTTATAGTGTTTTTGGTGGGGTGATCCCCAGAATTATCCTTACAAATGCATCTGTAAGTATTCATAAAGTTGGACATTCCCAATGAATATACCATGGGTAATGCATGGTCAAATCCCTAGGTGCTGTAGGGTTTTTATGTGGAATGTCCTTATTGCCTTTTGTGTGATGTGACTCTTCACAGTGTAGCCGTCGCTAGACTTAAATGATCATTACTTTGTAGCTGCTGGTTGGAGGTTGTGTCGTCAAACTTTATTGCGTGTAGCAGTCCCAACACGCTTCCTCCCATGCGGCATTAAATGCGACTTGATTGCTCAGGAGAAACTTGACACGTCGCGGAGATGCCTTAACGTTACTTCGAGCCTCCGGGAGCATATGGGGTTCCATATGCCTTCTCCGGGAGCTACGTCGTGGAAGCCACCTTACAGCATAAAGACTTAGCAAATATTTTGGATTGTACATTGCTTGATCCACGTGTCCTTGTTTGGTTGGTCCACGTATATTGGGCAAAATTAGGGGCAACATTTACCCCCCAAGCCTTGTTTATTTGAAAAAATAAAACAAGGCTTGCTCAAGTGCTTCCGGTTGACTCCTCGGTTTCCTGACACGAGCTTTGAGCGCGTGAGGGTGTATTTAATGATGGCCTTTAATGCAGCGATTCACTTTTTGCAGAGGTCGATTCGTTTCACGCCCATTGATTGATACGGCGCATTAATGGTGTCAGATGGATACTCAAACGTTTCCACCGCCTTAATCGCAAACCAATCTGGTTCGTTGATTTCTGAGAATTCGAATCGTGCGCTTCCCCCACCGTTCGATTGGTAGGTGATGATGCCTGTTCCTCATGCAGCTTTGCCTATAAAAGCCACCACCTTTCCTTCGTTTCGGTTACTTCCCATTTCTTGCCAACTTTGCTCAAATTTCTTAGAGAGAAAAAATTCTCAGACCCAGAAAAACACCTTTAAACACTTTGCAATTTTCTCTAGTTCTTCTTTGTTTGTTATTGTCAGTACTTCTTGTCTTCATTTGATTCACAGCAGGACCTCCAGTCTCAACACTTCATTGTAAGTTCCTTGCACCCTTCGCTTCATTATTAATATGCATGGCATGCTGTTACTTATCTGTTTGTTCTTTTCTGGGTTTGTATACGAAGTTTCTGGGAATGCAAATGGTTAGATCCTTCATATAATCGGTTTGAGTTTACTGCTCTAGTGATAGGATTACTGTTGTCAAGCATTTTGTTGTTATTTTTTGTAGAAGACCATACGTTCTTCGTATAATGGTCGCTTAGGGCATAGGATAGATTGTTTTCCTTCTACTTTCTGCCTTTTCCTTTTCTTTAGTGCGCAATACCATCTTCTGTGAATTTATTGCACCCGACTCTTGTCCAGGGAATCCTCCTAGGGTTTCCTGTATGACAGGTGTTCGGAGGGGGCCTCTTTCAGTGGTTAGGGGACCCCCATTCCCTTTTTCTTGGTTTAGGGTTTGGTATGGGGCCTAACTGCTGGAATCTTAATTCTTTTTACAGAATCGAAACATGTCTGCTTCTGGCTCGAAATCATCTAAGAAGAGCAGTAAGCGCCTGGCTACCCTCGAGGAGGTCTCTCTAGGCCCTGTTACCCAGGAGCGGTACAAGTCTCGGGCGACCGGATGGGAGGCAGCCGAGCTTCACTCCACCCTAACTTGTCCCCATCAGCTGGAAAACATCGTGGAGGTAGCTAGAATCAAGCCCTCCACATCCGGGACCTACCACCGGCCACCTCGTCACGCGGAGACGCCCAATCATAACTACGGCGGCTTTGGGGCCTGGAGCCAGACGCATTTGATGGCCGGGGCCATGCTTCCTCTCCAAGATTATTTCGTTAATTTCTTAGTTTTTGTCAGCCTTGCGCCATACCAACTTATTCCCCAAGCATACCGCCTGCTTTCAGGCTTATTTATTTTTTACTCCGCCCGGGGATGGGGCTCTCCCCGCCCGGTAGAGATATTGTATTTTTACGAACTTGTTTCTGTCCCCAAGAAGGGGGACAAACTTAAGGACGGTTTTTACGGGTTCCGGGCCCACCCTGCCAATGAAGGGGTGGTCCCGTATAATAGGCAAACTCGTGTTAAGGAGTATCGCCATCGTTTTTTCTTCTCTTCCAGGTTCCGGGCAGTGGACCATCCGGAGCTCCTCACTGAGTGGGTCAGGATTCCTCCTTACGAACGGACCGCACCTACTCAGGTCTTTCTTCGGAGAGCCCAGGCCTTTGCCTCTTATGACCGGGTTGATCTTGACGTCGGGGGCCTGGTCACTACGGAGAACTGCAGGAAGGCAAAACTCATCCTTCTGCACCAATCCGTAGAGGACTCTAACCTTTCCCGGGTTATCTTTCCCAACGTGAGGGCGCTGGTCGCGGAGAAGACCTTGCGGGATGAGATCATCGCCACTGCTGAGAAGAAGTACCAGGAATATCTCTACCAGAAGGCTTAGGAGAAGGCATACTCTAAGGCCCAGGCAGCTTCCAGGAGACCACTTCGCTGGGGAGCCCGGTCGAGAGAAGAAGTCAGGCGATCGCTGGGAAGCCCCTTCATACTGGGGACTCAGCAGAGAGAAGGGCTCCCAGGCCACAGCCTTCGGCTCAGGAGCCGAACACTGGGGCTCCTGGTGCCAGCACTTCCGGCTCCGGTGGTAAGTCTCCTTTAGCAGTTCATTATGTCCCTTCTATTGGTGAGTATGCCAGTCTTAGGCCTGTAGGGTTCGATGAGCGTCTTTATAGGTTTAGGATGCCCTCGACCCGGTGGGGAGACCATTTGAAGGAGTTTTATTTTTCCAACTTAGGAGATTTCCTAGGTCGGTCTTGGATGGGTTTTGGTCCTCCGGAGCCCGTCCCCTTAGGCCCTTCAGCTTATATTACATCCAGCTGGTTCCGGCCTTCGGACAGCTATCTCGGAGATGATGCTGCCAGCATCAAAATTCAGAACTTTGCTAGGGCCGAGCTAGAGAGTCAGGGTAGGACTAGCTTGCTTGTCATATCTGAGTGTTGGTGGTTTCCCACGGATGTTCTAACACTTGCTTTCTTTCTTTTGTTGTAGCAGGTGCTTCCATGGACGCCATTTTGGCCGAACTTGCCGGGGTTCACACTCCTGAGGCTCCTACTCCCTTTACTTCTTCCCAGATGGCCCCCCCTCTAAAGATTTCTTCCAGTGCTCCTCCAGACACTATTGACTTAGTGGATGACGAGGAGGTGCTCCTGGGAGAAGGTCAAGAAAAGCAATGGGGCTTTTCTGAGGAAGTTGAAAAAGGTGAAGAAGAGCAAGAAATTGCTCTGATTCGCAAACATAAAGGCAAAATGATTGCTCAAGAGGAGCCCAAACGGCCACGGAGAGCTGATACTCAGGCCCACGGTCTCGATGGCGGGGTCTCTCCCATGGAGGAACATACTGCCCCTCCCAATATTGTGCTGACTCCAGTTCCTGGAGACGAGGCGAGACAGGAGCTCCGGATAGCTAAACACAACTACGCCATGGACGAATACTCCCGGGGGTATGCTGAGGTGGAAGCCCTTAGGAGGGTCTTGCGAGTTGAGATGCAAAATACTCTCAACAACCCGGAATACCAGAATCTGTGGGATCTAAATTTAGACCCCCTGTCGGACTGGTTCGGTCGCTTCCTCGGGCCCACTGTTTCGGCTCCTATCATGCGCTTACTGACGTAGTACACAGGATGCTGAATTTTCTCTTCTTCCCAGACTAGGGCAGTGTTGACCGCGTGTTCGGAGACAGCCAAATATAGAAATAGGTCTTCTCCGAGAACGGGTTTTGACAGGATAGGAGGCCTGGCCATGTGCTCTTTTAGTTTTTTGAATGCCTCCTCGCACTCGTCCGACCATTCAAACTTTTGACACTTCTTCAGTATGTTGAAGAAGGGTATGCACTTGTCCGTGGACCGTGAGATGAAGCGGCTTAGGGCGCTACCTTTCCGGTCAGGCTCTACACATCTTTATGCTTTCTGGGGGATGGCATGCTCAGGAGAGCCTGGATTTTTTCCGGGTTTGCCTCAATCCCCCTCTGGCTGACGATGAAGCTCAGGAACTTCCCTGACTTGACCCCAAAGGTGCATTTCTTTGGGTTGAGCTTCATGCCGTATCTCCGGACTACTTCGAAACATTCCTCTAAGTCGCTTGCATGGCTGTTGCATGCTTTGGACTTGACGAGCATGTCATCTACATAAACTTCCATATTTCGTCCCAGGAGGCCTTTGAACATCCGGTTGACCATTCTCTGGTAGGTTGCTCCGGCGTTTTTCAGTCTGAAGGGCATGACTAGGTAACAGTATACCCCCTTATCGGTCCTGAAGCTAGTGCACTCCTAGTCTGCCGTATGCATCTTTATTTGATTGTACCCAGCATAGGCGTCCATGAAGGATAGTAGCTTGAATCCAGAAGTGGCGTCTACCATCTGGTCGATCCTGGGCAGCAGGAAGCAGTCCTTCGGACAAGCTTCGTTTAGATCAGTGAAATCTATACAAACTCGCCAAGTCCCGTTTGGCTTGGGTACCAGGATCGGATTGGCTAGCCACTCCGAATAGTATACGTCGCGGATCATGCCATTGGTCAAAAGTTTATCCACCTCTTTCTCCAGAGCCTCGGCTTTCACCGAGTCGAGCGAGCGTCGCTTTTGCTGGACTGGCGGCATGTCCGGATTGACGTTGAGTACGTGGGTGATGACATGAGGGCTTATGCCAGTCATGTCTTCTTGGCGCCATGCAAAGATGTCGATGGCGCCCTTCAGTGTTTTTATTATTTTCTCTTTTTCCTCCAGATCTAGGTTCTTTCCCAGCCGGAGTACTTTGGTGGAGTCGAGGTCGCACACTGATAATTCCTCGACATCTTCCATTGGTTCCATAATTCTTTCGGACCCCACACGGGGGTCTAACTCATCTTCTTCAGCCACTTCTGGCTCAATGGATTCCCGGACCATCAGTACGGGCAGGTGGGTTGCGACATTGTAACATTGCCTTGCTTCCCCCTGGTTTCCTCTCACCGTCCCGATCCCAGCTTCCTGGGTAGGGAACTTCAGGCACAGGTGCCGAATGGATGTGACTGCGCCAAAATCTACCAAGGCCGGTCGGCCGAGGATCGCGTTGTAAGCAGTTGGACAGTCCACCACCACGAAAGTGCAGTATTTAAATGTCATGACACGGTTGAACCGTGATAAGTGGTCGCTAGGATCGGAGTTCCCGATATAAGCTGCCATTTCGGGCATCTTGAAGTTCTTAGGGAGTTCCGCCTCCAGGATGTGCTTAGCACATGGCTCCCGGTCCTCGCTATCTGAGTCGGAGTCGTCCCCTTTCTGCCTTCGGGAGACTCGGGCAATGTCTTTTCGAAGTATGGCGAGTTCTGCCATAATTCCTTCATTTAACGTTCCCGTGGAGACCGCGGGTCCGTATCTTTTTTGGTCAAGGTGATCCTGGAGGTCACCTTGGTTCCCATTGATTTGATTTCTCAGATCAACGGGAGGACACCTCTGTCCTCTTCTTCCTCTACCCGCGGGCTCTTGGTGCACGAAAATGCTTTTTCGGTCCTCTCGATCCTGAGGGCCAAAGCTCCCTTTTTGGGGCTTGCCCCTCTGCGGACCTTTCCCTTTAGGGAAATCTAAGCGGACCTTTCGCGAATCCTGCGCCTTTTTCTTTCGCCCTGGGGTAGAGGTAGGGTTTTTTGTTTGGTTCCCTTCAGCAGGGTACCTTATCGGGCTAGGCTCCCTAGACTTCTGCTGTTGGGAACTAGGCGAGGACGTCTCTGGTTCCTTGCCAAGTCCAGCAGTCATTGCCTTGGGATGCACGTGAATGCCAGCCGCCTCCATGGCTTTTTACATGGCCAGCATCACTTCTTGCATTTTTTGGTTTTGTGCTTTCTGAGCTTCGATCTCGGCTTTGTGATCGATAGCTTTTTGTCTGAGAAGCACCAACTCTAAGTAACTACCTTCGTCGTAGGCATACTCATCGAGGTTTCCCTTGTAGTCATCATCTGGAATTCCTTCTTCTTCCTCGGAACCCTCAGCTGCTCTTGAGGCTACATCTTCCTCATTTGGGTCTTGAGCATCTTCTAGAGGGCGAGGCTGACGAGTACTTCTAGTCTCCACCATGTTTGTGAAGTCAAGTGTTCGTTTACAGTAGCTTTCTTCAGCTCTCAATGAAAGCACCAAAATGTTGACCGAGGTTTTCGGCAACTAATAAAATATTATAAAGTTAGAGAGCTGTAAGAAAATTAGAGAAGGATTTTTACGTGGTTGGGGCGTTAATGAGCCTTAGTCCACGAGTCTTTGTTATTTATGGATGTATTTAATACAGAGAATGTATTTGGGGAGTGTTTCACTCTTATAAATACAGAGAATGTTCTTGGTGAGTATTTACTCTACTTGCTCTTATGCAGCCCAAGATTCTCGATCCCATTTAATGAGCTTTAAGGGGGTATTTATAGTGTTTTTGGTGGGGTGATCCCCAGAATTATCCTTACAAATGCATCTGTAAGTATCCATAAAGTTGGGCATTCCCAATGAATATACCATGGGTAATGCATGGTCAAATCCCTAGGTGCTGTAGGGTTTTTATGTGGAATGTCCTTATTGCCTTTTGTCTGATGTGACTCTTCACAGTGTAGCCGTCGCTAGACTTAAATGATCATTACTTTGTAGCTGCTGGTTGGAGGTTGTGCCGTCAGACTTTATTGCGTGTAGCAGTCCCAACACGCTTCCTCCCATGCGGCATTAAAGGCGACTTGATTGCTCAGGAGAAACCTGACACGTCGCGGAGATGCCTTAACGTTACTTCGAGCCTCCGGGAGCATATGGGGTTCCATATGCCTTCTCCGGGAGCTACGTCCTGGAAGCCACCTTACAGTATAAAGACTTAGCAAATATTTTGGATTGTACATTGCTTGATCCACGTGTCCTTGTTTGGTTGGTCCACGTATATTGGGCAAAATTAGGGGCAACAGTGACTTTCCTATAAATACTCACAGCATTGGCACATACACTCATTTCATCACCCTTCTTTGCTAAGTAAGCTCCAGAGCGAAAAGAAAATTTTCTGGCTTCAAAGTCGCTGAAGTGCCTTCATACAACTGCTGGTTGGATAGACGTTGGTCGAACCCAGACACTCGAATCTTGAGTAAGATTCTGATTTCCTTTACGCTTATCTTTGCATGTTTACATTTCGAATGCAACTTTCACTGTGCTGTAGAAAAATGCTTAGGAAACCCTAGGGTTAGAAACTTATGCGATTCTTCTTTATCATGTCTTCATGTGGGTTTACAGCCATAAAACTTGTTTCTGAACTGCATTGCGTCCGTCTTTCATCTTGCTTATTCTAAGCTTTATGAACTTTTTTGCCCTAACTCAAGAAAATTTTCTGACTTCATGAGTTCTGACTTTTCTTTAAACATAGTCGTTCGTTAATTTGTTGAGTACTCCTGGTCGACATATTTGCTTGTTTATCGTTCGATATTCTGACCAACACTCATCTCGTGTGTTGTCTTTTGTAGATGAACTCAGGTGAGTCTTGGGAACTCGGACATCAGATCGACTAGGATTTGCTTCAACTTCTGCACGAGGATCACCCTTGTCTTTGCTCTAGTCCTCCTTCTAGCGAAGGACATTCTTCTGACCTTGTACCCAGCCATAGGATGATGGCTCGTACAAAGAAAACCACGCATCTGGCTGACGCTACTGATCCTCAAGTGGCTCGGCTTGCCACTCTGCCCAGCGCCGAATAGGATTCGCTGTCCCGATGGAGGAGGATCGTGAGGGGGACGCTGAGGTACAAGAGGTCGAGGAGCTGGACGATGTGCGTCCCGGCAGTCCCTCTGAGGCAGAGGGAGAAGAAGAGGTTGAACCTCCAAATTATGGGGGGTACAATGAGGCTGGGGTGCCAGTTGATGCTGACGGAGACGTCCTGGTTGACGGCGTGGACTACGTCAGTGAGGAACTTGCCGCGGCGGTTCCTCATAAAAGGCAGGGTGCCTTGGGCGCCAAATGGGTAAGTCCTCCGTCTAAGATTACGGAGGCGCGCCTTCGAACTCTTGACCAGGGCGGGCACTTATGCGAGCTAGATTGCTATATTCTCGCCCATAATAATCGCGCCACAAATCCTGATAAGGGGATGTGCGCCTGGTCGGGGGCCCATGGTCAGCAAGGAGCGTTGATGCCCTTGCATAAGTACTTCAAGGATGTGGCTGACATCTTCGATCTCTGCCCGACCCAAATCACTCCTAAGGGCATTAAGTATTTGTCTACCCTCTTCGTCCTCTACGCTTCTCAAGGATGGGGTACTCCTTCTCCTCACGAGGTTGCCTGGCTCTTCGATCTGAAGTCCACCCCAAAACAAGGCAGGTCGGGGTACTTCTATTTCTCTCAGCTAGGCTTCAAGTGGTTGACCGGCACAGATGACAAGGTCATCAGCAAAATAGGACGTTTTGCTGATGAGTACTTCATGGTGAAGGATCCGAGCATTACCCGGACTCAGTTCCAGCAGATTCCGACATATCACCGTCCTCCCCCTCACTCTTGCTCTTAGGGATAGAGCTCAAAAACTTGCTCAGTTGCCGGGAGAAGACCGGAATATTATCCAGTTGACCTCCAATGATAATCTTGTGAGGTACGGGCTTTATCCCGAGGACTTTACTCCTAAGTCCGTAACGGTGAAGAAGAGAAAATTTGATGCTGGCTGGACCGAATGAGCTCATAAGGAGGATGAGCTCATTCAACTCAAGCGTGAAGCTTAGTTGAAAGGAGGTGCCACGGCCAAACAATATGCTCAGGAGCCTTTGAATCCTGAAGATGAGGCTGAAATATCATTTATACGGGGTTAAGTGTTTTAAGGATAAAATACACAGTAGGGTGTAACGGTAATCTAATCCCTTTACAGTGTAGATCATTCATATAGAGGATCATTGATCAAATTAGGATTATAACAATGGATAACTAATGATGTGTCTATATGGTGGAACATATAGAGCATTCTATATACAGAGAGTGCAATTCTAAGTTTTATGCGTGGATTCAACGAAGAATTAATAAGTCAGTGAATTTAGGTTATAAATTCTTGATCTGCTTATTGAAGCTCGGTTATATAGACCCATGGTCCCCGCACTAGTTGAGATAATATTGCTTGTAAGACTCATATAATTGGTTTTGATTAATCAATTATAATTCTCAATTAGACTATGTCTATTTGTGAATTTTTCACTAAGTAAGGGCGAAATTGTAAAGAAAGAGTTTTAGGGGCATATTTGTTAATTATGATACTTTGTATGGTTCAATTAATAAATATGATAAATGACAATATTATTTAATAATTATTAGTTAGAATTGGCATTTAAATGGTTGAATTAGAAAATTGACGTTTTTGAGAAAATGAGATGCAGATATGATAAAACTGTAAAATTGCAAAAAGTCAGGCCCATATCCACATTGCCTAGGGCCGACCACTTTTGTAGGGTTTTACATCTGATATTTTCATTATTTTAATGCCAAATAATTCAAACGTAACCCTAGTGGAATGCTATAAATAGATAGTGAAGGCTTCAGGAAAATTACACTTTTCATTCAGAAAAACCTGAGCCTTCTCTCTCTATACCTGGCCGCCCATTCTCTCTCTCTCTTCTTCCTTAAGATTTCGAAATACTTAGTGATTAGAGTAGTGCCCACACACAGCAAGTGATACCTCAATCATAGTGAAGAAGATCGTGAAGAAAGACTTTCAGCAAGGAGGAGTTTCAACACAAAAGAAGGAGAGAAAGAGATCCAGGTTCAGATCTTGATAATACTCTGCGACAGAAAGGATACAAGGGTTAGAGATCTGAACGGAAGGAGTCATATTATTCTGATGCACCCAATGTAAGGTTTCTAATACTTTATATGTGTTTATTTCATAATCGTTTTAGAAGTTCATATTTAGGGTGTTAATCAACATACTTGTGAGTAGATCTAAGATCCTTGTAAAATAATTTCCAACAGGCGTTTAGGTCAGGAGAGAAAAGATAGAGAGAATGAGAGAGATACTAAAAGCAGCAACTGTATGTATATATATATCTGAGAGGGGATCATGATGTCCCTCTTTATTTCATTTATAGTTTTCAATCTGAAACAACATCATTATATATAAATCTTGCTGCTCGCATCCTCCTCTACTCCCTCATCTTCTTTCGTTCTCAGATTTACTCTTTATCTCTTTCCCTTTGGGACCGTGATACTCTCTCAATCTTTCTTAAGGTTCTTCTATAATTTCTTTTGTTTTCTCTTCTGGCTTTCATATATATAGAATTTGGTGTGAAAATGATGAAAGAGATTTATAAAGAGTGATGATTGCTTATTGTTTTTGATGTCATGATGTTGCTGCTCAAAAAGAGGAAATGATAAATTAGGTTATATGAGAAGATGAAGATTAAAAATTAGCTTTTTTTTTTAAAAAAAAAAAGTAAAATTGATTTTGATTGGTTGTTAATTTTTTTTTAATTAGGTGTCAGATTTTTTTTTTTTTTTTCCAAAAAAGAAATTTTAATAACCTACAAACAAATACATCTTACACAATCTTGACTTTTAAAGTCATATAAATCAATGGTTAAAAAAAATGTGTGTATAGTATAGGAGCAAAAACATAGTCACTACCATAGAATTATTCTATATATAATGTCCCATTAAAATTAGATTGTTTAAGAAAAATCTTTTGAGGTTGAATTTGTCTTTTTCTTCTTGGAATTAAAATGAAATTTTTGGAATTATCAATTGCTCTAAAATATACTATTCTTTCATTTTATTTTATTTTTTTAAAAAATAAATCATAGATATATAATAATAAAAAATGTGAGTCTAAAAAAATGAAAAATATTTTATATAATTATATCTTGGATTTAAACATTTACCAACTTAGAATTATTTTTTTAGAAAATATTATATATCTTTATATATTAAAAGTGTCTATCTAACGGCATTTTTTGGTTTAACAGAATATACTTAAAAATAAAAGAATATTCTGTTAAATTTAACGATTAGGTTTGATCTCCCGTTAACAAATAAACCCAAAAAATTAAACAATCTTTTAAATATTAATAATCTCTTTTTAAATTAAAAAAAAAATCATCTTAGCCACATATCTCTCTAACAAACCTATCTTGGAGAATATTAATAATTTTTTTTATTTATTTTTTTTAAAAAAAATCTTTATATATTAAAGTTAACCTCACGTTATCTAATGTTTTCTCTGGATAAGCATAGGAAGCAGAAATACCACTTCTATCTTTGTGTGATTGCAGATATACCACTTCTGTTATTGACCCACTTTTTAGTTTTATAAATGGAGATGTTCATATAATATTAACACTTTACAGAATATTTATAGATATAAACTTACATTACAATACTATGTTAAAAAAAGAACTAAATAGAATAATCTACTACTCCAATAATAAATTTATTTACAATTTTATAATTACACTAATATTATTTTTAATACATTATTAAATAATATTTTAAATATAAATATTTAATTTTTTCAAACAAAAAATTTGCAATCTTTAAAAATAAAATACATTCAAAATCTTAAGAAGACCAAAATCTTAAATGAAACTAGCAATACGTGGCTCGGCACGTACATTCACCTAGTATAATTAAAGTAGTAAAATGAAATAAGATGTTAAAACGTAAATAATTTTAATAATTTGTGAAATCATAATAAAATTTGTGTAGAAAATATTTAAGATATTCCAATTATTATAATTACTGAGATCCTAAATATTTGCAACTGAAAATATTTTCAACATTTAGGTACTCAAAAGTTTGAAAAATATCACAATAATAATAGTTAAATATACAAATTTAAAACATTTAAAATAACAATTAGTCCAATCGTAAATACTTCTAACTAAAATTATTTTCAAATTTTAAGAAACTTAAAATTAAAAATATTTTTACATTGTTTTTCAGCATTGCAATTTAAGATACATATTTCACATCCCTATAATTTGTTCAAATTAATCTTTTTATCTAAATATTTATATTAAAATATTCAATTACCAACATTTTTATATAATCTCTCATTTTCAATTTTCAAAAGTAAAAAATGTTATGTGGTCTATTTTATAAATGTTATCCTACATTCACATTTGTGGAGAAGAATTCGACTTTTGTTACGTCTCATTTATTAATTTGAGAAATTTTTTTTATTTAAATTTAGAGTGTTGTTATTAGGCACCAGTGATGTCTAACACTTTCTATACATATTATTTTGCGATTGATTATCGATACCCTTAAAATTATTACATTAAGTTATAAGAGACTCGATATTTAATTGTACCAATAGCGATATTAATACGTAAGAAAGTACTAGACACCACTGGTGCATTTTTAATGACATGCAATTTTGTTTAAGTGTGCGGTTACAATTAAATAATTGTAACTCGTTATTTACACTGAATTGGTAAAAATATGTTAAAATTTGACCAAACTATTCCATTTACACATACATAAAATTTTTATTTTTGAAAGGCTAATTAGAATTTTTGCCGCTTAACTTTAACATTTACTAAATTGTGTCCCTCGAATTTTTTAGGCTATTAAAAAATTTCTCCTGAATTATTAAGATTTCTGGATTTAAGGATTTCATTTCAATTTTACTAACGGACGTGAGACGTTGATGAAAGTTTAAGGGACACGATTTAATACGTGTCAAAGTTTGAGGGTATGATTGATACATTTTAAAATTCTTTGGACACAATTTAATAAATAGACAATTACATATCACTAAAATTGAATAAAATTAGACAAAATTCATTAAATTCAACAATTTCAATAATTTGTAAAATTAGATGTCAAAATTTGCTATAAAAATCCTATTTTTCTTTTTTAAATCAATTAATTCATAGAACATAGGGTAAAGGGTTAGCCGGACCATTTTGCCCTCGTTGCCCTAGGTATAAAGTCGAATTTCTGCAATTCTCTTGGCCCATTGCTGAGGGAAGCCTTTGCTTCTGAAACGGAAAACACTTGTCAAAATTCAAAACCCTATATCCCCAAAACAGCAAAGCATTCCTAAAACCCTAATTCAGAACCAACAAGCAAGCTACAGTAGCCATGGGTAAAGTCAAGGGAAAACATCGTTTGGACAAGTTCTACCACTTAGCCAAAGAACATGGCTACCGTTCTCGAGCCTCTTGGAAGCTGGTTCAGCTCGATGCCAAGTACACTTTCCTCCGCTCATCCCACGCCGTCCTCGACCTTTGCGCCGCCCCAGGTGGTTGGATGCAGGTCGTTGTTCAGCGCGTCCCCGTTGGCAGCCTTGTCATCGGTATTGATTTGGTTCCCATCGCTCCCGTTCGTGGCGCCATTGCCGTCCAGCAGGACATCACCAGGTCCGAGTGTAAGGCCAAGATCAAGCGCATAATGAACGAGAAGGGATGCACGGCCTTTGATTTGGTGTTGCACGATGGTTCTCCCAACGTTGGTGGTGCTTGGGCTCAGGAAGCCACCAGCCAGAACGCCTTGGTTATCGATTCCGTGAAGCTGGCTACCGACTTTTTGGCACCTAAAGGCACATTTGTTACCAAAGTATGAATTTTCTTCTGCCTGGTTATTGAATTTTCTTTGGATTGTGCAATTATGATATATAATAAAACAATATCTAGGTTAAGTCATTTATACACGATTCAACTCTGGTTTATGTATTCAGAAATGACATACAAACTTAATCAAATGTTTAGTTATGCTCTTCATATACGATTAATGTCTGGTTTAGGTATTTAGAAATGACTCAAATGTTTAGTTATGCTCTTAAATTAGTTCAAATTAGATAATATATCATTGGACTGTGCATTTAGATGATTATTGTTAGGTATTCAATAATCGTTTAAACGAATTAGGTTGTGATTTTTTTTTGGGGGAGCATACAGTTCCTGCGAGTCTGCGAGCTTGTAAATATCCAATTACGATATCTTACTAAATGTAAATATTCGCTTTGGTAGATTTGCCATTGTTTTTTTTCCTTTTAATAATTTAAACAGTTTTTACTACCTTAAATGTTTTTCGCAGCTCTGAAGTGTAGTCTATATTAGAATTTAGAATTTAGAATTTAGTGTTTTGTGTTTCATTTTTATTTATGTTATTTAGTAAAGTTTGAAGTCCACCTAAGAAGTTTGCTCCCATCTTACCATCTCCAATAGTGTGCTAAAATAGTGATGCATTCCTAATTATAGCTCATTTAAAAAAAAAAAAATTGCTTCAATGGTATCCCAAATTTCTCACATAATATAGCATCATGATGAATATTTTGCATCACCGTAAATGCTACTCTTTGTAATTTACCTTTTATGTTATTTTTTTATTTTTATTTTTAGCTATCATATGAAATGCTAGATTTCTTATTTTATGATTTTATTATTATCTTTAGCCACCAATAAAATATAGAGAAAAAGATATTACTTTTTGTATATTTTTAATTAATATTAAATCAACATTAATTAATAAACAATTGATTTTTACAAAACATTTTATAATTTTTTATTGGAGCATAATGCTGAATATGTTTTTGTTTTTCCGTATCAGGTCTTCCGATCTCAAGACTACGAGTCTGTCAAGTATTGCCTTTCAAGGGTGTGTTCTCTTTTTCTTTCATCCAAACTAATATGTTTACTTGGATATGCCTGTAATCTACTCCTGGTAATCATTGCAGCTGTTTGAAAGGGTTGAGGTTCACAAACCAGCAGCAAGTCGTTCCTCGTCTGCAGAGACATATCTTCTTGCTTTCAAATATAAGGCTCCTGCAAAGATCGATCCACGCATTCTTGATGTGAAACATTTATTTCAGGGATCTATAGAACCCCCCAAAAAGGTAAATCTAATTAGAAGTAACTAATAATAATAACTTCATTCCGTTTACACATTAATTTCCCTTAGTACAGGAGTACTGTTTTCTTTAAACTATGTATTTCTTATATTTGTAAATTGTTAACATAGGTAGTGGATGTACTGAGAGGCTCTAAGCAAAAGAGACACCGTGATGGGTAAGAATTGTTTCTAAACATCATTTAATTTAAGTTCTGCAGTTGTACAATTTGGAAAGTTCAAATAAGTAGAAATATATAGTAAGTGTCTCTGTTGTGCTGATCACAGTTTAATTATAGATATGAAGACGGAGACACAACTTTGAGGAAAGTGTCAACGGCTGCAGATTTTATTTGGTCTGACATTCCTCTTGAGATCCTTGGTTCTGTTACTTCTATAAGTTTTAAGGATGAGGCTTCTTTGCACATTCAAGGTCATGCTTTAACAACAGAAGAGGTATATTCCTAATCTGTTGTTGTTTTCTCTTTGTTATTATTGTCATTTAGCAGTTTTAATACCCTTGGAGAGGTTATTGTTCAAGTGTTATAAATTTCATTATTGGGCAGGTTAAAATTTTATGTGATGATCTGCGTGTCCTGGGGAAACAAGATTTTAAGCACCTGTTGAAGTAAGATGTGCAATCTTTTTTCTCTATACTTTCTTCTCTTTAGTTTTTTTGTAATTTTATTTTATTTATTTTTTGTAAAAATAACTGCATGTTTTCATGTTTTTTCCCCTCTATCTGTGTTTGGGCTGGGAGAGTTGGGGCATATGTTAAGCTAGAATCTATTGATCACTTTACCAGGTTAAATTGTCTTTTTAAATCTGGGTAGTTTGTTACTTCTTCATGAAGTTTGTTCTGTTTAGTTTTCTTTATGAAGTTGGCTCCAAAGAGTCATGATGGGTTGTCATTGATTCAAATCTGCTCAGCATTAGGCCAGTATACCCTGCTGACTGCAGCTTTTCATATCATTCAAATGGTCTGTGCTATTATTTTCACTGTCGAGGAGGAGCACGTATTTATCTAATTGCAACATGTGCATCTCTATGTATTTGTACTTGGATTTTCTTGTGCTGAAACTCAATTTTTGACATTCCACTTTCAATTATATAGGTGGAGGATGCAGATTAGAAAGGAGTTGTCTTCTTCAGAAAAGACTGAAGCTACTGCTTCTATAGCTGCTCAAGATGAATCTAAGGAGGACGAAGAAGAGAAAGTACTCAATGAGATGGAGGAGCTAACAAACGCCATGGACCGCAAGCAGAAGCGGAAGAAAAAGCTGCTTGCTAAGAGAAAAGCCAAGGTTTGTTGTCTTCATATATGAATCTCTCTCTCTCAACTGCACCAACTTACATGGTATCATGGAAAGAGAATGTCTATTGTTTTTCCTATGGAAGTTTTCTGCCTTTATATATGCATCTCTCCTCTCTCTCTTCTATCTAAATACAACTGACACGGTTTCATGATTTGTTGCTACTTGCCTTTGTTCTAATCTAGGACAAGGCACGAAAGGCAAATGGGATGCAAATAGATGCATTGGATGACGGCTATGTTGACCATGAGTTATTTTCTCTCTCTTCTATGAAGGTATGCTTTCACTGTACTACAGACTAAGTCCTGGGGTTTCCCACTATGCTTAAGTTTGGGTTTATATGATGCCTATGTATTGTCAATATATGTTTGTCATCTACAATAAATACCTTAAAAAGTTGCTCTATCTCCAAACTTGTTTTTCGTTATGGATATAATATTGATCTTTCTACTGTATAGCGAAGTTATTATAAATTACTACATAGTAACAAATAGCATAAATAACATGTATATTTATATTTATTTTTTTAGAACTAAAAATAACATGTATATAAATAATTAAATCAGATTCAGATAAGCTTCATTTGAATTATTAGTAGGTTGGAAAAAGTGATCATGTATTTATGTGATGTTATCGACTCTTTTCCTTGCTGATTTTTCTTTTTTTCAACATTGAAGTATTCTGTATTGTTGGTTAATGGTTTTGATAGTATTAGCGATGTTTGTAGATTTTCACACCTCCCTCCACATTAGGTTTGTGGGGTTAATGTATATATTCTTATGCTTTAATGTTGGATTTTTATTTTCCTCTGCACTCGAGCTTCTTTCTAGAAGATCTTTCTAGACAATATAAAATTCCAATGTGCTTTTGCCTTTTTAGAAGATCTTTTTGATGTTTTTTTAGTTTCCTCTGAATATACTAGAAAATGTTCTATGGTGCTTTATAAGTGTACTTTTTTCAGGGTAAGAAAGATCTTGTGGTGGTAGATTCCATGGAAAATGAGGATCAGAATGGTGACTTGGGTGATAGTGACAATGAAGAAATACATGATGAGGCTCAACTTGATTCATCCAGTGATATAGATTCTGATGAAGAACGGAGAAGGTTTTTTTCTACTGTCTTATCTGGGATAAGCCTGATATTGATTGAAGCATTTGCTGTGTCCTGATTAAATTTTGTATTTGGATGACAGATATGATGAAAAAATGGAAGAGTTTCTTGAGCAGGCTTATGAACAATATATGTCCAAGAAGGAAGGAAGTACAAAGCAGCGGAAGCGTGCGAAAGAAATGCATTCTGATGATGTTCTGGAGGTATGTTCTTGTGATTGTATTGAAAATGATTAAACATCCCTCACATGACTACAAAGAGTCACCATTTTCACATGACTTTTTCTGTGTCATTTTGTTTCTGCCTTTTCTTGCATTCCAGTAATTGTTCTTTGGAGTTTATATTCTTGTTCTTTCTTTGATCTCAGTGGCTTCTTTAAAATGCTTTTTGTCATCTTTTGCAAGAGCTACTTGTTAATGAATAAGAAATAAAGTAAATGGCACATTTATTCTTCTTGTTAAAGAGTGTGGAAGTGGTATGGAGCCAGTTCTCATTGTGTATTGTTTTAGTAATTGTGGCTCTGTTTTTTTTTTTTTGGGCGGGGACTGCAGGGTGGTGATGATGATAATCAAAATGTCATATGTGATTATGATTCAGATCAAGACCCTGGTGATCAGGAAGGAAATCCTCTGATGGTACCACTTGATGATGGTGAAGTGCCTACACAAGAAGAGATCACGAACAAGTGGTTTAGTCAGGATATCTTTGCTGAAGCTGTTGATGAGGGAGACTTGGAAAAGTTTGATAGTGAAGATGAAATGCAGGCTACCATGCCAGAGAAGAAGGTTCCTTTGCCTGTAAAGGACGCGGTAAAGTTAGGAAACCGTGCTGTAGCATCCAATCATTCTCAACATCAATCATTGGAAAAAGATGATTTTGAGATAGTTCCTGCTCCAGTAACAGATTCAAGTGATGACTCATCTTCAGATGAATCAGATGAGGATGTTGACGCAAAAGCTGAGATTCTAGCTTGTGCAAAGAAGATGCTCATGAAAAAACCGAGGGAACAAATGCTCGATGATGCATATAATAGGTACATGTTTGATGATGAGGGTTTGCCCAAATGGTTTTTGGAGGAGGAAAGGAAGCACCGCCATTCCATTAAGCCGATAACGAAGGAAGAGGTTAATGCTATGAAAGCACATTTCAAAGAAATAGATGCCCGGCCAGCTAAAAAAGTTGCAGAGGCCAAGGCTCGAAAGAAGCGAGTTGCCATGAAGAGGCTTGAGAAGGTGCGGAAGAAGGCCAACATAATTTCAGATCAGGCAGACATATCTGATCGTTCAAAGAGCAAGCAAATTGAACAACTATACCGGAAGGCCGAGCCTAAGAGGCCTAAAAAGGAATTAGTGGTTGCAAAGAAGGGTGTTCAAGTTAGGGTCGGCAAGGGTAAAAAACTTGTTGATCCACGAATGAAAAAAGACTTGAGAGCAAGTAAGGCCAAAGGCAAGGGCAATCCAAAGAAGGGCAAGACTGGTAAGTTTCTGAAAGGAAAAGGAACTGCAAAAGCTTCAGGACAGAAGGCACAAAAGGGTGGTTACAAAGGGAAAAAGACGGGTATGCGTGAATAAGACCTCTTCAGATTTGCAAAATAACATTTAATGTTCAATTAATTTGCTAGATAAGCCCTCTTCATATTTTATATATTTACTGTTTTTGACTTGGATACTGCTCCGAGTATAGTTGCCTAGAATTTGCATTTTGCTAGAAGATGAAAACAACAAAACTTAAAAAAGTGATTGAAAATGCAGACGAGCTATGTTGTCAGTGGAATATTGGCTAGTGTAATTTTGTTCTTATGGGCGCGCCCCTTATTTTTTTCTTCTTTTAAATGTGTAATAAACAATTGATTTCATATTTTGAGGCTTATATTTTGCTATGTTTGGGATATCACTCTTCTTGTAACTTTTATTTGTATTAACCAAGATGTTTGCAAATTGATAATTCTTATAGCTTAACAAATTCCAAAAGGAAAATGTACGTTCTGAGTGAGTTCTGAATAAACTATACCTTATAATGTAGTACGGTCACTTTGGAATTCGTAGTTCGAGTTCAAAGTAGGTCACTGATTAAAACATCAACATCATAAAGCTCTATTTTGCTGGGCTGTACAAAACGTAGGGTCCAATAGAATAGGGAAATTTACAAAAATACTGGAATTTAGGTTAACTTTTACAAAAATACTGTCATACGGAAATTTTTTCAAAAATACTGTGTTTTTATAAAACACCAGTAAAACACAAAGCAGAACAACTCAAAACAACAGTAGAACACTAGTAAAACACCAGTAGAACACCAGCGAAAACTTAACACAGTATATTACAGTATGAAACTTATAAAAGAACACAGTAAAAAAGTAAAAAATACCGCCTGACAGTATTTTTGTAAAAAAATGGCAAAAGTTAGTATACCATGTAAATTTCCCATAGAAGAATAGTGTATGAGTTGGACACGAGTTGGGAGTTGCAAGCCCAACTTTTTATCATTTTGTATATTTAACTATAATATAATAAGGGCCAAGATGTAAAATGGCCCTAAATCTAACAATTAAGTTAATAAATGTCCATTTTTTTAAAAAAATTAACAAAATGTCCTTTTAGTTAAAAAATTTGATGATAAAATTACAATTATAACCTTGAATAATTAAGTGTTTGGTATAGTTATTTTGCACAGTAGTATATCGTTTTTATGTGCAATAATATATTAAAAAAAACTGAAAGGTAGTATATATATATTTTGAAATAACTGAAAGGTAGTATATTAGTTTAAGATTGTAGTATATTATTTTAATGTGCTATGGTATGACAAAATTACAATTATAACATTGAATAATTAAGTGTTTGATATAGTTATTTTGCACAGTAGTATATCGTTTTTATGTGCAATAATATATTTTAAAAAAAATGAAAGGTAGTATATATATATTTTGAAATAACTGAAAGGTAGTATATTAGTTTAAGATTGTAGTATATTATTTTAATGTGCTATGGTATGATAAAATTACAATTATAACCTTGAATAATTAAGTGTTTGGTATAGTTATTTTGCACAGTAGTATATCGTTTTTATATGCAATAATATATTAAAAAAAACTGAAAGATAGTATATATATATATATTTTTTTTAAAATAACTGAAAGGTAGTATATTAGTTTAAGATTGTAGTATATTATTTTAATGTGCTATGGTATATAATGAACGAAAGACGGAAATTAAAAAATATGGAATATTAGTTTAAGTTTGAAGTATAGTTATATTTCACTAGGAAATATTGTCTTTATGTTCATTAGTATATCATGAAGGAAAGAAAAAGAAAAAAAACATGTGGAATATTAAATTAAGTTTTTAGTATATATATATTTTCCACTATATTGGTGATATATTAATTTTTCACTATAGTATTTATGCTTATAGTTTTTATATGCTATTATATATTGTGAAAAAAAATCATTTAATAGTATATTAGTTTAAGTTTATGGTATATTTATATTGGTCTAAGATATATCGTTTGTATGTGATATGTATATCGTGAAGGATATAAAGAAAAAAAAAACTATTAAATATTAATTTAAGTATGAGGTATATTGATTTTATGTTCATTGGTATTTCATGAAGGAAAGAACAAGAAAAAAAAAAAACTTGTGGAATATTAAATTAAGTTTTTTGTATAATTTTTTTTCACTATGTTGGTGGTATATTAATTTTTGACTATGGTATATCTGCTTATGATTGTGGTATATAGTTTTTGTATGCTACTGTATATTGTGGAAAACAATTCATTTAATAGTATATTAGTTTAAGTTTGTGATATATGTATATTGGTTTAAGGTATATTGTTTGTATATCATACGATATAGTAATAAAAAATTAATTATATGGTTAAATAACATATTAGACAACAACAACAGCAGCAAAATCTAAAAGAATAAAATATATAATACCTTTTATATATTGAAAAAATAATTGACAAAAATTTAGTAGAGAGGTTTTGATTTATTGTTTTTCAAAATTTCTATTAAAGGAATAAAACATATAATACCTTTTATATAATGAAGGGTATTTTATGTATTAAAAAGTAAAAAAGGACATTTGCTTTATTATTTTAAAAAAGGGACATTAACTATTTATAGAGTTAGAAATAAGGCCATTTACTTACATTTCTCATATAATAAAGGTTAATTAAGATTTTTTTACCTCGAATTTTGACATGTACCTAATTATACTCCTTGAATTTTTTTAGCCGTTAAAAATTTCTTCTGAATTATTAAGATTGATAGATTTAAAGACTTTTATTTAATTTTATTAAATTCTTTTTAATATGGATGAAAGTTCAGAGGCATGATTTAGTACATTTCAAAGTTTGTGGGGCATGATTGGGTAGATATCAAAAGTCTGGGGAGCATAGTTTAGTACATAAACAATCACTGAAATAGTAAAATTGAATAAAATTAGACAAAACCCTGTAAATGTAACCATCTCAACAGTTCAGAACGGTCAAAAAAATTCAGGAGGCATGATTTGGTACATGTCAAAGTTTGGGGGAAAAAAAATATCTTAATTAGCCTTAATAAATATTGATAATGTAAATAAAGCACCACCATCTGTAACCAACAAGCTAACGAGGAAACTTGTAAAACAAGTTTTTTGTGAAATGGTAAAACAAGTTATTGGAATAGAAAATTTATGATTAGGAACTTGGTTTGAGCTTGGATTTTTAACCCTAAACGGGTAAATATTTGAATAAAACTAGATATTGTTAAAGTTGAAATAGTTTGATGAGATTGTTAACTATGGAAAATTTATTGACAGGAAAATAAATTTTGATTAAGTGATTAAGTTGGGAAAAAATTATGCAAACATGACGGGAAAAATATTAAAATATAAAGTATAAGGGAATTTTGGAAGTTGTGTAAATTATTACAATTTATTTATTTGGGGTGACAATAAATTATTTTATGTCACAATTATTATAAATAATTCAGTATTGAATTATTTTGCAAAATATAAGACAAGAGCAAGGCTTATTTCTCTTTCTTGACACATGATCAGACACGACGAAATATAGGTACAACGGTTCTCCCTCAACCGGTTTGGACATAATTGGAGCTTTGGCTAAACGTTCTTTTATTTTTTGGAAGGCTTCTTTACATTTGGCACTCCATTCAAACTTAGTTGCTTCCACGTATAACATTAAAGAACGAAACACACTTATCTATTGGTTTAGAAACAAATATACTCAGGGCTACGATCCTTTCGGTTAGACTTTGAACGTCTTTATGTTTTCGAAAGGAAGGTATACTTAGAAGGGCTTGAATCTTCCCCGAATTGGCTTCTATTCCTCAGAAGCTGATAATAAAATCCAAGAATTTTCCTGAGGAAACTCCAAAGGTACATTTTTTAGGATTCAGCGTCTTTCCATATTTCTAGATGATAAAAAAGGCTTCTTCCAGATCATCACTATGCTCCTTGGAAGTTTTAGATTTTACCAACATGTCTTTTATGTAGACTTCTATGTTCTTCCCCAAAACATATTTAAATATTTTGTTCACCAGACATTAATATGTGGCTTCGACATTGTTGAGCCTAAATAGAATCACAATGTAACAATACACTCCTTGCCTGTCCGGAAACTAGCGTTCTCTTGATCCACCATATGCATTTTGATCTGATTGTTGCTCGAGCATGCATTCATAAACTCAAAAGTTCGTATTCAAACGTGGCGCCCACCATCTTGATCGATCTGGGGAAGTGGGAAGCAATCTTTTGGGGAAGCCTTATTTAAGTCCGTGAAGTCGATGCACATCCTCAAGGTTCCATTTGGCTTCGAAACCAACACTGAATTGGCTAACCAAACTAGATATAAGTAGGGGTGTTCCCACCCACACTGCACCACACCGCAAAAAAAATGCGGTTTGAAATTCTTTGTGGTACGGTCGTGGTTTGAATTTTTCCTAAACCGCGCGGTGCAGTGCGGTTTACAGTTTTGAATTGTTAATATGCGGTTCAAACTGCACCGCACCGCATATTATAAAAATACCAATTTTTATATTTATTTAGGTCCAATATGCGAAGGCCCAACCTAACCGCACTAATTATTGTATTATTGAAACTTGAAACTTTTTTTTCATATTTATTTTCAAGTCTTATGGTATTTTTGACAAGTGTTGCTCAAACTTTTTTGTATTTGTGATAGTTTAATTATTTAGTGATAATCCAAACCGCATAAACCGCACTGCACCGCGCCATTGGGTTGTGCGCCTGGTCGGGTGCTCATGCCCAAGAAGGGGCATTGTTTCCTTTGCACCCGTACTTTAAGAATGTGGCAGACTTCTTCCGCCTCTGCCCGACCCAGTTCACTCCCAAGGGCATTAAGTATCTGTCTGCCCTCTTCGTTCTCTATGCCTCCCAGAAGTGGGATATGCCATCCCCCTACGAGGTTAGCTGGTTTTTTGATTTGAAGTCCAGCCCTAAGCAAGGCAGGTCGGGGTACTTCTATTTCTCTCAACCAGACTTCAAGTAGTTGATGGGCACTGGCGGTTCGACCATCAGTAAAATTAGGCGTTTTGTTGATGAGTATTTCATGGTGGATGGCATGGGCACCACCCACACTCGATTCCAGTAGATCCTTACATATCACCGCCCTCCCCTCACTCTTACCCTTAGGGATAGAGCTCAAGAGCTTGCTCAGCTGCTGGGGGATGACCGGAATATCATCCAGTTGACCTCTGAGGACAACTTTGTAAAGTACGGGCTCTATCCAAAATATTTCATTCCTAAGCTAGTGAAGGGGAGGAAGAGGAAATCTGGTGCTAGCTGGGCTAAGGGAGCTGATAAGGAGAATGAGCTGATTCAACTAAAGTGTGATGCTAAGTTGAAGGGAGGTGCAAGGGCCAAGAAGTATGCTCAAGAGCCCTTGAATCTTGAAGATGAAGCTGAGGAAGAGCAGGTGACTCCGCTCAAAAGGAGGAAGAAACTCCTGGCCCAGCCCAGGCCTATCGAATATGCAATTCGCATTAGGGAGCCCAGTTCACCTGCTCGGCTGCCTTCTCCCGTGCTAAAGGGAAAGCTGTTATGGCTGAGATAAGAGGCTTTTCAAGTGATGATGGACTTTCGAGTCTTGCTCGGGCAATCATCTTTCATACTACTCCGTCTTGTTTTTAAGCTTCTTGACTATTATGCTTTATGTTTCTGATGTCTATTTTATCAAACCATGTTATTTTTGTTCCATGTAGACATGTCTCAGAAGATGCTCGAGGCTCTGAAGAGGAGAGTTAGAGGAAGCTCAAGCGCATCTCCTCCAGCCACGAAATCCAGGGACGGTGAGGGAACCCCTTCCAAGGAAAAGGTGCCTACCGGGGAGGTTATTGACCTTTCCGAGGAGCTAACTATTGCGAACCCCTCCACTCCAAAAGTTTCTAAATCCAAGGATTCTCGAGGAAGAAGTTCGGACAGGCCTGAGCAACTAAAAGGTGGATCCGAGCTGATCAAGAGTGGTCCCGAGCAGATGCGGGCTCCTATCCCACCTTTGTCAGTGCTTCCAGAGGCCAAGAAAGGCAAGGAGATGCTAGCCCACTACATGAACCGGTTGGTTCCTGAAGTTAGTGAGCAACTGGTCGGTACTGACAACGACTCTTCTTTGAAGCTACTTATGGGAGGAGTCTTGAAGGAATTCACAAGGGTAAGTCTTTCTTGAAAGTTTCCTTTAATCCTCTTTATTTGGCTCGGATTCTAAAATTTTTTCTCTACGCAGGCTGGTCTGATGTTGGCTTACACATACTCCTGGGCTAAGTCTGTTGCTTCCAAGAACGCAGCTCTGTCGAACACCGTGAGGGCGGAGATGGACTTGGCCAGGAAGGACGCTGATGACGCCAGGGTGGAACTTGGAGTTGTTCAGATGGAGCTAGGTGAAGTCAACAAGAAGATTTTTACTGCTTAGAAGAAAATAACTGAGTTGATTAAGGATCTCGAGGCTTCTGACCGACTTGAAGAGACCATGGAGACCTTATTTGCAGAAGTGAATAGCCTTCAAGATGAAAGGACGTGCCTTCGAGCTGTCCTCCATTGGCTGGAAGAGGAGATGAAGTCTAAGGAAGAGGAGCTTACAACTGAGGTGGCGAGGCTGGGAGAGAAAGTTCATACCTTAGAGACAGCCGGTCTCGAGCTCTTTTATAACTTTTGGAAGGCTAACCCTCAGCAAACTTTGATTACTTGGGCGAGGCCAAAGACATGTATCTCGAGTACTGTGCTTCTCAAGTGGCTTATGGTGAGCCCGATGTGACTGCTTCTTCCTCCAGCCAAAATGCTGATGTACCTCCTGTTCAAACAACTGATCGTCCAGCTCCTACCGGCCTAAAAGATCCGAACCGAGAGCTTGAGACTCCAGTTGTTTATCTACTTCTCTTTTTATCCTTCTCTCTTTTTATATATATCTTATTCGGCCATAAGGCCTTTTCTTAAGACATGACCAGCCAAGCGGTCTTTAAACTTGGAATTATTTTTTATTTTATAGACAATAGGCTGACCGGGTAGCTTTTAATCACAGTATTACGTGCTTTTGTTATCTTTAATGAATTTCATTCTCTGTTTATAATCATCGTGCAATTGTGGTTGTTTTATCTTTACCAAATGCTTTGTACAGGTATAGGTGCTCCCCAAGTGACCGAGAGACTTATGACTCTTGGTTACTTGTTTCTTACAAGTATGCTTTTTATCTATTCGGGGTTTTGGGTACGACCAAACCTTTTGTACGCACTGGATGGTAAATTAGCAACATGTTAATAATTTCGACTCAATTTGAATTTTGACATAAACATCTTTATTCATTTATTGATCAAAAATGTACTTATTACCGTAGTAACTTACATCAAAGCTATTTGATCTAATTTGATCTTTTAGCTTAACATGAAATAAAACAAATTGTAGAAATAAGAGATTGTACTTTAAATGGTGGTCATCCGACCTGAGTACTTTTTCTCTTTTGTCGAAACCTTTGAGCGTAGTCCGCCTAGCAGGCAATTCACTTAAAAGTAAATGTTCTTTCAGTACTTAGTGTGGTCGTCTGACCTGGTACTTTATTGGTAGTATTTTCTTAAATGTTCCCCATTCCAATATCGTGATACTAGAACAAGTTGCATTTTTTCATCATACTTACCTAATTTGTATGTTGCGGATTCGAGAACTTCGACAACTTGATATGGTCCCTCCTAATTAGGTCCGAGTACACCTGCCGTAGTGTCTTTTGTGTTTAGAAATACCCTTCTTAGGACCATATCTCCCACAAAGAATTTCTGAGTCTTCACTTGTTTGTTGAAATACCAAGCTACTTTTTGTTGATGGGCTATCAACTTTAAGTTTGCTGTGGTTCGCTTCTCTTCGATTTCATCAAGTGATTCGGCCAGGAGTACGTGATTGGTATCTTGGTTGTACGTCAATCTCCTGTGGGATGGTGGCTCGAGTTCTACAGGCAGCATGGCTTCATATCAATATGCCATAGCAAATGGACTCTGTTCGGTTGCCGTTTTCTCAGTTGTCCGATATGACCATAGAACTTCAGGAAGTTCTTCCAGCCAATTTCCTTTGGCAGCTTGAAGTTTTTTCTTTAGTGTATCCTTCAAGGTCTTGTTGACTACTTCAACTTGACCATTCACTTGAGGATGTGTCACTGCGGAGAAACTTTTGATGATACCATGGTTTACACAGAAGTCAGTTAAGGACTGGTTGTCGAACTGCTTGCCATTATCTGAAACTATTTTGTACGAAAATCTGAACCGGCAGATTATGTTCTTCAAAATAAAGTCTTGAACTTTCTTTGATGTAATGGTTGCGAGTGGTTCAGCTTCTGTCCAGTTAGTGAAGTAATCAACCGCTACCACTGCATACTGCACTCCTCCTTAACCTTTGGGTAATTGTCCGATCAACTCAATTCCCCAAATGGCAAAGAGCCACAGACTTTGCACCTGAGTTAACTCGTTAGGCAGAGCTTGAGGTATCTTTGAAAATCTCCAGCATTTGTCACATTTCTTAACATAGGCTTTTGAATCTTCAATCATCATTGGCTAGAAATAACCTTGCCTTAGAATTTTCTTAGACAAACTTTGCCCGACGGCATGATTTCCACAGAATCCGTCGTGCACCTCAGATAGGAGTCATGCAACTTCTTCCTGAGTAACACATTTGAGCAATGGCATCGAGAATCCTCTTTTGTACATAATTCCCTCTACTATGATATACCGTCCATCCTTCCTTCTCATCTTTCGAGCTTCATTCCGATAATCTGGGAGTTCCCCAGTGTTGAAGTAGGCGGCTATAGGTGTCTTCCAGTTTGGGGAAGTATCAATCATTTCAACATCTTCCGTCCAGTGATGCTAGGCTCTTCAAGGAACTGGATAGGAACCAAGTTCACCTTATCACTTACATTACTACTTGCCAATCGAGCTAACGCGTCTGCAGCAGTAGAACGATTATAAGCAAATTCAACATGTGGTAAATAATCCTCCTAAGTCTTAATATTTTCACTTATGACAGCCCTCAATAAAGTGGATAAAGTTATATTAACTACTTCTGTTTGACCATCGGTTTGAGGATGACAAGTACTAGAAAACAAAACTTTTGTCCCAAGTTTTCTCCACAATGTTTTCCAAAAGTAACTTAAGAACTTAGCATCCCTATCGGATACAATGGTTCTAGGCATACCATCTAATCTCACAATCTCTCTGACAAAAAAATCTGCAACATTAGAATCATCATCAGTTTTATGACATGGGATAAAATGAGCAATCTTAGAAAATCTATCTACCACCACAAAAATTAACTCCCTCCCACGTTTACTCCTAGGTACACCCAACACAAAATCTATTGAGATATCAACCCATGGTGAACCAGCAGTGTTAGATCTCTCATTACCATAGTTTTGAGTAGGATGAGCAGCATCAGTAGCTCTACCCCTCTTCCTGACTTTCTTCTTTGAAGTAGTAGAGGCAGTAGGAATGCCTTGAACCACTTCCCTTGCCGAAGGCTCAGTTTCTTTTGGCACTAGAATCTTCCTCTTCATATTTGAACAAGTGGCCATAGCATACAAGAAGTTCATATTGTCTACAAAGAATAAAGACCAGCGGTTAGTACAACAAAACAAAAACAAGACAACAAGTTAATGAGCACAATGTGGAGCTTCATCCACCTGCTAATTCCACATTGTTCTCTGGAAAGTAACTTCTCCATCAACGTGGTCTAAGAAAATAGACATTCTCCCTAAAAATTATATGTCATTTCTAAAAGAAGTCACTTGACAAGATAACAGTAGCATTCTGAGCATCTTCATCACTTTTCTCGAGTGGCATGGTCCAAGATTTGCAGGGAAACTAGTATCAGCATACACTCTCTTGCATGGCATGATCAACCCCACCTTCTAATGATTTTCAGTATTAAAGAGAGTTTGACCTTCTCTCTCCCATGCATCAATTTCAAGAAACATGGCATCGACTCTCCTCTTCATGTTAATAAGAGGAGCAGGTCTAATGAAAGGGCTTACTTTTTGGAAGGTAATGTGTCTTGACAAAAGAACAAGAGTATAGAAGTACTCTTGGTAATAAAGGCCACAATTACATTTGGTTATGTTTTCTATGAATGGGCCAAATTGATGGAAGTGATAAAATTTGTGTTCCTTGTGGGTTGGACTTCTTTTTAAGTTACAAAGAAAGTTTATCTCATGAGGAGTTTGAATAGGCCAATTCCTAAAGAAGTAGAATAAGAAGAAAGTTGCAAGAATTCTATAGTCATTTAGGTTTCTCTGGTAAGGGTAGACACTAAAGAAATCATCCATGGATATGAACCATGGATGCAAGGGCAAGTAAGCACCCCCATTCATATGGAATCTTGACTAAGCACTATAGCAAGTATTCTAAGAACCCTTGGGAGCACCATGTCAAGGCTTTCGAACAACAATTTTAGGAAGACAGTAATCGTCCGAAATTGTTTGAGCTTCAAGCTTAGTGAGAGTCCTAGACACAAGAGGCCTAAGCTTAGAGGCTCGATCTCTTGGATTGTCACTATCAATGGCAGTTTCGAGAAGCTCAGTTCCCATCACTTTTCCACCGCGCGCCTTGTCCAAGCTCTTAGACTTAGGCACATTTAGCTTAGCTCTAATGAACTGAGTGTTGGAAGTTATTTTACCAGGATCTTAGATCTACTCACAAGTATGTTGATTTAACAACCTAAATATGAACTTCTAAAACGATATGAAATTAAACACATAAGAGTATCAGAAATCTTACAGTGATTGCAGCGGAATATATGTCTCCTCCCACTCAGATCTCTAACCCTTGATCCCTTTCTGTAGCAGAGTATAATCAAGATCTGAGCCCGATAGTCCTTCTTTGTTGTTTCTGAATTCTACACAGCCTTCCTCACTATGATTGAGGTATTACTTGATGTGTGTGGGCACTACTCTAGCACTTATACATTTCTAAACACTGAAGGAAGAGAGAGAGAGAGGGTGGCGGCTCAGAGAGAATTTTCTGAGAGAAAATTCTTTCAGAATAATGCTGTGAAAAGGTTGTACAGTTGTATGTAACTCTGAAGCCTTTGCCTTCTATTTATAGAAGACCACCAAGGGCTATGATTGACATTTGGAATTGAAAAAAATAAAAGAGAAAAGGAAGCTAAGTGGCCGGCCTAGGCATTGTGGAAACAAGGCTTGCCACTTTTCCAACTTTCCTTTTCCTACACTGATAGTTTCCTGTTTTGTGAAAAACTGCCAATTCCATTGTTCAACCACATTAATGACAAATCTAATTATTTAATAATTAAAATTAATTATCAAATAATATATTATCTTTTATTTTATTAATAATGAAACTAATTAAAGTTTCCTAATTAATAAATATGCCCTTCAAAATCTCTATTTACTGTTTTGCCCTTAATAAGTGATAAATTCTCAAATAGACAAGTCTATCTTGAGAATTTTTAATTGATTAATTAAAATCAATTAAATGAGTCTTACAAGTAATATCATCTCAACTAGTGAGGGGACCATGGGTCTATATATCCGAGCTTCCAATAAGCAGATCTAGAATTTACCACTTAAATTCACCGACTTATTAATTCTTCGTTGAATCCACACATAGAACTCAGAATTGCACTCTCAGTATATAGAATGCTCTATATGTTCCACCATATAGACACATTATTAGTTATCCATTGTTATAATCCTAATGTGATCAATGATCCTCTATATGGATGATTTACACTGTAAAGGGACTAAATTACCGTAACACCCTACAATGTATTTTATCCTTAAAACACTTAACCCTGTATAAATGATATTTCAACTAAGTGAAATGAGTACTCAATCATTTATCTCGTTTGGTTAAGCTCGAAGGAAATCACCCTTTGCTTACTATTCGCCAGATAGAAGCTATAGATTCTATATTTATGTTAGCGCTCCCACTCAATCGCACTACCGTGTTCCCAAAATGTATGTATTGCCCAGACTAAAGATTAGGCTTAACTAACAAATCAAAGAACACGAATAATACTCTTGAAATTAAGCCTAACCATATCAGGATTTCGATCATGTGATCTAGGATCAACTTATGATATTGAATTGAATAGATGTTTACGGTAAGTTTCAAAATCTAATTCAAAGTTCAATATCGGTCCATTCCAATGCATACTCCATGCATCCAACCTGAGCTTTACTTTAACCTATGTTCTGGAAAGAACATAACATTTCTCCAAATGTAAGTAAACTCTGTTGTAGATTGTCATATCAGTGAAACCCAGTGTTCTGATAAATCTAGGAATACTTTATTCACATAGTCATGTTTATTTTCCACTGTGTTGACAACACAATAAACATGTTCAAGTATGTGAAAAGGGTTTGGATGAATTTATAAATCAAATAGACAAGCAATTGATTAAGTGAACCAAAACATACACAAGTGAATGAAAAATTACTTCTGTTACTTTATTGATATTGAATAATCTGGATTACATTGAAACAGAGTTTTATTTAGGGCATAAAACCCAACACTGAGACACATGGGGATCATACTCATCAATTAATTTTGTGCTTCTCTTCATCCTAGTCATCTCAAGCTCAATAACTCAAGTTGCTTACAACTCAAGGAAAGCCAAAATTGGGTTTAAAAAAGTCAAAGTAACTCGGAGGAATTTTTCAAGGCACAAGGAGAGTTTTTTTAAATTTTGGAGGTTTCAATAAAATCGTTTTGAGGGTTTTTGGAATCTTAAGAGTCTTTGAAATAAGACCAACAAAGGAGGAGAAGTAGAAAAAAATCAAACAAAATAATTGGCGTGAACTTCAAAAAAAAATATATGTTTTTCTTTTTACCTTTAAGTGAGGAAGGCTTGGAGGCTTGACGACGATAAAATCCCAAAGTGCCCTTTGAAAGGCTATAGCTGTGTGGGACTGAGAATAGAAGTGTAAAACTTTGGCTCTCAACGCACTTATATATAGTTGAGTCCAATTTCCTAATCCTAAAGCTAATGGGAGTCTTTTAAATTTAAAGCTTTCTAAGGAAGAGGTAAATGATTAGTAAAAGATATAATTATATCTTCTCCCTTCTCTTTTTAAAGAAAATTTTCAATTCCTATGCAATTAGAAGTAGGAATACAAATTTAAAAGGTAACAACAGTTCCTAATGCTATTAAGAGTAAAGAAAAATGAGAGAATTAAAGGAAAAAGATAAATGATGAGCAAAATGCAAAAAGTCTTTTCTTTTTTTCCTTGTTCTATCTATTTTTGAATGGCATCTCCAAATAGGATTAGGATTCAAATCCAATTAATCCTAATGCCATAACAAACAAAAAAAAAAAAAAATCAAATTCTCAAAGAAAGAGGTAAAATATAGTGAAAAAAAGATAAGATTTTTTTCTCTTTTTCTTTGTTAATAACTTTTAAAAATTCTCAAGGATTAATCAAAAGTGTTCAAAGTCCTAATTCAATTTGGAATGCTTAAAGAAAAAATACAAGTGCCTAAAAATGTCAAAATTGATGCCCATCTGGCAGTTTCAAGCAAACGGGCTCAGTTGATGTCATCAAATTAACTCCACACAAGTGTAAAGTTGACTTGGGGGAAAATGTTAACCCAAAAACTTTCTTTGGTGATGTAGACATTAATATTTGACATGTGGCATGAAGAATGACATCATAGAGTTGAGTAGACCCGAGTCATAGCAGTTGACCTAGGAGGGGACCCTAGCCCTGCACCCATGTTGACTTCAAGATCTCTAGGATGGAAGTTCAGACTTGAATAACTTGAATCCAACTCACTATCTTTCAGTATTATGTACCACGAGACATGAAGCAACCTGATCCAAGCCCCAGGCGCTAAAATTACACAAACTTGCTGTTGGGATTTTATGCCCTAAATAAAACCCATTTCAATCTAATCGGCTTTGTTATCAGTGAAAGATTAGAAGTCATTTATGTTTACATGTAGTTTTCATGTTTGTGGTTTAATATATAAAAATCTATTAAGTCCAGAACATATAGTCATTACAATTATAGTGATGTCAACACAGTGGAATGTGATTGTGATTATATGCTTCAAAAGACAAAGTCCCCGATTCATCAGTGTACTGGATTTACATTGATGTGATAATCAGCGATGAAGTGGACTTACACTTTGCATAAGTATTATGTTCTTTCCAGAACATGCATTAGCAAAGTATGCTAGTTTCGAATGTATGGAATATACATTGGACTGGGACCGAGATTGATCTTGGTTAAGATATTATAATCTTACCGTTGTATCTTTCTAAGTCAATATCACTAGTTGATCTTAGATCAAAAGATCTTAATCCTGACATGCTTAGGTTCAATCTTAGGAGTCCTATTCATGTTCTTTGATTTGTTAGTTAAGCTACTTTCCGGTCAGGGTGATACGTACATTTTTGGAACATGATAGTATGACTGAGTGGGAGCGCTAAACATAGATATGGAATCTATAGCTTCTATCATGACATAGAAGTGAAACAATGATTTCCTTCGAGCTTGGCTAAATAGAGGTAAATGGAAGAGCTCTTGTTTCAGTGATTATATTTTAGTTCACTGAAACATCATTTACAGGAAGCTAAGTGTTTTAAGGATAAAATACATTGAGGAGTGAAACGGTAAATTTATTCCTACTCGATGTAAATCATCTATAGAGGATCTTTGATTATTGAGATTAAAACGATGGTTAAATGTTTATAGCGTATCTATATCGTGGAACAGATAGAGTGTTCTATATGACTGAGAGTGCAATAACAAGTTCTATGAGTGGATGCAATAAGATATTAATAAGTTAGGGAATTCGCTTGGTAAATTCTGGTTCTGCTTATTGGAAGCTCGGTTGTATAGGCCCAGTGTCCCCATACTAGTTGAGTTCATACTACTTGCGAGACTCATATAATTGATTTTAATTAATCAATTATAATTCTAAAATTAGACTATGTCTAGTTTATGAATTTTCATTAAGCAAGGGCTTAATTGTGAAGAAAAGAGATTCTAAGTCTTATTTATTAATCAAGAGACTTTATTAAATCTAATTAATAAATATATTAAATAAAAATTTTATTTGATAATTAATTTTAATTATTAAATAAACAGTTTTGGCATTTAGATGGCTAGAATTGGAAAAATTTCATTTTTGAGAAAATAAAGGAAAGATTGTCAAAAGTTGAAAATTTCCAAAGTGGGGCCCATTAGTGTGGCCGGACACTTAGTTGGTAATTTACACTTAATTTTTCTATTGTTTTAATGCATAATAAATCCTAACGTAAACCTAGGTGGCTGTCTATAAATAGATAGCGATGGCTCACACTAAAAGATGATGAAATTTCTTGCTTTTAAGAAAAATTGAGCCATCTATTCTTCCTTCTATTTTTCGAACCAACCACCTTCTTCTTCTCTTCATATTTTCATACCTTGAGTGATAGAGTGAGTGCCCACACACATCAAGTGGTATCTCAATCATAGTGTGTAAGGCTAATATGAATTAAAACGATGTTTTCTGTTGATTTGGATGGTTTCATGATAGTTTATGTGCTTATTTGATGGTAGTTTGAAATCGCAATGTATGTTGTAAAATAATTTTTTATTTCATTCTGGAAATATTTTTACTGGAAAGTAGACAAAAAATTAATAAATTTTGGCTTTACAGAACCTAATTTTGATTTTTTTATGAATTAGTTATGATTTTTTGAATTTGAATGAAATATCTCAAGTTCGTGCACACGTGTGCGCGCGCAGGTACCAGGCACCGCGCGGACAAGCACGCTCGTTCAGACAAGAGCTGACCGAGAATTCTCGGACATGGCCTTGTCTGAATGGCTGCTCACGCCGAGTTTCCTTGGCATCTAAGGCTGCATGCAACCTCGTTTCTTGCCCAGCCTCCTTCATCCGCGCGCGCAGGGGTATGCAATGCATACCCTTGTGCCTCAAACTTGTTTTCTTCATATCTTTTGATTCAAAAATTATTTTTCATTGAAACAAAATTCAATTTTTGGTAGAATTTTGTGTAGAATCCAAATTTTCAATTAAAAATCTAATTGTCAGAATAAAATTAATTTTTATTAATTTTTTAAATAGTTAAAATTAGTTTTAGATATTAGTAGGCTTTGAATTTTGAAAATTTGATTTCTCACAAAAATAGCCTTATGGATAATTTTGAAATTTTAGATTATTTTATTTATTTTAATTATAAGATCAGATATTACATTTTTTTATTAAATTTGAATGATTTTACTTTGATTTTAAAATATTTTTTAAAAAAATAATCTTGTTCAAATTTCAAAATTTGCTAACCATGTCATTTTTTTTATCAAATTTGTTATTTTTGAAATATATTTTATTAATTAAAATTATAAGATTAGAAATATGTTAGTTTTAATATTTTATCTTATTAGACATTTTTTTATTAAAATTATATTTTGGCAAAAATAACATGAAATTTGAAAAATTTGTTAGTTTAGGTTTGAATAGAAATTTTAGGGTTTCAAACCATAAATTTTTTCAAACTTATTTTATTTTATTATTTTTACTAAAATTGAAAATATTCTAACCATAAAAATATCTTATTTTTCAAATATTTGATTTTGTAATATTTAAATTTATTAAATTATAAGACTTAGAATATAATATTAGGGATATATAAATTTAAAATTCAAGATATTATATTATATTATCTTATAATTAGAAATTTAAATAATTTTAAATTTTAAGTAAACTTGAAATTTGAAAAATTGTTTAGATATTTTTGAATTTAAGTTAGAATTTAGGGAATTTAGGAGTTTGTTAGGTTTTTGAATTTTTTCAAATATTCTCTAACAACCTAAATTTAAATTCTAGTTAAGATATATATATTTTTTTTAATTTTAATTTTCTTTTTAAAAAAAATAAAATAGAGATATTTTAGCCTACTTTCCAAACAATCTGTTACTTGTTTGTTTGCATTGTTTGATTATTTTATTGTATATTCAAACAAAAAAAAAAAAATTACAAACCTTTTATTTATTTGATCTAAATTGTTATGATTAACTTGTTGACAGATCCAATGATCTGATTTTAATCATAGTTCAATTGTCAATAGATCTTATAAATAATTTGTAACAGGTAATTTTACAATTTCTTTCATCTGTGTAAACCTAGTAACATGATAGCGCCCATCCAAATCATTTGACCTGTGTGAGCCTATGTGTTTGCTTTTGGGCTTAGATGCATATAGGAAGCCCATTTAAGTTTTATAAATTAAATGGACTAGGTTGCTAAAACATAATTTTACTTAGGTAATTTTATTTAGGCCCAATTAGAATTGGGCTTATTCAATTAATAACAATTATTTATGGGAAACTTACAAAAATACTGGAATTTGAGTGAATTTTTACAAAAATACTGTCACATGGAATTTTTTTCAAAAATACTGTGTTTTAATAAAACACCAGTAAAACACAAAGCAGAGCAATTCAAAACAACAGTAGAACAACTAAAAAACACCAGTAGAACACCAGTGAAACTTAACACAGTATACTGCAGTATGAAACTTATAAAAAACACAGTAAAAAAGTAAAAAATTCAGCCTGACAGTAGTTTTGTAAAAAAATGACAAAAGTTAGTATATCATGTAAATAGTAGTGGGTACGACATACTGAACCCAGCCCTCCCTTACACGAACCACCCCAATTGTGAAGGCCCATTTGCTTTATTTAAATAATGGTATTAGGTTAATTATATTAGTCTAACCTAATTAAATTTGAATTAGCAACATAATTAACTTTTAAAATATATGAAATTTATTTTTCATTTAATATTTTAAAGTTAATATTTTTTTTAGAAAAACACTTAGTTAATTGAAATATTTTCTAGATATAATTTTTAGTACTAGTTATATTTTCTAATATTTAATTAGGAAAATATTTTAAGCTAAAAATTAATTATTTTTTAATTAATTTTGGATCAACTCAAATAAAGAATATTTTCTTAGTATTAAATTAGAATTAATAATTAAGTTTCTTTATACTTGATTATTTAATTCTTTTATTTAATACATTTAATTAACTTTAAAATTAAATATTTAAGTTGATTTCTTTCTTGATACTTAAATATTATTATTATTTTCGTAATATTTAATTAAATAAAAAATTATTTTAAGTTGGAAATTTTAATTTCAGAACAACTTAAATTTGAATCATTTTCAAAATATATTTTATTTTATTTTATTAATCATTTTTTTATAAAATTTGAAATTGCATTTTTTATGCAGAAAATTTGATTTTTTTTGAAAAATAGATTAAAGTTTAAAATTAACTATTTTTTTGTAATTAATTTTGAACCAACTTAAATCAATGATTTTTTTTTTCATTTAAATGATTAATTAAAATAAATGAACTAAAATATATTATAATTAGAAAATAAATTAATTAGTCAAGGAAAGTCTAGATAGTTATTATCTGTTTTGCTTGAAGTATTTTTCTAGAGATATTTAATTAAATAAAAAATTAATATTTAAGTTGATTTTCATCATGATACTTAAATATTTAAAAAAATTTCTTAATATTTAATTAAATAGGAAAATTATATTTATGTTGAAAATTAATTTTATTTATTAATTTTGGACCAACATAAAATTAGAATAATTTTTCAGGGTTTATTTTATTTTATTTTAGAGCATTTTCGAAAATTGTATTTATTTTTAAATACATTAATTTTTGAAATGCAATATATATTTATAGAAAATTAAATTTGAGTTGTAAATTAATTTAAATTAATACAACTTAAATTGAATAATTTTCTAAATATTTATTAAAAATTATTACTAAGATGGAAAATAATTCATTTTATTTTTCAAATCCATCTAATTTTATAAATATTAAATTAAAATTTATGTTTAGAATTTTATTCTAAATTAGAAATTTTAATTAAATAAATATATATATATTTAAAATAAATAGATTAAAATAAATATTAGAAGAAAATACATTTTAAATAATGAGCTTTATTTATTAGGATATTCGATCTCCATTGTTGGTTCTACATAGTTCTTGTTTTAGTGAGTAATCCTCTCTAATGGAGGAACGTTCATTAGCAATTTAACGCCGTAGAATCTCGAAAGGTAAGTATTTTTTGTAAGTTTTTTTTATTTTTAGTATGGATCACCCTAATGGTGGCGACTATTAGTAAGACTTACAATAGTGTGAAACAATGGTAGAAGCTCATAAGATAGAATAGCCTTGACTCTCGCCTAAACGGGATAACGCTGGATTCTCATCTTGATCGAATAAAAGGTTGCTATAATGTTTGTCATTTTAGATGAGCTGACAACTCTATTCAATGGATGGTATCTTTGACTCTTGCCTAAACGGGACACTGATATCCGTTTGTTGAAAACCTTGGAAATTATTTAGGATTGTATGTTTTTAGTATTTTTGCTTATCTTTCCTACTTGCTATGTGCTAATAATTTCTGAATGAGATTTTGTGTCGAACCTTACTTGATTTCTATTTATTATTATTTGTAGTATTCAACATTACAATGACCAACCCCATGGTGTCATTGTTGACTGATAATAAGCTGAATGGATCTAAATTTCCCAAATGGAAAGAGAACATTTACATTGCTCTCATTGGTGAAAATGCCATATTTGTGTTAACTGAACGATCTCCTGAGCAGCCGGGTGAGAATGCAACCAAAGCAGTAAAGGAGAAGTTCGAGCGTTGGCAGAATGCCAACAACAAAGCTCGATACTTCATGCTTTCTAGCATGGTTGGCACCTTGAAAACAAGGTTTGCTAACACTATCATGGCTGCAGAAATCTTGAACCAGTTGACTGAACTATTCGGGATGGCATCAATTAATTCTCGCTTTGAAGCGACAAGGAATTTCATCAATGCATGGATGAATCCTCATCAGAACGTGCGTGATCACCTTCTCAAAATGGCGAGTTACTTCCAAGAAGCTCAGAATCATGGAGCTGTTATGGATCAGACAACTCAAGTGAGTCTGATCTTGAACAGTTTGACTCCAGCCTTTCTTCCTTATACTTCAAATTATGTCATGAATAAGAACGAACTTGAATTTCATGAGTTTGTAAACAACCTTCAGACATTTGAAAATTTTATTGGAGGACCACAGAAAAAGGGATCTAAAACTCCTAATTCTCGGAATGCTAATGGGGCGGCTAAGGCTGAGGCAAACTTTGCCTCTACTTCCAAACCCAAGAACAAGAAGAAGTGGAATAATAGCAAAAAGCATGTTCAAGCTGTGAAAACAACTAAAAAGAAAAAGGCTGCTACTCCCGGTGATAAGCCAAAAGGAAAATGCTTGTATTAAAATGAAAGGGCCACTGGAAACCCCAATGCCCTAAGTTTCTAGCAAAGAAACAAGGTATTTCTTTCTATGCTATAAACTCATGTGTTTTAGAGAATTATTATCCACTTGGATTGTTAATTATGGACCTACTAACCATGTTTATTTTTCTTCTTATTTCAGCTCCAGCTGCTTGAACTCGGATGCTATCCTAGCGAGTTGAATCGGATGGTTGGACAGATGGGTGAAGATAGTCCAAGATCAAGATGAAGCTCTGAATCTTCTATTTTTAAAATTATTATTTTTGAATTAATATTTGTTTTATTTTCAGAGCAATTTGGATTTCAATTATTAGTTTTGGGATTTTATTCCCTATTTTTCATATTATTGCAGACTATTCCTTTAATTTTGGAGAATTTTATAATAAAGTTTTCTATTTTAACAATGAATTACATTTATGAATTGAGCATCATTTACTTTATCTTGTATATGCCAGTACCAATTATATTTATATGTTTATAATGTTTGTATGTGTTTGTGTTTTATCATTGATACAAATTCTATAGTATATTAAATTCTACATAAACACTTAGAATTTCAATTCTACGTGTATGAATAATTGTTAATTCTAAAACAATTATTAAGAATTTGTTTAATAAAAAGATCTTTTGATCTGATAGGGGTGGAAAAAGTTAAGAATAATATGCAGTTCAACGATCTTTTTATCTATTGAACTCTGGATTATATTCATAACTCCACATGATCTCTATATCACTTGGGGGTGGATCATGATCTCTATATACTTAGGGGTCGACTAAACTATTTATGTAGTTCATTTTGAACTCTAGACTATACTGAATACACCACAGTACTCTATGGTACACATATTTTTTAAACATGGATGTAATATAATGAATTAGCAAATTATCAGAATATATTCTTGATCTTAATTTATTTCCAATTAATATTTACTGTTGTAATAGAAGTTGATACCAATAAAAGTTCTTTGACATTGTATCACAGTACCTTATTTGAGTGGGAGAATATTAAAATTCTAAACCCATCTTCATTTGGTTGACACTTGTGATAGGAACTTTAGAACACAACTGAGAAAGTAAATCTAACCATTCATATGGATAGAAATAACTTATCAGAATTCTGAGAATAAGATAGTAGAATTCTTGCATAGTCTATTCGAATGACTTAGGCGAAAAATTCCTAATCCTCATGAAATATTTTATGGTATCTCTAATGATTACTTAATCTTAAGCAAGTATTTTATATTAATGTTGATACTAGATTGCTATGTTGATGACTTAATCTATAAGATAATACATCACAACAAGATATCCCTCAAAACAATAGTAAGAGGTTAAATGTACTTCTATGTATGAATTTAACCAGACTCCTACTGTTGAGTGGGAGCTATTTAAGATGTAATCAAAGAAGGAACATAAGGAGAAAGTCAAGAAAGATTACTGAAAGTGACCTATATGTTAGATAATAGGGATGTATATATTAGAAGCCCTTATATCGACACCAACTCATAAAGAATCCGAGATGGTGGTTACTCTGGGGGTAGAGGAGCTATTCTAGAAGAGAGTAAAAACCCATCTATAATAATTCAAGCTTCATCAGTGAGGATGTAACGCCCTAATGCTAAGGCACGCTACAGTGCTTTTTCAATTATTGTGGAGTCTTTGCTAATCAAAGAAATTTCTCGAAAAACGTGTCAAATTAAAACTTTTGCTTTAGTTATTAAACTTTATAATATAATATAACATTTACAAATTCCGGGATCCCGTTCTTTTAAACTTTGTAAAATTTACTTTTCAAACTATACATTCAAAATACACAAGTTCTAGGTCGCACAACGACTTTGAAAATACAACTCCTAGATGTCCCGAGACCGAACACTCCAGGTCGCGCCGCTTGACATGTACAACCTCACCCGAGCTCAGGTTCACTCCTGTTCAGCCTTCTCCTTTCCTTTACCTACACATAGAAGCGAACCGTGAGTCAACGTACTCGCAAGAAATGCATATAACATACCATATAATTTCCGACCTGTAAATAGGCGCCCATACACCTATTTACAGAGCTTAACAGATGAGTATGAACGTTCAATACCAGGGTACAACCGCTATACCATATGCACATCGTACCTCACTGTACGAGTGTTGGTAGGGTTTACCCCGAACACTGAGTAATACTGAGTGATGTACCACACACCTTAGCATTTCTTCGTGCCCGTGTTGGTATCACTGTATCGTACTCACAGCCACAATAATCACTATACCAATGCACTCTATAACTTATTCATACAAGTGTTGGTAGTGCTTAACATAATTCAAGCATGCATATATAAACACATATACACACATTCAGATAATCACATCATACATTATACACAGTTCTTACCTGTTTTCCGAATTCAAGTGTGCTGGCCGACCTGAACGGAATTCACGTGCTAGATGGATGCCCTAATCACAATAATAGTAATACAGATGAGTGACTCGCTAAATCACTTTCCGGGACTTTAAACTTGCAACTAAAAGTTTCCCTATCGATAAACCTCATGGCAATACCCTAAATATCTCAAAATTGGCCAAAACTAGGGTTCTGGAAATTCCCCCAACAGGCAGACCGGTTCCCAACTGGCAATCCGGTTCTGGGTCACCAACCGGTCGACCGGTTGGTACTGACCTCCCAGAACCGGAATTCCGGTTCTGCTGCTGGGAACCAAAAATCATCCCCCTTAATTCAAATCAATCCCAAACCTTACCAAACTCTCCAGTATACCTATACAATGCATAAACATCCATTTCCAACCAATAAATCACAGAACAAACCAACAAATCAAATTATGCCATTAAAGCTCAAAGCTTGAGTTTCAAAACTCAAGCTTGCTTAAAACCATTATCAAGCATCAAAACCAGTAGCTAGGGACTTAGATTAACTCAATTTAACCCCAGAAATTGAACCCTAAACATTTCAAAACCCAACAGCCACTAAACCTAGAAATTCATAGTGAAACTAAACTACAACTTCAAAAACTTAAGGGGAGAAGAACTAGGGTTACCTTGTCTTGATTCCTCTTGAATCCTTTGCTGAAAACACAGAATTTCAGCTCCCAAAACCCCTTGCCCTTGCTGCCTTCGAAGAGAGAAAGAGAGAAGAAAGAGCTTCTCACCAATTTTCCAGTTTCCTCTTTTTCTTTTAAAATAATTAAGTAAATTGATTTACTTAGCTTAACTTGGCTGAGAAAAGAGGTGCTAGGTTTCACTAAAATAACCAGCCACCTAACCTCAAATAAACCAAATGACTAAATTTCCCCTTAGACTTAAAACTAGGGTATTTCTAAAGCTAGGGGTAAAATGGTCAATTTCCATAACCCCGCTAAATCCCGATAATTTATTTTCTCTAAATTATTTCCCACTATGAAATAGGGTTCTAAACTTACCCATGTGATCAATCTAGCCATCCATCGCATTTTTCGTTGTCGCCGAGCAAAAATTACAAAATTGACATATTTCACATATAAGCTAAATAATACCCCTAGAGTTTAATAAAATCTCCGGAATTGAGAAATTATAACTCTAATATTTATTTCTAAATATTGGGGTCCACATTAAAATTAATTCACAAATAATAATAAAATAATAAAAATTAGTGCTAATTGCCTTTACTAATCCAAATTACTAGAGCGGTCATTACAATTATCCCCCCGTTAATAGGATTTCGTCCCCGAAATCTAACCTGAATAGCTCTGGATGTTGAGTCCTCATATCTGACTCCAATTCCCAGGTGGCTTCTTCCACCTTACTGTTCTTCCAGAGCACCTTAACCAGTGCAATAATCTTGTTGCGAAGAACTTTTTCCTTTCTATCCAAAATCTGAACAGGTTGCTCTTCATAGGATAAGTCTGATTGTAGTTCAAGGGCTTCATAACTCAAGACATGAGTCGGGTCTGACACGTATTTCCTTAACATGGAGATGTGAAATACGTCATGAACAGCTGATAAAGCTGGTGGTAAGGCTAGGCGATACGCTACCTGCCCGACCTTCTCGAGTATCTGAAATGGCCCAATGAACCTAGGGCTTAACTTACCCTTCTTCCCGAAGCGCCTAATAACCTTCATTGGTGAAACCCGCAGGAAAACATGTTCCCCTGCCTGAAATGTAACATCTCTGCGCTTCGGATCAGCATAACTTTTCTGCCTGCTTTGAGAAGCAAGCATCCGAACCTTGATCTTATCAATAGCTTCATTGGTCCTCTGTACTAACTCTGGACCCAGGTACTTCCTTTCTCCTGTCTCGTCCCAATGAATAGGAGAACGACATTTTCTACCATATAACATCTCATAGGGAGCCATCCCTATTGTACTTTGGTAGCTGTTGTTGTAGGAGAATTCAATTAAAGGCAAGTACTTACTCCATGAACCCTCAAAGTCCATGACACAGGCTCGCAGCAAGTCTTCCAAGATCTGGATAGTTCTTTCTGACTGACCATCAGTCTGAGGGTGAAAGGCTGTACTAAACTTTAACTTGGTACCCATAGCCTTCTGAAGACTCACCCAAAATTTCGATGTGAACTTTGGATCCCTATCTGACACAATAGATTTAGGGGCTCCGTGGAGACGAACTATCTCCTTCACATACAATTCAGCATACTGATCCACTGAATAGGTAACTTTCACTGGTAGAAAGTGAGCCGATTTTGTGAATCTATCCACGATGACCCATATAGAATCATACATCCCTGTAGTTCTAGGTAAACCAGTTACAAAGTCCATTGCGATGTCCTCCCACTTCCATCCTGGAAGGACTAAAGGTTGCAATAACCCTGCCGGCCTCTGATGTTCAGCCTTAATCTGCTGGCAGGTTAAACACTTGGACACATAGTCCACCACATCTCTTTTCATCCCATACCACCAGAAGTAGGGTTTCAAATCTTGATACATCTTGGTGGTTCCCAGATGCAGCGAATAAGGCGTGGTGTGAGCTTCATCAAGTATCTCTTTCTTAAGCTCATCAACACTAGGAACACAAACTCGAGCTTTATATAACAACATTCCACTGCTCGAGACTGAAAAGCTTCTAGGCCGACCAGCCACTACTTTGTCTCGAACTTTAACTAGCTCGGGATCTTCCAGTTGTGCCTTTCTGATTCTCTCCAACAGATCAGATTGGAGTGTTAAATTATGTAACTTCCCGACCACGAACTCAATTCCTGCACTAATCATTTCCGAGGCTAGTTGAGGGGCTATCATAACCGTAGTACACACTTGACCGGGACCTCTTCTGCTTAGAGCATCGGCCACAACATTGGCTTTCCCGGGGTGATACAGTATTTCACAATCGTAGTCTTTAACTAACTCCAACCACCTTCTCTGCCTCATATTCAAATCTTTCTGGGTGAAGAAGTATTTAAGACTCTTATGATCAGTATAAATCTCACACTTTTTACCGTAAAGATAATGTCGCCAAATCTTTAAAGCAAAAACCACAGCAGCGAGCTCTAAATCATGAGTTGGGTAACGCTGCTCATAATCCTTCAGTTGACGAGAGGCATAGGCTATGACTCTGTCAGCTTGCATCAGAACACATCCTGCACTCGTCTGGATGCATCACAATAAACAACGAATTTCTCTTGATCTGATGGCAAAGCTAACACCGGAGCTGTTATCAAACGTTGCTTCAACTCCTGAAAGCTTGACTCACACTTATCTGACCACGCAAATCTCTGATTTTTCTTGGTCAATTCGGTTAGGGGCATAGAAAGTTTAGAAAATCCTTCGACGAAATGTCGATAATACCCTGCTAACCCGAGAAAACTTCGAACTTCCGTCACAGACTTGGGCCTCGGCCAATTCTTCACTAATTCTATCTTATTTGGATCAACCATAATTCCATTCTTTCCAACAATGTGTCCCAGGAAGGACACTTCAGACAACCAGAATTCGCACTTTTTGAACTTGGCATACAGCTTGTGATCCCTAAGTCGCTGTAACACCATTCGAAGATGATGCTCGTGCTCCTCTTCTGACTGAGAGTATACAAGAATGTCATCGATAAATACTATAACGCAGTTATCGAGGAAATCCTTGAATACCCTATTCATGAGATCCATAAAGGCCGCAGGAGCATTAGTCAATCCGAACGACATTACCAGAAACTCATAGTGCCCATATTTGGTTCTAAAAGCAGTCTTCGGTATGTCCTCCTCCTGAATTCTGAGTTGATGATAACCCGACCGTAAATCAATCTTCGAAAACATTGTCTTTCCCTGAAGCTGATCGAACAGATCATCGATCCTGGGCAATGGGTACTTGTTCTTAATCGTCAGCTTGTTTAGTTCCCGATAATCAATACACATTCTGAGGGAACCATCTTTCTTTTTCACAAAAAGAACTGGAGCTCCCCAGGGCGATACACTGGGTCGAATAAACCCAATGTCAAGCATCCCCTGAAGTTGTAACTTAAGCTCCTTGAGTTTCGCTGGAGCCATCCTATATGGAGCTTTAGAAACAGGTTCGACTCCAGGTGCCAAATCAATTACAAAGTCAATCTCTCGCTGTGGCGGCAATCCCGGCAACTCCTCGGGAAACACATCAAGAAAATCTTTCACCACCCGGACTACCTCAGGCCCAAATGTTTCAGTGTCCGCCGGAGTCAAATACCACCGCTAGAAATCCTACACAACCATTGCATAGTAAATCCCTAGCCCTCAGCACAGAAATAACCGGGATCCGAGACCCCTGAACTGATCCAACATAAACAAATGGATCTTCACCTTCCGGCTGAAAAGTCACCATTTTACGCCTACAATCTATACTGGCCGAATACTTGGATAGAAAATCCATTCCCAGTATAATATCAAACTCAGGTAATTTCAATTCTATGAGGTCAGTACTCAATTCCCTATCTTCGATCCTAATCGGCATAGACCTAATGCGCCTATTAGAGATAACCAATTCCCCGCTAGGCATTAGGGTTCCAAACCCTCTTTCTAAAATATCACAAGGCCTACCCAAAAGGTCAATCACTCTTGTAGCCACATATGAACGTGTAGCTCCCGAGTCAAATAATACTGTAAATAACAAGTTGTTGACGGAAAGCTGGCCTGTCACAACAGAAGGACTGGCTGCAGCATCAGCTTGGGTAATGGCAAACACACGAGCAGGAACCGGTTTCACCTCAGCTTTCGGCTCCTCTTTCTTTGCCTGGGGGCAATCTTTCTTGAAATGCCCCACCATGCCACACAAGAAGCATGTCTTCCGGTTACATTCTCCCGGATGATGTTTCTTACACCTTGGACACTCAGGATAAGAGTAACCCTGGCGTCCTCCTCTGCCTTGGTTCCCACGGAACTGCTTGCTTTGCCTCGAGCCACTAGAAGATGGAACAACTTTTGTTTTCTGCTCAGTGGTGGAGTCACCACCATCCCTACCATAAACAGGAGTAGGAACAGTGGGGTTCCACCAACACTCGGAGTCACCCGGGGCTCCTGAAGAAATTTCACTGCACCCTCGGCTCTCAAAGCCTTCTCAACCATCTCTGCATACGTGGTTGCTTCAGTAGTAGTAATAACCAGATCATGCCGGATCTTTGCACTCAAACCCGCTAAATATTTTTCTTTCTTACTGAAGTCAGTGGGCACAATTCCTGCTGCCAACTTAGCCAACCGATCAAACTTCGTCGTGTATTCAGTGACTGACATTCCCTCAGTCTGAACTAAATCAGTGAACTCTTTCCGCTTTGCACTGCGGACTGCTTCGTTGTAATACTTGGAGTTAAATAACTCCTTAAATTCTTCCCAGGTCATCAGCGTGACGTCCCGAGTGAGGGTTATCAATTCCCACCACACGAGAGCGTCTTCCTGAAATTGGAAAGTGGCGCAGGTCACCCGATCATTTCCAACCACTCCCATAAAATTAAGGATGCGTTCAATCACTGAAAGCCACTGCTCGACCTTCATCACATCAGGGCCTCCCAGAAACACTGGAGGTGCCTGTTTCCGGAATCTTTCATATAACGGCTCCATACGGTTGCCAACAACAGGTTGTTCTGCTGGCACCGCAGGAACTGCAACAGCCTGAACCACTTGAGGAGGCATGGCAGGAGGACCCTGCTGCCTCCACCTTTGGATCTCTTCATCTTGCTGGCGGATTCTATCTTGCATCTCAGCAAATCTTTGCTCCCAATCAGGAGGAGCTTGAGGTGAATTTACAGGGCGACCACCCTGAGCTCTGCCACGGCCACGGCCGCGACCACGAGGATTTTGAGGATTCCCCTGACCGCCTCCGGTCTCAACCATGCCACCCTGACTTCTTGTATTTCGCGGGGCGTCCATTAATAGGACTTAGCCTGCGGATCCACAAGCCAGGCAGGTTAGACAGCGATCAAAATTAACACCGCTCTTAATAACTTAAAGGCAACACACTTTCTTTTCTTTTTTAAAGAAATATATTTAATTTAAATCTAATATGCTTCCTAACATGCTTTCACATTCATATTTATTTAAAATACTAAACAAATACGGGCTTACTGAACCGTGAACCGAGCTTTCTGTGATGAAGATTGTACATGTCATAGCAAGCTTCGGTAGACAAACCTGGCGGCTCTGATACCAAAATTGTAACGCCCTAATGCTAAGGCACGCTACAGTGCTTTTTCAATTATTGTGCAGTCTTTGCTAATCAAAGAAATTTCTCGAAAAACGTGTCAAATTAAAACTTTTGCTTTAGTTATTAAACTTTGTAATATAATATAATATTTACAAATTCCGGGATCCCGTTCTTTTAAACTTTGTAAAATTTACTTTTCAAACTATACATTCAAAATACACAAGTTCTAGGTCGCACAACGACTTTCAAAATACAACTCCTAGATGTCCCGAGACCGAACACTCCAGGTCGCGCCGCTTGACATGTACAACCTCACCCGAGCTCAGGTTCACTCCTGTTCAGCCTTCGCCTTTCCTTTACCTACACATAGAAGCAGAAACTGTGAGTCAACAGACTCCGTAAGAAATGCATATAACATACCATATAATTTCCGACCTGTAAATAGGCGCCCATACACCTATTTACAGAGCTTAACAGATGAGTATGAACGTTCAATACCAGGGTACAACCACTATACCATATGCACATCGTACCTCACTGTACGAGTGTTGGTAGGGTTTACCCCGAACACTGAGTAATACTGAGTGATGTACCACACACCTTAGCATTTCCTCGTGCCCGTGTTGGTATCACTGTATCGTACTCACAGCCACAATAATCACTATACCAATGCACTCTATAACTTATTCATACAAGTGTTGGTAGTGCTTAACATAATTCAAGCATGCATATATAAACACATATACACACATTCAGATAATCACATCATACATTATACACAGTTCTTACCTGTTTTCCGAATTCAAGTGTGCTGGCCGACCTGAACGGAATTCACGTGCTAGATGGATGCCCTAATCACAATAATAGTAATACAGATGAGTGACTCGCTAAATCACTTTCCGGGACTTTAAACTTGAAACTAAAAGTTTCCCTATCGATAAACCTCATGGAAATACCCTAAATATATCAAAATTGGCCAAAACTAGGGTTCTGGAAATTCCCCCAACAGGCACGGCTCCCAACCTAAGCAATCCGGTTCTGGGTCACCAACCGGTCGACCGGTTGGTACTGACCTCCCAGAACCGGAATTCCGGTTCTGCTGCTGGGAACCAAAAATCATCCCCCTTAATTCAAATCAATCCCAAACCTTACCAAACTCTCTAGTATACCTATACAATGCATAAACATCCATTTCCAACCAATAAATCACAGAACAAACCAACAAATCAAATTATGCCATTAAAGCTCAAAGCTTGAGTTTCAAAACTCAAGCTTGCTTAAAACCATTATCAAGCATCAAAACCAGTAGCTAGGGACTTAGATTAACTCAATTTAACCCCAGAAATTGAACCCCAAACATTTCAAAACCCAACAGCCACTAAACCTAGAAATTCATAGTGAAACTAAACTACAACTTCAAAAACTTAAGGGGAGAAGAACTAGGGTTACCTTGTCTTGATTCCTCTTGAATCCTTTGCTGAAAACACAGAATTTCAGCTCCCAAAACCCCTTGCCCTTGCTGCCTTCGAAGAGAGAAAGAGAGAAGAAAGAACTTCTCACCAATTTTCCAATTTCCTCTTTTTTTTTTAAAATAATTATGTAAATTGATTTACTTAGCTTAACTTGGCTGAGAAAAGAGGTGCTAGGTGTCACTAAAATAACCAGCCACCTAACCTCAAATAAACCAAATGACTAAATTGCCCCTTAGACTTAAAACTAGGGTATTTCTATAGCTAGGGGTAAAATGGTCAATTTCCATAACCACGCTAAATCCCGATAATTTATTTTCTCTAAATTATTTCCCACTATGAAATAGGGTTCTAAACTTACCCATGTGATCAATCTAGCCATCCATCGCATTTTCCGTTGTCGCCGAGCAAAAATTACAAAATTGACATATTTCACATATAAGCTAAATAATACCCCTAGAGTTTAATAAAATCTCCGGAATTGAGAAATTATAACTCTAATATTTATTTCTAAATATTGGGGTCCACATTAAAATTAATTCACAAATAATAATAAAATAATAAAAATTAGTGCTAATTGCCTTTACTAATCAAAATTACTAGAGCGGTCATTACAGAGGATATATACCTTTGTTAATTCGAAATTACCAGAAAGTTATTCAATTGAAGAAAATTATACACTGTGTTATCTCTATTCCATTTTGGATAGAATTAGAGATACGTCTTCTGTTTATTCAGATGCACTTTATAAGTAGTAAGGAATTCAGTATCCCTTAATGAGTAATGCATATAGCAAATAATTTTGCATAATGTTTTATGAACATAGTTCCAAAAATTTGGGTTGACTCATGTTATCCCAATTTTTACACTTTGACGTGGCACCGCATGAATGGTGACACGTGGAATCCACTTGGAACATCTGCTCGGGAAGCATAGTCCGAGCAGGATGCCTCGCTGGCATGCCTAGAGCAAAGCAGTCAGCAATCCACGCAGAGAAACCAGCACTTAGCGGATTCAGCTTTCACATTATGAGTCATCAATCCCACGATCTTTGTATTCAGCATTGATCCCATGATCTTTCTGTACATATGCATTGTGACGAAGGGGAAGCTCTTCCTCTCCAAGCTTACTAGCCCTATAAGTAGTGATGCATGTTCACTGGGCAAGAGGTCGAAAACCGTTTAGCTGAGACTATACCCTAAATATATTATCTAAGAATAATACATTCAGAGATACTATTGTAAGAGCTATAAGAAAAGGAACCTTTCTCCTTGATCTTAAGTCAATACAAATAACGAGGCTTAGGCTATTACCAAAATGCTCGAGGCTGAACCTCTATAAAAATTCATGTGTCTTTAGATTGCTTTATTATATATGGATTTCTATAAATCACTTATCGCTTACTAATTTCGACTCGTTGTCATTGGCTAAAAGCGAGGTCAACATTTTGGTGCTTTCATTGAGAGAAGGATCACGAATCGCTCTTTATTCAACATCTAACCACAAATACGATGGTGCAAACTCGTAGAGGCCTGACTGATCCAGCAAATTCACAGACGGTGGATCCTGCATTGCAGAACCCAGGAAACACAAGGGTTCCACCAGCTGTTAATCCTGGACAGCCGGCGAATGTGGGGAATGGTGTTACAATTCCTATGGATGAAATCGCGCCTGGTGTGCAAGAGACTGGGAATAACAGTTCTGCACCCAACCAGAGCACTCATAACACAACTGTACCGCCTGGAACCAATAGCCAGACGACCATCAGAGATGCCCCTGAGTTACAAAATCTCCGTGACGCTCTCAGACTCATGCAGGGTCATAACAATACCCTACATCATGATCAGGATGAACTCCGCGCTGCAGTAAATCTTGGGTTCGATGAACAAAGGCATATGTTTGTCGAATGGAGAGATAGAGAGATGGAGGCATTAAGGGCTCACCATGCAGAGATCAAAAATCGTAGTCGGCAGGCTACCATGCTGATACGAAAAGCCTACCAAACTGTAGGTCAGCAACCGTCGAACGTCATTCCCCTGGGTGAGACGGACGAAGATCCAGCGATGAATACTTCTCAGACTACAAATGGTCAGCCGCCCAATCCCCGATCACGAGTTCCACTCGTGGGCCAGCAGTAGGCGGGCAGACCTTGTCTAGTAATTCATTAGGAGAAGGCATACCTGATGGTTCCAACCAGATAAATGGTGTCATTCAACCCGTCAACCAAGCGAATCAATCGTTGAGGCAGCCAGGCACTTCTGTATTCGAAAGGTTGGGAGCGACCCATGACCTAAGGAATGATCTGAACAGAAGGAGGGGAGTATACGATCAGAATGTTACGACAATCTTGCAGCCCGAAACCCGTACTCAAATTCCCGCTGAGAAAGATGCTGATGTAATTCAAATTGACCAGAATACCGAGCAGGTTAGCCCAGTCGTACAAGCTCAGCTAGACGAACTGAAAAATATATTTCACAGCATGGCTGGACAAATAAACAATGATCTTGAGCTGGACCGGGCACGCAAAACTCCTTTCTCACCTGAGATCAATCTCCTGCTGTTGCCCCAAAAGTTTAAAATGCCAACATGGAAGATGTACACCGGGAGAGAAGATCCCCTTTCCATCTCAAGTACTTCGAAATGCAAATGGATTTGCAAGGGGTACGAGGAGATGTATGCCACAGAATCTTCCCTGCCACTCTGTCGGAAGCCGCTCAGCAATGGTATTTCAAGTTGGCTCCTTGAAAGTTTAGTTCATGGAAAACCTTCTCTTTGGAATTCCATGAAGAATTCTCCTCCTCACGCCAACTTCCATTGCATTTGGGAGACTTGGTCGAAGTTAAGCAATGACCAGGCGAGCCTCTCTAGGCATACATCAGTAGATTCCTGACGGAGGCGACCAAAGTTTCACGGGTAACTGAATATGGAAAGTTATCTGCGATACTAGGGGGCATCAAAGTCCTCGGTGAGCTCTGGAAGGATATAAGGAAGAATGGGTCGGTAGACTCAATGAGTGATTTTCTTGACCATGCCGAAGGCTTCATCAAGCTCGAAGAAGCCATTCAACAAGCAGAAGGTGAGCAAAAGCCTGGCAAGTCAAAGGCTCCTCCTACTGGAACATCCACCCAACTTCCCCACTACCCAAGTAATCCGAGCTGAGGTGGTAAGCGTTCCAGCAACAACCACAAGCAAGGGAATGGGAAGAAAGGAAAGTTCACTTGCAAATCCGAACAAGCTCCAGGGAGAACCATGCCAAATACACTGCATTCACTATTCTGACTAAAGATATAGAAAGTGTGTACATGGCAACTCAGACGCTAGCACCCTATAAGAAGCCCGGGCCCATGAAGAAAGATGCCAGCAAGAGGGACATGACAAAGTTTTATCGGTTGCACGGAGACTACGGCCACGACACTAACGAATGCAACAACTTGAAGCGGGAAATTGAATTCCTAATAAGGAAAAACAATCCACACCTGCAGAAGTATGTTAAGACCAATCAGGGTCAAAGAGATGACAATAACCAAGATTTGCTGCCTCCACCAATAGATGGGCATCTACAAGTTATTGTTGGAGGCCACACATTGCTGGAGATTTGGGCAAAGCTCGGGAGAGGTATTGCCGAATAGTGCAGCACGAGCAAGAAGGATTATCCTGGTCGTGGAAGAAAGGAAGCCCAAAGTTCCACGAGCAGGAGAGCCGACCATAACCTTCAACGATGAAGACACTGTCAAAATTAGATTTCTGCACAACGACCCATTGGTCGTGGAAGTCCAAATAGCAAATAAAATGGTGGCCAAAACCTTGATCGATAATGGAGCCTCTTCCAACATCTTGTTCGAAACTGCTTATGAAAAGATGGGACTCTAACTCAAGGATCTAACCCCATGTCTCCAGCCTGTCTATGGTTTCTCCGGTCAAGGAGTCGCACCTCTAGGACAAATTCGTCTACCCCTCACTGTTGGACAAGCTCCGACGAGCATGACTGTAATGGCAAAGTTCCTAACATTAAATCTTCCTTAAGCTTTTAACGTAATGCTAGGCCGACCGACCTTGTATGACTTAAAGGCTTTCACATCAATATTTCACTCATGCCTAAAGTTTCCAAAAAGGAATGGGGTAGGGTGTCTAATAGGAAACCAATAGTCTGCTCGGGAATGTTATAACCTCTATAGTGGCCAAGGCTAAGAAGGAAGTATCCTCCAGCCAGAGTACAGACAAGGGAAAAACATTTCCAAGTAGGGAACTTCCCAAGGCGGGGATGAAGATGTAGCTCCTCGACTTGGGGACCCAGGCAGCAATGTTGGACCTGTAGAAGAATTAGAAGAGATCGAGATCGATCCAGATATCCCGACCAGAAAACTAAAAATCGAAAAAGGTTTGTTGCTCGAAGTACAATCAGAATTGATAAAATTTCAAAGAGCAAACCTAGACGTTTTTGCCTGGTCACATGCGGATATGGTTGGAATTGGTTCTTCTATTATTTCACATGTTCTGAATATTGATCCAAACTCTAGCTTGATAAAAAAAAAGAAGGCTTTTGGACAAAGAACGAGCAGTATCCCTGAAGGAAGAAGTGGAAAAGCTGCGCAACAATAACTTCATAATTGAAGCCTTCTACCCGGCTTGGGTCGCGAATCCCGTATTAGTGCCCAAGCCGAACAAGAAATGGCGGGTCTGTATTGATTTCACAGACCTCAACAAGGCATGCCCTAAAGAATGTTTTCCACTTCCAAGAATCGATCAACTCGTAGATGCAACAACAGGGCACAAAATATTAAGCTTCATGGACGCTTACTCACGCTACAATCAAATCAAAATGCATCCACCAGACCAAGATCATAAAGTTTTTCGAACAGATATGGGTCTATATTGCTAAAAGTAATGCCGTTTGGTCTAAAAAATGCTGGAGCTACGTACCAAAGATTGGTAAACAAAATGTTTAAGGACCAGATCGGGCGAAATATGGAAGTGTACGTGGATGATATGCTCATCAAATCCAGAAAAGCTGGGGGGCACATAGACGACCTGGACGAATGCTTCAAAGTCCTCAGAAAGTACAATATGAAACTAAATCCCTTAAAGTGTTCCTTTGGAGTCAGCTCAGGAAATTTTCTAGGCTTCATCGTCAATGCCCGAGGAATTGAAGATAATCCAGAGAAGATTCAAGCCCTCCTGGATATGAACTCACCAACAAAAACCAAAGAAGTGCAAAGCTTTACTGGTTAGATTACCGCGCTCAACAGATTCGTTTCAAAATTAACAGACAAGTGTGTCCCATTCTTCAACATCATGCGAGGAAACAAGCAGTTCGAGTGGACAGAGGAGTGTGAAAAAGCATTCCAAGAGCTAAAAGCACAACTTGCAAAACCTCCCGTACTCTCAAAACCTTTGGACGTTGAGGAACTGGGAGTATACATAGCTGTCACAGAACATGTCGTGAGTGCCGTACTAATAAGAGAAGAGAATAACGTACAACACCCGGTCTATTAGATCAGTACAAGACTCATTGAGGCCGAGAGCCGATATGCGTTGATAGAAAAAGTCGCTTACTGCCTTATTCTAACAACAAGGAAGTTGAGGCCTTATTTTCAAGCTCATCCTGTTCGGGTATACACCGACCAGCCACTACGTCAAATACTGCAAAAGCTTGACGCTTCTGGACGGCTACTCAAGTGGGCGGTAGAGTTGGGCCAGTACGAAATCACTTTCCAACCCCGAACAACAATCGAAGGCCAAGCCTTGGTAGAATTTGTGGTAGAATGCACAAGCAAAAAGGAAAGCATACCAGAAAGCAACCCCGAGCCGGTACAAACACCTCAGCCAAGTCACAATGAAGACAAGCTGACCTGGAAACTACATGTAGATGGGTCGGCTACAAATCGACTATCTGGTGCAGGAATTGCCCTTGTCACGCCTAGGGGGCAACACCTGCACGCTGCAGTCAAGTTCGGATTCGAGGCATCTAACAACGAAGCCGAGTACGAAGCTCTAATCACTGGGCTAAGATTAGCCCAGGAGATGAAGGCCGAACACATTGAAATCTGCAGTGATTCATAGCTGGTGGTAAATCATGTATCCGGAGAATACGAGGCTAGGGGAGAAAAGATGATAGCATATCTGAGAAAAATACATGATTTGCTCGCACAATTAAAAAGCTACGGTCTCAGACAAATTCCAAGAGAAGAAAATACAACTGCAGACGCATTAGCTCGATTGGCAAGCAGCAATGTAAGTGACAAGGCAAACTTGTTTCCTATCCGGTTCCTCGAAGACCCTAGCATCACTGGCATGGAAGAAATCGAAATGATTGATACATCTCCAAACTGGATGACACCAATAGCAGCCTACCTCGACTCTGGGAAACTCCCAGATAATCGAAATGAAGCTCAAAAAATGAGAAGGAAAGCTGCACGGTACATCATAGTAGAGGGAGTTATGTACAGAAGAGGATTCTCGATGCCATTGCTCAGATGTGTCACTCAAGAAGAAGCTGCACGACTCCTATCTGAAGTTCACGGCGGATTCTGGGGAAATCATGCCGCTGGGTAGGGCTTATCCAAGAAAATTCTAAGGCAAGGTTACATCTGGCCAATGATGAATGAAGATTCAAAAGCCTATGTTAAGAAGTGTGACAAATGCCAGAGATTTTCAAAGATACCACGAGCTCCACCCAATGAGTTAACATAGACGCAAAGTCCGTGGCCCTTTGCCATTTGGGGGATTGACCTGATCGGACAATTACCCAAAGGTAAAGGAGGAGTGCAGTATGCAGTAGTAGCGGTTGATTACTTTACTAAGTGGATTGAAGTCGAACCACTCACAACCATTACATCAAAGAAAGTTCAAGACTTTATTGTGAAGAACATAATATGCTACTTCGGACTACCGTACAAAATAGTCTCAGATAATGGCAAGCAGTTCGATAGCCAATCCTTCACTGCTTTCTGTGCGAACCATGGTATCATCAAAAGTTTCTCCGCAGTGGTGCATCCTCAAGCAAATGGTCAAATTGAAGCAGTCAACAAAACCTTGAAGGATACACTTAAGAAAAAACTTGAAGATGCCAAAGGAAACGGGCCAGAAGAGCTTCCTGAAGTTCTATGGTCACATTGCACAAATGAGAAAACGGCAACCCGACAGACACCATTCGCAATGGCATACGGTTATGAAGCTATGCTGCCCGTCGAACTCGAGCCACCTTCCCATAGAAGATCGACGTACGATCAAGGTACCAATCACATACTCCTAGCAAAATCACTTGATGAAATCGGAGAAAGACAAGCCACTGCAAACTTAAATTGATGGCCCATCAACAAAAAGTAGCTCGATATTTCAACAAACAAGGGAAAGCTCGGAAATTCTTCGTGGGAGATATGGTCCCGAGAAGGCTATTCCTAAACACCAAAGACAGTACGGTAGGTGTACTTGGACCTAACTGGGAAGGACCATATCAAGTGGTTGAAGTTCTCGACTCCGGAGCATACAAATTCGGTAAGTATGACAAAATAATGCAACTCATTCTAGTACCACGGTATTGGAATGGGGAACATTTAATAAAATACTACCAATAAAGTACCAGGTCGGATGACCACTTTAAGTACTGAATGAACATTTACTTTTACGTGAATGGCTGGAGGATCTATTGTTTGAACAAGAGGTACATCAGCAGCCTGACTGGAGGTTGAAGCAGCCGCCTCAGTTTTGCCATAGGCCACTTGGGACGCCTTGAACTCAAGGTACATGTCCTTAGCATCACCCAAGTAGTCAAATTCGGCCTGAGGATTAGCCTTCCAAAAGTTGAAGAAAAGCTCAAGATCGGCTGTCTATAGAGCATTAACCTTCTCTTTCAACCTCGACACCTCGGCCGAAAGCTCCTCCTCCTTAGCTTCCTTCTCCTCCTTCACCCGATGAAGAACTGCTCGAACAGAAGTCCTCTCATCCTGAAGACTGTTCACTTCAGCATATAAGGTCTCGATGGTCTCCTCAAGACGGTCAGAAACCTCGAGATCCTTAGTCAACTCAGTTATCTTCTTCTGGGTGGAAAATAACTTCTCGTTGACTTCAACCAACTCCAACCGAACAACTCCGAGTTCTGCCTTGGCGTCTTCAGCATCCTTCCTGGCCAAGTCCGCCTCCGCCCTCGTGGTGTCGGACAGAGCCGTGTTCCTAGAAGCAGCAGACTTAGCCCGGGAGTAAGTGTAGGCTAACTTCAGACCGGCTTGCACAAAGAAAAAACTTTAGCATTTGAGCTAAGTACAGAAGATTAAAGGGAAGTATCAAGAAAGACTTACCTTGGTGAACTCCTTCAAGACTCCGCCCACCTGCAATTCCAAAGAAGAGTCATTGTTAGCGCCAGCCAGTTGCTCACTGACCTTAGGAATCAGCTTGTTCATGTAATGGGCCAACATCTCCTTGACCTTCTTGGCCTCTAGAAGCACCGGTAAAGGGCTTGTTCATGTAATGGGCCAGCATCTCCTTGCCTTTCTTGGCCTCTAGAAGCACCGGTAAAGGTGGAGTAGGTGCCCGCACCCGTTCAGGTTCACTCCTGACCAGCTCAGACCCAACCTTCGGTGGTCCAGACCTGTCCAAGCTTCCTCCTCGAGACTCCTTGACTTAGCAACTTTTGGGGTAGAGGGGTTTGCAGCAGTTAGCTCCTCGAAAAGATCAATGACCTCCCCAGCAGGCCTCTTTTCCTTAGAAGAGGACCCCTCACTACCTTTAGACTTCTTGGTCGGAGGAGAGGCGCTAGAGCTTCCATCCATTCTCTTCTCCGGAGCATCAAGCATCTGCCGAGACATGTCTATACAGAACGAAAAACAACATGGTTAGAAAAAATAGACATCAGAAACATAAGGCATAAAAGTCAAGAAGCTTAAAAACAAGACAAAGTAGTATGCAAGGTGACTGCCCAAACAAGACTAGAAAGTTCATCATCACCTGACATCGATCTTATTTCAGACATAACAACTTTCCCTTTACCGAACACGGGAGGGGACGGTCGAGCAAGTGAAATGGGCTCCCTTATGCAAATTGTATGTTCAACAGGCCTGGGTGGGGCCGGAAGTTTCTTCTTCCTCTTCAGTGGGATCACCTGCTTTTCCTCAGCTTCATCTTTAGGATTCAAGGGCTCCTGAGCATACTGCTTGGCCCTTGCACCTCCCTTCAACTTAGCTTCGCAGTTAAGTTGAATGAGTTCATTCTCCTGATGAGCTCGTTCGCTCTGTCTAGCACCAGATTTTCTCTTCTTCCCCGTCACAAACTTATGAATAAAGTCCTTGGGATAGAGCCCGTACTTCACAAAATTATACTCGGAGGTCAACTGGATAACATTCCGGTCTTCCCCCAGTAGTTGAGCAAGCTTTTGAGCTCTATCCCTAAGAGCAAGGGTGAGGGGAGGGTAGTGATATGTCGGAATCTGCTGGAACCGAGTGCGAGTGATGCCCGTGCCATCCACCATGAAGTACTCATCAACAAAATGCCCAATCTTGCTGATGGCCGTATCGTCCGTGCCCGTCAACCACTTGAAGCCTGATTGAGAGAAATAGAAGTACCCCAACCTGCGTTGCTTGGGGGTGGACTTCAAATCAAAGAACCAGGCAACTTCGTGAGGAGAAGGCATACCCCATTTCTGGGAAGCGTAGAGGACGAAGAGGGCAGACAGATATTTGATGCCCTTAAGAGTGAACTGGGCCATGCAGAGGCCGAAGAAGTCCGCCACATTCTTGAAGTATTGATGCAAAGGCATCAATGCCCCTTGCTGACCATCGGCACCCGACCAGGCGCACATGGGTTTGTGGCACGATTCTTGTGGGCGGGAATGTAGCAATCCAGTCCGCCCAGGTATCCGTCCTAGTCGAGAGTACGAAGGCGCGCCTCAGTAACCCTGGGCGGAGGGCTTACCCACCTAGCGCCCAAGGCACCTTGCCTTCTATGAGGAACCGCAGCAGCAAGTTCCTCACTGACGTAATCCACGCCCTCGACCAGGACGTCTCCGTCAGCATCGACTGGCTCCGCAGCCTTGTTGTACTTTCCGTAGTTTGGGGGTTCAACCTCTGCCCCTTCCTCCACTTTGGAGGAACTGCCAGGACATACATCGTCCTGCTCCTTGATCTGTTGGATCTCAGCGTCCCATTCATGATCTCCCTCCATCTAGACGGCTGGATCCTATTCAGCGCTGGGCAAAGTGGCGTGCCGAGCCACTTAAGGGTCAGATGCGTCAGCCAGACACGTTGTTTTCTCTGTACGAGCCATCATTCAATGGCTGGGTACAGTGTTTGGAGAATGTGCTTCACTAGAGTAAGGTGAGCTAGAACGAAGACGAGGATGGTCCTCGTGCAAAAGTTGAAGCAGGTCCTGGTCGATCCGATGTCCGTTCTCCAAAGACTCACCTGAGTTCATCTACAAAAGACAGTACACAAGATGAGTGTTTGGTCAGAATATTGAACGATAAACAAGCAAATATGCCAACCAGGAGTACTCAACAGATTAAAGAACGAGAATGTTCAAAGAAAAGTCAGAACTCAAGAAGTCAGAAATTTTCTCGAGTTAGGGAAAAATGTGCATGATGCTTAGAATAAGCAAGATGAAAGACAGACGATACGCAGTTTAGAAAACAAGCATTATGGACTGTAAAATCGCATGAAGACATGACAAAGAAGAATCGTAGAAGTTTCTGGACCTACGGTTTCCTAGATATTTTCTACAACAAAGTCGAAGGTGCATTCGAAATGTAAACATGCAAAGATAAGCATAAAGGAAATTAGAAACTTACTCGAGAGTTAGATGTCTGGGTTCAAGCAACATCAATCCAACAAGCAACTTTAATGAAGGCACTTCACCAACTTTGAAGCTAAGAACTTCTCTTTTCGCTCTGAAGCTTACTTAGCAAAGAAGAGTGATGAAAATGAGCTTATGTGCAAATCACTACAACAAAATGGACTTTTTATCCCACTTTTTACATTTGAAAAAATAAAAAGTGGGATAAAAACTTTTGATCCCACTTTTACATTTGGAACCTTAAATAAAAGATAGGAACAAGGGCCTTGTTTGGCAATCACACAAAAAAAAGGTGTTGGAAAGGAAATTTTTATGCATTTGCCAAATGCAACCTTAGCATTTTAAGTGAGACTTTTTATCCCGGTTTTTATGTAAAAACCGGGATAAAAAGTCCCACCCTATTTTTTTTATAGCTACGCATATATAAAGAAAATTTAGGTTTAGGGTTTCATTTAAGATGTGTCTTCCGCCGCTCTCTCTCTTTCTCCAGCTTGTAAGGCTCTCTCTCACTCCATGTTATTTCTCTGCTGCTCTCTCTCTCTTCGTTCGTTCTCTCTCCCCCTCTCTCTCTCTCCATGTTCTCTCTTCAGCTCCATGAAGGACCAGCTCGTCTAGTCGCCTTTCTCTAGCCACGGACGACCCAACGGAGGGCAAATCTGAGCCCCATACCCTCAAAAACCTTCAACTATTTTTTTTTTATCTTGTTCTTATTTTTTTTTTGCTAAAACTCTTATTCTCAGTCAACATGATTTCTCTCCTTCTTTATTTTCTTAGGTTGACAGAGCTGATATGTTGCCATTTGTCGGTCACTGTGCTTCTAGGTTCATGGCGTTTTGTGGTGCACGAAGCTTCGTCATTGGTGGTCCTTGATGAGTTTTTTTTTTTTTTTTTTTTTTTTTTTTTTTTGTGTTGACCCTTGATGGTGTATTAATTTGTATATTTTGATATAAATATTTGGAATCTAATTGTAAAAATTATTTCAAGGAACTAATATATTTTTTTTTGGGTTTATTTTTATTATTTTATTTTTTACTTTTAATCCCGGTTATTTCATAAAAACCGGGATAAAAAGTCCCCCTTTTATCCCGGTTTTTATGAAATAACTGGGATAAAAAGTCCCCCTTTTATCCCCCTGGCATATATCTCGGTTTTTATTTTAGTGAAAACCGGGATAAAAGGCCTTAAAAACTGGGATTAAAAGCCTTTGTTTGTAGTAGTGAATGCTGCTTGATATTTATAGGCGAGTCACGGAAAGAGGTAATCATCTCAATGGAACCTCAGACGCCTCAGTTTCCCTCCTTAAAAGCGAATATGGGAAATAAAAAATAATCAAGTGCAGTCGTCAGCCGTGGAGAGAGAAAATCGGATTTCGAAATATTAATTGTCAGAGCATTTATTAGCTGAAAACTGAAGGGACACCCAGTCAGCCTCACATCGAGTCTCGGACAGACGCGCTTGACACGTATCCCCATCCAAAGGCAGAAGCAGCCCGAATGAAGTCTACACGCAACTTCGGAAATCCTGTAATGACTTGGGGGGCAAATGTTATCCCAATTTTTACACTCTGACGTGGCAGCGCATGAATCGAGGCACATGGAATCCACTTCAAACATCTGCTCGGGAAGCATAGTCCGAGCACGATGCCTCGCTGGCATGCCCTAAGCAAAGCAGTCAGCAATCCACGTAGAGAAACGAACACTTAGCGGATTCAGCTTTCACATTGTGAGTCATCAATGAAATCCCTATAAGTCAGGGATCAGATTACAGGGATATGGCATACACATGATCCCATTATCAGTGTATCCAACATCAATCCCACAATCTTTGTATTCAACATAGATCCCACGATCTTTCTGTATATATGCATTGTGACGAGACGGGAAACTCTTCCTCTCCAAGCTTACTAGCCCTATAAATAGTGATGCATGTTCATTGGGTAAGAGGTCGAAAACGGTTTAGCTGAGACTATACCCTAAATATATTATCTAAGAATTATACATTCAGAGATACTATTGTAAGAGCTATAAGTAAAGGAACCTTTCTCCTTGATCTTAAGTCAATACAAATAACGAGGATTAGGCTATTACCGAACTGCTCGGGGCTGAACCTCTATAAAAATTCATGTGTCTTTACATTGCTTTATTATATATCGATTGATATACATCACTTATCACTTACTAAATTTGACTCGTTGTCGTTGACTAAAAGCGAGGTCAACAAGTCAAATATACTACACTTGATCTGAAGATCAAGACAATAGATTGATTGAAATGCACTACTTGTTTTATGTTAGTGCAAGTGGGAGTTTGTTGGGATTTTATGCTCTAAATAAAACCCATTTCAATCTAATCTGATTTGTTATCAATGAAAGATTAGAAGTCATTTATGTTAACATGTAGTTTTCATGTTTGTGGTTTAATGTATACAATATCTGTTAAGTCCAGAACATATAGTCATTTACAATTACAGTGATGTCAACACAGTGGAATGTGATTGTGATTATATGCTTTGAAAGACAAAGTCCCTGATTCATCAGTGCATTGGATTTACATTGATGTGATAATCAGCGATGAAGTGGACTTACACTTTGCATAAGTGTTATGTTCTTTCCAAAACATTGGCCAAGTATGCTAGTTTCGAATGTATTGATTATACATTGGACTGGGACCGATATTGATCTTGGTTAAGATATTATAATCTTACAGTTGTATCTTTCTAAGTCAAGATCACTAGTTGATCTTAGATCAAAAGGTCTTAATCCTGACATGCTTAGGTTCAATCTCAGGAGTGCTATTCATGTTCTTTGATTTGTTAGTTAAGCCTACTTTCTGGTTAGGGTGATACATACATTTTAGGAACATGATAGTATGATTGAGTGGGAGCGCTAAACATAGATATGGAATCTATAGCTTCTATCATGACATAGAAGTGAAACGATGATTTCTTTTGAGCTTGGCTAAATAGAGGTAAATGGAAGAGCTCTTGTTGCAATGATTATATTTTAGTTCACTGAAACATCATTTACAGGAAGCTAAGTGTTTTAAGGATAAAATACTTTGAGGAGTGAAACGGTAAATTTATTCCTACTCGATGTAAATCATCTATAGAGGATCTTTGATTATTGAGATTAGAACGCTGGTTAAACGTTTATAGCGTATCTATATCGTGGAACATATAGAGCGTTCTATATGACTGAGAGTGCAATTCTAAGTTCTATGAGTGGATGCAATAAGGAATTAATAAGTTAGGGAATTTACTTGGTAAATTCTAGTTTTGCTTATTGGAAGCTCGGTTGTATAGGCCCATGGTCCCCATACTAGTTGACACCATATTACATGTAATACTCAGATAATTGATTTTAATTAATCAGTTATAATCCTAAAATTAGACTATGTCTAGTTTATCAATTTTCAATAAGCAAGGGCTTAATTATGAAGAAAAGAGATTCTAGGTCTTATTTATTAATCAAGAGACTTTATTAAGTCTAATTAATATATATATTAAATGGAAATTTTATTTGATAATTAATTTTAATTATTAAGTAAATAGTTTTGTCATTTAAATTGTTAGAATTGGAAAAATAACATTTTTGAGAAAATAAAGGAAAGATTGTCAAAAGTTGAAAAATTCCAAAGTGGGGCCCATTAGTGTGGCCGACCACTTGGTTGGTAATTTACACTTGAACCTAACTTAAACCTAGGTGGTTGCCTATAAATAGATAGTGATGGCTCACACTAAAAGATGATGAAATTTCTTGCCTTCTCGAAAAGTTGAGCCATCTATTCTTCCTTCTATTTTCGAACCAGCCACCTTCTTCTCTTCATATTTTCTGTTGACCTCGCTTTTAGCCAACGACAACGAGTCGAATTTAGTAAGCAATAAGTGATTTATAGCAATCGATATATAATAAAACAATGTAAAGACACAGGAATTTTTATAGAGGTTCAGCCCCGAGCAGTTCGGTAATAGCCTAATCCTCATTATTTGTATTGACTTTAGATCAAGGAGAAAGGTTCCTTTTCTTATAGCTCTTACAAAAGTATCTCTGAATGTATAATTATTAGATAATATATTAGGGTATAGTCTCAGCTAAACTTTTTTTCGACCTCTTGGCCAGTGAACATGCATCACTATTTATAGGGCTAGTAAGCTTGGAGAGGAAGAGTTTCCCCTCTTGTCACAATGCGTTTAAATAGAAAGATCGTGGGATTAATGCTGAATACAAAGATTGTGGTATTAATGTTGGATACACTGATAGTGGGATCGTGTGTATGCCATATCCCTGTAATCTAATCCCTGAGTTATAGGGATTTCGTTAATGACTCACAATGTGAAAATTGAATTCGCAAAGTGTCAGTTTCTCTACGCGGATTGCTGATTGCTTTACTCTGGGCATGCCAGCGAGGCATCATGCTCGGACTATGCCTCCCGAGCAGATGCTCCGAGTAAATTCCACGTGTCACCAATCATGCAATGCCACGTCATAGTGCAAAAATTGGGATAAAATTTGCCCCCCAAGTCTGTACGGGACTTCTGAAGTTGCGTGTAGACTTCATCCGAGCTGCTTCTGCCTTTGGATGGGGACATGTGTCAAGCGCGACCGTCCGAGACTCGATGTCAGGCTGACTGGGCGTCCCTTCGGTCTTTGGCTAATAAATGCTCTGAAAATTAATATTTCGAAATCTGATTTTCTCTCTCCACGGCTAACGGCTGCACTTGATTATTTTTTATTTCCCATATTCACTTTTAAGGAGGGAAATTGAGGTGTCTGAGGTTCCTTTGAAACGATTACCTCTTTTCGTGACTTGCCTAGATATATCAAGCAGCATTTGCACATAAACTCATTTTCATCACCCTTCTTTGCTAAGTAAGCTTCAGAGCGAAAAGAAAAGTTCTTGGCTTCAAAGTTGCTGAAGTGCCTTCATCGAAGCTGCTTGTTGGATTGACGTTGCTCGAACCCAGACATCTGACTCTCGAGTAAGTTTCTGATTTCCTTTATGCTTATCTTTGCATGTTTACATTTCGAATGCACCTTCAACTTTGCTGTAGAAAATGTCTAGGAAACCCTAGGTCCAGAAACTTCTGCGATTCTTCTTTGTCATTTCTTCATGCGATTTTATAGTCCATAATGCTTGTTTTCTGAACTGCGTAACGTCTGTCCTTCATCTTGCTTATTATAAGCTTCATGAACTTTTTTGCCCTAACTCGAGAAAATTTCTAACTTCTTGAGTTCTGACTTTTCTTTGAACATTCTCGTTCTTTAATCTGTTGAGTACTCCTGGTCGGCATATTGGCCTGTTTATCGTTTGATATTCCGACCAAACACTCATCTTGTGTGTTGTCTTTTGTAGATGAACTCAGGTGAGTCTTGGGAGAAGGAACATCGGATCGACCAGGACCTGCTTCAACTTTTACACAAGGATCATCCTCGTCTTTGTTTTTGCCCACCTTCCTCTAGTGAAGGACATTCTCCAAACCCTGTACCCAGCCATAGAATGATGGCTCATACGAAGAAAACAACAAGTTTGGATGACGCATCTGACCCTCTAGTGGCTCGGTACGCCACTTTGCTAAGTGCCGAACAAGATCTTGCCGTCCAGATGGAGGGGGACCATGAAGGGCACGCTGAGGTTCAGCAGATCGAGGAGCAGGACGATGTACGTCCTGGCAGTTCCTGTGAGGCAAAGGAAGAGGCAGAGGTTGAACCGCCAAACTACGGGGAGTACAACGAGGCTGGGGAGCCAATCGATCGTGACGGAGACATCCTGGTTGAGGGCGTGGATTACGTCAGTGAGGAACTTGCTACTGCAATTCCTCATAGAAGGCAAGGTGCCTTGGGCGCCAGGTGGGTAAGCACTCCGTCCAGGGTTATTGAGGCGCCCCTTCGTACTCTTAACCAGGACAGATACCTGGGCGAACAGGATTGCTACATTCCCGCCCACAACAATCGTGCCACGAACCCTGAAAAGGGGATGTGCGCCTGGTGGGGTGCCCATGGTTAGCAAGGGGCATTGATGCCTTTGCATCAATACTTCAAGAATGTGGTGGACTGTTGGGTTTTATGCCCTAAATAAAACTCTTTACAATCTAATTAGTTATCAATATAAGAAATTTGAAGTGATTGATGTTTGCATGAATTCTACATGCTAATGGTTTAAATATGTTTATTACATTTACACACAGAATCAGTTAAATCCAGATCATATGTTTATTCACAATTATAGTATCGTCAACACAGTGGAATGTGATTGTGATCATATGAATCAAAAGTCTTGGTCCCTGTTTCATCATTGTTATTAGATTTACACTAATGTGATAATCAGCGATGATGTGTACTTACACTTGGAGTAAGTGTTATGTTCTTTCCAGGACATTAGTAAAGTATACTAGTTTCGAATGTATGGAGTATACATTAGACTGGACCGATATTGCAACTAAGTTAAGATATTACAAACTTACCGTTATATATCTTTCCAAGTCAATATCAGTAGTTGATCTTAAGATTAAAAGAATCTAAATTTCGAATTTAATGAGAATTTATTTATTAAATACATTTCAATTCTTATTATTATTAAGATATTCGATCTCCATTGTGGGTTTTACACCGCGTTTGTTTTAGTGAGTAATCCTCCCTAATGGAGGAACGTTCATTAGCAATTTCGCACCGTTTAATCTTGAAAGATAAGTAGTTTGTAAGTGTTTTATATGGTATAGATCACCCTAATGGTGGCGACCATATTTGACTGCAAATTGCGAAACAATGGTAGAAGCTCATGAGATAGAATAGCCTTGACTCTCGCCTAAACGGGACAACGCTGGATTCCAATCTTGATCGAATAAAAGGTTGCTAGAATGTTTAACATTTTAGATGAGCTGACAACTCTATTTAATGGATGGTAGCTTTGACTCTCGCCTAAACGGGACACTGATATCAGTTTGTTGAAAAACCTTGGAAATTATATAGGATTGAATTTTTTTTAAGTATTTTCTCATATCATTCCTACTTGCTATGTGCTTATAATTTCTGAATTGATCTTGTGTTAAACCATTATTAATTTCTATTTGTTGATTTCTATTATTTTGTAGTATCCATTATTATCAAAATGAATCCCATGTTATCACTGTTGACTGAAAACAAGCTGAATGGATCTAACTTTAATAAGTGGAATGAGAACATTAATATTGCTCTCATAAGAGAAAGTGCCTTGTTTGTTTTAACTGAGCCGTCACCTGAAGTGCTTGGGGACAATGCTTCCAAAGCTGTGAAAGAAAAGTATGAGCGTTGGCAGAAAGCAAATGACAAAGCTCTATACTTTATGCTTTCTAGCATGGTTGACACCCTCAAAACTCAATTTTCTAAAACCGAGAAGGCTGGTGAAGTTATGACGAAGTTAAATGAGCTATTCAGTAAGGCATCACTTCAGTCACGCTTTGACGCGACTAAGAAGTACATTAATGCACGGATGGAACCTCATCAAAACGTGCGTGACCATGTTCTTCTTATGTCAAGTTATTTTCAAGAAGCCCAGGATCATGGTGCTGAAATGGACAGTGCTACTCAAGTAAGTCTTATCTTGAATAGCCTGGCTCCAGCATTTCTACCATACACATCAAATTATGTCATGAATAAGAAGGAAATTGACTTTCATGAATTAGTCAATGACCTTCAAACTTATGAAAATTTGATTGGAGGACCCAAGAAGAAAGGGAGTAAACTTCAAAATCCTGGGAATGGTAATGGGACGATGAAACCTGAAGCAAATGTTGCCTCTGCTTCGAAACCCAAATCGAAGAAGAAGTGGAAGAACACAAGAAGCGAACAAAAGCCATGAAGAATAAAAAGGCTGCTCCTTCTGGTGATGCTACACTTAAAGGAAAGTGTTTCTACTGCAATGAGAAAGGTCATTGGAAACCCCAGTGTCCTAAACTTCTTGCAAAGAAACAAGGTATTTCTATTTATAAACTTTAAGAGTTTTAGTGAATTGTTATCCAATTGGATTTATGATTCTGGACTAACTTTGTTTATTTGTTTTCTTCTTCTTATAGGCCAAGCTACTTGAACTCAATTGAGGTAGATCGGAAAGCTGGACCAAGGGTGAAATCGTCCAGATGAAGATGAAGCTCTTCAATTTATTTTTGAATTAATTGTTTTAGTTTAAAGACAATTTGGATTTCAAATTTTAGTTAGGGATATTTATCCCTGTTTTTCTCATATTGTTGCAATATATTTTATTTTATTATTAATAAAGTTTTATTTTCGAAATTCACAATTGCAATTTATGAGATTGAGCTTCATTAATTTATCTTCATCAACTATTACCACATTATATTTGTATGTTTGTATGTGTAAGTGTTTTATTATTGATGCAAATTCTATAATATTTACAACTCTTCATAGAGTTATATTAAATAAACACTAGAAATTATTTCTAGGTTTATTAATAATTGTTAATTCTAATACAATTATTAAGAATTTGTTTAATAAAAGGATCTTTTGATCTGATAGGGGTGGAGAAAAGTTAAGAAAACTATGCAGTTCAACGATCTTTTATATCTAATGAACGTTGGATATTATTCAACTCCACATAAACTCTATCACACTTAGAGAATCATGATCTTTACAACCTTTAGGGGTGGATCATAATCTCTATATACTTAGGGGTGGAGGTTATCCATAGTACCCTATATGTATATACTTAGGGGTGGAGTATATTCCACAATTCCCTATGTAACGCATATCTTCTTTAAACATGGAAGTAATATAATGAGTCAGCTATTATCAATATAAATTCTTGATCTTGATTGTATGTTCCATTTCGATTTTACTGTTGTAAGTAAAAGTTTGATACCTTTGAAAGTTCTTTGATAAAGTTTCACACTACCTGAATTGAGTGGGAGAATTTTTAAAATTCTATACCCATCTTCATCAGGTTGATACTCGTGATAGGTACTTAAGAACACTACTGAAAAGCAAACCTAACCATTCACATGGATAGGTATAGCTTATCAGAATTATGAGAATAAGATAAAGAACTCTAGTTCAGTCTATTCGAATGACTTGAACCTAGAATTCTTAATCCTCATAAAATTTTATGGTATCTTAATTTTGATTACTTTATCTCTAGCATGTATTTTTCACTTCAAATACTAGTCTGCTATGTTGATGACTTAGTCTTAACTTAATGATTCAGACTAATACAAAAGTCACAACTAGATAACTCTCCAAACAATCAGAGGTTAAAAGTATTATTTAACCAGACATCTGATATTGAGTGGGAGCTATCTGAGATGTAATCAAATAGGGAACAATAGAAGATATTTAAGAAAGATTTATGAAAGTGATCTAATTTCATAAATCTCACCATCTAATTTCGAGATCCTTGAGATGGTGCTTACTTTGGGGGTGGAGGAGTTACTCTATAATAATTCAAGCTCTACCAGAGAAGAGTTATAACTTTGTAGATTCGAGATTACAAGAAAGTTATGTCACTGAAGAAAAGTCTACACTGTATTATCTCAATTACATATTTTAAAATATGAGAGATATGTCTTCTGTTTATTCAGATGTACCTTTAAAACAGTAAAGATTTCAGTATCCCTTGATGAGTAAAGTATATAGTAAATGATGTTTCATAAGAGTATTTATGAACTAGTTTCCAGAAGTTTGGGTGGATTCAAAATATACTACACTTGATCTGAAGATCAAGACATCAGATTGACCTATTTGCATAGTTTGTTTTATATTAGTGCAAGTGGGAGTTTTTTGGGTTTTATGCCCTAAATAAAACTCTTTACAATCTAATTAGTTATCAATATAAGAAATATGAAGTGATTGATGTTTGCATGAATTCTACATGCTAATTGTTTAAATATGTTTATTACATTTACACACAGAATCAGTTAAATCCAGATCATATGTTTATTCACAATTATAGTATCGTCAACACAGTGGAATGTGATTGTGATCATATGAATCAAAAGTCTTGGTCCCTGTTTCATCATTGTTATTGGATTTACACTAATGTGATAATCAGCGATGATGTGTACTTACACTTGGAGTAAGTGTTATGTTCTTTCCAGGACATTAGTAAAGTATACTAGTTTCGAATGTATGGAGTATACATTAGACTGGACCGATATTGCAACTAAGTTAAGATATTACAAACTTACCGTTATATATCTTTCCAAGTCAATATCAGTAGTTGATCTTAAGATTAAAAGAATCTAAATCCTGATATGCTTAGCCTCAACTCAGGAGTACTATTCATGTTCTTTGATTTATTAGTTAAGCCTACTTTTGGGTCAGGGTGATACGTATATTTTGGGAACATGATAGTATGATTGAGTGGAAGTGCTGAACATAAATATGGAATCTATAGCTTCTACTGCTGTATAGAAGTCAAGTGATGATTCCCTTCCAGCTTAGCAAATAGAAGTAAATGGATGAGCTCTTGTTTAACTGACTAATCATTAGATCACTAAACACCATTTACAGGTAGCTAAGTGTTTTAAGGGGCAAAATACATTGAGGGGTGAGAACGGTAAAGAAATCCCATCTCGATGTAGATCATCGATATAGAGGATCTTTAAATCACAATAAGATTATAACAATGGTTAAATGAGATAGCATATTTATATCGTGGAACATACAATATGCTCTATATAAGTCTGAGAGTGCGATTCTATGTTCTAAGAGTGGATTCAATGAAGAATTAATAAGTAGGAATTTACTTAGTAAATTTGGTTCACTTATTGGAAGCTCAGCATATAGATCCATGGTCCCCATTCTAGTTGAGAACATTCTGCTTGTAAGACTCATTAATTGATTCGTGATTGATCAATTATAATTCTAAAGTTAGACTATGTCTAATTTTATGAATTTTCACTAAGCAGGGGTGAAATTGTAAAGAAAAGAGTTTTTAGGTTCATTTATTTATTAATGGACTTTATATGTCTAATTACTAATTAAATTAAATGACAATATTATTTAATAATCTATTTTAGTTATTAAATAATTAGTTTTGGCATTTAAAATGTTAGAATTGGAAAATTAGCGTTTTTGAGAAAATAGAGATAAAATTTGATAAAACTGCAAAATGAAGTGGGGCCCACTACAACACCATGGCCGGCCACTAATTGAGGTTTTCCAAATTGATTTTTTCATTATTTTAATGCCAAATAATTCTTAACCTAAACCTAGTAGTTGCCTATAAATAGAAAGTGATGGCTCAGTCAAATCACAAGTTTTCATTAGCTTTCTGACAGAGATTTCTCTCTTCAGAAAAACTGAGCCTTCCCCACTTTCTATACCTGGCCGAAACCCTCTCTTATCTTTTCTCCTTCATCAATTTCGACCCTAGTGAAAGAGTAAGTGCCCACACACAGCAAGCAGTAACTCAATCATAGATTGGAAGACTGTGAAGGATCAAACTTGAAGAAGAAGGACATTCGGGCTCAGATCTTGATTATACTTTGCTACAGAAAGGATACAAGGGTTAGAGATCTGAGTGGAAGGAGACATTAATTCCGCTGCATCAATGTAAGGTTTTCTTAACTTTATATGTGTTTAATTTATCGTTTTAGAAAGTTCATATTTAGGGTATTTAAACAACATACTTGTGAGTAGATCTAAGATCCTGGTAAAATATATTCCATCATGGACTTCTTCGGCCTCTGCCCGGCCCAGTTCACTCCTAAGGGTATCAAATATATGTCTACCCTCTTCATCCTCTACGCTTCCCAGAAATGGGGTATGCCTTCTCCTCACGAAGTTTCCTGGTTCTTTGATTTGAAGTCCACCCCAAGCAAGGCAGGTTGGGGTACTTCTATTTCTCTCAACCATGCTTCAAGTGGTTGACGGGCACAGACGATACGACCATCAGCAAGATTGGGCGTTTTGCTGATGAGTACTTCCTGGTGGATGGCACGGGCATCACTCGCACTCGGTTCCAGCAGATTTCGACATATCACCGCCTTCCCCTCACTCTTGCTCTCAGAGATAGAGCTCAAAAGCTTTCTCGACTACCGGGGGAAGACCAGAATATTATCCAGTTGATCTTCGAGGATAATTTTGTGAAGTACGGGCTCTATCCCAAGGACTTTATTCCTAAGTCCGTGACAGGGAAGAAGAGGAAATTTGCTGCTGCACGGACCGAACGAGCTCATCAGGAGAATGAACTCGTTCAACTTAAGCGCGAAGCTAAGTTGAAGGGAGGTGCAAGGGCCAACCAGTATGTTCAGGAGCCCTTGAATCTTGAAGATGAATCTGAGGAAGAGCAGGGGACCCCACTAAAGAGGGAGAAGAAACTTTCGGACCCGCCCAGGCCTGTTGAACATGCCATTTCCATAAGGGAGCCCATTTCACCTGCTTGATCGTCCTTTCCCGTGTTCGGTAAAGGGAAAGTTGTTATGCCTGAAATAAGATCGATGTCAGGTGATGATGAACTTTCAAGTCTTGTTTGGGCAGTCACCTTGAATACTACTTTGTCTTGTTTTTAAGCTCTTGAGATAGCCGGTCTTGAGCTCTTCTTTGACTTTTGGAAGGCTAATCCTCAGGCCAACTTTAACTACTTGGGTGATGCGAAGGACATGTACCTTGAGTTCTGCGCGTCCCAAGTGGCCCATGGCGAAACTGAGGCGGCTGCTTCAACCTCCGGTCAGGCTGCTGATGTACATTCTATTCAAACAACATATCCTCCAGCTCTAATTGGCCCAGAAGAACCGAACCACGAGCTTGGGACTCCAGCTGTTTAAACACTTCTCCTTTCATCTCTTTATTTTTATATATCTTATTCGGCCTCAGGGCCTTTTCTAAGACATCATGACCGACCAAGCAGTCTTTAAACTTGGAATTATTTTTCATTTTTTGGACAATGAGCTGACTGGGCAGCTTTTAATCCCTATACTACATGATTTTTTTTATCCTTAATGAATTTCATTCTTTGCTTATAATTGTCGTGCAATTGTGATTGTTTTATTTTTACCAAGTGCTTTGTACAGGTATAGGTGCCCCCCAAGTGACCGAGCAGACGTATGACTCTTGGTCACTTGTCTTTTACAAGTATATTGTTATCTGTTCGGTATTTTGGGTTTGACCAAACCTTTTGTATGCACTGTATGGTAAATTAGAAACATGCTGATAATTTCGACTCAATCCGAATTTTAAAATAACTATATTTATTCATTTATTGATCAAAAAGTGTATTTGTTACCGTAGTAACTTACATCAGAGCTATTTGATCCAATCTAATCTTTTAGCTTAACATGAGATAAAACAAATTGCAGACATAAGAAACTGTACTTTAAAATTGTCACCCGACCTGAGTACTTTGTTTCTTTTATCGAAACCTTTGAGAGTAGTCCGCCCAGCAGGCCAATCACTTAAATGCTCATTCAATACTTAAAGTGGTACTTTCTTAAATGTTCCCCATTCCAATACCGTGGTACTAGAATGAGTTGCATTTTTTCATCATACTTACCAAATTTGTATGCTCCGTAGTCAAGAACTTCAACCACTTGATATGGTCCTTCCCTGTTAGGTCCAAGTACACCTGTCGTACTGTCTTTGGTGTTTAGGAATACCCTTCTCAGGACCATATCTCCCACGAAGAATTTTCGAGCTTTCACTTGTTTGTTGAAATATCAAGCTACTTTTTATTGATGGGTCATCAACTTTATGTTTGTAGTGGCTCGTCTTCCTTTGATTTCATCAAGTGATTTTTCTAGGAGTATGTGATTGGTACCTTGATCATACGTCGATCTTCTGTGGGAAGGTAGCTCGAGTTCGATGGGCAGCATAGCTTCACAGCCGTACGCCATTGGGAATGGTGTCTATTCGGTTGTCGTTTTCTCAGCTGTGCGATATGACCATAGAACTTCAGGAAGCTCTTCTGGCAAATTTCCTTTGGCATCTTCAAGTTTTTTCTTCAGTGTATCCTTTAAGGTTTTTTTGACTGCTTCAACTTGACCATTTGCGTGAGGATGCGCCACTGCAGAGAAACTTTTGATGATACCATGGTTCGCACAGAAATCAATGAATGATTGGCTGTGGAACTAGTTGCCATTATCTGAGACTATTTTATACGGTAGTCCGAACCAGCATATTATGTTCTTCACAATAAAGTCTTAAACTTTCTTTGATGTAATGGTTGCGAGTGGTTCGGCTTCAGTCCAGTTAGTAAAGTAATCAACCGCTACCATTGCATACTGCACTCCGCCTTTACCTTTGGGTAATTTTCCGATCAGGTCAATCCCTCAAATGGCAAAAGGGCACGGACTTTGCATCTAGGTTAACTCGTTGGGTGGAGCTCGTGTTATCTTTGAAAATCTCTGGCATTTGTCACACTTCTTAACATAGGCTGTTGAATCTTCAATCATCGTTGGCCAGAATTAACCTTGCCTTAGAATTTTCTTGGATAAGCTCTGCCCGGCAGCATGATTCCCACAAAATCTGTGAACTTCAGATAGGAGTCGTGCATTTTCTTCTTGAGTGACACATCTTAGCAATGCCATCGAGAATCCTCCTCTGTACATAACTCCCTCTATTATGATATACTGTCCAGCTTTCCTTCTCATTTTCTGAGCTTCATTTCGGTTATCGAGGAGTTTCCTAGAGTCGAGGTAGGCATCTATTGGTTTCATCTAGTTTGGGGATGTATCAATCATTTTGATTTCTTCTGTGCCAGTGATACAAGGCTCTTCGAGGAACTAGATAGGAACCAAGTTTGCCTTGTCACTTACATTGCTGCTTGCCAATCAAGCTAATGGGTCTACAGTTGTATTTTCTTCTCTTAGAATTTGTCTGAGACTGTAGCTTTTGAATTGTGTGAGCAGATCATGTATTTTGCTCAGATATGCTATCATCTGACATTTTGATCATTGGAAACAATGTCAAGAAAATGACTCACATCAAGGAATGGCTTGACACTCAATTCGACATGAATGACTTGGGTGAGGCAGCCTATGTTCTTGGTATTCAGATTGTCAGAAACCGAAAGAACAGATCCCTTGCTCTCTCTCAAACAACTAACATTGACAAAGTTCTAGAGAGATTTTCCATGACCAATACCAATGGGGCAAACTTGCCCTCTAGACATGGTATCCGTCTATCTAAGGAACAGTGTCCTACTGATCCTCAAGAGATAGAAGACATGGCAAAAATTCCTTATGCTTCTGCAGTTGGAAGTCTAATGTATGCCATGCTATGCACTAGACCTGACATCTGCTATGCAGTTGGAATCGTGAGCAGGTATCAGTCAAATCCAGGACGGGTACATTGGAATGCTGTTAAGTATATTTTGAAATACTTAAAGAGTACAAGAGATTATGTATTAGTCTACAAGGGTGGTGCTTTAAATCCCTTAGGCTATACAGACTCAGATTTCCAGGGATGTCTTGAAGACAGGAAATCTACATCTGGGATGGTGTTTACTCTTGGGGGTGGAGGAGTGGTTTGGAGAAGTGCTAAACAAACTGCGATTTCGGATTCTACAATGGAGGCAGAATACATAGCTGCGGCTGAAGCAGCTAAAGTGGTTGTCTGGCTTAGGAAGTTCTTCACCAGTCTTGGTGTAGTTTCTGGAATGGAAAAGCCTTTAGTCCTGCTTTGTGATAACACTGGAGCTATAGCCAACAGTAAGGAACCTCGGAGCCACAAGAGAAGTAAGCATATAGAAAGAAAGTATCATATTATCAGAGAATATGTGGCAAGAGGGGATGTACTGGTGGAGAAAGTGGATACGCAGGATAACTTGGCTGATCCATTCACCAAAGTCTTGGCAGTAACTTCATTCGTAAAGCACCGTCAGAATTTAGGATTAATTGAAATGTACTGATTTGTTTTATATTAGTGCAAGTGGGAGTTTGTTGGGTTTTATGCCCTAAATAAAACTCTGTTTCAATGTAATCCAGATTATTCAATATCAATAAAGTAACAGAAGTAATTTTTCATTCACTTGTGTATGTTTTGGTTCACTTAATCAATTGCTTGTCTATTTGATTTATAAATTCATCCAAACCCCTTTTCACATACTTGATCATGTTTATTGTGTTGTCAACACAGTGGAAAATAAACATGACTATGTGAATAAAGTACTCCTAGATTTATCAGAACACTGGGTTTCACTGATATGACAATCTACAACAGAGTTTACTTACATTTGGAGAAATGTTATGTTCTTTCCATAACATAGGTTAAAGTAAAGCTCAGGTTGGATGCATGGAGTATGCATTGGAATGGACCGATATTGAACTTTGAATTAGATTTTGAAACTTACCATAAACATCTATTCAATTCAATATCATAAGTTGATCCTAGATCACATGATCGAAATCCTGATATGGTTAGGCTTAATTTCAAGAGTATTATTCGTGTTCTTTGATTTGTTAGTTAAGCCTAATCTTTAGTCTGGCAATACATATATTTTGGGAACACGGTAGTGCGATTGAGTGGGAGCGCTAACATAAATATGGAATCTATAGCTTCTATCTGGCGAATAGTAAGCAAAGGGTAATTTCCTTCGAGCTTAACCAAACGAGATAAATGATTGAGTACTCATTTCACTTAGTTGAAATATCATTTATACAGGGTTAAGTGTTTTAAGGATAAAATACATTGTAGGGTGTTGCGGTAATTTAGTCCCTTTACAGTGTAAATCATCTATATAGAGGATCATTGATCACATTAGGATTATAACAATGGATAACTAATAATGTGTCTATATGGTGGAACATATAGAGCATTCTATATACTGAGAGTGCAATTCTGAGTTCTATGTGTGGATTCAACGAAGAATTAATAAGTCAGTGAATTTAAGTGGTAAATTCTAGATCTGCTTATTGGAAGCTCGGATATATAGACCCATGGTCCCCTCACTAGTTGAGATGATATTACTTGTAAGACTCATTTAATTGATTTTAATTAATCAATTAAAAATTCTCAAGATAGACTTGTCTATTTGAGAATTTATCACTTATTAAGGGCAAAACAGTAAATAGAGATTTTGAAGGGCATATTTATTAATTAGGAAAGTTTAATTAGTTTCATTAATAATAAAATAAATGACAATATATTATTTGATAATTAATTTTAATTATTAAATAATTAGATTTGACATTTATGTGGTTGAACAAAGGAATTGGCAGTTTTTGACAAAACAGGAAACTATTAGTGTAGGAAAAGGAAAGTTGGAAAAGTGACAAGCCTTGTTTCCACAATGCCTAGGCCGGCCACTTAGCTTCCTTTTCTCTTTGATTTTTTCAATTCCAAATGTCAATCATAGCCCTTGGTGGTCTTCTATAAATAGAAGGCAAAGGCTTCAGAGTTGAACAGAACTGTACAACCTTTTCACAACATTATTCTGACAGAATTTTCTCTCAAAAAATTCTCTCTGAGCTGCCACCCTCTCTCTCTCTCTCTTCCTTCACTGTTTCGAAATGTATAAGTGCTAGAGTAGTGCCCACACACATCAAGTAATACCTCAATCATAGTGAGGAAGGCTGTGTAGAATTCAGAAACAACAAAGAACGACTATCGGGCTCAGATCTTGATTATACTCTGCTACAGAAAGGAATCAAGGGTTAGAGATCTGAGTGGGAGAAGACATATATTCCGCTGCAATCACTGTAAGATTTCTGATACTCTTATGTGTTTAATTTCCTATCGTTTTAGAAGTTCATATTTAGGTTGTTAAATCAACATACTTGTGAGTAGATCTAAGTTCCTGGTAAAATAACTTCCAACAGAAATAACATGTAACACCCTAACTAGCATAGGCGTGTTTACGTGATTTTTAAACGTACTGTGCAGCTCGTTGCTAATCAACGAGGTTTATGGAAATCGTGATTAATTAAAATTTTGCTTATTTAATTAAATACTTATAACATTTCATACAAAATACTTTGGGATCCCATTTACAAAATACTTTACAAAAAAGTTCACTGTCTATTACAAAATACTTGTCGCCCAATGACTAACTACAGAAGCCCTGATGTCCCGAGGATCGTACGCTCCAGTCCTAACCGCCTCGACATGTAGAATCTTCATTGGCTCGTCCTCACGGTTCCTCAGCTTTGGCCTTGCCCTTACCTACACATAGACATAGCACTGTGAGTCGACAGACTCAGTGAGAAAAGCATTAATCATAAAACATACATAAATCATGGGTTATGATCAGACGCCCATACCCCTAACCACAACCCTAATCCCCGTGTCCCACACGGTACTGAGTCTCGAACGTTCGTACGACAGTATTTTTGGCAGAGTAACAGCCTATACTCGGTACACTGGTCATACTCGAGCCGCTAGTCATACTCTAGCCTTACCGATGTGTTACAGTATCAGCCTATACTCGGTACACTAGTCATACTCTAGCTGCTAGTCATACTCTAGCCTTACCGATGTGATACAGTCAAACAGTACAGTACCATCGACCATAATATAAGCCTATACTCGGTACGCTAGTCATACTCTAGCCGTACCGATGTGATATTGTCGGATGGTACGAAGCCAACATACATATCTAATGTAATCTAACAGGCTTCCTAACATGCACGCTAAACATGTAAATACATATGCATACTGTTATACTAATCTTACCTCGATTTCGAATTCAGGTATGCCGGTCAACCTGAGTGGAACGAACTGCTCGGCGAATTACAGGCTCCTAAACCATAATAATCACAACACTGATAAGTGACACGCTAAATCACTTCCCGGGGACTTAAACTAGAAACTAAAAGTTTCCCTATCGATATGAAGCATGACGATACCCTAAACAATACAAAAATGGGAAGAACTAGGGTTTCCAATTTTTCCCCAACCGGTAGAGAGGTTCTACAACCGCATTTCCAGTTCTGGGAGGAACCCAAAACACCAACCGGAATTCTGGTTCCTACAGGCTATACTGAACCGGAATTCCGATTCAGTGCAGGAAACCATAAAAATTTCATATCTCATGCAATTCAACCCCAAAACTTACAAAACTCTCCAGACCTGCTACATACATCCCAAAGAACATATCCAAAGTAATAAAACCAAGCTTTAATCACAAAAACAAGAGTCACCATTGAAGGTTCAAGATTGAGTTCAAAACTCAAAATTTGACTAACCCTTCAAACAACCACTAATTCATGCATAAATCAACTTGTTTCAACATAATTTAACCATAGAGAACATAATTAAACAATAACAACAACTACAACAACAAAAGCTCAATTCACCATTAAAGCACCAAACTTTGAGTTCAAAAACTCAAACTTGGTTAAATCTAACTAACATGCATCAAACTTGCTTTAATTCATTCAATTTGAACATATAAAAACTACAGATAACATCCCATAAACCCAGCAGCAACAACATCAAATTACCAAGCATGCAACTATCCATTTTTCTTGAAAAGATATCAAGAAACTTAAAAGAAGGCTATAAGAATCTTACCAACAATTAGAGATCACTAAATCTTGAGAAAATAGTTTGAATTACCAAAGAAAAGACCAAGATTCTTGCTGCTCAAAGAGGGCCGAAAGAGAGAGAGAGTTTGAGAAAAAAGAATTTTTGCTTTTCTTTGATTTTGTAAAAAGAAGTAAATGCATCCTCTTATTTAATTTTATTAAATTAATATCAGCCAACATAACATAACAGAAAACATAATATGACCAAATATTAAGTCCACAAAAGGACAAAGGCTTATGGGAAAAAATGACTATTTTGCTCGTCCCACACTAAAAGGATAAAAAGGCACTAAAAGGGTATTTTGGGAAATTCTAAATTCCCGACATTCCCAGTGTCTAAATAAACTGCCCCGTTATACTAAAATACTAAATTGTGGTTCTACTGAGCCATACACCGCGTTCCATGTTGACGGGCACCGAAAATGCAAAATTATGAAATTTCACTATATGACATACAATGCATTCAGGATTCAAATATAATAACATAAATAATTATTTAAATATCTATAAATTATTTTCATAATTAAATCTTAATTAACTGCCAATTTCCACATTTAAGCTAAGCGGTCTTTACAACTATCCCCCCTTAAAAGGATTTCGTCCCTGAAATCTAACCTGAACAACTATGGATATTGAGCTCTCATGTCTGATTCTAGCTCCCAGGTGGCTTCCTCCACCTTTCTGTTTCTCCAAAGTACCTTGACAAAAGCTATGGTCTTATTCCGAAGGACTTTATCTTTTCTATCTAGGATCTGTACTGGATGTTCTTCATATGTCATGTCTGGCTGCAGCTCAAGGTTCTCATAACTAAGTATATGAGTAGGGTCTGAAACGTATTTTCTCAACATAGAGACATGGAATACGTTGTGAACTGCTGAAAGAGCTGGAGGCAACGCTAACCGATATGCCACTTGACCAACCTTCTCGAGAATCTCGAAAGGTCTTGTGAACCTAGGGCATAACTTGCCTCTCTTCCCGAAACTGTTGGATATATTTTACCAGGATCTAGATTTACTAACAAGTATGCTTCATTAACATCCTACTATGAATTCTAAAACAATGAAATAAACACATATAAAGTTTAGAAAACCTTACATTGGGTGCAGTAGAATATAATGACTCCTTCCGTTCAGATATCTAGCCCTTGATTCCTTTATGTAGAAGAGCATTATCAATATCTGAACTTGGATCTCTTTCTCTCCTTCCTTTGATGCTGATTCTCCTTCTGGTTGGATGGTTTTCCACAGTCTTACACATTATGATTGAGATACCACTTGATGTGTGTGGGCACTCACTCATACACTCAAGGAATTCGAAATTTAGAGAAGAAAAGAAGAAAGGAGGTGTTTCCGCCATAGAGAATAGATAGAGGCTCAGTTTTCATCTGACAGAATTTCACAAAGTTAAGTGTGAATGAGAGCCATCACTATCTATTTATAGGTAACCACCTAGGTTTAGGTTAGAATTATTTGGCATTAAAATAATGAAAAAATAAATGATAAAACCCTATAAGTGTGGCCGGCCATGGGCCTTGGATAATGGGCCTCACTTATGCAATTTTGCTGTTTTATCATTTCTGCATCTCATTTTCTCAAAAACGCCAATTTTCAAATTCAACCATTTAAATGCCAATTCTATTTATTTAATAACTAAAATTAATTATTAAATAATATTGTCATTTAATTTAATTATTAATTAGACATATAAAGTCTCTTAATTAATAAATAATCCTAGAAACTCTTTTCCTTACAATTTCGCCCTTGCTTAGTGAAAATTCATAAAGTAGACATTGTCTAACTTAGAATTATAATTGATTAATCAAAATCAATTAACTGAGTCTTACAAGCAGTATGGTCTCAACTAGTATGGGGACCATGGGTCTATATATCCGAGCTTCCAATAATCACATCAAGAATTTATATCTTAAATTCACTGACTTATTAATTCTTCGTTGAATCCACGCATAGAACTTATCATTGCACTCTCAGTATATAGAACGCTCTATATGTTACTCGATATTGACACGTCATTAGTTATCCATTGTTATAACCATAATGTGATCAATGATCCTCTATATAGATGATTTACACTGTAAAGGAATTAAATTATCGTAACACCCTACAATGTATTTTATCCTTAAAACAGTTAACCCTGTATAAATGATATTTCAGCTAAGTGAAATGAGATCTCCACCATTTATTTTCGTTTGGTTAAGCTCGAAAGAAATAATCCTTTACTTTCTATTCGCCAGATAGAAGCTATAGATTCCATATTTATGTTAGCGCCCCCACTCAATTGTACTACCGTGTTCCCAAAATGTACGTATCACCCTGACCCAAAAGTAGGCTTAACTAACAAATCAAAGAACACGCATAACACTCTTGAGATTGAACCTAATCATAACAGGATTAAGATCATTTGATCTAGGATCAATAGGTGATATTGAATTGAATAGATATTACGGTAAATTCTAATATATCTAATCAAAGTTCAATATCGGTCCCTTCCAATGTATACTCCATACATTCGATGCTGGTAAACTTTGCTAATGTCCTGGAAAGGACATAACATTATATATGGTGTAAGAATACCTATCGCTGATTATACCATGTCAGTCTAAATCCAGTGTTCTGACAAATCAGGGAATAAACTTTCGAACATATAATTAAGATTATATTCAACTGTGTTGACAACACTATAATCATTAACAAATGTATATAATCTGGACTTAAATAGAATTCATACATTATATACATATAATCATGAAATAAATCATGTGAACCATGCAACATTAAATGTTATTTCTGATCTATATTAATAAGTAAATCTGATTATATTGAAATGAATTTTATTTAGGGCATAAAACCCAACAGAAACGTTTGATCCCCTTCATTGGAGACACCCGTAAAAACACATGGTCCCCTACTTGGAACTCAACATCCCTGCATTTCGGATCTGCATAACTCTTTTGTCTACTCTGAGAGGCAAGCATTCTAGCTTTAATTTTCTCAATTGCCTCATTGGTCCACTGCACTGATTCTGGACCTAGGTATTTTCTCTCCCGTGTCTCATCCCAGTGGATGGGAGACCTACACTTCCTACCGTATAACAACTCATAGGGAGCCATCCCTATCGTACTTTGATAACTGTTGTTGTATGAGAATTCTATCAATGGTAGATATTTACTCCAAGAGCCTTCAAAATCCATAACACAGGCTCGTAACATGTCCTCCAATATCTGAATCGTCCTTTCGTACTGCCCATCTGTCTGAGGATGGAATACTGTACTGAATTTCAGTTTTGTACCCATTGCTCGTTGCAAACTCTGCCAAAACATGGAGGTGAACTTTGGATCTCTATCCAAAACTATAGACTTTGGTACCCCGTGAAGCCTTACTATCTCTGTAACGTACAATTCTGCCAACTGGTCCACTGAGTAGGTTGTTCTAACAGGCAGAAAATGAGTAGACTTCGTGAATCGATCCACCACAACCCAGATGGAGTCGAACAAACCTGTTGTTCTAGGTAACCCAACCACGAAGTCCATCGTGATATCCTCCCACTTCCATTCAGGTAGGGTTAAAGGCTGTAACAACCCTTGTGGTCTCTGATGTTCAGCCTTAATCTGCTGACAGGTTAGGCATCTCGATACGAATTCTACCAAATTCTTCTTCATACTGCTCCACCAGAAGTAAGGTTTAAGATCCTGATACATCTTGGTGGTGCCGGGATGCAAGGAATATGGGGTAGAATGAGCCTCTTCGAAGATTTCATTCCTGAGTTCCACACTATCCAGAACACAAACCCTAGCTTTATACAATAGCATCCCGTTGTCTGACACTGAAAAATCCCTAGCTTGACCAGCTGAAACCTCTTCTCTGATTTTTACTAACTCTGGATCAGTCATCTGAGCGACTTTAATTCTTTCTAACAGATCAGATTGTAGTGTCAAGTTGTGAAGCTTGCCTACCACAAACTCAATGCTAGATCTGACCATGTCCTCTGCTAACTTAGGTGAGATCAGAATCATTCTAGCTATCTGCCCGAGACCTTTCCTGCTCAAGGCATCAGCCACTACATTGGCCTTCCCGGGGTGATAACGAATCTCACAATCGTAATCCTTTACTAACTCCAACCAACGTCTCTGTCTCATATTCAAATCTTTATGAGTAAAGAAGTATTTAAGACTTTTATGGTCGGTGTAAATTTCACACCTTTCTCCATAAAGGTAATGTCGCCAGATCTTCAAAGTAAAAACTACTGTGGCCAATTCTAGGTCATGGGTCGGGTATCGCTGTTCATAATCCTTTAACTGTCGGGAGGCATAAGCGATAACCCGATCGGCTTGCATCAGTACACACCCTAGACCCTATCTTGATGCATCGCAATAAATCACAAACTTTTCATTGTCAGAAGGCAAAGCTAGCACTGAGGCTGTAATCAACCTCTGTTTCAGCTCCTGAAAGCTAGCCTCACATTTGTCTGACCACACAAACCGCTGATTCTTTTTAGTAAGCTCAGTTAAGGGTGTTGAGATCTTAGAAAACCCTTCCACAAACTGACAATAATACCCAGCTAAACCCAAAAAGCTTCTAATTACCGTCACTATCTTCGGTCTAGGCCAATCCCTGACGGATTCTATTTTCCCTGGATCCACCTTAATCCCATCTTTGCTAACAATGTGTCCTAAGAAAGACACCTGAGATAGCCAAAATTTACATTTCTTGAATTTGGCGTAAAGCTTGTGTTCCCGAAGCCGTTGCAGAACCATCCGAAGATGTAACTCATGCTCCTAATCTGATTGAGAGTACACAAGGATGTCGTCGATAAACACAATTACACAGATATCGAGGAAATCCTTGAATCTCTATTAATCAAATCCATAAATGTTGCAGGAGCATTGGTTAGTCCAAATGACATAACCAAAAATTGGTAATGCCCATACCTAGTACGGAAATTCGTCTTCGGAATGTCCTCCTCTCGGATCTTCAACTGATGATAACCCGATCGGAGATCAATCTTGGAGAAGAACGTCTTCCCCTAAAGTTGATGGAAAAGATTGTCGATCCTAGGTAATGGATATTTATTCTTAACTGTTAGCTTGTGTAACTCCCGATAGTCGATGCACATTCTCATAGATCCATTCTTCTTCTTGAAGAATAATACCAGAGCTCCTCAGGGTGACACACTAGGCCGAATAAACCCTATGTCAAGTAACCCTTGAAGCTAAATCGTCAATTCTTTAAGCTCAGCTGGAGCCATTCTATAAGGAGCCTTGGAAAATGGTTCCACTCCGGGTGCCAAATCAATAACAAAACCAATCTCCCACTGAGGTGGTAAACCCGGAAGTTCTTCGGGAAAAACATCTAGAAATTCCCGAACACCCTTGATGTCCTCTGGCCGAATGGTGTCTGGCCGAGTCGTGTCCACCACCACAGCCAGAAACCCTAGACAATCACCACACAACGATTCCCTAGTTCACGGGGTTGAAATCACCGGGATCCGAGATCCCTGAACCGAACCGACAAAAACAAATGGTTCTTCTCTTTCCGGTTGGAAGATTACCATCTTCCTCTTGCAGTCAATACTGACTGAGTATTTAGATAGGATATCCATTCCCAGAATAATATCAAAATCTACTAAGCTCATCTCTATTAGGTTAGCACTTAACTCCCTACCGTCAATTCTAATCGGCATAGACCTAATCCACCATTTGGAGATAACTAACTCTCCGCCAGGTAAAAGGGTTGCAAACCTTGATTCATATCTATCATGCGGTCTATCAAATTTACTAAAGATTCTGGCTGCCACATAAGAATGTGTGGCCCCAGAATCAAACAATACGGAGTAAAAAGAGTTGTTAACTGAGAGCTGACCTGTCACCACTTAAGGGCTGGCTTCTGCATCAGCCTAAGTAATGGCGAAAAACCTAGCTGGAGTGGGTCTCGTCGGAGGCCTTGGTGCTTCTGCTCTTAGTTGAGAAGCACCCTTGCCCTCTACACTCACCCAGATCGTGCCTTTTACAACTGGGGCACTCTGGTTAGGTATATCGGGCCTCAGAACTACCCTGACGACTGCCTCGATTCTGGTTCCCTCAAAACCTCTTGTTCTGATCCGAGCCACTGGTTGCAATGGATGCCCTCCTTTTCTGATCTATGGCCGAGCCACTACCTCCCTTGCTAAAGCCTAATGCAGGAGGGGTAGGAGCCCCGCCACCCACTGGAGTCCTAGCTGACTCAGTCATGCACCGAACTGCGCCCTCAGCTCGCAGTGCTTTTTCCACCATCTCAGCATAGGTGGTTTTGTTGTCTGTAGTAATCATCAGGTCATGTCTAATCTTCACATTTAGTCCATCAAGGTATTTTTCCTTCTTACTGAAATCGGTTGGCACTATTCCCGAGGCCAACCTCGCCAACCGATCAAACTGCGTTGTATACTCAGTAACGCTCATGTTCTCCCTCTGGGTGAGGTGAGTAAATTCTTTTCTCTTGGCACTTCTAACGGCCTCATTATAGTACTTAACAATGAAAAGTTCCTAGAACTTTTCCCAGGTCATCGTGGTGACATTGTGTATCATAGACACCATGTCCCACCACACCAATGCGTCCTCTTGAAACTGAAAAGTGGCACACACCACTCTGTCATTCCCGGTGACACCCATAAAATTCAAAATCTTGTTGATCACAGTTAGCCACTGCTCGGCTTTCATGACATACGGACCTCGCAGAAAAACCGAAGGTGCCTGCTTGCGGAACCCTTCATACAGAGGTTCCATTCTATTTACCGCTACCACTGGTTCAGCCTGGACAACAGGGGTAGGTGCCACTGGAACTTCTGGAACAGGCACTGCAGGAGCACCCTGCTGTCTCAATCCCTGGATCTCATTATCTTGTTCCTCAATTCTGGCTTACATTTCTGCAAACCTATTTTCCCAATTCTGGGCTTCTTGAGTGGCTTGGGCAGCCTGTAGCAGGTTAGCATCACCCCGACCACGAGCCCTGCTCTGGGAGCTCTACCTCAGCCCCGAGCATTTAGGGGAAACTGAGCTCCCTGACCTTCATTCGACCCGACTGAATTGCCCTGACTCCAGGTATTTCGCCTGGCGTCCATCTAGTCTGAACAGCCTGCGCAACCAAGAGTTGGCATATCAGATCATGATCAACGAGCTTACTAATGCCGCTTAATTTGGAAATGAAAAACATGCGCCTATTCTACTATCAGGCTACTAACATGCTTCCTAACAGGCTTTTCTTAATTCATAATAATTAAAATAAGCTACTAAAGCAATAAAAGCTTACTGAACCGTAGAACGAGCTAACTGCTGATGATGATTGTACATGTCGTGACGATCTTCGAAAGACAACCTGGCGGCTCTGATACCAAATTGTAACACCCTAACTAGCATAGGCGTGGTTACGTGATTTTTAAACGTATTGTGCAGCTCGTTGCTAATCAACGAGGTTTATGGAAATCGTGATTAATTAAAATTTTGCTAATTTAATTAAATACTTATAACATTTCATACAAAATACTTTGGGATCCCATTTACAAAATACTTTACAAAAAAGTTCACTGTCTATTACAAAATACTTGACGCCCAGCGACTAACTACAGAAGTCGTGATGTCCCAAGGATCGTACGCTCCACGCCTAACCACCCCAACATGTACAATCTTCATTGCCTCGTCCTCACGGTTCATCAGCTTTGGCCTTGCCCTTACCTACACATAGACATAGCACTGTGAGTCGACAGACTCAGTAAGAAAAGCATCAATCATAAAACATACATAAATCCCAGGTTATGATCAGACGCCCATACCCTTGACCACAACCCTAATCCCCGTGTCCCACACGGTACTGAGTCTCGAACGTTCGTACGATGATACTTTTGGCAAAGTAACAACATATACTTGGTACACTGGTCATACTCATGCCGCTAGTCATACTCTAGCCTTACCAATGTGTTACAATATCAGCCTATACTCGGTACACTAGTCATACTCTAGCTGCTAGTCATACTCTAGCCTTACCGATGTGATACAGTCAAACAGTACAGTACCATCGACAATAATATCAGCCTATACTCGGTACACTAGTCATACTCTAGCCGTACCGATGTGATATTGTCAGATGGTACGAAGCCAACATACATATCTAATGTAATTTATCTAGCCAGCTTCCTAACATGCACGCTAAACATGTAAATACATATGCATACTATTATACTAATCTTACCTCGATTCCGAATTCAGGTGTGTCACTCAACCTGTGTGGAACGAACTGCTCTGCGAATTACAGGCTCCTAAACCATAATAGTCACAACACTGATAAGTGACACGCTAAATCACTTCCTGGGTACTTAAACTAGAAACTAAAAGTTTCTCCATCGATAGAAAGCATGGTAATACCCTAAACAACACAAAAATGGGAAGAACTAGGGTTCCCAATTTTTCCCCAACCAGTAGACCGGTTCTACAACCGAAATTTTGGTTCTGGGTGGAACCCAGAACACCAACGGGAATTCCGATTCCTACAGGCTATACTGAACCGGAATTCTTGTTCAGTGCCGAAAACTATAAAAATTTCATATCTCATGCAATTCAACCCCGAAACTTACAAGACTCTCCAGACCTGCTATTGTTGGGTTTTGTGCCCTAAATAAAATCCTTTACAATCTTATTAGTTATCAATATAAGAAATTTGAAGTGATTTATGTTTGCATGAATTTTACATGCTAATGGTTTAATATGTTCATTACATTTACACACAAAATCAGTTAAGTCCAGATCATATGTTTATTCACAATTACAGTATCGTCAACACAGTGGAATGTGATTGTGATCATATGAATCAAAAGACTAAGTCCCTGTTTCATCAGTGTTTTGAATTTACACTAATGGGATAATCAGCGATGATGTGTACTTACACTTGGAGTAAGTGTTATGTTCTTTCAAGGACATTAGTAAAGTATACTAGTTTCGAATGTATGGAGTATACATTGGACTGGACCGATATTACAACTTAGTTAAGATATTATAAACTTACCGTCATATCTTTCTAAGTCAATATCAATAGTTGATCTTAAGATTAAAAGAATCTAAATCCTGATATGTTTAGGCTCAACTCAGGAGTACTATTCATGTTCTTTGATTTATTAGTTAAGCATACTTTTGGGTCAGGGTGATACGTATATTTTGGGAACATGATAGTATGATTGAGTAGGAGTGCTGAACATAAATATGGAATCTATAGCTTCTACTGGTGTATAGAAGTCAAGTCATGATTCCCTTCGAGCTTAGCTAAATAGAAGTAAATGGATGAGCTCTTGTTTAAGTGACTAATTCTTAGATCACTAAACATCATTTACAGGTAGCTAAGTATTTTAAGGGGCAAAATACGTTGAGGGGTGAGAACGGTAAAAGTATCCCATCTCGATGTATGTAACACCCTAACTAGCATAGGCGTATTACGTGATTTTTAAACATGCTGTGCAGCTCGTTGCTAATCAACGAGGTTTATGGAAAAACGTGATTAATTAAAATTTTTCTTTTAAATTAAACTTGTAAAAATATAATTACAAAAAGACTCGGGATCTCGATTACAAAATCATTTACAAAAGATATAACTGATTAACTGATACATAAAATAAATGTCGTCTAACGACCAGTGACAAAATCAGCCTCGCTGTCCCGATGATCGTACGCTCCAGGCCTAACCGCCCCGACATGTACAATCTTCATAAGCTCGCTCACGGTCCATCGGCTTTAGCCTTGCCTTTACCTACACATAAACGTAGAACTGTGAGTCGACAGACTCAGTAAGAAAAGCATAATAATACTCATACATAATTCTAACTGCCGTGTCCAACACGATACTGAGTCCCGCTACTGCCGTGTCCAACACGATACTGAGCCACTACTGCCATGTCCAACATGGTACTGAGTTCTGAACGTTCATAGGGACGGTACTATTGACACGTAACAGCCTGATCGGTCGAACCGGTCATACTCCATTCTTGGTCATACTCCGGCTGTACCGATGTGTTACTATATCCTCCTGATCGGTCGAACCGGTCATACTCCGGCTGCTGGTCATACTCCAGCCTGTAACGACGGGATACGTCAATAGTACGGAACCACCAACCAAGTGTCAGCCTGATCGGTCTAACCGGTCATACTCCGGCTGCTGGTCATTCTCCAACCTGTACCGACGTGACAGGGTTGGATGGTTCGAAGCCAACATACATAACTAATGTAATCTAATAGGCTTCCTACATGCATGCTAAACATGTAATCTACATATGCATACTGTTATACTAATCTTACCTGGATTCCGAATTCAGGTGTGCCGGTCAACCTGACTGGAACTTTAGCTGAGCGGCGGATTACAGGCTCCTAAACCATAAAAATCACAACGCTATAAGTGACACGCTAAATCACTTCCCGGGGACTAAAACTAGGAACTAAAAGATTCTTTATCGATAAAAAGCATGGCAATACCCCCTAAAACATAAAAACGAGGAAAACTAGGGTTTTTGAAAATTCCCCAACCGGTAGACCGGTTGCCCAACCGGAATTCCGGTTCTGGGAAATTCAGGACCCCCATCCGGAATTCCGGATGCACAACCGGAATTCCGGTTCCTCGCAGGCAGCAACAATCAAATTTTCATATCTCAACCAATTCAACCCCAAATTGATTCAAACTTTCCAGACCTGTTCTATACCTTCCCTAGAACATATCCAAGGCATCAAAACAACCCAGAAACCTCAAACACGAAAAATGCCATTGGAGCTCAAGCTTTGAGTTCTAAACTCAAACTTGAGCAAAACCACCTAATCATGCATTCCACTAGCTTAATTCTACTTAATCAAGCTTATCTAAGCCTCTGAAAACAATTAAAAACCATAACAACAACACAGCAACAGATTCACAACATTTTCACCAAAATTTATATTTTTGAGCTAGAAAATTCAAACTTGAAACAAGGTAGCCTACATGCATTTCTAACAGCTTAATTCACCTCAATTTAACATGCTTACACCCCAGAAATTAACAACAAAACACAGCAGCAAGAACTTCAATTTAACAAGCATGCATTTCATCAAATTTTCATAAAATTCAAGAAAACACAAAGGGAAAGTTCTAAGAGATCAAACCTTGATTAGATTACACAAAAAGAGGATGAAAATCACAAGATTGAGCAGGAAAAATCCCAGCCCTAGCAGCAAAGCCTTGGCCGAAAAGAGAGAGAGAGCTTTGAGTGTTTTTTTTTTTTTTGAAAATTCTATTTTTCTTTTCTAAGTGTAAATTGAGAGAAAAAGGGTTTTAAGGCATATAACACATTATTTCAGCCAAGTAAACATTAAATAAATATTTAATTTTCATTTAATAAACTCACATAAGACAAAACACTAATGGGGCAAAAAGACCATTTTGCCCCTCCACCTTAAAACCACATAAATCATACTAAAGGGGTATTTTTGGGAAATTCTAAATTCCCGGCCATTCCCGACATTCCCAATGTCTAATAAACTTTCCCAAACTAATAACATGCTAAGTTGTGATTTCTACTGAGCCAAACGCCGAGTTCCAAAATACCGGGCACCGGAAATGCAAAATATGAAAACTACTGAATAACATAACCATGCATTTCTGAATTCCATAAATAACAGTATAATAAATTATTTAAATAGCTATAAATAATTTCATAATTAACTGATAATTTCCAAATTAACTAAGCGGGCTTTACAACTATCCCCCCCTTAAAAGGATTTCGTCCCTGAAATCTAACGTGAATAACTCTGGATATTGAGCTCTCATATCTGACTCTAGCTCCCAAGTGGCTTCCTCCACCTTGCTGTTTCTCCAGAGAACCTTGACCAATGCTATGGTCTTATTCTGAAGGACTTTATCCTTTCTATCCAGGATCTGCACTGGCTGTTCCTCATAAGTCATGTCTGGCTGTAGCTCAAGACCCTCATAACTGAGTATATGAGAGGGATCTGAAACGTATTTTCTCAACATCGAGACATGGAATACGTTGGAACTCAACATCTCTACGTTTCGAATCTGCGTAACTCTTCTGTCTGCTCTGTGAGGCAAGCATTCTAGCTTTTATCTTCTCTATAGCCTCATTGGTCCGCTGCACTGACTCTGGACCTAGGTATTTTCTCTCCCCTGTCTCATCCCAGTTGATAGGGGATCTACATTTCCTACCGTATAACAGTTCATAGGGAGCCATCCCTATCGTACTCTGATAACTGTTGTTGTACGAAAATTCTATCAACGGTATACTTATTCCATGAGCCTTCAAAGTCCATAACACAGGCTCTCAACATGTCCTCCAATATCTGAATTGTTCTTTCGGACTGACCATCTGTCTTAGGATGGAATGCTATACTAAATTTCAGCTTTGTACCCATTGCCCGTTGCAAACTTTGCCAAAATTTGGAGGTGAACTTCGGATCCCTGTCCGAAACTATAGACTTCGGTACCCCATGAAGTCTTACTATCTCTCTGACATACAGTTCTGCCAATTGATCCACTGAAAATGTTGTTCTAACCGGCAGAAAATGAGCAGATTTCGTAAATCGATCCACCACTACCCAGATGGAATCAAATAAACCCGTGGTCCTAGGTAACCCGACCACAAAATCCATCGTGATATCTTTCCATTTCCATTCTGGTAGGGTTAAAGGCTGCAACAACCCTGCTGGTCTCTGATGTTCAGCCTTAATCTGTTGACAAGTGAGGCATCTCGAAATGAATTCTACCAAATTCTTCTTCATACCGCTCCACCAGAAGTACGGTTTCAAATCTTGGTACATCTTAGTGGTGCCGGGATGCAGAGAATACGGGGTAGAATGAGCCTCCTCAAAGATCTCATTTCTAAGTTCCACACTTTTCGGAACACAAACCCTGGCTTTATACAAAAGCATCCCACTATCTGACACTGAAAAGTCCTTGGCTTGACCAGCCAACACTTCGTCTCGAGCCTTTACTAACTCTGGATCTGTCATCTGAGCGACTTTTATTCTTTCCAACAGATCAGATTGAAGCGTTAAGTTGTGAAGCAGACCTACCACAAACTCAATGCTGGATCTAAGCATATCCTTTGCTAGCTGAGGTGAGATCTGAACCATACTAGCTACTTGCCCGAGACCCTTTCTGCTCAGGGCATCGGCCACAACATTGGCTTTTCTGGGGTGATAGAGGATCTCACAATCGTAATCCTTCACTAATTCCAACCAACGCCTTTGTCTCATATTCAAATCCCTCTGAATAAAGAAATACTTGAGACTTTTATGGTCGGTATAGATCTCACACTTCTCCCCGTAAAGGTAATGCCGCCAAATCTTCAATGCGAAAACCACTGCGGCCAACTCTAGATCATGAGTCGGGTATCGCTGTTCATAATCCTTTAACTGACGGGAGGCATAAGCGATGACCCGATCGGCTTGCATCAATACACTCCCCAAACCCTGTTTGGATGCGTCACCGTAAACTACGAACTTCTCCTTGTCCGAAGGCAAAGCTAGTACTGGAGCGGTAATCAACCTCTGTTTTAGCTCCTGAAAACTGGCTTCGCAGTTGTCTGACCAAATAAATCTCTGATTCTTCTTTGTAAGCTCGGTTAGGGGCATTGAAATTTTAGAGAACCCTTCGACGAACCTACGGTAGTACCCAGCTAAACCCAAGAAGCTTCTAATCTCTGTCACTGTCTTCGGTCTCGGCCAATCCCTGACGGATTCAATCTTCCCGGGATCCACCTTGATCCCATCTTTGCTCACAATGTGCCCTAGGAAGGACACCTGAGATAACCAGATCTCACATTTCTTGAACTTGGCATAAAGCATATGTTCTCGAAGCCGTTACAGTACCATCTGAAGATGTAACTCATGCTCCTCTTCTGATTGAGAGTACACGAGGATGTCGTCGATAAACACAATCACACAGATATCGAGGAAATCCTTGAATACTCTATTCATCAGGTCCATGAATGCTACAGGAGTGTTGGTTAGTCCGAATGACATAACCAGAAACTCGTAATGTCCATACCTAGTGCGGAAAGCCGTCTTCGGAATGTCCTCCTCTCGGATTCTCAACGGATGATAACCCGAACGAAGATCAATCTTAGAAAAGACCGTCTTCCCCTGAAGCTGATCGAGCAAATCATCGATCCTAGGTAATGGATATTTATTCTTCACCGTCAGCTTGTTCAATTCCCTGTAGTCAATGCACATTCTCATAGATCCATCTTTCTTCTTGACGAATAAAATCGGGGCTCCCCAGGGTGACACACTGGGCCGAATAAACCCTATGTCAAGCAACCCTTGGAGCTGAATCTTTCATTCCTCAGGTTCAGTTGGAGCCATCCTATACGGGGCTTTGGAAACCGGTTCCACCCCTGGTGCCAAGTCAATCACGAAATCAATCTCCCGCTGAGGTGGTAACCCTGGAAGTTCTTCGGGAAAAACATCCAAAAATTCCCGAACCACCCTGATGTCCTCTGGCCGAATGGTATCTGGCCGAGTGGTGTCCACCACCACGGCCAGAAACCCTAAGCAACCGCCGTGCAACAATTCTCTAGCTGACATAGCCGAGATCACTGGGATCCGAGATCCCTGAACTGAACCAGCAAACACAAATGGTTCCTCACTTTCCGGTTGGAAGACCACCATCTTCCTTTTACAATCGATGCTCGCCGAATATTTAGATAGGAAATCCATTCCTAAAATAATGTCGAAGTCTACTAAACTCATCTCTATCAAGTCAGCACTTAACTCTCTACCATCTATCCTGATCGGCATAAACCTAATCCACCTATTGGAGATAACCAATTCTCCGCCAGGTAAAAGGGTTCCAAACCCTGATTCATATCTATCATACGATCTTTCCAATTTTCTAAAGACTCTGCCTGGCACACAAGACAACCTTGACCTAAACACTCACCCAGAGGATGCCTCTTACTAATGAGACACTTCAGTAGGAAAAATGGGTCTTAACACTACCCTGACGACCACCTTGTTTCTGGTTCCCTCGGAACCTCTTGTTCTGCCTCGAGCCCCCGGATGCAGTGGATGATTTCCTCCTCCAGTCCATGGCCGAACCACTACCTCCCCTGCTAAAACCTGACGCAGGAGGGGTAGGAGCCCCGCCACATTCCGGAGTCCTAACTGATTCCACATACATTTAACTGCGCCCTCAGCTCACCATGCTTTCTCCGCCATCTCAGCATAGATGGTCTTATCGTCGGTAGTGATCATAAGGTCATACTTGATCTTCATATCAAGTCCATCAAGATATTTTTCTTTCTTACTCAAATCGGTTGGCACGAATCCCGAGGCTAACCTCGCCAACCGGTTGAACTGAGTAATATATTCCGTCATGCTCATATTCTCTTGCTGGGTCAGGTGGGCGAACCCTTTCCTCTTGGCACTTCTGACCGCCTCGTTATAATATTTAGCGCCGAAAAGTTCCTAGAACTTTTCCCAGGTCATAGTGATGACGTCATGGATCTGAGACACCATGTCCCACCAGACCAGAGCGTCCACTTGAAACTGGAAAGTGGCACACACCACTCTGTCATTACCGGTGACACCCATGAAGTTCAGGTTCTTGGTAATCACCGTCAGCCACTGCTCGGCTTTCATCACGTCCGGACCTCCCAGGAAAACCGGAGGTGCTTGCTTCCAGAACCGTTCATACAGGGGTTCCAATCTATTAGCCGCCACCACTATCTCGGCCTAGGCAGCAGGGGCAGGTGCCACTGGAACTACAGGCACTGCAACTACGGGAGCACCCTGCTGTCTCAACCTCTGAATCTCGAGGTCTTGCTCTTTCAATCCGGGCTTGCATTTCAGCAAACCTAACTTCCCAATTCTGGGCTTCCTGATTGACTTGGGCAGCCTGCGGCGAGTTAACATCACTCCAACCGCGAACCCTGCCCCTGGGACCTCTACCTCGGCCCATAACACTTGAGCGGAATTGAGCTCCTCGACCTTGATCTGACCCGACTGAGATGCCCTGACTCCTAATATTTCGTCTGGCGTCCATCTAGTCTGAACCGCCCCGAAATCCCGAGTTGGCACTTCAGGTCACGATCATTGAGAGCTTACTAATACCGCTTAATTTGGAAATTAAAAACGAAACATGCGCCTATTCTACTATGAGGCTACTAACATGCTTCCTAACAGGCTTTTCTTTTTCATAACTGAATAAAATAAACTACTAAAGCAATAAAGGCTTACTGAACCGTGAACCGAGCTAACTGCTGATGATGATTGTACATGTCGTGACGATCTTCGGAAGACAACCTGGCGGCTCTGATACTAAATTGTAACACCCTAACTAGCATAGGCGTATTACGTGATTTTTAAACATGCTGTGCAGCTCGTTGCTAATCAACGAGGTTTATGGAAAAACGTGATTAATTAAAATTTTTCTTTTAAATTAAACTTGTAAAAATATAATTACGAAAAGACTCGGGATCCCGATTACAAAATCATTTACAAAAGATTTAACTGATTAACTGATACATAAAATAAATGTCGTCTAACGACCAGTGACAAAATCAGCCTCGCTGTCCCGATGATCGTACGCTCCAGGCCTAACCGCCCCGATATGTACAATCTTCATAAGCTCGCTCACGGTCCATCAACTTTAGCCTTGCCTTTACCTACACATAAACGTAGAACTGTGAGTCGACAGACTCAGTAAGAAAAGCATAATAATACTCATACATAATTCTAACTGCTCTGTCCAACACGATACTGAGTCCCGCTACTGCCGTGTCCAACACGATACTGAGCCACTACTGCCATGTCCAACATGGTACTGAGTTCTGAACGTTCATAGGGACAGTACTATTGACACGTAACAGCCTGATCGGTCGAACCGGTCATACTCCGGCTGCTGGTCATACTCCAGCCTGTACCGACGTGTTACTATATCCTCCTGATCGGTTGAACCGGTCATACTCCGCCGCTGGTCATACTCCAGCTGTACCGACGGATACGTCAATAGTACGGAACCACCAACAAAGTGTCGGCTGATCGGTCAAGCCGGTCATACTCATTTCTTGGTCATACTCCAGCCTGTACCGACGTGACAGGGTTGGATGGTTCGAAGCCAACATACATAACTAATGTAATCTAATAGGCTTCCTACATGCATGCTAAGCATGTAATCTACATATGCATATTGTTATACTAATCTTACCTGGATTCCGAATTCAGGTGTGCCGGTCAACCTGACTGGAACTTTAGCTGAGCGGCGGATTACAGGCTCCTAAACCATAAAAATCACAACGCTATAAGTGACACGCTAAATCACTTCCCGGGGACTAAAACTAGGAACTAAAAGTTTCCCTATCGATAAAAAGCATGGGAATACCCCCTAAAACATAAAAACGAGGAAAACTAGGGTTTCTGAAAATTCCCCAACCGGTAGACCGGTTGCCCAACCGGAATTCCGGTTCTGGGAAATTCAGGACCCCCATCCGGAATTCCGGTTCCTCGCAGGCAGCAACAATCAAATTTTCATATCTCAACCAATTCAACCCCAAATTGATTCAAACTTTCCAGACCTGTTCTATACCTTCCCTAGAACATATCCAAGGCATCAAAACAACCCAGAAACCTCAAACACGAAAAATGCCATTGGAGCTCAAGCTTTGAGTTCTAAACTCAAACTTGAGCAAAACCACCTAATCATGCATTCCACTAGCTTAATTCTACTTAATCAAGCTTATCTAAGCCTCTGAAAACAATTAAAAACCATAACAACAACACAGCAACAGATTCACAACATTTTCACCAAAATTTATATTTTTGAGCTAGAAAATTCAAACTTGAAACAAGGTAGCCTACATGCATTTCTAACAGCTTAATTCACCTCAATTTAACATGCTTACACCCCAGAAATTAACAACAAAACACAGTAGCAAGAACTTCAATTTAACAAGCATGCATTTCATCAAATTTTCATAAAATTCAAGAAAACACAAAGGGAAAGTTCTAAGAGATCAAACCTTGATTAGATTACACAAAAAGAGGATGAAAATCACAAGATTGAGCAGGTAAAATCCCAGCCCTAGCAGCCAAGCCTTGGCCGAAAAGAGAGAGAGAGCTTTGAGTGTTTTTTTTTTTTTGAAAAATCTATTTTTCTTTTCTAAGTGTAAATTGAGAGAAAAAGGGTTTTAAGGCATATAACACATTATTTCAGCCAAGTAAACATTAAATAAATATTTAATTTTCATTTAATAAACTCACATAAGACAAAACACTAATGGGGCAAAAAGACCATTTTGCCCCTCCACCTTAAAACCACATAAATCATACTAAAGGGGTATTTTTGGGAAATTCTAAATTCCCGGCCATTCCCGACATTCCCAATGTCTAATAAACTTTCCCAAACTAATAACATGCTATGTTGTGATTTCTACTGAGCCAAATGCCGAGTTCCAAAATACCGGGCACCGGAAATGCAAAATATGAAAACTACTGAATAACATAACCATGCATTTCTGAATTCCATAAATAACAGTATAATAAATTATTTAAATAGCTATAAATAATTTCATAATTAATTGATAATTTCCAAATTAACTAAGCGGGCTTTCCAATGTAAATCATCTATATAGAGGATCTTTGATCACAATAAGATTATAACAATGGTTAAATGAGATAGCATATCTATATCGTGGAACATATATTATGCTCTATATAAGTCTGAGAGTGCAATTCTAAGTTCTAAGAGTAGATTCAACGAAGAGTTAATAAGTAGGAATTTACCTAGTAAATTCGGTTCACTTATTGGAAGCTCAGCATATAGATCCATTGTAACACCCTAACTAACATAGGCGTATTACGTGATTTTTAAACATACTGTGCAGCTCGTTGCTAATCAACGAGGTTTATGGAAAAACGTGATTAATTAAAATTTTTGCTTTTTAATTAAACTTATAAAATAATATTACAAAAGACTCGGGATCCCGATTATAAAATCATTTACAAAAAGATTTAACTGTTTAACTGATACATAAAATAAATGTCGTCTAACGACCAGTTACAAAAATCAGCCTCGCTGTCCCGATGATCGTACGCTCCAGGCCTAACCGCCCCGACATGTACGATCTTCACAAGCTCGCTCACGGCCCATCAGCTTTAGCCTTGCCTTTACCTACACATAAACGTAAAACTGTGAGTCGACAGACTCAGTAAGAAAAGCATAATAATACTCAAACATAATCCCGGTTATGATTAGACGCCCATACCCCTGATCATAACCCTAACTGTCGTGTCCAACACGATACTGAGTCCCGCTACTGCCGTGTCCAACACGGTACTGAGCCACTACTGCCATGTCCAACATGGTACTGAGTTTTGAACGTTCATAGGGATGGTACTATTGACAAGTATCCTCCTGATCGGTCGAACCGGTCATACTCCGGCTGCTGGTCATACTCCAGCCTGTACCGACGGGATAGGTCAATAGTACAGAACCACCAACCAAATGTCAGCCTGATCGGTCGAACCGGTCATACTCCGGCTGCTGGTCATACTCCAGCCTTTACCGACGTGACAAGGTTGGATTGTTAGAAGCCAACATACATAACTAATGTAATCTAACAGGCTTCCTACATGCACGCTAAACATGTAATTTACTTATGCATACTGTTATACTAATCTTACCTGGATTCCGAATTCAGGTGTGCCGGTCAACCTGAGTGGAACTAACAGCTCGGCGGATTACAGGCTCCTAAACCGTAAAAATCACAATACCGGTAAGTGACACGCTAAATCACAACGGGGACAAAGGTTTTAAAACCAAACTTAACCTACTGTAACTTAATACAAAAATACCCCCAAACTAGTAGAGAACAAACTGTCCGAAAACCCGAAACTAGCACGAAACGGCAAGTTGAGAAAAACCGGTTTCTCACCCTGCTGCAAAATCCGGGTAACCGGTTTTACACGGTTAGCCGGTTTTACCCAGAAAAACCTCAAAATTCAATTCTCCAACCAAAACGTTTCCAAACTCAACCAAACTTTCCAGACCTGCTAATTAGACCCTAATAAACATTTTCCAAGCATTAAAACAACCCAGAAACCACAAATACAAAAAATGCCATTGGAGCTCAAGCTTTGAGTTCTAAACTCAAACTTGAGCAAAACCACCTACCATGCATTCAAACCAACTTAATTCTACTTAATCAAGCTTAACTAAGCCTCAGAAAACAATTAAAAACAATAACAACAACACAGAAATAGATTCACAACATTTTCACCAAAAATCATATTTTTGAGCTAGAAATTCCAAACTTGAAACAAGGTACTATACATGCATTTCTAACAGCTTAATTCACCTCAAATTAACATGCTTACACCACAGAAATTAATAATAAAGCACATCAATAACAACAGCCACAAAAAGCATGCATTTACTCAACTTTTCACCATTTTTATTCAAGAAAATGAAGGAGGAAAATTAAGAAACACCTACCACAATCAAGAGTTCCCAAAGTTATGATGAATCTAGCTTGAAATTTGATGAAAAACCCAGCCTTTGAATCACATGCACCAAGCCGAAAAAGAGAAGGAAAAGAGAGAGGTTTTCCTATTTTCTAAGTTTGTGATTTTTTTGATAAAATGAGAAAATGAAATAAACTAACATGCATCATTCATTTCAGCCAAGTTTTATTAAAATAAACCTTTATTTTCAAATAATCAAGTCACTAAAAGACAAAAAGTCATTGGGGCAAAAAGACCATTTTGCCCCTCCACACTAAAATCACATAAAAATCACTAAAGGGGTATTTTTGGGAAATTCTAACTTCCCGGCCATTCCCGACATTCCCAATATCTAATAAACCGCCCCAAACTAATAACATGCTAAGTTGTGATTTCTACTAAGCCAAACGCCGAGTTCCAAAATACCGGGCACCGGAAATGCAAAATATGAAAACTACTGAATAACATAACCATGCATTTCTGAATTCCATAAATAACAGTATAATAAATTATTTAAATAGCTATAAATAAATTCATAATTAATCATGATTAACTGCTAATTTCCAAATTAATTAAGCGGGCTTTACAACTATTCCCCCCTTAAAAGGATTTCGTCCCCGAAATCTAACCTGAATAATTCTGGATATTGAGCTCTCATATCTGACTCTAGCTCCCAGGTGGCTTCTTCCACCTTACTGTTTCTCCAGAGAACCTTGACCAATGCTATGGTCTTATTCCGAAGGACTTTATCCTTTTTATCCAGGATCTGCACTGGCTGTTCCTCATAAGTCATGTCTGGCTGTAGCTCAAGACTCTCATAACTGAGTACATGAGAGGGATCTGAAACGTATTTTCTCAACATCGAGACATGGAATACGTTGTGAACTGCTGATAAGGCTGGAGGCAATGCTAACCGATATGCCACTTGACCTATCTTCTTGAGAATCTCGAAAGGTCCTGTAAATCTAGGGCATAACTTGCCTCTTTTCCCGAAACGTTTAATCCCCTTCATCGGAGATACCCGTAAAAACACATGGTCCCCTACTTGGAACTCAACATCTCTGCGTTTCGGATCTGCGTAACTCTTCTGTCTGCTCTGTGAGGCAAGCATTCTAGCTTTTACCTTCTCTATTGCCTCATTGGTCCGCTGCACTGATTCTGAACCTAGGTATTTTCTCTCCCCTGTCTCATCCCAGTGGATAGGGGATCTACATTTCCTACCATATAACAGTTCATAGGGAGCCATCCCTATCGTACTCTGATAACTGTTGTTGTAAGAAAATTCTATCAACGGTAGATACTTATTCCATGAGCCTTCAAAGTCCATAACACAGGCTCTCAACATGTCCTCCAATATCTGAATTGTCCTTTCGGACTGACCATCTGTCTGAGGATGGAATGCTGTACTAAATTTCAACTTTGTACCCATTGCGCGTTGCAAACTTTGCCAAAATTTGGAGGTGAACTTCGGATCCCTGTCCGAAACTATAGACTTCGGTACTCCGTGAAGTCTCACAATCTCTCTAACATACAATTCTGCCAACTGATCCACTGTAAATGTTGTTCTAACCGGCAGAAAATTAGCAGATTTCGTAAATCGATCCACCACTACCCAAATGGAATCAAATAAACCCGTGGTCCTAGGTAACCCGACAACAAAATCCATCGTGATATCTTCCCATTTCCATTCTGGTAGGGTTAGAGGCTGCAACAACCCTGCTGGTCTCTGATGTTCAGCCTTAATCTGCTGACAAGTGAGGCATCTCGATACGAATTCTACTAAATTCTTCTTCATACCGCTCCACCAGAAGTACGGTTTCAAATCTTGGTACATCTTAGTGGTGCCGGGATGCAGAGAATACGGGGTAGAATGAGCCTCCTCAAAGATCTCATTTCTAAGTTCCACACTATTCGGAACACAAACCCTGGCTTTATACAAAAGCATCCCACTGTCTGACACTGAAAAATCCTTGGCTTGACCAGCCAATACCTCATCTCGGACTTTTACTAACTCTGGATCCGTCATCTGAGCGATTTTTATTCTTTCCAACAGATCAGATTGCAGCGTTAAGTTGTGAAGCTGACCTACCACAAACTCGATGCTAGATCTAACCATATCCTCTGCTAGCTGAGGTGAGATCTGAACCATACTAGCTACTTGCGCGGGACCCTTTCTGCTCAGGGCATCGGCCACTACATTGGATTTTCCGGGGTGATAGAGGATCTCACAATCGTAATCTTTCACTAATTCCAACCAACGTCTCTGTCTCATGTTCAAATCCTTCTGAGTAAAGAAATATTTGAGACTTTTCTGGTCGGTATAGATCTCACCCCTTAAAGGTAATGTCGCCAAATCTTCAATGCAAAAACCACTGCGGCCAATTCTAGATCATGAGTCGGGTATCGCTGTTCATAATCCTTTAACTGACGGGAGGCATAAGCGATGACCCGATCGGCTTGCATCAATACACACCCCAAACCCTGTTTGGATGCGTCGCAATATACTACGAACTTCTCCTTGTCCGAAGGTCAAGCTAGTACTGGAGCGGTAATCAACCTCTGCTTTAGCTCCTGAAAACTAGCTTCGCACTTGTCTGACTAAATAAATCGCTGATTCTTCTTTGTAAGCTCGGTTAGGGGCATTGAAATTTTAGAGAACCCTTCGACGAACCTACGGTAGTACCCAGCTAAACCCAAGAAGCTTCTAATCTCTGTCACTGTCTTCGGTCTCGGCCAATCCCTGACGGATTCGATCTTCCGGGGATCTACCTTGATCCCATCTTTACTCACAATGTGCCCTAGGAAGGACACCTGAGATAGCCAGAACTCGCATTGCTTGAACATGGCATAAAGCTTATGTTCTCGAAGCCGTTGCAGTACCATCTGAAGATGTAACTCATGCTCCTCTTCTGATTGAGAGTACACGAGGATGTCGTCGATAAACACAATCACACAGACATCGAGGAAATCCTTGAATACTCTATTCATCAGGTCCATGAATGCTGCAGGAGCATTGGTTAGTCCGAATGACATGACTAGAAACTCGTAATGTCCATACCTAGTGCGGAAAGCCGTCTTCGGAATGTCCTCCTCTCGGATTCTCAACTGATGATAACCCGAACGGAGATCAATCTTAGAAAAGACCGTCTTCCCCTGAAGCTGATCGAACAAATCATCGATCCTAGGTAATGGATATTTATTCTTCACCGTTAGCTTGTTCAACTCCCTGTAGTCGATGCACATCCTCATAGATCCATCCTTCTTCTTGACGAATAAAACCGGGGCTCCCCAGGGTGACACACTGGGCCAAATGAACCCTATGTCAAGCAACCCTTGGAGCTGAATCTTTAATTCCTTAAGTTCAGTTGGAGCCATTCTATATGGGGCTTTTGAAACCGGTTCCACCCCTGGTGCCAAGTCTATCACGAAGTCAATCTCCCGCTGAGGTGGTAACCCTGGAAGTTCTTCGGGAAAAACATCCAAAAATTCCCGAACCACCCTGATGTCCTCTGGCCAAATGGTATCTGGCCGAGTGGTGTCCACCACCACGGCCAGAAACCCTAAACAACCGCCGTGCAACAATTCTCTAGCTGACATAGCCGAGATCACCGGGATCCGAGATCCCTGAGCTGAACCAACAAATACAAATGGTTCCTCACTTTCCGGTTGGAAGATCACCATCTTCCTTTTACAATCAATGCTCGCCGAATATTTAGATAGGAAATCCATTCCTAAAATAATATCGAATTCGACTAAACTCATCTCTATAAGATCAGCACTTAACTCTCTACCATCTATCCTGATCGGCATAGACCTAATCCACCTATTGGAGATAACCAATTCTTCGCCAGGTAACAGGGTTCCAAACCCAGACTCATATCTATCATGCGGTCTACCCAATTTACTAAAGACTCTGGCCGCCACATAAGAATGTGTAGCCCCAGAATCAAACAGCACTGAATATAGCGAGTTGTTAATAGAAAGCTGACCTGTGACAACTGATGGGCTGGCATCTGCATCAGCCTGCGTGATAGCAAACACCCTGGCTGGAGTGGGTATCGCTGGAGCTCTCGGTGCCTCTGATCGGAGCTGGGGACAGTCCCTCTTGAAGTGTCCGGGCATGCCACAGTGAAAGCATCCCTGACCTTTGCACTCACCCCGATGGTGCCTCTTGTAGCTACGGCACTCGGGATAGGAAAAGCGGGTCTCAGTACCACCAGGACAACTCCCTCTGTTCTGGTTCCCCCAGAACCTCTTGTTCTGACTCGAGCCACCGGAAGCAGTGGGTGCTCTCTTCCTCTGGTCAATGGCCGAACCACTACTCCCCATGCTAAAGCCTGATGCAGGAGGGGTAGGAGCCCCGCCACTCACCGGAGTACTAGCTGACTCCGACATACACCCAACTGCGCCCTCAGCTCGCAGTGCCTTCTCCACCATCTGAGCATAGGTGGTGCTGTCGTCCGTGGTAATCATCAAGTCATGCCTGATCTTGGCATTCAACCCGTCAAGATACTTCTTCTTCTTGCTGAAGTCGGTCGGCACAATTCCCGAGGCTAACCTCGCCAACCGATCAAACTGAGTCGTATACTCGGTGACGCTCATATTCTCACGCTGGGTCAGGTGAGCGAACTCTTTCCTCTTGGCGCTTCTGACCGCCTCATTGTAGTACTTTGCGTTAAAGAGTTCCTGGAACCTTTCCCAGGTCATGGTGGTGACGTCATGAATCTGAGACACCATGTCCCACCAGACAAGAGCGTCCTCCTAGAACTGGAATGTGGCGCACACCACTCTGTCGTTACCGGTGACACCCATGAAATTCAGAATCTTGGTGATCACCGTCAGCCACTGCTCGGCTTTCATCACGTCCGGACCTCCCAGGAAAACCGGAGGTGCTTGCTTCCGGAACCGTTCGTACAAAGGTTCCAATCTATGGGCCGCCACCACTATCTCGGCCTAGGCAGCAGGGTCAGGTGCCACTGGAACTACGGGCACTGGAACTGCAGGAGCACCCTGCTGTCTCAACCTCTGAATCTCGAGGTCTTGCTCTTCGATCCAGGCTTGCATTTCCGCAAACCGTAACTCCCAATTCTGGGCTCCCTGATCGGCTGGGGGAGCCTGGGTAGCCTGTGGTGGGTTCTCATCACCCCGACCACGAGCCCTGCCTCGGGGACCTCTACCTCGGCCCCTAACAGGTGGGGGAAACTGAGCTCCCTGTCCTTGGTTCGACCCTACGGAGTTGCCCTGACTCCTGGTAGTCCGCCTGGCGTCCATCTGATTAGAACCGCCTGCGAAACCAAGAGTTGGCATATCAGGTCGTATTCAAGGAGAGCTTACTAATGCCGCTTAATTTTGAAATTAAAAATGAAACATGCGCCTATTCTACTATCAGGCTACTAACATGCTTCCTAACAGGCTTTTCTTTTTCATAACTGAATAAAATAAACTACTAAAGCAATAAAGGCTTACTGAACCGTGAACCGAGCTAACTGCTGATGATGATTGTACATGTCGCGACGATCTTCGAAAGACAACCTCGCGGCTCTGATACCAAATTGTAACACCCTAACTAACATAGGCGTATTACGTGATTTTTAAACATACTGTGCAGCTCGTTGCTAATCAACGAGGTTTATGGAAAAACGTGATTAATTAAAATTTTTGCTTTTTAATTCAACTTACAAAATAATATTACAAAAGACTCGGGATCCCGATTATAAAATCATTTACAAAAAGATTTAACTGTTTAACTGATACATAAAATAAATGTCGTCTAACGACCAGTTACAAAAATCAGCCTCGCTGTCCCGATGATCGTACGCTCCAGGCCTAACCGCCCCGACATGTACAATCTTCACAAGCTCGCTCACGGCCCATCAGCTTTAGCCTTGCCTTTACCTACACATAAATGTAAAACTGTGAGTCGACAGACTCAGTAAGAAAAGCATAATAATACTCAAACATAATCCCGGTTATGATCAGACGCCCATACCCCTGATCATAACCCTAACTCCCGTGTCCAACACGATACTGAGTCCCGCTACTGCCGTGTCCAACACGGTACTGAGCCACTACTGCCATGTCCAACATGGTACTGAGTTTTGAACGTTCATAGGGACGGTACTATTGACAAGTATCCTCCTGATCGGTCGAACCGGTCATACTCCGGCTGCTGGTCATACTCCGGCTGTGCGACGGGATAGGTCAATAGTACAGAACCACCAACCAAATGTCAGCCTGATCGGTCGAACCGGTCATACTCCGGCTGCTGGTCATACTCCAGCCTGTACCGACGTGACAGGGTTGGATGGTTCGAAGCCAACATACATAACTAATGTAATCTAACAGGCTACCTACATGCACGCTAAACATGTAATTTACTTATGCATACTGTTATACTAATCTTACCTGGATTCCGAATTCAGGTGTGCCGGTCAACCTGAGTGGAACTAACAGCTCGGCGGATTACAAGCTCCTAAACCGTAAAAATCACAACACCGGTAAGTGACACGCTAAATCACAACGGGGACAAAGGTTTTAAAACCAAACTTAACCTACCACAATCAAGAGTTCCCAAAGTTATGATGAATCTAGCTTGAAATTTGATGAAAAACCCAGCCTTTGAATCACATGCACCCAGCCGAAAAAGAGAAGGAAAAGAGAGAGGTTTTCCTATTTTCTAAGTTTGTGATTTTTTTGATAAAATGAGAAAATGAAATAAACTAACATGCATCATTCATTTCAGCCAAGTTTTATTAAAATAAACCTTTATTTTCAAATAATCAAGTCACTAAAAGACAAAAAGTCATTGGGGCAAAAAGACCATTTTGCCCCTCCACACTAAAATCACATAAAAATCACTAAAGGGGTATTTTTGGGAAATTCTAACTTCCCGGCCATTCCCGACATTCCCAATATCTAATAAACCGCCCCAAACTAATAACATGCTAAGTTGTGATTTCTACTGAGCCAAACGCTGAGTTCCAAAATACCGGGCACCGGAAATGCAAAATATGAAAACTACTGAATAACATAACCATGCATTTCTGAATTCCATAAATAACAGTATAATAAATTATTTAAATAGCTATAAATAACTTCATAATTAATCATGATTAACTGCTAATTTCCAAATTAACTAAGCGGGTTTTACATCCATGGTCCCCATTCTAGTTGAGACTATACTGCTTGTAAGACTCAATAATTGATTTGTGATTAATCAATTATAATTCTAAAGTTAGACTATGTCTAATTTGTGAATTTTCACTAAGCACGGGCGAAATTGTAAAGAAAAGAGATTCTAGGTTTATTTATTTATTAATAGACTTTATATGTCTTATTAATAATTAAATTAAATGACAATATTATTTAATAATCTATTTTAGTTATTGAATAATTAGTTTTGGCATTTAAAAGGTTAGAATTGGAAAATCGGCGTTTTTGAGAAAATAGAAATAAAATTCGTGAAAACTGCAAAATCCAAGTAAGGCCCATTAACACCTATGGCCGCCCACTTGGGATGGTTTTTAAAATTGATATTTTCATTATTTTAATGCCAAATAATTACTAACCTAAACCTATTAGTTGTTGGAATTTATTTTACCATGATCTTAGATCTACTCACAAATATGTTGTTTAACACCCTAAATATGAACTTTCTAAAACGATAAATTAAACACATATAAAGTTTAGAAAACCTTATATTGATGCAGCGGAATTAATGTCTCCTTCCACTCAGATCTCTAACCCTTGTATCCTTTCTGTCGCAGAGTATAATCAAGATCTGAGCCCGAATGTGCTTCTTCTTTAAGTTCGATCCTTCACAGTCTTCCAATCTATGATTGAGTTACTGCTTGCTGTGTGTGGGCACTTACTCTTTCACTAGGGTCGAAATTTAGGAAGAGAAGAAGAGAAGAGGGTTTCGGCCTATAGAAGAAAATAGGAAAGGCTCAGTTTTTCTGAAGAGAGATATTTCTGTTAGATAACTAATGAATGTGTAATTATTTGGCATTAAAATAATGAAAAAATCAATTTGAATTTCCACAAATATTGGCCGGCCATGGTGTGATAATGGGCCCAGTTTTAACAAATTTTATTTCTATTTTCTCAAAAACGTCAATTTTCCAATTCTAACCAATTAAATGCCAAAACTAATTATTTAATAACTAAAATAGATTATTAAATAATATTGTCATTTAATTTAATTATTAACTAGACATATAAAGTCCATTAATAAACAAATAAACCTAGAATCTCTTTTCTTTACAATTTCACCACTACTTATTGAAAATTCACAAATTAGACATAGTCTAACTTTAGAATAATAATTGATCAATCACGAATCAATTATTGAGTCTTACAAGCAGAATGTTCTCAACTAGAATGGGGACCACAGATCTATATGCTGAGCTTCCAATAAGTGAACCAAATTTACCATGTAAATTCCTACTTATTAATTCTTCGTTGAATCCACTCTTAGAACTTAGAATTGCACTCTCAAACTTATATAGAGCATATTATATGTTCCACGATATCAATATGCTATCTCATTTAACCATTGTTATAATCTTATTGTGATTTAAAGATCCTCTATATAGATGATCTACATCGAGATGGGATTTCTTTACCGTTCTCACCCCTCAATGTATTTTGCCCCTTAAAACACTTAGCTAGCTGTAAATGATGTTTAGTGATCTAATAATTAGTCAGTTAAACAAGAGCTCATCCATTTACTTCTATTTGCTAAGCTCAAAGGGAATCATCACTTGACTTCTATACACCAGTAGAAGCTATAGATTCCATATTTATGTTCAGCACTCCCACTCAATCATACTATCATGTTCCCAAAATATACGTGTCACCCTGACCCAAAAGTAGGCTTAACTAATAAATCAAAGAACATGAATAGTACTCCTTAGTTGAGCCTAAACATATCAGGATTTAGATTCTTTTAATCTTAAGATCAACTACTGATATTGACTTGGAAAGATATATATAACGGTAAGTTTGTAATATCTTAACTTAGTTGCAATATCGGTCCAGTCCAATGTATACTCCATACATTCGAAACTAGTATACTTTACTAATGTCCTGGAAAGAACATAACACTTACTCCAAGTGTAAGTACACATCATCGCTGATTATCACATTAGTGTAAATCCAAAACACTGATGAAACAGGGACTTATTCTTTTGATTCATATGATCACAATCACATTCTACTGTGTTGACGATATTGTAATTGTGAATAAACATATGAGCTTGATTTAGCTGATTTTGTGTGTGTGAATGTAATAAACATATTAAACCATTAGCATACATGCAAACATCAATCATTTCAAATTTCTTATATTGATAACTAATCAGATTGTAAAGAGTTTTATTTAGGGCATAAAACCCAACAAACTCCCACTTGCACTAATATAAAACAAAGTGTACAAATAGGTCAATCTCATGTCTTGATCTTAGATCAACTGTAGTATATTTGAATCCATACTGAAATCTTTACCGTTTTAAAAGTACATCTGAATAAACAGAAGACATATCTCCGATATTTTAAAATATGGAATTGAGATAATACAGTGTAGACTTTTCTACAGTAATATAACTTTCTTGGTATTTTTGAATTCACAAAGTTATAATTCTTCTCTGGTAGAGCTTGAATTATTATAGAATAATTCCTCCACCCCCAAAGTAAGCACCATCTCATGAAATCTCGAAATGAGTTGGTGAGATACAAGGACAACTGATACACAGTTCCTTAATATCTAACATATAGATCACTTTCATAAATCTTTCTTGAATATCTTCTAATGTTCCCTATTTGATTACATCTCAGATAGCTCCCATTCAATAGCAGATGTCTGGTTAAATAATACTTTTAACCTCTGATTGTTTGGAGAGTTATCTAGTTGTGATTTTTGTATTAGTCTGAAACTTTAAGTTAAGACTAAGTCATCAACATAGCAGACTAGTATTTTAAGTGAAAAATACATGCCAGAGATTAAGTAATCAAAATTAAGATACCATAAAATTTTATGAGGATTAAGAATCCTAGGTTCAAGTCATTCGAATAGACTGAACTAGAGTTCTTTATCTTATTCTCATAATTCTGATAAGTTATACCTATCCATGTGTATAGTTAGATTTGCTTTTCAGTGGAGTTCTTAAGTACCTATCACAAGTATCAACCTGATGAAGATGGCAATAGAATTCTAAAATTCTCCCACTCAATTAAGGTAGTGTGAAACTTTATCAAAGAACTTTCATAGGTATCAAACTTTTACTTACAACAGTAAAACAAAATGGAACATATAATCAAGATCAATGATTTATATTGATAATAGCTAACTCATTATATTAATTCCATGTTTATAGAAAATATGTGTTACATAGGGAATTGTGGAATAGACTCCACCCCTAAGTATATACATATAGGGTATTGTGGATAAACTCCACCCCTAACTATATAGAGATTATGATCCACCACTAAAGGTTGTAAAGATCATGATTCTCTAAGTGTGATAGAGTTTATGTGGAGTTGAATACTATCTAGAGTTCATTAGATATAAAAGATCGTTGAGCTGCATAATTTTCTTAACTTTTCTCCACCCCTATCAGATCAAAAGATCCTTTTATTAAACAAATTCTAGTGTTTATTAATATAAACATAGAATTAGTTTCTAGTGTTTATTTAATATAACTATATGAAGAGTTGTAAATATTATAGAATTTGCATCAATAATAAAAATACTTACACATACAAACATATAAATATAATGTGGTAATAATTGATGAAGATATAGTAAATGAAGCTCAATCTCATAAATTGCAATTGTTGAATTCGAAAATAAAAAAAACTTTATTAATAATAATAATAAAAAATATTGCAACAATATGAGAAAAACAGGGATAAATATCCCTAACTAAAATTTGAAATCCAAATTGTCTTTAAACTAAAACAATTAATTCAAAAATAAATTGAAGAGCTTCATCTTTATCTGGACGATTTCACCCCTGGTCCAGCTTTTCAATCCAACTCATCTGAGTTCAAGTAGCTTGGCCTATAAGAAGAAGAAAACAAATAAACAAAGTTAGTCCGGAATCATAAATCCAATTGGATAATAATTCACTAAAACTCTTAAAGTTTATAAATAGAAATACCTTGTTTCTTTGCAAGAGGTTTAGGACACTGGGGTTTCCAATGACCTTTCTCATTGTAGTAGAAACACTTTCCTTTAAGTGTAGCATCACCAGAAGCTGCAGCCTTTTTGTGTTTCATGGCTTTGGCACGCTTCTTGGTGTTCCACTTCTTCTTCGATTTGGGTTTCGAAGCAGAGGCAACATTTGCTTCAGGTTTTATCGTCCCATTACCATTCCCAGGATTGTGAGGTTTACTCCCTTTCTTCTTGGGTCCTCCAATCAAATTTTCATAAGTTTGAAGGTCATTGACTAATTCATGAAAGTCAACTTCCTTCTTATTCATGACATAATTTGATGTGTATGGTAGAAATGCTGGAGCCAGGCTATTCAAGATAAGGCTTACTTGAGTAGCGCTATCCATTTCAGCACCATGATCTTGGGCTTCTTGGAAATAACTTGCCATGAGGAGAACATGGTCACGCACGTTTTGATGAGGTTCCATCCGTGCATTAATGTACTTCTTAGTCGCGTCAAAGCGTGACTAAAGTGATGCCTTACCGAATAGCTCATTTAACTTCATCATAACTTCAGCCGCCTTTTCGATTTTAGAAATCTGAGTTTTGAGGGTGTCAACCATGCTGGAAAGCATAAAGTATAGAGCTTTGTCATTTGCTTTCTGCCAACCCTCATACTTTTCTTTCACAGCTTTGGATGCATTGTCCCCAGGCACTTTAGGTGACGGCTCAGTTAAAACAAACAAGGCACTTTCTCCTATGAGAGCAATATTAATGTTCTCATTCCATTTAGGAAGGTTAGATCCATTCAGCTTATTTTCAGTCAACAGTGATAACATGGGATTCATTATGACAATACAGGATACTACAAAATAATAGAAATCAACAAATAGAAATTAATAATGGTTTAACACAAAATCAATTCAGAAATTATAAGCACATAGCAAGGAATGATATGAGAAAATACTTAAAAAAATTCAATCCTAAATAATTTCCAAGGTTTTTCAACAAACTGATATCAATGTCCCGTTTAGGCGAGAGTCAAAGCTACCATCTATTGAATAGAGTTGTCAGCTCATCTAAAATGTTAAACATTCTAGCAACCTTTTATTCCATCAAGATTGGAATCCAGCGTTGTCCCGTTTAGGCGAGAGTCAAGGCTATTCTATCTTATGAGCTACTACCATTATTTCGCAATTTGTCAGTCAAATATAGTCGCCACCATTAGGGTGATCTATACCATATAAAACACTTACAAACTACTTATCTTTCGAGATTAAACGGTGCAAAATTGCTAATGAACCCTCCATTAGGGAGGATTACTCACTAAAACAAATGCGATGTAAAACCAACAATGGAGATCGAATATCTTAATAATAATAAAGCTCATTCTTTAAAATGTATTTTCTTTATTATTCTAATAAATATATTCATTAAATATCAAATTTTAAATTTAAAAAATTCCAAAAATAAGAATTTAATATTTATAAAATTATACTATGATGGTGATTGAAATTATACTATTTATAAAATTATACTATAGAATTTCATATTTATAAAATTATACACCAGTAGAAGCTATAGATTCCATATTTATGTTCAGCACTCCCACTCAATCATACTATCATGTTCCCAAAATATACGTATCACTCTGACCCAAAAGTAGGCTTAACTAATAAATCAAATAACATGAATAGTACTCTTGAGTTGAGCCTAAACATATCAGGATTTAGATTCTTTTAATCTTAAGATCAACTACTGATATTGACTTAGAAAGATATATATAACGGTAAGTTTGTAATATCTTAACTTAGTTGCAATATCGGTCCAGTCCAATGTATACTCCATACATTCGAAACTAGTATACTTTACTAATGTCCTGGAAAGAACATAACACTTGCTCCAAGTGTAAGTACACATCATCGCTGATTATCACATTAGTGTAAATCCAAAACACTGATGAAACAGGGACTTATTCTTTTGATTCATATGATCACAATCACATTCTACTGTGTTGACGATATTGTAATTGTGAATAAACATATGAGCTTGATGTAACTGATTTTGTGTGTGTGAACGTAATAAACATATTAAACCATTAGTATACATGCAAACATCAATCACTTCAAATTTCTTATATTGATAACTAATCAGATTGTAAAGAGTTTTATTTAGGGCATAAAACCCAACAGTAGTTGCCTATAAATAGAAAGTGATGGCTCAGTCAAATAAATGCCTTTTGTCAGAAAATCAAAAAATTATTTCTTCAGAAAACTGAGCCTTCCCTCTCTCTTCTATAGCCGAACCTACCCTCTCTCTTTTCCTCTTCATAAATTTCAAAACCCTAAGTGATACAGTAGTGCCCACACACAGCAAGTGGTACCTCAATCATAGATTGGAAGACTTTGAAGGATCACACACAAAGAGAAGGACATTCGGGCTCAGATCTTGATAATACTCTGCTACAGAAAGGATACAAGGGTTAGAGATCTGAGTGGAAGGAGAAATTATTCCACTGCAACCAATGTAAGTTTTTCTTAACTTTATATGTGTTTATTTATCGTTTTAGAAAGTTCATAATTAGGGTGTTAAACAACATACTTGTGAGTAGATCTAAGATCCTGGTAAAATAAATTCCAACAACTGGCCTCATAGCCATGGTAATTGATTTGCTTGCAAGAAATTTGGACTTTAAAACGATTGTTTGTGATTTGGATGGTTTCATGTTGTGTTGAGTGTTATTTGATGATTGATTGGTGTTTGTGAATTTTCGTGAAAAATAATTGAAATTCTGTTTTTAGAATTATTTTTATTGGATAGTATCGAAAAAATTAAGCAATTTACTTTTTTACAGAACTCAATTTCGATTTAATTGAATTAGTTATGATTTTTTGAAGTTTTGGAAAAAATCAGGGTCGTGCAACAGGGCCACACTATACTAAAATACTAAATTGTGATTCTACCGAGCCATACACCGCAATCCATGTTGTCGGGCACCGAAAATGCAAAATTATGAAATTTTATTACATGACATAAAATGCATTCAGAATTCAAATATAATAACATAAATAATTATTTAAATATCTATAAATAATTTTCATAATTAAATCTTTATTAACTGCTAATTTCCAAATTTAAGCTAAGCGGTCTTTACATAACATTTAATGTTGCATGGTTCACATGATTTATTTCATGATTATATATACATAATGTATGATTTCTATTTAAGTCCAGAACATATGAATTTTTTAATGATTATAGTGTTGTCAGCACAATGGAATATAATCTTGATTATATGTTCGAAAGTTTATTCCCTGATTTGTCAGAACACTGGATTTACAGTGACATGATAATCAGCGATAGGTATTCTTACACCTTGGATAAGTGGTATGTCGTTTCCAGGGCATTGGCAAAGTTTACCAGTATTGAATGTATAGAGTATACATCGAAAGGGACCGATATTGAACTTTGATTAGATATATTTAAATTTACCGTAATCTCTATTCAGTTCAATATCACCCGTTGATACTAGATCAAATGATCTTAATCCTGATATATTTAGGTTCGATCTCAAGAGTATTATACATGTTCTTTGATTTGTTAGTTAAGCCTACTTTTGGGTCAGGTTGATACGTACATTTTGGTAACATGATAGTATAAATGAGTGGGACCGCTAACATAAATATGGAGTCTATAACTTCTATAGGAATTTAGAAGTGAAACGATGATATCCTTCGAGCTTGATTAAATAGAGATAAATGGTGGAGATATGATTATATTCCCGAAATTCAATCCCAAAATGATATAACTCCTCAATCTTACAAATCTCCTACTTGTATGGGCAAATCAGACTTAGAGTTAAATTAGTAGTGGTGGTCCAAGAAAGAATTACTCATTATACAGCTACACTTTCACAAGTGCTTAATAACCATTTTCTATCAATGGATTCAAACTGTATGTTAGTAAGGAATATGAGTTTAGTATTCTGTGAGCAGAATCCACTTGCACTATTCTAAGAACTCTTTAATATAACTAAACCTGAGTCATCAAAAGACACAACAATATTTTATAAATCTATGGCATTTGTATCTTGTTCTTAGTGGTTTTGACAAGATCATTCTCTGCAAAGAGTTAATATGCCTATATCCACTGAAAGTAAGTTCCTCTCATTCGCAGATGGATGTACATTCAGGGGTGGATATGAGTTTTTCGTTATATTCTTAAAACGATCATTCTAGATTATACCTTAGGCAAAGAAATTTAAAATGTTTGAAAAATTTCATGAATTTCTAGCAATGGTGAAAAACCATTAAAGTAAGTGGTTAAAGATCTTGCGAACTGATAGGGGTGGAGAAATAGTTAGTAGATATGCAGTTCAAAGATCATTAAATTGATTTTTGAATTATATCCAAACTTACCTCCCCAGAAATTCGAGTTGCATATTGATTAGTTACTAGTCGTTGCCTAAGTCCTTCTATGGATGATGCAATGGTTGGGTACTTAGGGTAAACCATTACTAGATTCATGGATGACCTAATCCAAATCTTAGGAAAAGCTAGAACTGTTAACCATGGTTTACATGTTTGTTAGCTATTCTATGTGATTAGGGGTGGAACATCCCATAGTCAATAGATAAGAAAGTGTTTGTTTAAACAAATACTACTTTTCTAAGAAAATGACTGAGTCTGAAAAACAAAGTAGCAAATAAAGGAGATAATTTTTTCTTGATTCCATAAGTGTTCTATACACTTATTCGATACATGATGATCCCACTGCCTCTATTGTCTTGACACAACTGAAGAGGTTAATACCATTTAGTTTTTTTAGACATAATTCACGGTACCTTGTCGTAGTGGGAGGGTTTCTAGGAACTCACCGTCTTATGACTTGGAAGACAGTAGTGATTAAAATCCATTGTAAGTTTAAACAAGTAATGGTTTGTCAAGATAAGAAACTAAGAAGAAAAGTCAAGAGAACTATGGTCTAATCCATTCACATGGAGTAACCTAAAGTTTTCGATTACAAGGACATGAAAGGAAATTTTTGTTTATAAGTCTATTCAATGGACTTAACAAAACTTCCTGTTCCTAGTATTATAAGGTTTGAGTTTATCTAAACCTATTGCTTGTGGTATACCTGGTAATTACTTACTCTAATGCAAGCAACTTACTTTAGTAAGATGCTGAAGCATTTTCTTTCTAATGGCAATCTATAGAAGCTTCTCGACTTCTAGGCATAGATTTTATTTATATAAGGAAAGGTCTCAACTATTCGAGAAAAGATAAAGCCATGAAAGAATTCCTTAAATCAACAGTGAGAGGTCTCAGATATGCTTTAGTATGCCTTAGACCAGACACCTACTGTTGAGTGTTAGTAATTAGTAGGTATCAGATTAATCCAGGAGAGGAACATTGGAAGACAATCAAGTAAATCTTAAGATTAAGAAGAGGAACTATATGTTAGTCGATAAGGGTGTGTTTAAAACTCTTAGACTACACCACATCAGATTTCGAGACTTGGCTTTGTGCTAGAAAGTCTGTTGATAAGATGGTGATTACTCTGGGTGTAACACCCTAACTAGCATAGGCGTATTATGTGATTTTTAAACGTACAGTACAGCTCGTTGCTAATCAACGAGGTTTATTAAAATCGTGATTAATTAAATTTTTGCTTTTTAATTAAACTTATAAAATATTTCATACAAAATACTGTGGGATCCCATTTACAAAAAAACTTCACAAAAGTTACTGTCTAAGACAAAATACTTATCGCCTAGCGACTAATTACAAAAGCACTGTTGTTCCTAGGATCGTACGCTCCAGGCCTAACCGCGCCGACATGTACAATCTTCATCGGCTCGCTTTCACGGTTCCTCAGCCTTGGCCTTGCCCTTACCTACACATAAACATAGCACTGTGAGTCGACAGACTCAGTAAGAAAAGCATAAATCATAATCATACATAAATCCCGAGTTAAGATCAGATGCCCATACCCCTGACCATAACCCTAACTGCCGTGTTCAACATGATACTGAGTCTCGAACATTCGTACGATGGTACTATTGACAAGTAACAGCCTATACTCGGTACGCTGGTCATACTCCAGCTGCTAGTCATACTCTAGCCTTACCGATGTGTTACAGTATCAGCCTATACTCGGTTCACTGGTCATACTCCAGCTGCTAGTCATACTCTAGCCTAACCGATGTGATACGGTCAAATAGCACAGTACCACCAACCCTAGAATCAGCCTATACTCGGTATATTGGTCATACTCCAGTTGCTAGTCATACTCTAGCCTAACTGATGTGATATGGTCGAATGGTTCGATGCCAACATACATATCTAATGGAATCTAACAAGCTTCCTAACATGCACGCTAAACATGTAATATATATGCATATTGTTATACTAATCTTACCTCAATTCTGAATTCAGGTGTGCTGGTAAACCTGAGTGGAACGAACTGCACGGCGATTGACAGGCTCCTACACCATAACAATCACAACACTATTAAGTGATACGCTAAATCACTTCTTAGGGACTTAAACTAGAAACTAAAAGTTTCCCTATCGATAAAAAGCATGGCAATACCCCAAATAACATAAAAACGAGAAAAACTAGGGTTCCCGAAAATCCCCAAACCGGTAGACCGGTTCTGCAACCGAAATTCCGGTTCTGGGAATTCCTGAACCCCACCTGGAATTCCGGTTCCTCGCACGATTCAAACAAAAATTCATAACTCCCTCAAATCAAAACCAATTCACGCCAAACCTTCCAGATCTGTTCTAAATACCCCAAAGAACATTTCTAAAGCATCAAAACAACCCAGAACACACAGATACTAAAAATGCCATGGGAGCTCCAAGCTTTGAGTTCAAAACTCAAACTTGGGTAAAGCTCACCCACAAGCATCAAAACCAGTTTAAATCTACTCAATCATGCATATAAAAACTTCTGAAAACACAAGAAATCGACCCCAACAAACACAGCAACAAAACTCACATTTTCACTTTGAAAAACCATAGCTTTTGAACCGAAAATTCTCAAACTAGAACAAGGGTAACTAGCATGCATTTCAACCTATCTAATCTCATTTAATTCAGCATTTTAATCACAAAAACAACAACAACAACTAGCAGTAGCAACAACACAAAAAACTAGCATGCAACCTATCAACTTTCCTCAAAAATTCAAGAAAATAACAAGAAAAGTTTGAAGAACCATACCAACAACTTGATGATCACCAAATCTTGCTAAAATGAGCTTGAAATCCAAGAAAAATTGTCAGCTTCTTGCTTCTCCAAGAGGGCCGAAAAGAGAGAGAGAGAGAGAGAGAGAGAGAGAGAGAGAGAGAGAGAGAGAGAGAGAGAGAGGAAAAAATTGGTTTTTCTCACTTATTTTCTAACTTTTAATAAAATAAAAGGAATGCCACTTTAAAACATATTATTCAGCCAACACAAATTAATATAATCACATAATTTCCAATTACAAAGTCCACTAAAGGAAAAAATATCATTGGGGCAAAATGACCATTTTGCCCCTCCACACCACAATAACATAAAGGGTACTAAAAGGGTATTTTGGGAAATTCTAAATTCCCTGCCAATCCCGACATTCCCAATGTCTAAATAACCGTCCCACAATACTAACATACTAAGTTGTGATCTTATTGAGCCAAACACCGAGTTCCATGTTATCGGGCACCAGAAAAGCAAAATTATGAAATTCACTATATGACATAAAATACATTTCAGAATTCAATAATAACAGCATAAATAATTATTTAAATATCTATAAATAATTTTCCATAATTAAACTTAATTAACAACTAATTTCCAAATTAAACTAAGCGGTCTTTACACTGGGGGTGGAGTAGTGATTTTGGAGAAGTGTAAAAACCTATCTGAAGTCTCTTAGTCTACCAGAGAGAGACTGAATGTTAAAGTTGCAGGAAAGGCACTTATTCAGTCTAAGGAAAGTTCTATACATTTGTGGCACCGTTCCAACTTGTCTTAACTATTAGTGTTATTTCCTACTTAACCAAAAAGTAGTTGCCAAAAGTATAGAATCAAGTATCCCAAGAGAGTAGACATATAGAGAGGAATTTCACATTATCAAGGATTTTGTGATTAAGGAAGAGTAATGGTGGAGAAAAGGTTGTGTTGAATTCAAGCTGTTAGATCCTATTACGAGGAGTATACTACTACTACACTTGATTTGTACATCAAGGTGTTAAGATTATTTGAAATGCACATTTTGTTTTATATTAGTGCAAGTGGGAGTTTGTTGGGTTTTATGTCCTAAATAAAACTCATTTCAATATAATCAGATTTACTTATTAATAAAGATCATAAATAACATTTAATGTTGCTTGGTTCACATGATTTATTTCATGATTATATATACATAATGTATGAATTCTATTTAAGTCCGGAACATATGAATTTGTTAATGATTATAGTGTTGTCAGCACACTGGAATATAATCTTGATTATATGTTGAAAGTTTATTCCCTGATTTGTCAAAACAATGGATTTACACTACATGATAATCAGCGATAGGTATTCTTACACCTTGGATAAGTGGTATGTCCTTTCCAAGGCATTGGCAAAGTTTACCAGTATCGGATGTATGGAGTATACATCAGAAGGGACCGATATTGAACTTTGATTAGATATATTAAAATTTACCGTAATATCTATTCAATTCAATATCACCCGTTGATCCTAGATCAAATGATCTTAATCCTGATATGTTTAGGTTCGATCTCCAGAATATTATACATGTTCTTTGATTTGTTAGTTAAGCCTACTTTTGGGTCAGGGTGATACGTACATTTTGCGAACATGATAGTATAATTAAGTTGGAGCGCTAATATAAATATGGAGTCTATAACTTCCATAGGAATTTTGAAGTGAAACGATGATATCCTTCGAGCTTGGCTAAACAGAGATATATGGTGGAGATCTCATTTCATTTCGCTGAAATATCATTTATACGGAACTAAGTGTTTTAAGGATAAAATATATTAAAGGTGTAACGGTAATTTAGTGCCTATTCAATGTAGATCATCTATTAGAGGGTCGTTGATCAAATTAGGATTATAACAATGGATAACTAATAGCGTGTCTATATCGTGGAACATATAGAGCGTTCTATATGACTTAGAGTGCAATTCCAAGTTCTAAGTGTGGATTCAATAAGGAATAAATAAGTAACGGAATTTACTTGGTAAATTCGGTTCGACTTATTGGAAGCTTGGTTTATATAGGCCCATGGTCCCCATACTAGTTGAGACCATACTGCTTGTAAGACTCAGTTAATTAATTTTGATTAATCAATTATAATTCTAAAATTAGACTATTCTAGTTTATGAATTTTCACTATGTTATGGCTTGATTGTGAAGAATAATGTTTTGGAATTTATTTGTTAATTAAGAGACTTTATGGAGTCTAATTAATAAATATTATAAATGACAATTTTTTTTGATAGTTATTTTAATTATTAAATAAATAGTTTGGCATTTATAAGGTTGAATTAAAAAATATGGTATTATTGAAAAGAGAATAAGTGGTTGAAATAAAGTGGCAAAATTGTAACTAGAGATTTGTCCACTTATTGTATACGGCCAAGAGGTATTTTTGACCAATATTTTATTCTTTTTTAATACATTTAATTCAACCCTAACCCTATTGAAGAATAGTATAAAAGAAAGGTTATGGTCTCATTATCCAACTAATGCCTCCAAAGCTAAAACCTAGATGAGACCTCTTCCTTCTTCTTTCTTCTTCAATTCGAAACACTAAGCCTTTCTTCACACTAAATAATTTTAGCCATTAGTGATAGTGTAGTGCCCACACACATCAAGTGGTATCTCAATCATAGCGTGTAAGACTGTAGGAGATTCCAAACAACAAGAAGGAGAATCAGGATCAAAGGAAGGAGAGAAAGAGATCCAGGTTCAGATCTTGATTATGTTCTGCTACAGAAAGGAATCAAGGGTTAGAGATCTGAACGGAAGGAGTCATTATATTCCGCTGCACCCAATGTAAGGTTTCCTAAACTTTATATGTGTTTATTTCATTGTTTTAGAATTCATATTAGGATGTTAATGAAACATACATGGTAGTAAATCTAGATCCTGGTAAAATATTTACAACAGACCCATCTACATGTAGTTTCCAGGTCGGCTTGTCTTCATATTGACTTGGCTGAGGTGTTTGTACTGGCTCGGGGATGTTTTCTGGTATGCTTTCTTTTTTTCCTGTGCATTCTACCTCAAACTCTGCTAAGGCTTGGCCTTTGATTGCTGTTCAGGGTTGAAAGTGTTTCATACTGGCCCCACTCTATCGCCCATTTGAGTAGCCGTCCAGAAGCGTCTGGCTTTTGCAGTATTTGACGTAGTGTCTAGTCGGTGTATACCCGAACAGGATGAGCTTGAAAGTAAGGCCTCAATTTCCTTGTTGGTAGAATAAGGCAGTAAGCGAGTTTTTCTATTAACAGGTATCGACCCTCGGCCTCAATGAGTCTTTTACAGATGTAATAGACTGGGTGCTATACGTTATTCTCTTCTCTGATTAGTACGGCACCCACGGCATGTTCCGTGACAGCTAAGTATATTCTCAGTTCCTCACCGTCCAGAGGTTTTGAGAGTACGGGAGGTTTTGCAAGTTGTGCTTTTAGCTCTTGGAAAGCTTTTTCACACTGCTCTGTCCACTAGAACTGCTTGTTTCCTCGCAGGATGTTGAAGAATGGGACACACTTGTCTGTTAATTTTGAAACGAATCTGCTGAGCGCGACGATCCGACGAGTTAAGCTTTGCACTTCTTTGATTTTTGTTGGCGAGTTCATATCTAGGAGGCCTTGAATCTTCTCTGGATTAGCTTCAATTCCTCGGGCATTGACGATGAAGCCTAGAAACTTTTATGAGCTAACTCCAAAGGAACACTTTAAGGGATTTAGTTTCATATTGTATTTTCTGAGGACTTTGAAGCATTCGTTCAGGTCGTCTATGTGCCCCCCAGCTTTTCTGGATTTAACGAGCATATCATCCATGTACACTTCCATATTTTCCCCGATCTAGTCTTTAAACATTTTGTTTACCAATCTTTGGAACGTAGCTCTAGTGTTTTTTCGACCAAACAACATTACTTTGTAGCAATATAGACCCATATCTGTTCAGAAACTTGTATGTTCTTGGTCTGGTGGATGCATTTTGATTTAATTGTAGCCTGAGTAAGCATCCATGAAGCTTAATATTTCGTGCCCTGCTGTTGCACCTACGAGTTGATCAATACAACCTCGCCATTTCTTGTTCGACTTGGGCACTAATACAGGATTCGCAACCCAAGCCGGGTAGAAGGCTTCAATTATGAAGTTGTTGTTGCGCAGCTTTTGAACTTCTTCCTTCAGGGTAACTGCTCGTTCTTTGTCCAAAAGCCTTTGTTTCTGTTGAACTGGCTGGAAGTCGGGATATATATTCTAAACATGTGAAATAATAGAAGGATCAATTCCAACCATATTCGCATGTGACCAGGCAAAAACGTCTAGGTTTGCTCTTAGAAATTTTATCAACTCTAATTTTACATCGAGCAACAAACCTTTTCCAATTTTTTGTTTTCTGGTTGGGATATCTAGATGGATCTCGATCTCTTCTAATTCTTCTACAGGTCCAACATTGCTGCCTGGGTCCCCAAGTCGAGGATCCACATCTTCATCCTCGCCTTGGGAGGTTCCCTACTTGGAAATGTTTCTTCCCTTGTCTGTGCTCTGGCTGGAGGATACTTCCTACTTAGCCTTGGCCACTGCAAGGTTATAACATTCCTAAGCAGGCTGCTTGTTTCCTCTTAGGCACCCTACCCCATTCTTTGTTGAAAACTTCAGGCATGAGTGAAATATTGATGTGACAGCCTTTAAGTCATACAAGGCCGGTTGACCTAGCATTACGTTAAAAGTTGAAGGAACATCTTATATCAGGAACTGTGCCATTATAGTCATGCTCGTCGGAGCTTGTCCAACAGTAAGGGTGTAAAGACCGCTTAGTTTAATTTGGAAATTAGCAGTTAATTATGTTTAATCATGGGAAATTATTTATAGATATTTAAATAATTATTTATACTATTATTTTTGAATTCTGAAATGCATTTTATGTCATTTAGTGATTTTCATAATTTTTCATTTTCGGTGCCCGGTAACATGGAACTCGGTGTTTGGCTCAGTAAAATCATAACTTAGTATGTTAGTATATTGGGACGGTTTATTAGACATTGGGAATGTCGGGATTGGTCGGGAATTTAGAATTTCCCAAAATACCCCCTTTAGTGTTCTTTATGTTATTTTAGTGTGAAGGGGAAAAATGGTCATGTTGCCCCATTTATGTTTTGTCCTTTAGTGGACTTAGAAATTGGAAATTAAATGTTATTTGATTTTTATGTTGGCTGAAATAAGGTTTATTATTTGATTATTTTCTCTCATTTCATTAAAAGTAAAAAGTTAGAAAATTTAGAAAAAAGAAAAGCTCTCTCTCTTTCCCTCTTGTTTTCGGCCCTCCTTGAGCAGCAAGAAGGTGGAATTCTTCTTGGTGATTCAAGCTCTTTTAAGGAAGTTTTGGTGATCTTTAATTGTTGGTAAGTTCTTCATCTTGCTATTTGAGTTTCTTGAGATTTTTTTGAAGAAAATGGTTAGGTTGCATGCTAGTTTTTGATGTTCTTGCTGCTGTGTTTTGATGTTGATTTCAAAGGATTATTTATGATTTAAAATGTTGATTCAAACATGAAAGGGTTGGTGATTACTTGGTTTTATCAAGATATGAAATTTTGGCTCAAAACTATGGTTTTCAAAGAGAAATTGTTGAAATCTGTTGCTGTTGTTTTGTTGATGTTTGTTGTAGTTTCAGAGGTTATTTTATGCATGTTTAAGTAGGTTTGATCTGATTTGAATGCATGATAGTGTTGTTTAATCAAGTTTGAGTTTCGAACTCAAAGCTTGATGCTTTAATGGTGAATTTGGTTTGTTTGCATGAAGCTCGGTTTTTATGCTTTAGAAATGTTCCTTAGGGTCTAAATAGCAGGTCTGGAAGGTTTGGTTTGAATTGGATTGGATTTGAGCAAGTTATGAATTTTTGATTTTATTCTGCGAGGAACCGGAATTCCGGTTGTGCATCCAGAATACCGGATGAGGGTTCAGGATTTCCCAGATACGGAATTCCGGTTGTGCAACTGGTCTGCCGGTTGGGAAATTTTCTAAAACCCTAGATTTTCTAGTTTTTATGTTATTTGGGGTATTGCCATGCTTTTTATCGATAGGGAAACTTTTAGTTTCTAGTTTAAGTCCCCGGGAAGTGATTTAGCGTATCACTCATTAGTGTTGTGATTGTTATGGTTTAGGAGCCTGTAAACTGCCGTGCAGTTCGTTCCAGTCAGGTTGACCGGCACACCTGAATTCGGAATTGAGGTAAGATTAGTATAACAGTATGCATATATATTACATGTTTAGCGTGCATGTTAGGAAGCCTGTTAGATTACATTAGATATGTATGTTGGCTTTGTACCATCCGACCATATCACATCGGTTAGGCTAGAGTATGACTAGCAACTGGAGTATGACTAGTATACCGAGTATAGGCTTATACTAGGGTTGGTGGTACAGTGCTATGTGACCGTATCACATCGGTTAGGCTAGAGTATGACTAGCAGCTAGAGTATGACCAGTGAACCGAGTATAGGCAGATACTGTAACACATCGGTACGGGCTAGAGTATGACTAGCAGCTGGAGTATGACCAGTGTACCGAGTATAGGCTGTTACTTGTCAATAATACCGTCTTATGAACGTTTGGGACTGAGTATCGTGTGGGACACGACAATTAGGGTTATGGTCAGGGGTATGTGCGTCTGAGCATAACCAGGGATTTATGTATGATTATGATTTATGCTTTTCTTACTGAGTCTGTCGACTCACAGTGCTCTGTTTATGTGTAGGTAAGGGCAAGGCCAAGGCTGATGAACCGTGAGAGCGAGCCGGTGAAGATTGTACATGTCGGGGCGGTTAGGCCTGGAGCGTACGATCCTCGGGACAGTAGTGCTTTTTGTAATTAGTCGGTAGGCGACAAGTATTTTGTATTAGACAGTAACTTTTGTAAAGCTTTTTGTAAATGGGATCCCACAGTATTTTGTATGAAATATTTTATAAGTTTAATTAAAAAGCAAAAAAATTTAATTAATCGCGATTTCAATAAACCTCGTTGGTTAGCAACGAGCTGCACAGTACGTTTAAAAATCACGTAATACGCCTATGCTAGTTAGGGTGTTACAATTTGGTATCAGAGCCGCCAGGTTGTCTTCCGAAGATCGTCACGACATGTACAATCATCATCAGCAGTTAGCTCGTTCTATGGTTCAGTAAGCTTTTATTGCTTTAGTAGCTTATTTAATTATTATAAATAAGAAAAGCCTGATGGGAAGCATGTTAGTAGCCTGATAGTAGAATAGGCGCATGTTTTTAATTTTCAAATTAAGCGGCATTAGCAAGCTCTCTTTGATCATGACCTGATGTGCCATCTCTTGGTTTCGCAGGTTGTTCAGACTAGATGTACGCCAGGCGGAACACTAGGAGCCACGGCAACCCAGTAGGGTCAAATCAGGGTCAGGGAGCTCAGTTTCCCCCGCATGTTAGGGGCCAAGTTAGAGGTCCAAGGGGCAGAGCTCGTGGACGGGGTGATGATAACCCGCCACAGGCTGCCCAAGCCGATCAGGAAGCCCAGAATTGGGAGACTAGGTTTGCTGAAATGCAAGCCAAGATAGAGGAGCAAGATCTTGAGATACAGAGATTGAGGCAGCAGGGGGCTCCTGCAGTGCCTGTGCCAGAAGTTCCAGTGGCACCCGCCCCTGTTGCCCAGGCCGAGATAGTGGTAGCGGCAAACAGAATGGAACCCTTGTATGAAAGGTTCAGGAAGCAAGCACCTCCGGTTTTTTTGGGAGGTCCGGATGTCATGAAATCCGAGCAGTGGCTAACGGTGATAACCAAGATACTGAATTTTATGGGTGTCACCGGAAATGACAGGGTTGTGTGTGCCACCTTCCATTTCCAAGAAGACGCTCTAGTCTGATGGGACATGGTGTCTCAGATTCATGATGTCACCACCATGACCTGGAAAAGGTTCTAGGAACTCTTCAACGCGAAGTATTGTAATGAGGCAGTCAGAAGTGCCAAGAGAAAAGAGTTCACCCACCTAACCCAGCGGGAAAACATGAGCGTGACTGAGTATACCACCCAGTTCGATCGGTTGGCGAGGTTGGCCTCGGGAATTGTGCCAACCGATTTCAGCAAGAAGGGAAAGTATCTGGACGGATTAAATGTGAAGATCAAACATGACCTTATGACCACCACCGACGACAAGACCACCTATGCTGAGATGGTTGAGAAGGCACCGCGAGCCGAGGGCGCAGTTGGATGTATGTCGGAGTTGGCTAGGACTCAAGTGAGTGGCGGGGCTCCTACCCCTCCTGCATCAGGTTTCAGCAGGGGAGGTAGTGGTTTGGCCATGGACCAGAAGAGGAGAACATCCACTGCATCCGGTGGCTTGGGGCAGAACAAGAGGTTCCGGGGGAAATAGAGTAGAGGCAGCCATTAGGGTGGTGCTGAGACCCAGTTTTCTTATCCTGAGTGCCCCAGTTGTAAAAGGCACCATCAGGGTGAGTGCAGAGGTCAGGGATGCTTTCAGTGTGGCATGCCCGGACATTACAAGAGGGATTGTCCCAAGCTCAGACCAGAGGCACCTAGGGCTCCGGCGAGAGCCACTCCAGCTCGAGTGTTCTCCATCACGCAGGCTGATGTAGATGCCAGCCCCTCAATTGTAACAGGTCAGCTCTCGGTTAATAACTCATTTTACTCAGTGCTGTTTGATTCTGGGGCCACACATTCTTATGTGGCAGCAAGAATCTTTAGTAAATTGGATAGACCATGTGATAGTTATGAATCAGGGTTTGGAACCCTATTACCTGGCGGAGAGTTAGTTATCTCTAAAATGTGGTTTAGGTCTATGCCGATCAGAATAGATGGTAGAGAGTTAAGTGCTGACTTGATAGAGATGAGCCTAGTAGATTTCGATATTATTTTAGGAATGGATTTCCTATGTAAATACTCAGCTAGTATTGATTGCAAGAGGAAGATGGTGATCTTCCAACCGGAAAGTGAAGAACCTTTTGTGTTTGTTTGTTCGGTTCGGGGATGTCGGATCCCGGTGATTTAGGCCATGTCAGCTAAGGAATTACTACATGGCAGTTGTTTAGGGTTTCTGGCCGTGGTGATGGACACCACTCGGTCAGATACCATTCGACCAGAGGACATCAAGGTGGTTCGGGAATTTCTAGATGTTTTTCCCAAAGAACTTCCAGGGTTACCACCTCAGCAGGAGATTGATTTCGTTATAGATTTGGCACCAGGACTGGATCCGGTTTCCAAGGCTCCGTATAGAATGGCTCCAGCTGCACTTAAGGAATTTAAGATTCAGCTTCAGGGGTCGCTTGACATCAGGTTTATTCGGCCTAGTGTGTCACGGTGGGGAACTTCAGTTTTATTTGTTAAGAAGAAGGATGGAACTATGAGGATGTGTATTGATTATCGGGAGTTAAACAAGCTAACAGTGAAGAATAAATATCCACTACCTAGGATCGATGATCTTTTTGATCAACTTCAGGGGAAGACGGTCTTTTCGAAGATTGATCTCCGATCGGGTTATCATCAGTTGAAATTCCGAGAGGAGGACATTCCGAAGACGGCTTTCCGTACTAGGTATGGACATTACGAATGCTTGGTTATGTCGTTTGGACTAACCAATGCTCCTGCAACATTTATGGATTTGATGAATAGGGTATCCAAGGATTTCCTCGATATTTGTGTTATCGTGTTTATCGACGACATCCTTGTGTACTCTCAATCAGAAGAGAAGCATGAGTTACATCTTCAGATGGTATTGCAATGGCTTCGGGAACACAAGCTTTATGGCAAATTCAAGAAATGTGAATTATGGCTATCTCAGTTGTCCTTCTTAGGGAAACATCGTTAGCAAAGATGGGATCAAGGTTGATCCCAGGAAGATAGAATCCGTCAGGGATTGGCCGAGACCGAAGACAGTGACAGAAATTAGAAGCTTCTTGGGTTTAGCGGGGTATTATCGTAGGTTCGTGGAAGGGTTTTCTAAGATTTCAACACCCTTAACCGAACTTACAAAGAAGAATCAGCGGTTTGTCTGGTCAGATAAGTGCGAAGCTAGTTTTCAGGAGCTGAAACAGAGATTGATTACAGCTCCAGTGCTAGCTTTGCCTTCAGACAAAGAGAAATTTGTAGTTTATTGCGATGCATCCAGACAGGGTCTGGGGTGCGTGCTGATGCAAGCCGATCGGGTTATCGCTTATGCCTCCCGTCAGTTAAAGGATTATGAACAGCGATACCTGACTCATGATCTAGAGTTGGCCGCAGTGGTTTTTGCATTGAAGATCTGGCGGCATTACCTTTACGGAGAAAGGTGTGAAATCTATACCAACCATAAAAGTCTCAAATATTTCTTTACTCAGAAAGATTTGAATATGAGATAGAGGCGTTGGTTGGAGTTAGTGAAAGATTACGACTGTGAGATTCTCTATCACCCTGAGAAGGCCAATGTAGTGGCCAATGCCCTGAGCAGGAAGGGTCCCGGGCAGGTAGCTAGCATGATTCAGATCTCACCTCAGTTAGCAGAGGACATGGTTAGATCCAGCATTGAGTTTGTGGTAGGTCAGCTTCACAACTTAACGCTGCAATCTGATCTGTTGGAAAGAATTAAAGGCTCTCAGATGACTGATGTAAAGCCCGCTTAGTTAATTTGGAAATTAGCAGTTAATCTTGATTAATTATGAAATTATTTATAGCTATTTAAATAATTTATTATACTGTTATCTATGGAATTCAGAAATGCATTGCTATGTCATTCAGTAGTTTTCATATTTTGCATTTCGGGTGCCCGGTATTTTGGAACTCGGTGTTTGGCTCAGTAGAAATCACAACTTAGTATGTTAGTAGTTTGGGACGGGTTATTAGACATTGGGAATGTCGGGAATGGCCGGGAATTTAGAATTTCCCAAAAATACCCCTTTAGTGATTATTATGTGGTTTTAGTGTGGAGGGGCAAAATGGTCTTTTTGCCCATTAGTATTTTGTCTTTTAGTGATTTTGTTATTTGAAAAATAAATGTTTATTTTATTAATGTTGGCTGAAATGAGGTTATATGTTATGTGGGTTTTAGTTCATTTTATCAAAAAATTACTAAGTTTAAAAAAATTAGAAAATTGGAAAAGCTTTCTCTCTCTTTTCTCTCTCTCTTTTCGGCTGGTTGCTTGGTGTTCAAGGGCTGGATTTTTCTTCAATTTTCAAGCTAGATTCATCATAATTTTGTGAACTCTTGATTGTGGTAGGTGTTTCTTAATTTTCCTCCTTTATTTTCTTTAATAAAATAGTGAAAATGATGAGTAAATGCATGATGTTTTTGAGTTTGTTGCTGCTGTAGTTTAGGGTGGTTTTCTATGATTTTCTATGTTTGAATTGATTGGAATTAAGTAGGTTTTATGCATGCTAGTTACTTGGTTCAAGTTTATGAGTTTTTGTTCAAAAGCTTTGATTTTGAAAATATATGTGGAATCTGTTATTACTTGCTGTAGTTGGTTGTTTTAATTTTCAGAGGCTTAGTTATGCATGATTATGTAGGTTTGATCAGGTTTGAATGCATGTTAGAGGGATTTAGCCAAGCTTGAGTTTTGAACTCAAAGCTTGAAGCTTTAATGGCAATTTTTGTATCTGTGATTTCTGGGTTATTTTAATGCTTTGAAAATGTTCTTTGGGGTATTTAGAACAAGTCTGGAAGGTTTGGTATGAATTGGGGTTGATTTGATTGAGTTAGGAATTTTTGAAAAATTCCTGCGAGGAACCGGAATTCCGGTTGTGCAACCGGAATTCTGGATGAGGGTTCAGTAATTCCTAGAACCGGAATTCCGGTTGGAGAACTGGTCTACCGGTTGGGGAATTTTCAGAACCCGTGTTTTCCTCGTTTTTATGTTTTAGGGGGTATTGCCATGCTTTTTATCGATAGGGAAACTTTTAGCTCCTAGTTTAAGTCCCCGGGAAGTGATTTAGCGTGTCACTTATAGTGTTGTGATTTTTATGGTTTAGGAGCCTGTAATCCGCCGCTCAGCTAAAGTTCCAGTCAGGTTGACCGGCACACCTGAATTCGGAATCCAGGTAAGATTAGTATAACAGTATGCATATGTAGATTACATGCTTAGCGTGCATGTAGGAAGCCTGTTAGATTACATTATTTATGTATGTTGGCTTCGAACCATCCAACCCTGTCACGTCGGTACAGGCTGGAGTATGACCAGCAGCCGGAGTATGACCGGTTCGACCAATCAGGCTGACACTTGGTTGGTGGTTCCGTACTATTGACGTATCCCGTCGGTGCAGGCTGGAGTATGACCAGCAGACGGAGTATGACCTGTTCGACCGATCAGGTGGATATAGTAACACGTCAGTACAGGCTAGAGTATGACCAGCAGCCGGAGTATGACCGGTTCGACCGATTAGGCTGTTACGTGTCAATAGTACCGTCCCTATGAACGTTCAGAACTCAGTACCATGTTGGACATGGCAGTAGTGGCTCAGTACCGTGTTGGACACGGCAGTAGCGGGACTCATTATCGTGTTGGACACGGCAGTTAGGGTTATGATCAGGGGTATGGGCGTCTGATCATAACCGGGATTATGTACGAGTATTATTATGCTTTTCTTACTGAGTCTGTCGACTCACAGTTCTACGTTTATGTGTAGGTAAAGGCAAGGCTGAAGCTGATGGACCGTGAGCGAGCTTGTGAAGATTGTACATGTCGGGGCGGTTAGGCCTGGAGCGTACGATCATCGGGACAGCGAGACTGATTTTGTAACTGGTCGCTAGGCGACATTTATTTTGTGTATCAGTTAAACAATTAAATCTTTTTGTAAATGATTTTATAATCGGGATCCCGAGTCTTTTGTAATATTATTTTATAAGTTTAATTAAAAAGCAAAAATTTTAATTAATCACGTTTTTCCATAAACCTCGTTGATTAGCAACGAGCTGCACAGCATGTTTAAAAATCACGTAATACGCCTATGTTAGTTAGGGTGTTACAATTTGGTATCAGAGTTGCCAGGTTGTCTTCCGAAGATCGTCACGACATGTACAATCATCATCAGCAGTTAGCTCGTTTCACGGTTCAGTAAGCCTTTATTGCTTTAGTAGTTTATTTTTTTCAGTTATGAAAAAGAAAAGCCTATTAGGAAGCATGTTAGTATCCTGATAGTAGAATAGGCGCATGTTTCGTTTTTAATTTCCAAATTAAGCGGCATTAGTAAGCTCTCCTTGAATACGACCTGATATGCCAACTCTTGGTTTCGCAGGCGGTTCTAATCAGAAGGACGCCAGGCGGACTACCAGGAGTCAGGGCAACTCAGTGGGGTCGAACCAAGGACAGGGAGCTCAGTTTCCCCCACCTGTTAGGGGCCGAGGTAGAGGTCCCCGAGGCAGGGCCCGTGGTCGGGGTGATGAGAACCCGCCACAGGCTGCCCAGGCTCCCCCAGCCGATCAGGGAGCCCAGAATTGGGAGTTACGGTTAGCGGAAATGCAAGCCCGAATTGAAGAGCAAGACCTCGAGATTCAGAGGTTGAGACAGCAGGGTGCTCCTGCAGTTCCAGTGCCCATAGTTCCAGTGGCACCTGCCCCTGCTGCCCAGAGTGGTGTGTGCCACTTTCTAGTTCCAGGAGGATGCTCTGGTCTAGTGGGACATGGTGTCTTAGATCCATGACGTCACCACCATGACCTGGGAAAGGTTTCAGGAACTCTTCAACGCGAAGTACTACAATGAGGCGGTCAGAAGCGCCAAGAGGAAAGAGTTCGCTCACCTGACCCAGCGTGAGAATATGAGCGTCACTGAGTATACTACTCAGTTTGATCGATTGGCTAGGTTAGCCTCGGGAATTGTGCCGACCGACTTCAGCAAGAAGGAGAAGTATCTGGACGGGTTGAATGCCAAGATCAGACATGATTTGATGATCACCACGGACGACAGAACCACCTATGCTCAGATGGTGGAGAAGGCACTGCGAGCTGAGGGCGCAGTTGGGTGTATGTTGGAGTCAGCTAGTACTCCGGTGAGTGGCGGGGCTCCTACCCCTCCTGCATCAGGCTTTAGCAGGGGGAGTAGTGGTTCGGCCATTGATCAAAGGAAGAGAGCACCCACTGCTTCCGGTGGCTCGAGTCAGAACAAGAGGTTCCGGGGGAACCAGAACAGAGGGAGTCGTCCTGGTGGTACTGAGACCCGATTCTCCTATCCCGAGTGCCCTAGCTGCAAGAGGCACCATCGGGGTGAGTGCAAAGGTCAGGGATGCTTTCACTGTGGCATGCCCGGACACTTCAAGAGGGACTGTCCCCAGCTCCGATCAGAGGCACCGAGAGCTCCAGCGATACCCACTCCAGCCAGGGTGTTCGCTATCACTCAGGCTGATGCAGATGCCAGCCCATCAGTTGTCACATGTCAGCTTTCTATTAATAACTCGCTATATTCAGTGCTGTTTGATTCTGGGGCTACACATTCCTATGTGGCGGCCAGAGTCTTTAGTAAATTGGATAGACCGTACGATAGATATGAATCAGGGTTTGGAACCCTATTACCTGGCGGAGAATTGGTTATCTCCAATAGGTGGATTAGGTCTATGCCGATCAGGATAGATGGTAGAGAGTTAAGTGCTGATCTGATAGAGATGAGTCTAGTCGAATTTGATATTATTTTAGGAATGGATTTCCTATCTAAATATTCGACGAGCATTGATTGTAAAAGGAAGATGGTGATCTTCCAACCGGAAAGTGAGGAACCATTTGTGTTTGTTGGTTCAGTTCAGGGATCCCGGATCCCGGTGATATCGGCCATGTCAGCTAGAGATTTATTGCATGGCGGTTGTTTAGGGTTTCTGGCCGTGGTGGTGGACACCACTCGGCCAGATACCATTCGGCCAGAGGACATCAAGGTGGTTCGGGAATTTTTGGATGTTTTTCCCGAAGAACTTCCAGGGTTACCACCTCAGCGGGAGATTGACTTCTTGATAGACTTGGCACCAGGGGTGGAACCGGTTTCCAAAGCCCCATATAGAATGGCTCCAGCTGAACTTAAGGAATTAAAGATTGAGCTCCAGGGGTTGCTTGACATAGGGTTCATTCCGCCCAGTGTGTCACCCTTGGGAGCCCCAGTTTTGTTCGTCAAGAAGAAGGATGGATCTATGAGGATGTGCATCGACTACAGGGAATTGAACAAGCTGACGGTGAAGAATAAATATCCATTACCTAGGATCGATGATTTGTTCGATCAGCTTCAGGGGAAGACGGTCTTTTCTAAGATTGATCTCCGTTCGGGTTATCATCAGTTGAGAATCCGAGAGGAGGACATTCCGAAGACGGCTTTCTGCACTAGCTATGGACATTACGAATTTCTGGTTATGTCATTTGGACTAACCAATGCTCCTGCAGCATTCATGGACTTGATGAATAGAGTATTCAAGGATTTCCTCGATATCTGTGTGATTGTGTTTATCGACGACATCCTCGTGTACTCTCAATCAGAAGAGGAGCATGAGTTACATCTTCAGATGGTACTGCAACGGCTTCGAGAACATAAGCTGTATGCCAAGTTCAAGAAATGTGAGTTCTAGCTATCTCAGGTGTCCTTCCTAGGCCACATTGTGAGCAAAGATGGGATCAAGGTGGATCCCGAGAAGATTGAATCCATCAGGGATTGGCCGAGACCGAAGAAGTGACAGAGATCAGAAGCTTCTTAGGTTTAGCTGGGTACTACCGTAGGTTCGTGGAAGTGTTTTCTAAAATTTCGATGCCCCTAACCGAGCTTACAAAGAAGAATCAGCGGTTTATCTGGTCAGATAGGTGCGAAGCTAGTTTTCAGGAGCTAAAACAGAGGTTGATTACCGCTCCAGTGCTAGCTTTGCCTTCAGACAAGGAGAAGTTCGTAGTTTACTCTGACGCATCCAAACAGGGTTTGGGGTGTGTATTGGTGCAAGCCGATCGGGTCATCGCTTATGCCTCCCGTCAGTTAAAGGATTATGAACAGCGATACCCGACTCATGATCTAGAGTTGGCCGCAGTGGTTTTTGCATTAAAGATTTGGCGGCATTATCTTTACGGGGAAAAGTGTGAAATCTACACCGACCATAAAAGTCTCAAGTATTTCTTTACTCAGAAGGATTTGAATATGAGACAAAGGCGTTGGTTGGAGTTAGTGAAAGATTACGACTGTGAGATCCTCTATCACCCCGGAAAAGCCAATGTAGTGGCCGATGCCTTGAGCAGGAAGGGTCCCGGGCAAGTAGCTAGTATGGTTCAGATCTCACCTCAGCTAGCAGAGGATATGGTTAGATCCAGCATTGAGTTTGTGGTAGGTCAGCTTCACAACTTAACGCTGCAATCTGATCTGTTGGAGAGAATAAAAGTCGCTCAGATAACGGATCCAGAGTTAGTGAAGATCCGAGATGAGGTGTTGGCTGGTCAAGCCAAGGACTTTTCAGTGTCGGACAGTGGGATGCTTTTGTATAAAGCTAGGGTTTGTGTTCCGAATAGTGTGGAACTTAGGAATGAGATCTTTGAGGAGGCTCATTCTACCCCGTATTCTCTGCATCCGGGCACCACTAAGATGTACCAAGATTTGAAACCGTACTTCTGGTGGAGCGGTATGAAGAAGAATTTGGTAGAATTCGTATCGAGATGCCTCACTTGTCAGCAGATTAAGGCTGAACATCAGAGACCAGCAGGGTTGTTGCAGCCTTTAACCCTACCAGAATGGAAATGGGAAGATATCACAATGGATTTTGTGCTCGGGTTACCTAGGACCACGGGTTTATTTTATTCCATCTGGGTAGTGGTGGATCGATTTACAAAATCTGCTCATTTTCTGCCAGTTAGAACAACATTTACAGTGGATCAGTTGGCAGAGTTGTATGTCAGAGAGATAGTGAGACTTCACGGGGTACCGAAGTCTATAGCTTCGGACAGGGATCCGAAGTTCACCTCCAAATTTTGGCAAAGTTTGCAATGAGCAATGGGTACAAAGCTGAAATTCAGTACAGCATTCCATCCTCAGAGAGATGGTCAGTCCGAAAGGACAATTAAGATATTGGAGGACATGTTGAGAGCCTATGTTATGGAATTTGAAGGCTCATGGAATAAATATCTACCGTTGATAGAATTTTCTTACAACAACAGTTATCAGAGTACGATAGGGATGGCTCCCTATGAACTGTTATACGGTAGGAAATGTAGATCCCCTATCCACTGGGATGAGACAGGGGAGAGGAAATACCTAGGTCCAGAGTCCGTGCAGCGAACCAATGAGGCAATAGAGAAGATAAAAGCTAGAATGCTTGCCTCACAGAGCAGACAGAAGAGTTACGCAGATCCGAAACACAGAGATGTTGAGTTCCAAGTAGGGGACCATGTGTTTTTACGGGTATCTCCGATGAAGGGGATTAAACGTTTCGGGAAAAGAGGCAAGTTATGCCCTAGATTTACAGGACCTTTCGAGATTCTCAAGAAGATAGGTCAAGTGGCATATCGGTTAGCATTGCCTCCAGCCTTATCAGCAGTTCACAACGTATTCCATGTCTCGATGTTGAGAAAATACGTTTCAGATCCCTCTCATATACTCAGTTATGAGAGCCTTGAGCTACAACCAGACATGACTTATGCGGAACAGCCAGTGCAGATCCTGGATAGAAAGGATAAAGTCCTTCGAAATAAGACCATAGCATTGGTCAAGGTTCTCTAAAGAAACAGCAAGGTGGAGGAAGCCACCTGGGAGCTAGAGTAAGATATGAGAGCTCAATATCAAGAGTTATTCAGGTTAGATTTCGGGGACGAAATCCTTTTAAGGGGGGATAGTTGTAAAGCCCGCTTAGTTAATTTGGAAATTAGCAGTTAATCTTGATTAATTATGAAATTATTTATAGCTATTTAAATAATTTATTATACTGTTATTTATGGAATTCAGAAATGCATTGCTATGTCATTCAGTATTTTTCATATTTTGCATTTCCGGTGCCCGGTATTTTGGAACTCGGTGTTTGGCTCAGTAGAAATCACAACTTAGTATGTTAGTAGTTTGGGACGGGTTATTAGACATTGGGAATGTCGGGAATGGCTGAGAATTGAGAATTTCCCAAAAATACCCCTTTAGTGATTATTATGTGGTTTTAGTGTGGAGGGGCAAAATGGTCTTTTTGCCCATTAGTATTTTGTCTTTTAGTGATTTTGTTATTTGAAAAATAAATGTTTATTTTATTAATGTTGGCTGAAATGAGGTTATATGTTATGTGGGTTTTAGTTCATTTTATCAAAAAATTACTAAGTTTAAAAAAATTAGAAATTGAAAAGCTTTCTCTCTCTTTTCTCTCTCTCTTTTCGGCTGGTTGCTTGGGGTTCAAGGGCTGGATTTTTCTTCAATTTTCAAGCTAGATTCATCATAATTTTGTGAACTCTTGATTGTGGTAGGTGTTTCTTAATTTTCCTCCTTTATTTTCTTGAATAAAATGGTGAAAATGATGAGTAAATGCATGATGTTTTTGAGTTTGTTGCTGCTGTAGTTTAGGGTTGTTTTCTATGCTTTTCTATGTTTGAATTGATTGGAATTAAGTAGGTTTTATGCATGCTAGTTACTTGGTTCAAGTTTATGAGTTTTTGTTCAAAAGCTTTGATTTTGAAAATATACGTGGAATCTATTATTACTTGCTGTAGTTGGTTGTTTTCATTTTCAGAGGCTTAGTTATGCATGATTATGTAGGTTTGATCAGGTTTGAATGCATGTTAGAGGGATTTAGCCAAGCTTGAGTTTTGAACTCAAAGCTTGAAGCTTTAATGGCAATTTTTGTATCTGTGATTTCTGGGTTATTTTAATGCTTTGAAAATGTTCTTTGGGGTATTTAGAACAGGTCTGGAAGGTTTGGTATGAATTGGGGTTGATTTGATTGAGTTAGGAATTTTTGAAAAATTCCTGCGAGGAACCGGAATTCCGGTTGTGCAACCGGAATTCTGGATGAGGGTTCAGTAATTCCTAGAACCGGAATTCCGGTTGGAGAACCGGTCTACCGGTTGGAGAACCGGTCTACCGGTTGGGGAATTTTTAGAACCCGTGTTTTCCTCGTTTTTATGTTTTAGGGGGTATTGCTATGCTTTTTATCGATAGGGAAACTTTTAATTCCTAGTTTAAGTCCCCGGGAATGTTGGAAATTTATTTTACCAGGATCTTAGATCTACTCACAAGTATGTTTATTAACATCCTAAATATGAACTTTCTAAAACGATGAAATAAACACATATAAAGTTTAGCAAACCTTACATTGGGTGCAGCGGAATAATATGACTCCTTCCGTTCAGATATCTAGCCCTTGATTCCTTTCTGTAGCAGAGCATTATCAATATCTGAACCTGGATTTCTTTCTCTGAATCTTTGATGCTGAAACTCCTTTGCTGATGAACTTTCTTCACGATCTTCCTCACTATGATTGAGGTATCACTTGATGTGTGTGGGCACTACTCATACACTAAGGATTTCGAAATTATCAAGGAAGAAGAGAGAGAGTGGTCAGCTAAAGATAGGGAGAGAGAAGGCTCAGTTTTTCTGAATCAGAGGAAGTCAGAAGAAAAGTGTAATTTTCCTGAAGCCTTCACTATCTATTTATAGCATTCCACTAGGGTTAGATTTGAATTATATGGCATTAAAATAATGAAAAAATCAGTTTAAATTTCCTACAAAAGTGGCAGGCCCTATACTAGTGGATTTGGGCCTCACTTTTTGCAATTTTGCAGTTTTACATTTTCTACATCTGATTTTCTCAAAAACGCCAATTTTCTAATTCAACCATTTAAATGCCAATTCTAACTATTTAATAACTATAAATAATTATTAAATAATATTGTCATTTATCATATTTATTAATTGAACCATACAAAGTATCATAATTAACAAATATGCCCCTATAAACTCTTTCTTTACAATTTCGCCCTTACTTAGTGAAAATTTCACAAATAGACATAGTCTAATTTGAGAATTATAATTGATTAATCAAAACCAATTACATGAGTCTTACAAGCAATATTATCTCAACTAGTGGGGGGACCATGGGTCTATATAACCGAGCTTCCAATAAGTAGATCAAGAATTTAGCACTAAAATTCACTAACTTATTAATTCTTCGTTGAATCCACGCATAGAACTTAGAATTGCACTCTCAGTATATAGAATGCTCTATATGTTCCACCATATAGACACATCATTAGTTATCCATTGTTATAATCCTAATTTGATCAATGATCCTCTATATGAATGATCTACACTGTAAAGGGATTAAATTACCGTTACACCCTACAATGTATTTATTCCTTAAAACACTTGACCCCGTATAAATGATATTTCAGCTTATGTGAAATGAGTACTCCACCATTTATGTTCGTTTGGTCAAGCTCGAAGGAGATCATCCTTTGCTTACTATTCGCCAGATAGAAGCTATAGATTCCATGTTTATGATAGCGCTCCCACTCAATTGCACTACCGTGTTCCCAAAATGTACGTATCACCCTGACCTAAAAGTAGGCTTAACGAACAAATCAAAGAACACGAATAGCCTTTCAAGATTGAGCCTAATCATATCTGGATTAAGATCATTTGATCTAGGATCAACTAGGCGATATTGACTTGAATAGATTTTACGGTAAGTTTAATTAAATCTAAGTCAAAGTTCAATATCGGTCCCTTCCGATGCATACTCCATGCATCCAACCTGAGCTTTACTTTAACCAATGTTCTGGAAAGAACATAGTATTTCTCCAAATACAAGTAAACTCTTGTTGTAGATTATCATATCAGTAAAACCCTATGTCTGATAAATCTAGGAAACTTTATTCACATAGTCATGTTTACTTTCCAATGTGTTGACGACACAATAAACAGGATCAAGTATGTGAAAAGGGTTTCAGATGAATTTATACATTATGTACATATAATCATGAAATAAATCATGTGAACCATGCAACATTAAATGTTATTTCTGATCTATATTAATAAACAAATCTGATTATATTGAAATGAGTTTTATTTAGGGCATAAAACCCAATAGGGAAGTGATTTAGCGTGTCACTTATAGTGTTGTGATTTTTATGGTTTAGGAGCCTGTAATCCGCCGCTCAGCTAAAGTTCCAGTCAGGTTGACCGGCACACCTGAATTCGGAATCCAGGTAAGATTAGTATAACAGTATGCATATGTAGATTACATGCTTAGCGTGCATGTAGGAAGCCTGTTAGATTACATTATTTATGTATGTTGGCTTCGAACCATCCAACCCTGTCACGTCGGTACAGGCTGGAGTATGACCAGCAGCCGGAGTATGACCGGTTCGACCAATCAGGCTGACACTTGGTTGGTGGTTCCGTACTATTGACGTATCCCGTCGGTACAGGCTGGAGTATGACCAGCAGCCGGAGTATGACCGGTTCGACCGATCAGGTGGATATAGTAACACGTTGGTACATGCTGGAGTATGACCAGCAGCCGGAGTATGACCGGTTCGACCGATCAGGCTGTTACGTGTCAATAGTACCGTCCCTATGAACGTTCAGAACTCAGTACCATGTTGGACATGGCAGTAGGGGCTCAGTACCGTGTTGGACACGGCAGTAGCGGGACTCAGTATCGTGTTGGACACGGCAGTTAGGGTTATGATCAGGGGTATGGGCGTCTGATCATAACCAGGATTATGTACGAGTATTATTATGCTTTTCTTACTGAGTCTGTCGACTCACAGTTCTACGTTTATGTGTAGGTAAAGGCAAGGCTGAAGCTGATGGACCCTGAGCGAGCTTGTGAAGATTGTACATGTCGGGGCGGTTAGGCCTGGAGCGTTTGATCATCGGGACAGCGAGGCTGATTTTGTAACTGGTAGCTAGGAGACATTTATTTTGTGTATCAGTTAAACAGTTAAATCTTTTTGTAAATGATTTTATAATCGGGATCCCGAGTCTTTTGTAATATTATTTTATAAGTTTAATTAAAAAGCTAAAATTTTAATTAATCACGTTTTTCCATAAACCTCGTTGATTAGCAACGAGCTGCACAACATGTTTAAAAATCACGTAATACGCCTATGTTAGTTAGGGTGTTACAATTTGGTATCAGAGCCGCCAGGTTGTCTTCCGAAGATCGTCACGACATGTACAATCATCATCAGCAGTTAGCTCGTTTCACGGTTCAGTAAGCCTTTATTGCTTTAGTAGTTTATTTTTTTCAGTTATGAAAAAGAAAAGCCTATTAGGAAGCGTGTTAGTATCCTGATAGTAGAATAGGCGCATGTTTCGTTTTTAATTTCCAAATTAAGCGGCATTAGTAAGCTCTCCTTGAATACGACCTGATACGCCAACTCTTGGTTTCGCAGGCGGTTCTAATCAGATGGACGCATAGCGGACTACCAGGAGTCCGGGCAACTCAGTGGGGTCGAACCAAGGACAGGGAGCTCAGTTTCCCCCACCTGTTAGGGGCTGAGGTAGAGGTCCCGAGGCAGGGCCCGTGGTCGGGGTGATGAGAACCCGCCACAGGCTGCCCAGGCTCCCCCAGCCGATCAGGGAGCCCAGAATTGGGAGTTACAGTTAGCGGAAATGCAAGCCCGGATTGAAGAGCAAGACCTCGAGATTCAGAGGTTGAGACAGCAGGGTGCTCCTGCAGTTCCAGTGCCCATAGTTCCAGTGGCACCTGCCTCTGCTGCCCAGGCCGAGTTAGTGGTGGCGGCCAATAGATTGGAACCCCTGTATGAACGGTTCCGGAAGCAAGCACCTCCGGTTTTCTTGGGAGGTCCGGACGTGATGAAACTGAGCAGTGGCTGACGGTGATTACCAAGATTCTAAACTTCATGGGTGTCACCGGTAACGACAGAGTGGTGTGTGCCACTTTCCAGTTCCAGGAGGATGCTCTGGTCTAGTGGGACTTGGTGTCTCAGATCCATGACGTCACCACCATGACCTGGGAAAGGTTTCAGGAACTCTTCAACGCGAAGTACTACAATGAGGCGGTTAGAAGCGCCAAGAGGAAAGAGTTCGCTCACCTGACCCAGCGTGAGAATATGAGCGTCACTGAGTATACTACTCAGTTTGATAGATTGGCGAGGTTAGCCTCGGGAATTGTGCCGACCGACTTCAGCAAGAAGGAGAAGTATCTGGACGGGTTGAATGCCAAGATCAGACATGATTTGATGATCACCACGGACGACAGAACCACCTATGCTCAGATGGTGGAGAAGGCACTGCGAGCTGAGGGCGCAGTTGGGTGTATGTCGGAGTCAGCTAGTACTCCGGTGAATGGCGGGGCTCCTACCCCTCCTGCATCAGGCTTTAGCAGGGGGAGTAGTGGTTCGGCCATTGATCAGAGGAAGAGAGCACCCACTGCTTCCGGTGGCTCGAGTCAGAACAAGAGGTTCCGGGGGAACCGCAACGAGAGGAGTCGTCCTGGTGGTACTGAGACCCGATTCTCCTATCCCGAGTGCCCTAGCTGCAAGAGGCACCATCGGGGTGAGTGCAAAGGTCAGGGATGCTTTCACTGTGGCATGCCCGGACACTTCAAGAGGGACTGTCCCCAGCTCCGATCAGAGGCACCGAGAGCTCCAGCGATACCCACTCCAGCCAGGGTGTTCGCTATCACTCAGGCTGATGCAGATGCCATCCCATCAGTTGTCATAGGTCAGCTTTCTATTAATAACTCGCTATATTCAGTGCTGTTTGATTCTGGGGCTACACATTCCTATGTGGCGGCCAGAGTCTTTAGTAAATTGGATAGACCGTACGATAGATATGAATCAGGGTTTGGAACCCTATTACCTGGCGGAGAATAGGTTATCTCCAATAGGTGGATTAGGTCTATGCCGATCAGGATAGATGGTAGAGAGTTAAGTGCTGATCTGATAGAGATGAGTCTAGTCGAATTTGATATTATTTTAGGAATGGATTTCCTATCTAAATATTCGACGAGCATTGATTGTAAAAGGAAGATGGTGATCTTCCAACCGGAAAGTGAGGAACCATTTGTGTTTGTTGGTTCAGTTCAGGGATCCCGGATCCCGGTGATATCGGCCATGTCAGCTAGAGATTTATTGCATGGCGGTTGTTTAGGGTTTCTGGCCGTGGTGGTGGACACCACTCGGCCAGATACCATTCGGCCAGAGGACATCAAGGTGGTTCGGGAATTTTTGGATGTTTTTCCTGAAGAACTTCCAGGGTTACCACCTCAGCGGGAGATTGACTTCTTGATAGACTTGGCACCAGGGGTGGAACCGGTTTCCAAAGCCCCATATAGAATGGCTCCAGCTGAACTTAAGGAATTAAAGATTAAGCTCCAGGGGTTGCTTGACATAGGGTTCATTCCGCCCAGTGTGTCACCCTGGGGAGCCCCAGTTTTGTTCGTCAAGAAGAAGGATGGATCTATGAGGATGTGCATCGACTACAGGGAATTGAACAAGCTGACGGTGAAGAATAAATATCCATTACCTAGGATCGATGATTTGTTCGATCAGCTTCAGGGGAAGACAGTCTTTTCTAAGATTGATCTCCGTTCGGGTTATCATCAGTTGAGAATCCGAGAGGAGGACATTCCGAAGACGGCTTTCTGCACTAGCTATGGACATTACGAATTTCTGGTTATGTCATTTGGACTAACCAATGCTCCTGCAGCATTCATGGACTTGATGAAAAGAGTATTCAAGGATTTCCTCGATATCTATGTGATTGTGTTTATCGACGACATCCTCGTGTACTCTCAATTAGAAGAGGAGCATGAGTTACATCTTCAGATGGTACTGCAACGGCTTCGAGAACATAAGCTGTATGCCAAGTTCAAGAAATGTGAGTTCTGGCTATCTCAGGTGTCCTTCCTAGGCCACATTGTGAGCAAAGATGGGATCAAGGTGGATCCCGGGAAGATTGAATCCGTCAGGGATTGGCCGAGACCGAAGAAGTAACAGAGATCAGAAGCTTCTTAGGTTTAGCTGGGTACTACCGTAGGTTCGTGGAAGTGTTTTCTAAAATCTCAATGCCCCTAACCGAGCTTACAAAGAAGAATCAGCGGTTCATCTGGTCAGATAAGTGCGAAGCTAGTTTTCAGGAGCTAAAACAGAGGTTGATTACCGCTCCAGTGCTAGCTTTGCCTTCAGACAAGGAGAAGTTCGTAGTTTACGCTGACGCATCCAAACAGGGTTTGGGGTGTGTATTGATGCAAGCCGATCGGGTCATCGCTTATGCCTCCCGTCAGTTAAAGGATTATGAACAGCGATACCCGACTCATGATCTAGAGTTGGCCGCAGTGGTTTTTGCATTGAAGATTTGGCGGCATTATCTTTACGGGGAAAAGTGTGAAATCTACACCGACCATAAAAGTCTCAAGTATTTCTTTACTCAGAAGGATTTGAATATGAGACAAAGGCGTTGGTTGGAGTTAGTGAAAGCCAATGTAGTGGCCGATGCCTTGAGCAGGAAGGGTCCCGGGCAAGTAGCTAGTATGGTTCAGATCTCACCTCAGCTAGCAGAGGATATGGTTAGATCCAGCATTGAGTTTGTGGTAGGTCAGCTTCACAACTTAACGCTGCAATCTGATCTGTTGGAGAGAATAAAAGTCGCTCAGATAACGGATCCAGAGTTAGTGAAGATCCGAGATGAGGTGTTGGCTGGTCAAGCCAAGGACTTTTCAGTGTCGGACAGTGGGATGCTTTTGTATAAAGCTAGGGTTTGTGTTTCGAATAGTGTGGAACTTAGGAATGAGATCTTTGAGGAGGCTCATTCTACCCCGTATTCTCTGCATCCGGGCACCACTAAGATGTACCAAGATTTGAAACCGTACTTCTGGTGGAGCGGTATGAAGAAGAATTTGGTAGAATTCGTATCGAGATGCCTCACTTGTCAGCAGATTAAGGCTGAACATCAGAGACCAGCAGGGTTGTTGCAGCCTTTAACCCTACCAGAATGGAAATGGGAAGATATCACAATGGATTTTGTGCTCGGGTTGCCTAGGACCATGGGTTTATTTTATTCCATCAGGGTAGTGGTGGATCGATTTACGAAATCTGCTCATTTTCTGCCGGTTAGAACAACATTTACAGTGGATCAGTTGGCAGAGTTGTATGTCAGAGAGATAGTGAGACTTCACGGGGTACCGAAGTCTATAGTTTCGGACAGGGATCCGAAGTTCACCTCCAAATTTTGGCAAAGTTTGCAATGAGCAATGGGCACAAAGCTGAAATTCAGTACAGCATTCCATCCTCAGACAGATGGTCAGTCCGAAAGGACAATTAAGATATTGGAGGACATGTTGAGAGCCTGTGTTATGGAATTTGAAGGGTCATGGAATAAATATCTACCGTTGATAGAATTTTCTTACAACAACAGTTATCAGAGTACGATAGGGATGGCTCCCTATGAACTATTATACGGTATGAAATGTAGATCCCCTATCCATTGGGATGAGACAGGGGAGAGGAAATACCTAGGTCCATAGTCCGTGCAGCGAACCAATGAGGCAATAGAGAAGATAAAAGCTAGAATGCTTGCCTCACAGAGCAGACAGAAGAGTTACGCAGATCCGAAACGCAGAGATGTTGAGTTCCAAGTAGGGGACCATGTGTTTTTACGGGTATCTCCGATGAAGGGGATTAAACGTTTTGGGAAAAGAGGCAAGTTATGCCCTAGATTTACAGGACCTTTCGAGATTCTCAAGAAGATAGGTCAAGTGGCATATCGGTTAGCATTGCCTCGAGCCTTATCAGCAATTCACAACGTATTCCATGTCTCGATGTTGAGAAAATACGTTTCAGATCCCTCTCATATACTCAGTTATGAGAGCCTTGAGCTACAACCAGACATGACTTATGAGGAACAGCCAGTGCAGATCCTGGATAGAAAGGATAAAGTCCTTCGAAATAAGACCATAGCATTGGTCAAGGTTCTCTAAAGAAACAGCATGGTGGAGGAAGCCACCTGGGAGCTAGAGTAAGATATGAGAGCTCAATATCAAGAGTTATTCAGGTTAGATTTCGGGGACGAAATACTTTTAAGGGGGGATAGTTGTAAAGCCCGCTTAGTTAATTTGGAAATTAGCACTTAATCTTGATTAATTATGAACTTATTTATAGCTATTTAAATAATTTATTATACTGTTATTTATGGAATTCAGAAATGCATTGCTATGTCATTCAGTAGTTTTCATATTTTGCATTTCCGGTGCCCGGTATTTTGGAACTCGGTTTTTGGCTCAGTAGAAATCACAACTTAGTATGTTAGTAGTTTAGGACGGGTTATTAGACATTGGGAATGTCGGGAATGGCTGAGAATTTAGAATTTCCCAAAAATACCCCTTTAGTGATTATTATGTGGTTTTAGTGTGGAGGGGCAAAATGGTCTTTTTGCCCATTAGTATTTTGTCTTTTATTGATTTTGTTATTTGGAAAATAAATCTTTATTTTATTAATGTTGGCTGAAATGAGGTTATATGTTATGTGGGTTTTAGTTCATTTTATCAAAAAATTACTAAGTTTAAAAAAATTAGAAATTGAAAAGCTTTCTCTCTCTTTTCTCTCTCTCTTTTCGGCTGGTTGCTTGGGGTTCAAGGGCTGGATTTTTCTTCAATTTTCAAGCTAGATTCATCATAATTTTGTGAACTCTTGATTGTGGTAGGTGTTTCTTAATTTTCCTCCTTTATTTTCTTGAATAAAATGGTGAAAATGATGAGTAAATGCATGATGTTTTTGAGTTTGTTGCTGCTGTAGTTTAGGGTTGTTTTCTATGCTTTTCTATGTTTGAATTGATTGGAATTAAGTAGGTTTTATGCATGCTAGTTACTTGGTTCAAGTTTATGAGTTTTTGTTCAAAAGCTTTGATTTTGAAAATATACGTGGAATCTGTTATTACTTGCTGTAGTTGGTTGTTTTCATTTTCAGAGGCTTAGTTATGCATTATTATGTAGGTTTGATCAGGTTTGAATGCATGTTAGAGGGATTTAGCCAAGATTGAGTTTTGAACTCAAAGCTTGAAGCTTTAACGGCAATTTTTGTATCTGTGATTTCTGGGTTATTTTAATGCTTTGAAAATGTTCTTTGTGGTATTTAGAACAGGTCTGGAAGGTTTGGTATGAATTGGGGTTGATTTGATTGAGTTAGGAATTTTTAAAAAATTCCTGCGAGGAACCGGAATTGCGGTTGTGCAACCGGAATTCTGGATGAGGGTTCAGTAATTCCTAGAACCGGAATTCCGGTTGGAGAACTGGTCTACCGGTTGGAGAACCGGTCTACCGGTTGTGGAATTTTCAGAACCCGTGTTTTCCTCGTTTTTATGTTTTAGGGGGTATTGCCATGCTTTTTATCGATAGGGAAACTTTTAATTCCTAGTTTAAGTCCCCGGGAAGTGATTTAGCGTGTCACTTATAGTGTTGTGATTTTTATGGTTTAGGAGCCTGTAATCCGCCGCTCAGCTAAAGTTCCAGTCAGGTTGACCGGCACACCTGAATTTGGAATCCAAGTAAGATTAGTATAACAATATGCATATGTAGATTACATGCTTAGCGTGCATGTAGGAAGCCTGTTAGATTACATTATTTATGTATGTTGGCTTCGAACCATCCAACCCTGTCACGTCGGTACAGGCTGGAGTATGACTAGCAGCCGGAGTATGACCGGTTCGACCAATCAGGCTGACACTTGGTTGGTGGTTCCGTACTATTGACGTATCCCGTCGGTACAGGCTGGAGTATGACCAGCAGCCGGAGTATGACCGGTTCGACCGATCAGGTGGATATAGTAACACGTCGGTACAGGCTGGAGTATGACTAGCGGCGGAGTATGACCGGCTCGACCGATCAGTACGTTACGTGTCAATAGTACCGTCCCTATGAACGTTCGTAACTCGGTACCATGTTGGACATGGCAGTAGTGGCTCAGTACCGTGTTGGACACGGCAGTAGCGGGACTCAGTATCGTGTTGGACACGGCAGTTAGGGTTATGATCAGGGGTATGGGCGTCTGATCATAACCGGGATTATGTACGAGTATTATTATGCTTTTCTTACTGAGTCTGTCGACTCACAGTTCTACGTTTATGTGTAGGTAAAGGCAAGGCTGAAGCTGATGGACCCTGAGCGAGCTTGTGAAGATTGTACATGTCGGGGCGGTTAGGCCTGGAGCGTACGATCATCGGGACAGCGAGGCTGATTTTGTAACTGGTCGCTAGGCGACATTTATTTTGTCTATCAGTTAAACAGTTAAATCTTTTTGTAAATGATTTTATAATCGGGATCCCGAGTCTTTTGTAATATTATTTTATAAGTTTAATTAAAAAGCAAAAATTTTAATTAATCACGTTTTTCCATAAACCTCGTTGATTAGCAACGAGCTGCACAGCATGTTTAAAAATCACGTAATACACCTATGTTAGTTAGGGTGTTACAACTGATCCAGAGTTAGTGAAAATCAGAGATGAGGTTTCGACTGGTCAAGCCAGGGATTTTTTCAGTGTCAGACAACGGGATGCTTATGTATAAAGCTAGGGTTTGTGTTCCGAGTAGTGTGGAACTCTGGAATGAGATCTTCGAAGAGGCTCATTCTACTCTTAGGTTTTATGCCCTAAATAAAACTCATTTCAATATAATCAGATTTACTTATTAATATAGATCAGAATTAACATTTAATGTTGCATGGTTCACATGATTTATTTCATGATTATATGTACATAATGTATGAATTCATCTGAAACCCTTTTCACATACTTGATCCTGTTTATTGTGCTGTCAACACATTGGAAAGTAAACATGACTATGTGAATAAAGTTTCCTAGATTTATCAGACATAGGGTTTTACTGATATGATAATCTACAACAGAGTTTACTTGCATTTGGAGAAGTGCTATGTTCTTTCCAGAGCATTGGTTAAAGTAAAGCTCAGGTTGGATGCATGGAGTATGCATTGGAAGGGTCCGATATTGAACTTTGACTTAGATTTATTAAACTTACCGTAATATCTATTCAAGTCAATATCGCCTAGTTGATCCTAGATCAAATGTTCTTAATCCTGTTATGATTAGGCTCAATCTTGAAAGGCTATTCGTGTTCTTTGATTTGTTAGTTAAGCCTACTTTTAAGTCAGGGTGATACGTACATTTTGGAAACACAGTACTGCAATTGAGTGGGAGCGCTAACATAAACATGGAATCTATAGCTTCTATCTGGCGAATAGTAAGTAAGGATGATGTCGTTCGAGCTTGACTAAACAAAAATAAATGGTGGAGATCTCATTTCACATAAGCTGAAATATCATTTATACGGGGTTAAGTGTTTTAAGGATTAAATACATTGTAGGGTGTAACGGTAATCTAATCCCTTTACAGTGTAGATCAATCATATAGAGGATCATTGATCAAATTAGGTTTATAACAATGGATAACTAATGATGAGTCTATATGGTAGAACATATAGAGCATTCTATATACTGAGAGTGCAATTTTAAGTTCTATGCGTGGGTTCAACGAAGAATTAATAAGTTAGTGAATTTTAGTGTTAAATTCTCGATCTACTTATTGGAAGCCCGGTTATATAGACCCATTGTCCCCGCACTAGTTGAGATAATATTGTTTGTAAGACTCATATAATTGGTTTTGATTAATCAATTATAATTCTCAAATTAGACTATGTCTATTTGTGAATTTTTCACTAAGTAAGGGCGAAATTGTAAGGAAAGAGTTTTAGGGGCAAATTTGTTAATTATGATACTTTGTATGGTTCAATTAATAAATATGATAAATGACAATATTATTTAATAATTATTTATAGTTATTAAATAGTTAGAATTGGCATTTAAATGGTTGAATTAGAAAATTGGCGTTTTTGAGAAAATCAAATGCATAAAAGATAAAATTGAAAAAATTGCAAAAAGTAAGGCCGAAATCCACATGTATAGGGCCGACCACTTTTTTAGGCAAATAATTCAAACCTAACCCTAGTGGAATGCCAAATAATTCAAACCTAACCCTAGTGGAATGCTATAAATAGATAGTGAAGGCTTCAGGAAAATTACACTTTTCTTCTGACACTTCTGATATAGAAAAAACTGAGCCTTCTCTCTCCCTATCTGGCCGACCACTCCTTCTCTCTTTCTTCCCTCTTAAATTTCAAAATTCTTAGTGTATGACTAGTGCCCACACAAAGCAAGTGATACCTCAACCATAGTGAGGAAGATCGTGAAGAAAGACTTTCAGCAAGAAGGAGTTTTAGCATCAAAGATTCAGAGAAAGAGATCCAGGTTCAGATATTTATAATGCTCTGTTACAGAAAATAATCAAGGGCTAGATATCTGAACGGAAGGAGTCATATTATTCCGCTGCACCCAATGTAAGGTTTCCTAAACTTTATGTGTTTATTTCATCGTTTTAGAAAGTTCATATTTAGGGTGTTAATCAACATACTTGTGAGTAGATCTAAGATCCTGGTAAAATAATTTCCAACATCTACCCCTTATTCTCTGCATCCCAGCACCACTAAGATGTACCAGGACCTTAAACCGTACTTCTGGTGGAGCGATATGAAGAAGAATTTGGTAGAATTCGTATCGAGATGCCTCACCTGTCAGCAGATTAAGGCTGAACATCAGAGACCAGCAGGGTTGTTGCAGCCTTGAACCCTACCTGAATGGAAGTGGGAGGATATCACGATCGATTTCATGGTCAGATTACCTAGAACCACGGGCTTATTCGATTCCATCTGGGTAGTGGTGGATCGATTCACGAAATCTGCTCATTTTCTGCCTGTTAGAACAACCTATTCAGTGGATAAGTTGGCAGAATTATATGTTAGAGAGATTGTAAGACTTCACGGGGTACCGAAGTCTATAGTTTCGGATAGAGATCCGAAGTTCACCTCCAAGTTTTGGCAGAGTTTGCAACGAGCAATGGGTACAAAACTGAAATTTAGTACAACATTCCATCCTCAGACAGATGGGCAGTCCGAAAGGACAATTCAGATATTGGAGGACATGTTACGAGCCTGTGTTATGGATTTTGAAGGCTCTTGGAATAAATATCTACCTTTGATAGAATTTTCTTACAACAACAGTTATTAGAGTACGATAGGGATGGCTCCCTATGAACTGTTATACGGTAGGAAGTGTAGATCTCCCATCCACTGGGATGAGACAGGGGAGAGGAAATACCTTGGTCCGGAGTCAGTGCAGCGGACCAATGAGGCAATCGAGAAAATAAAAGTTAGAATGCTTGCCTCACAGAGTAGACAGAAAAGTTACGCAGATCCGAAAGGCAGAGATGTTGAGTTCCGAGTAGGGGACCATGTGTTTTTACGGGTATCTCCAATGAAGGGGATCAATCATTTCGAGAAAAGAGGCAAGTTATGTGCAAGATTTACAGGACCTTTCGAGATTCTCGAGAAGATAGGTCAAGTTGCATACCGGTTAGCATTGCCTCCAGCTTTATCAGTAGTTCACAACGTATTCCATGTCTCTATGTTGAGAAAATACGTTTCAGATCCCTCTCATATACCCAGTTATGAGAGCCTTGAACTGCAGCCAGATATGTCTTACGAAGAACAGCCAGTGCAGATCCTGGATAGAAAGGATAAAGTCCTTCGGAATAAGACCATAGCATTGGTCACAGTACTCTGGAGAAACAGCAAGGTGGAGGAAGCCACATGGGAGCTAGAGTCAGATATGAGAGCTCAATATCCAGAGTTGTTCAGGTTAGATTTCGGGGACGAAATCCTTTTATGTTGGGTTTTATGCCCTAAATAAAACTCATTTCAATATAATCAGATTTACTTATTAATATAGATTAGAAATAACATTTAATGTTGCATGGTTCACATGATTTATTTCATGATTATATGTACATAATGTATAAATTCATCTGAAACCCTTTTCACATACTTGATCCTGTTTATTGTGCCGTCAACACATTGGAAAGTAAACATGACTATGTGAATAAAGTTTCCTAGATTTATCAGACATAGGGTTTTACTGATATGATAATCTAAAACAGAGTTTACTTGCATTTGGAGAAGTGCTATGTTCTTTCCAGAGCACTGGTTAAAGTAAAGCTCAGGTTGGATGCATGGAGTATGCATCGGAAGGGACCGATATTGAACTTTGACTTAGATTTATTAAACTTACTGTAATATCTATTCAAGTCAATATCGCCTAGTTGATCCTAGATCAAATGATCTTAATCCTGTTATGATTAGGCTCAATCTCAAGAGGCTATTCGTGTTCTTTGATTTGTTAGTTAAGCCTACTTTTAGGTCAGGGTGATACGTACATTTTGGGAACACGGTAGTGTAATTGATTGGGAGCGCTATCATAAACATGGAATCTATAGCTTCTATCTGGCGAATAGTAAGCAAAGGATGATCTCCTTCGAGCTTGACCAAACGAACATAAATGGTGGAGTACTCATTTCACATAAGCTGAAATATCATTTATACGGGGTCAAGTGTTTTAAGGAATAAATACATTGTAGTGTGTAACGGTAATTTAATCCCTTTACAGTGTAGATCATTCATATAGAGGATCAGTGATCAAATTAGGGTTATAACAATGGATAACTAATGATGTGTCTATATGGTGGAACATATAGAGCATTCTATATACTGAGAGTAGAATTCTAAGTTCTATGTGTGGATTCAACGAAGAATTAATAAGTTAATGAATTTTAGTAATAAATTCTTGATCTACTTATTGGAAGTTCGGTTATATAGACCCATGGTCCCCGCACTAGTTGAGATAATATTGCTTGTCAGACTCATATTATTGGTTTTGATTAATCAATTGTAATTCTCAAAATAGACTATGTCTATTTGTGAATTTTTTCACTAAGTAAGGGCGAAATTGTAAAGAAAGAGTTTTAGGGGCATATTTGTTAATTATGATACTTTGTATGGTTCAATTAATAAATATGATAAATGACAATATTATTTAATAATTATTTGTAGTTATTAAATAGTTAGAATCGGCATTTAAATGGTTGAATTAGAAAATTGGCGTTTTTGAGAAAATCAGATGCAGAAAAGATAAAACTGCAAAATTGCAAAAAGTGAGGCCCAAATCCACTATGTAGGGCCAGCCACTTTTGTAGGAATTTACCTCTGATATTTTCATTATTTTAATGCCAAATACTTTTTTACAGAACTCAATTTCGATTTAATTTGAATTAGTTATGATTTTTTGAAGATTCGAAAAAATCGGAGTTGTGCTGAAATTTTCCTGCGATCGCGAAACTGTCCGTACAGCTCGCAATTTTTTCGTTTTTCTTCGATTTTTCATGCTTTTTCATGGAATTAACTTCCGATTTTTTTGTGTAGTTCTATATTTATACTATTACTATTCCTAATTCAATTCTAATTATCATTATGAATTAATTTAATATTTTTTAAATTTAATTCAAGATATTAGTGTAATTTGAATTTAAAAATAGTTAGTATCTATCTTTTTTGCTTAATAATCTATCTTATTTTTAAATTTGATTATATCTTATCTTATTTTTAAATTTAAGGTCAGATTTTAATTTTTTTTAAATAATTTGACCTTATTTAAATTTAAAATAAGATAACAATAATCATGTTATTTTAAATAGATGTAAGATATTTTGCTAACTTCTAAATTTTGTTATTTTATTTATTTAAATTACATTTAAAATCTGAAAAAGATATTCATTTATCTTTTTTAATTTTTTATTTATAAAAAAACATTTAATTTTTAAAAGTAGTTAGCAAATTTTGAAATGATATTTAGGTTGGTTGAAACCTAGTTTTTCAAAATTGTACGTTTAATTTTAAATTTAAATTTTTTTAAAAAATTTCGAATATTTCAAATTTTATTTTAAATTTTTGAAAATAAATATTTTATTTATTTTATTAATTATTTCGAAATTAATAATTTAATTTAAAATTAAATAAATCCGACATCCAACTATCCAGCTAACCTTGTTGCAGGAGTATGTGTTTTAGCTTGTGTGTAAGTTTTCAAAACCTATTATTACTTGATTGCAAATAGCCATGGTTAATTTTTGTCAGATCTAATGATCTGATGGCTCCCTTGGTCAAGTTAATAATTTGTAACAGGTATATTTACAATCTTCTTTTATTTGTGTATGACCTAACAACATGATAGGACCCATCCAAAGTGTGCCTGTGTGAGCCTATGTGTTTAATTTTATTATAGATGCATATAGGTTGCTGTTGCTAAAATAAATTATCATAGTTCATGATAGAATTTATTTAGGCCCATTTAGTTTTTGGGCCTATTCAATTAATAACAGTTGTTCTTCTTAAGGTTAAATTCCTCTCTTTTGGGCCTTGTGTGAGAGTTGGGAGCCATAGAAGTGGGTACGACATAATGAACCCAGCACCCCCTCACATGAACCACCCCAATTGTGACGGCCCATTTGCCTGATTTGAATAACTGTACTAGGTTAATTAAACTAGTTTAACCTAATAAAATTGATTAGCAACATAATTAATTTCATTTATTTGGAAATTAATTTAAGAAAATCATAGTTTAAAGAATTTTATTATAAGCTCAACTATGTGTATTTAATTAAATATAGAATTATAACCATCTATATTCTTTCTGGAGCTTAATTTAAATTTTTCATTAAATATTCCTATTTAAGTTGATATTTAGTTATCTTCAACTAACCAACTTAAATATGAATATCTTTTGGATTTAAAATTTCAAAATTAAGTTGAGGAATTTTAGGCATTTGTTATTAAGATTCTTTAGATATTTTTTAAGTTAATATCTTTTCGAATATTAACTTCAAATGGAATATTTTAAATTAAGTGGTTACAACTTAATTTTTGATATTTAATTAAATTTAAATTTGAAAATATTTAAGTTCTAGATTTTTTTTTTCTAATACAACTTAAATTAGATATTTTTTCAAATTGTGTGGAAAAGATACTTAGTCAAATAAGATATTTTCTAGATAGTTATTTCTAGACTACTTATTATTTCTAATATTAAATAGGAAAATATTATACATTGTGAAATTAATTATTTAAATAATTAATTTTGGTTCAATTTATTTTAGGTATATTTTTCCTAGTATTAAACTAGAGATTAATAATTAAGCCTTCTCTACACTTAATTATTTATTTCTTGAATTTAATACATTTAATTAACTTGAAAATTAAATATCTAAGTTGATTCTCATCATCATACTTAAATATTTCTTTTTCATGACACTTAATTAAATAGAAAATTATTTTTAGTTAAAATTTATTTTTTCAACTAAATTTAAATAATTTTCAAAATATATAGCTTCTATCTGGCGAATAGTAAGCAAAGGATGATCTCCTTCGAGCTTGACCAAACGAACATAAATGGTGGAGTACTCATTTCACATAAGCTGAAATGTCATTTATACGGGGTCAAGTGTTTTAAGGAATAAATACATTGTAGTGTGTAACGGTAATTTAATCCCTTTGCAATGTAGATCATTCATATAGAGGATCAGTGATCAAATTAGGATTATAACAATGGATAACTAATGATGTGTCTATATGGTGGAACATATAGAGCATTCTATATACTGAGAGTAGAATTCTAAGTTCTATGCGTGGATTCAAAGAAGAATTAATAAGTTAATGAATTTTAGTAATAAATTCTTGATCTACTTATTGGAAGCTCGGTTATATAGACCCATGGTCCCCGCACTAGTTGAGATAATATTGCTTGTAAGACTCATATAATTGGTTTTGATTAATCAATTATAATTCTCAAAACAGACTATGTCTATTTGTGAATTTTTTCACTAAGTAAGGGTGAAATTGTAAAGAAAGAGTTTTAGGGGCATATTTGTTAATTATGATACTTTGTATGTTTCAATTAATAAATATGATAAATGACAATATTATTTAATAATTATTTATAGTTATTAAATAGTTAGAATTGGCATTTAAATGGTTGAATTAGAAAATTGGCGTTTTTGAGAAAATCAGATGCAGAAAAGATAAAACTGCAAAATTGCAAAAAGTGAGGCCCAAATCCACTATGTAGGGCCGGCCACTTTTGTAGGAATTTACCTCTGATATTTTCATTATTTTAATGCCAAATAATTCAAACCTAACCCTAGTGGAATGCTATAAATAGATAGTGAAGGCTTCAGGAAAATTACACTTTTCTTCTGACACTTCTGATTCAGAAAAAACGGAGCCTCTCTCTCTCCCTATCTTTGGCCGAACCCACTCTCTCTTTCTTCTTCCTCAAATTTCGAAATTCTTAGTGTGAGAGTAGTGCCCACACACAACAAGTGATACCTCAACCATAGTGAGGAAGATCGTGAAGAAAGACTTTCAGGAAGAAGGAGTTTCAGCATCAAAGATTCAGAGAAAGAGATCCAGGTTCAGATATTGATAATGCTCTGCTACAGAAAGGAATCAAGGGCTAGATATCTGAACGGAAGGAGTCATATTATTCGCTGCACCCAATGTAAGGTTTCTAAAACTTTATATGTGTTTATTTCATCGTTTTAGAAAGTTCTTATTTAGGATGTTAATAAACATACTTGTGAGTAGATCTAAGATCCTGGTAAAATAAATTCCAACATTTTAAGGGGGAATAGTTGTAAAGACCGCTTAGTTTAATTTGGAAATTAGCAGTTAATTATGTTTAATCATGGAAAATTATTTATAGATATTTCAATAATTATTTATACTGTTATTTTTGAATTCTTAAATGCATTTTATGTCATTTAGTGATTTTCATAATTTTGCCTTTCCGGTGCCCGGTAACATGGAACTCGGTGTTTGGCTCAGTAAAATCACAACTTAGTATGTTAGTATATTGGGACAGTTTATTAGACATTGGGAATGTCGGGATTGGTCGGGAATTTAGAATTTTCCAAAATACCCCCTTTAGTGTTCTTTATGTTATTTTAGTGTGAAGGGGCAAAATGGTCATTTTGCCCCATTTATGTTTTGTCCTTTAGTGGACTTAGAAATTGGAAATTATATGTTATTTAATTTTTATGTTGGCTGAAATAAGGTTTATTATTTGATTATTTTCTCTCATTTCATTAAAAGTAAAAAGTTAGAAAATTTAGAAAAAAGAAAAGCTCTCTCTCTTTCCCTCTTGTTTTCGGCCCTCCTTGAGCAGCAAGAAGGTGGAATTCTTCTTAGTGATTCAAGCTCTTTTTAGCAAGTTTTTGTGATCTTTAATTGTTGGTAAGTTCTTCATGTTGCTATTTGAGTTTCTTGAGATTTTTTGAAGAAAATGGTTAGGTTGCATGCTAGTTTTTGATGTTCTTGCTGCTGTGTTTTGATGTTGATTTTAGAGGTTTATTTATGATTTAAAATGTTGATTCAAACATGATAGGGTTGGTGATTACTTGGTTTTATCAAGATGAAATTTTGGCTCAAAACTATGGTTTTCAAAGAGAAATTGTTGAAATCTGTTGTTGTTGTTTTGTTGATGTTTGTTGTAGTTTCAGAGATTATTTTATGCATGTTTAAGTAGGTTTGATCTGATTTGAATGCATGATACTGTTGTTTAATCAAGTTTGAGTTTGGAACTCAAAGCTTGATGCTTTAATGGTGAATTTGGTTTGTTTGCATGAAGCTCGGTTTTTAAGCTTTAGAAATGTTCCTTAGGGTCTAAATAGCAGGTCTGGAAGGTTTTGTTTGAATTGGATTGGATTTGAGGAAGTTATGAATTTTTGATTTTATTCTGCGAGGAACCGGAATTCCGGTTGTGCATTCGGAATTCCAGATGAGGGTTCAGTATTTCCCAGATCCGGAATTCTGGTTGTGCAACCGGTCTGCCGGTTGGGAAATTTTCTGGAACCCTAAATTTTCTCGTTTTTATGTTATTTGGGGTATTGCCATGCTTTTTATCGATAGGGAAACTTTTAGTTTCTAGTTTAAGTCCCCGGGAAGTGATTTAGCGTATCACTCATTAGTGTTGTGATTGTTACGGTTAGCCTGTAAACCGCCGTGCAGTTCGTTCCAGTCAGGTTGACCAGCACACCTGAATTCGGAATTGAGGTAAGATTAGTATAACAGTATGCATATATATTACATGTTTAGCGTGCATGTTAGGAAGGCTATTAGATTACATTAGATATGTATGTTGGCTTCGTACCATCCGACCATATCACATCGGTTAGGCTAGAGTATGACTAGCAACTAGAGTATGACCAGTATACCGAGTATAGGCTGATACTAGGGTTGGTGGTACAGTGCTATGTGACCGTATCACATCGGTACGGGCTAGAGTATGACTAGCAGCAAGAGTATGACCAGTGTACCAAGTATAGGCTGTTACTTGTCAATAATACCGTCTTATGAACGTTCGGGACTCAGTATCGTGCGGGACACGACAGTTAGGGTTATGGTCAGGGGTATGGGCGTCTGATCATAACCCGGGATTTATGTATGATTATGATTTATGCTTTTCTTACTGAGTGTGTCGACTCACAGTGCTATGTTTATGTGTAGGTAAGGGCAAGGCCAAGGCTGAGGAACCGTGAGAGCGAGCCGGTGAAGATTGTACATGTCGGGGCGGTTAGGCCTGGAGCGTACGATCCTCAGGACAGCAGTGCTTTTTGTAATTAGTCGCTAGGCGACAAGTATTTTGTATTAGACAGTAACTTTTGTAAAGCTTTTTGTAAATGGGATCCCACAGTATTTTGTATGAAATATTTTATAAGTTTAATTAAAAAGTAAAAAAAAATTAATTAATCACGATTTCCATAAACCTCGTTGGTTAGTAACGAGCTGCACAGTACGTTTAAAAATCACGTAATACGCCTATGCTAGTTCGGGTGTTACAGAGGGGTAGACGAATTTGTCCTAGAGGTGCGACTCCTTGATCGGAGAAACCATAGAAAGGCTGGAGGCATGGGGTTAGATCCTTGAGGTTATGTCCCATCTTTTCATAAGGAGTTTTCAACAAGATATTGGAAGAGGCTCCATTATCGATCATGGTTCTGGCTACCATTTTATTGACTATCTGGACTTCCACGACCAGTGGGTCGTTGTGCGAAAACCTAATTTTGACAGTGTCTTCATCGTTGAAGGTTATGGTCGGCTCTCCTACTCGTGGAACTTGGGCTTCCTTTCCTCCACGGCCAGGATAATCTCTTCTTGCTTGTGCTACACTGTTCGAGCATACCTGTTGGGTTTTGTGCCATAAATAAAACCCTTTACAATCTGATTAGTAATCAATATAAGAAATTTGAAGTGATTTATGTTTGCATGAATTTTACATGCTAATGGTTTAATATGTTTATTACATTTACACAAAAAATCTGTTAAGTCCAGATCATATGTTTATTCACAATTATAGTATCGTCAACACAGTGGAATGTGATTGTGATAATATGAATCAAAAGACTAAGTCCCTGTTTCATCAGTGTTTTGGATTTACACTAATGTGATAATCAGCGATGATGTGTACTTACACTTGGAGTAAGTGTTATGCTCTTTCCAGGACATTGGTAAAGTATACTAGTTTCGAATGTATGGAGTATACATTGGACTGGACCGATATTGAACTTAGATAAGATATTATAAACTTACCGTTGTATCTTTCCAAGTCAATATCAGTAGTTGATCTTAAGATTAAAAGAATCTAAATCTTGATATGCTTAGGCTCAACTCAGGAGTACTATTCATGTTCTTTGATTTATTAGTTAAGCCTACTTTTGGGTCAGGGTGATACGTATATTTTGGGAACATGATAGTAGGATTGAGTGGGAGTGCTGAACATAAATATGGAATCTATAGCTTCTACTGGTGTATAGAAGTCAAGTGATCATTCCCTTCGAGCTTAGCTAAATAAAAGTAAATGGATGAGCTCTTGTTTAAGTGACTAATTCTTAGATCACTAAACATCATTTACAGGTAGCTAAGTGTTTTAAGGGGCAAAATACGTTGAGGAGTGAGAACGGTAAAATTATCCCATCTCGATGTAAATCATCTATATATAGAGGATCTTTGATCACAATAAGATTATAACAATGGTTAAATAAGATAGTGTTGGATTTTGTGCCCTAAATAAAACCCATTACAATCTGATTACTTATCAATTCAGAATTTTGAAGTGATTTATGTTTACATGTATGTTAAATGTTTATGGTTTAATATATATATTTGATAAATGCACAAAATCAGTTAAATCCAGAACATATAGTTATTCACAATTACAGTATTGTCAATACAATGGAATGTGATTGTGATTGTATGATTCAAAAGATTTGGTCCCTGTTCATCAGTGTTTTGGATTTATACTGATTTGATAATCAGCGATGAAGTATACTTACACTTGGAGTAAGTGTTATGTTCTTTCCAGGACATTGGTGAAGTATACTAGTTTTGAATGTATGGAGTATATATTGGACTGGACCGATATTGAACTTAGATAAGATATTATAAACTTACCGTTGTATCTTTCCAAGTCAATATCAGAAGTTGATCTTAGATTAAGAGAATCTAAATCCTAATATGCTTAGGCTCAATCTCAGGAGTGCTATTCATGTTCTTTGATTTATTAGTTAAGCCTACTTTTGGGTCAGAGTGATACGTATATTTTGGGAACATGATAGCATAACTGAGTGGGAGTGCTGAACATAAATATGGAATCTATAGCTTCTACTAGTGTATAGAAGTAAAGTCATGATTCCCTTCGAGCTTAGTTAAATAGAAGTAAATGGATGAGCTCTTGTTTCAGTGACTACATATTAGATCACTAAAACATCATTTACAGGTAACTAAGTGTTTTAAGGGGCAAAATACATTGAGGGGTGTAAACGGTAAATTGGTCCCATCTCGATGTAAATCATCTATATAGAGGATCTTTTAATCACATTAAGATTATAACAATGGTTCAATGAGACAGCATACTGATATCGTGAAACATATAATATGCTCTATATAAGTCTGAGAGTGCAATTCCAAGTTCTAAGAGTGGATTCAACAAGGAATTAATAAGTTAGGGATTTACTTGGTAAATCGGTTCAATTTATTGGAAGCTTAGCATATAAGTCTGAGGCCCATATCACACCATGGCCGGCCACCCTTTGCATGTTTCCCGATTATTATTTTCAATTTTAATTGCAATGTAATTGCTAATCAAAGCCTAGAAAAAATAGGAAAGTGGTCGATCACACTAAATAAGGCAGTTAATCAATTACACAGTAAAAGAGGAAACTGCTTATTTGGTAAGTTGTGCTCTCCCTTCTCCCTATATATAGCAGCCCTTGTTCTCTTCTCTTGTATGCATCATAACCTGTGAAAATAAGAGAGAAAAGAAGAGAGAAATTTCGAATTCCCTAGTGAGAGAGAAGTGCCCACACACATCACTCAGTACCTCAATCATAGTTTGAAAGACTGTGAAGGATCACATCCAACTGAAGGAGAATCGGGCTCAGATCTTGATTATACTCTGCTACAAACAGGAATCAAGGGTTAGAGATCTGAGTGGAAGGAGACACTTAATTCCGCTGCCATCACTGTAAGTTATTCTTAACTTTTATGTGTTTTGTTCATCGTTTTAGAAGTTCAATTTTAGGTTGTTAAATCAACATACTTGTGAGTAGATCTAAGATCCTGGTAAAATTAATTCCAACAGATAGCATATCCATATCGTGGAATATATAATATGCTCTATATAAGTCAGAGAGTGTAATTCTAACTTCTAACGGTGGATTCAACAAAGAATTAATAAGTAGGGATTTACTTAGTAAATTCGGTTCACTTATTGGAAGCTCAGCATATAGATCCATGGTCCCCATTCTAGTTGAGACTATACTGCTTGTAAGACTCAATAATTGATTTTGATTAATCAATTATCATTCTAAAAGTTAGACTATGTCTGAGTTGTGAATTTTCGCTAAGCAGGGGTGAAATTGTAAAGAAAAGAGATTCTAGTTTTATTTATTTATTAATAGACTTTATATGTCTAATTAATAATTAAATTAAATGACAATATTATTTAATAATCTATTTTAGTTAATGAATAATTAGTTTTGGCATTTAAATGGTTAGAATTGGAAAATTGGCATTTTTGAGAAAATAGAAATAAAAATTGTGAAAACTGTAAAATCCAAGTAAGGCCCATTAACACCTAAGGCCGGCCACTTGGATAGCTTTTTCCAATTAATATTTTACTTATTTTAATTCCAAATAATTACTAACCTAAACCTAGTAGTTGCCTATAAATAAAAAGTGATGGCTCAGTCAAAATAATGCTTTTTGTCAGAAAATCAGAAAATCAACTTTTTCAGAAACTGAGCCTTCCCTCTCTCTCTATAGCCAAACCAACCTCTCTCTCTTTTCTTCTTCTAAATTTCGAAACCCTCAGTGATAGAGTAGTGCCCACACATAGCAAGTGGTACCTCAATCATAGAGTGGAAGACTGTGAAGGATCACATACAAAGAGAAGGACATTCGGGCTCAGATCTTGATAATACTCTGCGACAGAAAGGATACAAGGGTTAGAGATTTGAGTGGAAGGAGACATTATTCCGCTGCAACCAATGTAAGGTTTTCTTAACTTTATATGTGTTGATTTATCGTTTTAGAAAGTTCATATTTAGGGTGTTAAACTACATACTTGTGAGTAGATCTAAGATCCTGGTAAAATAAATTCCAACAACTGTTATCAGAGCCATGGTATTTGATTTGCTTGCAAGAAATTTGGACTTTAAAACGATTGTTTGTGATTTGGATGGTTTCATGTTGTGTTGTGTGTTATATGATGATTGATTGATGTTTGTGAATTTTCGTGAACAATAATTGAAATTCTGTTTTGTGGAATTATATTTGTTGGATAGTATGAAAAAAATTAAGCAATTTACATTTTCACAGAACTCAATTTCGATTTAATTTGAATTAGTTATTATTTTTTTAAGTTTCAAAAAATATCAGGGTCGTGCAACAGGCCACGGGCGCGGAACAGGCTGCGTGCAGCCTCCTGCGCCGAGGGACCTCGGCCATGCACTCCCATATGCGCGTGCGGGCAGTATTCTCAGCATACTGTCCGTACAGCTCGCATTTTTTTCGTTTTTCTTCAATTTTTCATGCTATTTCATGGATTTAATTTCCGATTTTTTGTGTAGTTTTGTATTTAGACATTTACTATTCCTATTTCAATTCTAAATATCATAATTAAATTAATTAATTTTTTTAAATTAAAAAAAATTAATTCATGATATTAGTGTAATTTGAATTTGAAAACAAGTAAATATCTATCTTTTTGCTTGATTTTTTATCTTATTTTTAAATTTGATTATATCTTATCTTATTTTAAATTTATGGTCAGATTTTAATTTTTTTTTTTAAATTAATTTTTTTTAAAAAATAATTTGACCTTATTTAAATTTAAAATAAGATAACTATAATCATGATATTTTGAATAGAAATAAGATATTTTGCTAACTTTTAAATTTTGTAATTTTATTTATTTAAATTAAACTATAAAATCTGAAAAAGATATTTATTTATCTTTTTTAATTTTATTGAATAATTAATTTATAAAATAACATTAATTTTTTAAAAGTAGTTAGCAAATTTTGAAATGATATTTAGGTTAGATGAAACCTAATTTGTCAAATTGTAGGTTTAATTTTAAATATTATTTTATTTTTTTATTAAATTCTAAAATAATTATTTTTTTATTTAATTTTTTTTTTCGAAATTTAATTATTTAAATTAAATAAATCCTACATCCAACTATCCAGCTAACCTTGTTGCAGGAGTATGTGTTTTAGCTTGTTTGTAAGTTTTATAAAACCTATTATTGCTTGATTGCAAATAGCCATGGTTAACTTGTTGACAGATCCAATGATCTGATTTTAATCCATGGTTCAATTGGTCAAGTAAATAATTTGTAATAGGTAAATTTTACAATCTTCTTTTATCTGTTTATGACCTAGCAACATGATAGGATCCATCCAAATGTGTGCCTGTGTGAGCCTATATGTTTATTTTATTATATAGATGCATATAGGTTGTTGCTAAATAAAATGTCACAACATGATAGATTTTATTTAGGTCCATTTAGTTTTTGGACCTATTCGATTAATAACAGTTATTTATTTTAAGGTTAAATTCCTCTCTTTTGGGCCTTGTGTGAGAGTTAGGGGCCAATAGAAGTGGGTACGACATACTGAACCCAGCTCCCCCTCACATGAACTACCCCAATTGTGAATGCCCATTTGCCTGATTTGAATAACTGTGCTAGGTTAATTAAATTAGTTTAACCTAATAAAATTGATTAGCAACATAATTAACTTTTAAAATAAATGAAATTTATTTTCATTTTAATATTTTAAAGTTAATTTTAAGAAAAACACTCTTAGTCTTAGATATTATTTCTAGACAAACTATTTGTATTTTTCTTGTATTTAATTAAATAAAGAATTTTAACTTACTAGATTCTTTCTGGAGCTTATTTAATGAAATATTCCTATTTAAGTTATAAATTAGTTATATTAACAGATTTTTCTTATCTAACTTAAATTTGAATATTTTATTTAAATTTAAAATTAAGTTAAGGAATTCTAGGCATTAGTTATTAAAGATTCTTAAGATATTTTTTTAAGTTAGTTTTAAACTTAAAATGGAATATTTTTCAAATTAAGTGGTTACAACTTAATTTTTGATATTTAGTTAAATTTAAATTTGAAAATATTTAAGTTCTAGATTTTTTCTATAACAATTTAAATTAGATATTTTTTCAAATTTTGTGGAAAAGATACTTAGTCAAATAAGATATTTTCTAGATAGTTATTTCTAGACTACTTATTATTTCTAATATTAAATAGGAAAAATATTATACATTGTGAAATTAATTATTTAAATAATTAATTTTGGTACAATTTATTATAAGTATATTTTTTCCTAGTATTAAACTAGAGATTAATAATTAAGCCTTCTCTACACTTAATTATTTATTTCTTGAATTTAATACATTTAATTAAATTGAAAATTAAATATCTAAGTTGATTTTCATCATGATACATAAATATTTCTTTTTCATGACACTTAATTACATAGAAAATTATTTTTTAGTTGAAATTTATTTTTTCAACTTAAAATTTAAATAATTTTCAAAATATATATTTGTTTATTTTTAATCAATTTCGAAATTGCATTTAATTATGCTAGATGTTTTTGAATTTATCTTGAAAAATAGATTAAGTTGTAAATTAATTAATTATTTTAATTAATTCTTGGACCAACTTAAATCAATGATTTTTTCATTTATTGATTAATTTAAAATAAATGAATTAAAGTATATTATTAGAAATTGAATTAATTAGTCAAAGGAAAATTTAGATAGGTGATATTTTTGCTTGAAGTATTTTTTTTAAGTATTTATTATTTAGTATTTCGAAATAGTAAAGTTTTATACTTTCTTTTTCAAAATACAATAAATATATTCTCATGAAAATTTATTTTAAGTTGCAAATTAATTTAAATTAATACAACTTAAATAATTTTCTTAATATTTATATGTAAAAAATTACTACTAAGATGGAAATAATTCAATTTATTTCAATCACCATCTATGTATAATTTTATAAATATTAAATTAAATTCTAATTTAAAATTTTAATTCTAAATTCGAAATTTAATGAATATATTTTATTATAAATAATAAAGAAAATATATTTTAAAGAATGAGCTTTATTATTATTAAGATATTCGATCTCCATTGTTGGTTTTACATAGCGTTTGTTTTAGTGAGTAATCCTCCCTAATGGAGGAACGTTCATTAGCAAGTTCGCACCGTTTAATCTCGAAAGATAAGTAGCTTTGTCAGTGTTTTATATGGTATGGATCACCCTAATGGTGGCGACTGTATTTGACTTGCAAAATATGAAACAATTGTAGAAGCTCATAAGATAGAATAGCCTTGACTCTCGCCTAAACGGGACAACGCTGGATTCCAATCTTGATCGAATAAAAGGTTGCTAGAATGTCTAACATTTTAGATGAGCTGACAACTCTATTCAATGGATGGTAGCTTTGACTCTCGCCTAAACGGGACACTGATATCAGTTTGTTAAAAATCTTGGAAATTATTTAGGATTGAATTTTTTTTAGTACTTTCTCTTATCATTCCTACATGCTATGTGCTTATAATTTCTGAATTGGATTTTGTGTTAAACAATTATTGATTTCTATTTATAATTTTGTAGTATCCTGTATAACCATGATGAATTCCATGTTATCACTCTTGACCGAAAATAAGCTAAATGGATCTAACTTTCCAAAATGGAATGAGAACATTAATATTGCTCTCATAGGAGAAAGTGCCTTGTTTGTGTTAACTGAGCCGTCTTTAGAAGTGTCGGGGGACAATGCAACCAAAGCTGTGAAAGAAAAGTATGAGTGTTGGCAGAAAGCTAACGAAAAAGCTCTATACTTCATGCTTTCCATCATGGTTGACACCCTTAAAACTCAGTTTTCTAAAACCGAAAAGGCTGCTGAAGTTATGACTAAGTTAGTTGAGCTATTCGGTAGGGCATCTCTTTAGTCTCGCTTTGACCCGACTAAGAAACACATCAATGCACGGATGGAACCCCATCAAAACGTGCGTGATCATGTTCTCCTCATGGCAAGTTATTTCCAAGAAGCCCAGGATCATGGTGTTGAAATGGATCACATTACTCAAGTAAGCCTTATCTTGAATAGTCTGACTCCATCATTTCTGCCCTATACATCAAATTATGTCATGAATAAAAAGGATATAGACTTTCATGAGTTAGTCAATGACCTTCAAACATATGAAAATTTGATTGGAGGCCCCAAGAAGAAAGGGAGTAAACCTCAAAATTCTGGCAATGGTAATGGGACGGTCAAACCTGAGGCAAATGTTGCCTCTGCTTCTAAACCCAAATCTAAGAAGAAGTGGCGAAACACCAAGAAGCGTGCCAAAGCCATGAAAAAACAAAAAGGCTGCTGCTTCTGGTGATGCACTCAAAGGAAAGTGTTTCTACTGCAATGAGAAAGGTCATTGGAAACCCTAATGTCCTAAACTTCTTGCAAAGAAACAAGGTATTTCTTTGTATAAACTTTAAGAGTTTTAGTGAATTATTATCCAATTGGATTATTGATTCTGGACTAACTTTGTTTATTTGTTTCTTCTTCTTATAGGCCAAGCTACTTGAACTCAGATGCTATCTTCATGAGTTGGATCGAAAAGCTGGACAAAAGGGTGAAGATCGTCCAAGATGAAGATGAAGCTCATTTATCTATTTTTGAATTAATTGTTTTAGTTTAAAGACAATTTGGATTTCGAATTTTAGTTAGGGATTTTTATCCCTATTTTTCTCATATTGTTGCAATATTTTTTTTATTAATAATATTTTATTTTATTTTCTATTCAAACAAATTGCAATTTATGAGATTGAGCTTCATTTACTTTATCTTAAACCACAATTACCACATTATATTTATATGTTTGGATGTGTAAGTATTTTTATTATTGATGCAAATTCTATAATATTTACAACTCTTCATAGAGTTATATTAAATAAACACTAGAAATTATTTCTATGTTTATTAATAATTATTAATTCTAATACAATTATTGAGAATTTGTTTAATAAAAGGATCTTTTGATCTAATATGGGTGGAGAAAAGTTAAAACAACTATGCAGTTCAACGATCTTTCATATCTAATGAACTCTAGATTGTATTCAACTCCACATAAACTCTATAACACTTAGAGAATCATGATCTTTATACTCTTTAGGGGTGGATCATAATCTCTATATACTTAGGGGTGGAATTTATCCACAATATCCTATGTAACACATATTTTCTTTAAACATGGAAATAATATAATATTATCAGTATAAATCCTTGATCTTGATTGTATGTTCCAATTTAGCTTTACTATTGTAGTAAATAATGACACCTATAAAAGTTCTTTGATAATGTATCACACTACCTTAATTGAGTGGGAGAATTTTAAAAATCTTTACACATCTTCATTAGGTTGACACTTGTGATAGGAACTTAAGAACACTACTGAAAAGCAAATCTAACCATTAATGTGGATAGATATAACTTATCAGAATTATGAGAATAAGATAAAAGAACTCTAGTTCAGTCTATTCGAATGACTTGAGCTAAGAATTCTTAATCCTCATAACATTTTATGGTATCTTAATTTTGATTACTTAATCTCTGGCAAGTATTTTTCACTTCAAATACTAGTCTGCTATGTTGATGATTTAGTCTTAAAAGAAACTTAAAGTTTCAGACTAATACAATAAGTCACAACTAGATAACTCTCCAAACAATAAAGAGGTTAAAATTATTATTTAACCAGACATCTGCTATTGAGTGGGAGCTATCTAAGATGTAATCAAATAAGGAACATTAGAAGATATTCAAGAAAGATTTATGAAAGTGATCTATATGTTAGATATTAAGGAACTGTATATCAGTTATCCTTGTATCTACCCCAACTCATTCAGATTACGAGATGGTGGTTACTCTGGGGTGGAGGAGTTATTCTATAATAATTCAAGCTCTACCAGAGAAGATTTATAACTTTGTAAATTCGAAATTACCAGAAAGTTATTTTACTGAAGAAAAGTCTACACTGTATTATCTCAATTTCATATTTTAAAATATGAGAGATATGTCTTTTGTTTATTCAGATGTACTTTAAAAAAGTAAGGATTTCAGTATCCCTTGATGAGTAAAGCATATCTATATCGTGGAACACATAATATGCTCTATATAAGTCTGAGAGTGCAATTCTAAGTTCTAAGAGTGGATTCAACGAAGAATTAATAAGTAGGGATTTACTTAGTAAATTCGGTTCACTTATTGAAAGCTCAGCGTATAGATCCATGGTCCTCATTCTAGTTGAGACTATACTGCTTGTAAGACTCAATAATTGATTTGTGATTAATTAATTATAATTCTAAAAGTTAGACTATGTCTGATTTGTGAATTTTCACTAAGCATGGGCGAAATTGTAAAGAAAAGAGATTCTAGGTTTATTTATTTATTAATTGACTTTATATGTCTAATTAATAATTAAATTAAATGACAATATTATATAATAATCTATTTTAGTTATTAAATAATTAGTTTTGGCATTTAAACGGTTAGAATTGGAAAATTAGCGTTTTTGAGAAAATAGAAATAAAAATTGTGAAAACTGTAAAATCTAAGTAAGGCCCATTAACACCTATGGCCGCCCACTTGGATAGCTTTTTCGAATTAATATTTTCATTATTTTAATGCCAAATAATTACTAACCTAAACCTAGTAGTTGCCTATAAATAGAAAGTGATGGCTCAGTCAAAATAATGCTTTTTGTCAGAAAATCAGAAAATCAACTTTTTCAGAAACTAAGCCTTCCCTCTCTCTCTATAGCCGAACCAACCTCTCTCTCTCTCTCTCTCTCTCTCTCTCTCTCTCTCTCTCTCTCTCTCTCTCTCTCTCTCTCTCTCTCTCTCTCTCTCTCTCTCTCTCTCTCTCTTTTCTTCTTCTAAATTTCGAATCCCTTAGTGATAGAGTAGCACCATACACAGCAAGTGGTACCTCAATCATAGATTGGAAGACTGTGAAGGATCACACACAAAGAGAAGGACATTCGGGCTCAGATCTTGATAATACTCTACGACAGAAAGGATACAAGGGTTAGAGATCTGAGTGGAAGGAGATATTATTCCGCTGCAACCAATGTAAGGTTTTATTAACTTTATATGTGTTTATTTATCGTTTTAGAAAGTTCATATTTAGGTTGTTAAACAACATACTTGTGAGTAGATCTAAGATCCTAGTAAAATAAATTTTAACAATACCTCTCCCGAGCTTTGTCCGAATCTCCAGCAATGTATGGGCCAGGCAGCAAATCTTGGTTATTGTCGTCTCTTTGACCCTGATTGGTCTTAACATACTTCTACAGGTGTGGATTGTTTTTCCTTATTAGGAATTCAATTTCTCGCTTCAAGTTGTTGCATTCATTAGTGTCGTGGTCGTAGTCTCCGTGGAACCAACAAAACTTTGTCATGTCCCTCTTGATGGCATCTTTCTTCATGGGCTCGGGCTTCTTATAGGGGCCAACGACTGAGTTGCCATGTACACACTTTCTTTATCTTCAGTCAGAATAGTGAATGCACTGTATTTGGCATGGTTCTCCTGGGGAGCTTGTTCGGATTTTCCTATGAACTTTCCTTTCTTCCCATTCCCTTAATTGTGGTTGTTGCTGGAAAGCTTACCACCTGAGCTTGGATTACTTGGGTAGTGGGGAATTTGGGCGGATATTCTAGTAGGAGGAGCCTTTGACTTGGCAGGCTTTTGCTCACCTTTCGCTCATTGAATGGCTTCTTCGAGCTTGATGAAGCCTTTGACACTGTCAAGAAAATAACTCATTGAGTCTACCGGCCCGTTCTTCCTTATATCCTTCCAGAGTTCACCGAGGACTTCGATGCCCCCCAATATCGTGGATAACTTTCCATCTTCAGTTACCCGTGAAACTTTGGTCGCCTCCGTCATGAATCTACTGATGTATGCTCGAAGAGGCTCTCCTGGTCGTTGCTTAACTTCGACCTAGTCTCCCAAATGCAATGGAAGTTGGCGTAAGGAGGATAATTGTGCATGGAATTCCAAAGAGAAGGTTTTCCATGAACTAAACTTTCCAGGAGCCAACTTGAAATACCATTGCTGAGCAGTTTCTAGGAACTCACCTTCTTATGACTTGGAAGACACTAGTGATTAAAATCCATTGTGAGTTTAAACAAGTAATGGATTGTCAAGATAAGAAACTAAGAAGAAAGCCTAGAGAACTATGGTTTAATCCATTCACATGGAGTAACCTAAACTTTTTATTACAAGGACATAAAAGGAAATTTCCTGTATAAGTCTATTCAATGGACTTAACAAGACTTCCTGTTCCTAGTATTATAGGTTTGAGTTTATCTAAACCTATGGCTTATGGTATACTTGGTAATTACTTACTCTAATGCAAGCAACTTACTTTAGTAAGATGGTGAAGCATTTTCTTTCTAATGGCAATCTATAGAAGCTGCTCGACTTCTAGGCATAGATTTTATTTATCTAAGGAAAAGTCTCAACTATTCCAGAAAATATAAAGCCATGAAAGAATTTCTTATATCAACAGTGAGACGTCTCAGATATGCTTTAGTATGCCTTAGACCAGACACCTGCTGTTGAGTGGGAGTAATGAGTAAGTATCAGATTAATCCAGGAGAGGAACATTGGAAGACAATCAAGTAAATCTTAAGATTAAGAAGAGGAACTATATGTTAGTCAATAAGGGTGTATTTAAAACTCTTAGACTACACCACATCAGATTTCGAGATTTGCCTTTGTGCTAGAAAATCTTTCTGATAAGATGGTGATTGCTCTGGGGGTGGAATAGTGATTTTGGAGAAGTTTAAAAACCTATCTGAAGTCTCTAGGTCTACCAGAAAAGGACTGAATGTTAAAGTTGCAGGAAAGGTACTTATTCGGTCTAAGGAAAGTTCAATACATTTTTGGCACCATTCCAAATTGCCTTAACTACTAGTGTTAATTTCCTGATTAACCAAAAGTAGTTGCCAAAGGTATAGAATCCAATATCCCAAAAGAGTAGACATATAGAGAGGAATTTCACATTATCAATGATTTTGTGATTAAAGGAAGAGTAATGGTGGAGAAAAGGTTGTGTTCAAATCAACCTTTCAGATCCTATTACGAGGAGTTTACTACTACTACACTTGATTTGTGTATCAAGGTGTTGAGATTATTTGAAATGCACTTTTTGTTTTATATTAGTGCAAGTGGGAGTTTGTTGGGTTTTATGCCCTAAATAAAACTCATTTCAATATAATCAGATTTACTTATTAATATAGATCAGAAATAACATTTGATATTGCATGGTTCACATGATTTATTTCATGATTATGAGTACATAATGTATGAATTCATCTGAAACCCTTTTCACATACTTGATCCTGCTTATTGTGTCGTCAACACTTTGGAAAGTAAACATGACTATGTGAATAAAGTTTCCTATATTTATTATACACAGGGTTTTACTGATATGATAATCTACAACAGAGTTTACTTGCATTTGGAGAAATGCTATGTTCTTTCCAGAGCATTGGTTAAAGTAAAGCTCAGGTTGGATGCATGGAGTATGCATCGGAAGGGACCGATATTGAACTTTGACTTAGATTTATTAAACTTACCGTAATATCTATTCAAGTCAATATCGCCTAGTTGATCCTAGATCAAATGATCTCCATCCTGTTATGATTAGGCTCAATCTCAAGAGGCTATTCGTGTTCTTTAATTTGTTAGTTAAGCCTACTTTTAGATCAGGGTGATACGTACATTTTGGGAACACGGTAGTGTAATTGGGTGGGAGCGCTAACATAAACATGGAATCTATAGCTTCTATCTGGCGAACAGTAAGTAAAGGATGATCTCCTTCGAGCTTGACCAAACGAAAGTAAATGGTAGAGTACTCATTTCACATAAGCTGAAATATCATTTATACGAGGTTCAGTGTTTTAAGGATAAAATACATTGTAGGGTGTAACGGTAATCTAATCCATTTACAGTGTAGATCATTCATATAGAGGATCATTGATCAAATTAGGATTATAACAATGGATAACTAATGATGTGTCTATATGGTGGAACATATAGAGCATTCTATATACTGAGAGTGCAATTCTAAGTTCTATGCGTGGATTCAACGAAGAATTAATAAGTCGGTGAATTTAGGTTATAAATTCTTGATCTGCTTATTGGAAGCTCGGTTATATTGACCCATGGGCCCCCCACTAGTTGAGATTATATTGCTTGTAAGACTCATATAATTGGTTTTGATTAATCAATTATAATTCTCAAATTAGACTATGTCTATTTGTGAATTTTTCACTAAGTAAGGGCGAAATTGTAAAGAAAGAGTTTTAGGGGCATATTTGTTAATTATGATACTTTGTATGGTTCAATTAATAAATATGATAAATGACAATATTATTTATAGTTATTAAATAGTTAGAATTGGCATTTAAATGGTTAAATTTGAAAATTGGCGTTTTTGAGAAAATGAGATGCAGAAATGATAAAACTGTAAAATTGCAAAAAGTGAGGCCCAAATCCACATTGTATAGGGCCGACCACTTATATAGGATTTATCATCTGATATTTTCATTATTTTAATGCCAAATAATTCAAACCTAACCCTAGTGGAATGCTATAAATAGATAGTGAAGGCTTCAAGAAATTTACACTTAACTTTCACACTTTTCCTTCAGAGAAAAACCTAAGCCTTCTCTCTCTATACCTAGCCGCCACCTTCTTCTCTTTCTTCCCTCTTCAATTTCGAAATTACTTAGTGTTAGAGTAGTGCCCACACACAGCAAGTGATACCTCAATCATAGTGAGGAAGATCGTGAAGAAAGACATTCAACAAGAAGGAGTTTCAGCACTAAAGAAGGAGAGAAAGAGATCCAAGTTTAGATATTGATAATGCTTTGCTACAGAAAGGAATCAAGGGCTAGATATTTGAACGGAAGGAGTCATTATATTCCGCTGCACCCAATGTAAGGTTTCTAATACTTTATATGTGTTTATTTCATAATTGTTTTAGAAGTTCATATTTAGGGTGTTAATCAACATACTTGTGAGTAGATCTAAGATCCTGGTAAAATAATTTCCAACACTCTCCCGGTGTACATCTTCCACGTTGGCATTTTAAACTTGTGCGGCAACGACAGGAGATTGATCTCAGGTGAGAAAGGAGTTTTGCGTGCTCGGTCCAGCTCAAGATCATTGTTTCTTTGTCCAGCCATGTCGTGAAACATATTTTTTAGTTCGTCTAGCTGAGCCTATACGGCTGGGTTAACCTGCTCGACATTCTGGTAAATTTGAATTACATCAGCATCTTTCTGAGTGGGAATTTGAGTACGGGCTCCGGGCTGCACGATCGTCCTAACATTTTGATCGTCTACTTCCCTCCTTTTGTTCAGATCATTCCTTAGGTCATGGGTCGCTCCCAACCTTTTGAATACAGAAGTGTCTGGTTGCCTCAACGATTAATTCGCTTGGTTGACGGGTGGAATGGCACAATTTATCTGGTTGGAGCCATCAGGTATGACTTCTCCTGATGAATTACTAGACAAGGTCTGCCTGCCTACATCTTGGCCCCCGAGTGGAACTCGTAACCGGGGATTTGGCGGCTAACCATTTGCAGTCTGAGAAGTATTCATCGCTGGATCTTCGTCCGTCTCACCCAGGGGAATGACGTGCGGCGGTTGCTGACCTACAATTTTGTAGGCCTTTTGTATCAGCGCCGTAGCCTGTCAACTACGATTTTTGATCCCTGCATGGTAGCCCTTAATGATTCCATCTCTCTATCCCTCCATTCTGCAAACATACGCCTTTGTTCTTCGAGTGCAAGATTTACTACAGCGCGGAGTTCGTCCTGATCATGATGTGGGGTATTGTTATGACCCTGCATGACTCCGAGAGTGTCACGGAGATTTTGTAACTCAGTGGCATCTCTGATGGTCGTCTAGGTGTTGGTTCCAGGCGGAACGGTTGTGTTATTAGTGCCCTTGTTGGGTGAGGAACTATTATTCATAGTCTCTTGCACACCAGGCACGATTTAATCTATAAGAGTTGTTACACCATTCCCCATGTTCGCTAGCTGTCCTGGATTAACAGCTGGCGGAACACTTGTGTTTCTTGGGTTTTGCAATGCAGGATCCACCATCTGTGAATTTGCTGGATCAGTCAGGCCTCTACGAGTTTGCACCATCGTATTTGTGGTTAGATGTTAGATAAAGAGCGATTCGTGATCCTTCTCTCAATGAAAGCACCAAAATGTTGACCTCGCTTTTAGCCAACGACAACGAGTCAAATTTAGTAAGCGATAAGTGATTTATAGCAATTGATATACAATAAAGCAATGTAAAGACACAAGAATTTTTATAGAGGTTCAGCCCCGAGCAGGTTTTCCATAAACTAAACTTTCCAGGAGCCAACTTGAAATACCATTGCTGAGCGGCTTTCGACAGAGTGGCAGGGAAGATTCTTCAGCATACATCTCCTCGTACCCCTTGCAAATCCATTTGCATTTCGAAGTACTTGAGATGGGAAAGCGGATCTTCTCTCCCGGTGTACATCTTCCACGTTGGCATTTTAAACTTGTGGGGCAACGACAAGAGATTGATCTCTGGTGAGAAAGGAGTTCCGCGTGCTTGGTCCAGCTAAAGACCATTGTTTCTTTGTCCAGCCATGCCGTGAAACATATTTTTCAGTTCGTCTAGCTGAGCTTGTACGGCTGGGCTAACCTGCTCGACATTCTGGTCAATTTGAATTTTATCAGCATCTTTGTGAGCAGGAATTTGAGTACGGGCTCTGGGATGCACGATCGTCGTAACATTCTGATCATCTACTCCCCTCCTTCTATTCAGATCATTCCTTAGGTGGGTCTGCCCGCCTATCGCTTGGCCCACGAGTGGAACTCGTAACCAGGGATTGGGTGGCTGACCATTTGCAGTCTGAGAAGTATTCATCGCTGGATCTTTGTCCGTCTCACCTAGGGGAATAACGTGCGGCGGTTGCTGACCTACAGTGTAAAGACCGCTTAGTTTAATTTGGAAATTAGCAGTTAATTATGTTTAAATATGGAAAATTATTTATAGATATTTAAATAATTATTTATGCTGTTATTATTGAATTCTGAAATGCATTTTATGTCATATAGTGATTTTCATAATTTTGCATTTCCGATGCCCGGTAACATGGAACTCGGTGTTTGGCTTAGTAAAATCACAACTTAGTATGTTAGTATATCCAGACGGTTTATTAGACATTGGGAATGTCGGGAGTGGTCGAGAATTTAGAATTTCCCAAAAATACCCTTTTAGTACCCTTTATGTTATTTTAGTGTGGAGGGGCAAAATGGTCATTTTTCCCCAATGTTATTTTTTCCTTTAGTGGACTTAGTGTTGTGAAAATATTTGATTTATTATTGGTTTATTGGCCGAAATGAGTATTTGAAACCTTTTTATTTTTATTTTTACAAAATTGGAAAAAAGTTAGAAAATTTAGGAAAAAAAACTCAAGCTTTCTCCCTCTCTCTTTTCGGCCCTCCTTGAGCAGCAAGGAATTGGAGGTTTTCTTGGTGATTCAAGCTCTTTTTAACAAGATTTAGTGATCTCTAATTGTTGGTAAAGTTTCTTCATCTTCCTTTTATGTTTCTTGGAATTTTTGAAGAGAAATGATAGGTTGCATGCTTAGTTTTGATTCATAGTTGCTGCTGTGTTTTTGATGTTGTTTACAGAAGTTTAATCTTGATTGATTGAGTAGAATATAGATAGTTTGATGCATGTTAGTTGCTTTGATTCAAGCTTGGAAGTTTTTACTCAAAAATATAAGTTTTCAAAGAAAAATGAAGAATTTTGTTGCTGTGGTTGTTGCTGCTTTGTATATGTGTTTTCTGGGGTTTTATTATGTTCAAATAGGTTGAGTTATGCATGATTTAGTGGCTGTTTGGAGGTTTAGTCAAGTTTTGAGTTTTTGAACTCAATCTTGAACCTCCAATGGTGAAATGTATTTCTGTGCTTGAAGCTTGGTTCTATTGCTTTGGTTATGTTCTTTGGGGTACATAGAACAGGTCTGGAAGGTTTGGTTTGGTTTGGATTTGATTTGGTTGTGTTTTGGAATTTTGCATCATTCCTGCGAGGAACTGGAATTCTGGATGTGCAACCGGAATTCCGGATGGGGTTCAGGAATTCCCAGAACCGGAATTCCGGTTGCAGAACCGGTCTACCGGTTGGGGGATTTTCAGGAACCCTAGTTTTGCTCGTTTTTATGTTATTTTGGGTATTGCCATGCTTTTTATCGATAGGGAAACTTTTAGTTTTTAGTTTAAGTCCCCGGGAAGTGATTTAGCGTATCACTTAATAGTGTTGTGATTGTTATGGTTTAGGAGCCTGTAAATTGCCGTGCAGTTCGTTCAAGTTAGGTTGACCGGCACACCTGAATTCGGAATTGAGGTAAGATTAGTATAACAGTATGCACATGTATTACATGTTTAGCGTGCATGTTAGGAAGCCTGTTAGATTGCATTAGATATGTATGTTGGCTTCGTACCATCCGACCATATCACATCGGTTAGGCTAGAGTATGACTAGCAACTGGAGTATGACCAGTATACCAAGTATAGGCTGATTCTAGGGTTGGTGGTACTGTGCTATTTGACTGTATCACATCGGTTAGGCTAGAGTATGACTAGCAGCTGGACTATGACCAGTGAACCGAGTATAGGTTGATACTGTAACACATCGGTACAGGTTAGAGTATGACTAGCAGCTGGAGTATGACCAGTGTACCGAGTATAGGGTGTTACTTGTCAATAGGACCGTCTTATGAACGTTCGGGACTCAGTATCGTGTGGGACACGACAATTAGGTCTATGGTTAGGGGTATGGGCGTCTGATCATAACCCGGGATTTATGTATGATTATGATTTATGCTTTTCTTACTGAGTCTGTCGACTCACAGTGCTATGTTTATGTGTAGGTAAGGGCAAGGCTAAGGCTGAAGAACCGTGAGAGCGAGCCGATGAAGATTGTACATGTCGGGGCGGTTAGGCCTGGAGCGTACGATCCTCGGGACAACAGTGCTTTTGTAATTAGTCGCTAGGCGACAAGTATTTTGTATTAGACAGTAAACTTTTGTAAAGCTTTTTGTAAATGGGATCCCACAGTATTTTGTATGAAATATTTTATAAGTTTAATTAAAAAGCAAAAATTTTAATTAATCACGATTTCCAAAAACCTCGTTGATTAGCAACGAGCTACGCAGTACGTTTAAAAATCACGCAATACGCCTATGCTAGTTAGGGTGTTACATACAGTTTGGTAGGCTTTTTGTATCAGCACGGTATCGTGCCGACTACGATTTTTGATCTCTGCATGGTGATCCGTTAAGGCCTCCATCTCTCTATCCCTCCATTCGGCAAACATACGCCTTTGTTTGTCAAATGCGAGATTTACTGCAGCGCGGAGTTTGTCCTGATCACGATGTAGGTGTTGGGTTTTGTGCCCTAAATAAAATCCATTTCAACATAATCAGATTTACTTATTAATAAAGATCAAAAATAACATTTTATGTTGCATGGTTCACATGATTTATTTCATGATTATATATATAATGTATGAATTCTATTTAAGTCCAGAACATGTGAATTTGTTAATGATTATAGAGTGTTGTCAGCACAGTGGAATATAATCTTAATTATATCTTCGAAAGTTTATTCCCTGATTTGTCAGAACACTGGATTTAGACTGACATGGTATAATCAGCGATAGGTATTCTTACACCTTGGAAAAGTGTTATGTTCTTTCCAGGACATTGGCAAAGTTTACCAGTATCGGATGTATGGAGTATACATCGGAAGGGACCGATATTGAATTTTGATTAGATATATATTAAAATTTACTGTAATATCTATTCAATTTAATATCACCTGTTGATCCTAGATCAAATGATCTTAATCCTGATATGGTTAGGTTCGATCTCAAGAGTACTATACATGTTCTTTGATTTGTTAGTTAAGCCTACTTTTGGGTCAGGGTGATACGTACATTTTGGGAACATGATAGTATAATTGAGTGGGAGCGCTACCATAAATATGGAGTCTATAACTTCTATAATAAATTAGAAGTGAAACGATTATATCCTTCGAGCTTGGCTAAACAGAGATTAATGGTGGAGATCTCATTTCACTTTGCTGAAATATCATTTATACGGAGCTAAGTGTTTTAAGGATAAAATACATTGAAGGTGTAACGGTAACTTAGTGTGTAACACCCTAACTACCTTAGGCGTATTACGTGATTTTTAAACGTACTGTGCAGCTCGTTGCTAATCAACGAGGTTTATGGAAAAACGTGATTAATTAAAATTTTGCTTTTTGATTAAACTTGTAAAACATATTATAAAAGACTCGGGATCCCGATTATAAAAATATTTACAAAAAGTTTCACTGTTTAACTATTACATCAAAATAAAAGTCGTCTAACGACAGTTACAAAAATTCAGCCTTGCTGTCCCGAGGATCGTACGTTCCAGGCCTAACCGCCCCGACATGTACAATCTCATAAGCTCGCTCACGGTCCATCAGCTATAGCCTTGCCTTTACCTACACATGAACATAAACTGTGAGTCGACAGACTCAGTAAGAAAAGCATAATAATATCATACATAATACTAACTGCCGTGTCCAACACGATACTGAGTCCCGCTACTGCCATGTCCAACATGGTGCGAGCCACTACCTTGCCATGTCCAACATGGTGCGAGTTTTGAACGTTCGGGGGACGGTACTATTGACAAGTATCCTCCGATCGGTCGAGCCGGTCATACTCCGCTGCTGGTCATACTCCGGCTGTACCGACGGGATAGGTCAATAGCCCGAACCACCAACCAAGTGTCGGCTGATCGGTCGAGCCGGTCATACTCATTCTTGGTCATACTCCGGCACTGTACCGACGTGACGGGGTTGGATGGTTCGAAGCCTAAATACATAACTAATGTAATCTAGCGGGCTTCCTACATGCACGCTAAACATGTAATCTACATATGCATACTTGTTATACTAATCTTACACGGATTCCGATTTCGGGTGTGCTTACAACTGACCGGAATCGAAGCCGAGCGGCGGATTACTGGCTCCTAAACCATAAAAATCACAACGCTATAAGTGACACGCTAAATCACTTCCCGGGGACTAAAACTTGGAACTAAAAGTTTCCCTATCGATAAAAAGCATGGCAATACCCCTAAAAACATAAAAACGAGGAAAACTAGGGTCCCTGAATTTTCCCCAACCGGTAGACCGGTTGCCCAACCGGAATTCCGGTTCTGGAAAATTCAAAACCCTCATCCGGAATTCCGGATGTACAACCGGAATTCCGGTTCCTCGCAGGCAGCCAACTAAAATTCTCATAACTCGACCAATTCAACCCCAATTGGTACCAAACTTTCCGGACACATTCTAAACACCCCAAAGAACAAATCTAAGGCCTCAAAACCACCCAGAAAACACAGAGGAAAAATTCACCATTAAAGACCAAGCTTTGAGTTCCAAAACTCAAACTTGGTTAAATCCACTAACATGCATCCAAACCTAGTTAATTCTACTCAACTAAGCATGAACAAGCTTCTGAAAACACACAAGAACATCCAGCAATTTCACAGAAACAAAATGAACCATTTCTTTCAAAAATTCATAACTTTTTCACATAAAAACTAAAAGCTTGAACAACCTAACTAACATGCTTTAACACAGCCAAATTTAACTTCAATTAGCATGCTTTAATCCACATAAATCAACAACAAAATCACAGCAGCAACATATACCAAAATCATGCATGCATTTCATCAATTTCACATAAAATTCAAGAAAACACAAAGGGAATTTACAAGAGATCAAACCTTGACTAGAATTACACAAGAATGAGTTGAAAATCACAAGCTTTGAGCAGAAAAATCCCAGCCCTAGCAGCCCAAGCTTTGGCCGAAAAGAGGGAGAGAGAGAGCTTTGAGTGTTTTTGAAAATTTCTTAAGTTTTGACTAAGTGTTGAATGTTTGAGAAAAGAAGAATATAAATCACATTACTCATTTTATTTCAGCCATGTAATAATAAAATAAAAATTTATTTTTCCATTTCATAAAGCCACAAAAGACAAAACACTAATGGGGCAAAAAGACCATTTTGCCCCTCCACCATAAAATCACAAAAATCATACTAAAGGGGTATTTTTGGGAAATTATAAATTCCCGGCCATTCCCGACATTCCCAATGTCTAAAACCCGTCCCCAAATTACTAACATACTAAGTTGTGATTTCTACTGAGCCAAACGCCGAGTTCCAAAATACCGGACACCGGAAATGCAAAATATAAAAGCTACTGATGACATAATCATGCATTTCTGAATTCCATAAATAACAGTAATAAATTATTTAAATAGCTATAAATAATTTCATAATTTAAACATAAACAACTGCTAATTTCCAAATTAACTAAGCGGGCTTTACAACTATCCCCCCCTTAAAAGGATTTCGTCCCCGAAATCTAACCTGAATAACTCTGGATATTGAGCTCTCATATCTGACTCTAGCTCCCAGGTGGCTTCTTCCACCTTACTGTTTCTCCAGAGAACCTTGACCAATGCTATGGTCTTATTCCGAAGGACTTTATCCTTTCTATCCAGGATCTGCACTGGTTGTTCCTCATATGACATGTCTGGCTGAAGCTGAAGACTCTCATAACTGAGTATATGAGAGGGGTCTGAAACGTATTTTCTCAACATTGAGACATGGAATACGTTGTGCACGGCTGATAAGGCTGGAGGCAATGCTAACCGATATGCCACTTGACCTATCTTCTCGAGAATCTCGAAAGGTCCTGTAAATCTAGGGCATAACTTGCCTCTTTTCCCGAAACGTTTAATCCCCTTCATCGGAGATACCCGTAAAAACACATGTTCCCCTACCTGGAACTCAACATCTCTGCGTTTCGGATCTGCGTAACTCTTCTGTCTGCTCTGTGAGGCAAGCATTCTAGCTTTTATCTTTTCTATTGCCTCATTGGTCCGCTGAACTGACTCTGGACCTAGGTATTTCCTCTCCCCTGTCTCATCCCAGTGGATAGGGGATCTGCACTTCCTACCGTACAACAGTTCATAGGGAGCCATCCCTATCGTACTCTGATAACTGTTGTTGTATGAAAATTCTATTAACGGTAAATATTTACTCCATGAACCCTCAAAGTCCATAACACAGGCTCTCAACATATCCTCCAATATCTGAATTGTCCTTTCGGACTGACCATCTGTCTGAGGATGGAATGCTGTACTGAATTTTAGCTTCGTACCCATTGCCCGTTGCAAACTTTGCCAAAATTTGGAGGTGAATTTCGGATCCCTGTCCGAAACTATAGACTTCGGTACCCCGTGAAGTCTCACTATCTCCCTGATATATAACTCTGCCAACTGATCCACTGTAAATGTTGTTCTGACCGGCAGAAAATGAGCAGATTTCGTAAATCGGTCCACCACTACCCAGATGGAATCATGCAAACCCGTGGTCCTAGGTAACCCGACCACAAAATCCATCGTAATATCCTCCCATTTCCATTCTGGTAGGGTTAGAGGCTGTAACAACCCTGCAGGTCTCTGATGTTCAGCCTTGATCTGCTGACAAGTGAGGCATCTCGATACGAATTCTACCAAATTCTTCTTCATACCGCTCCACCAGAAGTACGGTTTCAAATCTTGGTACATTTTGGTGGTGCCGGGATGCAGAGAATACGGGGTAGAATGAGCCTCCTCAAAGATCTCATTTCTCGGTTCCACCTTTGTTCGGAACACAAACCCTGGCTTTATACAAAAGCATCCCACTATCTGACACTGAAAAGTCTTTGGCTTGACCAGCCAATACCTCATCTCGGGTCTTCACTAACTCCGGATCTGTCATCTGAGCGACCTTTATTCTTTCCAACAGATCAGATTGCAGCGTTAAGTTGTGAAGCTGACCTACCACAAACTCAATGCTGGATCTAACCATATCCTCTGCTAGCTGAGGTGAGATCCGAACCATGCTAGCTACTTGCCGGGACCCTTTACGCTCGGGGCATCAGCCACTACATTGGCTTTTCCGGGATGATAGAGGATCTCGCAATCGTAATCCTTCACTAATTCCAACCAACGCCTTTGTCTCATGTTCAAATCTTTCTGAGTAAAGAAATACTTGAGACTTTTATGGTCGGTATAGATCTCGCACTTCTCCCCATAAAGGTAATGCCGCCAAATCTTCAGTGCAAAAACCACTGCGGCCAATTCTAAATCATGAGTCGGGTATCGCTGTTCATAGTCCTTTAACTGACGGGAGGCATAAGCGATAACCCGATCGGCTTGCATCAATACGCACCCCAAACCCTGTTTGGATGCGTCACAGTAGACTACGAACTTCTCCTTGTCCGAAGGCAAAGCTAACACCGGAGCAGTAATCAATCTCTGTTTCAGCTCCTGAAAGCTAGCTTCACATTTATCTGACCAGATAAATCGCTGATTCTTCTTTGTAAGCTCGGTTAGGGGCATTGAAATTTTGGAGAACCCCTCCACGAACCTACGGTAGTACCCAGCTAATCCCAAGAAGCTTCTGATCTCTGTCACTGTCTTCGGTCTCGGCCAATCCCTGACGGATTCAATCTTCCCGGGATCCACCTTGATCCCATCTTTACTCACAATGTGCCCTAGGAAGGACACCTGAGACAACCAGAACTCACATTTCTTGAACTTGGCGTAAAGCTTATGTTCTCGAAGTCGTTGCAGTACCATCTGAAGATGTAACTCATGCTCCTCTTCTGATTGAGAGTACACGAGGATGTCGTCGATAAACACAATCACACAGATATCGAGGAAATCCTTGAATACTCTATTCATCAGGTCCATGAATGCTGCAGGAGCATTGGTTAGTCCGAATGACATAACCAGAAACTCGTAATGTCCATACCTAGTGCGGAAAGCCGTCTTCGGAATGTCCTCCTCTCGGATTCTCAACTGATGATAACCCGAACGGAGATCAATCTTAGAGAAGACCGTCTTCCCCTGAAGCTGATCGAACAGGTCATCGATCCTAGGTAATGGATATTTATTCTTCACCGTCAACTTGTTCAACTCTCTGTAGTCGATGCACATCCTCATAGATCCATCCTTCTTCTTGACGAACAAAATCGGGGCTCCCCAGGGTGACACACTGGGCCGAATGAACCCTATGTCAAGCAACCCTTGGAGCTGAATCTTTAATTCCTTAAGTTCAGCTGGAGCCATCCTATACGGGGCTTTGGAAACCGGATCCACCCCTGGTGCCAAGTCAATCACGAAGTCAATCTCCCGCTGAGGTGGTAACCCTGGAAGTTCTTCGGGAAAAACGTCCAAAAATTCCCGAACCACTCTGATGTCCTCTGGCCGAACGGTGTCTGGCCGAGTGGTGTCCACCACCACGGCCAGAAACCCTAAGCACCCGCCGTGCAATAATTCTCTCGCTGACATAGCCGAGATCACCGGGATCCGAGATCCCTGAACCGAACCCACAAATACAAACGGTTCTTCACTTTTCGGTTGGAAGACCACCATCTTCCTCTTACAGTCAATGCTCGCCGAATATTTAGATAGGAAATCCATTCCTAAAATAATATCAAATTCGACTAAGCTCATCTCTATCAGATCAGCGCTTAACTCTCTACCATCTATCCTGACCGGCATAGACCTAATCCACCTATTGGAGATAACCAATTCTCCGCCAGGTAACAGGGTTCCAAACCCTGATTCATATCTATCAAAGGGTCTACCCAATTTACTAAAGACTCTGGCCGCCACATAAGATGTGTAGCCCCAGAATCAAACAGCACTGAATATAGCGAGTTGTTAACAGAAAGCTGACCTGTAACAACTGATGGGCTGGCATCTGCATCAGCCTGCGTGATAGCGAATACCCTGGCTGGAGTGGGTATCGCTGGAGCTCTCGGTGCCTCTGGTCGGAGCTGGGGACATTCCCTCTTGAAGTGTCCGGGCATGCCACAATGAAAGCATCCCTGACCTTTGCACTCACCCCGATGGTGCCTCTTGCAGCTAGGGCACTCGGGGTAGGAGAATCGGGTCTCAGTACCACCAGGACGACTCCCTCTGTTCTGGTTCCCCCGGAACCTCTTATTCTGACTCGAGCCACCGGAAGCAGCGGGTGCCCTCTTCCTCTTATCAATGGCCGAACCACTACTCCCTCTGCTATAGCCTGATGCAGGAGGGGTAGGAGCTCCGCCACTAACCGGAGTACTGGCTGATTCTGACATGCACCCCACTGCGCCCTCAGCTCGCAGTGTCTTCTCCACCATCTGAGCATAGGTGGTGATGTCGTCCGTGGTGATCATCAGGTCATGCCTGATCTTGGGATTCAACCCGTCCAAGTACTTCTCCTTCTTGCTGAAGTCGGTCGGCACAATTCCCGAGGCTAACCTCGCCAACCGATCAAACTGAGTAGTATACTCAGTGACGCTCATGTTCTCCCGCTGGATCAGGTGAACGAACTCTTTCCTCTTGGCGCTTCTGACCGCCTCATTGTAGTATTTCGCATTAAAGAGTTCCTGGAACCTTTCCCAGGTCATGGTGGTGACGTCATGGATCTGAGACACCATGTCCCACCATACCAGGGCGTCCTCCTGGAACTGAAACGTGGCGCACACCACTCTGTCGTTACCGGTGACACCCATGAAATTCAGGATTCTGGTAATCACCGTCAGCCACTGCTCGGCTTTCATTACATCCGGACCTCCCAGGAATACCGGAGGTGCCTGCTTCCGGAACCGCTCATACAATGGTTCCAATCTATGGGCCGCCACCACTATCTCGGCCTGGGCAGCAGGGGCAGGTGCCACTGGAACTATGGGCACAGGAACTGCAGGAGCACCCTGCTGTCTCAACCTCTGAATCTCGAGGTCTTGCTCTTCAATCCGGGCTTGCATCTCCGCACACCGCAACTCCCACCGGGGCTCCCCGATCGGCCGGGGAGCACAGGCAGCCTGTGGCGGGTTCTCATCACCCCGGCCACGAGCCCTGCCTCGGGGACCTCTACCTCGGCCCCTAGCAGGTGGGGGAAACTGAGCTCCCTGTCCCTGATTCGACCCTACGGAGTTGCCCTGACTCCTGGTAGTCCGCCTGGCGTCCATCTAGTTAGAACCGCCTGCGAAACCAAGAGTTGGCATATCAGGTCGTATTCAAGGCGAGCTTACTAATGCCGCTTAATTTGGAAATTAGAAATGAAACATGCGCCTATTCTACTATCAGGCTACTAACATGCTTCCTAACAGGCTTTTCTTTTTCATAACTGAATAAAATAAACTACTAAAGCAATAAAGGCTTACTGAACCGTGAACCGAGCTAACTGCTGATGATGATTGTACATGTCGTGACGATCTTCGGAAGACAACCTGGCGGCTCTGATACCAAATTGTAACACCCTAACTACCTTAGGCGTATTACGTGATTTTTAAACGTACTGTGCAGCTCGTTGCTAATCAACGAGGTTTATGGAAAAACGTGATTAATTAAAATTTTGCTTTTTGATTAAACTTGTAAAACATAATATAAAAGACTCGGGATCCCGATTATAAAAATATTTACAAAAAGTTTCATTGTTTAACTATTACATCAAAATAAAAGTCGTCTAACGACAGTTACAAAAATTCAGCCTTGCTGTCCCGAGGATCGTACGTTCCAGGCCTAACCGCCCCGACATGTACAATCTCATAAGCTCGCTCACGGTCCATCAGCTATAGCCTTGCCTTTACCTACACATGAACATAAACTGTGAGTCGACAGACTCGGCAAGAAAAGCATAATAATATCATACATAATACTAACCGCCGTGTCCAACACGATGCGAGTCCCGCCATTGCCATGTCCAACATGGTACCGAGCCACTTCCGCCATGTCCAACATGGTACCGAGTTTTGAACGTTCGGGGGACGGTACTATTGACAAGTATCCTCCTGATCGGTCGAACCGGTCATACTCCGCCGCCGGTCATACTCCAGGCTGTACCGACGGGATAGGTCAATAGCCGAACCACCAACCAAGTGTCGGCTGATCGGTCGAACCGGTCATACTCCGCCGTTGGTCATACTCCGGCTGTACCGACGTGACGGGGTTGGATGGTTCGAAGCCTAAATACATAACTAATGTAATCTAGCGGGCTTCCTACATGCACGCTAAACATGTAATCTACATATGCATACCTTGTTATACTAATCTTACTCGGATTCCGATTTCGGTGTGCCGGTCAACCCGACTGGAACCGAAGCCGAGCGATTGGACATCGGCTCCTAAACCATAAAAATCACAACGCTATAAGTGACACGCTAAATCACTTCCCGGGACTAAAACTTGGAACTAAAAGTTTCCCTATCGATAAAAAGCATGGCAATACCCCTAAAAACATAAAAACGAGGAAAACTAGGGTCCCTGAATTTTCCCCAACCGGTAGACCGGTTGCCCAACCGGAATTCCGGTTACCGGAAAATTCAGAACCCTCATCCGAATTCCGGATGTACAACCGGAATTCCGGTTCCTCGCAGGCAGCCAACTAAAATTCTCATAACTCGACCAATTCAACCCCAATTGGTACCAAACTTTCCAGACCTGTTCTAAACACCCCAAAGAACAAATCTAAGGCCTCAAAACCACCCAGAAAACACAGAGGCAAAATTCACCATTAAAGACCAAGCTTTGAGTTCCAAAACTCAAACTTGGTTAAATCCACTAACATGCATCCAAACCTAGTTAATTCTACTCAACTAAGCATGAACAAGCTTCTGAAAACACACAAGAACATCCAGCAATTTCACAGAAACAAAATGAACCATTTCTTTCAAAAATTCATAACTTTTTCACATAAAAACTAAAAGCTTGAACAACCTAACTAACATGCTTTAACACAGCCCAATTTAACTTCAATTAGCATGCTTTAATCCACATAAATCAACAACAAAATCACAGCAGCAACATATACCAAAATCATGCATGCATTTCATCAATTTCACATAAAATTCAAGAAAACACAAAGGGAATTTACAAGAGATCAAACCTTGACTAGAATTACACAAGAATGAGTTGAAAATCACAAGCTTTGAGCAGAAAAATCCCAGCCCTAGCGACAAGCTTTGGCCGAAAAGAGGGAGAGAGAGAGCTTTGAGTGTTTTTGAAAATTTCTTAAGTTTTGACTAAGTGTTGAATGTTTGAGAAAAGAAGAATATAAATCACATTACTCATTTTATTTCAGCCATGTAATAATAAAATAAACATTTATTTTTCCATTTCATAAAGCCACAAAAGACAAAACACTAATGGGGCAAAAAGACCATTTTGCCCCTCCACCATAAAATCACAAAAATCATACTAAAGGGTATTTTTGGGAAATTCTAAATTCCCGGCCATTCCCGACATTCCCAATGTCTAAAACCCGTCCCCAAATTACTAACATACTAAGTTGTGATTTCTACTGAGCCAAACGCCGAGTTCCAAAATACCGGACACCGGAAATGCAAAATATAAAAGCTACTGATGACATAATCATGCATTTCTGAATTCCATAAATAACAGTAATAAATTATTTAAATAGCTATAAATAATTTCATAATTTAAACATAAACAACTGCTAATTTCCAAATTAACTAAGCGGGCTTTACATAGTGCCTATTCAATGTAGATCATCTATTAGAGGGTCATTGATCAAATTAGGATTATAACAATGGATAAGTAATGATGTGTCTATATCATGGAACATATAGAGCGTTCTATATGACTGAGAGTGCAATTCAAAGTTCTAAGTGTGGATTCAATAAGAAATTAATAAGTTAGGGAATTTACTTGGTAAATTCAGTTCGACTTATTGGAAGCTCGGTTATATAGACCCATGGTCCCCATACTAGTTGAGACCATACTGCTTGTAAGACTCAGTTAATTGATTTTGATTAATCAATTATAATTCTAAAGTTAGACTATGTCTAGTTTATGAATTTTCACTAAGTAAGGGCGAAATTGTAAGGAAAAGAGATTCTAGGTTTATTTATTAATTAAGATACTTTATATGTCTAAATTAATAAATATATTAAATGGCAATATTATTTAATAATTATTTTTAAGTTACTAAATAATTAGAATTTGCATTTAACTGGTTAAATTGGCAAAATTGGCATTTTTGAGAAAATGGGAATGAGAAATAACAAAATGGGAAAGTTGCAAAGTGAGGCCCAATTTCCTTAAATGGCCGCCCACTATGCAAAGCCCTTTACCATTTTATTTTTCCATTACTTTATGCCATACAATTCTAACCTAAACCTAGAGGGCATTCTATAAATAGAAAGTAATGGCTTCAGTAAACAACACACAATTGCATCTCATTCTTTTCAGAGAGAATTCTTGAGCCGCCACTTTCCTCTCTCTTTTCTTCTCTTCAAAATTTCGAAAATTCCTTGAGTGATAGAGTAGTGCCCACACACATCAAGTGGTACCTCAATCATAGTATGTAAGATTGTGGAAAATCAGCATCAAAGAAGGAGAGAAAGAGATCCAGATTAAGATCTTGATAATGCTCTGCTACAGAAAGGAATCAAGGGCTAGAGATCTTAATGGAAGGAGTCATTATATTCCACTGCACCCAATGTAAGGTTTTCTTAAACTCTTATGTGTTTATTTCATTGTTTTAGAATTCATATTACGATGTTAATGAAACATACTTGGTAGTAAATCTAGATCCTGGTAAAATATTTCCAACAACTGGCACCAGAGCCATTGTAATGATTTACTTTCATGAAATATGAATTAAAACGATGTTTTTTGTTGATTTGGATGGTTTCATGTTGGTTTATATGCTTATGTTTCTTGTTGATTTACTCGGCGTTCCCTCCAGCTCCGCGCGCGCCCAAGGCTGCGTGCAGCCTTCCTGGGCTGCACGTGCAGCCTGTCCTGGCAGCCAACACAAAAATTGCAATTTTTGGGGTTTTTTTTTCCCAAAAATCCAATTTTTTAGGGGATTGTTTCACAAAATTCAATTTTTCCAAATTTAGATTTTTCTAATTTGAAATATTTCCAATTTTAAATATTTCCAATTTGAAATATTTCCCTTTTTAAATATTTCCAATTATGGTAAGATTTAAAAAATTGTTAACTTCTTTAATATTTATATATTATTTAATTATAAGATTAGATATTTTTATATTTAACATATTTTAAATTACAAGATAACTTTGTCTTTTTATTTAAAATATTATATTAAAATTATCTTATATGACAAATTAAATAATTAATAAATTTGAAATTAACATAGATATTTTTATAGATATACTAACCATAATATTTTCAAATTCAAAATTTGTTATTTTGTTAAATATTTAATTATTTATAAATTATAAGTTTAAAAATGATATTTTTCTATATATATATATCATTTTTTTCTTTATTGGAAATTTATGAATTATATCTTAAATATTTAAATAACTTAGATATTTTTGTAGAAATTTGAATATTGCTTAATTTGAGATATTTTGACATATAATTATGATAATTATTATTTATTTATTATTTTATTCCTAAAATAATAATTATCTAACCAAATCTATTTTAAAATTGATTTATTTTATTACTTTATTAAATTATAAGATTTGAAAGTGATATTGAAGATTTTTTCTTTCAAATCATTGATCTTATTAGATATTTAATTTAATTTGATAAACCTAGATATTTTAAAATTAGTTTCCTTTATTTTTGAGATTTTAAGGTTTGTTTTTAACAACCCTAAATTTTCAAAAAATTAATTGGTTAGTTTAAGAATAATAATTTAATTATATTAATATCTTATTTCACATCTGTTACATGGACAATGTTTGTTTAATTTTATATTGTTTATTCAAATTTTTTTTTACAAACCTATTATTTATTTGATCTAAATTGCTATGATTAACTCGTTAACAGATCCAATGATCTGATTTTAATCATAGTCCAATTGTCAATAGATCTTATGAATAATTTGTAACAGGTAATTTTTGTACTTCTTTCATCTGTGTAAACCTAGTAACATGATAGGGCCCATCCAAATCATTTGACCTGTGTGAGCCTATATGTTTGCTATTGGGCTTAGATGCATATAGGAAGCCCATTTAAGTTTTACTAAGTAAATGGACTAGGTTGCTAAAATAAAATTTGACATAAGTAATTTTATTTAGGCCCAATTAGATTTGGGCTTATTCAATGAATAACAATTGTTTATTTTAAAGTTAAATTCCTCTCTTTTGGGCCTTGTGTCAGAGTTAAGGGCCAATAGAAGTGGGTACGACGTACTGAACCCAGCTCCCCCTCACATGAACTACCCCAATTGTGAAGGCCCATTTGCCTTATTTAAATAATTGTATTAGGTTAATTATATTAGTCTAACCTAATTATAATTGAATTGGCAACATAATTAACTTTTAAAATATATGAATTTTTTTTTCATTTTAATATTTTAAAGTTAATTTTAGAAAAACACTTAGTTAATGATACATATTCTAGATAGTTATATCTATACTAGTTATTATTTGTAGTATTAAATAGGAAAATATCATTGATTGTGAAATTAATTGTTTCATAATTAATTTTGGTACAATCTAAGTTTAGTATATTTTCTTAGTATTAAACTAGAATTAATAATTAAGTTTCCTCCATACTTAATTATTTATTTCTTGAATTTAATACATTTAATTAAATTGAAAATTTTAATATTTAAGATGATATTCATCATGATACTTAAATATTGTTATTTTCATGTTATTTAATTAAAGTTGAAAATTACCTTAAGTTTGGAATCTTATTTCAGAATAACTTAAAGCTGAATAATTTTCAAAATATATTTTATTTTATTTTATTTATCATTTTCCCAAAATTTTGAAATTGCATTTCTTTAATGCAGAAATTTCGAATTTTCTTTGAAAAATAGATTAAAGTTGAAAATTATTTATTTTAATTTTGGACCAACTTAAATCAATGATTTTTTCATTTAATGATTAATTGAAATAAATGAACTACAATATATTATAACTAGAAATTGAATTAATTAGTCCATGAAAGTCTAGATAGATATTATCTGTTTTGCTTGAAGTATTTTTCTAGTGTATTTAATTAAATAGAAAATTAATATTTAAGTTGATTCTTAATCATGATACTTAAATATTTGAAATTTTACTTAAATATTTAATTAAATAGGAAAATTAAATTTTTGTTGTAAATTAATTTTATTAATTAATTTTGGGCCAACATAAAATTAAGATAATTTTTTCAGGATTTATTTTTATTTTATTTTAAAGCATTTTCGAAAGTAGTATTCTAATACACTTCACTTTTCGAAATGCAATATATATTTATAGAAAAATAAATTTGAGTTGTAAATTAATTTAAATTAATTTTGAAACAACTTAAATTGCATATTTTTCTAAATATTTATGGAAATTATTATTAAGATGGAAATAATTCACGTTATTTTCATATCAATCTAAGTATAATTTATAAATATTACATTAAAATTTATATTTAGAATTTTTTATTCTAAATTGGAAATTTTAATTAAATAAATATTTATATTTAAAATAAATTGATTAAAATAAATATTAGAAGAAAATACACTTTAAATAATGAGCTTTATTATCAAGATATTCGATCTCCATTGTTGGTTTTACATAGCTATTGTTTTAGTGAGTAATCCTCCCTAATGGAGGAACGCCCATTAGCAAGTTAGCACCGTTTAATCTCGAAAGATAAGTAATCTTGTAAGTTTTTTATATAGTATTGATCACCCTAATGGTGGCGACTGTATAAGACTTGCAAGAATATGAAACAATGGTGGAAGCTCATAAGATAGAATAGCCTTGACTCTCGCCTAAACGAGACAACGCGGATTCCAATCTTGATCGAATAAAAGGTTGCTAGAATGTTTATCATTTTAGATGAGCTGAAAACTCTATTCAATGGATGTTATCTTTGACTCTCGCCTAAACGGGACACTGATATCAGTTTGTTGAACACCTTGGAAATTATTTAGGATTGTATGTTTTAGTATTTTCACTTGTCATTCCTACTTGCTATATGTGATTAATAATTTCTGAATTGTGTATGAATTTATATTGAACCATATTATTTTCAGTTATTAAATTGTAGTTTAATTTTGAATCTTCATTGTTGGTCTAACTTGGTTTGTTTTTCTAATGAGATAAATCCCTAATGGATTTTCACCATTAGACTAACATAATAGTGTTAGATCTCGAAAGATAAATATTGTATATGCAACATCTAGCTGTTCATCAATTGATGACACCTTAGACTAGTATTTTACAATATGAAACAAGAAGATTGTATAAATAAGATTACTTTGACTCTCGCTAATTGGAGAATCGTTGGATTCTTATTTAAAACGAAATTATCCTAATTCCTCTTAGCTTTTTCATTTCGAATGAGCTCAATGACATATCATTGGATGAATGGTCTATAAATCATATAAAGTCATTGTATATTTTCTCTTAGGAAATTAAATGACAAATATTATTATATTCTCGAAATTCTATCCCAAAATGATATAAATCCTCAATCTTAGAAATTTCCTACTTGATGGGCAAATCAACTTAGACTTAAATTAGTAGTGGTGGTCCAAGAAAGAATTACTCATCATACAGTTACACTTTCACAAGTGTTTAATAACCATTTTCTTTCAATGGATTCAAACTATATGAGTTTAGTATTCTGTGACCAGAATCCACTTGTACTATTCTAAGAGCTCTTTGATGTAACTAAACCTAAGTCATCAAAATATACAACCACATATTTTAAATCTATGGCATTTGTATCTTGTTCATAGTTGTTTTGACAAGATCACTCTCTGCAAGAAGTTAATATGCCTATATCCACTGAAATTAAGTTCATCTCATTCGTAGATGGATGTACATTCAGGGGTGGATATGAGTCTTCGTTGTATTCTTCAAACAATCACTCTAGATTTTACCTTAAGCAAAAGAAATTTGAAATGTTTGAAAAACTTCATGAATTTCTAGCAATGGTGAAAACCATTAAGGTAAGTGGTTAAAGATCCTGCGAACTGATAGGGGTGGAGAAATAGTTAGTAGATATGCAGTTCAAAGATCATTAAATTGATTTTTTGAATTATATACAAACTTACCACCCCAGATATTCGATTTGCATATTGATGATTAGTTACTAGTCGTTGCCTAAGTCCTTCTATGGTAATACAATTTCAGAATGATGCAATGGTTGTATACTTAATGTAAATCATTACTAGATTTATGGGTAACCTAATCGAAATCTTAAGAAAAGCTAGAACTGTCAACTATGGTTTGCATGTTTGTTAGCTATTCTAAGTGATTAGGGGTGGAACATCCCATAGTCATTAGATAAGAAAGTATTTGTTTAAACAAACACAACTTTTCTAAGAAAATGACTAAGTTTGAAAATAAAGTAGCAAATAAAGGAGATATTTTTTTCTTGATTCCATAAGTGTTCGATCATCTTATTCGTAATAAGATGATCCCACTAACTCAGTTGTCTTAACACAACCGAAGAGGTCAATACCATTTAGTTTTCTTAGACATAATTCACGGTACCTTGTCGTAGTGGGGGAGTTTCTAGGAACTCACCTTCTTATGACTTGGAAGACACTAGTGATTAAAATCGATTCTAAGTTTAAACAAGTAATGGATTGTCAAGATAAGAAACTAAGAAGAAAGCCAATAGAACTATGGTTTGATCCATTCACATGGAATAACCTTAAGTTTTCTATTACAAGCACATAAAGGAAATTTTCGTTAATAAGTCTATTCAATGGACTTAACAAAACTTCCTATTCCTAGTATTATAGGTTTGAGTTTATCTAAACTATTGCTTGTGGTATACTTGGTAATTACTTATTCTAATGCAAGCAACTTACTTTAATAAGATGCTGAAGCATTTTCTTTCCAATGGGAATCTATAGAAGCTTCACAACTTCTAAGCATAGATTTTATTTATCTAAGGAAAAGTCTCAACTATTCCAGAAAAGATAAAGCCATGAAAGAAATTCTTAAATCAACAGTGAGAGGTCTCAGATATGCTTTTGTATGCCTTAGACCAGACACTTGCTGTTGAGTGGGAGTAATGAGTAGGTATGAGATTAATCCAGGAGAGGAACATTGGAAGACAATCAAGTAAATCTTAAGATTAAGAAGAGGAACTATATGTTAGTCAATAAGGGTGTGTTTAAAACTCGTAAACTACACCACATCAGATTTCAAGACTTGCCTTTGTGCTAGAAAGTCTGCTGATAAAATGGTGATTACTCTGGGGGTGGAGTAGGGATTTTGGAGAAGTGTAAAAACCTATCTGAAGTCTCTTAGTCTACCAGAAAGAGACTGAATGTTAAAGTTGCCGGAAAGGTTATTCAGTCTGAGGAAAGTTCTATACATTTGTGGCACCGTTTCAACTTGCCTTAACTACTAGTGTTACTTCCTGAATAACCAAGAAGTAGTTGCCAAAAGTATAGAATCCAGTATCCCAAGAGAGTAGACATATAGAGAGAGGAATTTCACATCATCAAGGATTTTGTGATTAAGGAAGAGTAATGGCGGAGAAGAGGTTGTGTTTAATTCAACCTGTCAGATCCTATTACGAGGAGTTTACTACTAATACACTTGATTTGTATATCAAGGTGTTGAGATTATTTGAAATGCACATTTTGTTTTATATTAGTGCAAGTGGGAGCTCTTTGGGTTTTGTGCCCTAAATAAAACCCATTTCAATATAATCAGATTTACTTATTAATAAAGATCAGAAATAACATTTTATGTTGCATGGTTCACATGATTTATTTCGTGATTATATATATAATGTATGAATTCTATTTAAGTCCAGAACATATGAATTTGTTAATGATTATAGTGTTGTCAGCACAGTGGAATATAATCTTAATTATATGTTCGAAAGTTTATTCCCTGATTTGTCAGAACACTAGATTTATACTGACATGGTATAATCAGCGATAAGTATTCTTACACCTTGGAAAAGTGTTATGTCCTTTCCAGGACATTGGCAAAGTTTACCAGTATCGGATGTATGGAGTATACATCGGAAGTGACCGATATTGAACTTTGATTAGATATATTAGAATTTACCGTAATATCTATTCAATTTAATATCACCTGTTGATCCTAGTGTTGGGTTTTATGCCCTAAATAAAACTCATTTCAATATAATCAGATTTACTTATTAATATAGATCAGAAATAACATTTAATGTTGCATGGTTCACATGATTTATTTCATGATTATATGTACATAATGTATAAATTCATCTAAAACCCTTTTCACATACTTGATCCTGTTTATTGTGCCATCAACACATTGGAAAGTAAACTATGTGAATAAAGTTTCCTAGATTTATCAGACATAGGGTTTTACTGATATGATAATCTACAACAGAGTTTACTTGCATTTGGAGAAGTGCTATGTTCTTTCCAGAGCATTGGTTAAAGTAAAGCTCAGGTTGGATGCATGAAGTATGCATCGGAAGGGACCAATATTGAACTTTGACTTAGATTTATTAAACTTACCGTAATATCTATTCAAGTCAATATCGCCTAGTTGATCCTAGATCAAATGTTCTTAATCCTGTAATGATTAGGCTCAATCTTGAAAGGCTATTCGTGTTCTTTGATTTGTTAGCTAAGCCTACTTTTAGGTCAGGGTGATACGTACATTTTGGGAACACGGTAGTGCAATTGAGTGGGAGCGCTAGCATAAAGATGGAATCTATAGCTTCTATCTGGCGAATAGTAAGCAAAGGATGATCTCCTTCGAGCTTGACGAAACGAACATAAATGGTGGAGTACTCATTTCTCATAAGCTGAAATATCATTTGTACAGGGTTAAGTGTTTTAAGGAATAAATACATTGTAGGGTGTAACGGTAATCTAATCCCTTTACAGTGTAGATCATTCATATAGAGGATCATTGATCACATTAGGATTATAACAATGGATAAGTAATGATGCATCTATATGGTGGAACATATAGAGCATTCTATATACTGAGAGTGCAATTCTAAGTTCTATGCGTGGATTCAACGAAGAATTAATAAGTTAGTGAATTTTAGTGCTAAATTCTTGATCTACTTATTGGAATCTCGGTTATATAGACCCATGGTCCCCGCACTAGTTGAGATAATATTGCTTGTAAGACTCAGGTAATTGGTTTTGATTAATCAATTATAATTCTCAAATTAGACTATGTCTATTTGTGAATTTTTTCACTAAGTAAGGGCGAAATTGTAAAGAAAGAGTTTTAGGGGCATATTTGTTAATTATGATACTTTGTATGGTTCAATTAATAAATTTGATAAATGACAATATTATATAATAATTATTTATAGTTATTAAATAGTTAGATTTGGCATTTAAATTGTTAAATTAGAAAATTGGCGTTTTTGAGAAAATCAGATGTAGAAAAGATAAAACTGCAAAATTGCAAAAAGTGAGGCTCAAATCCACTTGTATAGGGCCGGCCACTTTTGTAGGAAATTTAAACTGATATTTTCATTATTTTAATGCCAAATAATTCAAACCTAACCCTAGTGGAATGCTATAAATAGATAGTGAAGGCTTCAGGAAAATTACACTTTTCTTCTGACACTTCTGATTCAGAAAAACCTGAGCCTTCTCTCTCCCTATCTGGCTGAGCACTCCCTCTCTCTTTCTTCCCTCTCAAATTTCGAAATTCTTAGTGTATGAGTAGTGCCCACACACAGCAAGTGATACCTCAACCATAGTGAGGAAGATCGTGAAGAAAGACTTTCAGCAAGAAGATGTTTCAGCATCAAAGATTTAGAGAAAGAGATCCAGGTTTAGATATTGATAATGCTCTGCTACTGAAAGGAATCAAGGGCTAGATATCTGAACGGAAGGAGTCATTATATTCCGCTGCAGCCAATGTAAGGTTTCCTAAACTTTATATGTGTTTATTTCATCGTTTTAGAAAGTTCATATTTAGGGTGTTAATAAACATACTTGTGAGTAGATCTAAGATCCTGGTAAAATAAATTCCAACAACTGGCCTCAGAGCCATGGTAATTGATTTACTTGCAAGAAATTTGGACTTTAAAACGATTGTTTGTTTGTTTTTGGATGGTATCATGTTGTATTGAGTGTTATTTGATGATTGATTGGTGTTTGTAAATTTTTTCGTGAAAAATAATTGAATATCTATTTCTGGAATTATTTTTATTGGATAGTATGGAAAGAATTAAGCAAGTTACTTTTTTACAGAACTCAATTTTGATTTATTTTAAATTAGTTATGATTTTTTGAAGTTTCGGAAAAATCGGGTTGTGTCGCTGCACCACGTGCGCGAGCGGAGAGGCTGCAAGCAGCCCCCTGTGCGCCCATGGACAGTATGCTTGGCATACTGTCCGTACAACTTACAATTTTTTTGTTTTTCTTTGTTTTTTCATGCTTTTTCATGCTTTTTCATGGAATTAACTTCCGATTTTTTGTGTAGTTCTGTATTTATACTATTACTATTCCTAATTCAATTCTAATTATTATTATGAATTAATTTAATATTTTTTAAATTTAATTCAAGATATTAGTGTAATTTGAATTTAAAAATAGTTAGTATCTATCTTTTTTTGCTTAATAATCTATCTTATTTTTAAATTTGATTATATCTTATCTTATTTTTAAATTTAAGGTCACATTTTAAATATTTTAAATTAATTTTTTTAAAATAATTTGACCTTATTTAAATTTAAAATAAGATAACTATAATCATGTAATTTTAAAAAGGTGTAAGATATTTTGCTAACTTTTAAATTTTGTTATTTTATTTATTTAAATTACATTTAAAATCTGAAAAAGATATTCATTTATCTTTTTAAATTTTTTATTTAATTTTTATTTATAAAATAACATTTAATTTTTAAAAGTAGTTAGCAAATTTTGAAATGATATTTAGGTTGGTTGAAACCTAATTTTTCAAAATTGTAGGTTTAATTTTAAATTTAATTTTTTTTAATTTTCAAAATTTCTTTTATTTTATTTTAAATTTTCAAAAATAAATATTTTATTTATTTAATTAATTATTTTGAAATTATTTAATTTAAAATTAAATAAATCTACATCCAACTATCCTGCTAACCTTGTTGCAGGAGTATGTGTTTTAGCTTGTTTGTAAGTTTTAAAAACCTATTATTACTTGATTGCAAATAGCCATGGTTACTTTTTGCCAGATCTAATGATCTGATGGCTCCCTTGGTCAAGTAAATAATTTGTAGCAGGTATATTTACAATCTTCTTTCATCTGTGTATGACCTAGCAACATGATAGGACCCATCCAAAGTGTGCCTGTGTGAGCCTATGTGTTTAATTTCATTATAGATGCATATAGGTTGTTGTTGCTAAATAAAATATCATAGTTCTTGATAGATTTTATTTAGGCCCATTTAGTTTTTGGGCCTATTGAATTAATAACAGTTGTTCATTTTAAGGTTAAATTCCTCTCTTTTGGGCCTTGTGTGAGAGTTGGGAGCCATAGTAGTGGGTACGACATACTGAACCCAGCACCCCCTCACATAAACCACCCCAATTGTGAAGGCCCATTTGCCTGATTTGAATAACTGTACTAGGTTAATTAAACTAGTTTAACCTTATAAAATTGATTAGCAACATAATTAATTTCATTTATTTTGAAATTAATTTAAGAAAATTATAGTTTAAAGAATTTTTATTCTAAGCTAAACTATATGTATTTTCTTGTATTTAATTAAATATAGAATTATAACCATCTAGATTCTTTCAGAAGCTTAATTTAAATTTTTCATTAAATATTCCTATTTAAGTTGATATTTAGTTATCTATAACTAATCAACTTAAATCTAAATATCTTTTGAATTTCAAATTTCAAAATTAAGTTGAGGAATTTTAGGCATTGGTTATTAAGATTCTATAGATATTTTTTTTAAGTTAATATCTTTTCGAATATTAACTTAAAATGGAATATTTTAAATTTTTTTTTTAGTTAATATCTTTTCGAATATTAACTTAAAATGGAATATTTTTTAAATTAAGTGGTTACAACTTAATTTCTGATATTTAATTAAATTTAAATTTGAAAATATTTAATTTCTAGATATTTTCTAATACAACTTAAATTAGATATTTTTTCAAATTTTGTGGAAAAGATACTTAGTCAAATAAGATATTTTCTAGATAGTTATTTCTAGACTACTTATTATTTCTAATATTAAATAGGAAAATATTATACATTGTGAAATTAATTATTTATATAATTAATTTTGGTACAATTTATTTTAAGTATATTTTTCCTAGTATTAAACTAGAGATTAATAATTAAGCCTTCTCTACACTTAATTATTTATTTCTTGAATTTAATACATTTAATTAATTTGAAAATTAAATATCTAAGTTTATTTTCATCATGATACTATATATTTCTTTTTCATGACACTTAATTAAATAGAAAATTATTTTTAGTTGAAATTTATTTTTTCAACTAAATTTAAATAATTTTCAAAATATATTTTTTTTATTAATCAAATTTCGAAATTGCATTTCTTATATGCTGAAATTTCAAATTTTATTTGAAAAATAGATTAAAGTTGTAAATTATTAAATTTAATTTTGGACCAACTTAAATCAATGATTTTTTCATTTAATGATTAATTAAAATAAATGAAGTAAAATATATTCTTTATTTTATTAATCATTTTTCGAAATTGCATTTCATAATGCAAGATGATTTTGAATTTATCTTGAAAAATAGATTAAGTTGTAAATTAATTATTTATTTTAATTAATTCTTGGATCAACTTAAATCAATGATTTTTTCATTTATTGATTAATTTAAAATAAATTGAATTAAAGTATATATTATTAGAAATTGAATTAATTATTCAAAGGAAAATCTAGATAGATGATATTTTTGCTTGAAGTATTTTTCTAGTGTATTTAATTAAATAGAAAATTAATATTTAAGTTGATTTTCATCATCATACTTAAATATTTGAAATTTTTCTTATATATATTTAATTAAATAGGAAAATTATATTTTTTGTTGTAAATTAATTTTATTAATTAATTTTGGGCCAACATTAAATTAGAATAATTTTTGCAGGATTTATTTTTTATTTTAACATGCATTTTTCGAAAACTGTATTCTTAAATACTTTAATTTTTCGAAATGCAATATATATTTATAGAAAATAAAATTTGAGTTGTAAATTAATTTAAATTAATTTTGTAACAACTTAAATTGAATATTTTTCTAAACATTTATTGGAAATTATTACTAAGATGGAAATAATTCATGTTATTTTCATATCCATCTAAGTAAAATTTATAAATATTAAATTAAAATTTATATTTAGAATTTTTCATTCTAAATTGGAAATTTTAATTAAATAAATATATATTTGAAATAAATAGATTAATAAAGAAAATCAAAGAGAATACAACTCTCTTTAAATAATGAGCTTTATTATTAAGATATTCGATCTCCATTGTGGGTTTTACACCGCGTTTGTTTTAGTGAGTAATCCTCCCTAATGGAGGAACGTTCATTAGCAATTTCGCACCGTTTAATCTCGAATGATAAGTAGTTTGTAAGTGTTTTGTATGGTATGGATCACCCTAATGGTGGCGACCATACTTGACTTGCAAATTATGAAACAATGGTGGAAGCTCATAAGATAGAATTGCCTTGACTCTCGCCTAAACGGGACAACGCTGAATTCCAATCTTGATCGAATAAAAGGTTCCTAGAATGTTTAAGATTTTAGATGAGCTGACAACTCTATTCAATGGATGGTAGCTTTGACTCTCGCCTAAATGGGACACTGATATCAGTTTGTTGAAAACCTTGGAAATTATTTAGGATTGTAAGTTTTAGTATTTTCACTTGTCATTCCTACTTGCTATATGTTAAATAATTTCTGAATTGTGTATGAATTTATATTGAACAATGTTATTTTCTGTTATTAAGTTGTAGTTTAATTTCGAATCTTCATTGTTTGTCTAACTTGACTTGTTTATCTAATGAGGTAAATCCCTAGTGGATTTTCACCATTAGACATACATAATAGTGTTAGATCTCGAAAGATAAATATTGTATATGCGACATCTAGCTGTTCATCAATTGATGACACCTTAGTCTAGTATTTTTACGATATGAAACAAGAAGATTGTATAAATAAGATTACTTTGACTTTCGCTAATCGAAGCATCGTTGGATTCTTATTTTAAACGAAATTATCCTAATTCCTCTTTGCTTATTCATTTCGAATTAGCTCAATAACATATCATTGGATGAATGGTCTATAAATAATTTCATGTCATTCTATATTTTCTCTTAAGAAATTAAATGACCCATATGATTATAATCCCGAAATTCTATTCCCAATTGATATAAATCCTCAATCTTAGAAATCTCCTACTTGTATGGGCAAATCTGACTTAGAGTTTGTATTAGTAGTGCTGGTCCAAGATAGAATTACTCATTATATTTGGTATAAATTTAAGTCTTTGACTTTAATTTTAGATTCCAAATAGAAATTTTCTTATATTTCTAATTCCAGAATACAATACAGTTACACTTTCTCAAGTGTTTAATATCCATCTTCTATTAATGGATTAAAACTGTATGGAATATGAGTTAGGTATTCTGTGACCAGGATCCACTTTCAGTATTCTAAAAACTCTTTGATGTAACTAAACCTATGTCATCAAAAGACACTACCACTTTTTTTTAATCTATGGCATTTGTATCTTGTTCATAGTGGATTTGATAAGATCAATCTCTGCAAAGAGTTAATATGCCTATATCCACTGAAAGTAGTTCATCTCATTCGCAGATGGATGTACATTCAGAGGTGGATATGAGTTTTTCGTTGTATTCTTAAAACGATAACTCTAGATTACACCTTTTAGCAAGAAATTTGAAATGTTTGAAAAATTTCATTAATTTCTAGCAATGGTTAAAACCATTAAGGTAAGTGGTTAAAGATTTTGCGAACTGATAGGGGTGGAGAGATAGTTAGTAGATATGCAATTCAAAGATCATTAAATTAATTTTTGAAATATATCCAAACTTACCTCCCCAGAAATTTCGAGTTGCATATTGATGATTAGTTACTAGTCGTTGCCTTAATCCTTCTATGGTAATACAATTTCAGAATGATGTAATGGTTGGGTACTTAATGTAAATCATTACTAGATTCATGGATGACCTAATAAAAATCTTAAGAAAAGCTAGAACTGTTAACCATGCTTTGTTAGCTATTCTAAGTGATTAGGGGTGGACCATCCCATAGTCAATAGATAAGAAAGTGTTTGTTCAAACAAATACTACTTTTCTAAGATAATGACTAAGTCTGAAAAATAAAGTAGCAAATAAAGGAGATATTTATTTCTTGATTCCAAAAGTGTTCTATCATCTTATTTGACATATGATGATCCCACTGCCTCTGTTGTCTTGTCACAACAAAAGAGGTTAAATACCATTTAGTTTTCTTAGACATAATTCACGGTACCTTGTCGTAGTGGGAGAGTTTCTAGGAACTCACCTTCTCATGACTTGGGAGACACTAGTGATTAAAATCCATTGTGAGTTGAAACAAGTAATGGATTGTCAAGATAAGAAACTAAGAAGAAAAGCCAATAGAACTATGGTTTAATCCATTCACATGGAATAACCTAAAGTTTTCTATTACAAGGACATAAAAGGAAATTTTAGTTAACAAGTCTATTCTATGGACTTAACAAACTTCCTTTTCCTAGTATTATAGGTTTGAGTTTATCTAAACCTATGGCTTATGGTATACCTGGTAATTACTTACTCTAATGCAAGCAACTTACTTTAGTAAGATGCTGAAGCATTTTCTTTCAAATGGCAATCTATAGAAGCTTCACAACTTCTTAGGCAAAGATTTTATTTATCTAAGGAAAAGTCTCAACTATTCCAGAAAAGATAAAGCCATGAAAGAATTTCTTAAATCAACAGTGAGAGGTCTTAGACATGCTTTAGTATGCCTTAAACCAGACACCTGCTGTTGAGTGGGAGTAATGAGTAGGTATTAGATTAATCCAGGAGAAGAACATTGGAAGACAATCAAGTAAATCTTAAGATTAAGAAGAGGAACTATATGTTAGTCTATAAGGGTGTGTTTAAAACTCTTAGACTTACACCATATAAGATATCGAAATTTGCCTTTGTGCTAGAAAATCTTTCTGATAAGATGGTGATTACTCTGGGGGTGGAATACTGATTTTGGAGAAGTGTAAAAACGTATCTGAAGTCTCTAGGGCTACTAGAGAGGGACTAAATGTTAAAGTTACAGGAAAGGTACTTATTCAGTCTAAGGAAAGTTCTATACATTTTTGGCACCATTCCAAAATGCCTAAACTACTAGTGTTAATTTCCTGATTAACCAAAAGTAGTTGCCAAAGCTATAGAATCCAGTATCCAAAGAGAGTAGACATATAGAGAGGAATTGCACAATATCAATAATTTTGTGATTAAGGAAGAGTAATGGTGGAGAAAAGGTTGTGGTTAATTCAACCTTTCAGATCCTATTACGAGGAGTTTACTACTACTACACTTGATTTGTATATCGAGGTGTTGAGATTATTTGAAACACACTTTTTTGTTTTATATTAGTGCAAGTGGGAGTTTTTTGGGTTTTATGCCCTAAATAAAACTCATTTCAATATAATCAGATTTACTTATTAATATAGATCAGAAATAACATTTAATGTTGCATGGTTCACATGATTTATTTCATGATTATATGTACATAATGTATAAATTCATCTGAAACCCTTTTCGCATACTTGATCCTGTTTATTGTGCCGTCAACACATTGGAAAGTAAACATGACTATGTGAATAAAGTTTCCTAGATTTATCAGACATAGGGTTTTACTGATATGATAATCTACAACAGAGTTTACTTGCATTTGGAGAAGTGCTATGTTCTTTCCAGAGCATTGGTTAAAGTAAAGCTCAGGTTGGATGCATGGAGTATGCATCGGAAGGGACCGATACTGAACTTTGACTTAGATTTATTAAACTTATCGTAATATCTATTCAAGTCAATATCGCCTAGTTGATCCTAGATCAAATGTTCTTAATCTTGTTATGATTAGGCTCAATCTTGAAAGGCTATTCGTGTTCTTTGATTTGTTAGTTAAGCCTACTTTTAGGTCAGGGTGATACGTACATTTTCGGAACACGGTAGTGCAATTGAGTGGGAGCGCTAGCATAAACATGGAATCTATAGCTTCTATCTAGCGAATAGTAAGCAAAGGATGATCTCCTTCGAGCTTGACCGAACGAACATAAATGGTGGAGTACTCATTTCACATAAGCTGAAATATCATTTATACAGGGTCAAGTGTTTTAAGGAATAAATACATTGTAGGGTGTAACGGTAATCTAATCCCTTTACTGTGTAGATCATTCATATAGAGGATCATTGATCACATTAGGATTATAACAATGGATAAGTAATGATGCATCTATATGGTGGAACATATAGAGCATTCTATATACTGAGAGTGCAATTCTAAGTTCTATGCATGGATTCAACGAAGAATTAATAAGTTAGTGAATTTTAGTGCTAAATTCTTGATCTCATTATTGGAAGCTCGGTTATATAGACCCATGGTCCCCGCACTAGTTGAGATAATATTGCTTGTAAGACTCATATAATTGGTTTTGATTAATCAATTATAATTCTCAAATTAGACTATGTCTATTTGTGAATTTTTTCACTAAGTAAGGGCGAAATTGTAAAGAAAGAGTTTTAGGGGCATATTTGTTAATTATGATACTTTGTATGGTTCAATTAATAAATATGATAAATGACAATATTATTTAATAATTATTTATAGTTATTAAATAGTTAGAATTGGCACTTCAATGGTGGAATTAGAAAATTGGTGTTTTTGAGAAAATAAGATGCAGAAAAGATAAAACTGCAAAATTGCAAAAAGTGAGGCCCAAATCCACTTGTATAGGGCCGGCCACTTTTGTAGGAAATTTAAACTGATATTTTCATTATTTTAATGCCAAATAATTCAAACCTAACCCTAGTAGAATGCTATAAATAGATAGTGAAGGCTTCAGGAAAATTACACTTTTCTTCAGACACTTCTGATTCAGAAAATTCTGAGCCTTCTCTCTCCCTATCTTGCCGACCACTCCCTCTCTCTTTCTTCCCTCTCAAATTTCGAAATTCTTAGTGTATGAGTAGTGCCCACACACAGCAAGTGATACCTCAACCATAGTGAGGAAGATCGTGAAGAAAGACTTTCAGCAAGAAGGAGTTTCAGCATCAAAGATTCAGAGAAAGAGATCCAGGTTCAGATATTGATAATGCTCTGCTACAGAAAAGAATCAAGGGCTAGATATCTGAACGGAAGGAGTCATTATATTCCGCTGCACCCAATGTAAGGTTTCCCAAACTTTATATGTGTTTATTTCATCGTCTTAGAAAATTCATATTTAGGGTGTTAATAAACGTACTTGTGAGTAGATCTAAGATCCTGGTAAAATAAATTCCAACACCTAGATCAAATGATCTTATTCTTGATATGATTAGGTTCAATCTCAAGAGTGTTATTCGTGTTCTTTGATTTGCTAGTTAAGCCTACTATTGGGTCAGGGTGATACGTACATTTTGGGAACACGGTAGTGCAATTGAGTGGGAGCGCTAACATAAATATGGAATCTATAGCTTCTATCTGGCAAATAGAAAGTAAAGGATGATTTCCTTCGAGCTTAACCAAACGAAAATAAATGGTGGACTACTCATTTCACTTAGCTGAAATATCATTTATACAAGGTTAAGTGTTTTAAGGATAAAATACATTGTAGGGTGTTACGGTAATTTAATCCCTTTACAGTGTAAATCATCTATATAGAGGATCATTGATCATATTAGGATTATAACAATGGATAACTAATGACGTGTCTATATCATGGAACATATAGAGTGTTCTATATGACTGAGAGTGCAATTCCATGTTCTAAGAGTGGATTCAATTAGGAATTAATAAGTTAGGAAATTTACTTGGTAAATTCGGTTCAACTTATTGGAAGCTCGGTTATATAGACCCACGGTCCCCATACTAGTTGAGACCATACTGCTTGTAAGACTCAGTTAATTGATTTTAATTAATCAATTATAATTCTAAAAGTTAGACTATGTCTAGTTTATGAATTTTCACTAAGCAAGGGTAAAACAGTAAATAGAGAGTTTAAAGGGTATATTTATTAATTGGGAAACTTTGATTAGTTTTTATTAATAAATAAAATAAATGACAATATATTATTTAATAATTAATTATAGTTATTAAATAATTAGATTTGACATTTATGTGGTTGAATGAGAAAATTGGCAATTTTGGAGAATGGGAAACTAGGAATGATAAAATAGGAAAGTTGTAAAAGTGAGAGGCTTGTTTCCAATTTTCTATGGCCGGCCACTTCACTTCCCTTTTATCACTTTATTTTTCATTTTTAAATGTCAAGTAATTCAACCTTAACCCTATGTGGTATTCTATAAATAGAAGGTAAAGGACTCAGGTTTCACATAGAATTAGATGTCATTCTTTTCAGAGTGAATTCCTGAGCCACCACTTTCCTCTCTCTCTTTTCTTCTCTGTTTTTCGAAATCCCTTAAGTGAGTGAGTAGTGCCCACACACATCAAGTGGTACCTCAATCATAGTATGTAAGACTATGGAAAATGAGCATCAAAGAAGGAGAGAAAGAGATCCAGATTCAGATCTTGATAATACCGTGCTACAGAAAGGAATCAAAGGCTAGAGATCTGAATGGAAGGAGTCATAATATTACGCTGCACCTAATGTAAGGTTTTCTTAAACTCTTATGTGTTTATTTTCATTGTTTTAGAATTCATATTAGGATGTTAATCAAATATACTTGGTAGTAAATCTAGATCCTGGTAAAATAATTTCCAACATTACTAAGTAAATGGACTAGCTTGCTAAAATAAAATTTGACATAAGTAATTTTATTTAGGCCCAATTAGATTTGGGCTTATTCAATGAATAACAATTATTTATTAAAAGGTTAAATTCCTCTCTTTTGGGCCTTGTGTGAGAGTTGGGGGCCAATAGAAGTGGGTATGACATACTGAACCCAGCTCCCCCTCACATGAACTACCCCAATTGTGAAGGCCCATTTGCCTTATTTAAATAATTGTATTAGGTTAATTATATTAGTCTAACCTAATTAAAATTGAATTAGCAACATAATTAACTTTTAAAATATATGAAATTTATTTTTCATTTATTATTTTAAAGTTAATTTTAGAAAAACACTTAGTTAATGATATATATTATAGATAGTTATTTCTATACTAGTTATTATTTCTAATATTAAATAGAAAAATATCATTGATTGTGAAATTAATTGTTTAATAATTAATTTTGGTACAATCTAAGTTTAACATATTTTCCTATTATTAACATAGAATTAATAATTAAGTCTCCTCTATACTTAATTATTTATTTCTTGAATTTAATACATTTAATTAAATTGAAAATTTCAATATCTAAGTTGATTTTCATCATGATACTTAAATATTGTTATTTTCATATAATTTAATTAAAGTGGAAAATTATTTTAATTTTTGAATCTTATTTCAGATTAACCTAAATTTGAAAAATTTTCAAAATATATTTTGTATTTTATTTTATTAATCCTTTTCACAAAATTTCGAAATTGCAATTCTTTAATGCAGAAATTTCGAATTTTATTTGAAAAATAGATTAAAGTTGAAGATTATTTATTTTAATTTTGGACCAACTTAAATCAATAATTTTTTCATTTAATGATTAATTAAAATAAATGAACTAAAATATATTATAATTAGAAATTCAATTAATTAGTCAATGAAAGTCTAGATAGATATTATCTGTTTTGCTTGAAGTATTTTTCTAGTGATATTTAATTAAATAGAAAATTAATATTTAAGCTGATTCTTAATCATGATACTTAAATATTTGAAATTTTTCTTAAATAAGAAAATTATATTTTTGTTGTAAATTAATTTTTATTAATTTTGGGCCAACACAAAATTAAGATAATTTTTCTAGGATTTATTTTTATTTTATTTAAAGCATTTTTCGAAAATTGTTTTCTTATATATACTTCAATTTTTTCGAAATGTAATATATATTTATAGAAAATTAAATTTGAGTTGTAAATTAATTTAAATTAATTTTCAAACAACTTAAATTGAATATTTTTCTAAATATTTATTGGAAATTATTACTAAGATAGAAATAATTCATGTTATTTTCATGTCCATCTAAGTATAATTTATAAATATTAAATGAAAATTTATATTTATAACTTTCATTCTAAATTGGAAATTTTAATTAAATAAATATATCTTTAAAATAAATTGATTAAAATAAATATTAGAAGAAAATACACTTTAAATAATGAGCTTTATTATTATTAAGATATTCGATCTCCATTGTTGGTTCTACATAGTTCTTATTTTAATGAGTAATCCTCCCTAATGGAGGAACGTTCATTAGCAATTTAACGCCGTAGAATCTCGAAAGATAATATTATTTGTAAGTGTTTTATATAGCATTGATCACCCTAATGGTTGCGACTGTATTTGACTTAAAAAAGTATGAAACAATGGTGGAAGCTCATAAGATAGAATAGCCTTGACTCTCGCCTAAACGGGACAACGCTGGATTCCAATCTTGATCGAATAAAAGGTTGCTAGAATGTTTATCATTTTAGATGAGCTGACAACTCTATTCAATGGATGGTATCACTGACTCTCGCCTAAACGGGACACTGATATCAGTTTGTTGAAGACCTTGGAAATTATTTAGGATTGTATGTTTTAGTATTTTCACTTGTCATTCCTACTTGCTCTATGTTTAATAATTTTTGAATTGTGTATGAATTTATATTGAACCATGTTATTTTCTGTTATTAAATTGTAGTTTAATTTCGAATCTTCATTGTTGGTCTAACTTGGTTTGTTTTTCTAATGAGATAAATCCCTAATGGATTTTCACCATTAGACAAACATAATAGTGTTAGATCTCGAAAGATAAATATTGTAAATGCGACATTTAGCTGTTCATCAATTGATGACACCTTAGACTAGTATTTACAATATGAAAGAAGAAGATTGTATAAATAATATTACTTTGACTCTCTCTAATCAAAGCGTCGTTGGATTCTTATTTAAAAACGAAATTATTCTAATTCCTCTTAGCTTATTCATTTCGAATTAGCTCAATAACATATCATTGGATGAATGGTCTATCAATCATTTCATGTCATTATATTTTCTCTTAAGAAATTAGATGACACAAATGATTATATTCCTGAAATTCTATCCCAAAATGATATAAATCTTCAATCTTAGAAATCTCCTACTTGTATGGCAAATAAGACTTAAGATTAGTAGATGTGGTCCAAGAAAGAATTACTCATTATACAGTTACACTTTCACAGGTGTTTAATAACCATTTCCTTTCAATGGATTCAAACTATATGAGTTTAGTATTCTGTGACCAGAATCCACTTGCACTATTCTAAGAACTCTTTGATGTAACTAAACCAAAGTCATCAAAAGATACAACTGTTGGGTTTTATGCCCTAAATAAAACTCCATTTCAATGTAATCCATTTTATTCAACATCAATAATGAAAGAGAAGTATTTTTCATTCATTTGTGTATGTTTTGGTTCACCTTATCAATTGCTTGTCTATTTGATTTATAAATTCATCTAAAACCCTTTTCACAAACTTGATCCTGTTTATTGTGTTGTCAACACTTTGGAAAGTAAACATGACTATGTGAATAAAGTTTCCTAGATTTATCAGACATAGGGTTTTACTGATATGATAATCTACAACAGAGTTTACTTGCATTTGGAGAAATGCTATGTTCTTTCCAGAGCATTGGTTAAAGTAAAGCTCAGGTTGGCTGCATGGAGTATGCATCGGAAGGGACCGATTTTGACTTTGACTTAGATTTATTAAACTTACCGTAATATCTATTCAAGTCAATATTGCCTAGTGGATCCTAGATCAAAATATCTTAATCCTGTTATGATTAGGCTCAATCTCAAGAGGCTATTCGTGTGATACATACATTTTGGGAACACGGTAGTGCAATTGAGTGGGAGCGCTAACATAAACATGGAATCTATAGCTTCTATCTGGAGAATAGTAAGTAAAGGATGATCTCCTTCGAGCTTGACCAAACGAAAATAAATGGTGGAGTACTCATTTCACATAAGCTGAAATATCATTTATACGGGGTTAATTTTTTAAGGATAAAATACATTGCAGGGTGTAACGGTAATCTAATCCCTTTACAGTGTAGATCATTTATATGGTGGAACATATAGAGCATTCTATATACTGAGAGTGCAGTTCTAAGTTCTATGCGTTGATTCAACGAAGAATAATAAGTCAGTGAATTTAGGTTATAAATTCTTGATCTGCTTATTGGAAGCTCGGTTATATAGACCCATGGTCCCCCCACTAGTTGAGATAATATTGCTTGTAAGACTCATATAATTTGTTTTGATTAATCAATTATAAATCTCAAATTAGACTATGTCTATTTGTGAATTTTTCACTAAGTAAGGGCGAAATTGTAAAGAAAGAGTTTTAGGGGCATATTTGTTAATTATGATACTTTGTATGGTTCAATTAATAAATATGATAAATGACAATGTTATTTAATAATTATTTATAGTTATTAAATAGTTATAATTGGCATTTAAATGGTTGAATTTGAAAATTGGCGTTTTTTTAGAAAATGAGATGCAGAAATGATAAAACTGCAAAATTGCAAAAAGTGAGGCCCAAATCCACATAGCCATGGCCGGCCACTTTTATAGTCTTTATCATCTGATATTTTCATTATTTTAATGTCAAATAATTCAAACCTAACCCTAGTGGAATGCTATAAATAGATATTGAAGGCTTCAGGAAAATTACACTTTTCATTCAGAGAAAAACCTCAGCCTTCTCTTTCTAAACCCTAGCCGCCACTTCTTACTCTCTCTTCTTCCTTGAAATTTCGAACCACTTAGTGATTAGAGTAGTGCCCACACACAGCAAGTGATACCTCAATCATAGTGAGGAAGATCGTGAAGAAAGACATTGAACAAGAAGGAGTTTCAGCACTAAAGAATCAGAGAAACAGATCGAGGTTCAGATCTTGATAATACTCTGCGTCAGAAAGGATACAAGGGTTAGAGATCTAAACGGAAGGAGTCATATTATTCCGCTGCATCTAATGTAAGGTTTCTCATACTTTATATGTGTTTATTTCATAATCGTTCTAGAAGTTCATATTTAGGGTGTTAATCAACATACTTGTTAGTAGATCTAAGATCGTGGTAAAATTTCCAACAACAACCACATATTTTAAATCTATGACATTTGTATCTTGTTCATAGTGGTTTTGACAAGATCGTTCTCTGCAAAGAGTTAATATGCCTATATTTACTGAAAGTAAGTTCATCTCATTTGCAGATGGATGTACATTCAGAGGTGGATATGAGTTTTTCGTTGTATTCTTAAAACGATTACTCTAGATTTTACCTTATCCAAAATAAATTTGAAATGTTTGAAAAATTTCATGAATTTCTAGCAATGGTGAAAAACTATTAAGGTAAGTGGTTAAAGATCTTGCGAACTGATAAGGGTGGAGAAAAAGTTAGTAGATATGCAGTTCAAAGATCATTAATTTGTTTTTTGAATTATATCCAAACTTACCTCCCTAGAAATTTCATTTTTCACATTGATGATTAGTTACTAGTCGTTGCCTAAATCCTTCTATGGTAATACAATTTCAGAATGATGTAATGGTTGTATACTTAATGTAAATCATTACTAGATTCATGGAGGACCTAATCAAAATCTTAAGAAAAGCTAGAACTGTTAACCATGGTTTGTTAGCTGTTTTAAGTGATTAGGGGTGGACCATCCCATTGTCAATAGATAAGAAAGTGTTTGTTCAAACAAATACTACTTTTCTAAGATAATGACTAAGTCTGAAAAACAAGTAGCAAATAAAGGAGATATTTAATTCTTGATTCCAAAAGTCTTCTATCATCTTATTTTACATGATGATCCCACTGCCTCAGTTGTCTTGACACAACAGAAGAGGATAATACCATTTAGTTTTCTTAGACACAATTCACGGTGCCTTGTCGTAGTGGGAGAGTTTCTAAGAACTCACCTTCTTATGACTTGGAAGACACTAGTGATTAAAATCCATTGTGAGTTTAAACAAGTAATGGATTGTCAAGATAAGAAACTAAGAAGAAAAGCCAAGAGAACTATAGTTTAATCCATTCACATGGAGTAAGCTAAAGTTTTCTATTACAAGGACATAAAAGGAAATTTTCGTTAATAAGTCTCTTCAATGGACTTAACAAAACTTCCTATTCCTAGTATTATAGGCTTGAGTTTATCTAAACCTACGGCTGATGGTATACCTGGTAATTACTTACACTAATGCAAGCAACTTACTTTAGTAAGATGCTGAAGCATTTTCTTTCTAATTGCAATATATGGAAGCTTCACAACTTCTAAGCATAGATTTTACTTATCTAAGGAAAAGTCTCAATTATTCCAGAAAAGATAAAGCCATGAAAGAATTTCTTAAATGAACGGTGAGAGGTCTCAAATATGCTTTAGTATGCCTTGAGTAGGTATCAGATTAATCCAGGAGAGGAACATTGGAAGACAATCAAGTAAATCTTAAGATTAAGGAGAGGAACTATATGTTAGTCAATAAGGGTGTGTTTAAAACTCTTAGACTACACCATATCAGATTTCAAGACTTGCCTTTGTGCTAGAAAGTCTGATGATAAGACGGTGATTACTCTGGGGTGGAGTAGTGATTTTGGAGAAGTGTGAAAACCTATCTGAAGTCTCTTAGTCTACCAGAGAGAGACTGAATGTTGAAGTTACAGGAAATGTACTTATTCAGTCTAAGGAAAGTTCTATACATTTGTGGCATCGTTCCAACTTGTCTTAACTACTAGTGTTATTTTCCTGATTATCCAAAAGTGGTTGCCAAAAGTATAGAATCCAATAGTCTAAGAGAGTAGACATATAGAGAGGAATTTCACAATATCAAGAATTTTGTGATTAAGGAATAGTAATGGTGGAGAAAAGGTTGTGGTTAATTCAACCTGTCAGATCCTATTACGAGGAGTTTACTACTACTACACTTGATTTGTATATCAAGGTGTTAATGATTATTTAAAATGCATATTTTTTTTTATATTAGTGCAAGTGGGAGTTTTTTGGGTTTTATGCCCTAAATAAAACCCATTTCCATATAATCAGATTTACTTATTAATAAAGATCAGAAATAACATTTTATGTTGCATGGTTCACATGATTTATTTCATGATTATATATTTAATGTATGAATTCTATTTAAGTCCAGGACATGTGAATTTGTTAATGATTATAGTGTTGTCAGCACAGTGGAATATAAACTTAATTATATGTTCGAAAGTTTATTCCCTAATTTGTCAGAACACTGGATTTAGACTGACATGGTATAATCAGCGATAGGTGTTCTTACACCTCGGAAAAGTGTTATGTTCTTTCCAGGACATTGGCAAAGTTTATCAATATCGGATGTATGGAGTTTACATTGGAAGGGACCGATATTGAACTTTGATTAGATATATTAAAATTTACCGTAATATCTATTCAATTCAATATCACCTGTTGATCCTAGATCAAATGATCTTAATCCTGATATGGTTAGGTTCGATCTCAAGAGTACTATACATGTTCTTTGATTTGTTAGTTAAGTCTACTTTTGGGTCAGGGTGATACGTACATTTTGGGAACATGATAGTATAATTGAGTGGGAGCGCTACCATAAATATGGAGTCTATAACTTCTATAGGAATTTAGAAGTGAAACGATGATATCCTCGAGCTTGGCTAAACAGAGATAAATGGTGGAGATCTCATTTCACTTTGCTGAAATATCATTTATACGGAGCTAAGTGTTTTAAGGATAAAATACATTGAAGGTGTAATGGTAACTTAGTGCCTATTCAATGTAGATCATCTATTAGAGGGTCATTGATCAAATTAGGATTATAACAATGGATAACTAATGACGTGTCTATATCATGGAACATATAGAGCGTTCTATATGACTGAGAGTGCAATTCCAAGTTCTAAGTGTGGGTTAAATAAGGAATTAATAAGTTAGGGTATTTACTTGGTAAATTCGGTTCGACTTATTGGAAGCTCGGTTATATAGACCCTTGGTCCCCATACTAGTTGAGACCATACTGCTTGTAAGACTCAGTTAATTGATTTTGATTAATCAATTATAATTCTAAAGTTAGACTATGTCTACTTTATGATTTTTCACTAAGCAAGGGCGAAATTGTAAAGAAAAGAGATTCTAGGTTTATTTATTTATTAAGAGACTTTATATGTCTAAATTAATAAATATATTAAATGGCAATATTATTTAATAATTATTTTTAACTTATTAAATAATTAGAATTGGCATTTAAATGGTTAAATTGGAAAATTGGCATTTTTGAGAAAATGGGAATGGGAAATAACAAAATGGGAAAGTTGCAAAGTGAGGCCCAATTTCCTTAAATGGGCGCCCACTATGCAAAGCCCTTTACCATTTTATTTTTCCATTATTTTAATGCCATACAATTCTAACCTAAACCTAGAGGGCATTCTATAAATAGAAAGTAATGGCTTCAGGAAACAACACACAATTGCATCTCATTCTTTTCAGAGAGAATTCCTGAGCCGCCACATTCTTTTCAGAGTAGTGCCCACACACATCAAGTGGTACCTCGATCATAGTATGTAAGATTGTGGAAAATCAGCATCAAAGAAGGAGAGAAAGAGATCCAGATTAAGATCTTGATAATGCTCTGCTACAGAAAGGAATCAAGGGCTAGAGATCTTAATGGAAGGAGTCATTATATTCCACTGCACCCAATGTAAGGTTTTCTTAAACTCTTATGTGTTTATTTCATTATTTTAGAATTCATATTAGGATGTTAATGAAACGTACTTGGTAGTAAATCTAGATCCTGGTAAAATATTTCCAACTGTAGGGTATTGTTATGACCCTGTATGAGTCCGAGAGCGTCACGGAGATTTTGTAACTCAGTGGCATCTCTGATGGTCGTTTGCGGGTTGGTTCCAGGTGGAACGTTTGTGTTATGAGTGCCCTGGTTGGGTGCGGAACTGTTATTCCGAGTCTCTTGCACACCAGGCGCGATTCCATCTATAGGAGTTGATACACCATTCCCGACATTCCCCGGCTGTCCAGGATTAACAGCTGGCGGAACCATTGTGTTTCTGGGTTCTGCAATGCAGGATCCACTGTCTGTGAATTTGTTGGATCAATCAGGCCTTTACGAGTTTGCACCATCGTATTTGTTGTTAGATGTTGAATAAAGAGCGATTCGTGATCCTTCTCTCAATGATAGCACCAAAATGTTGACCTCGATTTTAGCCAACGACAACGAGTCAAATTTAGTAAGCGATAAGTGATTTATAGTAATTGATATATAATAAAGCAATGTAAAGATACAGAAATTTTTATAGAGGTTCAGCCCCGAGCAATTCGGTAATAGCCTAATCCTCGTTATTTGTATTGACTTAAGATCAAGGAGAAAGGTTCCTTCTTTTATAGCTCTTACAACAGTATCTCTGAATGCATAATTCTTAGATAATATATTTAGGGTATAGTCTCTGCTAAGCTATTTTTCGACCTCTTGCCAAGTGAACATGCATCACTATTTATAGGGCTAGTAAGCTTAGAGAGGAAGAGTTTCCCCTCTCATCACAACGCGTATAAACAGAAAGATCGTGGGATCAATGCTGAATACAAAGATCAAGGAATTGATGCTGGATACACTGATAGTGGGATCCTGTGTATGCCATATCCCTGTAATCTAATCCCTTAGTTATAGTGATTTCATGGATGACTCACAATTTGAAAGTTGAATTCGCTAAGTGTTGGTTTCTCTGCGTAGATTAATGATTGCTTTACTCTGGGCATGCCAGCGAGGCATCCTGCTCGAACTATGCTTCCCGAGCAGATGCTTTGAGTGGATTCCACGTGTCACCATTCATGCGATGCCACGTCAGAGTGCAAAAATTGGGATAACATTTTGATACCTTGAGTGATAGAGTGAGTTCCTACACACATCAAGTGGTATCTCAATCATAGTGTGTAAGGTTGTGAAGAATCCAGAATCAAGAGAAGGAAATTTAGGCTCAGATCTTGGTGATACTCTGCTACAGATAGGATACAAGAGTTAGAGATCTGAGCGGAAGGAGCCATTAATATTCCGTTGCACCCAATGTAAGGTTTTCGAAACTTTATGTGTTTATTTACATTATTTTAGATATTCATATTTAGGATGTTAAATAACATACGTGGTAGTAAATCCAGATCCTGGTAAAACATATTCCAACACATGCAAAATGGGAGCCAACTTCGTCACCTAGGGTTTCCCCTGGCGCCCAACTTGACATCCTTAACTAGGGTTTCAAATTTTAGGACTGTCGCACTGCAAAATGGTCAAAACTTGCATTGGAACATCAACTAGACATACCACAAACATATTTGAGGCATCAAAATAAGAATCAGAGCAAGTTGATTTTTGAACACCCGGGGCCCCAAGCACCCAGCACCGAGGTTGACAATCTATCAATCGAGGTGCCTTCCAAGGGTCCGATTAGTGATCCAACTTTTGCATCTTTTTTGTCTTCATCAAAAACAAGGAAATAGGTCATTTTAGAGGAAAAAGAACAATTTTTAAGTACAAATAATAGGGCTTAGTGCTCAGGTTGACACTTGGGGCTGGCCTTGCGCCGAGGTTAACATTTTGTCAACCTAGGCCATTTAAAATGGAGTTTTTCATGAATTCTTTTGAGCATCTTCTTCTTTTTCAGAAAATATTAAGATTCAACTATTTTTGGGGACCAAACGGAATTTTTTAAGGGGCAAAAGGGGGGACCCAGTGCCCAGGTTGACACTTAGGGCTCGGCCCCAGCAAGGTTAACATATTGTCAACTTGTGCTATTTTCGGTCAAGTTCAGAAAAAAAGTTTTTTGGGAATTTTTTCTGTCATCACAAATAACAAAGATTTAAGTAAAATCGGGGAGAAAACCACAACTTTGAGTCCCTAGAAGAGAAAGCTATGAAGGTCAATAAACAGTGGCTAGCTGACTTGAAAAGAAAATTTCTAGAAGACTTACGTGAAGTAGAAGAGCTCACAATTCATTTCAGGGACGTAGTCTAAAATGAGGATGCTCTAGGAGCGAGTACTTCTGAAAGTGGTGAGACACTCTTTCGCATAATTAGGGCTCCCTCCTTAGCAAATTTTAGTATATATCAAGGGGGATTTGACCCATATTTTTTAAACTTAGACAAGAATAATAAGTACCCTATGCATAGTAAGGAGCCCAAATCACTTCGTTCCACCAGTGCATCACCACGTTAGAGTTGACGTACTTAGCAAAATCTATTTCCAGGGTTCTTCCACCATGAGACTAATTTAGGTCGAGAGGATATTTCCTTTTTACAAGGGAAAAAATCAATTATGCTAAGATAAACGGTTTGGATCTTTTTGGCACATTATCTCGTAATTTGTATTTGTGATCGTATCTGCTACAATTTGATATGTGATATGTTTTCTTTCTTCTTGTAGAACAACCCACCAGTTTCTAAATGGGTCTCCTCAACAACTTCTTGGACGCCATCAGCTATAAAGCTGACAAAGTTCGTGAAGTGCCCAAGGATGGTAAAGGCAAAAGCAAGAAGGGGTATGTCTCTATGAGTGGATCTCAAAAGCTAGCACCTCCGACCTTGAACCAGGAGGCTGCTCCGAAGGCTCCAGCCCTAGAAGACTTATTTGCTTCCATCACTGACCTAACAGAACCTATTCAAGATGTTGTGTCGTTGCGACAAGTGCCTGTGGGGTATGTTGAGAAAGAAGTACTCGATCAAGCAAGGATTATCAAGATCTTCCTCTAGCACCCCCAACACCTAAAAGCATTCTAGCTACCTTCACTTAGATGTCTAAGGAAAAGAGAGTGTTGTCTTCGTTACCTCATCCTCATTTCAATCTTCCACCTAGGCCCACGTTGATGCTGGAGGAAGTGTGAGAACACATGGAAGCCATCAGACAATTTTACTTAAAAAGGTGTAGCATTGAGTATGATGAAATAAGGAAGTTGGCCACCAACATTTCTTCCAAGCGCAATGCTGAATTTGATAATTATGACAAGTAGGATGAGCCTGTTCCTAGTTATTTTGGAGAAGTGTAAAAACCTATCTGAAGTCTCTAGGTCTACCAGAGAGAGACAAAAAGTTAAAGATGCAGGAAAGGTACATATTCATGTTGGGTTTTATGCCCTAAATAAAACTCTTTACAATCTGATTAGTTATCAATATAAGAAATTTGAAGTGATTGATGTTTGCATGAATTTTATCTGCTAATGGTTTAATATGTTTATTACGTTTATACACAGAATCAGTTAAATCCAGATCATATGTTTATTCACAATTACAGTATTGTCAACACAGTGGAATGTGATTGTGATCATATGAATCAAAAGAATTGGTCCCTGTTTCATCATTGTTATTGGATTTACACTAATGTGATAATGAGCGATGATGTGTACTTACACTTGGAGTAAGTGTTATGTTCTTTCCAGGACATTAGTAAAGTATACTAGTTTCGAATGTATGGAGTATACATTGGACTGGACCGATATTGCAACTAAGTTAAGATATTACAAACTTACCGTTACATATATCTTTCCAAGTCAATATCAGTAGTTGATCTTAAGATTAGAAGAATCTAAATCTTGATATGCTTAGGCTCAACTCAGGAGTACTATTCATGTTCCTTGATTTATTAGTTAAGCCTACTTTTGGGTCAGGGTGATACGTATATTTTGGGAAAACTATGCAGTTCAACGATCTTTTATATCTAATGAACTCTGGATAGAATCTAAATCCTGATATGCTCTATATAAGTCTAAGAGTGCAATTCTATGTTTATTAATAATTGTTCATTCTAATACAATTATTAAGAATTTGTTTAATAAAAGGATCTTTTGATCTGATACGGGTGGAGAAAAGTTAAGAAAACTATGCAGTTCAACGATCTTTTATATCTAATGAACTATGGATAGTATTCAACTCCACATAAACTCTATCACACTTAGAGAATCATGATCTTTACAACCTTTAGGGGTGGATCATAAGCTCTATATACTTAGGGGTGGAGTTTATCCACAATACCCTATATGTATATACTTAGGGGTGGAGTATATTTCACAATTCCCTATGTAACACATATCTTCTTTAAACATGGAAGTAATATAATGAGTCGGCTATTATCAATATAAATTCTTGATCTTGATTGTATGTTCCATTTTGTTTTTACTATTGTAAGTAAAAGATTGATAGCTATAAAAGTTCTTTGTTAAAGTTTCACACTACCTTAATTGAGTGGGAGAATTTTAAAATTCTATACCCATCTTCATCAGGTTGACACTTGTGATAGGTGCTTAAGAACACTACTGAAAAGCAAATCTAACCATTCCATGGATAGGTATAACTTGTCAGAATTATGAGAATAAGATAAAGAACTCTAGATCAATCCATTTGAATGACTTGAACCTAGAATTCCTAATTCTCATAAAATTTTATGGTATCTTAATTTTGATTACTTTATCTCTGGCATGTATTTTTGACTTCAAATACTAGTCTGCTATGTTGATGACTTAGTCTTAACTTAAAGTTTTAGACTAATACAAAAGTCACAACTAGGTAACTCTCCAAACAATCAGAGGTTAAAAGTATTATTTAACCAGACATCTGCTATTGAGTGGGATCTATCTGAGATGTAATCAAATAGGGAACATTAGAAGATATTCAAGAAATATTTATGAAAATGATCTATATGTTAGATATTAAGGAACTGTGTATCAGTTGTCTTGGTATCTCACCAACTCATTTCGAGATCTATGAGATGGTGCTTACTTTGGGGGTGGAGGAATTATTCTATAATAATTCAAGCTCTACCAGAGAAGAACTATAACTTTGTGTATTCGAAAATCCAAGAAAGTTATATCACTGAAGAAAAGTCTACACTGTATTATCTCAATAACATATTTTAAAATATGAGAGATATGTCTTCTGTTAATTCAGATGTACTTTTAAAACAGTAAAGATTTCAGTATCTCTTGATGAGTAAAGCATATAGTAAAGGATGTTTCATAAGTGTATTTATGAACTAGTTTCCAGAAGTTTGGGTGGATTCAAATATACTACACTTGATCTGAAGATCAAGACATCAGATTGACCTATTTACACAGTTTGTTTTATGTTAGTGCAAGTGGGAGTTTGTTGGGTTTTATGTTCTAAATAAAACTCTTTACAATCTAATTAGTTATCAATATAAGAAATTTGAAGTGATTGATGTTTGCATGAATTTTACATGCTAATGGTTTAATATGTTTATTACTTTTATACACAGAATCAGTTAAATCCAGATCATATGTTTATTCACAATTATAGTATCCTCAACACAGTGGAATGTGATTGTGATCATATGAATCAAAAGAATTGGTCCCTATTTCATCAGTGTTATTGGATTTACACTAATGTGATAATCAGCGATGATGTGTAAACACTTGGAGTAAGTGTTATGTTCTTTCCAGGACATTAGTAAAGTATACTAGTTTCGAATGTATGGAGTATACACTAGACTGGACCGATATTGCAACTAAGTTAAGATATTACAAACTTACCGTTACATATATCTTTCCAAGTCAATATCAGTAGTTGATCTTAAGATTAAAAGAATCTAAATCCTGATATGCTTAGGCTCAACTCAGGAGTACTATTCATGTTCTTTGATTTATTAGTTAAGCCTACTTTTGGGTCAGGGTGATACGTATATTTTGGGAACATGGTAGTATGATTGAGTGGGAGTGCTGAACATAAATATGGAATCGATAGCTTCTACTGGTGTATAGAAGTCAAGTGATGATTCCCTTCGAGCTTAGCAAATTGAAGTAAATGGATGAGCTCTAGTTTAACTGACTAATTATTAGATCACTAAACACCATTTACAGGTAGCTAAGTGTTTTAAGGGGCAAAATACATTGAGGGGTGAGAACGGTAAAGAAATCCCATCTTGATGTAGATCATCTATATAGAGGATCTTTAAATCACAATAAGATTATAACAATGGTTAAATGAGATAGCATATTGATATCGTGGAACATATAATATGCTCTATATAAGTCTGAGAGTGCAATTCTAAGTTCTAAGAGTGGATTCAACGAAGAATTAATAAGTAGGAATTTACTTGGTAAATTTGGTTCACTTATTGGAAGCTCAGCATATAAATCCATGGTCCCCATTCTAGTTGAGAACATTCTGCTTGTAAGACTCATTAATTGATTCGTGATTGATCAATTATAATTCTAAAGTTAGACTATGTCTAATTTTTATGATTTTTCACTAAGTAGGGGTAAAATTGTAAAGAAAAGAGATTCTAGGTTTATTTATTTATTAATGGACTTTATATGTCTAGTTAATAATTAAATTAAATGACAATATTATTTAATAATCTATTTTAGTTATTAAATAATTAGTTTTGGCATTTAAAAGGTTAGAATTGGAAAATTGGCATTTTTGAGAAAATAGAAAGAAAATTTGATAAAACTGCAAAATCAAGTGGGGCCCACTAACACACCATGACCGACCACTATTTGTGGAGTTTCAAATTGATTTTTTTTTTCGTTATTTTAATGCCAAATAATTCCTAACCTAAACCTAGTAGTTGCCTATAAATAGAAAGTGATGGCTCAGTCAAATTACATGCTTTCATTAGTTATCTGACAGAAATTTCGCTCTTCAGAAAAACTGAGCCTTCCCTACTTTCTATACCTGGCCAAAATCCCTCTCTCTTTTCCCTTCATCAATTTCGTGACCCTAGTGAAAGAGTGAGTGCCCACACACAGCAAGCAGTAACTCAATCATAGATTGGAAGACTGTGAAGGATCAAACTTAAAGAAGAAGGAGATTCGGGCTCAGATCTTGATTATACTCTGCTACAGATAGGATACAAGAGTTAGAGATCTGAGCGGAAGGAGATATTAATTCCGCTGTATCAATGTAAGGTTTTCTTAACTTTATATGTGTTTAATTTATCATTTTAGAAAGTTCATATTTAGGGTGTTTAAACAACATACTTGTGAGTAGATCTAAGATCCTGGTAAAATAAATTCCAACAACTGGCCTCAGAGCCATGGTAATTGATTTGCTTGCAAGAAATTTGGACTTTAAAACGATTATTTGTTTTTTGGATGGTTTCATGTTGTATTGAGTGTTATATGATGATTGATTGATGTTTGTGAATTTTCGTGAAAAATAATTGAAATTTTGTTTCTGGAATTATTTTTATTGGATAGTATGGAAAACATTAAGCAAGTTACTTTTTTACAGAACTCAATTTCGATTTAATTTGAATTAGTTATGATTTTTTGAAGATTCGAAAAAAGATAAGGTGACTATGCACCTTCACCCGCGCGCGGATTCAGACAGCAACGACCGAGCTTGCTGTCTGAATCCCTCATGCGTGCGCAGATCACTTGTCTGAACCCCCCTACGCGCGCGCGAAGGCTGCAACCTCCCCTGTCCGCCGAGGTTTCTCAGCCAGTCACTCCAGAATGCGCGCGCGAACGGTATGCAACGGATACCGTCCGTACAGCTCCCAAAATTTTCGTTTTTCTTCGTTTTTTCATGCTTTTTCATGGAATTAACTTCCGAGTTTTTATGTAGTTTTGTATTTATATATTTACTATTCCTAATTCAACTCTAATTATCATAATGAATTAATTTAATATTTTTTAAATTTAATTCATGATATTAGTATAATTTGAATTTGAAATGAGTAAATATCTATCTTTTTGCTTAATAATCTATCTTATTTTTAAATTTGATTATATCTTATCTTATTTTTAAATTTAAGGTCAGATATTAAATTCGTTTAAATTATCTTTTTTTTTTAAAAAATAATTTGACCTTATTTAAATTTAAAATAAGATAACTATAATCATGTAATTTTAAATAGATGTAAGATATTTTGCTAACTTTTGGATTTTGTTATTTTATCTATCTAAATTAATTTAAAATCTGAAAAAGATATTTAATTTATCTTTTCTTAATTTTTATTTATAAAATAACATTTAATTTTTTAAAAGTAGTTAGCAAATTTTGAAATGATATTTAGGTTAGTTGAAACGTAATTTTTTAAAATTGTAGGTTTAATTTTAAATATCTTTTTTAATAATTTCAAAATTTAAATTAACAATATTTTTTTTGAAAATAAATATTTTTTTTTTAATTTTTCGAAAATTAAATTTTAATTTACTTTATTTTTCGAAAAATAAATTAATAATATTATTTATTTTTTTTTTCAAAATAAAATATTTATTTTATTTATTTATTTAATTTAATTATTTTCAAATTTATTTATTTAAAATTAAATAAATCCTACTTCCAACTATCCATTTAACCTTGTTGCAGGAGTATGTGGTTTTAGCTTGTGTGTAAGTTTTCAAAACCTATTATTACTTGATTGCAAATAGCCATGGTTACTTTTTGCCAGATCTAATGATCTGATGGCTCCCTTGGTCAAGTTAATAATTTGTAACAGGTAAATTTTACAATCTTCTTTCATCTGTGTATATGACCTAGCAACATGATAGGATCCATCCAAGTGTGTACCTGTGTGAGCCTATGTGTTTATTTTATTATATAGATGCATATAGGTTGTTGCTAAATAAAATGTCACACCATGATAGATTTTATTTAGGTCCATTTAGTTATTGGACCTATTCAATTAATAACAGTTATTTATTTTAAGGTTAAATTCCTCTCTTTTGGGCCTTGTGTGAGAGTTGGGAGCCATAGAAGTGGGTACGACATACTGAACCCAGCACCCCCTCACATGAACTACCCCAATTGTGAAGGCCCATTTGCCTGATTTGAATAACTGTACTAGGTTAATTATATTAGTTTGACCTAATAAAATTGAATTAGCAACATAATTAACTTTTAAAATATGTGAAAATTTATTTTCATTTTAATATTTTAAAGTTAATTTTAAGAAAAACACCTTTAGTTTTAGATATTTTTTCTAGACAAACTATTTGTATTTTTCTTGTATTTAATTAAATAAAGAATTTTAACTAACTAGATTCTTTCTGGAGCTTATTTAATTAAATATTCTTATTTAAGTTATAAATTAGTTGTATCAACTCATTTTTCTTATCTAACTTAAATTTGAATATTTTATTTAAATTTTAAATTAAGTTGAGGAATCCTAGGCATTAGTTATTAAAGATTCTTAAGATATTTTTTAAGTTAATATCTTTTCGAATATTAACTTAAAATGGAATATTTTAGATATTTTTTAGGTTAATATCTTTTCGAATATTAACTGAAACAAATATCTTCAAATTAAGTGGTTATAACTTAATTTTTGATAGTTAATTAAATCTAAATTTGAAATTATTTAAGTTTTAGATTTTTTCTATATAACTTAAATTAGATATTTTTCAAATTTTTGTTGAAAAGATACTTAGTCAAATAAGATATTTTCTAGATAGTTATTTCTAGACTATTTATTATTTCTAATATTTAAATAGGAAAAATATTATACTTTGTGAAATTAATTATTTAAATAATTAATTTTGGTCCAATTTTAAGTATATTTTTCCTAGTATTAAACTAGAAATTAATAATTAAGCCTTCTCGAAACTTAATTATTTATTTCTTGAATTTAATACATTTAATTAACTTGAAAAATTTTAAATATCTAAGTTGATTCTCATCATGATACTTAAATATTTTTCATGACACTTAATTAAATAGAAAATTATTTTTAAGTTGAAATTTAATTTTTCAACTTAAATTTAAATAATTTCAAAATATATATATTTTTCTTTATTTTATTAATCAATTTCAAAAATTGCATTTTATTTATGCAATAATTTTGAATTTTTTTTGAAAAATAGATTGAGTTGTAAATTAATTATTTATTTTAATTAATTCTTGGGCCAACTTAAATCAATGATTTTTTCATCTATTGATTAATTTAAAATAATGAAAATTTAAAATATATATATATATATAATATTAGAAATTGAATTAACTAGTCAAAAGAAAATCTAGATAGATGATATTTTTGCTTGAAGTATTTTTAAGTTTTATTATTTTCGAAATTTGTATAATTTTTATACTTTATTTTTCGAAGATAATAAATATATTATCAAGGAAATTTTTAAGTTGCTAATTAATTTAAATTAATACAACTTAAATTAATTTCCTTAATATTTATATTTAAGATTATTACTAAGATGGAAATAATTAATTTTATTTCAAATCACCATCTAAGTATAATTTTATAAATATTATATTAAATTCTTATTTTTGAATTTTTAATTCTAAATTTCGAATTTAATGAATATATTTATTAGAATAATAAAGAAAATACATTTTAAAGAATGAGCTTTATTATTATTAAGATATTCGATCTCCATTGTTGGTTTTACATCGCGTTTGTTTTAGTGAGTAATCCTCCCTAATGGAGGAACGTTCATTAGCAATTTCGCACCGTTTAATCTCGAAAGATAAGTAGTTTGTAAGTGTTTTATATGGTATAGATCACACTAATGGTTGCGACCATATTTGACTTGCAAATTGCGAAACAAGGGTAGTAGCTCATAAGATAGAATAGCCTTGACTCTCGCCTAAACGGAACAACGCTGGATTCCAATCTTGATCGAATAAAAGGTTGCTAGAATGTTTAACATTTTAGATGAGCTGACAACTCTATTCAATAGATGGTAGCTTTTATTCTCGCCTAAACGGGACACTGATATCAGTTTGTTGAAAAACCTTGCAAATTATTTAGGATAGACCTTTTTAAGTATTTTCTCATATCATTCCTACTTGCTATGTGCTTATAATTTCAGAATTGATTTTGTGTTAAACCATTATTAATTTCTATTTGTTGATTTCTATTATTTTGTAGTATCCTGTATTATCAAAATGAATCCCCATGTTATCACTGTTGACTGAAAACAAGCTGAATGGATCTAACTTTACTAAGTGGAATGAGAACATTAATATTTCTCTCATAGGAGAAAGTGCCTTGTTTGTTTTAACTGAGCCGTCACCTGAAGTGCCTGGGGACAATGCTTCCAAAGCTGTGAAAGAAAACTATGAGCGTTGGCAGAAAGTAAATGACAAAGCTCTATACTTTATGCTTTCCAGCATGGTTAACACCCTCAAAACTCGGTTTTCTAAAACCGAGAAGGCTGCTGAAGTTATGACGAACTTAAATGAGCTATTCGGTAAGGCATCACTTCAGTCACGCTTTGACGCGACTAAGAAGTACATTAATGCACGGATGGAACCTCATCAAAACGTGTGTGACCATGTTCTCCTCATGTCGAGTTATTTCCAAGAAGCCCAGGATCATGGTGCTGAAATGGACAGTGGTACTCAAGTAAGCCTTATCTTGAATAGCCTGACTCCAGCATTTCTACCATACACATCAAATTATGTCATGAATAAGAAGGAAATTGACTTTCATGAATTAGTCAATGACCTTCAAACTTATGAAAATTTGATTGGAGGACCCAAGAAGAAAGGGAGTAAACCTCATAATCCTGGGAATGGTAATGGGACGAACAAACCTGAAGCAAATATTGCCTCTGCTTTGAAACCCAAATTGAAGAAGAAGTGGAAGAACACCAAGAAGCGAACAAAAGCCATGAAGCATAAAAGGCTGCTCCTTCTGGTGATGCTACACTTAAGGGAAAGTGTTTCTACTGCAATGAAAAAGGTCATTGGAAACCCCAATGTCCTAACCTTCTTGCAAAGAAACAAGGTATTTCTATTTATAAACTTTAAGAGTTTTAGTGAATTATTATCCAATTGAATTTATGATTCTGGACTAACTTTGTTTATTTGTTTTCTTCTTCTTATAGGCCAAGCTACTTGAACTCGGATGAGTTGGATCGGAAAGTTGGACCAAGAGTGAAATCGTCCAGATGAAGATGAAGCTCTTCAATTTATTTTTGAATTAATTGTTTTAGTTTAAAGACAATTTGGATTTCAAATTTTAGTTAGGGATATTTATCCCTGTTTTTCTCATATTGTTGCAATATTTTTTTTATTATTAATAAAGTTTCTTTATTTTCGAAATTCAACCATTGCAATTTATGAGATTGAGCTTCATTTACTTTATCTTCATCAATTATTACCACATTATGTTTAGGGGTATTTTCAATATTATACCTAAAATTAATTTTATTTATAAAATTACCTTTAAGAAAATTATTTGCACAAATACCGTTGTGCCACATCAGCATACATACCAAAAATTAAAATAATTACCGAAAATAGAAAAAAACTGGAAAAATCTCGTTTCCAGGAATTTTCGCTTTTTGGGAGTTTTGAAAAATAGTAACTATTTAGTTGCTTTTGATGTGAATAAGATATCAATTGGTTACTTTTTCACTAAAAAATTTATTTTAAAATTTTACACATATATAAATAATAAAATAATCATTTTAATATGTTAGAAACATATTATTTTTGTTGGAAATTATTTTACCAGGATCTTAGATCTACTCACAAGTATGTTTATTAACACCCTAAATATGAACTTTCTAAAACGATGAAATAAACACATATAAAGTTTAGGAAACCTTACATTAGGTGCAGCGGAATTAAATGACTCCTTCCGTTCAGATATCTAGCCCTTGATTCCTTTCTGTAGCAGAGCATTATCAATATCTGAACCTGGATCTCTTTCTCTGAATCTTTGATGCTGAAACCTCCTTCTTGCTGAAAGTCTTTCTTCACGATCTTCCTCACTATGATTGAGGTATCACTTGCTGTGTGTGGGCACTACTCATACACTAAGATTTTTTGGAATTGAAGGAAGAAGAAAGAGAAAGTGGGTTTGGGCAAAGATAGGGAGAGAGAAGGCTCAGTTTTTTCTGAATCAGAAGTGTCAGAAGAAAAGTGTAATTTTCCTGAAGCCTTCACTATCTATTTATAGCATTCCACTAGGGTTAGTGTAAAGACCGCTTAGTTTAATTTGGAAATTAGCAGTTAATCACGTTTAATTATGAAAATTATTTATAGCTATTTAAATAATTATTATACTGTTATTATTGAATTCAGAGATGCATTTCTATCTCATTCAGTAGTTTTCATATTTTTGCATTTCCGGTGCCTAGTAACATGAAACTCGGTGTTTGGCTCAGTAAAATCACAACTTAGTATGTTAGTAGTTTGGGGCAGTTTATTAGACATTGGGAATGTCAGGAATGGCCGGGAATTTAGAATTTCCCAAAAATACCCCTTTAGTGTTATTTATGTGATTTAGTGTGGAGGGGCAAAATGGTCTTTTTGCCCCATTACTATTTTGTCTTCTATTGATTTTAATAATTGAAAAATATATGTTTAATTGGTTATTATTTGGCTGAAATTAAATGTGTTAAGTGCCTTAAATTCCATTTTATTCATATTTTCAACACTTAGAAAAAAAATAGAAAATTTTCAAAGACTCTCTCTTTCTTTCCTCTCACTTTCGGCCCTCTTGGAGCAGCAAGAACCAGCCATTTTTCTTGGTGATTCAAGCTCCTTTTTAGCAAATCTTAGTGATCTCAAGTTGTTGGTATGTTTCCCTTAGCTTTCCTTTAAGTTTTTTTTGTAAATTTGAGTAAGTTTAATAGGTTGCATGCTTAGTTTTGTTGGATTATTGTTGCTGGGATGTTGTTGATATTTTATGAGATGTAAGCATGATAATTTGAAGTTATTTAAGCTGTTAGTAATGCATGATATTTTCTTTGTTTCAAGCTTGGAATTTTTAGCTCAAAACTATGATTTTTTTCAAAGAAATGTCTTGAATCTGTTGTGTGCTTGCTGTTGATGTTTGCTGTTAATTTCAGAGGCTATTTTATGCATGTTTAAGTAGGTTTGGACTGGTTTGATTGCATGTTGGTAGTGTTTGATCAAGTTTGAGTTTAGAACTCAAAGCTTGAAGCTTTAATGGTGATTTTTGTTTATGTGCAATCTGGGTGAGTTTGATGCTTTAGAATTGTTCTATAGGATGTTTAGAACAGGTCTGGAAGTTTTGGTGTGGTTTGGGTCGGATTGGAATGAGTTATGAAATTTTGAAATCTGCCTGCGAGGAACCGGAATTCCGGTTGTGCATCCAGAATTTCGGATGGGCTTCGAAAATTCCGAGAACTGGAATTCCGGTTGGGCAACCGGTGTACCGGTTGGGGAAATTTCAGAAACCCTAGTTTTCCTCGTTTTTATGTTATTTGGGGTATTGCCATGCTTTTTATCGATAGGGAAACTTTTAGTTCCTAGTTTAAGTCCCCGGGAAGTGATTTAGCGTATCACTTATAGTGTTGTGATTTTTATGGTTTAGGAGCCTGTAATCCGCCGCGCAGATAGTTCCCGTCAGGTTGACCGGCACACCTGAATTCAGAATCCAGGTAAGATTAGTATAACATTATGCATATGTAGATTACATGTTTAGCGTGCATGTAGGAAGCCTGTTAGATTACATTAGTTATGTATGTTGGCTTCGAACCATCCAACTGTGTCACGTCGGTACGAAATTTGGAGTATGACCGACGGCGGAGTATGACCGGTTTGACCGATTAGGTGACACCGTATCACGTCGGTACGAGTGGAGTATGACCGACGGCGGAGTATGACCGGTTCGACCGATCAGGCTGATACTTAGGTTGGTGGTTCCGTACTATTTGACGTATCACGTCGGTACGAGTGGAGTATGACCGACGGCGGAGTATGACCGGTTCGACTGATCAGGCTGATACTATAACACGTCGGTACAGGCTGGAGTATGACCAGCAGCCGGAGTATGACCGGTTCGACCGATTAGGCTATTACTTGTCAATAGTACCGTCCCTATGAACGTTCAGAACTCAGTACCGTGTTGGACACGGCAGTTTGGGGGACTCAGTATCGTGTTGGACACGGCAGTTAGGGTTATGATCAAGGGTATGGGCATCTGATCATGACCGGGGTTTATGTATGAGTATTATTATGCTTTTCTTACTGAGTCTGTCAGTGCTATGTTTATGTGTAGGTAAAGGCAAGGCTAGAGCTAATGGACCGTGAACGAGCCTATGAAGATTGTACATGTCGGGGCGGTTAGGCCTGGAGCGTACGATCATCGGGACAGCAAGGCTATTTTTGTAATTAGTCGCTAGGCGACAAATATTTTGTATAAACAGTAAACTTTTGTAAATGATTTTGTAATTGGGATCCCGAGTCTTTTGTATAAATATTTTACAAGTTTAATTAAAAAGCAAAAATTTTAATTAATCACGTTTTCCATAAACCTCGTTGATTAGCAACGAGCTGCACATCATCTTTAAAAATCACGTAATACGCCTATGCTAGTTAGGGTGTTACAGTTAGGTTTGAATTATTTGGCATTAAAATAATGAAAATATCAGAGGGAAAAACCCTACAAAAGTGGCCGGCCCTACATAGTGGATTTGGGCCTCACTTTTTGCAATTTTGCAGTTTTATCTTTTCTGCATCTGATTTTCTCAAAAACGCCAATTTTCTAATTCAATCATTTAAATGCCAATTCTAACTATTTAATAACTATAAATAATTATTAAATAATCTTGTCATTTATCATATTTATTAATTGAACCATACAAAGTATCATAATTAACAAATATGCCCCTGAAAACTCTTTCTTCACAATTTCGCCCTTACTTAGTGAAAATTTCACAAATAGACATAGTCTAAATTGAGAATTATAATTGATTAATCAAAACCAATTATATGAGTCTTACAAGCAATATTATCTCAACTAGTGCGGGGACCATGGGTCTATATAACCGAGCTTCCAATAAGTAGATCAAGAATTTAGCACTAAAATTCACTAACTTATTAATTCTTCGTTGAATCCACGCATAGAACTTAGAATTGCACTATCAGTATATAGAATGCTCTATATGTTCCACCATATAGACACATCATTAGTTATCCATTGTTATAATCCTAATTTGATCAATGATCCTCTATATGAATGATCACACTGTAAAGGGATTAGATTACCGTAACAGCCTACTATGTATTTTATCCTTAAAACACTTGACCCCGTATAAATGATATTTCAGCTTATGTGAAATGAGTACTCAACCATTTATGTTCGTTTGGTCAAGCTCGAAGGAGATCATCCTTTGCTTACTATTCGCCAGATAGAAGCTATAGATTCCATGTTTATGCTAGCGCTCCCACTCAATTGCACTACCGTGTTCCCAAAATGTACGTATCACCCTGACCAAAAAGTAGGCTTAACTAACAAATCAAAGAACACGAATATCCTTTCAAGATTGAGCCTAATCATAACAGGATTAAGAACATTTGATCTAGGATCAACTAGGCGATATTGACTTGAATAGATATTACGGTAAGTTTAATAAATCTAAGTCAAAGTTTAATATCGGTCCCTTCCGATGCATACTCCATGCATCCAACCTGAGCTTTACTTTAACCAATGCTCTGGAAAGAACATAGCACTTCTCCAAATGCAAGTAAACTCTGTTGTAAATTATCATATCACTAAAACCCTATGTCTGATAAATCTAGGAAACTTTATTCACATAGTCATGTTTACTTTCCAATGTCTTGACGGCACAATAAACTGGATCAAGTATGTGAAAGGGTTTCAGATGAATTTATACATTATGTACATATAATCATGAAATAAATCATGTAAACCATGCAACATTAAATGTTATTTCTGATCTATATTAATAAGTAAATCTGATTATATTGAAATGAGTTTTATTTAGGGCATAAAACCCAACAAACTCCCACTTGCACTAATATAAAACAAAAAGTGTGTTTCAAATAATCTCAACACCTTGATATACAAATCAAGTGTAGTAGTAGTAAACTCCTCGTAATAGGATCTGAAAGGTTGAATTAAACACAACCTTTTCCCCACCATTACTATTCCTTTAATCACAAAATCATTGATAATGTGAAATTCCTCTCTATATGTCTACTCTCTTTGGATACTGGATTCTATATCTTTGACAACTACTTTTGGTTAATCAGGAAATTAACATTAGTAGTTTAGGCAATTTGGAATGGTGCCAAGAATGTATAGAACTTTCCTTAGACTAAATAAGTACGTTTCCTGCAACTTTAACATTCAGTCCCTTTCTGGTAGACCTAGAGACTTCAGATAGGTTTTTACACTTCTCCAAAATCACTATTCCACCCCCAGAGTAATCACCATCTTATCAGAAAGATTTTCTAGCACAAAGGCAAATTTCGAAATCTGATATGGTGTAGTCTAAGAGTTTTAAACACACCCTTATAGACTAACATATAGTTCCTCTTCTTAATCTTAGGATTTACTTGATTGTCTTCCAATGTTCTTCTCTTGGATTAATCTGACACCTACTCATTACTCCCACTCAAAAGCAGGTGTCTGGTCTAAGGCATACAAAAGCATATCTAAGGCCTCTCACTGTTGATTTAAGAAATTCTTTCATGGCTTTATCTTTTCTGGAATAGTTAAGACTTTTCCTTAGATAAATAAAATCTATGTTTAAGAAGTTGTGAAGCTTCTATAGATTGCAATTAGAGAGAAAGTACTTCAGCATCTCACTAAAGTAAGTTGCTTGCATTAGAGTAAGTAATTACTAGGTATACCACAAGCCATAGTTTTAGATAAACGCAAACCTATAATACCAGGAACAGGAAGTTTTGTTAAGTCCAGTGAATAGACTTATAAACGAAAATTTCCTTTTATGTCCTTGTAATAGAAAACTTTAGGTTACTCCATGTGAATGGATTAAACCATAGTTCTATTGGCTTTTCTTCTTAGTTTCTTATTTTGACAATCCATTACTTGTTTAAACTCACAATGGATTTTAATCACTAGTGTCTTCCAAGAAGGTGAGTTCCTAGAAACTCTCCCACTACGACAAGGTACCGTGAATTATGTCAAAGAAAACTAAATGGTATTGATCTCTTCGGTTGTGACAAGACAACAGAGGCAGTGGGATCATCATATGTTATATAAGATGATAGAACACTTATGGAATCAAGAAAAATATCTCCTTTATTTGCTACTTGTTTTCAGACTTAGTCATTTTCTTAGAAAAGTAGTATTTGTTTGAATAAACACTTTCTTATCTATTAACAATGGGATGGTCCACCCCTAATCACTTAGAATAGCTAACAAACCATGGTTAATAGTTCTAGCTTTTCTTAAGATTTTGATTAGGTCATCCATGAATCTAGTAATGATTTACATTAAGTATACAACCATTACATTCTGAAATTGTATTATCATAGAAGGAATTAGGCAACGACTAGTAACTAATCATCAACATGCAACTCGAAATTTCTGGGGAGGTAAGTTTGGATATAATTCAAAAATCAATTTAATGATCTTTGAACTGCATATCTACTAACTATTTCTCCACCCCTATCAGTTCGCAAGATCTTTAACCACTTACCTTAATGGTTTTAACCATTGCTAGAAATTTAAGAAATTTTTCAAACATTTCAAATTTCTTTGCATAAGGTATAATCTAGAGTGATCGTTTTAAGAATACAACGAAAAACTCATATCCACCCCTGAATGTACATCCATCTACGAATGAGATGAACTACTTTCAGTGGATATAGGCATATTAACTCTTTGCAGAGATTGATCTTGTCAAATCCACTATGAACAAGATACAAATGCCATATTAAAAAAAAATGTGGTAGTGTCTTTTGATGACTTAGGTTTAGTTACATCAAAGAATTCTTAGAATGGTGCAAGTGGATCCTGGTCACAGAATACCGAACTCATATTCCATACAGTTTGAATCCATTAATAGAAGATGGATATTAAACCCTTGTGAAGGTTTAACTTTATTGCATCCTGGAATTAGAAATATAAGAAAATTTCTGTTTGGAATCTAAAATTAAAGTCAAAGACTTAAATTTATACCAAATATAATGAGTAATTCTATCTTGGACCACCACTACTAATTTAATTCTAAGTCTGATTTTCCCATACAAGTAGGAGATTTCTAAGATTGAGGATTTATATCAATTGGGAATAGAATTTCGAGATTATAATCATATGCGTCATTTAATTTCTTAAGAGAAAATATAGAATGACATGAAATGATTTATAGACCATTCATCCAATGATATGTTATTGAGCTAATTCGAAATGAATAAGCTAAGAGGAATTAGGATAATTTCGTTTATAAATAAGAATCCGACGATGCTTCGATTAGCGAATGTCAAAGTAATCTTATTTATACAATCTTCTTGTTTCATATCGTAAAAATACTAGTCTAAGGTGTCATCAATTGATGAACAGCTAGATGTCGCATATACAATATTTATCTTTTGAGATCTAAAACTATTATGTATGTCTAATGGTGAAAATCCACTAGGGATTTATCTCATTAGATAAACAAGCCAAGTTAGACCAACAATGAAGATTCGAAATTAAACTACAACTTAATAACAGAAATAACATGGTTTAATATAAATTCATACATAATTCAGAAATTATAAACATATAGCAAGTAGGAATGACAAGTGAAAATACTAAAACATATAATCCTAAATAATTTCCAAGGTTTTCAACAAACTGATATCAGTGTCCCGTTTAGGCGAGAGTCAAAGCTACCATTCATTGAATAGAGTTGTCAGCTCGTCTAAAATGTTAAACATTCTAGCAACCTTTTATTCGATCAAGATTGGAATTCAGCGTTGTCCCGTTTAGGCGAGAGTCAAGGCAATTCTATCTTATGAGCTTCCACCATTGTTTCATAACTTGCAAGTCAAGTATGGTCGCCACCATTAGGGTGATCCATACCATACAAAACACTTACAAACTACTTATCATTCGAGATTAAACGGTGCGAAATTGCTAATGAACGTTCCTCCATTAGGGAGGATTACTCACTAAAACAAACGCGGTGTAAAACCCACAATGGAGATCGAATATCTTAATAATAAAGCTCATTATTTAAAGAGAATTGTATTTTCTTTTATTCTCTTTATTTATTCTATTTACTTTAAATATATATTTATTTAATTAAAATTTCCAATTTAGAATGAAAAATTCTAAATATAAATTTTAATTTAATATTTATAAATTTTACTTAGATGGATATGAAAATAACATGAATTATTTCCATCTTAGTAATAATTTCCAATAAATATTTAGAAAAATATTCAATTTAAGCTGTTACAAAATTAATTTAAATTAATTTACAACTCAAATTTTATTTTCTATAAATATATATATTGCATTTCGAAAAATTAAAGTATTCAAGGATACAATTTTTCTAAAATGCATGTTAAAATAAAAAATTAATCCTGGAAAAAATATTCTAATTTAATGTTGGCCCAAAATTAATTAATAAAATTAATTTACAACAAAAAATATAATTTTCCTATTTGATTAAATATATAAGAAAAATTTCAAATATTTAAGTATGATGATGAAAATCAACTTAAATATTAATTTTCTATTTAATTAAATACACTAGAAAAATACTTCAAGCAAAAATATCATCTATCTAGATTTTCCTTTGACTAATTTATTCAATTTCTAATAATATACTTTAATTCAATTTATTTTAAATTAATCATCAAATGAAAAAATCATTGATTTAAGTTGGTCCAAAATTAAAATAAATAATTTACAACTTTAATCTATTTTTCAAATAAAATTTAAAATTCCAGCTTTTAAGAAATGCAATATCGAAATTTGATTAATAAAATAAAGAAAAAACATATATATTGAAAATTATTTAAATTTAGTTGAAAAAATAAATTTCAACTAAAAATAATTTTCTATTTAATTAAGTGTCATGAAAAAGAAATATTTAAGTATCATGATGAAAATCAACTTAGATATTTAATTTTCAAATTAATTAAATGTATTAAATTCAAGAAATAAATAATTAAGTGTAGAGAAGGCTTAATTATTAATCTCTAGTTTAATACTAGGAAAAAATATACTTAAAATAAATTGTACCAAAATTAATTATTTAAATAATTAATTTCACAATGTATAATATTTTCCTATTTAATATTAGAAATAATAAGTAGTCTAAAAAATAACTATCTAGAAAATATCTTATTTGACTAAGTATCTTTTCCACAAAATTTGAAAAAATATCTAATTTAAGTTGTATTAGAAAAAATCTAGAACTTAAATATTTTCAAATTTAAATTTAATTAAATATCAAAAATTAAGTTGTAACCACTTAATTCAAAAATATTCCATTTTAAGTTAATATTCGAAAAGATATTAACTTAAAAAATATCTAAAGAATCTTAATAACCAATGCCTAAAATTCCTCAACTTAATTTTGAAATTTTAAATCCAAAAGATATTCAGATTTAAGTTGATTAGTTATAGATAACTAAATATCAATTTAAATAGGAATATTTAAAGAAAAATTTAAATTAAGCTTCAGAAAGAATCTAGATGGTTATAATTCTATATTTAATTAAATACAAGAAAATACATATAGTTTAGCTTAGAATAAAAATTCTTTAAACTATATTTTTCTTAAATTAATTTCAAAATAAATGAAATTAATTATGTTGCTAATCAATTTTATTAGGTTAAACTAGTTTAATTAACCTAGTACAGTTATTCAAATAAGACAAATGGGCCTTCACAATTGGGGTAGTTCATGTGAGGGGGTGCTGGGTTCAGTATGTCGTACCCACTTCTATGGCTCCCAACTCTCACACAAGGCCCAAAAGAGAGGAATTTAACCTTAAAATGAACAACTGTTATTAATTGAATAGGCCCAAAAACTAAATGGGCCTAAATAAATTCTATCAAGAACTATGATAATTTATTTTAGCAACATTAACCTATATGCATCTATAATGAAATTAAACACATAGGCTCACACATGCACACTTTGGATGGGTCCTATCATGTTGCTAAGTCATGCACAGATGAAAGAAGATTGTAAATATACCTGTTACAAATTATTTACTTGAGCAAGGGAGGCATCAGATCATTAGATCTGACAAAAAGTAACCATGGCTATTTGCAATCAAGTAATAATAGGTTTTGAAAACTTACAAACAAGCTAAAACACATACTCCTGCAACAAGTTTGGCTGGATAGTTGGATTTATTTAATTTTAAATTAAATAATTAATTTCGAAATAATTAATTAATTAAAAAAATAATTTTCGAAAATTTAAAAAAAAAATTGAAATAAAAATTTCGAAATTAAATTAAAAATTTAAATTTAAAATTAAACCTACAATTGTGAAAAATTAGGTTTCAACCAACCTAAATATCATTTCAAAATTTGCTAACTACTTTTAAAATTTAAATGTTATTTTATAAATAAAAATTAAATAAAAAATTAAAAAAGATAAATGAATATCTTTTTCAGATTTTAAATGTAATTTAAATAAATAAAATAACAAAATTTAAAAGTTAGCAAAATATCTTACATCTTTTTAAAATTACATGATTATAGTTATCTTATTTTAAATTTAAATAAGGTCAAATTATTTAAAAAAGATTTAATATAAAATATTTAAAATCCGACCTTAAATTTAAAAATAAGATAAGATATAATCAAATTTAAAAATAAGATAGATTATTAAGCAAATAAGATAGATACTAACTATTTTTAAATTCAAATTACACTAATATCTTGAATTAAATTTAAAAAATATTAAATTAATTCATAATGATAATTAGAATTGAATTAGGAATAGTAATAATATAAATACAGAACTACACAAAAAATCGGAAGTTAATTCCATGAAAAAGCATGAAAAAACGAAGAAAAACGAAAAAAATTGTGAGCTGTACGGACAGTTTTCGCGATCGCAGGAAAATTTCAGCGCAACTCCGATTTTTTCGAATCTTCAAAAAATCATAACTAATTCAAATTAAATTGAAATTGAGTTCTGTAAAAGAGTAACTTGATTAATTTTTTCCATACTATCCAATAAAAATAATTTCAGAAACAGATATTCAATTATTTTTCGCGAAAATTTACAAACATCAATCAATCATCAAATAACACTCAGCTTACCGTAACACCCTACTATGTATTATATTCTTAAAACACTTGACCCCGTATAAATGATATTTCAGCTTATGTGAAATGAGTACTCCACCATTTATGTTCGTTTGGTCAAGCTCGAAGGAGATCCTCCTTTGCTTACTATTCGCCAGATAGAAGCTATAGATGCCATGTTTATGCTAGCGCTCCCACTCAATTGCACTACTGTGTTCCCAAAATGTACGTATCACCCTGACCTAAAAGTAGGCTTAACTAACAAATCAAAGAACACGAATAGCCTTTCGAGATTGAGCCTAATTATAACAGGATTAAGAACATTTGATCTAGGATCAACTAGGCGATATTGACTTGAATAGATATTACGGTAAGTTTAATAAATCTAAGTCAAAGTTTAATATCGGTCTGTTCCGATGCATACTCCATGCATCCAATCTGAGCTTTACTTTAACCAATGCTCTGGAAAGAACATAGCACTTTTCCAAATGCAAGTAAACTCTGTTGTAGATTATCATATCAGTAAAACCCTATGTCTGATAAATCTAGGAAACTTTATTCACATAGTCATGTTTACTTTGCAATGTGTTGACGGCACAATAAACTGGATCAAGTATGTGAAAAGGGTTTCAGATGAATTTATACATTATGTACATATAATCATGAAATAAATCATGTGAACCATGCAACATTAAATGTTATTTCTGATCTATATTAATAAGTAAATCTGATTATATTGAAATGAGTTTTATTTAGGGCATAAAACCCAACAATTTTTTGTCTCCAAAAAATGACGATTAATATTAGAAGAAACTTTTTTATTATTATAATTTTAGGCTATATTATGTTATTTTATTATTTAAGATACCTTAAGATTACTTTTTTCTTTCTAATGTAACTCATATGATGTCTAGATACTATTCGATTTATTTAGAAATTATTTTATAAATCTATTAAAATAGTTTTATTAAAATTTAAATGTTGTTTATTTATTTATAAAGAAAATATACATAAAAAACTAAAATATTTAATATTAATAAAAAAAAAAATATTTGACAAATTTATCATCATTATTAAAAAAAAAATAACTTTACAATATATGGTTGAGTCATATAAAAACAAAAACAAAAAAGTAATTAGCAAAAAAAAAGAAAAAGTGTGTAGGCTTCAATACCTAGAAGAGAGTCACTAATAATTTTTTTATAATATTTAAAAGATTTGTAAATATATATATTAAAAGCTCATAGGAAATTGTGAAAAAAAATATTAAGAGAAAATGATAGTTTTTTTTTTTTTTTCTGACACATATAAAAAGATGAACAAGACAAACAAAAACATAGGTATATACCTAATATAATTGTAGTGTAAATAGTTGCGGTATGTGTATCAATTAAATCAGTGGCAATATTTTTATAAATAAAATGCAAATGACGTTCCTCAATGCAATTTTCTCTTATATTTATATGTTTGTATGTGTAAGTGTTTTTTATTATTGATGCAAATTCTATAATATTTACAACTCTTCATAGAGTTATATTAAATAAACACTAGAAACTATTTCTATGTTTATTAATAATTATTAATTCTAATACAATTATTAAGAATTTGTTTAATAAAAGGATCTTTTGATCTGATAGGGGTGGAGAAAAGTTAAGAAAACTATGCAGTTCAACGATCTTCTATATCTAATGAACTCTGGATAGTATTCAACTCCACATAAACTCTATCACACTTAGAGAATAATGATCTTTACAACCTTTAGGGGTGGATCATAATCTCTATATACTTAGGGGTGGAGTTTATCCACAATACCCTATGTGTATATACTTAGGGGTGGAGTATATTTCACAATTTCCTATGTAACACATATCCTCTTTAAACATGGAAGTAATATAATGAGTCAGCTATTATCAATATAAATTCTTGATCTTGATTGTATGTTCCGTTTCGTTTTTACTGTTGTAAGTAAAAGATTGATAGCTATAAAAGTTCTTTGTTAAAGTTTCACACTACCTTAATTGAGTGGGAGAATTTTAAAATTCTATACCCATCTTCATCAAGTTGACACTTGTGATAGGTGCTTAAGAACACTACTGAAAAGCAAATCTAACCATTCACATGGATAGGTATAACTTGTCAGAATTATGAGAATAAGATAAAGAACTCTAGATCAGTCCATTCGAATGACTTGAACCTAGAATTCCTAATTCTCATAAAATTTTATGGTATCTTAATTTTGATTACTTTATCTCTCGCGTGTATTTTTCACTTCAAATACTAGTCTGCTATGTTGATGACTTAGTCTTAACTTAAAGTTTTAGACTAATACAAAAGTCACAACTAGGTAACTCTCCAAACAATCAGAGGTTAAAAGTATTATTTAACCAGACATCTGCTATTGAGTGGGAGCTATCTGAGATGTAATCAAATAGGTAACATTAGAAGATATTCAAGAAAGATTTATGAACGTGATCTATATGTTAGATATTAAGGAACTGTGTATCAGTTGTCCTGGTATCTCACCAACTCATTTCGAGATCTATGAGATGGTGCTTACTTTGGGGGTGGAGGAATTATTCTATAATAATTCAAGCTCTACCAGAGAAGAACTATAACTTTGTGTATTCGAAAATCCAAGAAAGTTATATCACTGAAGAAAAGTCTACAATGTATTATCTCAATAACATATTTTAAAATATAAGAGATATGTCTTCTATTAATTCAGATGTACTTTTAAAACAGTAAAGATTTCAGTATCCCTTGATGAGTAAAGCATATAGTAAAGGATGTTTCATAAGTGTATTTATGAACTAGTTTCCAGAAGTTTGGGTGGATTCAAATATACTACACTTGATCTGAAGATCAAGACATCAGATTGACCTATTTACACAGTTTGTTTTATGTTAGTGCAAGTGGGAGTTTGTTGGGTTTTATGCCCTAAATAAAACTCTTTACAATCTGATTAGTTATCAATATAAGAAATTTGAAGTGATTGATGTTTGCATGAATTTTACATGCTAATGGTTTAATATGTTTATTACTTTTATACACAGAATCAGTTAAATCCAGATCATATGTTTATCCACAATTACAGTATTGTCAACACAGTGGAATGTGATTGTGATCATATGAATTAAAAGAATTGGTCAGTATTTCATCAGTGTTATTGGATTTACACTAATGTGATAATCAACGATGATGTGTACTTACACTTGGAGTAAGTGTTATGCTCTTTCCAGGACATTAGTAAAGTATACTAGTTTTGAATGTATGGAGTATACATTGGACTGGACCGATATTGCAACTAAGTTAAGATATTACAAACTTACCGTTACATATGTCTTTCCAGGTAATTATCAGTAGTTGATCTTAAGATTAAAAGAATCTAAATCCTGATATGCTTAGGCTCAACTCAAGAGTACTATTCATGTTCTTTGATTTATTAGTTAAGCCTACCTTTAGGTCAGGGTGATACGTATATTTTGGGAACATGGTAGTATGATTGAGTGGGAGTGCTGAACATAAATATGGAATCTATAGCTTCTACTGGTGTATAGAAGTCAAGTGAGGATTCCCTTCGAGCTTAGCAAATAGAAGTAAATGGATGAGCTCTTGTTTAACTGACTAATTATTAGATCACTAAACACCATTTACAGGTAGCTAAGTGTTTTAAGGGGCAAAATACATTTGGGGTGAGAACGGTAAAGAAATCTCATCTTGATGTAGATCATCTATATAGAGGATCTTTAAATCACAATAAGATTATAACAATGGTTAAATGAGATAGCATATTGATATCGTGGAACATATAATATGCTCTATATAAGTCTGAGAGTGCAATTCTAAGTTCTAAGAGTGGATTCAACGAAGAATTAATAAGTAGGAATTTACTTGGTAAATTTGGTTCACTTATTGGAAGCTCAGCATATAGATCCATGGTCCCCATTCTAGTTGAGAACATTCTGCTTGTAAGACTCATTAATTGATTCGTGATTGATCAATTATAATTCTAAAGTTAGACTATGTCTAATTTTTATGATTTTTCACTAAGCAGGGGTAAAATTGTAAAGAAAAGAGATTCTAGGTTTATTTATTTATTAATGGAATTTATATGTCTAGTTAATAATTAAATTAAATGACAATATTATTTAATAATCTATTTTAGCTATTAACTAATTAGTTTTGGCATTTAAAAGGTTAGAATTGGAAAATTGGGGTTTTTGAGAAAATAGAAATAAAATTTGATAAAACTGCAAAATCAAGTGTGGCCCACTAACACACCATGGCCGGCCACTATTTGTGGAGTTTCAATTTGATTTTTTTCATTATTTTAATGCCAAATAATTTCTAACCTAAACCTAGTAGTTTCCTATAAATAGAAAGTGATGGCTCAGTCAAATTACATGCTTTCATTAGTTATCTGACAGAAATTTCTCTCTTCAGAAAAACTGAGCCTTCCCTACTTTCTATACCTGGCCGAAATCCCTCTCTCTTTTCCCTTCATCAATTTCGTGACCCTAGTGAAAGAGTGAGTGCCCACACACAGCAAGCAGTAACTCAATCATAGATTGGAAGACTATGAAGGATCAAACTTAAAGAAGAAGGAGATTCAGGCTCAGATCTTGATTATACTCTGCTACAGAAAGGATACAAGGGTTAGAGATCTGAGCGGAAGGAGACATTAATTCCGCTGCATCAATGTAAGGTTTTCTTAACTTTATATGTTTTTAATTTATCGTTTTAGAAAGTTCATATTTAGGGTGTTTAAACAACATACTTGTGAGTAGATCTAAGATCCTGGTAAAATAAATTCCAACAATTCAGTTTAAGGAAAGTTCTATACATTTGTGGCACCATTCCAACTTGTCTTAACTACTAGTGTTATTTCCTGATAAACCCAAAAGTAGTTGCCAAAAGTATATAATCCAGTATCCCAAGAGAGTATTCCAAGAGAGTAGACATATAGAGAGGAATTTCACAATATCAAGGATTTTGTGATTAAGGAAGAGTAATGGTGGAGAGAAGGTTGTGTTTAATTTAACCTGTCAGATCCTATTACAAGGAGTATACTACTACTACACTTGATTTGTATATCAAGGTGTTGAGATTATTTGAAATGCACATTTTGTTTTATATTAGTGCAAGTGGGAGTTCGTTGGGTTTTGTGCCCTAAATAAAACCCATTTCAATATAATCAGATTTGCTTATTAATAAAGATCAAAAATAACATTTTATGTTGCATGGTTCACATGATTTATTTCATGATTATATATATATATAATGTATGAATTCTATTTAAGTCCAGAACATATGAATTTGTTAATGATTATAGTGTTGTCAGCACAGTGGAATATAATCTTAACTATATGTTTGAAAGTTTTTTCCCTGATTTGTTAGTTCACTGGATTTAGACTGGCATGATGTAATCAGCGATAGGTATTCTTACACCACTACTAGAAAAAATATATTTAGTAACACTTTTTTTTTAACTTAATAAAATTAAAAAGTAAAACATTTACAAGTGTTGCCTCCTAGAGTGTTGCCAAAAATTTAGGTATAAAACAACACTTTTATAAGTGTTACCATATGTTATAAACTTAAGACACATATTACAACACTAGTAATAAAAACGTTGTCATATCCTTTTTCTTATTTTAATAATTATAAAAAATGAAATTAAAATGTTAGCAATTTTTTCAAAAATAAATATTTTGCTAAATTTTATAGAATTTTATACTCCATTAAAATTCAATATTTTGTAAGAAAATGAGAAAAGACTAAAAATTAAAAATTGTATTATATTGAATTTCTGAATGTAATTAATTACAATTTATTTTTATACAATCAATCACATATAATGTACTGATAATAAGAAAATCTAATTAATAAGAAAGTGGAAAAATTTTAATAATGAAGTACAACAAAAATATCTATTTCACTTTTGACTTAATTTAGTTCTTTCGGAAAGCTAGATATAATCCATATAATTTGTTCATATGCTCCGAAGATTGATTAGCTGCTTCATCAATGGATATCCTATAAAGAAAACACAAAAATAAATTATTAGTATGAAATAATATATACTTTATATATAATACCCAAACTGAACACTTAGAAAATAAATTTAAAAATTGGCTTGGAACTTTATATATATTATATATGATTAAGGTTAGTTTATTTCTCTACGAATAATTAATCTCCTCGTAAAAAATAATTACAATATAAAAAAAATTACATACGCAACAAGCATAAAAACAGAACACAATAAAAAAGAATCAAATCAGATATGAACTAATTAAGTAATAAAAATATATAAACTACCTTAAATTGAGCTCACACTTATAGTTCTCTTATATATGAATTTGATGAAGAGATAGATTCATCTAGCTTTAAAAGTGGAAGTCAAAATGTCCAAATAAATTAATAGCCACATACACTTTGCAGAATTTTTTTGGAGGATTAGTTGACGTTAATGGTGTTTAGAGAAAGAAATTAATGAATAGTTTGGAGTTCATCATTTAAATATACGAATAATTATGTAACTGAAAGAATAAGTTACACTCCAGTACTCCACTAACATCCTTTTTCTTTTTTTTTTTTAAGATTAACATATGAGTATAAATTTAAATTATATATGACAACTCTTATTTTGAAAGTGTTACCTTGGATCCTTTTTCATTATAAATGAAAACACTTTTGTACAAGTGTTACTATTGGTATTATTATTTGGTTCAAAAATATTAAATTTTTAAATATGTGACTTCTTTAGCAACACTTCTTTTTTAAGTGTGTCCAATTACAAAAGTAAATAAATTAGCTACACTTTTTTTATCAAGTGTTGTTTAATAAGTGTTGCTAAATATTCTTTTTGTAGTAGTGCACCTTGGATAAGTGTTATGTCCTTTCTAGGGCATTGGCAAAGTTTACCAGTATTTGATGTATGGAGTACACATCGGAAGGGGCCGATATTGAACTTTGATTAGATTTGTTAAAATTTTCCGTAATATCTATTCAATTCAATATCACCTGTTGATCCTAGATCAAATGATCTTAATCCTCATATGGTTAGGTTCAATCTCAAGAGTATTATACATGTTCTTTGATTTGTTAGTTAAGCCTACTTTTGAACAGTCAGGGTGATACGTACATTTTGGGAACATGATAGTATAATTGAGTGGGAGCGCTAACATAAATATGGAGTCTATAACCTCTATAGGAACTTAGAAGTGAAACGATGATATCCTTCGAGCTTGGCTAAACAGAGATAAATGGTTGCGATCTCATTTCACTTCGTTGAAATATCATTTATACGGAGCTAAGTGTTTTAAGGATAAAATACATTGAAGGTGTAACGGTAATTTAGTTCCTATTCAATGTAGATCATCTATTAGAGGGTCATTGATCAAATTAGGATTATAACAATGGATAACTAATAGCGTATCTATATCGTGCAACATATAGAGCGTTCTATATGACTGAGAGTGCAATTCCAAGTTCTAAGTGGGGATTCAATAAGGAATTACTAAGTTAGGGAACTTACTTGGTAAATTCGATTCGACTTATTGGAAGCTCGGTTATATAGGCCCATCGTCCCCATACTAGTTGAGACCATACTGCTTGTAAGACTCAGTTAATTGATTTTTATTAATCAATTATAATTCTAAAGTTAGACTATGTCGACTTTATGAATTTTCACTAATTAAGGGCAAAGTTTTGAAGAAAAGAGATTCTAGGATTATTTATTAATTAAGAGACTTTATATGTCTAAATTAATAAATATCTTAAATGACAAAATTATTTAATAATTAATTTTTAGTAATTAAATTATTAGAATTGGCATTTAAATGGTTGAATTGGAAAATTCGCATTTTTGAGAAAATGGGATTGAGAAATGACAAAATGGCAAAATTGCAAAGTGAGGCCCATTATCCACTAATATGGTCTTCCACTTTGTATAGGGTTTACCATTTATATTTTTCATTATTTTAATGCCATACAATTCTAACCTAAACCTAGATGGCATTCTATAAATAGAAAGTGATGGCTTCAGGAAACTAAGTGAATGCATCTTATTCTTTTTTAGAGAATAACTTGAGCCATAGCCGCCACCCTCTTCTTCTCTTTTCTTCTCTTCAATTTAAAAATACCCTAGTGATAGAGTAGTGCCCACACACATGAAGTGGTATCTCAATCATAGTGTGGAAGATTGTGTAGAATCCAATCAGCAAGAAGGAGAGAAAGAGATCCAGGTTCAAATCTTGATTATGTTCTGCTACAGAAAGGAATCAAAGGCTAGAGATATGAACGGCAGGAGTCATTATATTTCGCTGCACCCAATGTAAGGTTTACTAAACTTTATATGTGTTTATTTCATTGTTTTAGAATTCATATTAGGATGTTAAAGAAACATACATGGTAGTAAATCTAGATCCTGGTAAAATATTTCCAACATTCTGATCCTCAAGTGGCTCGGCTTGCCACCCTGCCCAGCGCCGAATAGGATTCGGCCGTCCGGATGGAGGAGGATCGCGAGGGGGACGCTGAGGTCCAGGAGGTTGAAGAGCTGGACGTTGCTCGTTCGGGCAGTCCTTCCAAGGCGGAGGGAGAGGAAGAGGTTGAACCCCTAAACTACGCGGAGTACAACAACAGTGGGTAGCCAGTTGATGCTGACGGAGACGTCTTGGTTGAGGGCGCGGACTGTTGGGTTTTATGCCCTAAATAAAACTCATTTCAATATAATCAGATTTACTTATTAATATAGATCAGAAATAACATTTAATGTTGCATGGTTCACATGATTTATTTCATGATTATATGTACATAATGTAAAAATTCATCTGAAACCCTTTTCACATACTTGATCCTGTTTATTGTGCCGTCAACACATTGGAAAGTAAACATGACTATGTGAATAAAGTTTCCTAGATTTATCAGACACAGGGTTTTATTGATATGATAATCTACAGCAAGAGTTTACTTGTATTTGGAGAAATACTATGTTCTTTCCAGAACATTGGTTAAAGTAAAGCTCAGGTTGGATGCATGGAGTATGCATCGGAAGGGATCGATATTGAACTTTGACTTAGATTTTATTAAACTTACCGTAGAATCTATTCAAGTCAATATCACCAAGTTGATCCTAGATCAAATGAACTTAATCCTGTTATGATTAGGCTCAATCTTGAAAGGCTATTCGTGTTCTTTGATTTGTTAGTTAAGCCTACTTTTAGGTCAGGGTGATACGTACTTTTTGGGAACACGGTAGTGTAATTGAGTGGGAGCGCTAGCATAAACATGGAATCTATAGCTTCTATCTGGCGAATAGTAAGCAAAGGATGATCACCTTCGAGCTTGACCAAACGAAAATAAATGGTGGAGATCTCATTTCACATAAGCTGAAATATCATTTATACGGGGTCAAGTGTTTTAAGGATAAAATACATAGTAGGGTGTTACGGTAATTTAATCCCTTTACTGTGTAGATCATTCATATAGAGGATAATTGATCAAATTAGGATTATAACAATGGATAACTAATGATGTGTCTATATGGTGGAACATATAGAGCATTCTATATACTGAGAGTGCAATTCTAAGTTCTATGCGTGGATTCAACGAAGAATTAATAAGTTAGTGAATTTTAGTGCTAAATTCTTGATCTACTTATTGGAAGCTCGGTTATATAGACCCATGGTCCCCCCACTAGTTGAGATAATATTGCTTGTAAGACTCATGTAATTGGTTTTGATTAATCAATTATAATTCTCAAATTAGACTATGTCTATTTGTGAAATTTTCACTAAGTAAGGGCGAAATTGTAAAGAAAGAGTTTATAGGGGCATATTTGTTAATTATGATACTTTGTATGGTTCAATTAATAAATATGATAAATGACAATATTATTTAATAATTATTTATAGTTATTAAATAGTTAGAATTGGCATTTCAATGGTTGAATTAGGAAATTGGCATTTTTGAGAAAATCAGATACAAAAGGTGTTAAAATTGCAAAATTGCAAAAAGCAAGGCCCAATCCACTAAGTGTATGGCCGGCCACCTATGTAGGTATTTTAAGTTGATTTTTTTCATTATTTTAATGCCATATAATTCAAATCTAACCCCAGTGGAATGCTATAAATAGATAGTGAAGGCTTCAGGAAAATTACACTTTTCTTCTGACACTTTCTGAATCAGAAAAACTGAGCCTTCTCTCTCCCTATCTTTAGCTACAACTTCTTCTTTCTTCTTCCTTTGAATTTCGAAATCCTTAGTGATTAGAGTAGTGCCCACACACATCAAGTGATACCTCAATCATAGTGAGGAAGATCGTGAAGAAAGATCATTAGCAAAGGAGTTTCAGCATCAAAGATTCAGAGAAAGATATCCAGGTTCAGATATTGATAATGCTCTGCTACAGAAAGGAATCAAGGGCTAGATATCTGAACGGAAGGAGTCATTATATTTCGCTGCACCCAATGTAAGGTTTCTTAAACTTTATATGTGTTTATTTCATCGTTTTAGAAAGTTCATATTTAGGATGTTAATAAACATACTTGTGAGTAGATCTAAGATCCTGGTAAAATAATTTCCAACAACTGGCCTCAGAGCCATGGTAATTGATTTACTTGCAAGAAATTTGGACTTTAAAATGATTGTTTGTATGTTCTTTGGATGGTATCATGTTGTATTGAGTGTTATTTGATGATTGATTGATGTTTGTAAGTTTTCAAAACCTATTATTACTTGATTGCAAATAGCCATGGTTACTTTTTGCCAGATCTAATGATCTGATGGCTCCCTTGGTCACGATAATAATTTGTAACAGGTATATTTACAATCTTCTTTCATCTGTGTATGACCTAGCAACATGATAGGACCCATCCAAAGTGTGCCTGTGTGAGCCTATGTGTTTAATTTGATTATAGATACATATAGGTTGTTGTTGCTAAAATAAATTATCATAGTTCTTGATAGAATTTATTTAGGCCCATTTAGTTATTGGGCTTATTCAATTAATAACAGTTGTTCTTATTAAGGTTAAATTCCTCTCTTTTGGGCCTTGTGTGAGAGTTGGGAGCCATAGAAGTGGGTACGACATACTGAACCCAGCACCCCCTCACATGAACCACCCCAATTGTGAAGGCCCATTTGCCTGATTTGAACAACTGTACTAGGTTAATTACACTAGTTTAACCTAATAAAATTGATTAGCAACATAATTAATTTCATTTATTTTGAAATTAATTTAAGAAAAATTATAGTTTAAAGAATTTTTTATTCTAAGCTAAACTATATGTATTTTCTTCTATTTAATTAAATATAGAATTATAACCATCTAGATTCTTTCTGGAACTTAATTTAAATTTTTCATTAAATATTCTTATTTAAGTTGATATTTAGTTATCTACAACTAACCAACGTAAATCTGAATATCTTTTGAATTTCAAGTTTCAAAATTAAGTTGAGGAATTTTAAGCATTGGTTATTAAGATTCTTTAGATATTTTTTAAGTTAATATCTTTTCGAATATTAACTTAAAATGGAATATTTTCAAATTAAGTGGTTACAACTTAATTTTTGATATTTAATTAAAATTCGCATAAGGGAGCCCACTTCACCTGTTCGGCCATCTCCCCCCTTTGTCGGAAAAGGGAAGGCTGTCATGTCTGAGATAAGATCGATGTCAGGTGATGATGGACTTCTGAGTCTCTGTGCGGGCGCTCATCTTGCACTTTACTTTATTTTTGAGATTCTTGTCTTTCATGCCTTGTGTTTTCTGATGACTGTTTTCTAACCATGCTATTTTTGTTCCGTGTAGACATGTCTCAGTAGATGATCGATGCTCTGAGGAAGAGAATGGGTGGAAGCTCTAGCGCCTCTCGTCCAGCCAAGAAGTCTAAGGGTGGTGAGGGGTCCTTGAAAAAGAGACTTTCTGGAGAGGTCATTGACCTTTCCGAGGAGTTGACTGCTGTAAACCCTTCTACCCCCAAGTCTGCCAAGTCCAAGGAGTCTGGACCACCAACGGCTTGGTCTGAACTGGTCAGGAGTACTCCTGAGCGGGTGCAGGCACCAACTCCACCTTTGCCCGTGCTTCCAGAGGCCAAAAAGGGCAAGGAGATGCTAGCCCACTATATGAACCGGCTGGTTCGCGAGGTCAGTGAGCAACTGGCTGGTGCTGATAGTGACTCATCTCTGGATGTGTTGGTGGGCGAAGTCCTGAAGGAGTTCACCAGGGTAAGTCTTTTTTGATACTTCCCTTTAACTTTCCACACTTAGCTCCATATGCTAAATTTTTTCCTTTGTGCAGGCCGATCTGAAGTTGGCCTACACTTACTCCCGGGCTAAGTCTGTTGCTTCCAAGAGCGTTGCTCTGTCCAACACCTTGAAGGCAGAGGCGGACTTGGCCAAAAAGGAAGCTGAGGAGGCCAGGGCAGAAGCTGGAGCTGTTCGGTTGGAGTTGGACGAGGCCAACAAGAAGCTGTTCGCTACCGAGAAGAAGATCTCTGTGCTGACAAAGGATCTCGAAGCTGCTGATCGCTTTGAGGAGACCATCAAGACCTTCTCTGCTGAAGTAAACAGTCTTTAGGATGAGAGGACTTCTCTGCGAGCAGTTCTTCTTCGGATGGAGGAGGAGAAGGACGCCAAGGTGGGGGAGCTTACGGCTGAGGTGGACAGGTTGAAGGAGAAGGTCAATGCCTTGGAGACAGCCGATCTCAAGCTCTTCTTTGATATTTGGAAGGCTAATCCCCGGGCCAACTTTGACTACTTGGGCGAGGCTAAGGATATGTACCTTGAGTATTGCTCGGCCCAAGTGGCTTATGGTGGGAACGAGGTGGCTGCTTCAACCTTCGGCCAAGCTGCTTCCACTTTTGGTCAGGCTGTTGATGGTTCTCCTGTTCAAACAATAGATCCTCCTCCTCCAGTTGGCCCAGAAGAACCGAACCAAGAGCTTGGGACTCCAGCTGTTTAAACATTTCCTTAATCTCTTTTTTTTATATATCTTATTCAGCCTTTGGGCTTTTTCTAAGACATCTTGACCGGCCAAGCGGTCTTTAAACTTGGAATTATTTTTAATTTTTTGGACAACCGGCTGACTAGCGAGCTTTTCATCCCGGTACTACGTGCTTTTGTCATCCTTAATGAATTTCATTCTCTGTTTATAATTGTCGTGTAATTGTGATTGTTTTATTTTTACCAAATGCTTTGTATAGGTATAGGTGCCCCCAAGTGACCGAACAGACGTATGACTCTTGGTCACTTGTCTTTCGCAAATATATTGCTTATCTTTTCTCGGTGTTTTGGGTTTGACTAAACCTTTTTTACGCACTTTAGGTAAATTATAATCATGCTGATTTTTTTGACTCAATTGAATTGGAAATACTATCTTTATTCATTTATTGATCGAAAATGTATTTGTTACCGTAGTAACTTACATCAGAGCTATTTGATCCAGTCTGATCTTTTAGCTTAACATGAAATAAAACAAATTGCAGACATAAGAAACTGTACTTTAAAGTGGTCTGCCCGACCTGAGTACTTTGTTTCTGAAACCTTTGCACCTAATCCGCCCAGAAGGCCATTCACTGAGAAGCGAATGTTCATTAGTACTTTAAAATGGTCAACCCGACCTGAGTACTTTTAAGTGGTCATGTCGACCTTGTGTACTTAAAGTGGTCTACCCGACCTGGTACTTTATTGGTAGTATTTCCTTAAATGTTCTCCATTCCAGTATCGTGGAACTAGAATGAGTTCCATTTTTTTGTCATACTTACCTAATTTGTATGCTCCAGGGTCGAGAACTTCGACCACTTGGTATGGTCCTTCCCAGTTAAATCCTAGTACACCTGACGTGTTGTCTTTGGTGTTTAGGAATACCCTTCTTAAGACCATATCTCCCACGAAGAATTTCTGAGCTTTCACTTGTTTGTTTAAATACCGAGCTACTTTTTGTTGATGAGCTATCAACTTTAAGTTTGCAGTTGCTCGTTTTTCTTCGATTTCATCAAGTAATTCTGCAAGGAGTATGTGATTGGTACCTTGATCGTACGTCAATCTTCTGTGGTAAGGTGGCTCGAGTTCGACGGACAGCATAGCTTCATAACCGTACGCCATTGCAAATGGTGTCTGACCGGTTGCTATTTTTTTCGTTGTACGCTATGACCATAGAACTTCAGGGAGTTCTTCTGGCCAATTTCCTTTGGCATCTTTGAGTTTCTTCTTTAGTGTATCCTTCAAGGTTTTGTTGACTGCTTCAACTTGATCGTTTGCTTGAGGATGTGCCACTGCTGAGAAACTTTTGATGATACCATGGTTCACACAGAAATCAGTGAAAGATTGGCTGTCGAACTGTTTGCCATTGTCCGAGACTATTTTGTACGGTAGTCTGAACCGGCATATAATGTTCTTCACTATAAAGTCTTGAACCTTCTTTGATGTGATAGTTGCAAGTGGTTTGCCTTCAGTCCACTTAGTGAAGTAGTCGATTGCTACCACTGCGTACTGCACTTCGCCTTTACCTTTAAGTAACTGCCCGATTAGGTCAATTCCCCAAATGGCAAAGGGCCACGGACTTTGCATCTGTGTTAGCTCGTTGGGCGGAGCTCTAGATATCTTTGAAAATCTTTGGCATTTGTCACACTTCTTGACATAGGCTCTCGAGTCTGCAATCATCGTTTGCCAGAAGTAGCCTTGCCTTAGAATTTTCTTTGATAAGCTCTGTCTGGCTGCGTGATTTCCAGATATCCATTGTGAACTTCAAATAGAAGCCGTGCAGCTTCATGTTCTGTAACACATCTAAGTAATGGCATTGAGAATCCTCTTCTGTACATGACCCCTTCTACCATGATGTACTGTGCTGCCTTTCTTCTCATTTTCCGAGCTTCATTTTGGTTATTTGGGAGTTCCCCAGAGTTGAGGTAGGCCGCTATTGGCGTCATCCAGTTTGGGGATGTGTCGATCATTTCGATTTCTTCCGTGCCAGTGATGCTAGGCTCTTCAAGGAACTAGATAGGGACCAAGTTTGCCTTGTCACTTACATTGCAGCTTGCCAATCGAGCCAGCGCGTCTGTAGTTGTATTTTCTTCTCTTGGAATTTGTCTGAGACTGTAGCTTTTGAATTGTGCGAGCAGGTCATGTATTTTGCTTAGATATGCTATCATTTTTTCTCCCCGAGCCTCGTATTCCCTGAATACATGATTTACCACCAACTGTGAATCACTGCAAATTTTAATGTGTTTGGCCTTCATTTCCTTTGCTAGCTTAAGTCCAGTGATTAGGGCCTCCTATTCGGCTTCATTGTTAGGGGCCTTGAATCCGAACTTGACTGCAGCGTGCAGGTGTTGCCCCCAGGTGTGACAAGGGAAATTCCTGCACCAGACAGTTGATCTGTTGCCGACCAATCCACGTGTAGCTTCCAGGTCGGTTTGTTTTCAATATTACTTGGCTGTGGTATTGGCTCGAGATCGATTTCTGGTATGCTTTCTTTTTTGCCTGTGCATTCTACCACAAAGTCAGCCAAGGCTTGGCCTTTGATAGTTGTTCGGGGTTGGAAGTTGATTTCATACTGACCCAATTCTACCGCCAACTTGAGTAACCGTCCAGAGGCATCTGGCTTTTGCAGTATTTGTCGTAGTGGTTGGTAGGTATACACCCGAATAGGATGAGCTTGAAAGTAAGGCCTCAGCTTCCTTATTGCTAGAATGAGGCAGTAGGCAAGCTTTTCTATCAACGGGTATCGGCCTTCAGCTTCGATGAGTCTTTTACTGATGTAATAGACTAGATGCTGTGTTGGAATTATCTTACCACGATCTTAGATCTACTCACAAGTATGTTGATTAACAACCTAAATATGAACTTCTAAAATGAGTATAAATAAACACATATAAAGTATGAGAAATCTTACATTGAATGCAGCGGAATAATATGTCTCCTTCCACTCAGATCTCTAACCCTTGATTCCTTTCTGTAGCAGAGTATAATCAAGATCTGAGCCCGAATGTCATTCTTTGTTGACTCTGAATTCTGCACAGTCTTCCTCACTATGATTGAGGTATTAATTTATGTGTGTGGGCACTACTCTATCACTTAGAGGAATTTTGAAATAAAGAAGAAAGAAAGAGAGAGAGTGGCGGCTGAGGAAATTTTCTTTGAAGGAAAATAATGCAATTGTGTTGTGTGTGATTCCTGAAGCCTTTACCTTCTATTTATAGAATACCACACAGGGTTAGGGTTGAATTACATGGCATTAAAAAAATGAAAAATTAAATGAGAAAAGCCAAGTTAAGTGGCCGGCCATGGCATTATGGAAACAAGCCTTTCACTTTTGCAACTTTCCTATTATATCATTTATAGTTTCCCATTTTCTCAAAAACTGCCAATTCACTTATTCAACCAAATAAATGTCAAATCTAACTATTTAATAACTATAATTAATTATTAAATAATATTTTCATTTATTATATTTATTAATTAAACTAATTAAAGTTTCTTAATTAATAAATATACCCTATAAACTCTCTATTTACTGTTTCGCCCTTAATAAGTGATAAATTCACAAATAGACATAGTCTAACTTGAGAATTATAATTGATTAATTAAAACCAATTAAATGAGTCTTACATGTAATATTGTCTCAACTAGTGTGGGGATCATGGGTCTATATGTTCGAGCTTCCAATAAGCAGATCAAGAATTTACATCTTAAATTAACTGACTTATTAATTCTTCGTTGAATCCACGCATAGAACTTAGAATTGTACTCTCAGCTATATAGAACACTCTATATGTTCCACCATATAGACACGTCATTAGTTATCCATTGTTGTAACCCTAATTTGATCAATGATCCTCTATATAGATGATTTACACTTTTGAGGGATTAAATTACCGTAACACCCTACAATGTATTTTATCCTTAAAACACTTAACCATGTATAAATGATATTTCAGCTAAGTGAAATGAGTACTCCACCATTTATTTTTGTTTGGTTAAGCTCGAAGGAAATCATCCTTTACTTTCTATTCGCCAGATAGAAGCTATAGATTCCATATTTATGTTAGCGCTCCCACTCAATTACACTACCGTGTTCCCAAAATGTACGTATCACCCTGACCCAAAAGTAGGCTTAACTAACAAATCAAAGAACATGAATAACACTCTTGAGATTGAACCTAATCATATCAGGATTAAGATCATTTGATCTAGGATCAACTAAGTGATACTGAATTGAATAGATATTACGATAAGTTTAATAAATCTATATCAAAGTTCAATATCGGTCCATTCCGATGCATACTCCATGCATCCAACCCAAGCTTTACTTTAAATAATGCTCTGGAAAGAACATAGGATTTCTCCAAATGCAAGTAAACTCTGTTGTAGATTGTCATATCAGTAAAACCCCAGTGTTCTAATAAATCTAGGAATCTTTAATCACATAGTCATGTTTACTTTCCACTGTGTTGACAACACAATAAACATGTTTAAGTATGTTAAAAGCGTTTGGATGAATTTATAAATCAAATAAAAAAATAATTGATAAGGTGAACCAAAACATAAACAAATGAATGAAAAAAAAAATACTTTTGTTTCTTGATTGATATGGAATAATCTGGATTACATTGAAATGGAGTTTTATTTAGGGTATAAAACCCAACAAACTCCCACTTGCAATTATATAAAACTAATCAGTACATCTCAATTAATCCTAAATTCTCACGGTGCTTTTCAAATGCCGTCACTGCCAAGACTTTTGTGAATGGATCAGCTAAGTTGTCTTGTGTGTCCACTTTTTCCACCAGTACATCCCCTCTTGCCACATGTTCTCTGATGATATGATATTTCCTTTCTATATGTTTGCTTCTCTTGTGGCTTCGAGGTTCCTTACTGTTGGCTATTGCTCCATTGTTATCACAAAGTAGGACTAGAGGCTTTTCCATTCCAGGTACTACACCAAGACTGGAGAAGAACTTCCTCAGCCAGAAAACCTCTTTGGCAGCTTCTGCTGCAGCTATGTATTCTGCCTCCATGGTAGAATATGAAATTGCGATCTGTTTAGCACTTCTCCAAACCACTGCTCCACCCCCAAGAGTGAACACCATCCCAAATGTAGATTTCCTGTCTTCAAGACATGCCAGGAAATCTGAGTTGGTATAGCCTATGGGATTTAAAGAACCACCCTTGTAGACTAACACGTAATCTCTTGTACTCTTCAAGTATTTAAGAATATACTTAACAACATTCCAATGTTCCTGACCTGGATTTGACTGATACCGGCTCACGATTCCAACTGCATAGCAGATGTCAGGTCTAGTGCATAACATTGCATACATTAGACTTCCAACTACAGAAGCATAAGGAACTTTTGCCATGTCCTCTATCTCTTGAGGTTCAGTAGGACACTGTTCCTTAGATAGACGGATACCATATCTAGAAGGCATATTTGCCCCGTTGGTGTTGGTCATGGAAAATCTCTCTAAAACTTTGTCAATGTAAGTTATTTGAGAGAGAGCAAGGGATCTGTTCTTCCGGTTTCTAATAATTTGAATACCGAGAACAAAGGCAGCCTCACCTAAGTCTTTCATATCGAATTGAGTGTTAAGCCATTCCTTGATGTCAGTCATTTTCTTGATATTGTTGCCAATGATCAAAATGTCGTCAACATAAAGGACCAGGAATACTACTACTTGGTCTTCCTTGAGTTGGTAAACACAAGGTTCATCTTCATTCTGATGAAAGCCGTAGGTTTTTATGATTTCATCAAATCTTTTATTCCATGAGCGAGAAGCTTGGGTAAGTCCATAAAAAGACCTATTTAATTTGTAAACTTTATTTTCTTGCCCTGGAAGAACATAACCTTCTGGTTGCTCCATATAGATGGTTTCTTCAAGAAGCCCATTAAGGAAGGCTGTCTTGACATCCATTTTTGAAATTTCATAATCGAAAGCGGCTGCGATGGAGAGAAAAATTCGGATGGATTTGAGCATAGCAACAGGACTAAAAGTTTCCTCATAGTCCACGCCTTCTCTTTGGGTATAACCCTTGGCGACCAGTCTTGCTTTAAAAGTTTTGACTTCACCTCCAGCGCCTCTTTTCTTCTTGTAAACCCATTTGCATCCAATTGGACGATAGTCATCGGGTGGATCTACATATTCCCAGACTTTGTTCTTTTTCATGGAATCCATTTCTGAATCCATGCCGGTTGATCATCGGGTGGATCGTCTTCAATACAGTCACCAATGACCATATTGATTTCACCGTCCAAGCCATAACGAGACGGTTTTGTAGAAACCCTCCCACTCCGACGAGGAGCGATGATCTTTTGAACAGGAGCTTTGGTAGTTGTTTTCTCAGTTGCTTCGACTGAGATAGTGGGATTATCCTCTTCTTGAGTGGAAGAGGACGGAACATTGGAAGGAGTTATATCTTCAAGAAAAGTAGCATTTGTAGAAACAAACACTTTGTTATCCTTGTAACTATAAAATAGTCCACCCCTAGTCTCTTTAGAATTTCCGACAAACATGCAAACTTCATTTCACGATTCCAGTTTGCCTTCTTTCTTTCTCAAGACATGAGCAGGGCACCCCCAAATCCTATAATGGCGTAAACTAGGTGTACGACCATTCCATAGTTCGACGGGTGTCTTAGGGACTGCTTTAGATGGAACAAAATTTAAAAAGTCGTTTGCCATCTGAATAGCATATCCCCAGAAGGACGTAGACAGAGTCGAATAACGCAGCATAGACCTAACCATTTCCAAAAGAGTGCGATTTCTTCTTTCTGCAACTCCATTTTGTTGTGGAGTGCTTGGGGCAGTGTATTGAGATTCAATTCCAAGTTCAATTAAATGATCTTTGAACTGCATATCCATATATTCTCCACCCCTATCAGTTCGCAAGATCTTTAATGTTTTACCTAATTGGTTTTGAGCCAAAGCATGAAATTCCTAAAACTTTTCAAATGTTTCAGATTTCTTTTGCATTAGGTAAAGAAAACTATATCTAGAGGAATCGTCAATGAAAGTGACAAAATACTCATAACCACCTCGGGCTTTTACATTCAGAGGTCCGCAAACATCTAAATGCACTAACACTAGGGGTTGTTTGGCACGCTCTCCCTTTGCAGAGAAAGAACGTTTGGTCATCTTTCCTTCTAGGCATGACTCGCATACCGGCAATTCACCTAAGACAACATTTTTCAATGGACCGTCCTTGGTTAGCCTATTAAGTCTATCAAAGCCTATATGACTTAAACGTAAATGCCATAGATAAGTTTGTTCATCATTATCAATCTCTTTTCTCTTAAGGCTTCTAGGTTTAGCTACATTGAAAAGTTCAGTATTTAGTGAGATTTGTGTATTCGGTCTTAAAACATAAAGCCCTTGTTCCATGTGAGCAACACATACTTGAAATCTATTACGAGAAATTGAACAATAAGAACTCGAAAATTTCAATATATAAGATTGTGTTTGTAAACATGAAACACTAATCAAGTTTCTACTAAAATTTGGAATAAACAAAACATTTTCTAAAAGTAAAATTTTTTGTTGAAACGTGATACAGGCTGTTTCTCTAGCTTTGACCGATACTAACTCGCCATTTCCAACCTTAAGCTTTAACTCTTCTGGAAGTAGTGTTGACCGAGATTTTCGGCAACTATTAAAATATGATTATAATAAAGAGCTGTAAGAAAGTGAGATGAAGATTTTTACGTGGTTGGGGCGTTAATGAGCCTTAGTCCACGAGTCTTTGTTATTAATGGATGTATTTAATAGAGATTCCACACTAGAGAGAATGTTTTTCTCATAAATACAGAGAATGTTCTTGGTGAGTATTTTCTCTTCTTGCTCTTATGCAACCCAAGATTCCCGACCCCATTAAATGAGCTTTGAGGGGGTATTTATAGTGTTTTGGTGGGGTAATCCCTAGAATTGTTCTTACACATGTATCTGTAAGAAAGTTTTTCGGCAACTATTAAAATATGATTATAATAAAATATGATTATATGATTATAGTGTTGACTGAGATTTTCGGCAACTATTAAAATATGATTATAATAAAGAGCTGTAAGAAAGTGAGATGAAGATTTTTACGTGGTTGGGGCGTTAATGAGCCTTAGTCCACGAGTCTTTGTTATTAATGGATGTATTTAATAGAGATTCCACACTAGAGAGAATGTTTTTCTCATAAATACAGAGAATGTTCTTGGTGAGTATTTTCTCTTCTTGCTCTTATGCAACCCAAGATTCCCGACCCCATTAAATGAGCTTTGAGGGGGTATTTATAGTGTTTTGGTGGGGTAATCCCTAGAATTGTTCTTACACATGTATCTGCAAGTATCCATAAAGTTGGGTATTTCCAATGAATATACCATGGGTGATGCATGGTCAAATCCCTAGGTGCTGTAGGGTTTTTATGAGGAATGTCCTTTTTGCCTTGTGATTGACGTGACTCTTCGCAGAGTAGCCGTCGTTAGACTTAAATGATCATTACTGTAGCGCTGCTGTTTGGGGGTTGTGCCGTCAGACTTCATTGCGTGTTACAGTCCCAACACGCTTCCTCCCATGCGGCATTAAATGCGACTTGATTGCTCAGGAGAGGCCTGACATATCCCGGAGAGGCTTCATGCTATGCGAGCTTCCGGGAGTACCTTGTATTCCGGGTGCCTCCTCCGGGACCCCTGCCTATGGTGCTTCCTTGTGGCGTACAAAGACTTATCAAATATTTGCAAGTTATCTAATCCACGTGTTCCATTTTGACTGGTCCACGTATTTTGGGCGAATTCAGGGGCAACAAGTAGATTTTCTGAAGTTTCAAGCAGCTACAGTGAAGAACAAACATGGTTAGTAGATCCAGAATCAACAATCCATGTGGATTTGTAATTCTCTAAAACACATGATTCAAAGACAAAAGCATCACCTTCGTTTGAACTGTTGAGAAGAATGGGACATCGTTCTTGTAACGCCCTGACCCTCAGGAACGCCACGTGTGTGTGTGCTTTTATAAACTCATTATTGTTAATCTATAAATTTTAGAAAAGTGTGGTTTAATTTAAATCTTTAATTAAATTCAATATAAAGACTTTCATTTTAAATAATGTCGTAATATAGGGATCCCCTGTTTATAAAATAAAAATATTCTTTTACAATAAATTACATTTCCAAACATAGAAAGGAATTTCGATCCTGCTTCCCAGAAGCCAAGACCCCAGGCTGATATGTACATTGCTGGAGACCTCTGACTCATGGCCGAACACAGCTTCCAACTTCCATACCTGCACCACGAAGCACCCGTGAGTCACAATGACTCAGCAAGAAAAGCTACTAATTAGACTTTATGGAAAGTGCAGGCAGATTTCATAATAATATAATATACATACCGGTAGGCCTTACATATGTCAATCTACATATACAAAATAACATAATGCTTATGTAAGCAAATTTAATACATAATAAAGAATATTTATAGCTATTCATAATCAACCATCTCAGTGGTTTATTAAGTACCTTAATTACACATCGTTATAAACACTCATTTTCAGTACCTCATAAATCACTCTAATTCATATGTTACAGTAACCACATAATCTCAGTGCTTAATAAAGCACTCAAACACATAATCTTATTACTTCATAAAGCACTCAAATCTTACATCCCTACAACATGTATTTTTACCCCCGACAGTTACAGAGACTAATTTCATAATATAACGTTCATTCAATCATACCATAACACAATAATTTAGGTACTTCATAAAGTACCCCTACCACTCGTTAGCCACGAGCTGTATATGTCACTATCGTTGTCCGATACAACAAACGATAAGTAAGAAACCTATCCGCGGTTTCAGGAGTAATTACTCATGACGGTAATAACCGTTTCTTTTACTCGATCATAATCGAGCCACAACGATAATAATCGTTTCATAATACTTCCCTCGATCATAATCGAGTCAAACGATAATAATCGTTTCATAATACTTTCCCTCGATCATAATCGAGTCACAACCAATACATAACATTAACCTTGATTAAGATAAGATCGTAACAACATATACCGAAATTTCAATCTTAATCGATATTGTAATAATCGTAATATTAACCTTATACAGTATTTCATACTTTTCTTACCTCAGTCCAGAAATTTAGCGTACATGCTGACCTAGGTGGAATCAAAGCTTGACGATCTCGGGTCCTAAGCACGACAACAACATTCAATAAATAACTTAAATTAATCATTCCGGGAATAACCCTAACTCCCATAATCGGTAAACCCTATCTTCTATTAGCTCCAAAATAAGTTTTACAACTCTTAAACAATCTATCCCGAATACGGAAATCACCCCGAGTCCTAAAACCGGCCCTGAAACAAAAATTGAAAAAGTCCCCCCTGCTGCCTAAACCGGTCGACCGGTTCTGCTACACCAGAACCAACCGGTCGACCGGTTCTGGCTGAGTTAAAATCTTGAGTTTTCTCCCCCAAACTCGAACCAAAACTCAACCACACCAGCCCAACAGCTCCAGACCAACTCAATATCACAAATACAACATATTCAAACCTTCAAAACGCAGTAACACATCACGATAATGAATTCACCATAGTTGAGTGAAATTTTAGTTCATAAACTCAATTCACTCAATTTAAGACCTAGCAGCCCTAGAATAATCAAATTCAAACTTAAACAATCTTGAATCCAACTTAGAAATCATGCTTTGAATTCAATTTAAACTTACAGCCCTGAATTCAAATAAAACCCAAGAAAATTCAACTTAAAAACCCTAGAAATTAAAGAGAATAGATGATGAACTTACCTCAACACTTGAACAGCTCTTAGATTTAGCTAATTCAACTAGAAATGGTGGAATTGAGAAGAAAAAATCCCATGGTTCAGCTGGGTTCTAGAGCTTCGAAGGAGAAGAAGATGGAGAGAGAGAAAGATGTTATGTAATAATCTAACTTCTTCTTTTTTTTTCAAAGTTATATTCTAATTCCTAACTAAAATAAATAAATAAATAAATAAATAAATATATAAACCTAACATTAAACTTAATTTCAGCCTAGAAACTCACTAAAGACAAACATAACAATCTACCCATTAAAATGACCATTTGGCCTTCCACCATACACTTAAGTAAAAAAAATAAAACCTAGGGTTATTTTAGTCATTTCTAACTTTCCCGATATAATCCACTATTCATCATTTTAACCTCATCCGGTATAAACCCAGTTCATTATAACTTAATTGTCGTAACATTTTTGACCATTCCGTCAGGTTCCACAGTTGCCAAGCCCGAAAATATTTTATTCAAATTATGGTATCTATGATACCCACATATTCCAATAAAATCTCCGTAATTAATCAATTACGCTTTATTTATTCATTTACTAAAATTCCACTAATTAACTCGTAATTAGCTTAAGTAAGATTATAATCTTACTCTAATATCCACATAACTACATATTTAATAAAATATGGCCAAATAAATATCAATAAAATTTTCGGGATATTACAACTATCCCCTCCTTATAGAAATTTCGTCCTCGAAATTTACTCAAACAACTCGGGATATAGCTCTTGCCATAGCGGCTTCAAGTCCTACATCGCTTTTCACTATTAGCGTTCTTCCACAACATTATAACTAATAATACAGTCTTGGTTCCGCAACACTTTCTCTTTTCAATTCAAAAAAAATATACCGTTTGTTCCTTGTATGACAAATCTGCTTGAAATTCAATATTTTCACAGCTCTGCATATGGATCACTAGGGTAACATCGAAGTATATGTTGTAAACATCAGATAAAACAAGGAGTATGGCTAGCTGATAAGCTACCCGACCTACCCTTTCTAGAAACTCACACAAACCAATTAACTTGGGACTTACTTCCCTTTCTTCTCAATTTTGCATTTCCCTTCATTGGGACCACCTAAAGAAAGATAGGATTCCTAACTTGAAATGTAATATCTCTACACTTTGGATTAGCACGGTTCTTCCATCCAATATATAAGTAATACAGAAACTTGAATCTTTAAACTGCATTAGTATCACATTAACAGTACTCTAATAACTGTTACTACATGAAAACTCATTTAGAACCTTCCATTCAGTATCCTTATCGAACTGATACACCAAGTTGGTTTAATTCATAAAATTTCCTTCAAACAAAATCAAAAGTCCTTGTCAAGCTGGTGCCATACCTCTTCTCGTGCTTCTAAAGTTCGGAGTCACTTTGCTGGCCATTTCATTTCTTTCCAACAAATTGCACTACAATGTAATATTAACAAATTCTCCAATCACGATCTCAATTCTTATTCTGGTTACATTTCCAGTAACCTTTGGTAAGATCTTTTCGGTTTAAAATTTTCACTACTAATTTACTTCCCAAAGTAGTATGTAATCACACCATCAAATTTTGATCGACTCTAACTGTTTCTATTGCCTATTATCTAAATCCTCCCAAAAGAAACAATATTTCCGGCTTTTTGTGTTCTATATAGACTTCACATTCTCACCATACAGATAATGTGCCCCACTTTTAGTGCAAAACGATTATTGCCAATTTAATATCATAACTGAAATACCATTGCTCATACTCCTTCAATTGGTCTAAGTAGTTAAGCAACAACTCTCCTATACTGTGTAAAAAAAAAAATACGAACTAGTTCTTGTTTAGAAGTGTCACAACATACCACATTATCTCCTCACTATCTAACAATGTTAACATTGTTTCGATGGTTGACCTTTGTTTCAATTCTTTCGACCTAACTCCACTGAACCTCAACAAATAATCTGTAGCATTCTGTTAATTCCAGAAAACCTCTATCCTCAGTTGTAAACTTGGATTGAGGTCGACTCTAAACTGCTTTAATCCTTGTCGAGCCTTTCAAGGTACTATCTATATCCATTTCATGCTCTAAGAAATCTACCTAGAGTCGGCAATTTGCATTTCCAGCAGTTAGCATAAAGTTTAACCTCCTAAAATATTACAATACCATTCAATAATACCTCTAAAATTCCTTCTTTGAATTGGAGGAAATCAGAATATCCTTAATGATAACATTTACAAAGTCATCAAGTACGAAAAATTGCTTTGGAAATACCCTTCTCTTAAATCTTCAACCGGTAAAAACCAGATCGAAGACCAATCTCAGAGAAGATGATACTTCCCTAAAATTAATCATCACCTTTTCTATTCTTGACAAAGGAATACTTACTCTTCATCATGAGTTTATTTAATTTTCAACGATCAATACACGTTTGTAAAGTTTCATTCTTTCTCTTCATAAATAAAACTAACATACTCCAGGGTGGGATACACAGTCCAACAACTTCAAATCCAACATCCAGCATAACTGAACTTTCAACCATCTCAAATACCATTCGTTACGAAGTTTAAGCACTACTACAAAAATATCTTATGGTAACACTTTTTTTTAAGTAAAAAAAAGTAAAAGGCAACACTTTTACAAGTGTTGCCTCCTAGATTGTTGCTAAAAGATATGAGTTTAAACAACACTTTTATAAGTGTTGCCTTATCATAGTATTTTAAAATATTATAAATAAGATATAGCAACACCTTAATTAAAAGTGATGCTATTTAAGAAATTCTAAATACAAATGCAACAACACTTTTTATATAAACGTTGCTATATGTCATACTATTATTTTAATTATTTTCTTATAAATATTTTCTCTTTTTATTTTTAAATATACTTATAATGCAATAACAAAAAAAAATAAAAAAACTAATTAACCAAAATCATATTTATGTAATATTATAATGATATGTAGTTACATTATAATGATATTGCACAATCTGCTTTACAAAGTAATGAAATAAAATTTTTAATAAATTAACGTATTGGAATTATAACAACAATATTCTTTCAAAAAAATTATACAACAATATTGCTAACTATAATCACATGTTCACAAATACATTATTTGTATGTGGTCAAATATTTGTAATAGTGGGATTCTCTTGAAGATTGCGATAATTAGTCAACTATGTTCTCCACTCACTTCAAAGTTCAAACCATGAGAGTTTGATCCATGAAGTCTATGTTGAATGTATACTGCAAGAAATAATAAAAGAATGATAAATAAAATTTAGAAGATAGTTGTTTTTGAAGTGCAAGTAGTTCATTTATCGAATTCTAAATGTCAAATTTCAAATAAATTCAACCTCATCATGAAAGAAAAAAATGTCGTACAATAATTATATTGATCAAATTTATTTCCTGAAAATAATCTTCAAAAGTATAAGTTTAAAATAAAAATATTACTAAGAATTGTTCAAAAGTTTGAAAGTTTTAAAGTTTTTGCATGGATTTCAAAAAAAAAAAAATTGATGCTAAACACAACATTGGCTTGAAAGAATAGTACAAAATATTAATATATACTCCAAAATATACCAAAGTATTTTTTAACTAGATTCATGAAAGAATGTTAAGAAAAAAATAATCAAACACAAAATATAAAAAAAAAAATTATTGAAATTATGACTTAATTTAGAATAAATATAAATATTCTCTAAATTTTTTAATATGTATATGTATTAATTAGTGGGAATTACCTTGAGAGGAATGAAGCTTTCATGGAGTTTTTCTTTTTGTGCATGTAGAGTAGAGAGAAGAAAGTAAAAACTGATAATTATTATAATTGGGAGAAGAAACATATAGTGATTAGTGGGAAAAAGAAAAAAGTAGTGGGAGAAGGAAAAATAAGTAGTGGGAAAAGAAAAAATAAAATAAGTCTTTTAATTTTTAAAAAAATGTGTTTTACGGTTAATTAATTTTATAATCTTATTTAATTTATTAATTTATAATAAAAGAAAATTAACTAATAACAACGTTTTTTTAGAAAACGTTGCCTTTAAAAATATTGAACTAAAGAGACAATAACACTTTTATTAAAAGTGTTGTTGTAAGATGTTTTATTTATTATTTGAATAAATAATTTAAAGGAGGATAAATCTATTGCAACACTTAATTATTAAGTGTTCCTAATTTAAAAACCTAACATATTTGCATCACTTTTTTTCTAAATGTTGCTAAATAAGTGTTGCAAAATGTATTTTTTCTAGTAGTGAAGATATAACTCTGCCCAAGTACCAGATCTATATCAAAGTCAATCTCCCATTTAATAGTAACTCTAGTAATTTCCCTGAAAAGAAATTCAGAAATTCTCAGACCACTGGAACGTATTCTGGTCCCATAGGTATTCTTCATAATATATACCTTACTAGTTAAGAAACTGATGCATCCTTTCCACATTAAATCTCTTGCCTTAAATGCTGAAATTAATGAAATTCAGGACTCTTGAACCTTGCCCACGAACACGAATGAATCCTCGCCTTCAGGTCCAAGAGTTACCATCTTTCTTTCACAATCAAAAATTACATTAAACTTTACAAATCAATCCATCCCTAATTCATCCTCAAGATTCTCTAATCTTTGCTCAACGATTACAACCAAGCATTCCCTTCTTCCCCCACAACTCTAGAAGGGATTTAAACCACTTGTTGTAAAATAACTAGTTCTACAGTAAAACTTTTCAATCTTCCAATCATCCTTCTTGAAATATAAGATTACATTATACCAAAATCAATTAAAACGATTAACAAAGTATGGTCCATAGAAATTCAACTTATCACGGTGGAAAAGACTAGCTCCAGTCTCAGTCTAGGTCAAACAAACACCCAAACAAAATCTAAAATGTCATCACCCCTTGGCATTCACTTTGTTAGTGTCTCTTACATCTCAACTTTACACTCTCTTAGCATAAGATGCTAAATTAACCACCTGAGTATAGAACTAGGATACCCCTAGTTACTAAACAACTATATCCACATTTAGAGCGATATGCTTTTCCCACCTTCAACTAGATTAGGCTCTCTAGCGGCCTTAATAGTCGCTTCCTCAAAATAGAACCTTACCAATCAGTTCAGTTTAGTGTCATTCCCCATCACCACACTGCCCGGAATTAATCATGTATGTTTTACTACTTTACCACTCAGTTAATCCCTTACTTTATCATACATTCATTTTCACTCTGTGGTAGTAGAAGATTCATACTCATGCTACTAACTCCAAGCCTTGTAAGCTCACAATTATACTTACTAGATCGCCCCAGGTACATTTTCCAGTACACTCACGACCATTCCTTTCCATCATTAAAATCTTTTAAACTAGAGTTAATGCTAATAAGCATTACCACATATGCATAAACATATTTAACAATTTTATCATAACTTATCATGCTTCTTTAACAGCTTACACATTTCAATAAGCAAACACTTCAATCAATTAATAAATAATCCACTAATCAATTAACAATCAATACATACTAACCCATGAGTCGAACGAGTCTTCGCAGCCAATGTACATATCAAACCAGTCTTCAGGATCTTTAAACCTTGGTCGCTCTGATACCATGTTGTAACGCCCTGACCCTCAGGAACGCCACGTGTGTGTGTGCTTTTATAAACTCATTATTGTTAATCTATAAATTTTAGAAAAGTGTGGTTTAATTTAAATCTTTAATTAAATTCAATATAAAGACTTTCATTTTAAATAATGTCGTAATATAGGGATCCCCTGTTTATAAAATAAAAATATTCTTTTACAATAAATTACATTTCCAAACATAGAAAGGAATTTCGATCCTGCTTCCCAGAAGCCAAGACCCCAGGCTGATATGTACATTGCTGGAGACCTCTGACTCATGGCCGAACACAGCTTCCAACTTCCATACCTGCACCACGAAGCACCCGTGAGTCACAATGACTCAGCAAGAAAAGCTACTAATTAGACTTTATGGAAAGTGCAGGCAGATTTCATAATAATATAATATACATACCGGTAGGCCTTACATATGTCAATCTACATATACAAAATAACATAATGCTTATGTAAGCAAATTTAATACATAATAAAGAATATTTATAGCTATTCATAATCAACCATCTCAGTGGTTTATTAAGTACCTTAATTACACATCGTTATAAACACTCATTTTCAGTACCTCATAAATCACTCTAATTCATATGTTACAGTAACCACATAATCTCAGTGCTTAATAAAGCACTCAAACACATAATCTTATTACTTCATAAAGCACTCAAATCTTACATCCCTACAACATGTATTTTTACCCCCGACAGTTACAGAGACTAATTTCATAATATAACGTTCATTCAATCATACCATAACACAATAATTTAGGTACTTCATAAAGTACCCCTACCACTCGTTAGCCACGAGCTGTATATGTCACTATCGTTGTCCGATACAACAAACGATAAGTAAGAAACCTATCCGCAGTTTCAGGAGTAATAACTCATGACGGTAATAACCGTTTCTTTTACTCGATCATAATCGAGCCACAACGATAATAATCGTTTCATAATACTTCCCTCGATCATAATCGAGTCAAACGATAATAATCGTTTCATAATACTTTCCCTCGATCATAATCGAGTCACAACCAATACATAACATTAACCTTGATTAAGATAAGATCGTAACAACATATACCGAAATTTCAATCTTAATCGATATTGTAATAATCGTAATATTAACCTTATACAGTATTTCATACTTTTCTTACCTCAGTCCAGAAATTTAGCGTACATGCTGACCTAGGTGGAATCAAAGCTTGACGATCTCGGGTCCTAAGCACGACAACAACATTCAATAAATAACTTAAATTAATCATTCCGGGAATAACCCTAATTCCCATAATCGGTAAACCCTATCTTCTATTAGCTCCAAAATAAGTTTTACAACTCTTAAACAATCTATCCCGAATACGGAAATCACCCCGAGTCCTAAAACCGGCCCTGAAACAAAAATTGAAAAAGTCCCCCGCCGCCTAAACCGGCCGACCGGCTCGCTACACTGTAACCAACCGGTCGACCGGTTCTGGCTGAGTTAAAATCTTGAGTTTTCTCCCCCAAACTCGAACCGAAACTCAACCACACCAGCCCAACAGCTCCAGACCAACTCAATATCACAAATACAACATATTCAAACCTTCAAAACGCAGTAACACATCACGATAATGAATTCACCATAGTTGAGTGAAATTTTAGTTCATAAACTCAATTCACTCAATTTAAGACCTAGCAGCCCTAGAATAATCAAATTCAAACTTAAACAATCTTGAATCCAACTTAGAAATCATGCTTTGAATTCAATTTAAACTTACAGCCCTGAATTCAAATAAAACCCAAGAAAATTCAACTTAAAAACCCTAGAAATTAAAGAGAATAGATGATGAACTTACCTAAACACTTGAACAGCTCTTAGATTTAGCTAATTCAACTAGAAATGGTTGAATTGAGAAGAAAAAATCCCATGGTTCAGCTGGGTTCTAGAGCTTCGAAGGAGAAGAAGATGGAGAGAGAGAAAGATGTTATGTAATAATCTAACTTCTTCTTTTTTTTTAAAGTTATATTCTAATTCCTAACTAAAATAAATAAATAAATAAATATATAAACCTAACATTAAACTTAATTTCAGCCTAGAAACTCACTAAAGACAAACATAACAATCTACCCATTAAAATGACCATTTGGCCTTCCACCATACACTTAAGTAAAAAAAATAAAACCTAGGGTTATTTTAGTCATTTCTAACTTTCCCGATATAATCCACTATTCATCATTTTAACCTCATCCGGTATAAACCCAGTTCATTATAACTTAATTGTCGTAACATTTTTGACCACTCCGTCAGGTTCCACAGTTGCCAAGCCCGAAAATATTTTATTCAAATTATGGTATCTATGATACCCACATATTCCAATAAAATCTCCGTAATTAATCAATTACGCTTTATTTATTCATTTACTAAAATTCCACTAATTAACTCGTAATTAGCTTAAGTAAGATTATAATCTTACTCTAATATCCACATAACTACATATTTAATAAAATATGGCCAAATAAATATCAATAAAATTTTCGGGATATTACAGTTCTTCTTGATGTCCCTTTCCATTAAAATTCGCACATAGAACATGATGTCTGATAATTGTATTTGAAGAAGCAGCTTTGTTAGAGCCTTCATGCTTAACCCTGTTTCTCTGATTAAAGTTTGCAATACCAGGATGTCCCATTGCAATCGAATTCCGTTCATGGGCTCGTAATTCAACTTCGAGTTTGTCCATGTCGGAGGAGTTAGAGTTGTTGATCATGTAAGATACAACAAAACTATTATACTCCGGAGGAAGACTATTAAGAATGAGTTGTACCCATTGTTCCTTTGATAATTCAATTCCAAGTAGATTTGCCTTTTGGAACTTCAGATTCATCAACAATAGGTGTGAGTTAATGTAACTACCAGGATGCATTTTCACACTATTGAGTCATTTTCTAAGAGATTAACTAGGAATGGATCGGGGTGAGGGTTATTCATATTGGCACTACAACATATCAATAAAACAGAAGTAAGGTTTTGGCTCTATAAATTCATACACAAGTTCAGAAAATAACAAATAATCACATATGTTATAAAAATACTAAATCTAACATAGTTTATTTTCCAAGGTTTCAAACAGACTGATATAGTGTCCCGTTTAGGCGAGAGTCCAAGCATCATCCATTGAATAGAGTTGTCAATTCATCTAAAATGATAAACATTCTAGCAACCTTTTATTCGATCAAGATTGGAATCCAGCGTTGTCCCGTTTAGGCGAGAGTCAAGGCTATTCTATCTTATGAGTTCCACCATTATTTCATACTCTTGTAAGTCTTATACAGTCGCCACCATTAGGGTGATCAATACTAATATAAAAAACTTACAAGAATACTTATCTTTTGAGATTAAACGGTGCTAACTTGCTAATGAACGTTCCTCCATTAGGGAGGATTACTCACTAAAACAATAGCTATGTAAAACCAACAATGGAGATCGAATGTCTCTTGATTAAAGCTCATTATTTTAAAATATGTATTTTATTTAATCATTTATTTTATTCCATATTTTTATAATGAAATTTTACAAATTAAAGTTGGTTTTGTTAAAAAAAAATATTTATAAAAAAAATCCAACTTTAATTAAATTCCAAAAAAAATATATATGGAATACATTTGAAAAATATCTTATTTAAGTTGTTTAGAAGAATCTAAAAAATCCAACTTAAATATTCTTCAAACAATGACTTAATTAAATATTAACAATTAAGTTATTATCACTTAATTTAGAAGAAATTCCATTTTAAGTTTTCCATATTTAAAAAATTTCAACTTAAAAAATATCCAAATAATCTTAATAACCAATTCCTAAAATTCCTTAACTTAATTTAATAATTGGAAATTCAAAAGATATTCAAATCTAAGTTGATTTGTTAGAAATAAAAAATTTTCAAGTTAAATGGGAATATTTAATGAAATTATGAAATTAAGCTTCAGAAAGAATCTAGTTGGTTATAATTCTATATTTAATTAAATACAAGAAAATACATATAGTTTTCTAGAATATTATTCATCAAACTATGTTTTCTTAAATTAATTTAAAGGAAAAATGAAATTAATTATGTTGCTAATCAATTTTATTAGGTTAAACTAATTTAATTAACCTAGTACAGTTATCCAAATCAGGCAAATGGGCCTTCACAATTGGGGTTGTTCATGTGTGGGGGGGCTGGGTTCAGTATGTCGTACCCACTTCTATGGCTCCCATCTCTCACACAAGGCCCAAAAGAGAGGAATTTAACCTTAAAATGAACAACTGTTATTAATTGAATAGGCCCAAAAACTAAATGAGCCTAAATAAAATCTATCAAGTTATGACATTTTATTTAGCAACAACAACCTATATGTGTCTATAACAGAAATTAAACATATAGGCTCACATAGGCACACAGATTTGGATGGATCCTACCATGTTACTAGGTCATACACAGATGAAAGAAGAATGTAAAATTTACCTGTTACAAATTATTTACTTGACCTATTGACAATTGAACCATGGGTTAAAATCAGATCATTGGATCTGTCAACAGGTTAACCATGGCAATTTAGATCAAGCAATAATAGATTTTAGAAAAAACTTACAAACAATCTAAAAACACATACTCCTGCAACAAGTTAGTTTGGATAGTTGGATGTAGGATTCATTTAATTTAAAATATTAATTTCGAAAATAATAGATAAATAATAAAGAAATATTTTCAGTTTTAAGTAAATAAAATAATATTTAAAATTAAACCTACAATTTTGAAAAATTAGGTTTCAACTAACCTAAATATCATTTCAAAAAAAAATTTTCCTAACCACCTTTTAAATTTCATGTTATTTAATAAATTAAATGATAAAAACATACCCTTTTCTGATTTTATAATTTAATTTAAGTAAAAATAACAAAATTTAAAAGTTAACAAAATTATCTTATTTCCCTTTTTAAAAATTACATGATTATAGTAATCTTATTTAAATCTAAATAAGGTCAAATTACTTAAAATAGAATATTTTATAAAAGGAATTTAATATTTGACCTTAGATTAAAAATAAGATAAAATAATCAAAATCAAAAAAAAAAAAAGAAAAGAGATAAGCAAAAAATTGATTTTTACCTATTTTCAAAATCAAATTTCACTAATATCTAAAATTCATTTTAAAAATCAAATTAATTTATTTCTCATAATTAATTCCATGAAATAGCATGAAAAATCGAAGAAAACGAAAAAAATGGCAGGTGGTACATACTGTCCGCGGGCGTGGAAGGGGGGGAATTGCCGAGAAAACTCAGAGCAGGGTCCCCTTGCATGATTTCCGCGCGCGTGGGAAGGGTGATCACCACCTCGATTTTTCCGATTTTCAAAAATTCATAACTAGTTCAAATAAAATCGAATTCGAGTTCTGCGAAAAAGTAAATTTCTTAATTTTTTCCATACTATCAAATAAAAATAATTCCAGAAACAAAAAATCAATTATTTTCCCTAGAATTGCACAAACATCAATCAAACAACAATAAGACACACAAAACAACATGATACCATCCAAATCACATACAAACCATTTTAAGTCCAAATTTCTTGCAAGCAAATAAATTACCATGGCTCTGGTGCAAGTTGTTGGAATTATTTTACCAGGATCTTAGATCTACTCACAAGTATGTTGATTAACAACCTAAATATGAACTTCTAAAACGAGTACAAATAAACACATATAAAGTATGAGAAATCTTACATTGAATGCTGCGGAATAATATGTCTCCTTCCACTCAAATCTCTAACCCTTGATTCCTTTCTGTAGCAGAGTATAATCAAGATCTGAGCCCAAATGTCCTTCTTTGTTGACTCTAAATTCTGCACAGTCTCCCTCACTATGATTGAGGTATTACTTGATGTGTGTGGGCACTACTCTATCACTTAGAGGAATTTCGAAACAGAGAAGAAAAAAAGTGAGAGAGTGGCGGCTCAGGAAATTTTCTGTGAAGGAAAATAATGCAATTGTGTTGTGTGTGATTCCTGAAGCCTTTACCTTCTATTTATAGAATACCACACAGTGTTAGGGTTGAATTACATGGCATTAAAAAAATGAAAAATTAAATGAGAAAAACCAATTTAAGTGGCCGGCCATGGCATTATGGAAACAAGCCTTTCACTTTTGCAACTTTCCTATTTTATCATTTCTAGTTTCCCATTTTCTCAAAAACTGCCAATTCACTTATTCAACCAAATAAATGTCAACTCTAACTATTTAATAACTATAATTAATTATTAAATAATATTGTCATTTATTATATTTATTAATTAAACTAATCAAAGATTCTTAATTAATAAATATATACCCTATAAACTCTCTATTTACTGTTTCGCGCTTAATAAGTGATAAATTCACAAATAGACATAGTCTAACTTGAGAATTATAATTGATTAATTAAAACCAATTAAATGAGTCTTACAAGTAATATTGTCTCAACTAGTGTGGGGACCATGGGTCTATATATCCGAGCTTCCAATAAGCAGATCAAGAATTTACATCTTAAATTCACTGACTTATAAATTTTTCGTTGAATCCACGCGTAGAACTTAGAATTGCACTCTCAGCTATATAGAACGCTCTATATGTTCCACCATATAGACACGTCATTAGTTATCCATTGTTATAACCCTAATTTGATCAATGATCCTCTATATAGATTATTTACAATGTAAAGGGATTAAATTACCGTAACACCCTACAATGTATTTTATCCTTAAAACACTTAACCTTGTATAAATGATAGTTCAGCTAAGTGAAATGAGTACTCCACCATTTATTTTTGTTTGGTTAAGCTCAAAGGAAATCATCCTTTACTTTCTATTCGCCAGATAGAAGCTATAGATTCCATATTTATGTTAGCGCTCCCACTCAATTACACTACCATGTTCCCAAAATGTACGTATCACCCTGACCCAAAAGTAGGCTTAACTAACAAATCAAAGAACATGAATAACACTTTTGAGATTGAACCTAGTCATATAAGGATTAAGATCATTTGATCTAGGATCAACTAAGTGATATTGAATTGAATAGATATTACAGTAAGTTTAATAAATCTATATCAAAGTTCAAATCGGTCCATTCCGATGCATACTCCATGCATCCAACCCAAGCTCTACTTTAAATAATGCTCTGGAAAGAACATAGCATTTCTCCAAATGCAAGTAAACTTTGTTGTAGATTGTCATATCATTAAAACTCCAGTGTTCTGATAAATCTAGGAAATTTTAATCACATAGTCATGTTTACTTTCCACTGTGTTGACAACACAATAAACATGTTTAAGTATGTCAAAAGGGTTTGGATTAATTTACAAATCAAATAAACAAATAATTGATAAGGTGAACCAAAACATACACAAATGAATGAAAAAAAAATACTTCTGTTTCTTTATTGATATGGAATAATCTGGATTACATTGAAATGGAGTTTTATTTAGGGCATAAAACCCAACATGCTACACGTTGTTCTCTTCTCTGATCAGCACGGCACTCACGTCATGCTCCGTGACAGCTAGGTATATCTCCAACTCCTCACCGTCCAGAGGTTTAGAAAGTACGGGAGGTTTTGCGAGCTGTGCCTTTAGATTTTGAAAAGCTCTTTCACATTCTTCTGTCCACTTGAACTTTTTGTTTCCTTGATGGATGTTGAAGAATGGAACACACTTATCCGTTGATTTTGACACGAATATGCTAAGTGCGGCGATTCGACTAGTTAGGCTTTGCACCTCTTTTGTTTTTGTTGGCGAGTTCATATCCAGGAGGGCTTGGATTTTTTCTGGATTGGCTTCAATTCCTCAGGCATTGACGATGAAGCCTAGAAACTTTCCCGAGCTGACTCCAAAGGAGCATTTTAAGGGATTTAGTTTCATGTTGTATTTCCTGAGAACTTTGAAACATTCGTCCAGGTCGTCTACCCAGCCTTTCTGGATTTGACGAGCATGTCATCCACGTACACTTCAATATTTCTGCCGATCTGATCTTTAAACATCTTATTTACCAATCTTTGGTATGTAGCTCCAGCATTTTTTAGACCAAACGGCATGACTTTGTAGCAGTAGAGACCCAAATCTGTTCGGAAACTTGTATGTTCTTGGTCTGGCGGATGCATTTTGATCTTATTGTAGCCTAAATAAGCATCCATGAAGCTTAGAATTTCGTGCCCGGCTGTTGCATCTACGAGTTGATCGATCCTTGGAAGCGGAAAAGAGTCTTTTGGGCATGCTTTGTTGAGGTCTGTGGAATCAATATAGACTCGCCATTTCTTATTCGGCTTGGGCATCTCGTGACCCAAGCCAGGTAAAAAGCTGTTGGGTTTTATGCCCTAAATAAAACTCATTTCAATATAATCAGATTTACTTATTAATATAGATCAGAAATAACATTTAATGTTGCATGGTTCACATGATTTATTTCATGAGTACATAATGTATAAATTCATCTGAAACCCTTTTCACATACTTGATCCTGTTTATTGTGCCGTCAACACATTGGAAAGTAAACATGACTATGTGAATAAAGTTTCCTAGATTTATCAGACACAGGGTTTTACTGATATGATAATCTACAACAAGAGTTTACTTGTATTTGGAGAAATACTATGTTCTTTCCAGAACATTGGTTAAAGTAAAGCTCAGGTTGGATGCATGGAGTATGCATCGGAAGGGACCGATATTGAACTTTGACTTAGATTTAATTAAACTTACCGTAAAATCTATTCAAGTCAATATCGCCTAGTTGATCCTAGATCAAATGATCTTAATCCTGTTATGATTAGGCTCAATCTTGAAAGGCTATTCGTGTTCCTTGAATTGTTAGTTAAGCCTACTTTTAAGTCAGGGTGATACGTACTTTTTGGGAACACGGTAGTGCAATTGAGTGGGAGCGCTAGCATAAACATGGAATCTATAGCTTCTATCTGGCGAGTAGTAAGCAAATAATGATCACCTTCGAGCTTGACCAAACGAAAATAAATGGTGGAGATCTCATTTCACATAAGTTGAAATATCATTTATACGGGGTCAAGTGTTTTAAGGATAAAATACATAGTAGGGTGTTACGGTAATTTAATCCCTTTACTATGTAGATCATTCATATAGAGGATAATTGATCACATTAGGATTATAACAATGGATAACTAATGATGTGTCTATATGGTGGAACATATAGAGCATTCTATATACTGAGAGTGCAATTCTAAGTTCTATGCGTGGATTCAATGAAGAATTAATAAGTTAGTGAATTTTAGTCCTAAATTCTTGATCTACTTATTGGAAGCTCGGGTATATAGACCCATGGTCCCCGCACTAGTTGAGATAATATTGCTTGTAAGACTCATGTAATTGGTTTTGATTAATCAATTATAATTCTCAAATTAGACTATGTCTATTTGTGAATTTTTCACTAAGTAAGGGCGAAATTGTAAAGAAAGAGTTTATAGGGGCATATTTGTTAATTATGATACTTTGTATGGTTCAATTAATAAATATGATAAATGACAATATTATTTAATAATTATTTATAGTTATTAAATAGTTAGAATTGGCATTTAAATGATTGAATTAGAAAATTGGCGTTTTTGAGAAAATCAGATGCAGAAAAGGTAAAACTGCAAAATTGCAAAAAGTGAGGCCCAAATCCACTAGTATAGGGCCAGCCACTTTTGTAGGCAATTTAAACTGATATTTTCATTATTTTAATGCCAAATAATTCAAACCTAACCCTAGTGGAATGCTATAAATAGATAGTGAAGGCTTCAGGAAAATTACACTTAAATTTTCTATTTTTACTTCAGAGAAAAACCTGAGCCTTTCTCTCTCCCTATCTTTAGCTGCCACTTCTTCTTTTTCTTACCTCTTGAATTTCGAAATTCTTAGTGTAAGAGTAGTGCCCACACAGAGCAAGTGATACCTCAATCATAGTGAGGAAGATCGTGAAGAAAGACTTTCAGCAAGAAGGAGTTTCAGCATCAAAGATTCAGAGAAAGAGATCCAGGTTCAGATATCGATAATGCTCTGCTACAGAAAGGAATCAAGGGCTAGATATCTGAACGGAAGGAGTCACATTATTCCGCTGCACCCAATGTAAGGTTTCCTAAACTTTATATGTGTTTATTTCATCGTTTTAGAAAGTTCATATTTAGGGTGTTAATAAACATACTTGTGAGTAGATCTAAGATCCTTGTAAAATAATTTCCAACAACTGGCCTCAGAGCCATGGTAATTGATTTACTTGCAAGAAATTTGGACTTTAAAACGATTGTTTGTATGTTCTTTGGATGGTATCATGTTGTATTGAGTGTTATTTGATGATTGATTGATGTTTGTAAATTTTCGTGAAAAATAATTGCGATTTTGTTTCTGAAATTATTTTTATTGGATAGTATGGGAAAAATTAAGCAAGTTAGCCTTTTACAGAACTCAATTTCGATTTTATTTGAATTAGTTATGAATTTTCGAAGATTTGAAAAAATCGGTACATCTTTGAAATTTTCATGATCGCAAATCTGTCCGTACAGTTCACAATTTTTTCGTTTTTCTTCGATTTTTCATGCTTTTTCATGGAATTAACTTCCGATTTTTGGTATAGTTTTGTATATATACTATTACTATTCCTAATTCAATTCTAATTATCTTTTTGAATTAATTTAATATTTTTTAAATTTAATTCAAGATATTAGTGTAATTTGAATTTGAATAGAATTAGTATCTATCTTCTTGCTTAAAAAATCTATCTTATTTTAAAATTTGATTATATCTTATCTTATTTTAAATTTAAAAATAAGATATTTATAATCATGTAATTTTTAAATGATATAAGATATTTTGCTAATTTTTTAAATTTTGTTATTTTATTTATTTAAATTACATTTAAAATTTGAAAAAGATATTTATTTATCTTTTCTAATTTTTTATTTAATTTTTATTTATAAAATAACATTTAAAAATTTAAAAGTAGTTAGCAAATTTTGAAATGATATTTAGGTTGGTTGAAACCTAATTTTTCAAAATTGTAGGTTTAATTTTAAATTTAATTTTTTTTTAAATTTTCGAAATTTTTTTATTTTTTTTAAATTTTCGAAAAATAAATATTTTATTTATTTAATTAATTATTTCGAAATTAATAATTTAATTTAAAATTAAATAAATCCTACATCCAACTATCCAGCTAACCTTGTTGCAGGAGTATGTGTTTTAGCTTGTTTGTAAGTTTTAAAAACCTATTATTACTTGATTGCAAATAGCCATGGTTACTTTTTGCCAGATCTAATGATCTGATGGCTCCCTTGGTCAAGTTAATAATTTGTAACAGGTATATTTACAATCTTCTTTCATCTGTGTATGACCTAGCAACATGATAAGACCCATCCAAAGTGTGCCTGTGTGAGCCTATGTGTTTAATTTGATTATAGATACATATAGGTTGTTGTTGCTAAAATAAAATATCATAGTTCTTGATAGAATTTATTTAGGCCCATTTAGTTATTGAGCTTATTCAATTAATAACAGTTGTTCTTATTAAGGTTAAATTCCTCTCTTTTGGGCCTTGTGTGAGAGTTGGGAGCCATAGAAGTGGGTACAACATACTGAACCCAGCACCCCCTCACATGAACCACCCCAATTGTGAAGGCCCATTTGCCTGATTTGAACAACTGTACTAGGTTAATTACACTAGTTTAACCTAATAAAATTGATTAGCAACATAATTAATTTCATTTATTTTTGAAATTAATTTTAGAAAATTATAGTTTAAAGAATTCTTTATTCTAAGCTAAACTATATGTATTTTCTTGTATTTAATTAAATATAGAATTATAACCATCTAGATTCTTTTTGGAACTTAATTTAAATTTTTCATTAAATATTCTTATTTAAGTTGATATTTAGTTATCTACAACTAACCAACTTAAATCTGAATATCTTTTGAATTTCAAATTTCAAAATTAAGTTGAGGAATTTTAGGCATTGGTTATTAAGATTCTTTAGATATTTTTTAAGTTAATATCTTTTCGAATATTAACTTAAAATGGAATATTTTGGATATTTTTTAAGTTGATATCTTTTCGAATATTAACTTAAAATGGAATATTTTTGAATTAAGTGGTTACAACTTAATTTTTGATATTTAATTAAATTTAAATTTGAAAATATTTAAGTTCTAGATTTTTTCTAGTACAACTTAAATTAGATATTTTTTCAAATTTTGTAGAAAAGATACTTAGTCAAATAAGATATTTTCTAGATAGTTATTTCTAGACTAATTATTTCTAATATTAAATAGGAAAATATTATACATTGTGAAATTAATTATTTAAATAATTAATTTTGGTACAATTTATTTTAAGTATATTTTTCCTAGTATTAAACTAGAGATTAATAATTAAGCCTTCTCTACACTTAATTATTTATTTCTTGAATTTAATACATTTAATTAATTTGAAAATTAAATATCTAAATTGATTTTTATCATCATACTTAAATATTTCTTTTTCATGACATTTAATTAAATAGAAAATTATTTTTAGTTGAAATTTATTTTTTCAACTAAATTTGAATGATTTTCAAAATATATTTTTTTTCTTTATTTTATTAATCAATTTTCGAAATTGCATTTCTTAAATGCTAGAATTTCGAATTTTATCTTGAAAAATAGATTAAGTTGTAAATTAATTATTTATTTTAATTAATTCTTGGATCAACTTAAATCAATGATTTTTTCATTTATTGATTAATTTAAAATAAATTGAATTAAAGTATATTATTAGAAATTGAATTAATTAGTCAAAGGAAAATCTAGATAGATGATATTTTTGCTTGAAGTATTTTTCTAGTGTATTTAATTAAATAGAAAATTAATATTTAAATTGATTTTCATCATCATACTTAAATATTTGAAATTTTTCTTATATATTTAATTAAATAGGAAAATTATATTTTTTGTTGTAAATTAATTTTATTAATTAATTTTGGGCTAACATTAAATTAGAATAATTTTTCCAGGATTAATTTTTTATTTTAACATGCATTTTCGAAAATTGTATTCTTAAATACTTTAATTTTTCGAAATGCAATATATATTTATAGAAAATTAAATTTGAGTTGTAAATTAATTTATATTAATTTTGTAACAACTTAAATTGAATATTTTTCTAAATATTTATTGGAAATTATTACTAAGATGGAAATAATTCATGTTATTTTTATATCCATCTAAGTAAAATTTATAAATATTAAATTAAAATTTATATTTAGAATTTTTTATTCTAAATTGGAAATTTTAATTAAATAAATATATATTTAAAATAATAAATTAAATAAAGAGAATCAAAGAAAATACAACTCACTTTAAATAATGAGCTTGATTATTATTAAGACATTCGATCTCCATTGTGGATTTTACACCGCGTTTGTTTTAGTGAGTAATCCTCCCTAATGGAGGAACGTTCATTAGCAATTTCGCACCGTTTAACCTCGCATGATAAGTAGTTTGTAAGTGTTTTGTATGGTATGGATCACCCTAATGGTGGCGACCATACTTGACTTGCAAATTATGAAACAATGGTGGAAGCTCATAAGATAGATTGCCTTGACTCTCGCCTAAACGGGACAACGCTGAATTCCAATCTTGATCGAATAAAAGGTTGCTAGAATGTTTAACATTTTAGATGAGCTGACAACTCTATTCAATGGATGATGCTTTGACTCTCGCCTAAACGGGACACTGTATCAGTTTGTTGAAAAACCTTAGAAATTATTTAGGATTGTAAGTTTTAGTATTTTCACTTGTCATTCCTACTTGCTATATGCTTATAATTTCTGAATTGTGTATGAATTTATATTGAACCATGTTATTTTCTATTATTAAGTTGTAGTTTAATTTCGAATCTTCATTGTTGGTCTAACTTGGCTTGTTTATCTAATGAGATAAATCCCTAGTGGATTTTCACCATTAGACATTCATAATAGTGTTAGATCTCGAAAGATAAATATTGTATATGCGACATCTAGCTGTTCATCAATTGATGACACCTTAGACTAGTATTTTTACGATATGAAACAAGAAGATTGTATAAATACGATTACTTTGACTTTCGCTAATCGAAGCATCGTTGGATTCTTATTTTAAACGAAATTATCCTAATTCCTCTTAGCTTATTCATTTCGAATTAGCTTTAAAAACATATCATTGGATGAATGGTCTATAAATCATTTCATGTCATTATATTTTCTCTTAAGAAATTAAATGACGCATATGATTATAATCCTGAAATTCTATTCCCAATTGATATAAATCCTCAATCTTAGAAATCGCCTACTTGTATGGGCAAATCTGACTTAGAGTTTGTATTAGTAGTGGTGGTCCAAGAAAGAATTACTCATTATATTTGGTTGAATTTAAGTCTTTGACTTTAATTTTAGAATCCAAACAGAAATTTTCTTATATTTCTAATTCCAGATACAATACAGTTACACTTTCTCAAGTGTTTAATATCCATCTTTTATTAATGGATTCAAACTCTATGGAATATGAGTTAGGTATTCTGTGACCAGGATACACTTGCACTATTCTTTTATAAACCTATGTCATCAAAAGACACTACCACATTTTTTTTTAATCTATGGCATTTGTATCTTGTTCATAGTGGATTTGACAAGATCAATCTCTGCAAAGAGTTAATATGCCTATATCCACTGAAAGTAGTTCATCTCATTCGCAGATGGATGTACATTCAGGGGTGGATATGAGTTTTTCGTTGTATTCTTAAAACGATAACTCTAGATTATACCTTTTAGCAAAGAAATTTGAAATGTTTGAAAAATTTCATTAATTTCTAGCAATGGTTAAAACCATTAAGGTAAGTGGTTAAAGATCTTGCGAACTGATAGGGGTGGAGAAATAGTTAGTAGATATGCAGTTCAAAGATCATTAAATTGATTTTTGAATTATATCCAAACTTACCTCCCCAGAAATTTCAAGTTGCATATTGATGATTAGTTACTAGTCGTTGCCTAAATCCTTCTATGGTAATACAATTTCAGAATGATGTAATGGTTGAATACTTAATGTAAATCATTACTAGATTCATGGATGACCTAATCAAAAATCTTAAGAAAAGCTAGAACTGTTAACCATGGTTTGTAAGCTATTCTAAGTGATTAGGGGTGGACCATCCCATTGTCAATAGATAAGAAAGTGTTTGTTCAAACAAATACTACTTTTCTAAGAAAATGACTAAGTCTGAAAAACAAGTAGCAAATAAAGGAGATATTTAATTCTTGATTCCAAAAGTGTTCTATCATCTTACATATGATGATCCCACTGCCTCTGTTGTCTTGTCACAACCAAAGAGGTTAATACCATTTAGTTTTCTTAGACATAATTCACGGTGCCTTGTCGTAGTGGGAGAGTTTCTAGGAACTCACCTTCTTATGACTTGGGAGACACTAGTGATTAAAATCCATTGTGAGTTTAAACAAGTAATGGATTGTCAAGATAAGAAACTAAGAAGAAAGCCAATAGAACTATGGTTTAAGCCATTCACATGGAGTAACCTAAAGTTTTCTATTACAAGGACATAAAAGGAAATTTTCGTTTATAAGTCCATTCAATGGACTTAACAAACTTCCTGTTCCTAGTATTATAGGTTTGAGTTTAACTAAACCTATGGCTTGTGGTATACCTGGTAATTACTTACTCTAATGCAAGCAACTTACTTTAGTAAGATGCTGAAGCATTTTCTTTCTAATGGAAATCTATAGAAGCTTCACAACTTCTTAGGTATAGATTTTATTTATCTAAGGAAAAGTCTTAACTATTCCAGAAAAGATAAAGCCATGAAAGAATTTCTTATATCAACAGTGAGAGGTCTTAGATATGCTTTTGTATGCCTTAGACCAGACACCTGGTGTTGAGTGAGAGTAATGAGTAGGTATCGGATTAATCCAGGAGAAGAACATTGGAAGACAATCAAGTAAATCCTAAGATTAAGAAGAGGAACTATATGTTAGTCTATAAGGGAGTGTTTAAAACTCTTAGACTACACCATATCAGATTTCGAAATTTGCCTATGTGCTAGTAAATATTTCTGATAAGATGGTGGTAACTCTGGGGGTGGAATAGTGATTTTGGAGAAGTGTAAAAACCTATCTGAAGTCTCTAGGTCTACCAGAGAGGGACTAAATGTTAAGGTTGCAGGAAAGGTACTTATTCAGTCTAAGGAAAGTTCTATACATTTTTGGCATCATTCCAAATTGCCTTAAACTACTAGTGTTAATTTCCTGATTAACCAAAAGTAGTTGCCAAAAGTATAGAATCCAGTATCCCAAGAGAGTAGACATATAGAGAGGAATTTCACATTATCAATAATTTTGTGATTAAAGGAAGAGTAATGGTGGAGAAAAGGTTGTGTTTAATTCAACGTTTAGATCCTATTACGAGGAGTTTACAACTACTACACTTGATTTGTATATCAAGGTGTTGAGATTATTTGAAACGCACTTTTTTGTTTTATATTAGTGCAAGTGGGAGTTTGTTGGGTTTTATGCCCTGAATAAAACTCATTTCAATATAATCAGATTTACTTATTAATATAGATCAGAAATAACATTTAATGTTGCATGGTTCACATGATTTATTTCATGAGTACATAATGTATAAATTCATCTGAAACCCTTTTCACATACTTGATCCTGTTTATTGTGCCGTCAACACATTGGAAAGTAAACATGACTATGTGAATAAAGTTTCCTAGATTTATCAGACACAGGGTTTTACTGATATGATAATCTACAACAAGAGTTTACTTGTATTTGGAGAAATACTATGTTCTTTCCAGAACATTGGTTAAAGTAAAGCTCAGGTTGGATGCATGGAGTATGCATCGGAAGGGACCGATATTGAACTTTGACTTAGATTTAATTAAACTTACCGTAAAATCTATTCAAGTCAATATCGCCTAGTTGATCCTAGATCAAATGATCTTAATCCTGTTATGATTAGGCTCAATCTTGAAAGGCTATTCGTGTTCCTTGAATTGTTAGTTAAGCCTACTTTTAAGTCAGGGTGATACGTACTTTTTGGGAACACGGTAGTGCAATTGAGTGGGAGCGCTAGCATAAACATGGAATCTATAGCTTCTATCTGGCGAATAGTAAGCAAATAATGATCACCTTCGAGCTTGACCAAACGAAAATAAATGGTGGAGATCTCATTTCACATAAGTTGAAATATCATTTATACGGGGTCAAGTGTTTTAAGGATAAAATACATAGTAGGGTGTTACGGTAATTTAATCCCTTTACTATGTAGATCATTCATATAGAGGATAATTGATCACATTAGGATTATAACAATGGATAACTAATGATGTGTCTATATGGTGGAACATATAGAGCATTCTATATACTGAGAGTGCAATTCTAAGTTCTATGCGTGGATTCAATGAAGAATTAATAAGTTAGTGAATTTTAGTCCTAAATTCTTGATCTACTTATTGGAAGCTCGGGTATATAGACCCATGGTCCCCGCACTAGTTGAGATAATATTGCTTGTAAGACTCATGTAATTGGTTTTGATTAATCAATTATAATTCTCAAATTAGACTATGTCTATTTGTGAATTTTTCACTAAGTAAGGGCGAAATTGTAAAGAAAGAGTTTATAGGGGCATATTTGTTAATTATGATACTTTGTATGGTTCAATTAATAAATATGATAAATGACAATATTATTTAATAATTATTTATAGTTATTAAATAGTTAGAATTGGCATTTAAATGGTTGAATTAGAAAATTGGCGTTTTTGAGAAAATCAGATGCAGAAAAGGTAAAACTGCGAAATTGCAAAAAGTGAGGCCCAAATCCACTAGTATAGGGCCAGCCACTTTTGTAGGCAATTTAAACTGATATTTTCATTATTTTAATGCCAAATAATTCAAACCTAACCCTAGTGGAATGCTATAAATAGATAGTGAAGGCTTCAGGAAAATTACACTTAAATTTTCTATTTTTCCTTCAGAGAAAAACCTGAGCCTTTCTCTCTCCCTATCTTTAGCTGCCACTTCTTCTTTTTCTTACCTCTTGAATTTCGAAATTCTTAGTGTAAGAGTAGTGCCCACACAGAGCAAGTGATACCTCGATCATAGTGAGGAAGATCGTGAAGAAAGACTTTCAGCAAGAAGGAGTTTCAGCATCAAAGATTCAGAGAAAGAGATCCAGGTTCAGATATCGATAATGCTCTGCTACAGAAAGGAATCAAGGGCTAGATATCTGAACGGAAGGAGTCACATTATTCCGCTGCACCCAATGTAAGGTTTCCTAAACTTTATATGTGTTTATTTCATCGTTTTAGAAAGTTCATATTTAGGGTGTTAATAAACATACTTGTGAGTAGATCTAAGATCCTGGTAAAATAATTTCCAACAAAAGCTTCAATTATGAAGTTGTTATTGCACAGCTTTTCAACTTCATCTTTCAGTGCTACTGCTCGTTCTTTATCCAGCAATCTTTGTTTTTGCTGAACTGGCTGGATGTTAGGATCGATATTCAGGACGTGGGAAATAATAGAAGGGTCGATTCCGACCATATCCGCATGTGACTAGGCAAAAAAATCTAGGTTTGCTCTCAGAAATTTTATCAATTCTGATTTTACTTCGAGCAATAAACCCTTTCCAATTTTTAGCTTTCTGGCCGAGATAGCTGGGCCGATCTCGATCTCTTTTAACTCTTCCACAGGTCCAACATTGCTGCTTGGGTCCCCAAGTCGAGGATCCACATCTTCATCCCCACCTTGGGAAGTTTCCTACTTGGGAATGTTTTTTCCCTTGTCTGGGCTATGGCTGGAGGATATTTCCTTCTTAGCCTTGGCCACTACAAGGTTGTAACATTCCCGAGAAGATTGTTGGTTCCCTTTAAGACACCCTACCCCATTCTTGGTTGGGAACTTCAGGCACGAGTGAAATATTGATGTGACAACTTTTAAGTCATACAGGGCTGGTCAGCCAAGCATTACGTTAAAAGCTGAAGGAACACCCAATATTAGGAACTAGGCCATGATAGTTATGCTCGTCGGAGCTTGTCAAACAGTGAGGGGTAGCCAGATTTTCCCTAGAGGTGCAACTCCTTGACCAGAGAAACCATAGACAGGATGGAGGCATGGAGTTAGATCCTTGAGTTGGAGCCCCATCTTCTCGTAAGCAGTCTTGAACAGAATGTTTGAAGAAGCTCCATTATCGATCATGGTTCTAGCAACCATTTTTTTTTGTAATCTGGCCTTCCACGACCAGCGGGTCATTGTGTGGAAATCTGATCTTGACAGCATCTTCATCGTTGAAAGTTATGGTTGGCTCTTCTGCTCGTGCAACTTTGGGCTTCCTTTCTTCCACGACCAAGATGACTTCTTCTTGCTCATACTGAGTTGTTCAGGCATATCTCTCTCGAGCTTTGCCCGTATCTCCAGCGATGTGCGAGCCTCCAATAATGACCTTGGTTTGTCTTGACATACTTCTGCAGGTGCGGGTTGTTTTTCTTGATCAGATATTCTATTTCCCGCTTCAAATTATAACATTCGTTGGTGTCGTGGGCGTAGTCTCCATGGAACTGACAAAATTTTTTCATGTCCCTTTTGTTGGCATCTTTCTTCATGGGCCCGGGCTTCTTGTACGGAATTAACGACTGAGTTGCCATATACACACTCTCATATCTTCAGTTAGAATAGTAAATGCAGTGTGTTTAGCATGGTCACGGGGAGTTTGTCCGGATTTCTCGGTGAACTTTCCTTTCTTCCCTTTTCCTTGCTTGTGGTTGTTGCTTGATCGCTTGCCACTTGAATTGTTGGAATAGTTGGGAAGTGTTGGGTTTTATGCCCTAAATAAAACTCATTTCAATATAATCCGATTTACTTATTAATATAGATCAGAAATAACATTTAATGTTGCATGGTTCACATGATTTATTTCATGATTATATGTACATAATGTATAAATTCATCTGAAACCCTTTTCACATACTTGATCCTGTTTATTGTGCTGTCAACACATTGGAAAGTAAACATGACTATGTGAATAAAGTTTCCTAGATTTATCAGACATAGGGTTTTACTAATATGATAATCTACAACAGAGTTTACTTGCATTTGGAGAAGTACTATGTTCTTTCCAGAGCATTGGTCAAAGTAAAGCTCAGGTTGGATGCATGGAGTATGCATCGGAAGGGACCGATATTGAACTTTGACTTAGATTTATTAAACTTACCATAATATCTATTCAAGTCAATATCGCCTAGTTGATCCTAGATCAAATGTTCTTAATCCTGTTATGATTAGGCTCAATCTTGAAAGGCTATTCGTGTTCTTTGATTTGTTAGTTAAGCCTACTTTTAGGTCAGGGTGATACGTACATTTTGGGAACACGGTAGTGCAATTTAGTGGGAGCGCTAGCATAAACATGGAATCTATAGCTTCTATCTCGCGAATAGTAAGCAAAGGATGATCTCCTTCGAGCTTGACCAAACGAACATAAATGATGGAGTACTCATTTCACATAAGCTGAAATATCATTTATACAGGGTCAAGTGTTTTAAGGATAAAATACATTGTAGGGTGTAACGGTAATCTAATCCCTTTACAGTGTAGATCATTCATATAGAGGATCATTGATCACATTAGGATTATAACAATGGATAACTAATGATGTGTCTATATGGTGGAACATATAGAGCATTCTATATACTGAGAGTGCAATTCTAAGTTCTATGCGTGGATTCAACGAAGAATTAATAAGTTGTGAATTTAAGTGCTAAATTCTTGATCTACTTATTAGAAGCTCGGTTATATAGACCCATGGTCCCCGCACTAGTTGAGATAATATTGCTTGTAAGACTCATATAATTTGTTTTGATTAATCAATTATAATTCTCAAATTAGACTATGTCTATTTGTGAATTTTTCACTAAGTAAGGGTGAAATTGTAAAGAAAGAGTTTTAGGGGCATATTTGTTAATTATGATACTTTGTATGGTTCAATTAATAAATATGATAAATGAAAATATTATTTAATAATTATTTATAGTTATTAAATAGTTAGAATTTGCATTTAAATGGTTGAATTAGAAAATTGGCGTTTTTGAGAAAATCAGATGCAGAAAAGATAAAACTGCAAAATTACAAAAAGTGAGGCCCAAATCCACTTGTATAGGGCCGGCCACTTTTGTAGGAAATTTAAACTGATATTTTCATTATTTTAATGCCAAATAATTCAAACCTAACCCTAGTGGAATAATATAAATAGATAGTGAAGGCTTCAAGAAAATTACACTTTTCTTCTGACACTTCTAATTCAGAAAAAACTGAGCCTTCTCTCTCCCTATCTTTGGCCGAACCCACTCTCTCTTTCTTCTTCCTTAAATTTCGAAATTACCTTAGTGTATGAGTAGTGCCCACACACAGCAAGTGATACCTCAATCATTGTGTGGAAGATCGTGAAGAAAGATCATCAACAAAGGAGTTTCAGCATCAAGGATTCAAAGAAAGAGATCCAGGTTCAGATCTTGATAATACTCTGCTACAGAAAGGATACAAGGGTTAGAGATCTGAACGGAAGGAGTCATTTAATTCCGCTGCACCCAATGTAAGGTTTTTTAAACTTTATACGTGTTTATTTCATCGTTTTAGAAAGTTCATATTTAGGGTGTTAATCAACATACTTGTGAGTAGATCTAAGATCCTGGTAAAATAATTTCCAACAGGAAGTTGGGTGGACGTTCCAGTGGAAGGAGCCTTCGTTTTTCCTGGCTTTTGTTCACCTTTTGCTCGTTGAATGGCTTCTTGGAGCTTGATGAAGCCTTCAGCTCGGTTGAGGAAATCACTCATTGAGTCAACCAGCCCGTTCTTCCTTATATCCTTCCATAGTTCACCAAGGACTTCAATGCCCCCTAGTATCATGGATAACTTTACATCTTCGGTTACCCGTGAGACTTTGGTCGCTTCCATCATGAATTTGCTGATGTATGCCCAGAGTGGCTCGCCTAGTCGTTGCTTTACTTCGATCAAATCTCCTAGATGCAATGGGAGTTGACGTGGGGAAGAGAATTGTGCATGGAATTCCGAAGAGAAGGTTTTCCACGAACTAAACTTTCCAGGAGCCAACTTGAAATACCATTGCTTTGCGGCTTCTGACAGAGTGGCGGGGAAGATTCTACAGTATACGTTCCGTAGTACTCCTTGTAAATCCATTTGCATCTCGAAGTACTTGAGATGGGAAAGAGGATCTTGTCTCCCAGTGTACATCTTCCACGTTGGCATTTTGAACTTGTGAGGTAGTGTCAGGAGATTGATCTCTGGTGAGAAGGGAGTTCCATGAGCACGATCCAACTCAAGATCATTGTTACGCTATCCAGCCATGCCATGAAACATATTCTTCAACCCGTCAAGCTGTGCCTGTACGACTTGGCTGACTTGTTCGGCATTTTGGTCGGTTTGGATTACGTCAGTGTCTTTCTCAGCGAGGATGTGAGTATGGACTCTGGGCTGCAAGATCGTTGCAATATTCTACTCGTCTGTTCCCCTTCTTCTGTTTAGATCGTCCCTTAGGTCATGGGTCGTTCCCAGCCTATCAAACACAGAAGAGCCTGGTTGTCTTAGCGGTTCATTGGCTTGGTTGGCAGGCGGAATAACTCCATTATTCTGATTGGATCCGTCAGGTATGGGTCCTCCTGATGAATTCCCGGACAAGGTCTGCCCGCCTACCTCTTGGCCCACGGGTGGAACTCGTGACCGGGGATTGGACGGCTGACCATTGGTTGTCTGGGAGGTATTCATCGTCGGGTCATCCTCAGTTTCTCCTAGGGGAATGACATTTGACGTTTGCTGACCTACAGTCTGGTAGGCTCTTCGTATCAGCACGGTCGCTTGCCGACTACGATCTTCGATCTCTGCATGGTGAGCCCTTAATGCCTCCATCTCTTTGTCTCTCCATTCAGCGAACATGCGCCCTATTCGTCAAACGTGAGATTCACTGCAGCACGTAGTTCATCTTGATCATGATGCAGAGTGTTGCTATGACTCTGCATGAGTCCGAGCGCAGCACGGAGATTTTACAATTCGGTTGCATCTCTGATGGTCGTCTGGGCATTGGTTCCAGGCGGAATAGTCGTGTTATGAATGCCCTGGCTGTGTGCGAAACTGTTATTCCCAGTCTCTTGCACACCAGGCGCAATTTCAGTAACAGGAGCTGTTTCACCATTCACCACACTTCTTGTCTGTCCAGGATTGACAGCAGACCCTTGAACTTCTTGGGTCTTGCAATGTCGGATCCAGCGTCTGTGAATTCGCTGGGTCAGACAGGCCTCTACGAGTTTGCACCATCGTGTTGAATGTCGACAAGAGCGATTTGTGATCCTTTTCTCAATGAAAGCACCAAAATATTGACTTCGCTTTTAGCCAACGACAATGAGTCTTTTTGATAAGCGATAAACGATATGTCGTAATGAATATATAATGGAGCAATTATAAGACACAGGAATTTTATAGAGATTCAGCCCCGAGCAGTTCGGTAATAGCCTAATCCTTGTTATTTGTATTGACTTAAGAACAAGGAAGAATATTCCTTTTCTTATAGCTCTTACAACAGTATCTCTGAATATATAATTCTTAGTTAATAATATAGTCTTAGCTTAGCTGCATATCGACTTTTAATCTCTCGGTCCTTTTACCCAGTGAACATTCCTCACTATTTATAGGGCTAGGAAACTTGAGGAGGAAGAGTTTCCTCTCTCGTTACAATGCGCATAAACAGAAAAATCGTGTGATCATTGCTGGATGCAAGGATTGTGGGATTGAGGCTGAGTACACTGATAGTGGGATCGTGTGTATGTCGTATCCACGTAAGTTGATCCCTGAGTTATAGGGATTGAGCTGATGACTCATAATGCGAAAGCTGAATTCGCTAAGTATTGAGTGCTCTACACGGACTGCTGGATATCTGATCCTGGATGTGCCAGCGAGGCATCCTGCTCGCTCTATTCTTCTGAGAAGATGCTCCAAGTGGACTCCACGTGTCACCATTCTCCTGATGCCACGTTAAAGTGCAAAATTTGGGATAACAAAGTGCAACCACCAGTTGCAAGCTTGGTACTTACAGGTTTACGATGATGGTGAGTGGGGACCCTATCAACATGAAAGATACTATGAGGACCCAAGTCAATGTTGGAAGTTAACTTTCACTTAAATTGTCTAAGGCAAAAGATTTGTCTACTTTATTTATCTGATTCATTCATATCTCTTTTTACAGGTTAGCCTAATGGCAAAGAGGAGTTGCACTTTGGTTAACAAGCTAGCCTATGAACTTGAACTGTTGAAGTTAGAACGCACCAATGCTGAACAGAGGAGAGAAGAGGCTATAAAAGCTTTAGCATATGCCAATGCCAAGATGGAGTCCATTATTAAGCAAAGAGTAAATGAATCTCTAGATAAAGTTGTTGTTTATAAAAAGAAGGCAACCAAGACTGAGAGAGAACATGGAGATAGATACAAAGTGAAATACACGCAGGCTCTCTCTCGAATTAGTGACTTGGAGGTAGATTTAAAGCAAGCTAAGCAGAACCTCAAACACGCAGAGCTAAGGCAACCCTTCTGTCTCAAGAGTATGACAAGAAATCTCAACTTCTAGATGACAAGATTATTTCTACCATCACTCTAGAGAGGAAGGTGAAACTTTATTCAAACTTGCAGCAGAAGGTAGGGGAAGTTGAGAAGGGTGCTCTTAAAAAGGTTGAGGAAATTGAAGTTGAATTAAGCTCTACCAAGAAAACCTTGGCTTAAGAACAATAGGCTCGTAAGGTATCTGAGAAAAAGACTTTAGAGTTAGAGGGCCAAATTCAGAAAATGACTTAGGAGAAGTAAGACCAGGAGGCTAGGACATCATGAGTGTTGAAGCAGTCTTTCGTGTATTCTCTATACGCATTTGGAAACTTAACAATTCTGTGATGGATTTTCTATATGATGAAGATTAAATACAATTGATGCCTCAAGTCCTTCAACTAGCTAAAGCCAAAGAAGCCAAGAAAGCAGCGAGGGGAATAAAGGTGGTCGATCTTGGAACTTTCCCCTGGAGGGAGAGAACTTAGAAGACCCAGCTCTTTCAGCAATTGACGCTCCTTCAATAGTCAATTCTTCAGTCCCAAAGGTCTCTACTCATGTTAAGCCAGTTGATACTCAACCACCAACTGGTCATGCCTTGACCGAATTCTATCCAACTCTTACTATTTTTTTTGTTATTAAGCTTTGGGGGATAGGGATCCCCCTTTTTGCGTATATAGAGACAATTTGTATGCCCTTACCATAGGGCTTTTAAGTATGTGATCACATTTTGGATATTTGTATACTTTACTAACTATATAGATATTTGTGGTTTCATCTATTGAATTTACTAAGTTTTAATCTTATTTCCAACTCCTTGAGGTTCTGGTTCTAAAAGCATGAACCTTTGGGCTTTCGATTAAATGCTTAGATTTGACTTTTCTTTTAAACAATTTTTTTAATTCCTTGGAACATGATTCCAATGGCCTGAACCTTTGTAATTTAACAGCATACTTTTAGAAAATTTTTGATATGTATCTTTTACTTAAGAATTTTGAAACTTAAATATTTAATTAACCTAAAGTAATTAATTACTCGAGAAAATCAAAACTTTTTAGTAAGTGTCCATTAGTTCTACGACTTTTTAAACTTAAATACTTAATTAACTTGAATATTAGTTATTTAAGAAACCTAAACAACTTAGTTAAATTAAGGTAAGTTAATTACAAGGCCTGAACTTCTAAGTTAAATTAACATGAGTTAATTATGAAACCTGAAGTACTAAGTTAAATTAACCTGAGTTAATCATGAAGCCTAAACTTCTAAATTAAATTAACTTGAGTTAATTATGAAGCCTAAAATTCTAAATTAAATTAACTTGAGTTAATTATGAAGTGCGCTAAATTAATTTTAAGTATAATAAGGCAGTGGCTTACTTCCAGTTCCTTGGAGCTCAAGTTTCAGAAGATACTTCCTACTCTTATACTTGTTGTTAATTTAGTTATTCTTATAGAAGAGGTATAACATCTAACAATATATTGTATCCTACCCCTAAGAGATTAAGAGTTTAGACTTTTCATCACTTGTTAGAAGACAAAACTTTTAAAAACTGAATATGAAATGGAAATCCCTTCTTGTTTTATTCAAATGGTTCATGCCCTGAGGAGTCCATGGAAATTAAACTTATAAAATAAAAATCAAAGAAAAGAAAAAGAAAAGTAATCTTGCCACCCTCAGTTTACTGATAGTATCGGAGTAGGTGGTCAGCATTCCATGCTCTTGGGATTTCTAATCTATCTAGCATTTTCAAGTGATAGGTTCCATCATCAATTCTATCTTGAACGTCATACAAACCTTCCTAGTTTGGTAAGCAGGTGGTCAGCATTCCATGCTCTTGGGATTTCTAATCCATCTAGCATTTTCAAGTGATAGGTTCCATCACCAATTCTATCTTGAACGTCATACAAACCTTCCTAGTTTGGTCCTAAGACCCCCAATCCTGGCTCCTGAGAGGCTGGAAATACACTTCTCCAAACTAGATCACCAATTTCAAATCTTTTGCTTTTGACTTTGGAATTGAAGTTTTTAGCGATCTTTTATTGGTACATTTTAAGTTGAACTTGTGACTAATCTCAAATTTCTTCAATTAGATCCAAAGATTCTTGAAGTAAAGCATGGTTTCGAGTAGTGTCGTGAGCTTCTCTCTTATGTGAAGGCATTATGGATTCAACTGGGATTACTGCTTCGCATCCATATTGTCATAGAGTACGGAGTGTGACCTATTGAAGTTCTTTCAATTATTCTACAAGCCCAAAGAACCCTTGGACGTTCTTCCAGAAACCATTCATAATAAGCTTGAAGCTTTTTTTTCATGGTTGTCATCAAAATCTTGTTGATAGCTTCCACTTGTCTGTTTGCTTGAGGTCATGCAATAGCTTAAAAGTTTTTGATGATTTCGTGCTTGATACAATAGTTAGTGAATTGATCACTGTCAAATTGCTTTTCGTTATCAGACACTATCTTGTGTAGAAGTCCATATCTGCACACGATGTTTTTGATTACGAAGTCCAAGGCCTTTTTGGAAGTTACTATGTTCATGGGTTCAGCTTCCACCCATTTGGTGAAGTAGTCAATAGCCACAATGGCGAATTTGACTCCTCCTTTTGGAAGTTACTATGTTCTAGTTGGAAGTGATCCCAGTAAGTCTACACCCCAAATAGAAAATAGCCAAGGACTGTTCATGAGGGTTAACTCTGTTGGTGGAGCTCCTAGGACCTTAGAATAACGTTACCATTGCTAACATTTGCGAACATATTCAGTGTAATCCTTCTTAATGTTTGGCCAAAAATAACTTTGGCAAATGATTTTCTTAGAAACACTAAGTCGAGATGTGTGATCTCTACAAAATCCTTCTTGTATCTCATGCATGACAACACTTACCTAGGTTCCAGCGCGCACAGGTTGACCTAGGGCTAGGCCCAGCGCCCAAGTTGACAATCAACCTAGGATGTTGCCTTCAATTTCTCAAAGGCCAAATCAGATGCAACCATTGAATTTAGGATTCTCAAAACAAGGTAGGAGACCTTCTCCTCAAGTTTAGAAGCCTTGGAAGTATCAAAAACAAAATCCTAGGAGCTCGGAAGTAAGTACCCAGCACCCAGGTTAACAAATGGCCTAGTGTGCTACGAATCTGATGTTGATTTTACCATCCGTCTAGTTTTTCACAATGACAATGATCTATGAAGTCAAAGGAATCAAATTCACAACTTTGAATTTCTCATTTCCAACTAACTCAGAAATAAAGAGTTTTGAGTCTCTCATTTCTGCAAAATAGCAACATCTTTAAGAACCGGTGACCCACTTTGCTAGAACATATAAATGAACATATTCAGTGCAATCCTTCTTCCTGGTTGGCCAAAAATAACCTTTGTGATGATTTTCTTAGAAAGACTGGGTCTAGATGTGTGATCTCTACAAAATCCTTCATGTATCTCATGCATGGCAACGATTATCTCGGTTCCAGCTATGCACCTTAAATACGACATCGATAATCCTCTTTAATATAGCTTTACATCCATGATCACTTATTTGGGGGCTTAATATTGGATATTCCACAAAGCAAGTCTATCTTTCGAGAGTGTGCCTGATTCTAGATTTTTCAATATTGTGGTCATCCAAGAAGTTAAGTGATCAATAACTAACACCCCCAGTGTCCCTGTGCTTGGAGTGAGTAGATGGGGGATGGGGACTAGTCCGTATTTCTCCATTTTTGGATCTATTTCCAATTTAGCTAGTATGTCGCAAAGGCATTTTTATCCTTACAGATTTGTTTCACAAACTAGTGCTTAAAATGTTGCAATAGCTCCCTGGTCTTTCCTACGTAACCAACCATATTTTTGACTTTTGTCTGGTATTCTCCAGACACTTGGTTAACAACCAGTTGCAAATCATCGTACAAGTCAATGTTCTTGGCGCCAACCTCTTTAGCCAATTGCAAGCCAACAATCATTGCTTCATGTTTATCGTTGTAGTTGGAGGCTTTGAATTCAAATTCGACTGCAATTTGAAGCTGAAGTTGTTGAGGAGAAATTAGAATGATTCTGGCTCTTGAACCCTTCTCATTTGATGCTCCATCTACATATATTTTCTAATGCTCTGGGATTGGCATTTTAGGATTGTAATTTATCCACATGCATTCCACAATGAAATTTGCTAAGGCTTGACCTTTAATTAAAATTCTTGGCTGATATTTGATATCAAACTCGCTAAGCTCCATTTCCCACTTTAGGAGTCTTCCTGATGACTTTGACTTCTGTAATACTTCACAAAGAGGATGGTTGGTCAGTACCCTGATGGTATGAGCTTGAAAGTATGGTCTTAACTTCCATGAAGCAATTAGCAAGCAAAAGGAAAGTTTTTCATTCATGGGACATCTGGACTCTGAGCCCAACAATTTTTTGCTCATGTAATATACAAGAAGTTGTACGTTTCCTTCTTCTCGCACTAATATGGCACTTATAGCATTTCTTTGGGCTTAGTTTCATTCCATACTCTCGAATAATGAAAAGATTCTTCTAAATCTTCATTATGGCTCATGGAAGTCTTTGATTTCACCAACATGTCATTGACATACACTTCCATGTTCTTCCCCAGTACATTTTTGAACATTTTATTAACCATTCACTGGTAGGTAGCTCCAGTGTTCTTCAATCCAAAGGGCATAACCTTGTAGCAATAAATGTCTTTGTTAGTTTGAAAACTTGTACGCTCTTAGTTAGCCATGTGCATTTTGATTTAATTGTAACTAGAGTATGAATCAATGAACCTTAAGAGTTCGTATCCCGAGGTCGCATCGACCATCTGATCCATGTGCGCAAGTGGAAAATAGTATTTTGGGCAAGCTTTGTTAAGGTTTGTAAAATATATACATATCCTCCATGTCCATTAGGCTTTGGGACTAAAACCAGATTGGCTAGTCATATGGGATATAGAGCTTCCTTGAGGAAGCCGATGTCGGTTAACTTTTCTACTTCCGATCTCACTGGATCTAGGGGTCTTCACTTTTGTCAAACTAGATTTGCCTTGGGATCTATGTTCAGTGCATGACAAATCACACGGGGACTGATTTCAGTCATGTCAGAATGACTCCAAGCCTATACATCATTATTTGCCTTGACTGTGGAGACAATCTTTTCTCTAACTGCTGGAGGTAGATTCTTTCCCACTTTGGTGACTTTAATGGGATATTCATCATCAATGCATACTTATTCTACCTCTTTAATAGGGTCAATTGTTCGTTCCAAACCTACCCATAGATTGTTGGGTTTTATGCCCTAAATAAAACTCTTTACAATCTGATTAGTTATCAATATAAGAAATTTGAAGTGATTGATGTTTGCATGAATTTTACATGCTAATGGTTTAATATGTTTAATATGTTTATTACATTCATACACACAAAATCAGTTAAATCCAGATCATATGTTTATTCACAATTACAGTATCGTCAACACAATGGAATGTGATTGTGATCATATGTATCAAAAGTTTTGGTCCCTGTTTCATCAGTGTTATTGGATTTACACTAATGTGATAATCAGCGATGATGTATACTTACACTTGGAGTAAGTGTTATGTTCTTTCCAGGACATTAGTAAAGTATACTAGTTTCGAATGTATGGAGTATACATTGGACTGGACCGATATTGCAACTAAGTTAAGATATTACAAACTTACCGTTATACATATCTTTCCAAGTCAATATCAGTACTTGATCTTAAGATTAAAAGAATCTAAATGCTGATATGCTTAGGCTCAACTCAGGAGTGCTATTCATGTTCTTAGATTTATTAGTTAAGCCTACTTTTGGGTCAGGGTGATACGTATATTTTGGGAACATGATAGTATGATTGAGTGGGAGTGCTGAACATAAATATGGAATCTATAGCTTCTACTGGTGTATAGAAGTCAAGTGATGATTCCCTTCGAGCTTAGCAAATAGAAGCAAATGGATGAGCTCTTGTTTAACTGACTAATTATTAGATCACTAAACACCATTTACAGGTAGCTAAGTGTTTTAAGGGGCAAAATACATTGAGGGGTGAGAACGGTAAAGAAATCCCATCTCGATGTAGATCATCTATATAGAGGATCTTTAAATCACAATAAGATTATAACAATGGTTAAATGAGATAGTATATTGATATCGTGGAACATACAATATGCTCTATATAAGTCTGAGAGTGCAATTCTAAGTTCTAAGAGTGGATTCAACGAAGAATTAATAAGTAGGAATTTACTTGGTAAATTTGGTTCACTTATTGGAAGCTCAGCATATAGATCCATGGTCCCCATTCTAGTTGAGAACATTCTGCTTGTAAGACTCATTATTTTATTCGTGATTGATCAATTATAATTCTAAAGTTAGACTATGTCTAATTTTATGAATTTTCACTATGCAGGGGTGAAATTGTAAAGAAAAGAGTTTTCTAGGTTTATTTATTTATTAATGGACTTTATATGTCTAATTAATAATTAAATTAAATGAAAATATTATTTAATAATCTATTTTAGTTATTAAATAATTAGTTTTGGCATTTCAAAGGTTAGAATTGGAAAAATTGGCGTTTTTGAGAAAATAGAGATAAAATTTGATAAAACTGCAAAATTAAGTGAGGCCCAATAACACACCATGGCCGGCCACTTAATATGCTTTTTCAAATTAATATTTTCATTATTTTAATGCCAAATAAATCCTAACCTAAACCTAGTAGTTGCCTATAAATAGAAAGTGATGGCTCAGTCAAATCACAAGTTTTCAGATCATCTTTCTGACAGAAATTTCTCTCTTCAGAAAAACTGAGCCTTCCCCACTTTCTATACCTGGCCGAAACCCTCTCTCCTCTTTTCTCCTTCATCTATTTCGACCCTAGTGAAAGAGTAAGTGCCCACACACAGCAAGCAGTAACTCAATCATAGATTGGAAGACTGTGAAGGATCAAACTTGAAGAAGAAGGACATTCGGGCTCAGATCTTGATTATACTCTGCTACAGAAAGGATTCGAGGGTTAGAGATCTGAGTGGAAGGAGACATTAATTCCGCTGCATCAATGTAAGGTTTTCTTAACTTTATATGTGTTTAATTTATCGTTTTAGAAAGTTCATATTTAGGATGTTTAAACAACATACTTGTGAGTAGATCTAAGATCCTGGTAAAATAATTTCCAACATAGATCTAGTTCATCCTCTTCGCGAATCACCCCTAGTACTGGTTGAGAAGATGTTTTGACTTCTGTTATATTTCCTTCTTGGAGCATAAGGACCGTCTTGGTTGAAATGTTATAGCAGCTTCTTACACTCTTTTGGTTTCCTCTAATCGTTCCAACACTTTTGGTGTAATGCCCTAAGAATGAAGCACGCTACGACAACCAATAATATAACCTAATCCCACTAAACTGGGATTACTAGAAAATAAGAGCATGAACATTTAAACTTTGATTAACTTACGTAATTAAATATAACTTGTAATAATTTGAACTTTACAAATCATTCCATAATATTAAACATGTTTCGAGATCTCATAAAAATTTTCACAAAATATTACAAGTTACTCTTACATGCCAACCTAGACGGCAAAATCCAAGAATACAAAATGCAGCAGCTGGTAGACCTTACCCGATTCATCTACAATTTCCTGAACATGTACGATCCATCGCCAATCCTCGCACTCATGGCTGATTACAGACAGATTTATCCTTTCTTGCACAGTAGAGCACCCATGAGCCAAGCCCAGCAAGACAGTATAAATATCGATATACATAATAAACAAATGTCACATAATTATTGATGCCACTGCAATTATTGTGACATAGATTTGCATGTTACGCTCACACGCCTATTTATTTCTATGTAGCATACACCCATGTGTTACGCTCACACGTCTATTTACAATAAGGCCTTAGAATGGTTTATCTCAGTTCTAATTATCGAGTCTAACCTAATTATGCCTGGAACACATTTCAACATTATAAGCATAGCATTATATACAAAACTTTTTAATCACTAGGGTAATAACCCTAGACTATGTAACCGCTAACTTTAGGGTAATAACCCTAATCACGGTTCCTCATTAAATCACAATTATAATATCAAACATGATTGCCACCGCGCTTAACACTACGTGCTAACTACTGTATTACTTGGTGTCCCAAGTATGTAAAGATTCCAAATCCACGGGTGCTGAACAAGTGACAGTAATCCTAGTCACAATTCTCGAGATTTCATATATAGGGTTAATCCCCAAAATTCACTTTCACATAATCATATAATTGGCATTTCAATACACATTAACATGTAGAGCTCAGAACGAGCTTTCCAACGATATACAGAATGTTATAGTGAGATTTTTCTCACCTAGAAACTCGAGACCAGATTCTTGTTTAGAGGGCACGTATACTCAATTTCCCCGAGGAAAGCTGAGATGTCAATGAAAGATTCCTCGAGATTAAACCTCGCCTGAACTAAACTCAGTGAGATGATGCGGATATGACCAAGTCTAGGCGCATTTGTACGAATCTCATTATGCAGGACCAAGGAACGGATTTAACTCGCATATACCAGGGTATATGCGAGTATCCCCTCGATCCTCCTGCAATAACACGGAGATCGACTCTCTATGATGCGAGCTGGCCCCGATGACCCAACAGCCTAGATAAACCAATATAGACTCGCATGTCTTGGTTCTATCAGCTCGTTATACGATGTCCGTAAATGCGAGGTTACAAGAACGCAAACATCTTAGACTCAACTAAGTGTTGAATGTATTCTAAGTCCACGAGCTTACGCAAGAATATGAACAACCAACTCGCACATTATCAGTCGCATACATTGTTGTATTTAGTGAATAGAAACTGTTCTTCATTTATTAATGTTTACGTTTTTTAAATTAATTATTGTAAATCAATGTACGAACGGATTGACAATGAATGCAATCCTTGTGTAAATGATAGGACACTTGCTTTGTATATAAAGGAGTGATCCACCGTGAAATGGGACATACTGAATCCTGGCAACAGTTGACTAAGCAGATCGTGATTTGATTGAATCACTATACCCCCTCGTGTTCTTTGTATTTCTAGTTTTTGTTGACTGTTCGTGTTCCCTGTTCGAGTACTCACCATTCTAGGTTGAATACTCGCACTTGTTCCTTACTTTATTATTATTGTTATTTTTTATTTTGGTGTTGTAAAATTCCATCAACAACATTTGGCGCCGTCTGTGGGAACGAGAAATACTTTATTGCTGATTTAGAAGGAGAATCATAATGGCTGGAAACCAAGCAAACAGAGGTCTTAACAACGAATCCATCAATATTGGGATTATGAAAGTCCCACTGTCAGGAGGCAGAGTGCCTCCCGTAGACGTGATCAACGACAGAGTAGGTCGGGGCACTGTGAGAGACCAGCTACGCGCTCTGGAGGCCGAGGTTGACGGACAAAACATGACTTGACGTCCTCCCCGAGTACCTACTACTCGCACAGAAAACCCCCAGGAACTAACTCTAGACGTCGTAATAATCGTACTCGCAGGGAACGTAGGGCCAATCAGGAGGAACTTGATTTGAACCAACCCACATCGAGGGACCAGTCTACGAGAAACCTTAATAAGGAGGCCCAGATGGAGGAGGATGCAGAACGACATAATACTCGCAGCACACCCCAATCGCGAGACAACGACGTTGAATCCGCCTCCTCGTCCTCTCATGGCCGCACATCTAGCAGGTACACTAGATCGAGTATGGTGGAAACACCAGAAGGAGGGCAGTATCAGGTTCACAGGGGAGATCTCCACGATCACCTTAATGCTATCTTCAGGGCGCGTTCCCAGACGCCTCGGGATGTCGAAAAGCCCCATGATCCCCGAGCGGGCGATCAGGTCATAAACAATCATATCAACCTGCCTACCGCACCAGCTGCGACTACTGGGGTTAATATCCGAGAAAACATCGCCGCAGTAGTAACGACGCCTGCGGCAACACAAGCCAATACTCCCTTAACTGGGAATATCGATCAAGGTATGCTTCTGCAAGCTTTAAAAATGCTCGAGCAGTAGAGAAAGCCCATATAAAAGCTGCATGGGACTTCTCCTTTCACTGCAGAAGTGCGACAAACTCGACTGCCCAAGGGATTCCGGTTATCCGAATCCCTAAAGTATAAAGCTACTACTAATCCCATAGATTATTTAGAAAAATTTGATACTATTATTGAAGTAGATCAGGTACCTCAACTTGCGAAGTGTCGCATTCTTGCGACAACGTTGGAAGAGAATGCCCACAATTGGTTCAACGAATTACCTGAGGCATCTATCTTAACATGGGAGACCTTTGTCGACCTGTTCCTCACACATTTTCAAGCCACGATGACCTATAGGCCACCCTATACCACTCTGGCTAATATCAAGCAAGAACCCGGTGAGTCTTTACAAGACTATTTTAAACAATTTAATGCTGAGGTAACAAAAGTAGAGAAGGCTCCCGAGTCTTCGCTATTATGTATGTTGATAACAGGTGTCCTGCCAAGAACCGATTTCTAGAAAGAACTGCAAGCTCGATGACCTGAATCGTTGGTCGAGTTCTTCGCTATGGCGGAGCCGTATAAGAGGATTGAAAATTCTCTGGTTGAGTTAGAGAAGGGCAAAGACAAAATAAGTCACCAGTGTCGCAGTCACGATTTCATAGTCCTAGAGGGAAGAATTCCAGAGGAAGGACTCTGAGAAGACGCAGTACGCAGAGACAGCGAAGTCCAAAATTAGCCAAGTCCCCTCCAAAGAAGGAGTCCTCCCCGAAGAGTAAAGGTGGTCCGCGCTTTGTAAATTATACAGAGTTTGCAGTCCCTCGGGACCATATCTACGCCATCGAAGAAAAGAACGGGGTCTTCAAAAAGCCTCCCCCAATCAGGGGAAACCGCGATAAAAGAGACCCTACGAAATTGTGTAAATACCACAAAGATATTGGTCACACTACTCTGGAATGTTGGTTTTTGCAGGACAAAATTGAAGAACTAATCAGGCGGGGAAAGTTCAACAAATACAAGAAAAATGAGGAAAGTCATCCCCAAGCGGATGACAAAGAAGAAAATCAAAATGCGAGTGGTTCGAGGGCTACTCGCAATATCCTGACTATTATTGGCAGACCCCATATCGCAGGAGATTCCAGGAAATCGCAAGAGCGATATGCGAGAGAAGCCAAAGATAAGCCACTCACCAATGTGAACAACTTGAGTGAACGGCCGGAAAAGCTATTCAAAAGGGAATGTGACGATATCACATTCATGGAAAGTGATGCGAGGTGGGTCCCCGACACACATTCTGACGCGCTGGTCATCGTCGCGAACATTGAGGGAGATAATGTCCACGGCATACTCGTGGACAATGGAAGTTTCGTGAATGTCTTGAATTTCTAGGCCTTCAAGCAAATGGGTTACATGAGAAGGATCTGCGACCTGTGGTATCAATTATTTGCGGTTTTACTGGAGACGTCATCGCATTAAAGAGAATGATAAAACTCCCAATCACTTTGGGAACCGCACCCGTGGTAGCCAAGTCAATGGCTCACTTCGCAGTAATTGACCAACACTCGGCATAGAATGCTGTGATTGGTCGACCTATCCTGAAGGAGATGAAGATCGTGACATCCATCTACCATCTCACCATGAAGTTCCCTAATCCCGCTGGAGTAGGATCTGTGCGAGGAGTCCAATCGGACTCGCGGGAATGCTACAACACAGCAGTAAAACTCGCAGAAAAGAAGTCAGTTAACGTCATTTACTTACTAGAGGCACCGCCTCCTCAATAGGAGGTATTCAGAATAGAAGAAATATCGCATAAAGACGAACCAGATTTGGATCCTAGGATCCTCGACTACCCCGCAACCGCCCAGGCCGCAGAAGACACTATCGAGGTACCTACTGATCCAATAGATAATAATAAAGTTTTGAAAATTGGTTGTAAGCTAACTTTTCAACAGTGAGAAAAGCTTATCACTTTTCTCAAGCAAAACCGGGATGTTTTCGTCTGGAAACATTCAGACATGGTCGGAATATCTCCGCAGGACATGTGTCACCAATTGAACATTGACCCCAAAGTGCGAGGTGTCCAACAAAAGCGCCGCAAAATGGACCCCGCGAGGTACCAAGCGCTGAAGGAAGAAGTAGACCGCCTTTTGGCATGCGGCTTCATAAGGGAGTCATTCTACAAAAACTGGTTAGCAAATCCCGTACTCGTGCCCAAGCCTAATGGCTCATGGCGCACATGCGTTGATTTCACTAATTTGAATAAAGCTTGTCCCAAGGACAGTTTCCCACTTCCTAGCATTGACCAACTTGTCGATGCCACTGCAGGTCATGAACTTCTATGTTTCATGGATGCATACTCGGGATATAACCAAATCCCGATGTATGAACCAAATCAGGAACATACCTCGTTCATTGCAGATCGAGGTTTGTATTGTTATAAGGAAATGCCTTTTGGTTTGATAAACGCACGTGCGACGTATCAGAGGCTGGTAAATATGATGTTTGCAGATTTGATTGGGGACACCATGGAAGTGTATGTTAATGATATGCTCGTAAAATCTAAACATGCCGAAGACCATGTCAACCCTCTCTTAAGTGTGTCTTTGGGGTCGGCTCAGGGAAATTCCTCGGGTTTATGGCAAATCAGCGAGGAATTGAGGCAAACCCTACGAAGATTAAAGCATCAGTAGAAATGCGATCTCTAACTAAGCCAAAAGAAGTCCAAAGTCTGACAGGTAAAGTCGCCGCTCTAAATCGTTTCATATCACGATCCTCTAATAAATGCAAATATTTTTCTCAAATCTTAAAAGGCAATAAGAAGTTCCAATGGATCGAAAAATGCGAAGAAGCTTTTCAAGCACTAAAAACGCATTTGGGGCAGCCCCCAATCCTGTCAAAACCAATGCTTGGAGAAGTTTTATCCATTTACCTGGCGGTGTCTGAATATGCAATTAGCTCAGTACTAATCCACGAAGACCAAGGTAGGCAATACCCGGTGTACTATGTCAGTAAATGTTTGCTAGACGCTAAGACTCGTTACCCTCAAATGGAGAAATTGGCGTTTGCCCTGGTAATAGCGTCAAGAAAATTGCGACCTTATTTCCAGGCCCATAGCATTGAAGTTTTAACGAATTACCCTTTGAGACAAGTTTTAGCAAAACCAGAAGCATCGTGAAGGTTGTTGAAATGGTCAATAGAGCTAAGCCAGTTCGACATCAAGTACAAACCAAGATCTGCGATTAAGGGACAGGCCTTGACAGATTTCATTCTCGAGTTCCCAAGTATTGAAGTGGCACTCATAGAAGAAAAAATTGATATTGATGTACCAAATGGCGAAGGATGGACTTTATACGTCGATGGAGCCTCTAACAGCAAAGGCTCCGGCGGGGGCATAATACTCATTAGCCCCAGCAATTTTAAGGTACACGCTGCCTTACGATTTGAATTTTCTGCATCTAACAATGAAGTCGAATATGAGGCTTTGATCGCAGGAATAAAGCTCGCCCTAGAGATGAAGATCGAGTACTTATAGGCTTTTAGCGACTCCCAAATCGTCGTATGTCAGATAAATGGAGAATATCTGGTCAGAGGCAGGCGTTTGGCTAAGTACCTCGCCATAACATGGGAGTTGTTGTAGAAATTCAAAAAAGTGATTGTCTCTCGAGTACCGCGTGCTCATAACTCACGAGCAGACGCTTTGGCCCGCTTGGCCTCAAGAAGAGAAGCTGAATTGCTCGATGTAAATCCTGTCGATGTATTAACTCATCCAACGGTGAGTCGAGATGAAGTAATGGAGATAGACATTGCCAGAGGAGTTACATGGATGACTCCGATATTGAATTACTTGGAAAAGGAGGTCTTGCCTGAAGACAAAATAAAAGCAAGAAAACTGCGATATCGAGCTGCTCGATATGTCATTTATGATGGAAGACTTTATCGCAGAAGCTTCAACTAACCGCTACTCAAATGCATTAATGGGGAGGAGTGCGATTATATCCTCCGTGAAGTGCACAGTGGTATTTGCAGAAACCATACTGGAGGTAATTCTCTTGCCTTAAAAATCATGCGGCAAGGTATTTCTGGTCGACGCTGCGACAAGACGCTTTCAACTTCGCCAAGAAATGTGATAAGTGTCAGCGTATAACCATGTATGTCAACCAACCTCCGAGCCACTTGCACTCCATCACAAGTCCTTGGCCCTTTGCAATGTGGGGCATCAACTTATTCGAAGAATTACCCAAAGGGAAAGGTGGAGTCAAGTATGCCGTAGTCGCGGTCAACTACTTCACCAAGTGGGCTGAGGCAAAGGCACTTGCAACTATTACAGTAGCCAAACTACGCAAGTTTGTCTATAATTCAATAATCTGTCGATTTGGCATCCCTTACAAATTTATCTCGAATAATGTAAAGAAATTCGATTGTAAGGAAATGGGACAATTGTGGAATGAATTTGGCATTAAAAAGGCGTTTTCAACAGTCACCTATCCACAGAGCAATGGGCAGACAAAGGTCGTCAATAAGATAATCAAGCATACCATCAAAGGAAAACTCGAAGAGCGTAAGGGGGTATGGCCAGTAGAACTCTCGCAAGTTTTATGGTCATATAACACAACCCCCCGATCCACGACTGGTGAATCTCCTTTCTCGCTCTCGTATGGATGCGACGCTATGATACCAGTCGAGGTTGGGGCAGGTTCCCTACGAAGAGATGTTTTCAACATTTTCCAGAATGAAGAAAAACAATTGCTCCACCTTGACCTTTTAGAAGAAAAACACAACCAGGCTCACCTGAAAAGTGCGGCTTATCAGCAGCGTACTGCGCGATATTTTAACTCTAAGGTCAAGAAAGAATTTTGCAAGTAGGGGATTTTGTTCTTCAAAAAGTCATGCCAAACACGAAAAACCCAGCGCATGGGGTTTTCGGAGAAAACTGGGAAGGACCACACCTCATCGGTGAAGAAATTGGTAACGCAACATATCAACTTGCAGAACTCGATGGAACTGCAATTCGAAGAGTCTGGAATGGCGAAAGCTTGAATTTTTATTATCAATAGTACTCGCAGTGTATCATTTGTACTAGTTATGAATTTATACTTAGTCAATTTATCTACATAAATATTCTAAATGTAGGGGGTATATAACCCACTAACTTTGTACTATTGATTAATTTGTTTCTTATAATAAGAGTTATGAACTTTCTCGCACTTTCAAAGTTTTCCTACCTTAGTATTTTTTACACCAAGCTGTAATTAAACCGCAATCGAGATGATAAACAAAAGACACCAGTACCCGTGTATTGTGAAAAGAGTATATAATAACATAAGTAAATATCCCTGAAGGGATATATGTTGTTCAAAAGGCAATAATAATAAATTTGTCTAAGTACAAAACGCGAGTCCGTGTACTGCTTAAAAAGTTTGGCAAAAGTAATATTAAAGTAAAAAGCTAAACATTGGGAGCAGTAGAGGCAGTTGGAGTAGTGGATTCATCTGCGACTTTACTGGCAGCCTCGTCAGCGACTTCTTCAGTATTTGCAACATCACCGTCGTTGGGAAAAAGATTTCCCCCACCTCCTTGGGTCTGCGTGGGTGACATAGCTCGAAAAGCCTCAGCCATCTCAGCCGCCTCTGCCCCAAGGATCGAGAAGTCGAAGTCTAGAATCTTGGAATGAGTTGTGTATATGTAGTCAGAGACCTCTTGGTTGTACTACTTCTTTCCATTCTCCTTCTCGGCCTCCAAGTCGCGAGATATCTCCTCAATCTTTGCCTGAGAGTTTTTGGCGTCAAGTTCAACTTGCTCCTTAGACTTATGGAGTTCCTCGAGCTCTTTGTCCTTGGTAGTCGCATCCTGCTTTAGCTTCTTGACGTTCTCCTAAAGCTACACATTCTGCTTTTTTAAAAGCTCGACATCCTTGGAACCAGCAACGAACACCCTCAAAAACATAGTAATGAACTGCGAAGCCAACTCTGCAGAACGAGGCATCAATCCTCAGAAGGAGTCCTCTCAACCTTTGACATGAACTCCTCGCCCATGAACTTCTCTTGAAGAGTTAGGATATCGCTAGCTCGAACAGCCAGATCGATCACAACTTTCTTCGCCTTGTCTTGCGAGAACCTCGCCAACTTCTTAGACGTATCAACAACTGGAGTAATCACGACGTACTTTTCCTTTTATGGGGAATGACAGGAGATGTCGCTGCTGTTCCAGTCTTTGGCTTGCGATTGAGAACAGGTGCTTGCTTCAAGAAAGTCATCTCTGCGAGGACAAGAAAAGATAAGTTAAAATAACAATGAATTCAAATGCATAAGTCTATATATATGCAATATGTTACCTGATGTCGGTCAAGAATTCTGCTAAGAAAGACGCTTGTCTATCCTCTCCTTTTGCTTCTCAGACGGCTCCTTGTACACTGGCTCCCGATGAAGGCTGACGTTCTCTGGAATTAACTTGTGTTCCCGCAACTTCAAGGTCATGCATAGTAGTCGTCAATCGCGATCTTGAACAGGGAGGCTTCCAAGAATTTCAGCGGCTTCTCTGCGAGTCGGGTCCAGTACGGGTCGAGCCGATCTATCTACAAAAAATAAGGAAGAGCGTGTTTGACCATACCACAAGGTAACATGAAAATTAACTAAGTGTTAAAGTGTCTGACGTACTAGGTCGACGATTAAAATCAATCTTGATTCCTGGTACTTTAAACATGTAAAACCACTTAGATTTCCAATCTCCTATATTTGAGACCATGCCTTCCACCACGTTGATTTTAGAAGTGGCCCACTTGCTGAAGCAATAGAAATCGTTGTGAAGGCCCACGTTCTTTATATTGTAAAATTAGCTAAAGTCCTCCATTGAAGGTTCCCTATGCACGTACTCCATGTACATCGCATGAAACCCTAAGGCTATGCGATAATTGTTTAGAGTCAATTGAAAAGGGGACACATCCTATCGCTTGAGAATAGCGGAGATGAATGGATGGAAAGGAATCAATACTCCACATCAAAGAATAGGAATGGAGACTACAACGTCCTCTGAGGGTATCATTGCGGGGTTAGTAAAAGGAAGGTGCGGTCTTTGGGTAGGGTGAGGACACATGGTACCGAGTCGCAATAAATTTAATCTTGAAAAGGTGGTCAAGTCGAATTTGGTAACTCTTGAAACCAAGTCCTCGCAGGAGAAAGGCTCATTCAGTTGCGTGTTGTCCATTGAATCAGTCCCGCTTCCTTCGGCATCTCCTTCCTCATCTGACTCACAGTCAGGAATCTCCCAGTTCTTGCCCATCTCCTCAGTTTCGACATCAGGAGCGTGCCTAGAATGAACAAGGTGTTCACAAGCTGACACCGTAGACTCGCTATCACAGATCTCGATTGTCCCCAGCTCAGCGAGCTCCTGAACCATCCTTTCTTTATTCGTGGAAGACAATGGGCCTGGTTCCGCAGCTCAGCAATTGGAGTCTCCATTTCTGAGATTGAGGTCGAGATGAAGCTATCCTCCTGATCTTGGTCGCCATCGAAAGCATTACCTCTGGAGTCGAGCATCTAGCTGTCCGATAAGTCGCTCATCTGAAAGATAGAAGATCTTTTCAGTGTGGTGAATATGCGAAAAACAATACAAGTGACCTCACCTGCATAAAAAAAATTTAAGATTTCCTTGGAAGGCTATTTCGGAATCTCGCAAAAATCCAATCAGCCCACCAAGGCATAAAATCGCAAGTGTGCGATTAGAAGAATATCTAAAAAAACGGCTGGGAGTTACCTAGTGACCCAAGGGGCATGCATCCTCAAGCATGACCCTGAAGTTAGTGGGGAACACCCACCGTTTTGAGCAATCTAACCAATCACAACCTGCGAGTATATCACGCATATCCAACTAGCAGTTCATATCAAGAAACAGCTAAGGAATCTCCTATATCTGAAGGGGCATGCCTTCTTCGGATAACCATTGGGCTAACGGAAACACCTCACTGTTTCGAGCAACCCTACTAGTTGAAATATACGGTTGTATGGAAAAAGGGAACGCTGGCATATGTCGCAAATGGTTGGGTGTACCGCGGTACCTTAACGAACATGCGATCGCACGCATGAGCATTGGAATACGCCGACACACCCACCATTTGAAAGACTTAACCAGTATTCCCACAACAAAATACACAGAGAATATAAAGAAAACCCTAAGTTCTAAACAACGAGTAAAAGTGATAAAGTCTCCAGAATTCCTAAAGGAAGTACATACGCGAGTATTCGAGATGCTCATCCAAATACTCGCGAGTATTCAAAAGATAAGCAATCAAAAAAGTGCGAATATTCAAAATATTGTTCCTAAAATTTGCGGTTATGCCAATTACAGGTCTGTTTTCTTCTGGGGATTACCTAGTTCCAACAAAGGAGTAAAACTCTATGTGTATCCCCTACAACAAAACATGCATTTTTAACCTCTCCAAATTTCAAAAACATTCAGAAATGCAAGGCTTTTCTCGAACCCAGAAACCAAATTCAAAAGAAAATTCGAAAAACTAACCTTGAGATTCGATGCTCCTCTCTGTGAATAGCCTCGATTGTTTTGAGAAGCTTTCAAATGGGGCAGAACAAAAATTTGTTTGAAAATCGGTTTTTTTGCCTTTGAGAGCTTTGGGTGAATGGAGAAAGTAAAAAATAGAGGGAAAGCAAAAAAAATCATTTCGTATCATGAGGCTTAATTACTGATAACCCTCATAAATTGGGATATGACAAAGTTTTTGTTGGGTTTTATGCCCTAAATAAAACTCATTTCAATATAATCAGATTTACTTATTAATATAGATCAGAAATAACATTTAATGTTGCATGGTTCACATGATTTATTTCATGATTATATGTACATAATGTATAAATTCATCTGAAACCCTTTTCACATACTTGATCCTGTTTATTGTGCCGTCAACACATTGGAAAGTAAACATGACTATGTGAATAAAATTTCCTAGATTTATCAAACACAGGGTTTTACTGATATGATAATCTACAACAAGAGTTTACTTGTATTTGGAGAAATACTATGTTCTTTCCAGAACATTGGTTAAAGTAAAGCTCAGGTTGGATGCATGGAGTATGCATCGGAATTGACCGATATTGAACTTTGACTTAGATTTAATTAAACTTACCGTAAAAATCTATTCAAGTCAATATCCCCTAGTTGATCCTAGATCAAATGATCTTAATCCTGTTATGATTAGGCTCAATCTTGAAAGGCTATTCGTGTTCCTTGAATTGTTAGTTGAGCCTACTTTTAGGTCAGGGTGATACGTACTTTTTGGGAACACGGTAGTGCAATTGAGTGGGAGCGGTAGCATAAACATGGAATCTATAGCTTCTATCTGGCGAATAGTAAGCAAAGGATGATCACCTTCGAGCTTGACCAAACGAAAATAAATGGTGGAGATCTCATTTCACATAAGCTGAAATATCATTTATACAGGGTCAAGTGTTTTAAGGATAAAATACATAGTAGGGTGTTACGGTAATTTAATCCCTTTACTGTGTAGATCATTCATATAGAGGATAATTGATCAAATTAGGATTATAACAATGGATAACTAATGATGTGTCTATATGGTGGAACATATAGAGCATTCTATATACTGAGAGTGCAATTCTAAGTTCTATGCGTGGATTCAACGAAGAATTAATAAGTTAGTGAATTTTAGTGCTAAATTCTTGATCTACTTATCGGAAGCTCAGTTATATAGACCCATGGTCCCCCCACTAGTTGAGATAATATTGCTTGTAAGACTCATGTAATTGGTTTTGATTAATCAATTATAATTCACAAGTTAGACTATGTCTATTTGTGAAATTTTCACTAAGTAAGGGCGAAATTGTAAAGAAAGAGTTTATAGGGGCATATTTGTTAATTATGATACTTTGTATTGTTCAATTAATAAATATGATAAATGACAATATTATTTAATAATTATTTATAGTTATTAAATAGTTAGAATTGGCATTTAAATGGTTGAATTAGGAAATTGGCATTTTTGAGAAAATCAAATACAAAAGGTGTTAAAATTGCAAAATTGCAAAAACAAGGCCCAATCCACTAAGTGTATGGCCGGCCACCTTTGTAGGTATTTTAAATTGATTTTTTCATTATTTTAATGCCATATAATTCAAATATAACCCTAGTGGAATGCTATAAATAGATAGTGAAGGCTTCAGGAAAAACACTTCTTCTCATTCAAAAAACCTGAGCTTTCTCTCTCCCTATCTTTAGCTGCCACTTCTTCTTTCTCTTCCTTTGAATTTCGAAATTACGTTAGTGATTAGAGTAGTGCCCACACACATCAAGCAATACCTCAATCATAGTGAGAAAGATCGTGAAGAAAGATCATCAGCAAAGGAGATTCAGCATCAAGGATTCAGAGAAAGAGATCCAGGTTCAGATATTGATAATGCTCTGCTACAGAAAGGAATCAAGGGCTAGATATCTGAACGGAAGGAGTCATATTATTCCGCTGCACCCAATGTAAGGTTTCTTAAACTTTATATGTGTTTAATTTATCGTTTTAGAAAGTTCTTATTTAGGATGTTAATAAACATACTTGTGAGTAGATCTAAGATCCTGGTAAAATAATTTCCAACAGTTTTGTCGGTTCCACGGAGACTACGGCCACAACACTAACGAATACAACAACTTGAAGCAGGAAATTGAATTTTATAATAAGGAAAAATAATCCACACATGCAGAAGTATGTGAAGACCAATCAAGGTCAAAGAGACAACAATAACCAAGATTTGCTGCCTCCACCGGTAGATGGGCATCTGCAAGTTAATGTTGGAGGCCCACACATTGTTGGAGATTCAGGCAAAGCTCGGGAGAGGTATACCCGAACAGTGCAGCACGAGCAAGAAGAGGTTATCCTGGCCGTGGAAGAAAGGAGGCCCAAAGTTCCACGGGAAGGAGAGCCGACCATAACCTTCAACGATGAAGACGCTATCAAAATTAGATTTTCGCACAACGACCCGCTGGTCGTGGAATTCCAGATGGCCAACAAAATGGTGGCCAGAACCATGATCGATAATGGAGCCTCTTCCAACATCTTGTTCAAAACTGCTTATGAAAAGATGGGACTACAACTCAAGGATCTAACCCCATGCCTCCAGCCTGTTTATGGTTTCTCCAGTCCAGGAGTCGCACCTCTAGGAAAAATTCGTCTACCCCTCACTATTGGACAAGCTCCGACGAGCATGACTGTAATGGCATAGTTCCTAATGTTAGATGTTCCTTCAGCTTTTAACATAATGCTAGGTCAACCAGCCTTGTATGACTTAAAGGCTGTCACATCAATATTTCACTCATGCCTGAAGTTCCCAACAAAGAATGGGGTAGGGTGTCTAAGAGGAAACCAGCAGTCCGCTCGAGAATGTTACAACCTTGCAGTGACCAAGGCTAAGAAGGAAGTATCCTCCAACCAGAGCACAGACAAGGGGAAAAAACATTTCCATGTAGGGAACTTCCCAAGGCGGGGATGAAGATGTGAATCCTCGACTTAGGGACCCAAGCAGCAATGTTGGACCTGTAGAAGAATTAGAAGAGATCGAGATCGATCGAGATATCCCGACCAGAAAACTAAAAATTGGAAAAGGTTTTTTGCTCGAAGTAAAATCAGAATTGATAAAATTTCTGAGAGCAAACCTAGACGTTTTTGCTTGCTCACATGCGAATATGGTTGGAATTAATCCTTCTATTATTTCACATGTTCTGAATATCGATCCCAACGTCCGGCCAGTTCAACAAAAACAAAGGTTGTTGGACAAAGAACGAGTAGTAGCCCTGAAGGAAGAAGTTGAAAAACTACGCAACAACAACTTCATAATTGAAGCTTTCTACCCGGCTTGGGTCGCGAATCCCATATTAGTGCCCAAGCTGAACATGAAATGGTGAGTCTGTATTGATTTCACAGACTTCAACAAAGCATGCCCCAAAGACTATTTTCCACTTCCAAGAATCGATCAGCTAGTAGATGCAACAGCAGGACACGAAATATTAAGCTTCATGGACACTTACTCAGGCTACAATCAAATCAAAAACCATCCACCAGACTAAGAACATACAAGTTTTCGAACAGATATGGGTCTATATTGCTACAAAGTAATGTTGTTTGGTCTAAAAAATGCTGGAGCTACGTATCAAAGATTGGTAAACAAAATGTTTAAAGACCAGATCAAGCAAAATATGGAAGTGTACGTGGATGATATGCTCGTCAAATCCAGAAAGGCTGGGGGGCACATAGACAATCTGAACGATTGCTTCAAAGTCCTCAGAATGTACAATATGAAACTAAATCCCTTAAAGTGTTCCTTTGGAGTTAACTCGGGAAAGTTTCTAGGCTTCATCGTCAATGCTCGAGGAATTGAAGCTAATCCAGAGAAGATGCAAGCCCTCCTGGATATGAACTCGCCAACAAAAACCAAAGAAGTGCAAAGCTTAACTGTTCGGATCGCCGCACTCAGCAGATTCGTTTCAAAATCAAAAGACAAGTGTGTCCCATTCTTCAACATCCTGCAAGGAAACAAGCAGTTCGATTGGACATAGGAGTGCAAAAAAGCTTTCCAAGAGCTAAAAGCACAACTTGCAAAACCTCCCGTACTCTCAAAACCTCTAGACAGAGAAGAACTAGGAATATACTTAGCTGTCACAAAACATGTCGTGAGTGCCGTACTAATCAGAGAAGAGAACAGCGTACAGCACCCAGTCTATTACATCAGTAAAAGACTCATTGAGGCCGAGGGCCGATATCCGTTGATAGAAAAACTCGCTTGCTGCCTTATTCTAGCAACAAGGAAATTGAGGCCTTATTTTAAAGCTCATCCTATTCGGGTATACACTGACCAACCACTCTGCCAAATACTGTAAAAACCAGATGATTCTGGACGACTACTCAAGTGGGCGGTAGAGTTGGGCTAGTACGAAATCACTTTCCAACCCCGAACAGCAATCAAAGGCCAAGCCTTGGCAGACTTTGTGGTAGAATGTACAGGCAAAAAAGAAAGCATACCAGAAAGCAACCCCGAGCCGGTACAAACACCTCAGCCAAGTCACAATGAAGACAAGCCGACCTTGAAACTACATGCAGATGGGTCGGCTAAAGATCAACTATCTGGTGCAGGAGTTGCCCTTGTCACGCGTGGGGGAAAAACATGCATGCTGCAGTCAAGTTCAGATTCAAAGCATCTAACAACAAAGCCAAGTACGAAGCTCTAATCGGTGGGCTAAGACTAGTCTAGGAGATGAAGGCCGAACACATTGAAATCTGCAGTGATTCACAGCTGGTGGTAAATCATGTATCCAGAGAATACGAGGCTCGGGGAGAAAAGTGTTGGGTTTTATGCCCTAAATAAAACTCATTTCAATATAATCAGATTTACTTATTAATATAGGTCAGAAATAACATTTAATGTTGCATGGTTCACATGATTTATTTCATGATTATATGTACATAATGTATAAATTCATCTGAAACCCTTTTCACATACTTGATCCTGTTTATTGTGCCGTCAACACATTGGAAAGTAAACATGACTATGTGAATAAAGTTTCCTAGATTTATCAGACATAGGGTTTTACTGATATGATAATCTACAACAGAGTTTACTTGCATTTGGAGAAGTGCTATGTTCTTTCCAGAGCATTGGTCAAAGTAAAGCTCAGGTTGGATGCATGGAGTATGCATCGGAAGGGACCGATATTGAACTTTGACTTAGATTTATTAAACTTACCATAATATCTATTCAAGTCAATATCGCCTAGTTGATCCTAGATCAAATGTTCTTAATCCTGTTATGATTAGGCTCAATCTTGAAAGGCTATTCGTGTTCTTTGATTTGTTAGTTAAGCCTACTTTTAGGTCAGGGTGATACGTACATTTTGGGAACACGGTAGTGCAATTGAGTGGGAGCGCTAGCATAAACATGGAATCTATAGCTTCTATCTGGCGAATAGTAAGCAAAGGATGATCTCCTTCGAGCTTGACCAAACGAACATAAATGGTGGAGTACTCATTTCACATAAGCTGAAATATCATTTATACGGGGTCAAGTATTTTAAGGATAAAATACATAGTAGGGTGTTACGGTAATCTAATACCTTTACGGTGTAGATCATTCATATAGAGGATCATTAATCACATAAGGATTATAACAATGGATAATTGATGATGCATCTATATGGTGGAACATATAGAGCATTCTATATACTGAGAGTGCAATTCTGAGTTCTATGCGTGGATTCAACGAAGAATTAATAAGTTTGTGAATTTTAGTGCTAAATTCTTGATCTACTTATTGGAAGCTCGGTTATATAGACCCATGGTCCCCGCACTAGTTGAGACAATATTATTTGTAAGACTCATGTAATTGGTTTTGATTAATCAATTATAATTCACAAATTAGACTATGTCTATTTGTGAAATTTTCACTAAGTAAGGGCGAAATTGTAAAGAAAGAGTTAATAGGGGCATATTTGTTAATTATGATACTTTGTATGTGTAAAGCCCGCTTAGTTAATTTGGAAATTATCAGTTAATTGTGATTAATTATGAAAATTATTTATAGCTATTTAAATAATTTATGATACTGTTATTTATGTCATCAGTAATTTTTATATTTTGCTTTTCCGGTGTCCGGTATTTTGGAACTCGGCGTTTGGCTCAGTAGAAATCACAACTTAGTATGTTAGAAATTTGGGGACGGGTTTTAGACATTGGGAATGTCGGGAATGGCCGGGAATTTAGAATGTCCCAAAAATACCCCTTTAGTATGTTTTATGTGATTTTAGTGTGGAGGGGCAAAATGGTCTTTTTGCCCCAATGACTTTTTGTCTTTTAGTGAATTTTTATTAAATGGATTAAATGTTATTTTAAATAATTATCTTGGCTGAAATGAATATTGCATGTGGTTTATTTCATTTCTCTTTTTATCAAAAATCACTAAGTTTAGAAAAAAAAAAAGAAAGAAAAGTTCGAAAATTTCACTCAAAGCTCTCTCTCTTTTCCTCTCTCTCTCGGCTGTGCATGTGGGTGATTAAGGGTGGATTTTTGCTTTGATTTTCTAGTGGATTCTCATCCAAAGCTAAGCAATCTTCAAGCTAGGTTAGCTTCTTTAGTTTTCTCTTGAATTTTGATGAAATATGATGATTCTTGCATGATTTTTAGTTGATTTTGCTGCTGTGATTTAGTTGTTAATTTATGTGGTTTAAAGCATGTTAATTGATGTTAATTGAGCTGTGTTGAAAGCATGTTGGATAGATTGTTTAAAGTTTGAGTTTTCTTTACAAAAATGTGATTTTTGGAGGAAAATATTGTGAATATGTTTCTGTGTTGTTGCTGTAGTTTCTGTTAGTTTTCAGAGATGATTTTATGCTAGTTTAAGTAGAAATAAGCTTGTGGAATGCATGTTTAGGTGGATTTGCTCAAGCTTGAGTTTAGAACTCAAAGCTTGAGCTTTAATGGTGAATTTTGTTTCTGTGGTTTCTGGGTTAGTTTGAGGCCTTAGAAATGTTCTAGGGATAGTTTAGAACAGGTCTGGAAAGTTTGGAACCAATTGGGATTGAATTGGTCGAGTTATGAAAATTTGGTTTGCTGCCTGCGAGGAACCGGAATTCCGGTTGTTCATCCGGAATTCCGGATGAGGGTTCTGAATTTTCCAGAACCGGAATTCCGGTTGGGCAACCGGTCTACCGGTTGGGGAAAATTCAGGGACCCTAGTTTTCCTCGTTTTTATGTTTTAGGGGGTATTGCCATGCTTTTTATCGATAGGGAAACTTTTAGTTCCTAGTTTTAGTCCCCGGGAAGTGATTTAGCGTGTCACTTATAGCGTTGTGATTTTTATGGTTTAGGAGCCGATGTCCGCGCTCGGCTTCGGTTCCGGTCGGGTTGGCCAAGCACACTGAAATCGGAATCCAGGTAAGATTAGTATAACAGTATGCATATGTAGATTACATGTTTAGCGTGCATGTAGGAAGCCTGCTAGATTACATTAGTTATGTATTTAGGCTTCGAACCATCCAACCCTGTCACGTCGGTACAGGCTGGAGTATGACCGACGGCGGAGTATGACCGGCTCGGCCGATCAGTGACATTTGGTTGGTGGTTCGGTGCTATTGACCTATCCCGTCGGTACAGGGTGGAGTATGACCAGCAGCCGGAGTATGACCGGTTCGACCGATCAGGAGGATACTTGTCAATAGTACCGTCCCTATGAACGTTCAAAACTCAGTACCATGTTGGACATGGCAGTAGTGGCTCAGTACCATGTTGGACATGGCAGTAGCGGGACTCAGTATCGTGTTGGACACGGCAGTTAGAATTATGTATGATATTATTATGCTTTTCTTACTGAGTCTGTCGACTCACAGTTTATGTTCATGTGTAGGTAAAGGCAAGGCTATAGCTGATGGACCGTGAGCGAGCTTATGAGATTGTACATGTCGGGGCGGTTAGGCCTGGAGCGTACGATCCTCGGGACAGCAAGGCTGAATTTTTGTAACTGGTCGTTAGACGACTTTTAATTTTATGTAATAGTTAAACAGTTAAAATTTTTGTAAATGATTTTATAAATCGGGATCCCGAGTCTTTTGTAATATGGTTTATAAGTTTAATTAAAAAAGCAAAATTTTAATTAATCACGTTTTTCCATAAACCTCGTTGATTAGCAACGAGCTGCACAGTACGTTTAAAAATCACGTAATACGCCTAAGGTAGTTAGGGTGTTACAGTATGGTTCAATTAATAAATATGATAAATGACAATATTATTTAATAGTTATTTATAGTTATTAAATAGTTACAATTGACATTTAAATGGTTGAATTAGAAAATTGGCGTTTCGAAAAAAATCAGATGCAGAAAAGATAAAACTGCAAAATTGCAAAAAGTGAGGCCCAAATCCACTAGTATAGGGCCGGCCAGTTTTATAGGAATTTACCTCTGATATTTTCATTATTTTAATGCCAAATAATTCAAACCTAACCCTAGTGGAATGCTGTAAATAGATAGTGAAGGCTTCAGGAAAATTACACTTTTCTTCTGACACTTCTGATTGAGAAAAAACTGAGCCTCTCACTCTCCCTATCTTTGGTCGAACCCACTCTCTCTTTCTTCTTCCTTAAATTTCGAAATTCTTAGTGTAAGAGTAGTGCCCACACACAGCAAGTGATACCTCAACCATAGTGAGGAAGATCGTGAAGAAAGACTTTCAGCAAGAAGGAGTTTCAGCATCAAAGATTCAGAGAAAGAGATCTAGGTTCAGATATTGATAATGCTCTGCTACAGAAAGGAATCAAGGGCTTGATATCTGAATGGAAGGAGTCATCTAATTCCGCTGCACCCAATGTAAGGTTTCCTAAACTTTATATGTGTTTATTTCATCTTTTTAGATAGTTCATATTTAGGGTGTTAATCAACATACTTGTGAGTACATCTAAGATCCTGGTAAAATAAATTCCAACAACTGGTATCAGAGACATGGTAATTGATTTACTTGCAAGAAATTTGGACTTTAAAACGATTGTTTGATGTTTTTGGATGGTATCATGTTGTATTGAGTGTTATTTGATGATTCATTGATGTTTGTGAATTTTTGTGAAAAATAATTGAATATCTGTTTCTGGAATTATTTTTATTGGATAGTATGGAAAAATTAAGCAAGTTACTCTTTTACAGAACTCAATTTCGATTTAATTTGAATTAGTTATGATTTTTTGAAGTTTCGAAAAAATTGGGTTGTGTCGCTGCACCACGTGCGCGCGCGGAGAGGCTGCAAGCAGCCCCCTGCGCCTACGTTTCATGCCCACGCAGCCCCAAGTGCGCCCATGCTTGGCATACTGTCCGTACAGCTCACAATTTTTTCGTTTTTCTTCATTTTTTCATGCTTTTTCATGGAATTAACTTCCGATTTTATGTGTAGTTCTGTATTTATACTATTACTATTCCTAATTCAATTCTAATTATCATAATGAATTAATTTAATATTTTTTAAATTTAATTCAAGATATTAGTGTAATTTGAATTTAAAAATAGTTAGTATCTATCTTTTTTTGCTTAATAATCTATCTTATTTTAAATTTGATTATATCTTATCTTATTTTTAAATTTAAGGTCAGATTTTAAATTTTTAAATTAAACTTTTTTTTTAAATAATTTGACCTTATTTAAATTTAAAAATAAGATAACTATAATGATGTAATTTTAAATAGATGTAAGATATTTTGCTAACTTTTAAATTTTGTTATTTTATTTATTTAAATTACATTTAAATTTTGAAAAAGATATTCATTTATCTTTTTTTAATTTTTTATTTAATTTTTATTTATAAAATAACATTTAATTTTTAAAAGTAGTTAGCAAATTTTGAAATAATATTTAGGTTGGTTGAAACCTAATTTTTCAAAATTGTAGGTTTAATTTTAAATTTAAATTTTTTTTAAAAAAATTTCGAAATTTTTTATTTCATATTTAATATTCGAAAATAAATATTTTATTTATTTAATTAATTATTTCGACATTATTTATTTATTTAAAATTAAATAAATCCTACATCCAACTATCCAGCTAACCTTGTTGCAGGAGTATGTGTTTTAGCTTGTTTGTAAGTTTTCAAAACCTATTATTACTTGATTGCAAATAGCCATGGTTACTTTTTGCCAGATCTAATGATCTAATGGCTCTCTTGGTCAAGTAAATAATTTGTAACAGGTATATTTACAATCTTCTTTCATCTGTGTATGACCTAGCAACATGATAGGACCCATCCAAAGTGTGCCTGTGTGAGCCTATGTGCTTAATTTCATTATAGATGCATATAGGTTGTTGTTGCTAAATAAATTATCATAGTTCTTGATAGATTTTATTTAGGCCCATTTAGTTTTTGGGCTTATTCAATTAATAACAGTTGTTCATTTTAAGGTTAAATTCCTCTCTTTTGAGCCTTGTGTGAGAGTTGGGAGCCATAGAAGTGGGTACGACATACTGAACCCAGCACCCCCTCACATGAACCACCCCAATTGTGAAGGCCCATTTGCCTGATTTGAATAACTGTACTAGGTTAATTAAACTAGTTTAACCTAATAAAATTGATTAGCAACATAATTAATTTCATTTATTTTGTAATTAATTTAGAAAATTATAGTTTATAGAATTTCTTATTCTATGCTAAACTATATGTATTTTCTTGTATTTAACTAAATATAGAATTATAACCATCTAGATTCTTTCTGAAGCTTAATTCAAATTTTTCATTAGATATTCCTATTTAAGTTTATATTTTGTTATCTATAACTAACCAGCTTAAATCTGAATATCTTTTGGATTTAAAATTTCAAAATTAAGTTGAAGAATTTTAGGCATTGGTTATTAAGATTCTTTAGATATTTTTTAAGTTAATATCTTTTCGAATATTAACTTAAAATGGAATATTTTAGATATTTTTTAAGTTAATATCTTTTCGAATATTAACTTAAAATGGAATATTTTCAAATTAAGTGGTTACAACTTAATTTTTGATATTTAATTAAATTTAAATTTGAAAATATTTAAGCTCTAGATTTTTCTAATACAACTTAAATTAGATATTTTTTCAAATTTTGTGGAAAAGATACTTAGTCAAATAAGATATTTTCTAGATAGTTATTTCTAGACTACTTATAATTTCTAATATTAAATAGGAAAATATCATATAGATTGTGAAATTAATTATTTATATAATTAATTTTTGTAAAATTTATTTTAAGTATATTTTTCCTATTATTAAACTAGAGATTAATAATTAAGCCTTCTCTACACTTAATTATTTATTTCTTCAATTTAATACATTTAATTAACTTGAAAATTAAATATATAAGTTGATTTTCATCATCATACTTAAATATTTCTTTTTTGATGACACTTAATTAAATAGAAAATTATTTTTAGTTGAAATTTATTTTTTCAACTAAATTTAAATAATTTTCAAAATGTATTTTTTTCTTTATTAATCAAATTTCGAAATTGCATTTCTTAAATGCTGGAATTTCGAATTTTATTTGAAAAATAGATTAAAGTTGTAAATTATTTATTTTAATTTTGGATCAACTTAAATGAATGATTTTTTCATTTATTGATTAATTTAAAATAAATTGAATTAAAGTATATTATTAGAAATTGAATTAATTAGTCAAAGGAAAATCTAGATAGATGATATTTTTGATTTTAAGTATTTTTCTAGTGTATTTAATTAAATAGAAAATTAATATTTAAGTTTTCATCATCATACTTAAATATTTGAAATTTTTCTTATATATATTTAATTAAATAGGAAAATTATATTTTTTGTTGTAAATTAATTCTATTAATTAATTTTGGGCCAACATTAAATTAGAATAATTTTTCCAGGATTTATTTTTTTTATTTTTAACATGCATTTTTCGAAAATTATATTCTTAAATACTTTAATTTTTCGAAATGCAATATATATTTATAGAAAATAAAAGTTGAGTTGTAAATTAATTTAAATTAATTTTGTAACAACTTAAATTGAATATTTTTCTAAATATTTATTGGAAATTATTACTAAGATGGAAATAATTCATGTTATTTTCATATCCATCTAAGTAAAATTTATAAATATTAAATTAAAATTTATATTTAGAATTTTTCATTCTAAATTGGAAATTTTAATTATATAAATATATATTTAAATTAAATAGAATAAATAAAGAGAATCAAAGAAAATACAACTCTTTTTAAATAATGAGCTTTTAATCAAAAGACATTCGATCTCCATTGTGGGTTTTACACCGCGTTTGTTTTAGTGAGTAATCCTCCTTAATGGAGGAACGTTCATTAGCAATTTCGCACCGTTTAATCTCGAATGATAAGTAGTTTGTAAGTGTTTTGTATGGTATAGATCACCCTAATGGTGGCGACCATACTTGACTTGCAAATTATGAAACAATGGTGGAAGCTCATAAGATAGAATTGCCTTGACTCTCGCCTAAACGGGACAACGCTAAATTCCAATCTTGATCGAATAAAAGGTTGCTAGAATGGTTATCATTTTAGATGAGCTGACAACTCTATTCAATGGATGATGCTTTGACTCTCGCCTAAACGGGACACTGTATCAGTTTGTTGAAAAATCTTGGAAATTATTTAGGATTGTACGTTTTAGTATTTTCACTTGTCATTCCTACTTGCTATATGTTTAATAATTTCTGAATTGTGTATGAATTTATATTAAACCATGTTATTTTCTGTTATTAAGTTGTAGTTTAATTTCGAATCTTCATTGTTGGTCTAACTTGGTTTGTTTATCTAATGAGATAAATCCCTAATGGATTTTCACCATTAGACATACATAATAGTGTTAGATCTCGAAAGATAAATATTGTATATGCGACATCTAGCTGTTCATCAATTGATGACACCTTACACTAGTATTTTTACGATATGAAACAAGAAGATTGTATAAATAAGATTACTTTGACTTTCGCTAATCGAAGCATCGTTGGATTCTTATTTAAACGAAATTATCCCAATTCCTCTTAGCTTATTCATTTTGAATTAGCTCAATAATATATCATTGGATGATATGGTCTATAAATCATTTCATGTCATTCTATATTTTCTCTTAAGAAATTTAAATGACGCATATGATTATAATCCCGAAATTCTATTCCCAATTGATATAAATCCTCAATCTTAGAAATCTCCTACTTGTATGGGCAAATCAGACTTAGAATTAAATTAGTAGTGGTGGTCCAAGATAGAATTACTCATTATATTTGGTATAAATTTAAGTCTTTGACTTTAATTTTAGATTCAAAACAGAAATTTTCTTATATTTCTAATTCCAGAATACAATACAGTTACACTTTCTCAAGTGTTTAATATCCATCTTCTATTAATGGATTAAAACTGTATGGAATATGGGTTAGGTATTCTGTGACCAGGATCCACTTGCAGTATTCTTAAAACTCTTTGATGTAACTAAATCTATGTCATCAAAAGACACTACGACTTTTTTTTAATCCATGGCATTTGTATCTTGTTCATAGTGGATTTGACAAGATCAATCTCTGCAAAGAGTTAATATGCCTATATCCACTGAAAGTAGTTCATCTCATTCGCAGATGGATGTACATTCAGGGGTGGATATGAGTTTTTTGTTGTATTCTTAAAACGATAACTCTAGATTATACCTTTTAGCAAGAAATTTGAAATGTTTGAAAAATTTCATTAATTTCTAGCAATGGTTAAAACCATTAAGGTATACCACACGGACAGACAAAAAACAAACTAAGTAAAATATCCTGAGCTAAAGGGCAGGTCAAAATATCCTGACCAAAAGGGCAGGTCAAAATATCCTGACCCAAAGGGCATGTCAAAATATCCTGACCCAAAGGGCAGGTCAAAATATCCTGACCCAAAGGACAGGTAAAAAAAAAAAGAGTATGCACAAAAAAAAAGAAAAATAAAAAGCATATGTGTAAACATCCTGACCCAAAGGGCAGGTCCAAAAGAAAGATATGTGCATCAAAAAAGATCATATATATATTTAGAAATCCTAGCCCTAAAGGGAGGTGAAAAATATATACAAATGGCCCGGGGACAGGCCTTAAATATTGTCTCCCCTTTTAAAAAAACAGCTATGTAAATAGAAATTGTCTTAAATACAAGATAATTAGCAGTAAATAAAAAAAAAGAGAAAAAGAGAGTGAAATCTTGGTTGTACTTGGTAGAACTCAGAGTGGCCTAGTCGATACGAGGAGGAAGGCGAGGACCAATGCACGCCTCCTGCATGGCATCCAGCTTCTTCTTCTTCTCCCGGAATTTTGCAATCATCTCCGCGGGCTTGGGATAGAAGTTAAGCTTGATATTCTGGTCATTTGTAGACCAGGCCATGTAGACGCCATCGTCGAAACGCTTGACGCACCGACTGCAGGAAGTGGGAGAAAGGAGCTCATCTTTCTTTGCCTTCTTCAAGGCTTGGTCTTTGAAGTCCTTGAGCTCCTTTAGCTCCACGGCCAGGTTGGCCCTGGACTCTAGGTTTTCCTGGTGAATTTCCTCTAAGGACTTCACTTTGGCAGCCATTTCATCCTAAGCTTCCCTAGCCTCCCGAAGCTCACGCCTGGCCTTAGCAGCAGCTTCGCCCTCCGCCCTCAGCTCCTCTTGGTGCCTGGCCTCCAGCCTATCCCTCCGAAGGGCCTCCTCCCGGATCATCGCCTCCGCTTGTGCCTCCCTCCGCCTGGCCTCTTCCTCACTGGCCTTGGGAAGGACCTCCCGGCGCTCGGCGTCCTCTTGGTAAAGCTGCCTTTCAGCAGTCAGATCCTGAAGGATCTTCTTAACTTCCTCCATGCCCCCAAAGTCGGACAGGACGAAGCCATGATTAATTAAGTTCTTGGAAAGGCGGCTGGCCTCAGCAGAAAGCTGGGAAAGGATACAAGTATGAGTAAAAATCCTTAAGAAAAAATAATGAGAAAAGTAAACTACGAAATACTTACCACGGTGAGGGAGTGGCTGAGATCCTGGACCTGGAAGATGGAGTTCAAGGATGCGCAAGGAGCGAACCACCTGGGTGCACACCGAGTAAGCTGAGACGCAAACTTGCCGGTCATCTCCACGGCAAAGGGAGCTAGTGTGGGCCCGAGGAAACGACCGAACCAATCCAACAGGGGATCCAAGTTCAGATCCCACGGATTCTGGTAGTTTGGGTCGTCAAGAGTATTTTGCATTTCAACTCGCAAAACTGTCTTCAGAGCCTCCATGTCACCATACCCTCGAGAGTACTCATCCATGGCATAGTTATGCTTAGCTATCCGGAGTTCCTGCCTCGCCTCATCTCCAGGAACTGGAGTCAGCACGATGTTGGGAGGGGCTGTGTGTTCCTTCACCTCGGGAGAGATCCTGCCATCAAGACCAGGGGCCGGAGTATCAGCTCTCCGCTGCCGTTTGGGCTCTTCCTGGGCAACCATCTTGCCCTTACGCTTGCGAATCAGAGCAACTTCTTGCTCTTCTTCACTTTCTTCAACTTCCTCAGGAAGAGCCCGTTGCTCTTCTTTACCTTCTTCAACTTCCTCAGAAAAGCCCCATTGCTTTTCTTGACCTTCTCTTGGAAGCACCTCCTCCTCATCCACTAAGTCAATAGTGTCTGGAGGGGCACTGGAAGAGGCCTTCAAGGGGGTGGCCGTCTGGGAGGAAGTTAAAGGAAGGGGGGCATCAGGAGTGTGAGCCCCGGCAAGTTCGGCCAAAATGGCATCCATGGAAGTACCTGCTACAACAAAAAGAAAAAAGGCAAGTGTTAGAACATCCATGGAAAGCAATAAGCACTCAGATATAGCAATCAAGCTAGTCCTACCCTGACTCTCTAATTCGGCCCTAGCAAAGTTCTGAATCTTAACGCTGGCAGCATCGTCTCTGAGATAGCTGTCCGAAGGTCGGAACCAGCTAGAAGAAATGTAAGCCGAATGGTCTAAGGGAACGGGCTCCGGAGGACCAGAACCCATCCGGGACCAACATAGGAAATCTCCTAAGTGGGAAAAATAATATTCCTTCATATGGTCTCCCCACCGGGTCGAGGGCATCCTAACCTATGGAGACGCTCATCGAAACCTACAGGCCTAAGACTGGCATATTCGCCAACAGGAGGAACGTAATGTACTGCTAAAGGAGACTTACCGGAGCCGGAAGTGCTGGCGCCAGGAGCCCCAGTGTTCGGCTCTTGAACCGAAGGCTTTGGCCTGGGAGCCCTCCTCTCAGCCGAGTCCCCAATGCGAAGGGGCTTCCCAACGATCGCCTGGCTTCTCCTCTCAACCGGGCTCCCCACGCGAAGGGGCCTCCCGGAAGCTGCCTGGCCTTGGAATAAGCCTTCTCCTGGGCCTTCCGGTAGTGATATTCCTGGTACTTCTTCTCGGCGATGGCAATGATTTCGTCCTGGAAAGTCTTCTCCGCGGCAGGCACCCTCACATTCGGACAAATAACCTTAGAAAGGTTAGAGTCCTCCACTGATTGGTGCGGCAGGATGAGCTTGGCCTTTCGGCAATTCTCCGTCGTGACCAAGCGCCCGACGTCAAGTTTCGCCCGGTCATAAGTTGGAAAGACCTGGGCCCTCTGGAGAAAGACCTGAGTAGGTGCGGTCCGCTCATAGGGGGAATCCTGACCCACTCTGTGAGAAGCTCCAGGTGCTCCACTGCTCGGAACCCGGAGGAGAAGAAGAAGCGGTGGCGATACTCCTTGACGTGAGTTTGCCTATTATAAGGGACCACCCCATCATTGGCAGGGTGGGCCCGGAATCCGTAAAAACCATCTTTAAATTTGCCCCCCTTCTTGGGGACAGAAGCAAGTTCATAAAAATACAAAATCTCCGCCAGACTGGGAGAGCCCCATCCCCGGGCGGAGTAAAAAATAAATAAGCCTGAGAGCAGGCGGTATGCTTGAGGAATCAGTTGGTATGGCGCAAGGCCAACAAAAACTAAAAAATTAACAAAGTAGTCTTGAAGAGGAAGCATGGCCCCAGCCATCAAGTGCGTCTGGCTCCAAGCTCCGAAGCCGCCATAGTTATGGTTGGGCGTCTCCGTATCTCGGGGCGGCCAGTGATACGTCCCGGATGTCGAGGGTTTGATTCCAGCCACCTCCACGATCTTCTCTAGCTTGTGGGGGCAGGTTAGGGTGGAGTGAAGCTCTGCCGCCTCCCATCCTGTGGCCCGAGACTTATACCGCTCCTGGGCAACGGGACCCAGTGAGACATCCTCAAGGGTAGCCAGACGCTTACCACTCTTTTTGGACGACTTTGAACCGGATGCAGACATGTTTTGATTTTGAAAAAAGAGTTAAGATTCCAGCAGTTAGGCCCCATACCAAACCCTAAACCAAGAAAAAGGGAACGGGGGTCCCCTAACCGCTAGAAAGATGCCCCCTCCGGACATCTGTCAAACAGAAAACCCTAGAAGGATTTCCTGGACAAAAGTAGGGTGCAATAAACTCGTAGAAGACAACATTGCGCATAAAAGAAAAAGAAAGGGCACAAAATCGAGAAAAAACAAAGTCTCCTCTATGCCCTAGACGACCAGTAGACGAAGAATGTGTTGTCCTTTACAAAAAATAATAACAAATACGTGACAAGAGTAGCCCTAACACCAGAAATGGTGAATCTAGACCTGCTACGTGAAAAATCCAAAAGAATACGTTCCCAGAAACTTCAAATACCAAACCCAGAAAAAACGAACAGATAAGTAAAGCATGCCATGTACATTAACAGTAAAGCAAGGAATGCGAGAAACTTACAGTGAAGTGTTGAAACTGGGGGTTCTGTTGTAGATCAAACAAAGATAAGGTGGATTGACAGTAGTGAACGAAGGTGGACTTGGAAATTTGCAAAGTGTTCGAAGGTGTTCTCTTGGTCTGAGGATTGTTTCTCTCTTGGAAACTCGAGCAAAGTTGGCAAGAAATGGGAAGTAACCGAAATGAAGGAAAGGTGGTGGCTTTTATAGGCAAAAATGCATGAGGAACAGGCACTATCACCTACCAATCGAACGGTTGGGGAGACGCACGATTCGAATTCCCAAAGATCAACGGATTGGATTGATTCGTAATTAAGGCGGTGGAAACGTTTGAGTATCCATCTGACACCATTAATGCGCCGTATCAATCAATGGGCGTGAAACGAATCGACCTCTGCGAAAAGTGAATCGCTGCATTAAAGGCCATCATTAAATACACCCTCACGCGCTCAAAGCTCGTGCCAAGAAACCGAGGAGTCGACCGGAGGCACTTGAACAAGCCTTGTTTTATTTTTAAAATAAACAAGGCTTGGGGGTAAATGTTGCCCCTGATTTTTCCCAATATACGTGGACCAATCAGACAAGGACACGTGGATCAAACAGCTTAACATTCAAATTATTTGCTAAGTCTTTATGTAATAAGGCAGCATCCGGGACATGCCTCCCGGAGAAGACATAGGGAACCACATACGCTCCCGAAAGCCCAAGTAATATTAAGACGTCTCCACGAGGTGTCAGGCTTCCCTTGAGCAATCAAGTCGCATTTAATGTCGCATGGGAGGAAACGTGTTGGGACTGCTACACGCAATAAAGTCTGACAGCACAACCCCCAATCTGCAGCTACAGAGTAATGATCATTTAAGTCTATCGACGGCTACACTGTGAAGAGTCACATCAGTCAAAAGGCAATAAGGACATTCCACATAAAAGCCCTACAGCACCTAGGGATTTGAGCATGCATTACTCATGGTATATTTATTGGGAATGCCCAACTTTATGGATACTTACAGATACATTTGTACAATAATTCTGGGGATCACCCCACCAAAAACACTATAAGTACCCCCTTAAAAGCTCATTAAATGGGGTCGAGAATCTTCGGTTGCATAAGAGCAAGAAGAGTAAATACTCACCAAGAACATTCTCTGTATTTATAAGAGTGAAACACTCACCAAATACATTCTCTGTATTAAATACATCCATAAATAATATAGACTCGTGGACTAAGGCTCATTAACGCCCCAACCACGTAAAAATCCTTCTCTAATTTTCTTGCAGTTCTATAATCTTATAATATTTTATTGGTTGCCGAAAACCTCGGTCAACAATTTCTAATATAGGAAAATATCATTGATTGTGAAATTAATTGTTTAATAGTTAATTTTGGTACAATTCAATTAAGGATATTTTTTCTTGTATTAAATTGGAAATTATGATTAAGCCTTCTCTATACTTAATTATTTATTTCCTGAATTTAATACATTTAATAAAGTTGAGAATTAAATATCTAAGTTGATTTTCATAATGATACTCAGATATTGTTTAATAGTGGTTAAAGATCTTGCGAACTGATAGGGGTGGAGAAATAGTTAGTAGATATGCAGTTCAAAGATCATTAAATTGATTTTTGAATTATATCCAAACTTACCTCCCCAGAAATTTCGAGTTGCATATTGATGATTAGTTACTAGTCGTTGCCTAAATCCTTCTATGGTAATAAAATTTCAGAATGATGTAATGGTTGGGTACTTAATGTAAATCATTACTAGATTCATGGATGACCTAATCAAAATCTTAAGAAAAGCTAGAACTGTTAACCATAGTTTGTTAGCTATTGTAAGTGATTATGGGTGGACCATCCCATAGTCAATAGATAAGAAAGTGTTTGTTCAAACAAATACTACTTTTCTAAGATAATGACTAAGTCTGAAAAAATAAAGTAGCAAATAAAGGAGATATTTATTTCTTGATTCCAAAAGTATTCTATCATCTTATTTGACATATGATGATCCCACTGCCTCTATTGTCTTGTCACAACCAAAGAGGTTAAATACCTTTTAGTTTTCTTAGACATAATTCACGGTACCTTGTCGTAGTGGGAGAGTTTCTAGGAACTCACCTTCTAATGACTTGGGAGACACTAGTGATTAAAATCCATTGTGAGTTTAAACAAGTAATGGATTGTCAAGATAAGAAACTAAGAAGAAAAGCCAATAGAACTATGGTTTAATCCATTCACGCGGAATAACCTAATGTTTTCTATTACAAGATAAAAGGAAATTTTAGTTAACAAGTCTATTCTATGGACTTAACAAACTTCCTGTTCCTAGTATTATAGGTTTGAGTTTATCTAAACCTATGGCTTATGCTATACCTGGTAATTACTTACTCTAATGCAAGCAACTTACTTTAGTAAGATGCTGAAGCATTTTCTTTCAAATGGCAATCTATAGAAGCTTCACAACTTCTTTGGCAAAGATTTTATTTATCTAAGGAAAAGTCTCAACTATTCCAGAAAAGATAAAGCCATGAAAGAATTTCTTAAATCAACAGTGAGAGGTCTTAGACATGCTTTAGTATGCCTTAGACCAGACACCTGCTGTTGAGTGGGAGTAATGAGTAGGTATCAGATTAATTCAGGAGAAGAACATTGGAAGACAATCAAGTAAATCTTAAGATTAAGAAGAGGAACCATATGTTATTCTATAAGTGTGTGTTTAAAACTCTTAGACTTACACCATATCAGATTTCGAAATTCACCTTTGCGCTAGAAAATCTTTCTGATAAGATGGTGATTACTCTGGGGGTGGAATAGTGATTTTGGAGAAGTGTAAAAACCTATCTGAAGTCTCTAGGTCTACCAGAGAGGGACTGAATGTTAAAGTTACAAGAAAAGGAACTTATTCAGTCTACGGAAAGTTCTATACATTTTTGGCATCATTCCAAATTGCCTAAACTACTAGTGTTAATTTCCTGATTAACCAAAAGTAGTTGCCAAAGCTATAGAATCCAGTATCCCAAGAGAGTAGACATATAGAGAGGAATTTCACAATATCAATAATTTTGTGATTAAGCAAGAGTAATGGTGGAGAAAAGGTTGTGGTTAATTCAACCTTTCAGATCCTATTACAAGGAGTTTACTACTACTACACTTGATTTGTATATCGAGGTGTTGAGATTATTTGAAACACACTTTTTTGTTTTCTATTAGTGCAAGTGGGAGTTTGTTGGGTTTTATGCCCTAAATAAAACTCATTTCAATATAATCAGATTTACTTATTAATATAGATCAGAAATAACATTTAATGTTGCATGGTTCACATGATTTATTTCATGATTATATGTACATAATGTATAAATTCATTTGAAACCCTTTTCACATACTTGATCCTGTTTATTGTGCCGTCAACACATTGGAAAGTAAACATGACTATGTGAATAAAGTTTCCTAGATTTATCAAACACATGGTTTTACTGATATGATAATCTACAACATAGTTTACTTGCATTTGGAGAAGTGCTATGTTCTTTCTAGAGCATTGGTTAAAGTAAAGCTCAGGTTGGATGCATGGAGTATGCATCGGAAGGGACCGATATTGAACTTTGACTTAGATTTATTAAACTTACCGTAATATCTATTCAAGTCAATATCGCCTAGTTGATCCTAGATAAAATGTTCTTAATCCTGTTATGATTAGGCTCAATCTTGAAAGGCTATTTGTGTTCTTTGATTTGTTAGTTAAGCCTACTTTTAGGTCAGGGTGATACGTACATTTTGGGAACACGATAGTGCAATTGAGTGGGAGCGCTAGCATAAACATGGAATCTATAGAACACGGTAGTGCAATTGAGTGGGAGCGCTAGCATAAACATGGAATCTATAGCTTTTACCTGGCGAATAGTAAGCAAAGGATGATCTCCTTCGAGCTTGACCAAACGAATATAAATGGTGGAGTACTCATTTCACATAAGCTGAAATATCATTTATACGGGGTCAAGTTTTTAAGGATTAAATACATATTAGGGTGTTACGGTAATCTAATCCCTTTACGGTGTAGATCATTCATATAGAGGATCATTGATCACATTAGCATTATAACAATGGATAATTGATGATGCATCTATATGGTGGAACATATAGAGCATTCTATATACTGAGAGTGCAATTCTGAGTTCTATGCGTGGATTCAACGAAGAATTAATAAGTTAGTGAATTTTAGTCCTAAATTCTTAATCTACTTATTGGAAGCTCGGTTATATAGACCCATGGTCCCCGCACTAGTTGAGATAATATTGTTTGTAAGACTCATGTAATTGGTTTTGATTAATCAATTATAATTCACAAATTAGACTATGTCTATTTGTGAAATTTTCACTAAGTAAGGGCGAAATTATAAAGAAAGAGTTAATAGGGGCATATTTGTTAATTATGATACTTTGTATGGTTCAATTAATAAATATGATAAATGACAATATTATTTAATAATTATTTATAGTTATTAAATAGTTAGAATTGACATTTAAATAGTTGATTAGAAAATTGGCGTTTTTGAGAAAATCAGATGCAGAAAAGATAAAATTGCAAAAAGTGAGGCCCAAATCCACTAGTATAGGGCCGGCCACTTTTATAGGAATTTACCTCTGATATTTTCATTATTTTAATGCCAAATAATTCAAACCTAACCCTAGTGGAATGCTATAAATAGATAGTGAAGGCTTCAGGAAAATTACACTTTTCTTCTGACACTTCTAATTCAGAAAAAACTGAGCCTCTCTCTCTCCCTATCTTTGGCCGAACCCACTCTCTCTTTCTTCTTCCTTAAATTTCGAAATTCTTAAATTAAGAGTAGTGCCCACACACAGCAAGTGATACCTCAACCATAGTGAGGAAGATCGTGAAGAAAGACTTTCAGCAAGAAGGAGTTTCATCATCAAAGATTCAGAGAAAGAGATCTAGGTTCAGATATTGATAATACTTTGCTACAGAAAGGACTCAAGGGCTAGATATCTGAACGGAAGGAGTCATTTAATTCCGCTGCACCTAATGTAAGGTTTCCTAAACTTTATATGTGTTTATTTCATCGTTTTAGAAAGTTCATATTTAGGGTGTTAATCAACATACTTGTGAGTAGATCTAAGATCCTGGTAAAATAAATTCCAACAAAAAGATGATAGCATATCTGAGCAAAATACATGATGTGCTCGCACAATTCAAAAGCTACGGTCTCAGACAAATTCCAAGAGAAGAAAATACAGTTGTCGACACATTTGCTCGATTGGCAAGCAGCAATGTAAGTGACAAGGCAAACTTGGTTCCTATCCAGTTCTTCGAAGAGCCTAGCATCATTGGCACGGAAGAAATCGAAATGCTTGATACATCCCCAAACTTGATGACACCAATAGCAGCCTACCTCGACTCTGGGAAACTCCCAGATAACTGAAATGAAGTTCGAAAAATGAGAAGGAAAGTCGCACGGTATATCATAGTAGAGGGAGTTATGTACAGAAGAGGATTCTCGATGCCATTGGTCAGATGTTTCACTCAAGAAGAAGTTGCACGGCTCCTATCTGAGGTTCACGACGGATTCTGTGGAAATCATGCTGCCGGGCAGAGCTTATCCAAGAAAATTCTAAGGCAAGGTTACTTCTAGCCAACGATGATTGAAGATTCAAAAGCCTATGGTAAGAAGTGTGACAAATGCTAGAGATTTTCAAAGATACCACGAGCTCCACCCAACGAGTTAACACAGATGCAAAGTCCGTGGCCCTTTGCCATTTGGGGGATTGACCTGATCGGACAATTACCCAAAGGTAAAGGCAGAGTGCAGTATGCAATGGTAGCGGTTGATTACTTTACTCAGTGGACTGAAGTCGAACCACTCGCAACAATTACATCAAAGAAAGTTCAAGACTTTATTGTGAATAACATAATATGTCGGTTTGGACTACCGTACAAAATAGTCTCAGATAATGGCAAGCAGTTCGACAGCCAATCCTTCACTGATTTTTGTGCGAACCATGGTATCATCAAAAGTTTCTCCGCAGTGGCGTATCCTCAAGCAAATGGTCAAGTTGAAGCAGTCAATAAAACCTTGAGGGATACACTGAAGAAAAAATTTGAAGATGCCAAAGGAAACTGGCCAAAAGAGCTTCCTGAAGTTCTATGGTCATATCGCACAACTATGAAAATGGCAACCGGACAGACACCATTTGCAATGGCGTACGGTTATGAAGCTATGCTGCCCGTCAAACTCGAGCCACCTTCCCACAAAAGATTGACGTACGATCAAGGTACCAATCACATACTCCTAGCAGAATCACTTGATGAAATCGAAGAAAGACGAGCCACTACAAACTTAATGTTGATGGCCCATCAACAAAAAGTAGCTCGATATTTCAACAAACAAGTGAAGGCTCAGAAATTCATCGTGGGAGACATGGTCCTGAGAAGGGTATTCCTAAACACCAAAGACAGTACGGCAGGTGTACTTGGACCTAACTGGGAAGGACCATATCAAGTGGTTGAAGTTCTTGACTCCAGAACATACAAATTAGGTAAGTATGACGAAAAAATGCAACTCATTCTAGTACCACGGTATTGGAATGGGGAACATTTAAGAAAATACTACCAATAAAGTACCAGGTCGGATGACCACTTTAAGTACTGAATGAACATTTACTTTTAAGTAAATGGCCTGCTGGGCGGCCTACGCTCAAAGGTTTCGATAAAAGAAACAAAGTACTCAGGTCGGGTCACCATTTTAAAGTACAGTTTCTTATGTCTGCAATTTGTTTTATCTCATGTTAAGGTAAAAGATCAGATTGGATCAAATAGCTCTGATGTAAGTTACTACGGTAACAAATACACTTTTCGATCAATAAATGAATAAAGATAGTTATTTCAAAATTCAGATTGAGTCAAAATTATCAGCATGTTTCTAATTTACCATACAGTGCGTACAAAAGGTTTTGTCAAACCCAAAATACCGAACAGATGAACAATATACTTGTAAAAGACAAGTGACCAAGAGTCATACGTCTGCTCGGTCACTTGGGGGGCACCTATACCTGTACAAAGCACTTGGTAAAAATAAAACTATCACAATTGCACCACAATTATAAACAGAGAATGAAATTCATTAAGGATAACAAAAGCATGTAATACCGGGAATAAAGCTGTCTGGTCAGCCTGTTCTCCGAAAAATGAAAAATAATTCCTAGTTTAAAGACCCCTTGGTGGGTCATGATGTCTTAGAAAAGGCCCTGAGGCCGAATAAGATATATAAAAATAAAGAGATAAAAGGAGAAATGTTTAAACAGTTGGAGTCCCAGGCTCTTGGTTCGGTTCTTCTGGGCCAATTGGAGGCTGAGGATCTGTTGTTTGAATAGGAGGTACATCAGTAGTCTGATCAGAGGTTGAAGCAGCCGCCTCAGTTTTGTCATATGCCACTTGGGACGCACATTACTCAAGGTACATGTCCTTAGCATCACCCAAGTAGTCAAAGTTGGCCTGAGGATTAGCCGTCCAAAAGTCAAAGAAGAGCTCAAGATCGGCTGTCTTCAAGGCATTAACCTTCTCTTTCAGCTTTGTCACCTCGGCCGTAAGCTCCTCCTCCTTAGCTTACTTCTCCTCCTTCAGCCGATGAAGAACTGCTCGAAGAGAAGTGCTCTCATTCTGAAGACTATTCACTTCAGCAGATAAGGTCTTGTTGGCCTCCTCAAGACGGTCAGAAACCTCGAGATCCTTAGTCAGCTCAGTTATCTTCTTCTGGGCGGCAACAGCTTCTTGTTGGCTTCACCCAATTCCAACCAAACAACTCCGAGTTCCGCCCTGGCATCTTCAGCATCCTTCCTCGCCAAGTCCACCTCCGCCCTCATGGTGTCGGACAGAGTCGTGTTCCTAGAAGCGGCAGACTTATCCCAGGAGTAAGTGTAGGCCAACTTCAGACTGGCCTGCACAAAAAAAAAAACTTTAGCATTCAAGCTAAGTATAGAAGATTAAAGGGAAGTGTCCAGAAAGACTTACCTTGGTGAACTCCTTCAAGACTCCGCCCACCAGCAACTCCAAAGAAGAGTCATTGTCAGCACCATCCACTTGCTCACTGACCTCAGGAATCAGCCGGTTCATGTAATGGGCCAGCATCTCCTTGCCCTTCTTGGCCTCTGGAAGCACCAGCAAAGGTGGAGTAGGTGCTCGCACCGGTTTCGGTTCACTCCTGACCGGCTCAGACCCAACCTTTGGTGGTCCAGACCTCTCCAAGCTTCCTCCCCGAGACTCTTCGGACTTAGTAGCTTTTGGAGTAGAGGGGTTTGCAGCAGTTAGCTCCTCAGAAAGATCAATGACCTCCCCAGCAGGCCTCTTTTCCTTAGAAGAGGACCCCACACTGCCTTTAGACTTCTTGGTCGGAGGAGATGCGCTAGAGCTTCCGCCCATTCTCTTCTTCAAAGCATTAAGCATCTACCGAGACATGTATGTACAAAACAAAAAACAACATGGTTAGAAAAAACAAACATCAGAAACATAAGGCATAAAAGTCAAGAAGCTCAAAAACAAGACAAAGTAGTATGCAAGGTGACTGCTCAAACAAGACTCGAAAGTCCATCATCACCTAACATCGATCTTATTTCAGACATAACAACTTTTTCTTTACCGTACATGGGAGGGGATGGCCGAGCAGGTTAAATGGGCTCCCTTATGCGAATGGCATGTTCAACAGGCCTGGGCGGGGCCGGAAGTTTCTTCTTCCTCTTTAGTGGAGTCACTTGCTCTTCCTCAGCCTCTTCTTCAAGATTCAAGGGCTCTTGAGCATACTGCTTGGCCCTTGCACCTCCCTTTAACTTAGCCTCACGCTTCAGTTGAATCAACTCATTCTCCGAATGAGCTAGTTCGGTCTGTCCAGCACCAGATTTCCTCTTCTTCCCCGTCACGGACTTAGGAATGAAGTCCTTGGGATAGAGCCCATACTTCACAAAATTATTCTTTGAGGTCAACTGGATAATATTCTGGTCTTCCCCCGGTAGTCGAGCAAGCTTTTGAGCTCTATCCCTAAGAGCAAGAGTGAGGGGAAGTACTAATCAGAAAAACGCCCAATCTTGCTGATGGCCGAGTCATTCGTGCCCGTCAACCACTTGAAGCCTGGTTGAGAGAAATAGAAGTACCCTAACCTGCCTTGCTTGGGGTGGACTTCAAATCAAAGAACCAGGAAACTTCGTGAGGAGAAGGCATACCCCATTTCTGGGAAGCGTAGAGAACAAAGAGGACAGACAGATATTTAATGCCCTTAGAAGTGAACTGGGCCGGGCAGAGGCTGGAGAAGTCCGCCACATTCTTGAAGTATCGATGCAAAGGCATCAATGCCCCTTGCTGACCATGGGCACCCGACCTGGCGCACATCCCCTTTCCAGGGTTTGTGGCACGATTGTTGTGAGCGGGAATGTAGTAATCCAGTTTGCCCAGGAATCTGTCCTGGTCGAGAGTCCGAAGGCACGCCTTAGTAACCCTGGATGGAGGGCTTACCCACCTGGCGCCCAAGGCACCTTGCCTTCTATGAGGAACCGCAGCAGCAAGGTCCTCACTGACGTAATCCATGCTTTCTACCAAGACATCTCCGTCAGCATCGACTGGCTCCCCAGCCTCATTGTACTCCCCGTAGTTTGGGGGTTCAACCTCTACCTCTTCCTCCGCCTTGGAGGAACTTTCAGGACGTATATCGTCTTGCTCCTCGATATGCTGGACCTCAGCGTCCCCTTCATGATCCCCCTCCATCTGGACAGCTGGATCTTGTTCGGCACTGGGCAAAGTGGCATGCCGAGCCACTTGAGGGTCAGATGCGTCAGCCAGACGCGTTGTTTTCTTTGTACGAGCCATCATTCTATGGCTGGGTACAGGGTTTGGATAATGTCCTTCACTAGAGGAAGGTGGGATAAAACAAAGACGAGGATGATCCTCGTGCAAAAGTTGAAGCAAGTCCTGGTCGATCCGATGTCCGTTCTCCCAAGACTCACCTGAGTTCATCTACAAAAGACAACACACAAGATGAGTGTTTGGTCAGAATATCGAACGATAAACAAGCAAATATGTTGACCAGGAGTACTCAACAGATTAAAGAACGAGAATGTTCAAAGACAAGTCAGAACTCAAGAAGTCAGAAATTTTCTCGAGTTAGGGGAAAAAAGTTCATGAAGCTTAGAATAAGCAAGATGAAAGACAGACGTTATGCAGTTCAGAAAACAAGCATTATGGACTGTAAAATCGCATGAAGACATGACAAAGAAGAATCACAGAAGTTTCTGGACCTACGGTTTCCTGGATATTTTCTACAGCAAAGTCGAAGGTGCATTTGAAATGTAAACATGCAAAGATAAGCATAAAGGAAATTAGAAACTTACTCAAGAGTCAGATGTCTGGGTTCAAGCAACGTCAATCCAACAAGCAACTTTGATGAAGGCACTTCAGCAACTTTGAAGCCAAGAACTTCTCTTTTCGCTCTGAAGCTTTATTAGCAAAGAAGGGTGATGGAAATGAGTTTATGTGCCAATGTTGTTTGATATTTATAGGGAAGTCACGAAAATAGGCAATCATCTCAAAGGAACCTCAGACGCCTCAGTTTCCCTCCTTAAGCGAATATGGGAAATCAAAGATAATCAAGTGCAGCCGTCAGCCGTGGAGAGAGAAAATCGGATTTCGAAATATTAATTTTCAGAGCATTTATTAGTCGAAAACTGAAGGGACACCCAGTCAGCCTCACATCGAGTCTCGGACGGTCGCGCTTGACACATGTCCTATCCAAAGGTAGAAGCAACTCGGATGAAGTCTACACGCGACTTCGGAAGTCCCGTACAGACTTGGGGACGAATGTTATCCCAATTTTTGCACTCTGATGTGGCATCGCATGAATGGTGACACGTGGAATCTACCCAGAGCATTTGCTCAGGAAGCATAGTCGGAGCAGGATGCCTCGATGGCATGCCCAGAGTAAAGCAATCAGCAATCCGCGCAGAGCAACCAATACTTAGCGAATTCAGCTTTCGCATTGTGAGTCATCAACGAAATCCCTATAACTCAGGGATTAGATTACAGAGATATGGCATACATACGATCCCACTATCAGTGTATTCAGCATCAATGCCAGGATCTTTGTATTCAGCATTAATCCCACGATCTTTCTGTTTATACGCATTGTGACGAGAGGGGAAACTCTTCCTCTCCAAGCTTACTAGCCCTATAAATAGTGATGCATGTTCACTGGGCAATCGGTCGTAAACAGTTTAGCTGAGACTATACCCTAAATATATTATCTAAGAATTTTACATTTAGAGATACTGTTGTAAGAGCTATAAGAAAAGGAACCTTTCTCCTAGTTCTTAAGTCAATACAAATAACGAGGATTAAGCTATTATCGAACTGCTCGGGGCTGAACCTCTATAAAATTCCTGTGTCTTTATATTGCTTCATTATATATCGATTACTATAAATCACTTATCGCTTACTAAATTCGACTCGTTGTCGTTGGCTAAAAGCGAGGTCAACAGCTGGAAAATCCTTTGGGAAAATAATGAGTATAAGTTTTCTATTTTTCCTGAACAAGTATCACAATAGAATTCAATCCTTAATTTGAAGGATTCATTGGATATTTATATTGTTAAGAGAAATATACTTAGTTTCCCGCTTTCCCTCTAATAGAGAGTTTACATTTAATTACATAATTTGGGTTGTTCTCGTGAAGTCCAACCGACAAAAGAGTCGATTTGCTGACTAGGCAAATTGGATACCATTGAATTACTCAAACCATGTCCTAAATTGTGGGCAATTATTAATTTCCTAATTTCCATTTTAGGTAGTTTGCCCTTTTAGCTTGATACGATCTTTTGTCGAGATCTGAGGAGCCTTTACTTCATTATTTTGGGTGCTTAAATAAAAAGGGAAACTAGACTGATCTTCCAGGAACACACTATCTGACCTTCTAGCATCAAGGTACTGAAGCTCCTTTCGGATACGGACCACCAGTGGAGAAAGACCATTTTGCCATAGAGCTAAGGTGCGAAGCTACTCTGGCTTGGCCCAAATTGTGTTCTTTGGGACCCACTGGTAGGCCTTTGGTGCTGACTTAGATTCCATGTGTCCCTTGCCTGAAATAGGATAATAGATAGAAAGAGGAGAACATTAGCACTTTCTCAAGCAACTTATATAGATAAGGTACTAGAAAGATTCTCAATGGGGAACTCTAAGAAAGGGCAGTTACTGTCAAGACATGGAACTTCTCAATGCAATGATCAATGTCCAAAGACTCCCCAAGAAATGGAGGACATGAGAAAGTATCATTATGCATCAACAGTTGGGAGCTTAATATGTATAATATTCTGTACAAGCCCTGGCATATGCTATGTTGTAGGGATTGTTAGAGGTTACAATCGAATCTTTGTTTGGGACACTAGATAGTTGTGAAGCACATTATCAAGTCTCTTTAGAGAACGAGAGATCTCATGCTTGTATATATTGGAGGAGAGTTAAATCCAATTAGATATACTGATTATGATTTTTAATCAGACAAAGATAGTCGAAAGTAGACATCAGGATCAGTATTCACTCTTTGGGGTGGAGGTGTAGTCTGGAGAAGCATTAAGCAAACCAATATTGCATATTCAACCATGGAAGCAAATATATACCAGCTTGTGAAGTAGCTAAGGAAGTAGTTTGGTTGAAGAAATTCTACACTGATTTGGAAGTAGTTCGAAAAGTAGAAAAACCATTAGTACTCTACTATCACAATAGTGGAGCAGTGGCCAACTCGAGGGAACCAAGAAGCCACAAGAGAGGAAATCATATTAAGAGGAAGTACCATCTACTAAGAGATATAGTAGAAAGAGGTTATGTGACGGTCTTGAAGATTGCATCAGAACATAACTTGGAAGATCCATTCACAAAGACGCTCATAGCAAAATCTTTTATAGGTCATATAACTAATATGGGACTTAGGGAGATGCCAAATTTTCTTTTAGGGAAAGTGAAAAAAATTTTGGGATTTATAAATAAGAGTTGAACATTTTTACATATACTTGAATGTTAAATTATTAATATTTAATATTGTATAATTTATATATAAATATCAAAAAAATTTAGGTTGTGACTTGTATTGTACAAAGAATTAAGATCACTTTGCCATGAATAAAACCGTCAACAACATATTAAAGTTATGGAATATTTAATCAACGATTGCTAGTGCGATTCACTGATGCATGTTATTTGGTGCAAGCAATCATAATTTGGATTGATGATGTAGTATGACATCTAAGTGAAGTTGTTGTATATAATAGAGATTATACATGACCAGAATCGATATGTAATTAAGCTTTCTATATCAAACATGTCTTTTACTATAAAGACTTAATTCATATCATAAAGATGATCAATAGTAGATCAGCCCAAAACCTGAAAATCATGAACTCATGCTCATGTCATTAGTTTCTTTGATTCACTCGTTAAAATTTCTCAGAGAAGATAGTCTTAATGGAGGAAATGAAGACCAACCACTTACTCAAGTGGAGAAACCAATTGAAGGTGATGAAGACAAACGACTTGCTCAGGTGGAGCAACCCATAGAGGTTTTTGAAATGGCCACACAAGTGGAGTTAGATAACTTACGCAAATTGGTGAAGGACCTTTCTACTTCGAGGTGTCGTTGACAATAGTCTCAACAAAGACAGACTATCTTCACTCTCAATAAGGGTAATGGCCTTTGCCATCCCAATCAAAATTTAGGATGCCAAAATGGAGTATGTATACAAGAAAGGGAGACCCTTTCTCTCACATACATAGTTTCAAATTGTAGATCAATCGGCAAGATATTTGAGACATTTTTTGATGCCAGATCTTTCTAGCCATGCTGCAAGAAAAATTCAGTATTGGTATCTCGAGCTTTCTCCAAGATTTATTGATTCTTGGGAAGTGCTTGCAAAGGCATTTTATGACCAATTATCACCATCAAGGCACAGACCAATCGAGCCTAATGATTTGGTCTACATCAAGCAAGAGGAGGATGAACATTTAAAGAATTACCTACAACAATTCTTAGAGGCATCCATTCAGACAAGGGTACTTAACAAAGATTCCAAAGTCATGGCAATGGCAGCATGACTTACTGTTATAAGTCCATTCTGGCAAGACTTGAAACTCAAAGAAGTGTACACTATTTGAGAGTTTCTAGATAGAGCTAATGGATTTATCAAGCTTTAAGACCACCAAAAAGGTTGGTGGTTTTGATCCACAAGCAATAGCATATTATACTACTTATCTGATTCATGAGTCTTGAATTGACAGTGGTCTAGAAGAAGAGGAAGGATCGACACCTAGGACCTCCACTAAATTACATTCCCCCCATGTCTCCCTTGATCACCTTGGGTAGGTGGACAGCGATGAAGAATCACCCTCTACTTCCCAAGACAGCTCAAAGTAGGGGGACGGTATAGAAGATACTCCCTCTATTTCCCACGATGACCAAAAACAAGGGTAGTGACAAAGATGTTTCCTATAAGTCCCAAGGAGATATTGAGCAAGGAAGCAACACTGAAGACTTTTAATGACAAAAGGGAGAACCTCATGTCATCGCAAAAGTGTTAGTACTCAAAACATGCAAAGTTGGCAAGTTAATTGCCCCAACTTGATTCTCGTACCAGTACAAATGCACTGGGCCAAGGAGCATTTGAGACGATAAATAAAATCACATTTTTCTTCAACTGTGGTCCACTTTCCACTTTACAAATGGATGAGAAGTTACCTATTGATTTGAAGAGATCTAGTACAATCTCTCTCTATCGATTGATAGGATTCACATCATTAATATGCGATAGTCCCTACACTAGTGTAGCATATAAGGTTTTTTGAAAAAAAAGACTTGTGATTGTTGTCTCATTTTATTTTTTTAGATTATCTAGAGACCTGTGATTGTCGTCTCATAGCACTTGATTGTTAATATAATGAATAAAGCACTAGATTATCTCTTTTTGGTGCTTCATTTTTAATCAATCATTTTCACCTCACAGGCCAGCCTGGATATGTGATCTTGAAATAACCTTGGATGTCTCTATAGTGAGTTTAACACTGCCAAGTCACAAGTCTCTGAACGAGTGACATTAATGTTCAGTATGTTGACAAATGCCAATAAGGCTCATGATCGGAAATTCAAATTGTACTTTGGTATGGCAGGCAACCAAAGAAAAGGATTTCTTTGATCACTTAGGGCATGCAGGCACCATCGTATATGAACATGAATTTTGCACAACTCAGTGGTACTTCGATGGTTTAATGAATGTTAAAGGTTACCCGCGATTATGGTAACTGAGTTCATAAATCTAAAGTGCTAGTGCATGTGTTGGTGAGTTAATTGAGTTGATCACACTGCATTACAGATTATATCTACACCTAGAAAATTGTTAGAGGTCACCATGGCTAAGGGAATATAAGCCACCCAAATTAGGTCAACTAACAAAAAACTATGGCAAGAAAATTGATAACAACCAAGTCCTAAGAAGCTATCAACTATCTATGTCAAAAATGCCATCGATTGTAGCTTCAGTCTCTCCTAGTTCTTTTTGCACACCTGAGTTAGCACTTTTATGATTTCATAAATACTTGAGGTCACTTGTGATTGTTGTAACTAAGTTTATAAATCTAAAGTGCTACTTTCTTCTTGATTGAAGGAAACCCTCTGGGAGTGGGACGTTGCCCCTATTGTGATCTTCCTTTGGCTACTAAGTTCCTCCTAAGTACAGGACATTGTACTTACACTCCAATCTTTCTTTTTTCCTTTTTCCTCCTTTAGAGTTTTTTAAGCCTCATAACGAGGTTCTATGAGTTGAAATCATTGAGAAAGGTCCTCCAATAACCTTTGATTTCACTCTTCTGGCTAGTTTTTCAAAACTACTTTTTAGTAGTGATTCATCATGCTTTTGCTATGGATTGGACTTATGCTTGAATGCCATAGGCACAAGCTATAACACATTGCACCTCGGCAATGGTCTATCTCGCTGCTAGAAGATAGCTTTAGTATAGAAGTTTTAGCGCTTATCCCCCAATTACTAAGAGACTAACACTTGCGAAAAGAGCAAAAGCAGACCGCCAGGATCCTTGCCAACCATGTCTAGTCAGCCAAAGGAAGGATGTTTGGTCGACCAAAGGAAAGTTATAGGTCGGTTAGGTCTTGAGAATAAGTTGGCTAGCCAAAGAGTGACAATTAGAACAAAAAGGCCTATTTGACTAAGGAAGCTTGACCTTTGCAAGGAAAGCTATACAAAGAAGATAGAAAGGCTGGTAGGCACATACCAAGGCTGGCTGGCACATAAAAAGCTAGCAGGCATATACCGAGACTACAATAAAAATAGCTGGTCAGCCATAGGAGAGCATAGGCTGGCCAGACCCTAAAAATAGGGCTGGTCGACCAACTTCTACAGACAACTCTGAACAACTGAGAAAAATTGTGAGATGCCCAACAGCCCACAAAAATAGGGATTTTCCCTTGAGATATTAGTCCTATTTTCTAGGGATTTAGTTATCCTTTTTTTTAACTTAAATAATAGATTAAAAGATGTAAATATCCCTATTTTAAAAGGATATCATTACATACTGAGGCTGCAAGAACAATACCTAGCCGGCCATAGGAGAACATACGCTAGCCAAGCCCTAAAAATAGGGTTGGTCGGCCAACTTTTGCAGACAACTCTGAACAGCTAAGCAAATTTGCGAGACAGGCCCAACAGCCCATGAAAATATAGATTTTCCATCGAGATATTAGTCCTATTTTCTAGGAATTTAGTTATCCTTTTTTGTAACTTAAATAATAGATAAAAAAGATGTAAATATCTCTATTTTAAAGGGATATCTTTGCCTATGTATTAGGATCTTTTGTAAGCCCTACACTATATAGAAGGCTTTAGTTCACTCTCGAAGCCTAAGTCATTCCACAAGCACTAAAGGGTCTCTACAAAGTCTTCTATCATGCTCCCTTAAGCCTCATACACGTGTGAAGCATCTCCCTCTCAAGTCTCATATTCCATCTATGCCTCCTAGAGACTAAGTCAAGTATCATCTTACGTCCTTCACAAGATCTTATCAGTATTTATCTATAACACATTGTTCTCAAAATTGTAGTACTGAAGAGAGCCATAGCTAGAAATCATAAAGTTTTAACTTATGATTTGCATAGTATTATCTCAAGAATGAATACAGCTAAAAGGGGAGTATGTCATTACTGTTGGAATTATTTTATCAGCATCTAGATTTACTACCAAGTATGTTTCATTAACATCCTAATATGAATTCTAAATGAATGAAATAAACACATAAGAGTTTAAGAGAACCTTACATTGGGTGCAGCGGAATATAATGACTCCTTCCGTTCAGATCTCTAGCCCTTGATTCCTTTCTGTAGCAGAGCATAATCAAGATCTGAACCTGGATCTCTTTCTCTACTTCCTTGATGCTGATTCTCCTTCTTGTTGATTGGACTCTCCTACAGTCTTACACACTGTGATTGAGATACCACTTGATGTGTGTGGGCACTACTCTATCACTCAAGGATTTCGAAATTTGAAGAGAAGAAAAGAGAGAGAGGGGGCGGCAATGGCTTTCTCTGAAGGAAACAATGTGTAAGTCATAAGTTTCCTAAAGCCAACACTTTCTATTTATAGAATGCCATCTAGGTTTAGGTTAGCATTGTATGGAAATAAAATAATAGAAAAATAAAATGGTAAACCTTTTTGCATAGTGGGCGGCCATATAAGGAAATTGGGCCTCACTTTGCAACTTTCCCATTTTGTTATTTTTCATTCCCATTTTCTCAAAAATGCCAGTTTAACCATTTAAATGCCAATTCTAATTATTTAATAACTTAAAAAATAATTATTAAATAATATTGTCATTTAATATATTTATTAATTTAGACATATACAGTCTCTTAATTAATAAATAAACCTAGAATCTCTTTTCTTTACAATTTCGCCCTTGCTTAGTGAAAATTCATAAAGTACACATAGTCTAACTTTAGAATTATAATTGATTAATTAAAATCAATTAACTGAGTCTTACAAGCAGTATGGTCTCAACTAGTATGGGGACCATGGGCCTATATGAACCGAGCTTCCAATAAGTCGAACCAAATTTACCAAGTAAATTCCCTAACTTATTAATTCCTTATTGAATCCACACTTAGAACTTGGAATTCCACTCTTAGTCATATAGAACGCTCTATATGTTCCACAATATAGATATGTCATTAGTTATCCATTGTTATAATCCTAATTTGATCAATGACCCTCTAATAGATGATCTACATTGAATAGGCACTAAGTTACCGTTACACCTTCAATGTATTTTATCCTTAAAACACTTAGCTCCATATAAATGATATTTCAGCGAAGTGAAATGAGATCTCCACCATTTATCTCTGTTTAGCCAAGCTCGAAGGATATCATCGTTTCACTTCTAAATTCCTATAGTAGTTATAGATTCCATATTTATGTTAGCGCTCCCACTCAATTATACTATCATGTTCCCAAAATGTACGTATCACCCTGACCCAAAAGTAGGCTTAACTAACAAATCAAAGAACATGTATAATACTCTTGAGATCGAACCTAACCATATCAGGATTAAGATCATTTGATCTAGGATCAACGGGTGATATTGAACTGAATAGATGTTTACGGTAAGTTTCAAAATCTAATTCAAAGTTCAATATCGGTCCATTCCAATGCATACTCCATGCATCCGATACTGGTAAACTTTGCCAATGTCCTGGAAAGGACATAACACTTTTCCAAGGTGTAAGAATACCTATCGCTGATTATACCATGTCAGTCTAAATCCAGTGTTCTGACAAATCAGGGAATCAACTTTTGAACATATAATAAAGATTATATTCCACTGTGCTAACAACACTATAATCCTTAACCAACTCATATGTTCTGGACTTAAAAAGAATTCAAACATTATATACATATAATCATGAAATAAATCATGTGAACCATGCAACATAAAATGTTATTTCTGATCTTTATTAATAAGTAAATCTGATTATATTGAAATGGGTTTTATGTAGGGCACAAAACCAAACAAACTTCCACTTGCACTAATATAAAACAAAATATGCATTTCAAATAATCTCAACACCTTGATATACAAATCAAGTGTAGTAGTAGTAGTATACTCCTTGTAATAGGATCTGACAGGTTTAATTAAACTCAACCTTCTCTCCACCATTACTCTTCCTTAATGACAAAATCCTTGATATTGTGAAATTCCTCTCTATATATCTACGCTCTTGGGATACTGGATTCTATACTTTTGGGCAACTACTCTTTTGTTATTCAGGAAATAACCCTAGTAGTTAAGGCAAGTTGGAACACTGCCACAAATGTATAGAACTTTCCTTAGACTGAAAAAGTATCTTTCCTGCAACTTTTAACATTCAGTCTCTCTCTGGTAGATAAGAGACTTTAGATAGGTTTTACACTTCTCCAAAATCACTACTCCACCCCCAGAGTAATCACCGTCTTATCAGCAGACTTTCTAGCACAAAGGCAAGTCTCGAAATCTGATGTGGTGTAGTCTAAGAGTTTTAAACACACCCTTATTGACTAACATATAGTTCTTCTTCTTAATCTTAAGATTTACTTGATTGTCTTCCAATGTTCTTCTCCTGGATTAATCTAATACCTACTCATTACTCCCACTCAACAGCAGGTGTCTGGTCTAAGGCATACTAAAGCATATCTGAGACTTCTCACTGTTGATTTAAGAAATTCTTTCATGGCTTTATCTTTTCTGGAATAGTTGAGACTTTTCCTTAGATAAATAAAATCTATGTCTAGAAGTTGAGACGCTTCTATAGATTGCCATTAAAAAGAAAATGCTTCAGCATCTTACTAAAGTAAGTTGCTTGTATTAGAGTAAGTAATTACTAGGTATACCATAAGCCATAGGTTTAGATAAACTCAAACCTATAATACTAGGAACAGGAAGTTTTGTTAAGTCCATTGAATAGACTTATTAACGAAAATTTCCTTTTATGTCCTTGTAATAGAAAATTTTAGGTTACTCCATGTGAATGGATTAAACCATAGTTCTCTTGGCTTTTCTTCTTAGTTTCTTATCTTGACAATCCATTACTTGTTTAAACTTACAATGGATTTTAATCACTAGTGTCTTCCAAGTCATAATAAGGTGAGTTCCTAGAAACCCTCCCACTACGACAAGGTACCATGAATTATGTCTAGGAAAACTAAATGGTATTAACCTCTTCGGTTGTGTCAAGACAGCAGAGGCAATGGATTATCATATGGAATAAGATGATAGAACACTTTTGGAATCAAGAAAAAAATTATCTCCTTTATTTACTACTTTATTTTCAGACTTAGTCATTTTCTTAGAAAAGTTGTATTTGTTTAAACAAACACTTTCTTATCTAATGACTATAGGATGGTCCACCCCTAATCACTTAGAATAGCTAACAAACATGCAAACCATGGTTAACAGTTCTAGCTTTTCTTAAGATTTTGATTAGGTCATCCATGAATCTAGTAATGATTGACACTAAGTACACAACCATTCCATCATTCTGAAATTTTCCTTTCACTAGGGTATTACCTTAGAAGGACTTAGGCAACGACTAGTAACTAATCATCAATATGCAAATTAAATTTCTGGGGAGGTAAGTTTGGATATACTTCAAAAAACAAATTAGTGATCTTTGAACTGCATATCTACAAACTATTTCTCCACCCCTATCAGTTCGCAAGATCTTTAACAACTTACCTTAATGGTTTTTCACCATTGCTATAAATTCATGAAATTTTTCAAACATTTCAAATTTCTTTTGCTTAAGGTAAAATCTAGAGTGATCGTTTTAAGAATACAACGAAAAACTCATATCCACCCCTGAATGTACATCCATCTGCGAATGAGATGAACTTACTTTCAGTGGATATAGGCATATTAACTCTTTGCAGAGAATGATCTTGTCGAAACCACTATGAACATGATACAAATGCCATAGATAAAAAAATGTGGTTGTAGTCTTTTGATGACTTACTGTTACACCTTCAATGTATTTTATTGTTAAAACACTTAGCTTCGTATAAATAATATTTCAGCGAAGTGAAATGAGATCTCCACCATTTATCTCTGTTTAGCCAAGCTCGAAGGATATCATCGTTTCACTTCTAAATTTCTATAGAAGTTATAGATTCCATATTTATGTTAGCGCTCCCACTCAATTATACTATCATGTTCACAAAATGTACGTATCACCCTAACCCAAAAGTAGGGTTAACTAACAAATCAAAGAACATGTATAATACTCTTGAGATGGAACCTAACCATATCAGGATTAAGATCATTTGATCTAGGATCAACGGGTGATATTGAATTGAATAGATATTACGGTAAATTTTAATATATCTAATCAAAGTTCAATATCGGTCCCTTCCGATGTATACTCCATACATCCGATACTGGTAAACTTTGCCAATGCCCTGGAAAGGACATAACACTTATCCAAGGTGTAAGAATACCTATCGCTGATTATCATGTCGGTCTAAATCCAGTGAACTGAAAAATCAGGGAATAAACTTTCGAACATATAATTAAGATTATATTCCACTGTGCTAACAACACTATAATTATTAACAAATTCATATGTTCTGGACTTAACTAGAATTCATACATTATATACATATAATCATGAAATAAATCATGTGAACCATGCAACATAAAATGTTATTTCTGATCTTTATTAATAAGTAAATCTGATTATATTGAAATGGGTTTTATTTAGGGCACAAAATCCAACAATTACCTGCTAAACAAGGGGGTGAAACCTCTATTAATATTTGTATCACCTTTACTATTATCGTTCTTATTTACAGGTTACGACCTTTACTATTTGCCAAGTTACCACCATAACTTGGATGTAGGCATGCAGCTTGAGGTTGGCTTAGTCTCTTCTTTCTTTTATTTTGTCAAGGGATTCTGCCAACAAGGTGTTGTTTACTTCTTGGTCATAGGTTATCCTCCTATATGATGACATCTCCAATTCAACATGCAACATTGCTTCCTAGCCATAGGCCAATGAAAATGGTGTTTTCCCAGTGGTCATCTTCTCGGTGGTCCTATGTGACCAGAGTACCTCTGGGAGTAATTGAGGCCAATTGTATTTTGCCTCTTCTAGACACTTTTTCAAAGTGTCCTTGAGGGTCTTGTTTACAGCTTCCACCTGCCCATTCGTTTGAGGATGAGCAACGCCGTAAGAGCTTTTGATGATATTGTGTCTGTTGCAGAAGTCAGTGAACATGTCACTCTCAAACTATTTCCTGTTGTCTAACACAATCTTCTATGGCAGTCCAAACTGACATATGATGTTCTTGACAACAAAGTCGAGGACTTTCTTAAAAGTTATTGTTACCAGGGGTTCAACTTCTGTCCACTTAGTGAAGCAGTCGACTGCGACTATAGTATATTGTACACCTCCTTTACCCTTGGGGAGTTGATTGATGAGGTCTATTCCCAACACAACGAAGGGCCAATGAGACTGCATCAATGTGAGCTCGTTTGGTGGAGCTCTTGGGATGTTTGAGAATCTTTGGAACTTATCATATTTTTTGACATAGTCCATTGATTCTTTTATCATAGTAGGCCAAAAATACCCTTGTTTGAGTATTTTTTTGGATAGACTTTGCCCCCGACATGATTGTCGTAGAAGCCTTCATGCACTTCTATCAATAACCGTTCGTCTTCTGTCTTAGTGACATACCTTAGGAGAGGCATTGAAAAGCCTCGTCTATACATTACTCCATATAGGATTAGGTACCAAGCAGCTTTTCTCCTCATTTTTCTTGCCTCATTTTTGTTCTCAGACAAGACTCCAGTTTGGAGGTATGCTGCTATGGGCGTCATCTAGGTTGGACTATCATCCAACATGTCAACCTCTTGTGGAATGGTAATGCTTGGTTCTTTATAGAACTGTATGGGCACAAAATTTCCCTTGTCAGTTATGGTGTTGCTTGCTAGGCAAGCGAGTGCATTGGTTATTGCATTATCTTCTCTAGGGACTTGCCTTATGGTATAGCCTTTGAGCCAACTTAATAAGTCTTAGATTTTGCTCAAATAGGCTATCATTCTTTCACCTCTGGCTGTATACTCACCTAGGACTTGCTTTACAACTAGTTGAAAATCATTGTACATATCTAAGTGGTCGACCCGTACTTCATGTGCTAGCCTAAGGCCAACAATCAGAGATTTGTATCAAGTCTCATTGTTGGAGGCCTTAAAACCAAACTTGATTGCCTCGTGCAGTTGTTGCCCCTAAGTGTAATAAGGGCAATGCCTGCACTGGATATCTTTTGATTCAAAAATTGTTTTTCATTGAAACAAAATTCAAATTTTGGTAGAATTTTGTGTAGAATCCAAATTTTCAATTAAAAGTCTAATTATCAGAATAAAATTAATTTTTATTTTTTTAATTAATTAAAATTAGTTTTAGATGTTAGTAGGCTTTGATTTTTGAAATTTTGATTTTTCACAAAAATAGCCTTATGGTTAATTTTGAAATTTTAGATTATTTTATTTATTTTAATTATAAGATCAGATATTATACTTTTTTATTATTAAAATTTGAATGATCTTATTTTAATATTAAAATATTATTTTTAAAAATAATATTGTTAAATTCAAAATTTGCTAACCATATTATATTTTTTTTTCAAATTTGTTATTTTTGAAATATATTTTACTAATCAAAATTATAAGATTTGATAAATGTTAGTTTTAACATTTTATCTTATTAGATATTTTTTTTAATAAAATTAATTTTTGGCAAAAAAAACATGAAATTTGAAAAATTGGTAAGTTTAGGTTTGAATAGAAATTTTAGGTTCTCTAACCATAAAATTTTTCAAACTTATTTTATTTTTGTTTCAATAAAATTGGTAATATTCTAACCATAAAATATCTTATTTTTTCAAATTGTTTATTTTGTAATATTTAATTTATTAAATTATAAGATTAAGAATGTAATATTAGGAATATCTAAATTTTAAAATTCAAGATATTATATTATATTATATTATTAGAAATTTAATTAATTTAAATTTTTTGAATAAACTTGAAATTTAAAAAATTGGTTAGATATTTGAATTTAAGTTAGAATTTAGGATATTTAGGAAATTTGTTAGGTTTTTGAATTTTTTCAAATATTCTCTAACAACCTAAATTTTAAATTCTAGTTAAGATATATTTTAAATTTTAAATTTTAAAATAGAGATATCTTAGCCTACTTTCCAGTTATCTGTTACTTGTTTGGTTTGTAATGTTTTGATTATTTATTTATTTATTCAAAAAAAATTACAAACCTATTATTTATTTGATCTAAATTGCTATGATTAACTTGTTGACAGATCCAACGATCTGATTTTAATCATAGTTCAATTGTCAATAGATCTTATGAATAATTTGTAACAGGTAATTTTTGTAATTTCTTTCATCTATGTAAACCTAGTAACATGATAGGGCCCATCCAAATCATTTGACCTGTGTGAGCCTATATGTTTGCTTTTGGGCTTGGTTGCATATAGGAAGCCCATTTAAGTTTTATTAATTAAATGGACTAGGTTGCTAAAATAAAATTTCAGTTAAGTAATTTTATTTAGGCCCAATTAGAATTGGACTTATTCAATTAATAACAGTTATTTATTTAATGGTTAAATTCCTCTCCTTTGGGCCTTATGTGAGAGTTAGGGGACCAATAGTAGTGGGTACGACATACTGAACCCAGCCCTCTCTCACATGAACCACCCCAATTGTGAAGGCCCATCTGCCTTATTTAAATAATTGTATTAAGTTAATTATATTAGTCTAACCTAATTAAAATTGAATTAGCAACATAATTAACTTTAAAATATAAGAAATTTATTTTTCATTGAATAGTTTAAAGTTACTTTTAAAAAAACACTTAGTTAATGATATATATTCTAGATAGCTATTTCTAGTACTAACTATCTTTTCTAATATTTAATTAGGAAAATATTTTGAGTTGAAAATTAATTATTTATTAATTAATTTTGACCAACTTAAATTAGAATATTTTTTCTAGTATTAAATTAGAATTAATAATTAAGTTGATTTTATACTTGATTATTTAATTCTTATATTTAATACATTTAATTAAATTGAATATTAAATATTTAAGTTGATTTTATTCTTGACACTTAAATATTATTATTTTCAGAATATTTAATTAAATAGAAAATTATTTTAAGTTGGAAATTTTAATTTCAGAACAACTTAAATTTGAATAATTTTCAAAATATATTTTATTTTATTTTATTAATCATTTTTTTTAATAAATTCAAAATTGCAGATAATTTTGAATTTTTTTTTAAATATATATTAAAGTGGAAAATTAATTTTAGATCAACTTAAATCAAATAAATATATTTCATTAATGATTAATTAAATAATTAAACTAAAATATATTTTAATTAGAAAATAAAGTAATTAGTTAGTGAAAGTCTAGATAGTTATTTTCTGTTTGCTTAAAGTATTTTTCTAGTTATATTTAATTAAATAAAAAATTAATATTTAAGTTGATTTTAAATCATAAAACTTAAATATTTGATCATTTTCTTAATATTTAATTAATAGGAAAATTATATTTATGTTGAAAATTAATTTATTAATTTGGATCAACATAAATTAGAATAATTTTTTCAGGATTTATTTTATTTTATTGTAAGCAATTTCAAAAATGTATTTATTTTCATACATTGGATTTTTGAATTTTGCTATATATTTATAGAAAATTAAATTTGAGTTGTAAATTAATTTCAATTAATTTTGATACAACTTAAATTGAATAAATTTTTAAATATTTATTGAAAATTATTACTAAGATGAAAATAGTTCATTTTATTTTCATATCCATCTAAGTATAATTTTATAAATATTAAATTAAAATTTACATTTAGAATTTTTCTTCTAAATTGGAAATTTTAATTAAATAAATATATATTTAAAATAAATAGCTTAAAATAAATATTAGAATGAAAATACTGTTGGAAATTATTTTACCAGGATCTTAGATCTAGTCACAAGTATGTTGATTAACACCCTAAATATGAACTTTCTAAAACGATGAAATAAACACATATAAAGTTTAGTAAACCTTACATTGGGTGCAGCGGAATATAATGACTCCTTCCGTTCAGATATCTAGCCCTTGATTCCTTTCTGTAGCAGAGCATTATCAATATCTGAACCTGGATCTCTTTCTCTGATTCTTTAGTGCTGAAACTCCTTCTTGCTGAAAGTCTTTCTTCACGATCTTCCTCACTATGATTGAAGTATTACTTGCTGTGTGTGGGCACTACTCTAACACTAAGTATTTCGAAATCTTTAGGAAGAAGAGAGAGAGGGAGTGGTCGGCCAAAGATAGGGAGAGAGAGTGGCTCAGTTTTTCTGAATGAAAAGTCAGAAGAAAAGTGTAGAAATTTAGTGTAAATTTTTTGAAGCCTTCACTATCTATTTATAGCATTCCACTAGGGTTAGGTTTGAATTATTTGGCATTAAAATAATTAAAATTTCAGTTTAAATTCCCTACAAAAGTGGCCAGCCAAGCATAGTGGATTTGGGCCTCACTTTTTGCAATTTTGCAGTTTTATCTTTTTGCATCTGATTTTCTCAAAAACGCCAATTTTCTAATTCAACCATTGAAATGCCAATTCTAACTATTTAATAACTATAAATAATTATTAAATAATATTTTCATTTATCATATTTATTAATTGAACCATACAAAGTATCATAATTAACAAATATGCCCGTAAAACTCTTTCTTTACAATTTCGCCCTTACTTAGTGAAAAATTCACAAATAGACATAGTCTAATTTGAGAATTATAATTGATTAATCAAAACAAATTATATGAGTCTTACAAGCAATATTATCTCAACTAGTGCGAGGACCATGGGTCTATATAACCAAGCTTCCAATAAGTAGATCAAGAATTTATTACTAAGATTCACTAACTTATTAATTCTTCGTTGAATTCACGCATAGAACTTAGAATTGCACTCTCAGTATATAGAATCCTCTATATGTTCCACCATATAGACACATCATTAGTTATCCATTGTTATAATCCTAATTTGATCAATGATCCTCTATACGAATGATCTACACTGTAAAGGGATTAGATTACCGTTACACCCTACAATGAATTTAATCCTTAAAACACTTAACCCCGTATAAATGATATTTCAGCTTATGTAAAATGAGATCTCCACCATTTATTTTCGTTTGGTCAAGCTCAAAGCAGATCATCCTTTACTTACTATTCGCCAGATAGAAGCTATAGATTTCATGTTTATGTTAGCGCTCCCACTCAATTGCACTACCGTGTTCCCAAAATGTACGTATCACCCTGACCTAAAAGTAGGCTTAACTAACAAATCAAAGAACACGAATAGCCTCCTGAGATTGAGCCTAATCATAACAGGATTAAGATCATTTGATCTAGGATCAACGAGGCGATATTGACTTGAATAGATATTACGGTAAGTTTAATAAATCTAAGTCAAAGTTCAATATCGGTCCCTTCCGATGCATACTCCATGCATCCAACCTGAGCTTTACTTTAACCAATGCTCTGGAAAGAACATAGCATTTCTCCAAATGCAAGTAAACTCTGTTGTAGATTATCATATCAGTAAAACCCTATGTCTGATAAATCTAGGAATCTTTATTCACATAGTCATGTTTACTTTCCAATGTGTTGACAGCACAATAAACAGGATCAAGTATGTGAAAAGGGTTTCAGATGAATTTATACATTATGTACATATAATCATGAAATAAATCATGTGAACCATGCAACATTAAATGATATTTCTGATCTATATTAATAAGTAAATCTGATTATATTGAAATGAGTTTTATTTAGGGCATAAAACCCAACAAACTCCCACTTGCACTAATATAAAACAAAATGTGCATTTCAAATAATCTCAACACCTTGATATACAAATCAAGTGTAGTAGTAGTAAACTCCTCGTAATATGATCTGAAAGGTTAAATTAAACACAACCTTTTCTCCACCATTACTCTTCCTTAATCACAAAATCATTGATAATGTGAAATTCCTCTCTATATGTCTACTCTCTTGGGATACTGGATTCTATACCTTTGGCAACTACTTCTTGGTTATTCAGGAAGTAACACTAGTAGTTAAGGCAATTTGGAATGGTGCCAAAAATGTATAGAACTTTCCTTAGACTGAATAAATACCTTTCCTGCAACTTTAACATTTAGTCCCTTCCTGGTAGACCTAGAGACTTCAGATAGGTTTTTACACTTCTCCAAAATCACTATTCCACCCCTAGAGTAATCACCATCTTATCAGAAAGATTTTCTAGCACAAAGGCAAATTTTGAAATCTGATGTGGTGTAGTCTAAGAGTTTTAAACACACCCTTAAAGACTAACATATAGTTCCTCTTCTTTATTTTAAGATTTACTTGATTGTCTTCCAATGTTCCTCTCCTGGATTAATCTGATACCTACTCATTACTCCCACTCAACAGCAGGTGTCTGGTCTAAGGCATACAAAAGCATATCTAAGACCTCTAACTGTTTATTTAAGAAATTCTTTCATGGCTTTATCTTTTCTGGAATAGTTGAGACTTTTCCTTAGATAAATAAAATCTATGCCTAGAAGTCGAGAAGCTTCTATAGATTGCCATTAGAAAGAAAAATGCTTCAGCGTCTTACTAAAGTAAGTTGCTTGCATTAGAGTAAGTAATTACCAGGTATACCACAAGCCATAGGTTTAGATAAACTCAAACCTATAATACTAGGAACAGGAAGTTTTGTTAAGTCCATTGAATAGACTTATTAACGAAAATTTCCTTTTATGTCCTTGTACTAGAAAACTTTAGGTTATCCCATGTGAATGGATTAAACCATAGTTCTATTGGCTTTTCTTCTTAGTTTCTTATCTTGACAATCCATTACTTGTTTAAACTCACAATGGATTTTAATCACTAGTGTCTCCCAAGTCATAAGAAGATGAGTTCCTAGAAACTCTCCCACTATGACAAGGTATCGTGAATTATGTCTAAGAAAACTAAATGGTATTGATCTCTTCGGTTGTGACAAGACAACATAGGCAGTAAGATCATCATATGTCAAATAAGATGATAGAACACTTTTGGAATCAAGAAATAAATATCTCCTTTATTTGCTACTTTATTTTCAGACTTAGTTATTATCTTAGAAAAGTAGTATTTGTTTGAACAAACACTTTCTTATCTATTGACTATGGGATGGTCCACCCCTAATCACTTAGAATAGCTAACAAACCATGGTTAACAGTTCTAGCTTTTCTTAAGATTTTGATTAGGTCATCCATGAATCTAGTAATGATTTACATTAAGTATACAACCATTACATCATTCTGAAATTGTATTACCATAGAAGGATTTTGTAAAGCCCGCTTAGTTAATTTGGAAATTATCAGTTGTTTATGTTTAAATTATGAAATTATTTATAGCTATTTAAATAATTTATTACTGTTATTTACGGAATTCAGAAATGCATGATTATGTCATCAGTAGCTTTTATATTTTGCATTTCCGGTGTCCGGTATTTTGGAACTCGGCGTTTGGCTCAGTAGAAATCACAACTTAGTATGTTAGTATTTTGGGGACGGGTTTTAGACATTGGGAATGTCGGGAATGGCCGGGAATTTAGAATTTCCCAAAAATACCCCTTTAGTATGATTTATGTGATTTTATGGTGGAGGGGCAAAATGGTCTTTTTGCCCCAATGACTTTTTGTCTTTTAGTGACTTTTATTTGGAAATTAAATGTTTATTTTAATTGTTTTGTGGCTGAAATAAATGAGATAAATGACTTTGTTTTATTCTCCAATTTTTACAAAATTTGACTAAGTGTTGAAAAGAAAGAAAATTTCAAAGAAACACTCTCCTTTCCTCTCTATTTTCGGCTGAAGCATTTGGGGTGCATGAACTGATTTTCTCTTTGATTTCCAAGCAACTTTCATCCATTCTTAAGATCCTTTGCAAGCTAGGTTAGCTCATCTTCTTCCTTCCTTAAATTCTTGAGTTTTTGATGAAAATATGAGTAAATGCATGTTAATTTGAATGTTGTTGCTGCTGCTTGTGATTGTTGTTATTTTTATGTTCAAAATACTGGATTAATTATGTTTAGTTAGGTTGGAAAGCATGCTAGATAGGTTGTGCAAAGCTTGAAAATTTTCTATGCAAAATGTGTGATTTTGATGAAATAGTGTGTAATCTGTTACTATGTTGTTGCTGTTGTTCTTGTATGTTTTCAGAAGCTTATTCATGCTTAGTTAAGTAGAATTAACTAGGTTTGGATGCATGTTAGTGGATTTAACCAAGTTTGAGTTTTGGAACTCAAAGCTTGGTCTTTAATGGTGATTTTTGTATATGTGTTTTCTGGGTGGTTTTGATGCCTTGGATTTGTTCTAGGGATAGTTTAGAACAGGTCTGGAAAGTTTGGGACCAATTGGGGTTGAATTGGTCGAGTTATGAGAATTTTTAGTTGGCTGCCTGCGAGGAACCGGAATTCCGGTTGTGCATCCGGAATTCCGGATGAGGGTTCAGTAATTCCCAGAACCGGAATTCCGGTTGGGAAACCGGTCTGCCGGTTGGGGAATTTTTCCGAACCCTAGTTTTCCTCGTTTTTAGGTTTTTAGGGGTATTGCCATGCTTTTTATCGATAGGGAAACTTTTAGTTCTTAGTTTTAGTCCCCGGGAAGTGATTTAGCGTGTCACTTATAGCGTTGTGATTTTTATGGTTTAGGAGCCAGTAATCCGCCGCTCAGCTTCAGTTCCAGTCAGGTTGACCGGCACACCTGAAATCGGAATCCAGGTAAGATTAGTATAACAGTATGCATATGTAGATTACATGTTTAGTGTGCATGTAGGAAGCCTGCTAGATTACATTAGTTATGTATTTAGGCTTCGAACCATCCAACCCTGTCACGTCGGTACAGGCTGGAGTATGACCAGCAGCCGGAGTATGACCGGTTCGACCGATCAGGCTGACATTTGGTTGGTGGTTCAGTGCTATTGACCTATCCCGTCGGTACAGGCTGGAGTATGACCAGCAGCCGGAGTATGACCGGTTCGACCGATCAGGAGGATACTTGTCAATAGTACCGTCCCAATGAACGTTCAAAACTCAGTACCATGTTGGACATGGCAGTAGTGGCTCAGTACCATGTTGGACATGGCAGTAGCGGGACTCAGTATCGTGTTGGACACGGCAGTTAGTATTATGTATGATATTATTATGCTTTTCTTACTAAGTCTGTCGACTCACAGTTTATGTTCATGTGTAGGTAAAGGCAAGGCTATAGCTGATGGACCGTGAGCGAGCTTATGAGATTGTACATGTCGGGGCGGTTAGGCCTGGAACGTACGATCCTCGGGACAGCAAGGCTGAATTTTTGTAACTGTCGTTAGACGACTTTTATTTTGATGTAATAGTTAAACAGTGAAACTTTTTGTAAATATTTTTATAATCGGGATCCCGAGTCTTTTATAATATGTTTTACGAGTTTAATCAAAAAGCAAAATTTTAATTAATCATGTTTTTCCATAAACCTCGTTGATTAGCAACGAGCTGCACAGTACATTTAAAAATCACGTAATACGCCTAAGATAGTTAGGGTGTTACAGATTTAGGCAAAGACTAGTAACTAATCATCAATATGCAACTCGAAATATCTGGGGAGGTAAGTTTGGATATAATTCAAAAATCAATTTAATGATCTTTGAACTGCATATCTACTAACTATTTCACAACCCCTATCAGTTCGCAAGATCTTTAACCACTTACCTTAATGGATTTAACCATTGCTAGAAATTTAAGAAATTTTTCAAACATTTCAAATTTCTTTGCATAAGGTATAATCTAGAGTGATCATTTTAAGAATACAACGAAAAACTCATTTCCACCCCTGAATGTACATCCATCTGCGAATGAGATGAACTACTTTCAGTGGATATAGGCATATTAACTCTTTGTAGAGATTGATCTTGTCAAAACCACTATGAACAAGATACAAATGCCATAGATTAAAAAATAATGTGGTAGTGTCTTTTGATGACTTAGGTTTAGTTACATCAAAGAGTTCTTAGAATACTGCAAGTGGATCCTGGTCACAGAATACTAAACTCGTATTCCATACAGTTTGAATCCATTAATAGAAGATGGATATTAAACACTTGAGAAAGTGTAACTGTATTGTATTCTGGAATAAGAAATATAAGAAAATTTCCGTTTGGAATCTAAAATTAAAGTCAAAGACTTAAATTTATACCTAATATTATGAGTAATTCTATCTTGGACCACCACTACTAATTTAACTCTAAGTCTGATTTGCCAATAAAGTAGGAGATTTCTAAGATTGAGGATTTATATCAATTGGGAATAGAATTTTGGGATTATAATCATATGCGTCATTTAATTTCTTAAGAGAAAATATAGAATGACATGGAATGATTTATAGACCATTCATCCAATGATATATTGTTGAGCCAATTCGAAATGAATAAGCTAAGAGGAATTAGGATAATTTCGTTTATTAAATAAGAATCCAACGATGCTTCGATTAGCGAAAGTCAAAGTAATCTTATTTATACAATCTTCTTGTTTCATATCGTAAAAATACTAGTCTAAGGTGTCATCAATTGATGAACAGCTAGATGTTGCATATACAATATTTATCTTTCGAGATCTAACACTATTATGTATGTCTAATGGTGAAAATCCACTAAGGATTTATCTCATTAGATAAACAAACCAAGTTAGACCAACAATGAAGATTCGAAATTAAACTACAACTTAATAACAGAAAATAACATGGTTCAATATAAATTCATACACAATTCAGAAATTATTAAACATATAGCAAGTAGGAATGACCAGTGAAAATACTAAAACATACAATCCTAAATAATTTCCAAGGTTTTCAACAAACTGATATCAGTGTCCCGTTTTGGCGAGAGTCAAAGCTATCATCCATTGAATAGAGTTGTCAGCTCATCTAAAATGTTAAACATTCTAGCAACCTTTTATTCGATCAAGATTGGAATTCAGCGTTGTCCCGTTTAGGCGAGAGTCAAGGCAATTCTATCTTATGAGCTTCCACCATTGTTTCGCAATTTGTAAGTCAAATATGGTCGCCACCATTAGGGTGATCCATACCATATAAAACACTTACAAACTACTTATCTTTGGAGATTAAACGGTGCAAAATTACTAATGAACGTTCCTCTATTAGGGAGGATTACTCACTAAAACAAACGCGATGTAAAACCAACAATGGAGATCGAATATCTTAATAATAAAGCTCATTATTTAAAGAGAGTTGTATTTTCTTTGATACTCTTTATTTAATCTATTTATTTTAAATATATATTTATTTAATTAAAATTTTTAATTTAGAATGAAAAATTCTAAATATAAATTTTAATTTAATATTTATAAATTTTACTTAGATGGATATGAAAATAATATGAATCATTTCCATCTTAGTAATAATTTCCAATAAATATTTAGAAAAATACTCAATTTAAGTTGTTAAAAAATTAATTTAAATTAATTTACAACTCAAATTTAATTTTCTATAAATATATATTGCATTTCGAAAAATTAAAGTATTTAAGGATACAATTTTCGAAAATGCATGTTAAAATAAAAAATAAATCCTGGAAAAATTATTCTAATTTAATGTTGGCCCAAAATTAATTAATAAAATTAATTTACAACAAAAAATATAATTTTCCTATTTAATTAAATATATAAGAAAAATTTCAAATATTTAAGTATGATGATGAAAATCAACTTAAATATTAATTTTCTATTTAATTAAATACACTAGAAAAATACTTCAAGCAAAAATATCACCTATCTAGATTTTCCTTTGACTAATTAATTTTATTTCTAATAATATACTTTAATTCATTTATTTTAATTTAATCAATAAATGAAAAAAATCATTGATTTAAGTTGGTCCAAAATTAAAATAAATAATTTACAACTTTAATCTATTTTTCAAATAAAATTCGAAATTCCAGCATTTAAGAAATGCAATTTCAAAATTTGATTAATAAAATAAAGAAAAAATATATTTTGAAAATTATTTAAATTTAGTTGAAAAATTAAATTTCAACTAAAAATAATTTTCTATTTAATTAAGTGTCATGAAAAAGAAATATTTAAGTATCATGATGAAAATCAACTTAGATATTTAATTTTCAAATTAATTAAATGTATTAAATTCAAGAAATAAATAATTAAGGGTAGAGAAGGCTTAATTATTAATCTCTAGTTTAAATTAGGAAAAATATACTTAAAATAAATTGTACCAAAATTAATTATTTAAATAATTAATTTCACAATGTATAATATTTTCCTATTTAATAATAGAAATAATAAGTAGCCTAGAAATAACTATCTAGAAAATATCTTATTTGACTAAGTATCTTTTCTACACAATTTGAAAAAATATCTAATTTAGGTTGTATTAGAAAAAATCTAGAACCTAAATATTTTTCAAATTTAAATTTAATTAAATATCAAAAATTAAGTTGTAACCACTTAATTTGAAAATATTCCATTTTAAGTTAATATTCGAAAATATATTAACTTAAAAAATATCTAAAATATTCCATTTTAAGTTAATATTCGAAAAGATATTAACTTAAAAAATATCTAAAGAATCTTAATAACTAATGCCTAAAATTCCTCAACTTAATTTTAAAATTTTAAATCCAAAAGATATTCAGATTTAAGTTGGTTAGTTATAGATAAGTAAATGTTAACTTAAATATGAATATTTAATGAAAAATTTAAATTAAGCTTCAGAAAGAATCTAGATGGTTATAATTCTATATTTAATTAAATACAAGAAAATACCTATAGTTTAGCTTAGAATAAAAAATTCTTTAAACTATAATTTTCTTAAATTAATTTCAAAATAAATGAAATTAATTATGTTGCTAATCAATTTTATAAGGTTAAACTAGTTTAATTAACCTAGTACAGTTATTCAAATCAGGCAAATGGGCCTTCACAATTGGGGTAGTTCATGTGAGGGGGTGCTGGGTTCAGTATGTCGTACCCACTACTATGGCTCCCAACTCTCACACAAGGCCCAAAAGAGAGGAATTTAACCTTAAAATGAACAACTATTATTAATTGAATAGGCCCAAAAACTAAATAGTCCTAAATAAAATCTATCAAGAACTATGACATTTTATTTAGCAACAACAACCTATATGCATCTATAATGAAATTAAACACATAGGCTCACACAGGCACACTTTGGATGGGTACTACCATGATGCTAGGTCATACACAGATGAAAGAAGATTGTAAATATACTTGTTACAAATTATTGACTTGACCAAGGGAGCCATCAGATCATTAGATCTGGCAAAAAGTTATCATGGCTATTTGCAATCAAGCAATAATAGGTTTTGAAAACGTACAAACAAGCTAAAACATATACTCCTGCAACAAGGTTAGCTGGATAGTTGGATGTAGGATTTATTTAATTTTAAATAAATAATTTCGAAAAAAAATAATTAATTAAATAAAAAAAAATTATTTTCGAAAATTTAAAAAAAAAATAAAAAATTTCGAAATTTAAAAAAAAAAAATATTTAAAATTAAACCTATAATTTTGAAAAATTAGGTTTCAACCAACCTAAATATCATTTCAAAATTTGCTAACTACTTTTAAAAATTTAATATTATTTTATAAATAAAAATTAAATAAAAAATTAAAAAAGATAAATGAATATCTTTTTCAGACTTTAAATGTAATTTAAATAAATAAAATAACAAAATTTAAAAGTTAGCAAAATATCTTACATCTATTTAAAATTACATGATTATAGTTATCTTATTTTAAATTTAAATAAGGTTAAATTATTTTTAAAAAAATTAATTTAAAAAATTTAATATCTGACCTTAAATTTAAAAATAAGATAAGATATAACTAAATTTAAAAATAAGATAGATAATTAAGCAGAAAGATAGATATTTACTATTTTTCAAATTCAAATTACACTAATATCATGAATTAAATTTAAAAAATATTAATTAATTTAATTATGATAATAGTAAATGTATAAATACAGAACTACACAAAAAATCGGAAGTTAAATCCATAAAAAAGCATGAAAAAACAAAGAAAAACGAAAAATTTGCATGCATGGGCGAGGGATGTGGGTGCAGGAGGCTGCATGCAGCCTGTTCCGCGCGCGTATCCCTTTTGCTCAACCCCGATTTTTTTCGAAACTTCAAAAAATCATAACTAATTCAAATTAAATCGAAATTGAGTTCTGTAAAAACGTAACTTGCTTAATTTTTTCCATACTATCCAATAAAAATAATTTCAGAAACAGATATTCAATTATTTTTTACGAAAAATTCACAAACATCAATCAATCATCAAATAACACTCAATACAACATGATACCATCAAAAACATTCTTGGAAGAAAATCAATTACCATGGCTCTGAGGCAAGTTGTTGAAAATTATTTTACCAGGATCTTAGATCTACTCACAAGTATGTTGATTAACACCCTAAATATGAACTTTCTAAAACGATGAAATAAACACATATAAAGTTTAGTAAACCTTACATTGGGTGCAGCGGAATATAATGACTCCTTCCATTCAGATATCTAGCCCTTGATTCCTTTCTGTAGCAGAGCATTATCAATATCTGAACCTGGATCTCTTTCTCTGATTCTTTAGTGCTGAAACTCCTTCTTGCTGAAAGTCTTTCATCACGATCTTCCTCACTATGATTGAGGTATCACTTGCTGTGTGTGGGAACTACTCTAACACTAAATATTTCGAAATCTTTAGGAAGAAGAGAGAGAGGGAGTGCTCGGCCAAAGATAGGGAGAGAGAGAGAGGCTCAGTTTTTCTGAATGAAAAGTCAGAAAAAAAGTGTAGAAATTTAGTGTAAATTTTCTGAAGCCTTCGCTGTCTATTTATAGCATTCCACTAGGGTTAGGTTTGAATTATTTGGCATTAAAATAATGAAAATATCAGTTTAAATTTCCTACAAAAGTGGCGGGCCATGCATAGTGGATTTGGGCCTCACTTTTTGCAATTTTGCAGTTTTATCTTTTCTGCATCGAATTTTCTCAAAAACACAAATTTTCTAATTCAACCATTTAAATGCCAATTCTAACTATTTAATACCTATAAATAATTATTAAATAATATTGTCATTTATCATATTTATTTATTGAACCATACAAAGTAACATAATTAACAAATATGCCCCTAAAACTCTTTCTTTACAATTTTGCCCTTACTTAGTGAAAAATTCACAAATAGACATAGTCTAATTGGAGAATTATAATTGATTAATCAAAACCAATTATATGAGTCTTACAAGCAATATTATCTCAACTAGTGCGGGGACCATGGATCTATATAACCGAGCTTCCAATAAGTAGATCAAGAATTTATTACTAAAATTCACTAACTTTTTAATTCTTCGTTGAATCCACGCATAGAACTTAGAATTGCACTCTCAGTATATAGAATGATCTATATGTTCCACCATATAGACACATCATTAGTTATCCATTGTTATAATCTTAATTTGATCAATGATCCTCTATATGAATGATCTACACTGTAAAGGATTAGATTACCGTTACACCCTACAATGTATTTAATCCTTAAAACACTTAACCCCGTATAAATGATATTTCAGCTTATGTGAAATGAGATCTCCACCATTTATTTTTGTTTGGTCAAGCTCGAAGGAGATCATCCTTTACGTACTATTCGCCAGATAGAAGCTATAGATTCCATATTTATGTTAGCGCTCCCACTCAATTACACTACCGTGTTCCCAAAATATACGTATCACCCTGACCTAAAAGTAGGCTTAACTAACAAATCAAAGAACACGAATAGCCTCCTGAGATTGAGCCTAATCATAACAGGATTAAGATCATTTGATCTAGGATCAACTAGGCGATATTGACTTGAATAGATATTACGGTAAGTTTAATAAATCTAAGTTAAAGTTCAATATCGGTCCCTTCTGATGCATACTCCACGCATCCAACCTGAGCTTTACTTTAACCAATGCTCTGGAAAGAACATAGCATTTCTCCAAATGCAAGTAAACTCTGTTGTAGATTATCATATCAGTAAAACCCTATGTCTGATAAATCTAGGAATCTTTATTCACATAGTCATGTTTACTTTCCAATGTGTTGACAGCACAATAAACAGGATCAAGTATGTGAAAAGGGTTTCAGATGAATTTATACATTATGTACATATAATCATGAAATAAATCATGTGAACCATGCAACATTAAATGTTATTTCTGATCTATATTAATAAGTAAATCTGATTATATTGAAATGAGTTTTATTTAGGGCATAAAACCCAACAAATACAACTCCTTAAAAATATTGAGCTTTAGTTATAAGGATATTCGATCTCCATTGTTCGTCCTACATGGTTAATTTGTTTTCAATATAACCTCGAGACGCTAGACTTTGTCCCCCTAATGGATGGTTATTCGTTGAAGCATTTAACACCGTAATGATCTCTTATGATAAGTATTTAGTAAGTTTTCGTCTCTATTAGACTCTCCCCTACGGTGACTACTTAGAGATAAATTTACGAAGTATGAAAGAATGGTAGAAGCTCGTAAAATAAGAATAACCTTGACTCTCGCCTACCGGGACAACGTTGGATTCTTATTTTGATCGAATAAAAGGTTGCTAGAATGTTTATCATTTTAGATGAGCTGACAACTCTATTCAATGGATGGTATCTTTGACTCTCGCCTAAACGGGACACTGATATCAGTTTGTTGAAGACCTTGGTAATTATTTAGGATTGTATGTTTTAGTATTTTCGCTTGTCATTCCTATTTGCTAAATGCTTAATAATTTCTGAATTGTATTTTAATTTATATTGAACCATGTTATTTTCTATTATTAATTGTAGTTTAAATTTCTAATCTTCATTGTTGGTCTAACACGGCTTGTTGTTTTTAATGGGACAAATATTGGAATTTATTTTACCAGGATCTTAGATCTACTCACCAGTATGTTTATTAACACCCTAAATATGAACTTTCTAAAACGATGAAATAAACACATATAAAGTTTAGGAAACCTTACATTAGGTGCAGGGGAATATAATGACTCTTTCCGTTCAGATATCTAGCCCTTGATTCCTTTCTGTAGCAGAGCATTATCAATATCTGAACCTGGATCTCTTTCTCTGAATCTTTGATGCTGAAACTCCTTCTTGTTGAAAGTCTTTCTTCACGATCTTCCTCACTATGGTTGAGGTATCACTTGCTGTGTGTGGGCACTACTCATACACTAAATATTTTGAAATCTCAATGAGGAAGAGAGAGAGAGAGTGGGTTCGGCCAAAGATAGGGAGAGAGAAGGCTCAGGTTTTTCTCTGAAGGAAAAATAGAAAATTTAAGTGTAATTTTCCTGAAGCCTTCACTATCTATTTATAGCATTCCACTAGGGTTAGGTTTGAATTATTTGGCATTAAAATAATGAAAATATCTGTTTAAAAATTCAAACCAGGTGGCCGGCCATGTACAGTAATGGGCCTTACTTGGATTTTGCAGTTTTCTCAATTCTGCATCTGATTTTCTCAAAAACGCCAATTTTCTAATTCAACCATTTAAATGCCAATTCTAACTATTTAATAACTATAAATAATTATTAAATAATATTTTCATTTATCATATTTATTAATTGAACCATAAAAAGTATCATAATTAACAAATATGCCCCTAAAACTCTTTCTTTACAATTTCGCCCTTACTTAGTAAAAATTTCACAAATAGACATAGTCTAATTTGAGAATTATAATTGATTAACCAATACCAATTATATGAGTCTTACAAGCAATATTATCTCAACTAGTGCGGGGACCATGGGTCTATATAACCGAGCTTCCAATAAGTAGATCAAGAATTTAGCACTAAAATTCACTAACTTATTAATTCTTCGTTGAATCCACGCATAGAACTTAGAATTGCACTCTCAGTATACAGAATGCTCTATATGTTCCACCATATAGACACATCATTAGTTATCCATTGTTATAATCCTAATTTGATCAATGATCCTCTATATGAATGATCTACACTGTAAAGGGATTAGATTACCGTAACACCCTACTATGTATTTTATCCTTAAAACACTTGACCCCGTATAAATGATATTTCAGCTTATGTGAAATGAGTACTCCACCATTTATGTTTGTTTGGTTAAGCTCGAAGGAGATCATCCTTTGCTTACTATTCGCCAGATAGAAGCTATAGATTCCATGTTTATGCTAGCACTCCCACTCAATTGCACTACCGTGTTCCCAAAATGTACGTATCACCCTGACCTAAAAGTAGGCTTAACTAACAAATCAAAGAACACGAATAGCCTTTCAAGATTGAGCCTAATCATAACAGGATTAAGAACATTTGATCTAGGATCAACTAGGCGATATTGACTTGAATGGATATTACGGTATGTTTAAAAAATTTAAGTCAAAGTTCAATATCGGTCCCTTTCGATGCATACTCCATGCATCCAACCTGAGCTTTACTTTAACCAATGCTCTGGAAGGAACATAGCACTTCTCCAAATGCAAGTAAACTCTGTTGTAGATTATCATATCAGTAAAACCCTATGTCTGATAAATCTAGGAAACTTTATTCACATAGTCATGTTTACTTTCCAATGTGTTGACGGCACAATAAACAGGATCAAGTGTGTGAAAAGGGTTTCAGATGAATTTATACATTATGTACATATAATCATGAAATAAATCATGTGAACCATGCAACATTAAATGTTATTTCTGATCTATATTAATAAGTAAATCTGATTATATTGAAATGAGTTTTATTTAGGGCATAAAACCCAACAACAAATTCTTAATGGATTTTCATCCATTAGACAAACATAATAGTGTTAGATCTCGATAGATAAATATTTGAAAATGCAACATTTAGCTGTTCATCAATAGATGACACCTTAGACTAGGATTTACAATATGAAACAATGAATAAGTTTATAAAAATAAGAATAACTTTGACTCTCGCTAATCGGGACATTGTTGGATTCTTATTTTTAATCGAAATTATCCTTTATTATTCCTATTAGCTTATTCACTTTGAATTTGCTTACATAGTATATCATTGGATGAATGGTTTGTAAATCATCTGCTTATAATGTCATTCTATTTTCTTTTATGAAATTGAATGGCACAGATGACTATAATCCCAACAGTCTATCCCGAAAAGATATAATCCTCGATCTTAGAATCTTCTACTTGTATATGCTTACTTTAGGCAAATTAGACTTAGAGTTATATTAGTAGTGGTGGTCCATGCTAGACTCATTACTCATTGTATATTTGTTATAAATTTAAGTCTTTGACTTTAAATTTTAGATTCCAAATAGAAATTTTATATTTCTGTTTCCAGAATACAATACAGTTCAACTTTCACAAGTGTTTAATATCCATTTTCTGTCAATGGATTCAAACTGTATGTTAAAGTATGGAATATGAGTTTAGTATTCTGTGACCAGGATCCACTTGCACTATTCTAAGAACTCTTTAATGTAACTAGACCTAAGTCATCGAAAGACCACAACCACATATTTTATAAATCTATGGCATTTGTATCTTGTTCATAGTGGTTTTGACAAGATCACTCTCTGTAAAGAGTTAATATACCTATATCCACTGAAAGTAAGATCATCTATATTAGTAGATGGATTTACATTCAGGGGTGGATATGATTTTTCGTTATATTCTTAAGATGATCACTCTAGATTTTACCTTGTGCAAAGAAATTTGAAATGTTTGAAAAATTTTATGAATTTCTAGCAATGGTGGAAAACCATTAAGGTAAGTGGTTAAAGATCTTGCGAACTGATAGGGTGGAGAAATATTTGGTAGATATGCAGTTCAAAAATCATTAAGTTGAACTTCGAATTGTATCCAAACTTACCTCCCTAGAAATTCAATTTGCATATTGATAAAAATGCATGGTCTATGATTAGTTACTAGTCGTTGCCTAAGTCCTTCTAGGGATATACCCTAGTAATAGGAAAATTTCAGAATGATGAAATGGTTGTGTACTTTGTGTAAACCATTACTAGATTCATGGATGACCTAATCGTGATCTTAAGAAAAGCTAGAACTGTTAACCAAGGTTTGCATGTTTGTTAGCTATTCTAAGTGATTAGGAGTGGGCCATCCCATAGTCATTAGATAAGAAAGTGTTTGTTTTAACAAATACTACTTTTTTAAGAAAATGACTAAGTCTGGAAACAAAGTAGCAAATAGAGGAGATATTTTTCTTGATTCCAAAAGTGTTCTATCATCTTATTCGATATATGATGGTCCCACAGCCTCTTTTGTTTTGACACAACCAAAGAGGACAATACCATTTAGTATTCTTAGACAAAAATTCACGGTACCTTGTCGTAGTGGGAGGGTTTCAAGGAACTCACCTTCTTATGACTTGGAAGACACTAGTGATAAAATCCATTGTGAGTTTAAACAAGTAATGGATTGTCAAGATAAGAAACTAAGAAGAAAGCCAAGAGAACTATGGTTTAATCCATTCACATGGAATAACCTAAAGTTTTCTATTACAAGGACATAAAATGAAATTTTCGTTTATAAGTCTATTCAATGGACTTAACAAAACATCTTGTTCCTAGTATTATAGGTTTGAGATTATCTAAACCTATAACTTGTGGTATGCCTGGTAATTTACTTACTCTAGTGCAAGCAATTTACTTTAGTAAGTTGCAGGAGCATTTTTCTAATGGCAATCTATAGAAGCTTCTCGACTTCTAGACATAGATTTTATTTATCTAAGGAAAAGTCTCAACTATTCCTGAAAAGATAAGGCCAATGAAAGAATTCCTTAGGATCAACAGTGAGAGGTCTCAAATATGCTTTGCTATGCATTAGACCAGACACCTCCTGTTGAGTGGGAGTAATGAGTAGGTATCAGATTAATCCAGGAAAGGAACATTGGAACACAATCAAGTGAATCTTAAGATCAAGAAGAGGAACTATATGTTAGTCAATAAGGGTGTATTTAATACTCTTAGACTACACCAAATCAGATTTCTAGACTTGCCTTAGTGCTAGAAAGTCTGCTGATGAGATGGTGATTACTCTGGGGTGGAGTAGTGATTTTTGGGAAGTGTAAAAACCTATCTGAAGTCTCTAAGTCTACCAGAGAGACTGAATGTTAAAGTTGTAGGAAAGATGCTTATTCAGTCTAAGGAAAGTTTTATATATTTTTGGCATTGTTCCAACATTTATTAACTACTATTGTTACTTCCTGATTAACGCAAAAGTAGTTGCCAAAAAGTAAAGAATCCAGTATCCCTAAAGTAGTAGACATATAGAGAGGAATTTCACAATATCAATAATTTTGTGATTAAGGAAATGTAATGGTAGAGGAAAGGTTGTATTGAATACAACCTATCAGATCCTATTACAAAGAGTATACTACAAACTACACTTGATATGGATATCAAGGTGTTGAGATTATTTGAAATGCTCTTTTTTTTTATATTAGTGCAAGTGGGAGTTTGTTGGGTTTTGTGCCCTAAATAAAACCCATTTCAATATAATCAGATTTACTAATTAATAAAGATCAGAAATTCCATTCTATGTTGCACAGTTCACATGATTTATTTCATGTTTATATTTAATGTATAAATCCCATTAAGTCCAGAACATATGTATTTGTTCGTGATTATAGTGTTGTCAACACAGTGGAATATAATCATGATTATATGTTCAAAACTTTAATTCCCTGATTTATCAGTTCACTGGATTTAGACTGTCATGATAATCAGCGATAGGTATACTTACACCTTGGATAAGTGTTATGTCCTTTCCAGGGCATTGGTAAAGTTTACCAGTATCGGATGTATGGAGTATACATTGGAAGGGACCGATATTGAACTTGGATTAGATATGATAAATTTACCGTAATATCTATTCAATTCAATATCACCTAGTTGATCCTAGATCAAATGATCTTAATCATGACATGGTTAGGTTCGATCTCAAGAGTGTTAGTCGTGTTCTTTGATTTGTTAGTTAAGCCTACTATTTGGTCAGGGTGATACGTACATTTTAGGAACATGATAGTGCAATTGAGTGGGAGCGCTAATCATAGATATTGAATCTGTAGCTTCTATAGGTATTTAGAAGTGAAACGATGATTTCCTTTGAGCTTGCTAAATAGAGATAAATGATAGAGCGCTCATTTTAGTGATTATATTAGTTCACTATAATATCATTTATAGGTGGCCAAGTGTTTTAAGGATAAAATACATTGAAAGGGTGTAACGGTAATTTTATCCCTATGCAATGTAGATCATCTATAGAGGTTCATTGATTTTTGGGATTATAACAAGGGATAGTTAATAGCGTATCTATATCGTGGAACATATAGAGCGTTCTATGTAACTGAGAGTAAAATTCCAATTTCTATGGTGGATGCAATGAGGAATTAATAAGTTAATGAATTTACTTGGTAAATTCTAGGTCTGCTTATTAGAAGCTCAGTTATATAGGCCCATGGTGTTGGAATTTATTTTACCAGGATCTTAGATCTACTCACAAGTATGTTATTTAAACACCCTAAATATGAACTTTCTAAAACGATAAATTAAACACATATAAAGTTAAAAAAACCTTACATTGATGCAGCGGAATTAATGTCTCCTTCCGCTCAGATTTCTAACCCTCGTACCCTTTCTGTAGCATAGTATAATCAAGATCTGAGCCCGAATGTCCTTCTTCTTCAAGTTTGATCCTTCACAGTCTTCCAATCTATGATTGAGTTACTGCTTGCTGTGTGTGGGCACTCACTCTTTCACTAGGGTCGAAATTGATGAAGGGAAAAGAGAAGAGAGGGTTTCGGCCAGGTATAGAAAGTGGGGAAGGCTCAGTTTTTCTAAAGAGAGAAATTTCTGTCAGAAAAGGTTATTGGAAACTTGTGTTTTGACTGAGCCATCACTTTCTATTTATAGGCAACTACTAGGTTTAGGTTAGGAATTATTTGGCATTAAAATAATGAAAAAATCAATTTGAAACTCCACAATAAGTGGCCGGCCAAGGTGTAATAGTGGGCCCCACTTGATTTTGCAATTTTATCAAATTTTATTTCTATTTTCTCAAAAACGCCAATTTTCCAATTCTAACCTTTTAAATGCCAAAACTAATTATTTAATAACTAAAGTAGATTATTAAATAATATTTTCATTTAATTTAATTATTAATTAGACATATAAAGTCCATTAATAAATAAATAAACCTAGAAACTCTTTTCTTTACAATTTCACCCATGCTTAGTGAAAATTCATAAAATTAGACATAGTCTAACTTTAGAATTATAATTGATTAATCACGAATCAATTAATGAGTCTTACAAGCAGAATGTTCTCAACTAGAATGGGGACCATGGATCTATATGCTGAGCTTCCAATAAGTGAACCAAATTTACCAAGTAAATTCCTACTTATTAATTCTTCGTTGAATCCACTCTTAGAACTTAGAATTGCACTCTCAGACTTATATAGAGCATATTATATGTTCCACGATATCAATATGCTATCTCATTTAACCATTGTTATAATCTTATTGTGATTTAAAGATCCTCTATATAGATGATCTACATCGAGATGGGATTTCCTTACCGTTCTCACCCCTCAATGTATTTTGCCCCTTAAAACACTTAGCTACCTGTAAATGGTGTTTAGTGATCTAATGATTAGTTAGTTAAACAAGAGCTCATCCATTTACTTCTATTTGCTAAGCTTGAAGGGAATCATCACTTTACTTCTATACACCAGTAGAAGCTATAGATTCCATATTTATGTTCAGCACTCCCACTCAATCATACTATCATGTTCCCAAAATATACGTATCACCCTGACCTAAAAGTAGGCTTAACTAATAAATCAAAGAACATGAATAGCACTCCTGAGTTGAGCCTAAGCATATCAGGATTTAGATTCTTTTAATCTTAAGATCAACTACTGATATTTACTTGGAAAGATATGTATAACGGTAAGTTTGTATTATCTTAACTTAGTTGCAATATCGGTCCAGTCCAATGTATACTCCATACATTTGAAACTAGTATACTTTACTAATGTCCTGGAAAGAACATAACACTTATTCCAAGTGTAAGTACACATCATCGCTAATTATCACATTAGTGTAAATCCAATAACACTGATGAAACAGGGACCAAGTCTTTTGATTCATATGATCACAATAACATTCCACTGTGTTGACGATACTGTAATTGTGAATAAACATATGATCTGGATTCAACTGATTCTGTGTGTAAATGTAATAAACATATTTAAACCATTAGCATGTAGAATTCATGCAAACATCTATCACTTCAAATTTCTTATATTGATAACTAATCAAAATGTAAAGAGTTTTATTTAGGGCATAAAACCCAACAAACTCCCACTTGCACTAATATAAAACAAACTGTGCAAATAGGTCAATCTGATATCTTGATCTTCAGATCAAGTGTAGTATATTTGAATCCACCCGAGCTTCTGGAAACTAGTTCATAAATTCACTTATGAAACATCCTTTACTATATGCTTTACTCATCAAGGGATACTGAAATCTTTACTATTTGAAAAGTACATCTGAATGAACAGAAGATATATCTCTCATATTTTAAAATATGTAATTGAGATAATACAGTGTAGACTTTTCTTCAGCAATATAACTTTCTGGTATTTTCGAAATTTACAAAGTTATAACTCTTCTCTGGTAGAGCTTGAATTATTATAGAATAACTCCTCCACCCCCAAAGTAAGCACCATCTCAAAGATCTCGAAATGAGTTGGTGAGATACCAGGACAACTGATACACAGTTCCTTAATATCTATCATATAGATCACTTTCATAAATCTTTCTTGAATATCTTCTAATGTCCCCTATTTGATTACATCTCAGATAGCTCCGACTCAATAGCAGATGTCTGGTTAAATAATACTTTTAACCTCTGATTGTTTGGAGAGGTATCTAGTTGTGACTTTTGTATTAGTCTGAATCATTAAGTTAAGACTAAGTCATCAACGTAGCAGACCAGTATTTGAAGTGAAAAATACATGCCAGAGATAAAGTAATCAAAATTAAGATACCATCAAATTTTATGAGGATTAAGAATTTTAGGTTCAAGTCATTCGAATGGACTGAACTAGAGTTCTTTATCTTATTCTCATAATTCTAATAAGCTATTCCTATCCATGTGAATGGTTAGATTTGCTTTTCAGTAGTGTTCTTAAGTACCTATCACAAGTATCAACCTGATGAAGATGGGTATAGAATTTGAAAATTCTCCCACTCAATTAAGGTAGTGTGAAACTTTATCAAAGAACTTTCAAAGGTATCAAACTTTTACTTACAATAGTAAAATCGAAATGGAACATACAATCAAGATCAAGAATTTATATTGATAATAGCTGACTCATTATATTACTTCCATGTTTAAAGAAGATATGTGTTACATAGGGAATTGTGGAATAGACTCCACCCTTAAGAATATACATATAGGGTACTTGTGGATAACCTCCACCCCTAAGTATATAGAGATTATGATCCACCCCTAAAGGTTGTAAAGATCATGATTCTCTTAGTGTGATTGAGTTTATGTGGAGTTGAATACTGTCCAGAGTTCATTAGATATAAAAGATCGTTGAACTGCATAGTTTTTTTAACTTTTCTCCACCCCTATCAGATCAAAAGATCCTTTTATTAAACAAATTCTTAATAATTGTATTAGAATTAACAATTATTAATAAACATAGAAATAGTTTCTAGTGTTTATTTATTATAACTCTATGAAGAGTTGTAGATATAATAGAATTTGCATCAATAATAAAAACACTTACACATACAAACATATAAATATAATGTGGTAATAATTGATGAAGATAAATTAAATGAAGCTCATTCTCATAAATTGCAATGGTTGAATTCGAAAAATAAAGAAACTTTAATAATAATAAATTTTAAAAAAAAAATGTATTGCAACAATATGAGAAAAACAGGGATAAATATCCCTAACTAAAATTTGAAATCCAAATTGTCTTTAAACTAAAACAATTAATTCAAAAATAAATTGAAGAGCTTCATCTTCATCTGGACGATTTCACCCTTTGGTCCAGCTTTCTGATCCAACTCATCTGAGTTCAAGTAGCTTGGCCTATAAGAAGAAGAAAACAAATAAACAAAGTTAGTCCAGAATCATAAATCCAATTGGATAATAATTCACTAACACTCTTAAAGTTTATAAATAGAAATACCTTGTTTCTTTGCAAGAAGTTTAGGACATTGTGGTTTCCAATGACCTTTTTCATTGCAGTAGAAACACTTTCCTTTAAGTGTAGCATCACCAGAAGGAGCAGCCTTTTTATTCTTCATGGCTTTTGTTCGCTTCTTGGTGTTCTTCCACTTCTTCTTCGATTTGGGTTTCGAAGCAGAGGCAACATTTGCTTCAGGTTTCATCGTCCCATTACTATTCCCAGTATTGTGAGGTTTACTCCCTTTCTTCTTGGGTCCTCCAATCAAATTTTTATAAGTTTGAAGGTCATTGACTAATTCATGAAAGTCAATTTCCTTCTTATTCATGACATAATTTGAAGTGTATGGTAGAAATGCTGGAGTTAGGCTATTCAAGATAAGACTTACTTGAGTAGCACTATCCATTTCAGCACCATGATCCTGGGCTTCTTGGAAATAACTTGACATTAGGAGAACATGGTCATGCACGTTTTGATGAGGTTCCATCCATGCATTAATGTACTTCTTAGTCGCGTCAAAGCGTGACTGAAGTGATGCCTTACCGAATAGCTCATTTAACTTCGTCATAACTTCAGCAGCCTTCTCGATTTTAGAAAACCGAGTTTTGAGGGTGTCAACCATGCTAGAAAGCATAAAGTATGGAGCTTTGTCATTTGCTTTTTACCAATGCTCATACTTTTCTTTCACAGCTTTGGAAGCATTGTCCCCAGGCACTTCAGGTGACGGCTCAGTTAAAACAAACAAGGTACTTTCTCCTATGAGAGCAATATTAATGTTCTCATTCCACTTATTAAAGTTAGATCCATTCAGCTTGTTTTCAGTCAACAGTGATAACATGGGATTCATTTTGATAATACATGATACTACAAAATATTAGAAATCAACAAATAGAAATTAATAATGGTTTAACACAAAATCAATTCAGAAATTATAAGCACATAGCAAGTAGGAATGATATGAGAAAATACTTAAAAATTCAATCCTAAATAATTTCCAAGGTTTTTCAACAAACTGATATCAGTGTCCCGTTTAGGCGAGAGTCAAAGCTACCATCCATTGAATAGAGTTGTCAGCTCATCTAAAATGTTAAACATTCTAGCAACCTTTTATTCGATCAAGATTGGAATCCAGCGTTGTCCCGTTTAGGCGAGAGTCAAGGCTATTCTATCTTATGAGCTACTACCATTGTTTCGCAATTTGCAAGTCAAATATGGTCGCCACCATTAGGGTGATCTATACCATATAAAACACTTACAAACTACTTATATTTCGAGATTAAACGGTGCGAAATTGCTAATGAACGTTCCTCCATTAGGGAGGATTACTCACTAAAACAAACGCGATGTAAAACCAACAATGGAGATCGAATATCTTAATAATAATAAAGCTCATTCTTTAAAATGTATTTTCTTTATTATTCTAATAAATAAATTCTCATTAAATTCGAAATTTAGAATTGAAATTAAAAAATAAAAATTTAATATAATATTTATAAAATTATACTTAGATGGTGATTGAAATAAAATTAATTATTTCCATCTTAGTAATAATCTTAAATATAAATATTAAGGAAATTAATTTAAGTTGAATTAAATTAGATTAATTAGCTATTAAAAAATTTCCTTGAGAATATATTTATTGAGTTCGAAAATTTAAAGTATAAAAACTATACAATTTTCGAAAAAAATAAAAAAAGATAGAAAAGAAATACTTCAAGCAAAAATATCACCTATCTAGATTTTCTTTTGACTAATTAAATCAATTTCTAATAATATATATATATATTTTAAATTTCTTTTATTATAAAATAATCAATACATGAAAAAATCATTGATTTAAGTTGGCCCAAGAATTAATTAAAATAAATAATTAATTTAAAACTCAATCTATTTTTCAAGATAAATTCGAAAAATATTGCATAAATAAAATGTAATTTTCGAAATTGATTAAGAAAATAAAGAAAAAAAAATATATATTGAAAATTATTTAAATTTAAGTTGAAAAATTAAATTTCAACCTAAAAATAATTTTCTATTTAATTAAGTGTCATGAAAAATAAATAAATATTAAGTATCATGATGAAAATCAACTTAGATATTTAAATTTTTTCAAGTTAATTAAATGTATTAAATTCAAGAAATAAATAATTAAGTGTAGAGATGGCTTAATTATTAATTTCTAGTTTAATACTAGGAAAAATATACTTAATAAAGTTGCACCAAAATTAATTATTTAAATAATTAATTTCACAAAGTATAATATTTCCTATTTAAATATTAGAAATAATAAGTAGTCTAGAAATAACTATCTAGAAAATATCTTATTTGACTAAGTATCTTTTCAACAAAAATTTGAAAAATATTTAATTTAAGTTATATAGAAAAAATCTAAAACTTAAATAATTTCAAATTTAGATTTAATTAAATATCAAAAATTAAGTTATAACCACTTAATTTGAAGATATCTTTTTAAGTTAATATTCGAAAAGATATTAACCTAAAAAATATCTAAAATATTCCATTTTAAGTTAATATTCGAAAAGATATTAACTTAAAAAAAATATCGTAAAAATCTTTAATAACTAATGCCTAGGATTCCTCAACTTAATTTAAAATTTAAATAAAATATTCAAATTTAAGTTAGATAAGAAAAATCAGTTGATACAACTAATTTATAACTTAAATAGGAATATTTAATTAAATAAGCTCCACAAAGAATCTAGTTAGTTAAAATTCTATATTTAATTAAATATAAGAAAAATACAAATAGTTTTTCTAGAAATAATATCTAAAACTAAAAGTGTTTTTCTTAAAATTAACATTAAAATATTAAAATGATAATAAATTTTCATATATTTTAAAAGTTAATTATGTTGCTAATTCAATTTTATTAGGTCAAACTAATATAATTAACCTAGTACAGTTATTCAAATCAGGCAAATGGGCCTTCACAATTGGGGTTGTTCATGTGAGGGAGGCCTAGGTTCAGTATGTCGTATCCACTTCTATGGCTCCCAACTCTCGCACAAGGCCCAAAAGAGAGGAATTTAACCTTAAAATAAATAACTGTTATTAATTAAATAGGTCCAATAACTAAAAGGACCTAAATAAAATCTATCATGGTGTGACATTTTATTTAGCAACAACCTATATGCATCTATATAATAAAATAAACACATAGGCTCACACAGGTACACACTTGGATGGATCCTATCATGTTGCTAGGTCATACACAGATGAAAGAAGATTGTAAAATTTACCTGTTACAAATTATTAACTTGACCAAGGGAGCCATCAGATCATTAGATCTGGCAAAAAGCAACCATGGCTATTTGCAATCAAGTAATAATAGGTTTTGAAAACTTACACACAAGCTAAAACAACATACTCATGCAACAAGGTTAGCTGGATAGTTGGAAGTAGGATTTATTTAATTTTAAATAAATAAATTTCGAAAATAATTAAATTAAATAAATAAATAAAATAAATATTTTATTTTGAAAAATAAAATAAATAATAATATTAATTTATTTTTCGAAAATAAAAATAAAATTAAAATTTAATTTTTGGAATTAAAAAAATAAATTATTTATTTAAATTTCGAAATTAAAAAAAAATATTTAAAATTAAACCTACAATTTTGAAAAATTAGGTTTCAACTAACCTAAATATCATTTCAAAATTTGCTAACTACTTTTAAAAATTAAATGTTATTTTATAAATAAAAATTAAATAAAAATTAGAAAAGATAAATTAAATATCTTTTTCAGATTTTAAATTTAATTTAAATAAATAAAATAACAAAATTTAAAAGTTAGCAAAATATCTTACATCTATTTAAAATTTCATGATTATAGTTATCTTATTTTAAATTTAAATAAGGTCAAAATATTTAAAAAAAAAAATTAATTTAAAAAAAATTAATATCTGACCTTAAATTTAAAAATAAGATAAGATATAATCAAATTTAAAAATAAGATAAATAATTAAGCAAAAAAAGATAGATATTTACTAATTTCAAATTCAAATTACACTAATATCATGAATTAAATTAAAAAAAATATTAAATTAATTCATTATGATAATTAGAATTGAATTAGGAATAGTATATCTATAGATACAAAACTACACAAAAAATCAGAAGTTAATTCCATGAAAAAGCATGAAAAAACGAAGAAAAACGAAAATTTTGGGAGCTGGCGCGCGGGTCCCAGGGTGACAGCCGAGAAACCTCGGCGGAACAGGGGACTTTGCAGGATTTGCGCGCGCGTAAGGGGGGATCAGACGAGGTCCGCACGCGGTTTCAGACAAAATCTTGTCTGAATGCGCGTGTGACCGAGCAAGACTCGGATCCGCGCGAGCGTGAGGGTGCACAGTCACCTTATTTTTTTTCGAATCTTCAAAAAATCATAACTAATTCAAATTAAATCGAAATTGAGTTCTGTAAAAAAGTAACTTGCTTAATTTTTTCCATACTATCCAATAAAAATAATTCCAGAAACAGATATTCAATTATTTTTCACGAAAATTCACAAACACCAATCAATCATCAAATAACACTAAATACAACATGATACCATCCAAAAATAAACAAACGATCGTTTTAAAGTCCAAATTTCATGCAAGTAAATCAATTACATGGCTCTGAGGCCAGTTGTTGGAATTTATTTTACCAGGATCTTAGATCTACTCACAAGTATGTTGTTTAAACACCCTAAATATGAACTTTCTAAAACGATAAATTAAACACATATAAAGTTAAGAAAACCTTACATTGATGCAGCGGAATTAATGTCTCCTTCCGCTCAGATCTGAGCCCGAATGTCCTTCTTCTTCAAGTTTGATCCTTCACAGTCTTCCAATCTATGATTGAGTTACTGCTTTCTGTGTGTGGGCACTCACTCTTTCACTAGGGTCGAAATTGACGAAGGGAAAAAAGAAGAGAGGGTTTCAGCCAGGTATAGAAAGTGGGGAAGGGTCAGTTTTTCTGAAGAGAAATTTCTGTCAGAAAAGGTTATTGAAAACTTGTGTTTTGACTGAGCCATCACTTTCTATTTATAGGCAACTACTAGGTTTAGGCTAGGAATTATTTGGCATTAAAATAATGAAAAAATCAATTTGAAACTCCACAATAAGTGGTCGGCCAAGGTGTAGTAGTGGGCCCCACTTGATTTTGCAGTTTTATCAAATTTTATTTCTATTTTCTCAAAAACGCCAATTTTCCAATTCTAACCTTTTAAATTCCAAAACTAATTATTTAATAACTAAAATAGATTATTAAATAATCATTTAATTTAATTATTAATTAGACATATAAAGTCCATTAATAAATAAATAAACCTAGAAACTCTTTTCTTTATGCTGAGCTTCCAATAAGTGAACCAAATTTACTAAGTAAATTCCTACTTATTAATTCTTCGTTGAATCCACTCTTAGAACTTAGAATTGCACTCTCGGACTTATATAGAGCATATTATATGTTCCACGATATCAATATGCTATCTTATTTAACCATTGTTATAATCTTATTGTGATTTAAAGATCCTCTACATAGATGATCTACATCGAGATGGGATTTCTTTACCGTTCTCACCCCTCAATGTATTTTGCCCCTTAAAACACTTAGCTACCTATAAATGGTGTTTAGTGATCTAATGATTAGTCAGTTAAACAAGAGCTCATCTATTTACTTCTATTTGCTAAGCTCGAAGGGAATCATCACTTTACTTCTATACACCAGTAGAAGCTATAGATTCCATATTTATGTTCAGCACTCCCACTCAATCATACTATCATGTTCCCAAAATATACGTATTACCCTGACCTAAAAGTAGGCTTAACTAATAAATCAAAGAACATGAATAGCACTCCTGAGTTGAGCCTAAGCATATCAGGATTTAGATTCTTTTAATCTTAAGATCAACTACTGATATTGACTTGGAAAGATATGTATAACGGTAAGTTTGTAATATCTTAACTTAGTTGCAATATCGGTCCAGTCCAATGTATACTCCATACATTCGAAACTAGTGTACTTTACTAATGTCCTAGAAAGAACATAACACTTATTCCAAGTGTAAGTACACATCATCGCTGATTATCACATTAGTGTAAATCCAATAACACTGATGAAACAGGGACCAAGTCTTTTGATTCATATGATCACAATCACATTCCACTGTGTTGACGATACTGTAATTGTGAATAAACATATGATCTGGATTTAACTGATTCTGTGTGTAAATGTAATAAACATATTTAAACCATTAGCATGTAGAATTCATGCAAACATCTATTATTCAAATTTCTTATATTGATAACTAATCAGATTGTAAAGAGTTTTATTTAGGGCATAAAACCCAACACATGGTCCCCATACTAGTTGAGACAAACTGCTTGTAAGACTCAGTTAATTTATTTTAGTTAATCAATTATAATTCTAAAATTAGACTATGTCTAACTTATGAATTTTTCACTAAGCAAGGGTTTAAATGTGAAGAAAAGAGATCCTATGTCTTATTTATTAATTAAGAGACTTTAGTAAGTCTAATTAATAAATATATTAAATGGCAATTTTATTTGATAGTTATTTTAATTATTAAATAAATAGTTTTGGCATTTAAATGGTTAGAATTGGAAAAATGGCATTTTTGAGAAAATATGGAAAAATTGTGATAAAATGGGAAAATTCCAAGTGGGGCCCAAACATCCTATGGCCGGCCACTAGGGATAGGATTTTCCATTTAATTTCTTCATTATTTTAATGCCTAATAAATCTTAACCTAAACCTAGGTGGTTGCCTATAAATAGATAGTGATGGCTCACACCAAAAGATGATGGAAAATTCACCTTCAGTCAAATTTTTAATGAGCCTTCTTTTCTATTAATTTCGAACCACATTCTCTTCTTTTTCTCTTCATATTTTCATACCTTGAGTGATAGAGTAAGTGCCCACACACATCAAGTTGGTCCTCAATGTTAGTATGTAAGACTGTGAAGAATCCAATCAACAAGAAGGAGAATCGGGCTCAGATCTTGGTGATACTCTGCTACAAAAAGGATACAAAGGTTAGAGATCTGAGCAGAAGGAGTCATTTAATTTTGCTACACCCACTATAAGGTTTCTTAAACTTTATATGTGTTTATTTACATTATTTTAGAAATTCATATTAGGATGTTAAACAACATACATGATAGTAAATCTAGATCACGGTAAAATAATTCCAACATGTTGGTCTTCCCTTAAACATCCCACCCCATGCCTTGTTAGGAATTTAAGAACCAGGTGGTAGATGGACATTACTACCTTCTGGTCGTACAGGGCAGGACGGCCTATCATCGCATTGAAGGCTAATGGCACATCGATTACTACAAATTGTGCCATCAACATTCTTATTGTGGGATTTCCTTGGCTATCAGAGGCAGTCCAATGTATCCCAAGGGTGCGATGCCTTGGTCGAAGAAGTCATACATTAGTTGAGTGCAGGGTATTTGTTAGTTGGAGCCCCATCTTTTTATAAATTGATTTGAAAAGAATGTTGGAGGTGTTGGGATTTTATGCCCTAAATAAATCTATTTCAATTTAATCTGATTTGTTATCAATAGAAGATTAGAAATCATTTATGTTTACATGTAGTTTTTCATGTTTATGGTTTAATGTGCATAAAATTTGTAAAGTCTAGAACATATAGTTATTTACAATTACAGTGATGTCAACACAGTGGAAGGTAATTGTGATTAGATGATTCAAAGGATAATGTCCCTTGATCCATCAGTGCACTGGATTTACATTGATGTGATAATCAGCTATAAAGTATACTTACACCTTGGATAAGTGTTATGATCTTTCCAAGACATTGGCAAAGTATGCTAGTTTCGGATGTGTGGAGTATACATTGGATTGGGACCGATATTGATCTTGGTAAAGATATTATAATCTTATCGTTGTATCTTTCTAAGTCAATATCACTGGTTGATCTTAGATCAAAAGATCTTAATCCTGACATGCTTAGGTTCAATCTCAAGAGTGTTATTTGTGTTCTTTGATTTTTTAGTTGAGCCTACCTTTTGGTCTGGGTGATACGTACATTTTGGGGACATGATAGTACAATTGAGTGGGAGCGCTAAACAGAGATATGGAATCTACAGCTTCTATCTAGACATAGAAGTGAAACGGTGATTTCCTTCAAGCTTGGCTTAATCAAGATAAATGGAAGAGCTTTTATTTCAGTGATTATATTAGTTTACCGAAATATCATTTATAGGAAGCTAAGTGTTTTAAGGATAAAATACATTGAGGGGTGAAACGGTAAATTATTCCTACTCGGTGTAAATCATCTATAGAGGATCTTTAATTATTGGGATTAGAACGATGGTTAAATGTTTAAAGCGTATCTATATCGTGGAACATATAGAGCGTTCTATATAACTGAGCATGCAATTCCAAGTTCTATAGTGGATGCAATAAGGAATTAATAAGTTGGGGAATTTACTTGGTAAATTCTAGTTCTGCTTATTGGAAGCTCAGTTATATAGGCCCATGGTCCCCATACTAGTTGAGACAATACTACTTGTAAGACTCAGTTAATTGATTTTAATTAATCAATTATAATTCTAAAATTAGACTATGTCTAGTTTATGAATTTTCACTAAGCTACGGCTTAATTGTGAAGAAAAGAGATTCTATGGTTTATTTGTTAATTAAGAGACTTTATTAAGTCTAATTAATAAATATATGAAATGGTGTTAGCCCAAGATATGTTTCGAAGAGGGGGGGTGAATTGGAAATTTAAACTAATTTCGGTAAATTAAAACTTTTAACACAAAATTATGCAATTAGTCACTTAATCAAATAAATACTAGTATGGCAAGCAATATATTAAGACAAATAATTAAACTTGTAAAGTAAAGAGTTTAAGGATTAGAAAATGCAAACTCTCGATTTTTACAAGGTTCGGTAGAGCTATGCCACCTACGTCCTTGGTCTTCAAAGCTATGGACCTAGCTTTGAGTTCCAATATCGAGCCAAGTTAATGGGCTTGACTAACCCTTACAACCGGGAAATTTTCACCAAGGTATTTCCAAACCTCTTACAATAGTTTCGCACCCCCGAGGACTATTAACCTCTTTCTCGGATTGTTGAAGTGCCAATCTCACTATTACCGGGTTGTTTACAATACCGGTGCCAACCTCACCTCAATCACAATATGGAAATGTGTTTGATATTACAAGCTAAAATCATTCTAGAGATATGATGATACAATGGAAACCTAGAGTGAAAAGCAAGCACACTCAAGATGAATAAAATCAAATTTTGGCTCATAGTGTGTGAAAAGTGTTTGTTTGGATTTCAAACTTGGAAGCTCATTAATCTTACTTAGATAGGTTAGATATTTGAAATAAATGCTCAACCAACTTCATTTTTTGAGTGAAAATCGAGTTTATATAGTGTTTGAGTGAAAAATAGCCGTTTATAGCCGTTGGGCACGAAAAATGAGACTCCCACTGGGCAAACCGGTTCACCGGTTTACAATAGGGTAACCAGTTTATGGAGAACCGGTTAACCTCTTTGAAACCGGTTAACCTAAATCCAGGCAGTGGGAAAAAGTCCGATTTTTCGCACTAAAACGGCCATAACTCTCTACTCGATTATCCGATTTCAGAAATTCCAACTTTGTTCTCTTAGTTAAACAAAATGTGATTTATAAATTCAATCAAAAAAATTTTTGAACTATCGTGTGAGAAAACTTGTTGCACAAGTTAGTGAATGGGCCAAAATTTAAATTTATAAAACTTAGTGTGCTATGCAAATCACTTTAACAAGACTAAAGTAAATTTTTACCATTCAATTCTGAGTAGTATTGACGTAGATGAGCCTTCTAGCTTGATTTGCATATTTTTGATCCCATGTTGACTTTTCCCGAGAATTGACCTTGACTTTGACTTTGACTTTTGGGTTGACTTTTGACTTTGGGCTTTTGAAGACCTCTTTTAAATAGGGTTTTGAGTTGTTGATCCCTTGATGAATCTTTTGCTCTTGATATGCTTGTTGAATCCATTTAGGGTTGCTTTCAAAAGTTTGGTAAAAATACCAAAAGATTTATTTTCTCTTTTAAATTTGCTACAAAATTAATAAATCATTAGTAACAAATAATAATCAAATATTTGTTAATCATCAAAACAAGGAGATCTAAAAGTTTGAGTTAACAAATGGCAATTTTATTTGATAATTAATTTTAATTATTAAATAATTAGTTTTGGCATTTAAGTGGTTGAATTAGAAAAATGGCATTTTTGAGAAAATAAGATAAATAGTTGAAAAATAGCCAAATTGTAAAGTGGGGGCCCACATCCATGGTAGGCCACTTATAGGCTATTTTACCATTTATTTATTAATTTTTTAATGCCAAATAATTCAAACCTAAACCTAGTTGGATTCCTATAAATAGATAGTGATGGCCTCAAATTAAAAGATAATGAATACACTTGCCTTCAGTCAAAAATTTGAGCCATCTTCTCTATGCCATTTGAATCCTTCTTCTCTCTTTCTCTCTTCATAATTTCGAACCCTATAGTGATAGAGTAAGTGCCCACACATATCAAGTGGTACTCAATCATAGTGTGTAAGGCTGTGAAGAATCCAAAATCAAGAGAAGGACAATCGGGCTCAGATCTTCGTGATACTCTGCTACAAACAGGATACAAGGATTAGAGATCTGAGCGAAAGGAGTCATTTAATTATGCTGCACCCAATGTAGGGTTTCTCAAACTTTATATGTGTTTAAATTACATTACTTTAGAAATTCATATTTAGGATGTTAAATAACATACATGGTAGTAAATGTAGATCCTGGTAAAACATATTCCAACAACTGGCCTCAGAGCCATGGTAATGATGTACTTTCATGAAATATGGATTTAAAACGATGTCTGTGTTGATTTGGAAGGTTTCATGATAGTTTATGTGATTATTTGATGATTGTATGGAAATCGCAACGTATGTTGTAAAATATTTTTTGTTTCGTTCTGGAAATATTTTTAATGGAAAGTAGACAAAAAATTAATGAATTTAGGCTTGTACAGAACTGAATTTAATTTTTTTATGTTAGTTATGATTTTTTGAATTTGGATGAAAATATCTGAAACTGGATGCACACACGAGCGCGCGCACAAGGTGATTCACTCGGCATCCACACGGTTTCAAACATCCTGGCCGAGGAAACTCGGACACGGACTGTCTGAAACCGTGTCATGCTGAGTTCCCTCAGCCATTGAGGCTGCGTGCAGTCCTCTGTCTTGGTCAGCCCCCTTCATCCGCGCGCGCAGGGGTATGCAATGCATACCCATGTGCACCAAAATTGTTTTCATCATATCTTTTGATTCAAAAATTACTTTTCAATGAAACAAAATTCAAATTTTGGTATCTAAATTTTCAATTAAAAATCTAATCATTAGAATAAAATTAATTTTTATTAATTTTTTTAATTAATTAAAATTAGTTTTAGATATTAGTAGCCTTTTGAATTTGAAAATTTGTTTTTCACAAAAATAGCCTTATGGTTAATTTTGAAATTTTTGATTATTTTATTTATTTGAATTAGAAGATCAGATATTACTTATTTTATTATTAAAATTTAAAATGATCTTATTTTGATATTAAAATATTAATAAATTTTAGAAATAATCTAGTTTAAATTTCAAAATTTGCTAACCATATCATATTTTCAAAATTTGTTATTTTTGAAATATATTTTATTAAATTAAAGTATAAGATTTGAAAAATGTTAGTTTTGACATTTTATCTTATTAGATATTTTTTTTAATAAAATTAATTTTTGGCAAAAAAACATGAAATTTGAAAAATTGGTAAGTTTAGGTTTGAATAGAAATTTTAGGTTTTATAACCATAAAATTTTTCAAACTTATTTTATTTTTATTTTAATAAAATTGGTATTATTCTAACCATAAAATATCTTAATTTTCTTATTAGAAATTTAATTAATTTAAATTTTTTGAATAAACTTGAAATTTGAAAAATTGGTTAGATATTTTAATTTATGTTAGAATTTAGGATATTTTGGAGATTTTTTTAGGTTTTTGAATTTTTTCAAATATTCTCTAACAACCTAAATTTTAAATTCTAGTTAAGATATATTTTAAATTTTAAATTTTAAAATAGAGATATCTTAGCCTACTTTCCTGTTATCTGTTACTTGTTTGGTTTGTAATGTTTTGATTATTTGTTTATTTATTCAAAAAGAAAATTACAAACCTATTATTTATTTGATCTAAATTTCTATGATTAACTTGTTGACAGATCCAACGATCTGATTTTAATCATAGTTCAATTGTCAATAGATCTTATAAATAATTTCATAACAGGTAATTTTTGCAATTTCTTTCATCTATGTAAACCTAGTAACATGATAGGGCCTATCCAAATCATTTGACCTGTGTGAGCCTATATGTTTGCTTTTGGGCTTAGATGCATATAGGAAGCCCATTTAAGTTTTATTAATTAAATGGACTAGGTTGCTAAAATAAAATTTCACTTAAGAAATTTTATTTAGGCCCAATTAGAATTGGACTTATTCAATTAATAACAGTTATTTATTTAATGGTTAAATTCCTCTCCTTTGGGCCTTGTGTGAGAGTTAGGGGACCAATAGTAGTGGGTACGACATACTCAACCCAGCCCTCTCTCACATGAACCACCCCAATTGTGAAGGCTCGTTTGCCTTATTTAAATAATTGTATTAAGCTAATTATAGTAGTCTAACCTAATTAAAATGGAATTAGCAACATAATTAGCTTTAAAATATATGAAAAAAAAATTCATTGAATATTTTAAAGTTAATTTTACAAAAACACTTAGTAATGAGATATATTTTAGATAGTTAGTTCTAGTAACTAATTATATTTTTTAATATTTAATTAATTAAGAAAATATTTTTAAGTTGAAATTAATTATTTGTTAATTAATTTTGGACAAACTTGAATTAGAATATTTTTCCTAGTATTAAATAAGAATAAATAATTAAGTTTAGTTTATACTTAATTATTTGATTCTTTTATTTAATACATTTAATTAAATTGAAAATTAAATATTTAAGTTGATTTTATTCTTGATACTTAAATATTAGTTATTTTCAGAGTATTTAATTAAATAGAAAAATATTATTTAAGTTGAAAAGCAACTTAAATTATAATAATTTTCATAATATATTTTATTTTATTAATCATTTTTCACAAAAAAAAAATTGAAATTGCATTTATTTAAATGCAGATAATTTTGAATTTTTTAAAAAAATAGATTACTGTTGAAAATTAATTTTTGAATTAATTTTAGATCAACTTAAATCAAATAAATTTTTCATTAATTATCAATTAAAATAAATGGACTAAAATATAATATATTAGAAAATAAAGAAATTAGTTAGTGAAAATCTAGATAGTTATTTTCTGTTTGCTTGAAGTATTTTTCTAGGTATATTTAATTAAATAGAAACTTAATATCTAAGTTGATTTGATTCATGATACTTAAATATTTGATAATTTTCTTAATGTTTAATTAAATAGAAAAATTATATTTGTGTTGAATTAATTTATTAACTAATTTTGGACCAACATAAATTAGAATAATTTTTCAAGGATTTATTTTATTTTATTTTAAGAAAATTCGAAAAATGTATTTATTTTTAAATAAATTAGATTTCGAATGTCGCTATATATATTTATAGAAAGTTAAATTTGAGTTGAAAATTAATTTTTTAATTAATTCTGGATCAACTTAAATTGAATATTTTCGAAATATTTATTGAAAATTATTACTAAGATGGAAAATATTTTTAATTCTTTTTAGATTAATCTAAGTATAATTTTATAAATATTGAATTAAAATTTATATTTAGAATTTTTTTTCTAAATTGGAATCTTAATTAAATAAATATATATTTTAAAATAAATATTATATGAAAATACACTTTAAATAATAAGCTTTATTATAAGGATATTCGATCTCTATTGTTGGCTATACATAGTTCTTATTTTAGTGAGTAATCATCCCTAATGGATGAACGTTCATTAGAAATTTAACGCCGTAGAATCTCGAAAGATAAGTATTATTTGTAAGTGTTTTATTCCTAGTACTGATCACCCTAATGGTGGCTGCTAGGAGTAAGACTTACAAAAGTTTGAAACAATAGTGGAAGCTCGTAAGATAGAATGGCCTTGACTCTCGCCTAAACGGGACAACGCTGGATTCTCATCTTGATCGAATAAAAGGTTGCTAGAATGTTTGTCATTTTAGACAAGCAGAGTACTCTATTTAATGAATGCTATCTTTGACTCTCGCCTAAATGGGACATTGCTATCAGTTTGTTGAAAACCTTGGAAATTATTTAGGAGTGTATGTTTTTAGTATTTGTCATTCCTACTTGCTAAGTGCTAATAATTTCTGAAAATGATTTTGTATTAAACCTTACTTGATTTCTATTTATTGTTATTTGTAGTATCCAACATGACTATGAACAATGCAATGGTGTCACTGTTGACTGACAACATGCTCAATGGAGCTAACTTTATCAAATGGAGAGAGAACATTAATATTGCTCTCATTGGTGGAAATGCCCTGTTTGTGTTGACTGAAGAGGCTCCTGAGCAGCTAGGTGAGAATGTGACCAAGGCAGTCAAGGAAAAGTTCGAGCGTTGGAAGAATGCTAACAACAAAGCTCGATACTTTATGCTGTCTAGCATGGTCGACACCTTGAAAACAAGGTTTGCCAATACTCTCACGGCTGCAGAAATCGTGAACCAGTTAACTGAACTGTTCAGGATGGCATCAATTCAAGCTCGCTTTGAGGCGATAAGAATTTCATCAATGCACGGATGAAACCTCATCAGAGCGTGCGTGATCACCTACTCCAGATGACTAGTTACTTCCAAGAAGCTGAGAATCATCGAGCTGTTATAGAATAGACAACTCAAGTGAGTTTGATCTTGAACAGTTTGACTTCAGTTTTTTGCCTTTTACATCAAATTATGTCATGAACAAGTTGGAGCTTGACTTCCACGAGTTAATCAACAACGTTCAGACATTTGAAAATTTGATTGGAGGACCACAGAAAGGAGAAACTAAAGCTCCTAATTCTGGCACTGCTAATGGTACGGCCAAGGCAGAGGCAAACATTGCCTCTGCTTCGAGACTCAGTAACAAGAAGAATTGGAAGAATAGCAAGAAGCCTGTTAAAGCTGTAAAAATAGTTAAAAAGAAAAAGGTTGCTAATCACAAGGCAAAGCCAAAAGGAAAATGCTTCTATTGCAATGAAAAGGGCCACTGGAAACCCCAATGCCCTAAGTTTCTAGCAAAGAAACAAGGTATTTCTATCTTTGCTATAAACTCATGTGTTTTAGAGAATTATTGTCCCCTTGGGTTATTAATTCTGGATCTACTAACCATGTTTGTTTTCTTCTTATTTCAGCTTCAGCTACTTAAACTTGGATTGCTAACCTAGCAAGTTGAGTCGGATGGTTGGACAGAAGGGTGGGGATTGTCCAAGATTGAAGATGAAGCTCGGAATCTTCTTTTAATTTTTGAATTAATTGTTTTAATTTATGAACAATTTGATTTCAATTATTGGTTTGGGATTTTATTCCCTATTTCATATTTATGGAGACAATTTATTTTTTTGAGAATATTAATAAAGTTTCCTCTTTTAGTTATGAATTGCATTTATGAATTGAGCTTCAGTTTTTCTTTATCTTGTGTATGCCAATATCAATTATATTTATATGTCTATAATGTTTGTATGTGTTTGTGTTTTATTATTGATACAAAATCTATGGTATATTCATCTCTGCAAAGAGATGATACCACATAAACACTTAGAATTCCAAATTCAATGTTTATGAATAATTGTAATTTCTTAAGCAATTATTAAGATTTTGTTTAATAAAAAGATCTTTTGATCTGATAGGAGTGGAAAAAGTTAAGAAGTAATATATGCAGTCCAACGATCTTTCATATCTATTGAACTCTAGATTATATTCATAACTCCACATGATCTCTATAACACTTAGGGGTGGATAAAGCTATTGACATATGTACTCTAGACTATACTCAATACACCACAGTATCTCTATGGCACACATATTTTGATTAGAAATGGATGTAATATAATGAACTAATTAGCAAATTATTAGAACTTATTCTTGATCTTGTAATTGTTCCAATTAATATATTACTGTTGTAATAGAAATTGATACCAATAAAGTTCTTGGACATAGTATCATAGTACCTTATTTGAGTGGGAGAATTTTAAAAGTCTAAGCCCATCTTTATTTGGACGACACAAGTGATAGATTACTATGTTATGATCATGATAGGAACTTTAGAATTCAACTAAGAAAGTAAATCTAACCATTCATATTGATAGAAATAACTTATCAGAATTTGAGGATAAGATAGGAGAATTTTACAAAGTCCATTCGAATGACTTAGGCAAAACACCTAATCCTCATGAAATGTTTCATGGTATCTCTAATGATTACTTAATCTCAAGCAAGTATTTTACATTAATGTTAATAATAGAATGCTATGTTAATGACTTAGTCTAGAAGAAACTTATAGTTTCAGACTAAGATAATATGTCACAACAAGATGTCCCTAAGAACCAATAGTAAGAGGTTAAATGTACTCCTATGTACGAATTTAACCCAGACTCCTACTGTTGAGTGGGAGCCGTCTCGGTGTAAATCATTTATAGAGGATCTTTGATTATTGGGATTAGAACTATGGTTAAATGTTTATAGCGTATCTATATCGTGGAACATATAGAGCGTTCTATTTAACTGAGAGTGCAATTCCAAGTTCTATGGTGGATGCAATAAGGAATTAATAAGTTGGGGAATTTACTTGGTAAATTCTAGTTCTGCTTATTGGAAGCTCGGTTGTATAGGCCCATGATCCCCATACTAGTTTAGACAATACTACTTGTAAGACTCACTCAATGTATTTTAATTAATCAATTATAATTCTAAAATTAGACTATGTCTAGTTTATGAATTTTCACTAAGCTAGGGCTTAATTGTGAAGAAAAGAGATTTTAGGGTTTATTTGTTAATTAAGAGACTTTATTAAGTGTAATTAATAAATATGTTAAATGGAAATTTTATTTGATATTAATTTTAATTATTAAATAATTATTTTTTGCATTTAAGTGGTTGAATTGGAAAAATGACATTTTTGAGAAAATAAGATAAATAGTTGAAAAAAAATAACAAAATTGCAAAGAGGGGGCCCACATCCATGGTCGGCTACTTATAGGCTATTTTACCATTTATTTATTAATTTTTTAATGCCAAATAATTCAAACCTAAACCTAGTTGGATTCCTATAAATAGATAGTGATGGTCTCAAATTAAAAGATAATGAATACACTTGCCTTCAGTCAAAACTTTGAGCCATCTTCTCTATGCCATTCGAATCCTTCTTCTATCTTTCTCTCTTCAGAATTTCGAACCCTATAGTGATAGAGTAAGTGTCCACACACATCAAGTGGTACGCAATCATAGTGTGTAAGGTTGTGAAGAATCCAAAATCAAGAGAAGGAGAATCAGGCTCAGATCTTGGTGATACTCTGCTACAGACAGGATACAAGGGTTAGAGATCTGAGCGGAAGGAGTCATTTAATTGTGCTGCACCCAATGTAAGTTTTCTCAAACTTTATATGTGTTTAAATTACATTTTTTTAGAAATTTATATTTAGGATGTTAAATAACATACATGGTAATAAATCTACATCCTGGTAAAACATATTCCAACAGGAGGAGGCTCCGTTATCCACGATGCACATGGAAACCGTCATGTTCCTTATTTGTGTTGTTATGAGGAGAGGGTCATTGTGAGGAAACCTGACCTTGGCAGCATTTCCCTCTATAAAGGAGATGGCAGGCTCTCCAAGCCTAAGTTGCTTGGAGTCTCTTTCTTTGACAGCTAGGATGTCACTTTTTTGCTCATAACAAAGAGTCCGAGCATAGCGCTCCCTAGCCTTGTTTGTCTTGCCTGCTATGTGGGGTCCATTGATTATGACCCATAAATGACCCGCCACTGGTGTGACATAGGGTCTCCGTTCTGGGCAGCTTGTGCCTGAGCTTGGTCGTTTTACACATAACGACGCAAGTGGGGATTGTTTTTACTTATGAGGAATTCAATCTCCCTCTTCAAGTGTTGACACTCGTTGGTATCATGGCCGAAATCATTATGAAATCAGCAGAACTTGAACATGTCCCTCTTTTGATGTCCTTAACAGGAGGAGACTTCTTATATGGGACAGTAGCCTGAGTGGCCATGTAAATAGTCTCATTAATGTGCCTTGTGATCTCGTCCATCCATTTTTTATACTTATTTTGCACTCAAAATATTCATTTTCCTTTAATATAGGCTCCAATCAAGAAATATTTTCCACTTGCAATAAATTAAACATAATCTTTCTTCAATATTAAACTATTTGAATAACATAAAAAAATAATAACAAAATAAAGTGAACAAATTCAAAAAATACTGAATGTGTTTTGTCTAGTGACACTGATGAAGGCTCTAATTGTTCTTCTCCATCAGATTATTCTTGCTCTTCTCCATCGGATTCTTCTTGTTCATCTCCATTAGATTCAGCTTGTTCTTCTCCATCAGATTCTGCATGTTCTTCTCCATCTGATTCTGCTTATTCTTCTCCGTCTGATTTTGTTTCTTCTTGTCCACTTGATTCTGATTCTTCTTCAAAACTTTCCATTGACTCATCTTCACTATGTAACTGAGATTTAAATAAAATGAGGTAAATATTATATCAATCAAGTACAAAACATAATAGTCAAGCTTTACTAAAAGTAGTCGATATTTATACTAACATTTTAATTATAATCTTGATTATTTATGTTCGAGCTCTACTAACACCAATCAAGCTATATAATATATCATATAGACTTTAAAAATCTCGAACATAATTGGTGAAGTTCTACCCATTTACCTCATCATTTGGTTGAGTTGTTTTCGTGCATGCGAGAGGAGTTGGTTCGTTCAAAATCAACTACTGTTGGATAGGTTGTTTTGGATCTATAATACTTGGTATTTTGCTTCATGCTATTGAATTACCAAAACATAATATGTTAGAGTTGAGCTTGGGTGATTGAGCAATTGCACAACCTAAAAATGATAATCATAAGTAAATATGCATAAGAGCCAACTGGTGCAAAAATGAGAAAACATTACTCTTGCCTAAGAAAACACAATATAATTTTTAATTTTACCCGTTAATTCATAAAATAATATGATATTAATATAGTAGTGCATTTATTTAAATTTAGATAACAAAACAAATAAAATGAGATCTCTTCATAATATAAGAAAAAAAAAATACATGAATTAGAGAAACAAATTCAACCAAGTCAAAACCTAACTTTAAATTTAACACAAAAAAGAATGAATAAAATTTCAATGGGTGACTACTCAATGGTTACATTAATATTGTAATCATGATGGTTACATTTTTTTTTTTTTTTGACCTGTAATAGCAGGTTACCAATAAGTAAAAATTTCTTTTTTAGAATTAAATTAATTATAATTAACAATTTTTCTAAAATAATTAATCTTAATTTGAATATTTAATAAGACTCTTTCTAGCAATTAATATTTATAAATAATTTTATTTTTATATTTAAGTCCCTATTATAATATTTTTAACATTTAAACCATTTAACTATAATATTTATAATAAAATTCTATTTTTTTTTTTACAAAATATTGACTTCTACCCCTTCTAAAATAATTTTTTGAATACTTAATTAATTTTTAAAAAATTACATCTAATTATTATTTTGCAACAAGCGCTTGACCCATCTTCCTTCTTTATAATTTCTTTAAAAAAATTAGGGTTTCAGTTTGTCCCAACCTAACATTATATGAATTTTCCACTTCAATACAATCTCCTACATCTACGTCACAAACCCATTTCTCTATTCAACAAGCTACAGTTAGATTTCTCCTTGGTTTTTAATAATTTACTTGCTATTTTCCTACTATTATGCTTATTTGTAAAAAAGAAGCAACAATTTCAATTAATTGGTAATCTACTTTGATAATTATTTTTACAATCTTTAGATTGATGAAGATAATTTCAACGAGGAGCGGAAATAGTTAACAATCATAAATTTTATAATTGTTATTAGATTTTTTACTTAGTTTTTCATTTTTTAAAAGAAGAAAAATTAAATAACTTGAACCAATTTCGAACTGACACACTAATTTGGCACTTAAAAGTGTTAAAAAAATAAGATTGAGCGTTAAATTACCTCTAATTAGAGGTCAATCATACTATTTTTTATTAATTAAAGTTATGCGTGTAATAACTTTAAATTATAAGGAGTTCTGTTGCAATTATTTCAATAATTTAAGTTAAAAAAATAATTGCTAAAAAATCTTTACATATTAACAAATTGCATAACATTAATTAATAATTATTAGTAATTTAATTTTAAATATAATTAATTTTAATTAAGTTTTTAAAAGGAAATAAAGTATCAAGCTACAAGTTATTTATAATTTACTTTTCTCTTAATTTCTAAATTTATCACAACTATTCAACAATGATCTAATGGTTAAAAATAAATGTAACCATGATGTTTACATATTTGATATAACCATTAAAACTTCCTGCAATTTCAATTTATATTCTATTTATTTTACACTAATTAAAGTAGAGAATAATGCTCATGAATATGTATTGTTTATCAAAAAAAAATATATATGTACATATATTATGCTATGTGGGTATATATATATACAAATATAATATAATAAAATTTACTGAAATAGTGATTAAACTAAAAGAATTTCTTTAGTTTTATCTATGTAGATTGGATTGATTACAAATTAAAATTTTATTTTTAGGGATTTTAAGGGGGTACATTTGCAGATTTAAGGAAAAGAGAGAAATAGATTTATGGGGAAAAAAAAATCTGAAAAAGAAATAGTGAGGTTAAAAAAAGAAAAAATAGTGGTTGAGCTTATTTTTGGAGTTGGTTGAGATGAAGAAATGAAGTAGAGATGAAGAGAACAAGAAAAAAAAAAAAAAAAAAAAAAAAAACACTTAGGAATTGAGGCTAGGGTGTTTAGGTGAATATTTTGGTCATTTACTTTATTAATTAATAAAAAAATTAAAAAATTAAAATAATTTTATATGAAGGTTATTTAACAAAATTGGTTTTGAAATAAGGTTATTTAGCTCAATTTTTCGGTGATTAAGATATGTTAATCAAGTTTTTCAGAAGATTTCAGAAGAAGCTAATCTACTCGTTTTTTCACCAAATCATATTGATGTTGAAGTTTGTATGTAAAGCCCGCTTAGTTTAATTTGGAAATTAGCAGTTTATTATGATTAATTATGAAAATTATTTATAGCTATTTAAATAATTTATTATACTGTTATTTATGGAATTCAGAAATGCATGATTATGTTATTCAGTAGTTTTCATATTTTGCATTTCCGGTGCCCGATATTTTGGAACTCGGCGTTTGGCTCAGTAGAAATCACAACTTAGTATGTTAGTAGTTTGGGACGGGTTTTAGACATTGGGAATGTCGGGAATGGCCGGGAATTTAGAATTTCCCAAAAATACCCCTTTAGTATGATTTATGTGGTTTTAAGGTGGAGGGGCAAAATGGTCTTTTTGCCTCATTAGTGTTTTGTCTTTTAGTGACTTTATTATTTGAAAATTAAATATTTATTTTAATGTTTACTTGGCTGAAATAATGTGTTATATGCCTTAAAAATCTTTTTCTCTCAATTTCTACACTTAGTCAAAAATTAGAAAGAACATTTCAAAATCACACTCAAAGCTCTCTCTCTCTTTTCGGCCAAGGCTTGGGCTGCTAGGGCTGGGATTTTTTCTGCTCAAATCTTGTGATTTTCATCTCCTCTTTGTGTAATCCTAGTCAAGGTTTGATCACTTGTAACTTCCCTTTGTGTTTTCTTGAGTTTTGAGAAAATTTGATGTAATGCATGCATGAATTGTGGCTGTTGTTATTGTTGTGTTTTATTATTAATTTCTGGGGTGTAAGCATGTTAAATTGAAGTTAATTAAGCTGTTAGAAATGCATGTAAGCTACCTTGTTTCAAGTTTGGATTTTCTAGCTCAAATATGTGATTTTTGAAGAAATGTAGTGAATCTGTTTCTGTGTTGTTGTTATTGTTTTTAATTGTTTTCAGAGGCTTAGTTAAGCTTGATTAAGTAGAATTAAGTTGGTTTGAATGCATGTTAGGTGGTTTTGCTCAAGTTTGAATTTAGAACTCAAAGCTTGAGCTCCAATGGCATTTTTTGTATCGGTGGTTTCTGGGTTGTTTTAATGCCTTGGAAATGTTATTTGGGATGTATGGAGTAGGTCTGGAAGGTTTGAATCAATTTGGGGTTGAATTGGTTGAGATATGAATTTTTGAAATTCTGTCTGCGAGGAACCGGAATTCCGGTTGTGCATCCGGAATTCCGGATGGGCTTCGAAAATTCCCAGAACCGGAATTCCGGTTGGGCAACCGGTCTGCCGGTTGGGGAAATTTCAGAAACCCTAGATTTTCTCGATTTTATGTTTTAAGGGGTATTGCCATGCTTTTTATCGATAGGGAAACTTTTAGTTCCTAGTTTAAGTCCCCGGGAAGTGATTTAGCGCGTCACTTATAGTGTTGTGATTTTTATGGTTTAGGAGCACATGTCCGTCGTCGGCTAAAGTTCCAGTCAGGTTGACCGGCACACCTGAATTCGGAATCCAGGTAAGATTAGTATAACAGTATGCATATGTAGATTACATGTTTAGCGAGCATGTAGGAAGCATGTTAGATTACATTAGTTATGTATGTTGGCTTCGAACCATCCAACCCTGTCACGTCGGTACAGCGGAGTATGACCAAGAATGGAGTATGACCGGTTCGACCGATCAGGCTGACACTTGGTTGGTGGTTCCGTACTATTGACGTATCCCGTCGGTACAGGCTGGAGTATGACCAGCAGCCGGAGTATGACCGGTTCGACCGATCAAGAGGATATAGTAACACGTCGGTACAGGCTGGAGTATGACCGGCGGCGGAGTATGACCGGCTCGACCGATCGTGTTGTTACGTGTCAATAGTACCGTCCCTATGAACGTTCAGAACTCAGTACCATGTTGGACATGGTAGTAGTGGCTCAGTACCGTGTTGGACACGGCAGTAGCGGGACTCAGTATCGTGTTGGACACGGCAGTTAGGGTTATGATCAGGGGTATGGGCGTCTGATCATAACCGGGTTTATGTATGAGTATTATTATGCTTTTCTTACTGAGTCTGTCGACTCACAATTTTACGTTTATGTGTAGGTAAAGGCAAGGCTAAAGCTGATGGACCGTGAGCGAGCTTGTGAAGATTGTACATGTCGGGGCGGTTAGGCCTGGAGCGTACGATCATCGGGACAGCGAGGCTGATTTTTGTAGCTGGTCGTTAGACGACATTTATTTTGTGTATCAGTTAAACAGTTAAATCATTTTGTAAATGATTTTATAATCGGGATCCCGAGTCTTTTGTAATATTATTTTATAAGTTTAATTAAAAAGCAAAAATTTTAATTAATCACGTTTTTCCATAAACCTCGTTGATTAGCAACGAGCTGCACAGCATGTTTAAAAATCACGTAATACGCCTATGTTAGTTAGGGTGTTAAAATTTAGTATCAGAGCCGCCAGGTTGTCTTCCGAAGATCGTCACGACATGTACAATCATCATCAGCAGTTAGCTCGTTTCACGGTTCAGTAAGCCTTTATTGCTTTAGTAGTTTATTTTATTCTGTTATGAAAAAGAAAAGCCTGTTAGGAAGCATGTGTTGGATATTATTTTACCAGGATCTTAGATCTACTCACAAGTATGTTTATTAACATCCTAAATATGAACTTTCTAAAACGATAAATTAAACACATATAAAGTTAAGAAAACCTTACATTGATGCAGCGGAATAAATGTCTCCTTCCACTCAGATCTCTAACCCTTGATTCCTTTCTGTAGCAGAGTATAATCAAGATCTGAGCCCGAATCTCCTTCTTCTTCAAGCTTTGATCCTTCACAGTCTTCCAATCTATGATTGAGTTACTGCTTGCTGTGTGTGGGCACTTACTCTTTCACTAGGGTCATGAAAAAGATGAAGGGAAAAGAGAGAGAGAGATTTCGGCCAAGGTAGAGAGTGAGGAAGGCTCAGTTTTCTGAAGAGAGAAATTTCTGTCAGAAAGCTGATCTGAAAACTTATGTTTTGACTGAGCCATCACTTTCTATTTATAGGCAACTACTAGGTTTAGGTTAGGATTTATTTGGCATTAAAATAATGAAAATATTAATTTGAAAAATCTATTTAAGTGGCCGGCCATATGGTGTTATTGGGCCTCACTTAATTTTGCAATTTTATCAAATTTTATCTCTATTTTCTCAAAAATGGCAATTTTCAAATTCTAACCTTTTAAATGCCAAAACTAATTATTTAATAACTAAAATAGATTATTAAATAATATTGTCATTTAATTTAATTATTAATTAGACATATAAAGTCCATTAATAAATAAATAAACCTAGAAAACTCTTTTCCTTACAATTTCACCCCTGCTTAGTGAAAATTCATAAAATTAGACATAGTCTAACTTTAGAATTATAATTGACCAATCACAAATCAATTAATGAGTCTTACAAGCAGAATGTTCTCAACTAGAATGGGGACCATGGATCTATATGCTGAGCTTCCAATAAGTGAACCAAATTTACCAAGTAAATTCCTACTTATTAATTCTTCGTTGAATCCACTCTTAGAACTTAAAATTGCACTCTCAGACTTATATAGAGCATATTGTATGTTTCACGATACCAATATACTATCTCATTTAACCATTGTTATAATCTTATTGTGATTTAAAGATCCTCTATATAGATGATTTACATCGAGATGGGATTTCTTTACCGTTCTCACCCCTCAATGTATTTTGCCCCTTAAAACACTTAGCTACCTGTAAATGGTGTTTAGTGATCTAATAATTAGTCAGTTAAACAAGAGCTCATCCATTTACTTCTATTTGCTAAGCTCGAAGGGAATCATCACTTAACTTCTATACACCAGTAGAAGCTATAGATTCCATATTTATGTTTAGCACTCCCACTCAATCATACTATCATGTTCCCAAAATATACGTATCACCCTGACCCAAAGGTAGGCTTAACTAATAAATCTAAGAACATGAATAGCACTCCTGAGTTGAGCCCAAGCATATCAGGATTTAGATTCTTTTAATCTTAAGATCAACTACTGATATTGACTTGGAAAGATATGTATAACGGTGAGTTTGTAATATCTTAACTTAGTTGCAATATCGGTCCAGTCCAATGTATACTCCATACATTCGAAACTAGTATACTTTACTAACGTCCTGGAAAGAACATAACACTTACTCCAAGTGTAAGTACACATCATCGCTGATTATCACATTAGTGTAAATCCAATAACACTGATGAAACAGGAACCAAAACTTTTGATTCATATGATCACAATCACATTCCACTGTGTTGACGATACTGTAATTGTGAATAAACATATGATCTGGATTTAACTGATTTTGTGTGTATGAATGTAATAAACATATTAAACATATTAAACCATTAGCATGTAAAATTCATGCAAACATCAATCACTTCTAATTTCTTATGTTGATTACTAATCAGATTGTAAAGAGTTTTATTTAGGGCATAAAATGTAAAGCCCGCTTAGTTAATTTGGAAATTATCAGTTGTTTATGATTGATTATGAGATTATTTATAGCTATTTAAATAATTTATTATACTGTTATTTATGTTATTCAGTATCTTGCATATTTTGCATTTCCGGTGTCCGGTATTTTGGAACTCGGCGTTTGGCTCAGTAGAAATCACAACTTAGTATGTTAGTAGTTTGGGGACGGGTTTTAGACATTGGGAATGTCGGGAATGGCCGGGAATTTAGAATGTCCCAAAAATACCCCTTTAGTATGATTTATGTGATTTTATGGTGGAGGGGCAAAATGGTCTTTTTGCCCCATTAGTGTTTTGTCTTATGTGTATTTGTTAAATGAAAATTAAATATTTATTTATGATTACTTGGCTGAAATGAAATATGATAAGTGGGTTTATATTATTTCATTTTTACAAAAAACACTTAGAAAAGAAAATAGAATTTTTCCAAAAACTCTCTCTTTTCCTCTCCATTTTCGGCTGGGTATTTGGGGTGCAAAGGCTGGGTTTTTCTCCAATTTTCAAAGCTATATTCAACCTAATTGTGAACTCTTGGTTGTGGTATGTAATCTCTAACTTTCTCTCTTTAATTTATTGGAAAAAAATGATGAAAAGGGTGATGCATGCATGATTTTTGGTTGCTGTGGCTGCTGTGATTTTGTTGTTAAATTATGTGGTTTAAAGCATGTTAATTGAAGTTAAATGAGCTATTTTGAAAGCATGTTAGTTAGGTTGTTCAAAGCTTTGAATTTTCTATGCAAATATGTGATTTTTTTGAGAGAAAAGGTTCTATTTTATTGCTGTGATGTTGAGGATGTTTGCTTGACTTTCCAGAGGTTATTTTGAGCTTGATTATGTAGAATTAAGTTGGTTTGATTGCTTGTTAGGTGGATTTGCTCAAGTTTGAGTTTAGAACTCAAAGCTTGAGCTCCAATGGTGATTTTTGATTCTGTGGTTTCTGGGTTAGTTTGAGGCCTTAGAAATGTTCTAGGGAAGGTATAGAGCAGGTCTGGAAAGTTTGGAACCATTTGGGGTTGAATTGGTCGAGTTATGAAAAATTTGGTTTGCTGCCTGCGAGGAACCGGAATTCCGGTTGTGCATCCGGAATTCCGAATGAGGGTTCTGAATTTTCCAGAACCGGAATTCCGGTTGGGCAACCGGTCTACCGGTTGGGGAAAATTCAGGGACCCTAGTTTTCCTCGTTTTTATGTTTTAGGGGGTATTGCCATGCTTTTTATCGATAGGGAAACTTTTAGTTCCTAGTTTTAGTCCCCGGGAAGTGATTTAGCGTGTCACTTATAGCGTTGTGATTTTTATGGTTTAGGAGCCGATGTCCGCCGCTCGGCTTCGGTTCCATCGAGTTGACCGCACACCCGAAATCGGAATCCGGGTAAGATTAGTATAACGGTATGCATATGTAGATTACATGTTTAGCGAGCATGTAGGAAGCCTATTAGATTACATTAGTTGTATGTTGGCTTCGAACCATCCAACCCTGTCACGTCGGTACGGTTTGGAGTATGACCGACGGCGGAGTATGACCTGGTTTGACCGATCAGCCGACACTTGGTTGGTGGTTCCGTGCTATTGACGTATCCCGTCGGTACAGTTGGAGTATGACCAGCGGCGGAGTATGACCGGTTCGACCGATCGGAGGATATAGTAACACGTCGGTACAGCCGGAGTATGACCAGACGGCGGAGTATGACCGGTTCGACCGATCAGGTTGTTACGTGTCAATAGTACCGTCCCTATGAACGTTCAGAACTCAGTACCATGTTGGACATGGCAGTAGTGGCTCAGTACCATGTTGGACATGGCAGTAGCGGGACTCAGTATCGTGTTGGACACGGCAGTTAGAATTATGTATGATATTATTATGCTTTTCTTACTGAGTCTGTCGACTCACAGTTTACGTTTATGTGTAGGTAAAGGCAAGGCTATAGCTGATGGACCGTGAGCGAGCTTATGAGATTGTACATGTCGGGGCGGTTAGGCCTGGAGCGTACGATCCTCGGGACAGCAAGGCTGAATTTTTGTAACTGGTCGTTAGACGACTTTTATTTTATGTAACAGTTAATCAGTTAAAACTTTTTGTAAATGATTTTATAATCGGGATCCCGAGTCTTTTGTAATATGGTTTTATAAGTTTAATTAAAAAGCAAAATTTTAATTAATCACGTTTTTCCATAAACCTCGTTGATTAGCAACGAGCTGCACAGTACGTTTAAAAATCACGTAATACGCCTAAGGTAGTTAGGGTGTTACAATTTGGTATCAGAGCCGCCAGGTTGTCTTCCAAATATCGTCACGACATGTACAATCATCATCAGCAGTTAGCTCGGTTCACGGTTCAGTAAGCCTTTATTGCTTTAGTAGTTTATTTTATTCAGTTATGAAGAAGAAAAGCCTGTTAGGAAGCATGTTAGTAGCCTGATAGTAGAATAGGCGCATGTTTCATTTTTAATTTCCAAATTAAGCGGCATTAGTAAGCTCTCCTTGAATACGACCTGATATGCCAACTCTTGGTTTCGCAGGCGGTTCTAACTAGATGGACGCCAGGCGGACTACCAGGAGTCAGGGCAACTCCGTAGGGTCGAATCAAGGTCAGGGAGCCCAGTTTCCCCCACCTGCTAGGGGCCGAGGTAGAGGTCCCCGAGGCAGGGCTCGTGGCCGGGGTGATGAGAACCCGCCACAGGCTGCCCAGGCTCCCCCAGCCGATCAGGGAGCCCCGAATTGGGAGTTGCGGTTTGCGGAGATGCAAGCCCGGATCGAAGAGCAAGACCTCGAGATTCAGAGGTTGAGACAGCAGGGTGCTCCTACAGTTCCAGTGCCTGTAGTTCCAGTGGCACCTGCCCCTGCTGCCCAAGCCGAGATAGTGGTGGCGGCCCATAGATTGGAACCTCTGTATGAGCGGTTCCGGAAGCAAGCACCTCCGGTATTCCTGGGAGGTCCGGACGTGATGAAAGTCGAGCAATGGCTGACGGTGATCACCAAGATACTGAATTTTATGGGTGTCACCGGTAACGACAGAGTGGTGTGCGCCACGTTTCAGTTCCAGGAGGACACCCTGGTATGGTGGGACATGGTGTCTCAGATCCATGACGTTACCACCATGACCTGGGAAAGGTTCCAGGAACTCTTTAATGCGAAATACTACAATGAGGCGGTCAGAAGCGCCAAGAGGAAAGAGTTCGTTCACCTGACCCAGCGGGAGAACATGAGCGTCACTGAGTATACTACTCAGTTTGATCGGTTGGCGAGGTTAGCCTCGGGAATTGTGCCGACCGACTTCAGTAAGAAGGAGAAGTATTTAGACGGGTTGAATCCCAAGATCAGGCATGACCTGATGATCACCACCGACGACAGCACCACCTATGCTCAGATGGTGGAGAAGGCACTGCGAGCTGAGGGCGTAGTGGGGTGTATGTCAGAATCAGCCAGTACTCCGGTGAGTGGCGGAGCTCCTACCCCTCCTGCATCAGGCTATAGCAGGGGGAGTAGTGGTTCGGCCATTGATCAGAGGAAGAGGGCACCCACTGCTTCCGGTGGCTCGAGTCAGAACAAGAGGTTCCGGGGGAACCAGAACAGAGGGAGTCGTCCTGGTGGTACTGAGACCCGATTCTCCTATCCCGAGTGCCGTAGCTGCAAGAGGCACCATCGGGGCGAGTGCAAAGGTCAGGGATGCTTTCATTGTGGCATGCCCGGACACTTCAAGAGGGAATGTCCCCAGCTCCGACCAGAGGCACCGAGAGCACCAGCGATACCCACTCCAGCCAGGGTGTTCGCTATCACGCAGGCTGATGCAGATGCCAGCCCATCAGTTGTCACAGGTCAGCTTTCTATTAACAACTCGCTATATTCAGTGCTGTTTGATTTTGGGGCTACACATTCTTATGTGGCGGCCAGAGTCTTTAGTAAATTGGGTAGACCCTTTGATAGATATGAATCAGGGTTTGGAACCCTGTTACCTGGCGGAGAATTGGTTATCTCCAATAGGTGGATTAGGTCTATGCCGATCAGGATAGATGGTAGAGAGTTAAGCGCTGATCTGATAGAGATGAGTTTAGTCGAATTCGATATTATTTTAGGAATGGATTTCCTATCTAAATATTCGGCGAGCATTGATTGTAAAAGGAAGATGGTGGTCTTCCAACCGAAAAGTGAAGAACCATTTGTATTTGTTGGTTCAGTTCAGGGATCTCGGATCCCGGTGATCTCGGCTATGTCAGCGAGAGAATTGTTGCACGGCGGGTGCTTAGGGTTTCTGGCCGTGGTGGTGGACACCACTCGGCCAGACACCATTCGGCCAGAGGACATCAGGGTGGTTCGGGAATTTTTGGACGTTTTTCCCGAAGAACTTCCAGGGTTACCACCTCAGCGGGAGATTGATTTCGTGATTGACTTGGCACCAGGGGTGGAACCGGTTTCCAAAGCCCCATATAGAATGGCTCCAGCTGAACTTAAGGAATTAAAGATTCAGCTCCAAGGGTTGCTTGACATAGGGTTCATTCGGCCCAGTGTGTCACCCTGGGGAGCCCCGGTTTTGTTCGTCAAGAAGAAGGATGGATCTATGAGGATGTGCATCGACTACAGGGAGTTGAACAAGCTGACGGTGAAGAATAAATATCCATTACCTAGGATCGATGACTTGTTCGATCAGCTTCAAGGGAAGACGGTCTTTTCTAAGATTGATCTCCGTTCGGGTTATCATCAGTTGAGAATCCGAGAGGAGGACATTCCGAAGACGGCTTTCCGCACTAGGTATGGACATTACGAGTTTCTGGTTATGTCATTCGGACTAACCAATGCTCCTGCAGCATTCATGGACCTGATGAATAGAGTATTCAAGGATTTCCTCGATATCTGTGTGATTGTGTTTATCGACGACATCCTCGTGTACTCTCAATCAGAAGAGGAGCATGAGTTACATCTTCAAATGGTACTGCAACGACTTCGAGAACATAAGCTTTACGTCAAGTTCAAGAAATGTGAGTTCTGGTTGTCTCAGGTGTCCTTCCTAGGGCACATTGTGAGTAAAGATGGGATCAAGGTGGATCCCGGGAAGATTGAATCCGTCAGGGATTGGCCGAGACCGAAGACAGTGACAGAGATCAGAAGCTTCTTGGGTTTAGCTGGATACTACCGTAGGTTCGTGGAAGGGATCTCCAAAATTTAAATGCCCCTAACCGAACTTACAAAGAAGAATCAGCGATTTATCTGGTCAGATAAATGTGAAGCTAGCTTTCAGGAGCTGAAACAGAGATTGATTACTGCACCGGTACTAGCTTTGCCTTCGGACAAGGAGAAGTTCGTAGTCTACTGTGACGCATCCAAACAGGGTTTAGGGTGTGTGTTGATGCAAGTCGATCGGGTTATCGCTTATGCCTCCCGTCAGTTAAAGGATTATGAACAGCGATACCCGACTCATGATTTAGAATTGGCCGCAGTGGTTTTTGCACTGAAGATTTGGCGGCATTACCTTTATGGGGAGAAGTGTGAGATCTATACCGACCATAAAAGTCTCAAGTATTTCTTTACTCAAAAATATTTGAACATGAGAAAAAGGCGTTGGTTGGAACTAGTGAAGGACTATGATTGTGAGATCCTCTACCATCCCGGAAAAGCCAATGTAGTGGCCGATGCCCTGAGCAGAAAGGGTCCCGGGCAAGTAGCTAGTATGATTCAGATCTCACCTCAGCTAGCAGAGGATATGGTTAGATCCAGCATTGAGTTTGTGGTAGGTCAGCTTCACAACTTGACGCTGCAATCTGATCTATTGGAAAGAATAAAGGTCGCTCAGATGACAGATCCGGAGTTAGTAAAGATCCGAGATGAGGTATTGGCTGGTCAAGCCAAAGACTTTTCGATGTCAGATAGTGGGATGCTTTTGTATAAAGCCAGGGTTTGTGTTCCGAACAGTGTGGAACTGAGAAATGAGATCTTTGAGGAGGCTCATTCTACCCTGTATTCTCTGCATCCCGGCACCACCAAGATGTACCAAGATTTGAAACCGTACTTCTGGTGGAGCGGTATGAAGAAGAATTTGGTAGAATTCGTATCGAGATGCCTCACATGTCAGCAGATTAAGGCTGAACATCAGAGACCAGCAGGGTTGTTGCAGCCTCTAACCCTACCAGAATGGAAATGGGAAGATATCACGATGGATTTTGTGGTCGGGTTACCTAGGACCACGGGTTTCTTTGATTCCATCTGGGTAGTTGTGGACCGATTTACGAAATCTGCTCATTTTCTGCCGGTTAGAACAACGTTCACAGTGGATCAGTTGGCAGAACTGTACGTCAGAGAGATAGTGAGACTTCACGGGGTACCGAAGTCTATAGTTTCGGACAGGGATCCGAAGTTTACCTCCAAATTTTGGCAAAGTTTGCAACGGGCAATGGGTACAAAGCTAAAATTCAGTACAGCATTCCATCCTCAGACAGATGGTCAGTCCGAAAGGACAATTCAGATATTGGAGGACATGTTGAGAGCCTGTGTTATGGACTTTGAAGGCTCATGGAGTAAATATCTACCGTTGATAGAATTTTCGTACAACAACAGTTATCAGAGTACGATAGGGATGGCTCCCTATGAACTGTTGTACGGTAGGAAATGTAGATCCCCTATCCACTGGGATGAGACAGGGGAGAGGAAATACCTAGGTCCAGAGTCAGTACAGCGGACCAATGAGGCAATAGGGAAGATAAAAGCTAGAATGCTTGCCTCACAGAGCAGACAGAAGAGTTACGCAGATCCGAAACGCAGAGATGTTGAGTTCCGAGTAGGGGACCATGTGTTTTTACGAGTATCTCCGATGAAGGGGATTAAACGTTTCGGGAAAAGAGGCAAGTTATGCCCTAGATTTACTGGACCTTTCGAGATTCTCGAGAAGATAGGTCAAGTGGCATATCGGTTAGCATTGCCTCCAACCTTATCAACAGTTCACAACGTATTCCATGTCTCGATGTTGAGAAAATACGTTTCAGACCCCTCTCATATACTCAGTTATGAGAGCCTTCAGCTACAGCCAGACATGACTTATGAGGAACAGCCAGTGCAGATCCTGGATAGAAAGGATAAAGTCCTTCAGAATAAGACCATAGCATTGGTCAAGGTTCTCTGGAGAAACAGTAAGGTGGAAGAAGCCACCTGGGAGCTAGAGTCAGATATGAGAGCTCAATATCCAGAGTTATTCAGGTTAGATTTCGGGGACGAAATCCTTTTAAGGGGGGGATAGTTGTAAAGCCCGCTTAGTTAATTTGGAAATTATCAGTTGTTTATGATTGATTATGAGATTATTTATGTAAAGCCCGCTTAGTTAATTTGGAAATTATCAGTTAATTGTGATTAATTATGAAAATTATTTATAGCTATTTAAATAATTTATGATACTGTTATTTATGTCATCAGTAGTTTTTATATTTTGCTTTTCCGGTGTCCGGTATTTTGGAACTCGGCGTTTGGCTCAGTAGAAATCACAACTTAGTATGTTAGAAATTTGGGGACGGGTTTTAGACATTGGGAATGTCGGGAATGGCCGGGAATTTAGAATGTCCCAAAAATACCCCTTTAGTATGTTTTATGTGATTTTAGTGTGGAGGGGCAAAATGGTCTTTTTGCCCCAATGACGTTTTGTCTTTTAGTGAATTTTTATTAAATGGATTAAATGTTATTTTAAATAATTATCTTGGCTGAAATGAATATTGCATGTGGTTTATTTCATTTCTCTTTTTATCAAAAATCACTAAGTTTAGAAAAAAAAAAGAAAGAAAAGTTCCAAAATTTCACTCAAAGCTCTCTCTCTTTTCCTCTCTCTCTCGGCTGTGCATGTGGGTGATTAAGGGTGGATTTTTGCTTTGATTTTCTAGTGGATTCTCATCCAAAGCTAAGCAATCTTCAAGCTAGGTTAGCTTCTTTAGTTTTCTCTTGAATTTTGATGAAATATGATGATTCTTGCATGATTTTTAGTTGATTTTGCTGCTGTGATTTAGTTGTTAATTTATGTGGTTTAAAGCATGTTAATTGATGTTAATTGAGCTGTGTTGAAAGCATGTTGGATAGATTGTTTAAAGTTTGAGTTTTCTTTACAAAAATGTGATTTTTGGAGGAAAATATTGTGAATATGTTTCTGTGTTGTTGCTGTAGTTTCTGTTAGTTTTCAGAGATGATTTTATGCTAGTTTAAGTAGAAATAAGCTTGTGGAATGCATGTTTAGGTGGATTTGCTCAAGCTTGAGTTTAGAACTCAAAGCTTGAGCTTTAATGGTGAATTTTGTTTCTGTGGTTTCTGGGTTAGTTTGAGGCCTTAGAAATGTTCTAGGGATAGTTTAGAACAAGTCTGGAAAGTTTGGAACCAATTGGGATTGAATTGGTCGAGTTATGAAAATTTGGTTTGTTGCTCGCGAGGAACCGGAATTCCGGTTGTTCATCCGGAATTCCGGATGAGGGTTCTGAATTTTCCGTAACCGGAATTCGGTTGGGCAACCTGGCCTACCGGTTGGGGAAAATTCAGGGACCCTAGTTTTCCTCGTTTTTATGTTTTAGGGGGTATTGCCATGCTTTTTATCGATAGGGAAACTTTTAGTTCCTAGTTTTAGTCCCCGGAAGTGATTTAGCGTGTCACTTATAGCGTTGTGATTTTTATGGTTTAGGAGCCGCAATCCGCCGCTCGGCTTCGGGCCTGCGGGTTGACCGCACACACGAAATCGGAATCCACGTAAGATTAGTATAACAGTATGCATATGTAGATTACATGTTTAGCGTGCATGTAGGAAGCCTGCTAGATTACATTAGTTATGTATTTAGGCTTCGAACCATCCAACCCTGTCACGTCGGTACAGGCTGGAGTATGACCAGCAGCCGGAGTATGACCGGCTCGACCGATCAGCCGACATTTGGTTGGTGGTTCGGTGCTATTGACCTATCCCGTCGGTACGACAGCCGCAGTATGACCAAGAAATGAGTATGACCGGCTCGACCGATCAAGAGGATACTTGTCAATAGTACCGTCCCTATGAACGTTCAAAACTCGGTACCATGTTGGACATGGCAAGAAGTGGCTCGGCACCATGTTGGACATGGCAAGCGGGACTCGGCATCGTGTTGGACACGGCGGTTAGAATTATGTATGATATTATTATGCTTTTCTTACCGAGTCCGTCGACTCACGCGCTTATGTTCATGTGTAGGTAAAGGCAAGGCTATAGGCGATGGACCGTGAGCGAGCTTATGAGATTGTACATGTCGGGGCGGTTAGGCCTGGAGCGTACGATCCTCGGGACAGCAAGGCTGAATTTTTGTAACTGGTCGTTAGACGACTTTTAATTTTATGTAATAGTTAAACAGTTAAAACTTTTGTAAATGATTTTATAAATCGGGATCCCGAGTCTTTTGTAATATGGTTTATAAGTTTAATTAAAAAAGCAAAATTTTAATTAATCACGTTTTTCCATAAACCTCGTTGATTAGCAACGAGCTGCACAGTACGTTTAAAAATCATGTAATACGCCTAAGGTAGTTAGGGTGTTACAATTTGGTATCAGAGCCGCTGTGTTGTCTTCCGAAGATCGTCACGACATGTACAATCATCATCAGCAGTTAGCTCGGTTCACGGTTCAGTAAGCCTTTATTGCTTTAGTAGTTTATTTTATTCAGTTATGAAAAAGAAAAGCCTGTTAGGAAGCATGTTAGTAGCCTGATAGTAGAATAGGCGCATGTTTCGTTTTTAATTTCCAAATTAAGCGGCATTAGTAAGCTCTCCTTGAATACGACCTGATATGCCAACTCTTGGTTTCGCAGGCGGTTCTAACTAGATGGACGCCAGGCGGACTACCAGGAGTCATGGCAACTCCGTAGGGTCAAATCAAGGTCAGGGAGCCCAGTTTCCCCCACCTGCCAGGGGCCGAGGTAGAGGTCCCCGAGGCAGGGCTCGTGGTCGGGGTGATGAGAACCCGCCACAGCCGCCTGTGCTCCCCCAGCCGATCAGGGAGCCCCGAATTGGGAGTTGCGGTTTGCGGAAATGCAAGCCCGGATCGAAGAACAAGACCTCGAGATTCAGAGGTTGAGACAGCAGGGTGCTCCTGCAGTTCCTGTGCCCGTAGTTCCAAAGCGGGCACCTCGCCCCCGCCGCCTGTGCCGAGATAGTGGTGGCGGCCCATAGATTGGAACCATTGTATGAGCGGTTCGGAAGCAAGCACCTCCGTATTCCCGGGAGGTCCGACGTGATGAAAGTCGAACGGTGGGCCGACGGTGATCACCAAGATACCGAATTTCATGGGTGTCACCGTAACGACAGTGGTGTGCGCCACGTTTCGGGCCTGTGAGGACGCCCTGGTATGGTGGGACATGGTGTCTCAGATCCATGACGTCACCACCATGACCTGGGAAAGGTTCCAGGAACTCTTTAATGCGAAATACTACAACGAGGCGGTTAGAAGCGCCAAGAGGAAAGAGTTCGTTCACCTGACCCAGCGGGAGAACATGAGCGTCACTGAGTATACTACTCAGTTAGATCGGTTGGCGAGGTTAGCCTCGGGAATTGTGTCGACCGACTTCAGCAAGAAGGAGAAGTACTTGGACGGGTTGAATCCCAAGATCAGGCATGACCTGATGATCACCACCGACGACAGCACCACCTATGCTCAGATGGTGGAGAAGGCACTGCGAGCTGAGGGCGCAGTGGGGTGTATGTCAGAATCAGCCAGTACTCCGGTGAGTGGCGGAGCTCCTACCCCTCCTACATCAGGATATAGCAGGGGGAGTAGTGGTTCGGCCATTGATCAGAGGAAGAGGGCACCCACTGCTTCCGGCGGCTCGAGTCAGAACAAGAGGTTCCGGGGGAACCAGAACAGAGGGAGTCGTCCTGGTGGTACTGAGACCCGATTCTCCTACCCCGAGTGCCCTAGCTGCAAGAGGCACCATCGGGGCGAGTGCAAAGGTCAGGGATGCTTTCATTGTGGCATGCCCGGACACTTCAAGAGGGAATGTCCCCAGCTCCGACCAGAGGCACCGCGAGCTCCAGCGATACCCACTCCAGCTAGGGTATTCGCTATCACGCAGGCTGGTGCAGATGCCAGCACATCAGTAGTCACAGGTCAGCTTTCTATTAACAACTCGCTATATTCAGTACTGTTTGATTCTGGGGCTACACATTCTTATGTGGCGGCCAGAGTCTTTAGTAAAATGGGTAGACCCTACGATAGATATGAATCAGGGTTTGGAACCCTATTACCTGGCGGAGAATTGGTTATCTCCAATAGGTGGATTAGGTCTATGTCGATCAGGATAGATGGTAGAGAGTTAAGCGCTGATCTGATAGAGATGAGTTTAGTCGAATTCGATATTATTTTAGGAATGGATTTCCTATCTAAATATTCGGCGAGCATTGACTGTAAAAGGAAGATGGTGGTCTTCCAACTTGAAAGTGAAGAACCGTTTGTATTTGTGGCTTCAGTTCAGGGATCTCGGATCCCGGTGATCTCGGCTATGTCAGCGAGAGATTTGTTGCACGGTGGGTGCTTAGGGTTTCTGGCCGTGGTGGTGGACACCACTCGGCCAGACACCATTCGGCCAGAGGACATCAGAGTGGTTCGGGAATTTTTGGACGTTTTTCCCGAAGAACTTCCAGGGTTACCACCTCAGCGGGAGATTGATTTCGTGATTGACTTGGCACAGGGGGTGGATCCGGTTTCCAAAGCCCCGTATAGGATGGCTCCAGCTGAACTTAAGGAATTAAAGATTCAGCTCCAAGGGTTGCTAGACATAGGGTTCATTCGGCCCAGTGTGTCACCCTGGGGAGCCCCGGTTTTGTTCGTCAAGAAGAAGGATGGATCTATGAGGATGTGCATCGACTACAGAGAGTTGAACAAGCTGACGGTGAAGAATAAATATCCATTACCTAGGATCGATGACTTGTTCGATCAGCTTCAGGGGAAGACGGTCTTTTCTAAGATTGATCTCCGTTTGGGTTATCATCAGTTGAGAATCCGAGAGGAGGACATTCCAAAGACGGCTTTCCGCACTAGGTATGGACATTACGAGTTTCTGGTTATGTCATTCGGACTAACCAATGCTCCTGCTGCATTCATGGACCTGATGAATAGAGTATTCAAGGATTTCCTCGATATCTGTGTGATTGTGTTTATCGACGACATCCTCGTGTACTCTCAATCAGAAAAGGAGCATGAGTTACATCTTCAGATGGTACTGCAACGACTTCGAGAACATAAGCTTTACGCCAAGTTCAAGAAATGTGAGTTCTGGTTGTCTCAGGTGTCCTTCCTAGGGCACATTGTGAGTAAAGATGGGATCAAGGTGGATCCCGGGAAGATTGAATCCGTCAGGGATTTTCCGAGACCGAAGACAAGGATGAGATCGAAGCTTCTTGGGATTAGCTGGGTACTACCGTAGGTTCGTGGAGGGGTTCTCCAAAATCTCAATGCCCCTAACTGAACTTACAAAGAAGAATCAGAGATTTATTTGGTCAGAGAAGTACGAAGCTAGCTTTCAGGAGCTAAAACAGAGGTTGATTACTGCTCCGGTACTAGCTTTGCCTTCGGACAAGGAGAAGTTTGTAGTCTACTGTGACGCATCCAAACAGGGTTTGGGGTGTGTATTGATGCAAGCCGATCGGGTTATCGCTTATGCCTCCCGTCAGTTAAAGGATTATGAACAGCGATACCCGACTCATGATTTAGAATTGGCCGCAGTGGTTTTTGCACTGAAGATTTGGCGGCATTACCTTTACGGGGAGAAGTGTGAGATCTATACCGACCATAAAAGTCTTAAGTATTTCTTTACTCAGAAAGATTTGAACATGAGACAAAGGCGTTGGTTGGAATTAGTGAAGGATTACGATTGTGAGATCCTCTATCATCCCGGAAAAGCCAATGTAGTGGTCGATGCCCTGAGCACGAAGGGTCCCGGGCAAGTAGCTAGTATGGTTCAGATCTCACCTCAGCTAGCAGAGGATATGGTCAGATCCAGCATTGAGTTTGTGATAGGTCAGCTTCACAACTTGACGCTGCAATCTGATCTGTTGGAAAGAATAAAAGTCGCTCAGATGACGAATCCGGAGTTAGTGAAGATCCGAGATGAGGTGTTGGCCGGTCAAGCCAAGGACTTTTCGGTGTCGACAAAGGATGCTTTTGTATAAAGCCAGGGTTTGTGTTCCGAACAGTGTGGAACTTAGAAATGAGATCTTTGAGGAGGCTCATTCTACCCCGTATTCTCTGCATCCCGGCACCACCAAGATGTACCAAGATTTGAAACCGTACTTTTGTTGGAGCGGTATGAAGAAGAATTTGGTAGAATTTGTATCGAGATGCCTCACATGTCAGCAGATTAAGGCTGAGCATCAGAGACCAGCAGGGTTGTTGCATCCTCTAACCCTACCAGAATGGAAATGGGAAGATATCGGGATGGATTTTGTGGTCGGGTTACCTAGGACCACGAGGTTATTTGATTCCATCTGGGTAGTGGTGGATCGATTTACGAAATCTGCTCATTTTCTGCCGGTTAGAACAACATTTACAGTGGATCAGTTAGCAGAGTTATATGTCAGAGAGATAGTGAGACTTCACGGGGTACCGAAGTCTATAGTTTCGGACAGGGATCCGAAGTTTACCTCCAAATTTTGGCAAAGTTTGCAACGGGCAATGGGTACAAAGCTAAAATTCAGTACAGCATTCCATCCTCAGACAGATGGTCAGTCCGAAAGGACAATTCAGATATTGGAGGATATGTTGAGAGCCTGTGTTATGGACTTTGAGGGTTCATGGAGTAAATATCTACCGTTGATAGAATTTTCGTACAACAACAGTTATCAGAGTACGATAGGGATGGCTCCCTATGAACTGTTGTACGGTAGAAAGTGTAGATCCCCTATCCACTGGGATGAGACAGGGGAGAGGAAATACCTAGGTCCAAAGTCAGTTCAGCGGACCAATGAGGCGATAGAGAAAATAAAAGCTAGAATGCTTGCCTCACAGAGCAGACAAAAGAGTTACGCAGATCCGAAACGCAGAGACATTGAGTTCCAAGTAGGGGAACATGTGTTTTTACGAGTATCTCCGATGAAGGGGATAAAACGTTTCGGGAAAAGAGGCAAGTTATGCCCTAGATTTACAGGACCTTTCAAGATTCTCGAGAAAATAGGTCAAGTGGCATATCGGTTAGCCTTGCCTCCAGCCTTATCAGCAGTTCACAACGTATTCCATGTCTCAATGTTGAGAAAATACGTTTCAGACCCCTCTCATATACTCAGTTATGAGAGTCTTCGGCTCGACGAGACATGACTTATGAGGAACAGCCAGTGCAGATCCTGGATAGAAAGGATAAAGTCTTTCGGAATAAGACCATAGCTTTGGTCAAGGTTCTCTGGAGAAACAGTAAGGTGGAAGAAGCCACCTGGGAGCTTGAGTTAGATATGCGAGCTCAATATCCAGAGTTATGCAGGTTAGATTTCGGGGACGAAATCCTTTAAAGGGGGGGATAGTTGTAAAGCCCGCTTAGTTAATTTGGAAATTATCAGTTAATTGTGATTAATTATGAAAATTATTTATAGCTATTTAAATAATTTATGATACTGTTATTTATGTCATCAGTAGTTTTTATATTTTGCTTTTCCGGTGTCCGGTATTTTGGAACTCGGCGTTTGGCTCAGTAGAAATCACAACTTAGTATGTTAGAAATTTGGGGACGGGTTTTAGACATTGGGAATGTCGGGAATGGCCGGGAATTTAGAATGTCCCAAAAATACCCCTTTAGTATGTTTTATGTGATTTTAGTGTGGAGGGGCAAAATGGTCTTTTTGCCCCAATGACTTTTTGTCTTTTAGTGAATTTTTATTAAATGGATTAAATGTTATTTTAAATAATTATCTTGGCTGAAATGAATATTGCATGTGGTTTATTTCATTTCTCTTTTTATCAAAAATCACTAAGTTTAGAAAAAAAAAAAGAAAGAAAAGTTCCAAAATTTCACTCAAAGCTCTCTCTCTTTTCCTCTCTCTCTCGGCTGTGCATGTGGGTGATTAAGGGTGGATTTTTGCTTTGATTTTCTAGTGGATTCTCATCCAAAGCTAAGCAATCTTCAAGCTAGGTTAGCTTCTTTAGTTTTCTCTTGAAATTTGATGAAATATGATGATTCTTGCATGATTTTTAGTTGATTTTGCTGCTGTGATTTAGATGTTAATTTATGTGGTTTAAAGCATGTTAATTGATGTTAATTGAGCTGTGTTGAAAGCATGTTGGATAGATTGTTTAAAGTTTGAGTTTTCTTTACAAAAATGTGATTTTTGGAGGAAAATATTGTGAATATGTTTCTGTGTTGTTGCTGTAGTTTCTGTTAGTTTTCAGAGATGATTTTATGCTAGTTTAAGTAGAAATAAGCTTGTGGAATGCATGTTTAGGTGGATTTGCTCAAGCTTGAGTTTAGAACTCAAAGCTTGAGCTTTAATGGTGAATTTTGTTTCGTGGTTTCGGGTTAGTTTGAGGCCTTAGAAATGTTCTAGGGATAGTTTAGAACAGTGTCCGGAAAGTTTGGAACCAATTGGGATTGAATTGGTCGAGTTATGAAAATTTGGTTTGTCGCTGCGAGGAACCGGAATTCCGGTTGTTCATCCGGAATTCCGGATGAGGGTTCTGAATTTTCCAGAACCGGAATTCCGGTTGGGGAAAATTCAGGGACCCTAGTTTTCCTCGTTTTTATGTTTTAGGGGGTATTGCCATGCTTTTTATCGATAGGGAAACTTTTAGTTCCTAGTTTTAGTCCCCGGGAAGTGATTTAGCGTGTCACTTATAGCGTTGTGATTTTTATGGTTTAGGAGCCGCAATCCGCCGCTCGGCTTCGGGCCCAAATCGGGTTGACCAAGCACACCTGAAATCGGAATCCAGGTAAGATTAGTATAACAGTATGCATATGTAGATTACATGTTTAGCGTGCATGTAGGAAGCCTGCTAGATTACATTAGTTATGTATTTAGGCTTCGAACCATCCAACCCTGTCACGTCGGTACAGCCGGAGTATGACCGAAGCCGGAGTATGACCGGTTCGACCGATCAGCCGACATTTGGTTGGTGGTTCGGTGCTATTGACCTATCCCGTCGGTAGACAGCCGGAGTATGACCAGCAATGGAGTATGACCGGTTCGACCGATCGGGAGGATACTTGTCAATAGTACCGTCCCTATGAACGTTCAAAACTCAGTACCATGTTGGACATGGCAAGAAGTGGCTCGGCACCATGTTGGACATGGCAAGAGCGGGACTCGGCATCGTGTTGGACACGGCGATTAGAATTATGTATGATATTATTATGCTTTTCTTACCGAGTCCGTCGACTCACGCTTATGTTCATGTGTAGGTAAAGGCAAGGCTATAGCTGATGGACCGTGAGCGAGCTTATGAGATTGTACATGTCGGGGCGGTTAGGCCTGGAGCGTACGATCCTCGGGACAGCAAGGCTGAATTTTTGTAACTGGTCGTTAGACGACTTTTAATTTTATGTAATAGTTAAACAGTTAAAACTTTTGTAAATGATTTTATAAATCGGGATCCCGAGTCTTTTGTAATATGGTTTATAAGTTTAATTTAAAAAGCAAAATTTTAATTAATCACGTTTTTCCATAAACCTCGTTGATTAGCAACGAGCTGCACAGTACGTTTAAAAATCACGTAATACGCCTAAGGTAGTTAGGGTGTTACAATTTATAGCTATTTAAATAATTTCTTATACTGTTATTTATGTTATTCAGTATCTTGCATATTTTGCATTTCCGGTGTCCGGTATTTTGGAACTCGGCGTTTGGCTCAGTAGAAATCACAACTTAGTATGTTAGTAGTTTGGGGACGGGTTTTAGACATTGGGAATGTCGGGAATGGCCGAGAATTTAGAATGTCCCAAAAATACCCATTTAGTATGATTTATGTGATTTTATGGTGGAGGGGCAAAATGGTCTTTTTGCCCCATTAGTGTTTTGTCTTATGTGTATTTGTTAAATGAAAATTAAATATTTATTTATGATTACTTGGCTGAAATGAAATATGATAAGTGGGTTTATATTATTTCTTTCATTTTTACAAAAAACACTTAGAAAAGAAAATAGAATTTTTCCAAAAACTCTCTCTTTTCCTCTCCATTTTCGGTTGGGTATTTGGGGTGCAAAGGCTGGGTTTTTCTCCAATTTTCAAAGCTAGATTCAACCTAATTGTGAACTCTTGGTTGTGGTATGTAATCTCTAACTTTCTCTCTTTAATTTATTGGAAAAAAATGATGAAAAGGGTGATGCATGCATGATTTTTGGTTGCTGTGGCTGCTGTGATTTTGTTGTTAAATTATGTGGTTTAAAGCATGTTAATTGAAGTTAAATGAGCTGTTTTGAAAGCATGTTAGTTAGGTTGTTCAAAGCTTTGAATTTTCTATGCAAATATGTGATTTTTTTGAGAGAAAAGGTTCTATTTTATTGCTGTGATGTTGAGGATGTTTGCTTGACTTTCCAGAGGTTATTTTGAGCTTGATTATGTAGAATTAAGTTGGTTTGATTGCTTGTTAGGTGGATTTGCTCAAGTTTGAGTTTAGAACTCAAAGCTTGAGCTCCAATGGTGATTTTTGATTCTGTGGTTTCTGGGTTAGTTTGAGACCTTAGAAATGTTCTAGGGAAGGTATAGAGCAGGTCTGGAAAGTTTGGAACCATTTGGGGTTGAATTGGTCGAGTTATGAAAAATTTGGTTTGCTGCCTGCGAGGAACCGGAATTCCGGTTGTGCATCCGGAATTCCGAATGAGGGTTCTGAATTTTCCAGAACCGGAATTCCAGTTGGGCAACCGGTCTACCGGTTGGGGAAAATTCAGGGACCCTAGTTTTCCTCGTTTTTATGTTTTAGGGCGTATTGCCATGCTTTTTATCGATAGGGAAACTTTTAGTTCCTAGTTTTAGTCCCCGGGAAGTGATTTAGCGTGTCACTTATAGCGTTGTGATTTTTATGGTTTAGGAGCCGATGTCCGCCGCTCGGCTTCGGTTCCGGTCGGGTTGACGGCACACACCGAAATTCGGAATCCAGGTAAGATTAGTATAACAGTATGCATATGTAGATTACATGTTTAACGAGCATGTAGGAAGCCTGCTAGATTACATTAGTTGTATGTTGGCTTCGAACCATCCAACCTTGTCACGTCGGTACAGGCTGGAGTATGACCAAGAAATGAGTATGACCGGTTTGACCGATCAGCCGACACTTGGTTGGTGGTTCCGTGCTATTGACGTATCCCGTCGGTACGACAGCTGGAGTATGACCAGCCGGAGTATGACCGGTTCGACCGATCAGGAGGATATAGTAACACGTCGGTACAGCCGGAGTATGACCAAGAAACGGAGTATGACCGGTTCGACCGATCGGGTTGTTACGTGTCAATAGTACCGTCCCTATGAACGTTCGTAACTCGGCACCATGTTGGACATGGCAGTAGTGGCTCAGTACCATGTTGGACATGGCAGTAGCGGGACTCAGTATCGTGTTGGACACGGCAGTTAGAATTATGTATGATATTATTATGCTTTTCTTACTGAGTCTGTCGACTCACAGTTTACGTTTATGTGTAGGTAAAGGCAAGGCTATAGCTGATGGACCGTGAGCGAGCTTATGAGATTGTACATGTCGGGGCGGTTAGGCCTGGAGCGTACGATCCTCGAGACAGCAAGGCTGAATTTTTGTAACTGGTCGTTAGACGACTTTTATTTTATGTAACAGTTAATCAGTTAAAACTTTTTGTAAATGATTTTATAATCGGGATCCCGAGTCTTTTGTAATATGGTTTTATAAGTTTAATTAAAAAGCAAAATTTTAATTAATCACGTTTTTCCATAAACCTCGTTGATTAGCAACGAGCTGCACAGTACGTTTAAAGATCACGTAATACGCCTAAGGTAGTTAGGGTGTTACATAAAACCTAACAAACTCCCACTTGCACTAATATAAAACAAACTGCGCAAATAGGTCAATCTGATGTCTTGATCTTCAGATCAAGTGTAGTATATTTGAATCCACCCAAACTTCTGGAAACTAGTTCATAAATACTCTTATGAAACATCCTTTACTATATGCTTTACTCATCAAGGGATACTGAAATCTTTACTGTTTTAAAAGTACATCTGAATAAACAGAAGACATATCTCTCATATTTTAAAATATGTAATTGAGATAATACAGTGTAGACTTTTCTTCAGTGATATAACTTTCTGGTATTTTCGAATAGACCAAGTTATAGTTCTTCTCTGGTAGAGCTTGAATTATTATACAATAATTCCTCCACCCCCAAAGTAAGCACCATCTTATAGAAATCGAAATTAGATGGTGAGATACAAGGATAACTGATACACAGTTCCTTAATATCTGACATATAGATCACTTACATAAATCCTTCTTGAATATCTTCTAATGTTCCTTATTTGATTACATCTCAGATAGCGCCCACTCAATAGCAGATGTCTGGTTAAATAATACTTTTAACCTCTGATTGTTTAGAGAGTTACCTAGTTGTGACTTTTGTATTAGTCTTAAAACTTTAAGTTAAGACTAAGTCATCAACTTAGCAGACTAGTATTTGAAGTGAAAAATACATGCTAGAGATAAAGTAATCAAAATTAAGATACCATAAAATTTTATGAGGATTAAGAATTCTTGGTTCAAGTCATTTGAATGGACTGAACTAGAGTTCTTTATCTTATTCTCATAATTCTGATAAGCTATACCTATCCATGTGAATGGTTAGATTTGCTTTTCAGTAGTGTTCTTAAGTAACTATCACAATTATCAACCTAATGAAGATGGGTATAGAACTTTAAAATTCTCCCACTCAATTAAGGTAGTGTGAAACTTTAACAAAGAACTTTCAAAGGTATCATACTTTTACTTACAATAGTAAAATTGAAATGGAACATACAATCAAGATCAAGAATTTATATTGACAATAGCTGACTCATTATATTACTTCTATGTTTAAACAAGATATGTGTTACATAGGGAATTGTGGAATATACTCCACCCCTAAGAATATACATATAGGGTACTATGGATAATCTCCACCCCTAAGTATATAAAGATTATGATCCACCCCTAAAGGTTGTAAAGATCATGATTCTCTTAGTGTGATAGAGTTTATGTGAAGTTGAATACTATCCAGAGTTCATTAGATATAAAAGATCGTTGAACTGCATAGTTTTCTTAACTTTTCTCCACCCCTACCAGATCATAAGATCCTTTTATTAAACAAATTCTTAATAATTGTATGAGAATTAACAATTATTGATAAACATAGAAATAATTTCTAGTGTTTATATAATATAACTCTATGAAGAGTTGTAAATATTATAGAATTTGCATCAATAATAAAAACACTTACACATACAAACATACAAATATAATGTGGTAATAATTGATGAAGATAAAATAAATGAAGCTCAATCTCATAAATTGCAATAGTGAATTTCGAAAAAAAGAAACTTTATTAATAAAAAAATATTGCAACAATATGAGAGAAACAGGGATAAATATCCCTGACTAAAATTTGAAATCCAAATTGTTTTTTAAATTAAAACAGTTAATTCAAAAAAAAAATGAAGAGCTTCATCTTCATCTGGACGATTTCACCCTTGGTCTAGCTTTCTGATCGAACTCATTTGAGTTCAAGTAGCTTGGCCTAGAAGAAGAAAACAAATAAACAAAGCTAGTCCAGAATCATAAATCCAATTGGATAATAATTCACTAAAACTCTTAAAGTTTATTAATGGAAATACCTTGTTTCTTTGCAAGAAGTTTAGGACACTGGGGTTTCCAATGACCTTTTTCATTGCAGTAGAAACACTTTCCTTTAAGTGTAGCATCACCAGAAGGAGCAGCCTTTTTATTGGCTTTTGTTCGCTTCTTGGTGTTCTTCCACTTCTTCTTCGATTTGGGCTTTGAAGCAGAGGCAACATTTGCTTCAGGTTTCATCGTCGCATTACCATTACCAGGATTGTGAGGTTTACTCCCTTTCTTCTTGGGTCCTCCAGTCAAATTTTCATAAGTTTGAAGGTCATTGACTAATTCATGAAAGTCAATTTCCTTCTTATTCATGACATAATTTGATGTGTATGGTAGAAATGCTGGAGTCAGGCTATTCAAGATAAGACTAACTTGAGTAGCACTGTCCATTTCAGCACCATGATCCTGGGCTTCTTGGAAATAACTGGACATGAGGAGAACATGATCACGCATGTTTTGATGAGGTTCCATCCGTGCGTTAATGTACTTCTTAGTCGCGTCAAAGCGTGACTGAAGTGATGCCTTACCGAATAGCTCATTTAACTTCGTCATAACTTCAGCAGCCTTCTCAGTTTTAGAAAACTGAGTTTTGAGGGTGTCAACCATGCTAGAAAGCATAAAGTATAGAGCTTTGTCATTTGCTTTCTGCCAACGCTCATACTTTTCTTTCACAGCTTTGGATGCATTATCCCCAGGCACTTCAGGTGACGGCTCAGTTAAAACAAACAAGGCACTTTCTCCTATGAGAGCAATATTAATGTTCTCATTCCATTTATTAAAGTTAGATCCATTCAGCTTATTTTCAGTCAACAGTGATAACATGGGATTCATTTTGAAAAACAGGATACTACAAAATAATAGAAATCAACAAATTGAAATTAAATAATGGTTTAACATACAAAATCAATTCAGAAATTATAAGCACATAGCAAGTAGGAATGATATGAGAAAATACTTAAAAAATTCAATCCTAAATAATTTCCAAGGTTTTCAACAAACTGATATCAGTGTCCCGTTTAGGCGAGAGTCAAAGCTACCATCCATTGAATAGAGTTGTCAGCTCATCTAAAATGTTAAACATTCTAGCAACCTTTTATTAGATCAAGATCAGAATCCAGCGTTGTCCCGTTTAGGCGAGAGTCAAGGCTATTCTATCTTATGAGCTTCTACCATTGTTTCGCAATTTGCAAGTCAAATATGGTCGCCACCATTAGGGTGATCTATACCATATAAAACACTTACAAACCACTTATCATGCGAGATTAAACGGTGCGAAATTGCTAATGAACGTTCCTCCATTAGGGAGGATTACTCACTAAAACAAACGCGGTGTAAAACCCACAATGCAGATCGAATATCTTAATAATAATAAAGCTCATTGTTTAAAATGTATTTTCTTTATTATTCTAATAAATAAATCTCATTAAATTCTATTTAAGAATTAAAATTCAAAAATAAGAATTTAATATAATATTTATAAAATTATACTTAGATGGTGATTGAAATAAAATAAATTATTTCCATCTTAGTAATAATCTTAAATATAAATATTAAGGAAATTAATTTAAGTTGAATTAAATAAATAATTAGCAACTTAAAAATTTCCTTTGAGAATATATTTATTGGGTTCGAAAATTTAAAGTATATAAATATACAATTTTCGAAAATAATAAAAAAATAGAAAAGAAATACTTCAAGCAAAAATATCATCTATCTAGATTTTCTTTGACTAGTTAATTCAATTTCTAATAATATATATATATTTTAAATTCACTTATTTTAAATTAATCAATTAAATGAAAAAATCATTGTCTTGAGTTGGTCCAAGAATTAATTAAAATAAATAATTAATTTACAACTCAATCTATTTTTCAAAAAAAAAAAATCGAAAATATTGCATAATTAAAATGCAAATTTCGAAATTGATTAATAAAATAAAGAAAAATATATATATTGAAAATTATTTAAATTTAAGTTAAAAAATTAAATTTTAACCTAAAAATAATTTTCTATTTAATTAAGTGTCATGAAAAATCAATAAATAGTTAAGTATCATGATGAAAATCAACTTAGATATTTAGATTCTTCAAGTTAATTAAATGTATTAAATTCAAGAAATAATAATTAAGTGTAGAGAAGGCTTAATTATTAATTTCTATTTAATACTAGGAAAAATATACTTAATAAAATTGTACCAAAATTAATTATTTAAATAATTAATTTCACAAAGTATGATTTTCCTATTTAAATATTAGAAATAATAAGTAGTCTAGAAATTACTATCTAGAAAATATCTTATTTGACTAAGTATCTTTTCAAAATTTGAAAAATATCTAATTTAAGTTATATAGAAAAAATCTAAAACTTAAATAATTTCAAATCTAGATTTAATTAAATATCACAAATTAAGTTGTAACCACTTAATTTGAAGATATCTTTTGAAGTTAATATTTGAAAAGATATTAACCAAAAAATATCTAAGATATTCCATTTCAAGTTAATATTTGAAAAGATATTAACTTAAAAAATATCTTAAGAATCTTTAATAACTAATGCCTAAGATTCCTCAACTTGATTTAAAATTTAAATCAAATATTCAAATTTAAGTTAGTTAAGAAAAATCAGTTGATACAACTAATTTATAACTTAAATAGGAATATTTAATTAAATAAGCTCCAGAAAGAATCTAGTTAGTTAAAATTCTATATTTAATTAAATACAAGAAAAATACAAATAGTTTGTCTAGAAATAATATCTAAACTAAAAGTGTTTTTCTTAAAATTAACTTTAAAATATTAAAATGAAAATAAATTTCATATATTTTAAAAGTTAATTATGTTGCTAATTCAATTTTATTAGGTCAAACTAATATAATTAACCTAGTACAGTTTTTCAAATCAGGCAAATGGGCCTTCACAATTGGGGTAGTTCATGTGAGGGGGTGCTGGGTTCAGTATGTCGTACCCACTTCTATGGCTCCCAACTCTCACACGAGGCCCAAAAGAGAGGAATTTAACCTTAAAATGAATAACTGTTATTAATTGAATAGGTCCAATAACTAAATGGACCTAAATAAAATCTATCATGGTGTGACATTTTATTTAGCAACAATCTATATGCATCTATATAATAAAATAAACATATAGGCTCACACAGGCACACTTTGGATGGATCCTATCATGTTGCTAGGTCATACACAGATGAAAGAAGATTGTAAAATTTACCTGTTACAAATTATTAACTTGACCAAGGGAGCCATCAGATCATTAGATCTGGCAAAAAGTAACCATGGCTATTTGCAATCAAGTAATAATAGGTTTTTAAAACTTACACACAAGCTAAAAACACATACTCCTGCAACAAGGTTAGCTGGATAGTTGGAAGTAGGATTTATTTAATTTTAAATAAATAATTTCGAAAAATAAATAATTAAAAAAAAAAATTCGAAAAATAAAATAAAATTAAAAAAAAAATTATTTCGGAAATAAAAAAAAAATTCGAAATTTTAAAAAAATATTTAAAATTAAACCTACTTTTTGAAAAATTAGGTTTCAACTAACCTAAATATCATTTCAAAATTTGCTAACTACTTTTAAAAATTAAATGTTATTTTAAAAATAAAAATTAAATAAAAATTAGAAAAGATAAATGAAATATCTTTTCAGATTTTTTAATTTAATTTAAATAAATAAAATAACAAAATTTAAAAGTTTGCAAAATATCTTATATCTATTTAAAATTACATGATTATAAATATCTTATTTTAAATTTAAATAAGGTCAAAATATCTAAAAAGATTTAATTAAAAAATCTTAAAAGATAAGATATTATTTAAAAAAATATATCTTAAAAGATAAGATATTTTAAAATATCTTAAAAGATATTATAAATATCTTAAAAAATATTATAAATATCTTATAAAATCTCACCTTAAATTAAAAAAAATAAGATATTATCAAATTTAAAAAATAAGATAGATATTTAAGCAAGAAGATAAATACTAATTCTATTTGAATTCAAATTACACTAATATCTTGAATTAAAATTAAAAAATATTAAATTAATTCAAAATGATAATTAGAATTGAATTAGGAATAGTAATAGTATATATACAAAACCATACAAGGTATGAAAAATTGAAGAAAAAAAGGAAAAAATCGAAACTGTACGGACAGTTCTGCGATCGCAGGAAACTATCAGCACAGCCCCGATTTTGTCAAATCTTCAAAAAATCATAACTAATTCAAATAAAATCCAAATTAAGTTCTGTAAAAGGCTAACTTGCTTAATTTTTTCCATACTATCCAATAAAAATAATTCCAGAAACGAAATCACAATTATTTTTCACGAAAATTTCACAAACATCAATCAATCATCAAATAACACTCAATACAACATGATACCATCCAAAAAAACATACAAACAATCGTTTTAAAGTCCAAATTACATGTAAGTAAATCAATTACCATGGCTCTGAGGCCAGTTGTTGGATATTATTTTACCAGGATCTTAGATCTACTCACAAGTATGTTTATTAACATCCTAAATATGAACTTTCTAAAACGATAAATTAAACACATATAAAGTTAAGAAAACCTTACATTGATGCAGCGGAATAAATGTCTCCTTCCACTCAGATCTCTAACCCTTAATTCCTTTCTGTAGCAGAGTATAATCAAGATCTGAGCCCGAATCTCCTTCTTCTTCAAGCTTTGATCCTTCACAGTCTTCCAATCTATGATTGAGTTACTGCTTGCTGTGTGTGGGCACTTACTCTTTCACTAGGGTCATGAAAAAGATGAAGGGAAAAGAGAGAGAGAGATTTCGGCCAAGGTAGAGAGTGAGGAAGGCTCAGTTTTCTGAAGAGAGAAATTTCTGTTAGAAAGATGATCTGAAAACTTATGTTTTGACTGAGCCATCACTTTCTATTTATAGGCAACTACTAGGTTTAGGTTAGGATTTATTTGGCATTAAAATAATGAAAATATTAATTTGAAAAATCTATTTAAGTGGTCGGCCATATGGTGTTATTGGGCCTCACTTAATTTTGCAATTTTATCAAATTTTATCTCTATTTTCTCAAAAATGCCAATTTTCAAATTCTAACCTTTTAAATGCCAAAACTAATTATTTAATAACTAAAATAGATTATTAAATAATATTGTCATTTAATTTAATTATTAATTAGACATATAAAGTCCATTAATAAATAAATAAACCTAGAAAACTCTTTTCCTTACAATTTCACCCCTGCTTAGTAAAAATTCATAAAATTAGACATAGTCTAACTTTAGAATTATAATTGACCAATCACGAATCAATTAATGAGTCTTACAAGCAGAATATTCTCAACTAGAATGGGGACCATGGATCTATATGCTGAGCTTCCAATAAGTGAACCAAATTTACCAAGTAAATTCCTACTTATTAATTCTTCGTTGAATCCACTCTTAGAACTTAGAATTGCACTCTCAGACTTATATAGAGCATATTGTATGTTTCACGATACCAATATACTATCTCATTTAACCATTGTTATAATCTTATTGTGATTTAAAGATCCTCTATATAGATGATTTACATCGAGATGGGATTTCTTTACCGTTCTCACCCCTCAATGTATTTTGCCCCTTAAAACACTTAGCTACCTGTAAATGGTGTTTAGTGATCTAATAATTAGTCAGTTAAACAAGAGCTCATCCATTTACTTCTATTTGCTAAGCTCGAAGGGAATCATCACTTAACTTCTATACACCAGTAGAAGCTATAGATTCCATATTTATGTTTAGCACTCCCACTCAATCATACTATCATGTTCCCAAAATATACGTATCACCCTGACCCAAAGGTAGGCTTAACTAATAAATCTAAGAACATGAATAGCACTCCTGAGTTGAGCCCAAGCATATCAGGATTTAGATTCTTTTAATCTTAAGATCAACTACTGATATTGACTTGGAAAGATATGTATAACGGTAAGTTTGTAATATCTTAACTTAGTTGCAATATCGGTCCAGTCCAATGTATACTCCATACATTCGAAACTAGTATACTTTACTAACGTCCTGGAAAGAACATAACACTTACTCCAAGTGTAAGTACACATCATCGCTGATTATCACATTAGTGTAAATCCAATAACACTGATGAAACAGGGACCAAAACTTTTGATTCATATGATCACAATCACATTCCACTGTGTTGACGATACTGTAATTGTGAATAAACATATGATCTGGATTTAACTGATTTTGTGTGTATGAATGTAATAAACATATTAAACATATTAAACCATTAGCATGTAAAATTCATGCAAACATCAATCACTTCTAATTTCTTATGTTGATTACTAATCAGATTGTAAAGAGTTTTATTTAGGGCATAAAACCTAACAGCATGTTAGTAGCCTGATAGTAGAATAGGCGCATGTTTCGTTTTTAATTTCCAAATTAAGCGGCATTAGTAAGCTCACCTTGAATACGACCTGATATGCCAACTCTTGGTTTCGCAGGCGGTTCTAGTCTGATGGACGCCAGGCGGACCACCAGGAGTCAGGGCAACTCAGTGGGGTCGAATCAAGGTCAGGGAGCTCAGTTTCCCCCACCTGTTAGGGGCCGAGGTAGAGGTCCCCGAGGCAGGGCTCGTGGTCGGGGTGATGAGAACCCACCACAGGCTGCCCAGGCTCCCCCAGCCGATCAGGGAGCCCAAGTGGGAGTTGCGGTTTGCGGAAATGCAAGCCCGGATAGAAGAACAAGACCTCGAGATTCGCAGGTTGAGACGAGCAGGTGCTCTGCAGCCCGGTGCCCATAGTTCCGGTGGCACCGCCCTCGCCGCCTGTGCCGAGATAGTGGTGGCGGCCCATAGATTGGAACCCCTGTACGAACGGTTCCGGAAGCAAGCACCTCCGGTTTTCCTGGGAGGTCCGGACGTGATGAAATCCAAGCAATGGCTGACGGTGATTACCAAGATCCTGAACTTTATGGGTGTCACCGGTAACGACAGAGTGGTGTGCGCCACATTCCAGTTCCAGGAGGACGCTCTGGTCTGGTGGGACATGGTGTCTCAGATCCATGACGTCACCACCATGACCTGGGAAAGGTTCTAGGAACTCTTTAACGCAAAGTACTACAACGAGGCGGTCAGAAGCGCCAAGAGGAAAGAGTTCGCTCACCTGACCCAGCGTGAGAATATGAGCGTCACCGAGTATACTACTCAGTTTGATCGGTTGGCGAGGTTAGCCTCGGGAATTGTGCCGACCGACTTCAGCAAGAAGGAGAAGTATCTGGACGGGTTGAATGCCAAGATCAGGCATGACTTGATGATTACCACGGACGACAGCACCACCTATGCTCAGATGGTGGAGAAGGCACTGCGAGCTGAGGGCGCAGTTGGGTGTATGTCGGAGTCAGCTAGTACTCCGGTGAGTGGCGGGGCTCCTACCCCTCCTGCATCAGGCTTTAGCAGGGGGAGTAGTGGTTCGGCCATTGACCAGAGGAAGAGAGCACCCACTGCTTCCGGTGGCTCGAGTCAGAACAAGAGGTTCCGGGGAACCAGAACAGAGGGAGTCGTCCTGGTGGTACTGAGACCCGATTCTCCTATCCCGAGTGCCCTAGCTGCAAGAGGCACCATCGGGGTGAGTGCAAAGGTCAGGGATGCTTTCATTGTGGCATGCCCGGACACTTCAAGAGGAACTGTCCCCAGCTCCGATCAGAGGCACCGAGAGCTCCAGCGATACCCACTCCAGCCAGGGTATTCGCTATCACTCAGGCTGATGCAGATGCCAGCCCATCAGTTGTCACAGGTCAGCTTTCTATTAACAACTCGCTATATTCGATCTTTGTTTGATTCTGGGGCTACACATTCTTATGTGGCGGCCAGAGTCTTTAGTAAATTGGGTAGACCGTATGATAGATATGAATCAGGGTTTGGAACCCTATTACCTGGCGGAGAATTGGTTATCTCCAATAGGTGGATTAGGTCTATGTCGATCAGGATAGATGGTAGAGAGTTAAGCGCTGATCTGATAGAGATGAGTTTAGTCGAATTCGATATTATTTTAGGAATGGATTTCCTATCTAAATATTCGGCGAGCATTGATTGTAAAAGGAAGATGGTGATCTTCCAACCGGAAAGTGAAGAACCATTTGTGTTTGTTGGTTCAGTTCAGGGATCCCGGATCCCGGTGATTTCGGCCATGTCAGCTAGAGATTTATTGCATGTCGGTTGTTTAGGGTTTTTGGCCGTGGTGGTGGACACCACTCGGCCAGATACCATTCAGCCAGAGGACATCAGGGTGGTTCGGGAATTTTTGGATGTTTTTCTCGAAGAACTTCCAGGGTTACCACCTCAGCGGGAGATTGATTTCGTGATAGACTTGGCACCAGGGGTGGAACCGGTTTCCAAAGCCCCGTATAGAATGGCTCCAGCTGAACTTAAGGAATTAAAGATTTAGCTCCAAGGGTTGCTTGACATAGGGTTCATTCGGCCCGTGTGTCACCCTGGGGAGCCCCGGTTTTATTCGTCAAGAAGAATGATGGATCTATGAGGATGTGCATCGACTACAGAGAATTGAACAAGCTGACGGTGAAGAATAAATATCCATTACCTAGGATCGATGATTTGTTCGATCAGCTTCAGGGGAAGACGGTCTTTTCTAAGATTGATCTCCGTTCGGGTTATCATCAGTTGAGAATCCGAGAGGAGGACATTCCGAAGACGGCTTTCCGCACTAGGTATGGACATTATGAGTTTCTGGTTATGTCATTCGGACTAACCAATGCTCCTGCAGCATTCATGGACCTAATGAATAGAGTATTCAAGGATTTCCTCGATATCTGTGTGATTGTGTTTATCGACGACATCCTCGTGTACTCTCAATCAGAAGAGGAGCATGAGTTACATCTTCAGATGGTACTGCAACGGCTTCGAGAACATAAGCTTTATGCCAAGTTCAAGAAATGTGAGTTCTGGCTATCTCAGGTGTCCTTCCTAGGGCACATTGTGAGCCAAGATGGGATCAAGGTGGATCCCGAGAAGATTGAATCCGTCAGGGATTGGCCGAGACCGAAGACAGTGACAGAGATTAGAAGCTTCTTAGGTTTAGCTGGGTACTACCGTAGGTTCGTCGAAGGGTTCTCTAAAATTTCAATGCCCCTAACCGAGCTTACAAAGAAGAATCAGCGATTTATTTGGTCAAACAAGTGCGAAGCTAGTTTTCAGGAGCTAAAACAGAGGTTGATTACTGCTCCAGTACTAGCTTTGCCTTCGGACAAGGAGAAGTTCGTAGTATATTGCGACGCATCCAAACAGGGTTTGGGGTGTGTATTGATGCAAGCTGATCGGGTCATCGCCTATGCCTCCCGTCAGTTAAAGGATTATGAGCAGCGATACCCGACTCATGACCTAGAGTTGGCCGCGGTGGTTTTCGCATTGAAGATTTGGCGGCATTACCTTTACGGGGAAAAGTGTGAGATCTACACCGACCATAAAAGTCTCAAGTATTTCTTTACTCAGAAGGATTTGAATATGAGACAGAGGCGTTGGTTGGAATTAGTGAAAGATTACGATTGTGAGATCCTCTATCACCCCGGAAAAGCCAATGTAGTGGCCGATGCCCTGTGTAGAAAGGGTCCCGGGCAAGTGGCTAGTATGGTTCAGATCTCACCTCAGCTAGCAGAGGATATGGTTAGATCCAGCATTGAGTTTGTGGTAGGTCAGCTTCACAACTTAACGATGCAATCTGATCTGTTGGAAAGAATAAAAGTCGCTCAGATGACAGATCCGGAGTTAGTGAAGATCCGAGATGAGGTGTTGGCTGGTCAAGCCAAGGACTTTTCAGTGTCAGACAGTGGGATGCTTTTATATAAAGCCATGGTTTGTGTTCCGAATAGTGTGGAACTTAGGAATGAGATCTTTGAGGAGGCTCATTCTACCCCGTATTCTCTGCATCCCGGCACCACTAAGATGTACCAAGATTTGAAACCGTACTTCTGGTGGAGCGGTATGAAGAAGAATTTGGTAGAATTCGTATCGAGATGCCTCACTTGTCAGCAGATTAAGGCTGAACATCAGAGACCAGCAGGGTTGTTGCAGCCTCTAACCCTACCAGAATGGAAATGGGAAGATATCACGATGGATTTTGTAATATCCCAGAAAATAAATAATATTTAAATGGACATATTTTATTAAATATGTAATTACTTGGAGAATGAAGTAGGATTATGATCTTACTTATATGAATTTTTGAGAAATTATTTAAGTAAATACGTTATTTTGGGCCCGGTAATTGTGGAAATTTAGCTATGTGGTTAGCAATGTCACGACATTTAATGAAAGAATTATTTTGAGAATATCCCGGATTAAGTTAGAATTTTATTAGAATGTTGGATTGGGGAATTAGTAAAATTACCAAAATGCCCCTAGGGTTTTCTTTTAAAAAAAAAATGTGAGAGGGGTAAATTAGGAATTCAAGAAAAACTTTTTTGGTTTTTTTCCTCTTTTCTTTGCTGCTGCCCATTTTTTATTTAAGGAAGAAATTTTAAAAAAAAAAAAAAAGAAAGAAAAGCATTTTAAAAGGAAGAAGGAGCTTCCTTCCAAGACAAGCAACCTTTTTTTTTTCTCTCTTCTTCTCTTCTTCCTTCGAGCAAACTGAACCAGCTTCTTGAGGGATTGTTTTGCTTCAGCCAACATCAATTTTCAGAGCTAAACTCCATCTCCAAGTTGACCTTGCACCCTAGGTAAGTTCATCCTTTTAGTTTTGGTGTTTTCTTAGGTTTTCAAGCTAGGTTTTGTTATTTTTTTGAAAATTTTCAAAGCTGTAGGTTTAGTGAGGGTGTAGGTTTGTTATCCAAGTTAAATATGGTTTGTTAATGCATGTTTGGATTGAATTCATGGCTGTTGGGATTGATTGGTGAGTGAGAAAGCTAAAAGAAACTTGATTTCTTCACTTGAGTGTGTGATTTCAAGCTAGAGATTGAACCATTGTGTTTTGCAGCTTAGGTTATGTCATATGTATGTTAATAAACTGTTCTGGAAAGTTTGGATAGGTTTGGAAGGGTTTTGGATCGATTTTGGTGAAAAGGAACTTTTGTTCTGCAGTACGCGAGCAGGTCGGCCGGATGGGTTACGGTATACCGAGAGCCAGGTCGGCCGATTTTGCTGAGAGAATTTCTTCGGGTTTGTTTTATGTTCGGTTTGACCAGGAGTTGTGTGCTATCTGTTTTAAATTAAATATGGGATGCTTGACCTAAATTAGGGTTGTTGGGAGTTAGGTTACGTTTGATTTCTAAATTAGGGTTTTAAATCCGGAATATTAAGTTAAGGTATTTATTGTGTTTCTCAATTGTCGTGACATAGGACCGGGATTGCCTAGCTTGTTTTTCCACCCAAGTCGGCCATATTCTTGACTTCTGAATTAAGGTAAGAAAAGTGGTAAGCACCGTATGTGGTTAAAAATCAATGAATGAATGGAGGTGATCTTGATTATTATCATGATGTTAATTAAAGCTTATTAAGCCTAGGTTATTACCTAGGGTTGGAAACTTGATTATTACCGTTATGAGTAATTACTCTTGAAACCGCGGTTAGGTTTCTTACTTATCGTTTGCGTTATTGGGCAACGATAGTGACATATTCAGCTCGTATGTAACGAGTGGTAAAAGTGGTACTTTATTAAGTACCAGGAATGTATGATGTTTACGAAAATGCTTATTATTATCGAATAGTGAGTAAACATAATGGCATGAGAATAAGTTGATAATCATTTTCTTTCAATTATTGTTTTAGTCACTTTCTTGCTGAGTCTCTGTGACTCACTGGTGCTTTATGGTGCAGGTAAAGGAAAAGCTAAAGTCGAACAACCATGAGTTATGGTCACGACGGCAATGTACATACCGGTAGCGAGCGGCCGATTCTGAGGATGCTCTATTTTGATTGTATTTTGGAAAATATAAAGTTTATGTTGTAAAATACTTTGAAACCAGTTTGTAAATATTTTGGAAATAGGGGGACCCCATAAATCATGTTACTTATCTTTTGTTAAATAGTTTAAAGGTTGAGTTTTTAACTATCAAAATTTTTAATTACCCACACTTTTAGTATAATTACATCTTATATAATTATTGGTATTTTAAATAAAGTGCACACACGTGGCGTCCCTGTTGGACAGGGCGTTACAACATGGTATCAGAGCGCCAAGGTTTTTAGATCACGAAGGCGGTTTGATATGTACATTGGGTACAAGGACTGATCGACTCATGGTTTAGTAAGTTTTAAGTTAACGAACATTGTTAATTTTACGATTACTGATTACAGTTATGTCGATATCAAAATGTTGTGGGAAGGATTATAATATATGGAAATACTTATCAGTATTGTTATTACTTGGAATGTGATCGCAGGTGTATAGTTATGCACCCAAGGCGGAGTGGTAGGGGTGCCGCGAGCTAGTGGGCTCGGGGGGTAAATTTCATTGAGGGAGAGAACCACTTACCACCACCTAATTGGGAACGTTATATCTTTGTATGCAAGAAACTATTCGGCGACGGGGTGAGCAAATCGGAGAATTAAGAGAGCGACGAGCTCGGCACACTCTAATCCCGAATCTGATCCTCCGGCACCTCCCAGTAGTGCCACCGGATGCGGGAAATCGTTTGGAACCATTGTATGAACGGTTCGAAAGCGAGAACCGCCGGTGTTTGAGGGTGGTGCTGATCCACTCAAACGAGCAATGGATGAGTATGATAACATCCATTTTCGATTTTATGCGAGTTGAAGATAATGACCGGGTCAGGTGTGCTACCTATATGCTACGAGATGATGCCCGTATTTGGTGGGAGATTGTATCTCAGGGCCACGATCTGAATAATATGACACAGGAAACTTTTTGGGCCTTATTTTTGAGAAGTATTATAATGAGTCTATTAAGGCGGCAAAGGCAAGAAGAGTTTATACGGTTAACTCGGGGTAGTATGACGTGACGAGTATGCTACTAAGTTTGATCGGCTTGGCAAAGTTTGCCTCGGATGAGGTGGCTACTCGAAATTTCTTAGAAAAGCCAAGTTTATTCGGGGGCCTGGATGAACACATTGCCGGGATGTGATTGTTGCTTCTAAACAACGGGGGTTGCCGAACTTATGCTCGAATAGTTGAGTTGGCTTTAGTTTACGAGGGTGTAGAGGCTCGGATACGAAAGAAAATATTGCCGAAGAGATTCATGGAAACAATCGGCGGAGTCTTTGGTTCGGGGGTAGAATCTTGATCTTGGTGACCGCGGGGAAAGACCTAGTGAAACATCGGCGGCGAGCCCAAACAAAGATTCCGGGGGTAACCAAGGTTTCCGTCGTAGTGGGAATGAAAAGCTGGCGGACTTTTCTGAATGTCCAAGGTGTAAAAGGCATCACACAGGCGAGTGTCGAGGGCTAGGGCTGTTTCCCTTTGTGGAATGGTGGGTCATATGAAGAGAAATTGTCCACAATTGCTACGGTTAGAGCAAAAGAAGGATGATACACCCGCTCTGCTCGAGTATTTGCCACGACTCAAGCGAGGCCGATGCTTGGTCCTTCTGTGACGGGTCGGCTTTACATTCTTTGGTACTTTATTATTTGTATTAATTGATTACGGTGCGACGCATTCTTATATTTCAAGTAGAATAATTGAGCGGTGAATAAACCTAGTGATGTGCTTTCTAGAGGTTTTGGAACCTTGTTGCCCCTCTTGGGGAGTTGGTTATCTCCGGCGGAGTGGGTTCGATCCCTTCCAGTGTTTGTGGAAGGAAGAGAGTTATCAGTTGATCTGATAGAATTAAATACGGAGGATTTTGATGTTATTTTGGGAATGGATTGGCTTGCTAAATACAAAACGCCACCATTGATTGTAAAAGAAAGATGGTAACTTTTCGGCTGAGGGCGAGGACCCTTTTGTATTTGTGGGTAAGATGCAAGGATCTCGGATTCCACTTAATTTCAGCCCTTAAGGCAAGGGATTTGTTGTGTGAAGGGTGCATTGGTTTCTTAGCAAGTGTTGTGGATATTTCCGGGGAACCACTAGCGGGGCCCGGAGCATGTCCCGGATGGTTCGAGAATTTCTGGATGTGTTCCCGGAGAAGAGTTACCGGGGTTGCCACCTAAACGTGAAATTGATTTTGAGATTGATTTAATACCGGGGCGAGCACTGTATCGAAAGCTCCCTACGGGATGGCACTTTGCGGAGTTTGAAAGAGTTAAAAGTTCAATTACGGGGATGATGGATTTGAAATTTACTAGACCTAGTACTTCACCTTGGGGTGCACCGGTTTTGTTTGTGAAAAAGAAAGATGGAACATTACGAATGTGTATAGATTATCGGGAGTTAAACAAATTAACGAGTGAAGAACAAGTACCCTCGCAAGAATAGATGATTTATTTGATCGGTTGCGGGGTAAAAGCTTGTCTTTTCTAAGATTGATCTTCGATGCGGTTATCACCAATGAGGATTCGAGAGGAGGATATTCCCAAGAGACAGACTTTTCGGACCGGTATGGTCATTATGAATTCTGGTAATGTCCTTCGGATTAACAAATGCCCGTGACATTTATGGACTTGATGAAGCGAGTGTTCGGAGATTTTCTGGATGATTTTGTTATTGTCTTTATCGATGATATTCTAATTTATTCGGACTCGGAAGAGACTCACGAAAGACATCTTCGAATGGTATTACAACGTCTCGGGGAGCATAAGTTGTATGCCAAATTTAAGAAATGTGAATTTTGGTTACCTCGGGTGAGTTTCTTGGGGCATGTGGTGAGTAAAGATGGTATTTTAGTGGATCCGGTAAAGGTTGAAGCGGTGCGTGGCCTCGACCTAAGTCGGCAAGCGAAGTTAGAAGTTTCTGGGGTTAGCGAGGGTATTACCGAAGGTTTGTTGAGGGCTTTGCAAAGATTTCTACGCCTTTAGCGAGTTGACCGAAAGAATTGTAAGTTTGTTTGGACGACAAGTGTGAAGGTAGTTTCCAAGAATTGAAGCAAAAGGTTGATTACCGCTCTGTGCTAACCTTACCAAAAGGTGACGAAAAGTTTGTGATTTATTGTGATGCGTCCAAACAAGGGTTAGGTTGTGTTCTTATGCGGTCGGGAAAAGTGATTGCTTATGCATCCGAGCAATTGAAGGAGTATGAGCAACGATATCCTACCCATGATATTGAATTAGCAGCGGTTGTCTTTGCACTAAAAGTTTGGCGTCACTATACGTACGGTGAGAAGTGTGAAATTTATACGGATCACAAAAGCCTCGAGTACTTTTTCACTCGAAGGATTTAAATATGAGGCAACGACGATGGTTAGAGCTGGTCGAGGATTATGGCTTGCGAGATTCTCTACCACACGGTAAAGCAAATGTGGTAGCGGATGCTCTAAGTCGGAAAGGACCGGGGCAAGTTTGTGAACAAGGAAATCTCGGCCAAGTTGGTGAGGATATGACGAAGCGGGAATTGAATTTGTAATTGGAAAACTTGCTAATATCACCATACAATCTAATGCGATTTGGAAAGAATTAAAGTAGCCCAACAAGGTGACCTTGAGCTACGGGGACATAAGGAGAAGTTAGAGGTTTGGATTGGCAAGAGACTTTTCATGCTTATCGATGGGTTCTTTGCGATACAAAAACGGAATACGTATAGGTTGACAAAGAAATCGAGACAAGAGATTCTTGATGAATCTCATACTACACGAGTACTCCTTACACTAGGGAACAACCAAGATGTATCATGATGTGAAAGCTTTATGCGAGTGGCGGGTATGAGAAGAGGGATATTGTTGAATATGTGTCAAAATGCTTAACTTTTGTCAACAAATTAAAAGCGGAACACCAAAGGCGGCCGGGTTTGCTTCAACCTCTAAAGATTCTGAATGGAAATGGGAAGACATCACCATGGATTTTGTGGTGGGATTACCCGGAAACGGTAGGGTATTATGATTCTATTTGGGTGATAGTGGATCGATATACGAAGTACGCTCACTTTCTCTAGGTGAGGACAACGTATACGGTGGATCAATATCTTGATTTGTATATTAAGGAGATAGTTCGACTTCATGGTGCCCCAAAGTCGATAGTTTCAGATCGAGATCCAAAATTTACATCCAAGTTACGGGAAGTTTAGGCGAAGCAATGGGTACTAAGTTGAAATTCGGTACGGCTTTTCATCCTCGAAATAGATGGTCAATGCGAAAGGACTATTCGGATACTTGAGGATATGTTGAGGGCATGTATAATGGACTTTGAAGGTTCTTGGAACAAGTACCTACCTCGATTGAGTTTTCTTATAACAATAGTTATCGAGTACCATTGGCATGGCTTTCCGTATGAGATGCTTTATGGAAGGAAATGTCGATCACCTATTCAACGGATGAAATTTGAGGCCGGTGAACGTAGGTATCTTGGACACAGAAGTTTGTCCAAGAACGAGCGAGGCTATTGAGAAGATTCGAGCTCGTATGCTTGCTTCCCAAAGTAGACAGAAAAGCTACGCGGATCCAAAGCGTAGAGATGTTGAATTCCAAGTTGGGGATTTTGTTTTTCTTCGGGTGTCCCCAATGAAGGGAATTCGAAGGTTCGGGAAGAAGGGAAAGTTGAGTCCCAGATTTATTGGTCCATTTGAGATTCTTGAGAAAGTAGGTCAGGTAGCTTATCGGTTAGCTCTACCTCCTGCCTTATCTGGGGTTCATAATGTGTTTCATGTCTCGATGCTTCGGAAATATGTATACGTACAACTCATATCTTAAGTTATGAAGACATTGAGCTTCAAACGGACTGTCATATGAAGAACAACCGGTACGGATCTTAGACAGGAAAGAAAAGGTGTTGCGAAACAAGACTATTCCACTAGTCAAAGTGTTGTGGCGGAATAGCAAAGTTGAAGAAGCGACTTGGGAATTAGAGTCACAGATGCAGGAGTTGTATCCCGAGCTTTTCAGGTAAATTTCGAGGACGAAATTCCTATAAGTGGGGGATAGTTGTAATATCCCAGAAAATAAATAATATTTAAATGGACATATTTTATTAAATATGTAATTACTTGGAGAATGAAGTAGGATTATGATCTTACTTATATGAATTTTTGAGAAATTATTTAAGTAAATACGTTATTTTGGGCCCGGTAATTGTGGAAATTTAGCTATGTGGTTAGCAATGTCACGACATTTAATGAAAGAATTATTTTGAGAATATCCCGGATTAAGTTAGAATTTTATTAGAATGTTGGATTGGGGAATTAGTAAAATTACCAAAATGCCCCTAGGGTTTTCTTTTAAAAAAAAATGTGAGAGGGGTAAATTAGGAATTCAAGAAAAACTTTTTTGGTTTTTTCCTCTTTTCTTTGCTGCTGCCCATTTTTATTTAAGGAAGAAATTTTAAAAAAAAAAAGAAAGAAAAGCATTTTAAAAGGAAGAAGGAGCTTCCTTCCAAGACAAGCAACCTTTTTTTTTTCTCTCTTCTTCTCTTCTTCCTTCGAGCAAACTGAACCAGCTTCTTGAGGGATTGTTTTGCTTCAGCCAACATCAATTTTCAGAGCTAAACTCCATCTCCAAGTTGACCTTGCACCCTAGGTAAGTTCATCCTTTTAGTTTTGGTGTTTTCTTAGGTTTTCAAGCTAGGTTTTGTTATTTTTTTGAAAATTTTCAAAGCTGTAGGTTAAGTGAGGGTGTAGGTTTGTTATCCAAGTTAAATATGGTTTGTTAATGCATGTTTGGATTGAATTCATGGCTGTTGGGATTGATTGGTGAGTGAGAAAGCTAAAAGAAACTTGATTTCTTCACTTGAGTGTGTGATTTCAAGCTAGAGATTGAACCATTGTGTTTTGCAGCTTAGGTTATGTCATATGTATGTTAATAAACTGTTCTGGAAAGTTTGGATAGGTTTGGAAGGGTTTTGGATCGATTTTGGTGAAAAGGAACTTTTGTTCTGATGCCGCGAGAACGGTCGGCCGGATGGGTTACGGTATACCGGAAGCCGGTCGGCCGGTTACTGCGAGGAGAATTTCTTCGGGTTTGTTTTATGTTCAGTTTTGACCCGGGGAGTTGTGTGCTATCTGTTTTAAATTAAATATGGGATGCTTGACCTAAATTAGGGTTGTTGGGAGTTAGGTTACGTTTGATTTCTAAATTAGGGTTTTAAATCTGGAATATTAAGTTAAGGTATTTATTGTGTTTCTCAATTGTCGTGACATAGGACCGGGATTGCCTAGCTTGTTTTTCCACCCAAGTCGGCCATATTCTTGACTTCTGAATTAAGGTAAGAAAAGTGGTAAGCACCGTATGTGGTTAAAAATCAATGAATGAATGGAGGTGATCTTGATTATTATCATGATGTTAATTAAAGCTTATTAAGCCTAGGTTATTACCTAGGGTTGGAAACGGTTATTACCGTTATGAGTAATTACTCTTGAAACCGCGGTTAGGTTTCTTACTTATCGTTTGCGTTATTGGGCAACGATAGTGACATATTCAGCTCGTATGTAACGAGTGGTAAAAGTGGTACTTTATTAAGTACCAGGAATGTATGATGTTTACGAAAATGCTTATTATTATCGAATAGTGAGTAAACATAATGGCATGAGAATAAGTTGATAATCATTTTCTTTCAATTATTGTTTTAGTCACTTTCTTGCTGAGTCTCTGTGACTCACTGGTGCTTTATGGTGCAGGTAAAGGAAAAGCTAAAGTCGAACAACCATGAGTTATGGTCACAGCAGCAATGTACATACCCGGCGCGGGCGGCCGCAGGTTCTGAGGATGCTCTATTTTGATTGTATTTTGGAAAATATAAAGTTTATGTTGTAAAATACTTTGAAACCAGTTTGTAAATATTTTGGAAATAGGGGGACCCCATAAATCATGTTACTTATCTTTTGTTAAATAGTTTAAAGGTTGAGTTTTTAACTATCAAAATTTTTAATTACCCACACTTTTAGTATAATTACATCTTATATAATTATTGGTATTTTAAATAAAGTGCACACACGTGGCGTCCCTGTTGGACAGGGCGTTACAGATTTTGTGGTCGGGTTGCCTAGGACCACGGGTTTATTTGATTCCGTCTGGGTAGTGGTGGATCGATTTACGAAATCCGCTCATTTTCTGCCGGTTAGAACAACATTTACAGTGGATCAGTTGGCAGAATTGTATGTTAGAGAGATCGTAAGACTTCACGGGGTACCGAAGTCTATAGTTTCGGACAGGGATCCGAAATTCACCTCCAAATTTTGGCAAAGTTTGCAACGGGCAATGGGTACAAGGCTGAAATTTAGTACAGCATTCCATCCTCAGACAGATGGTCAGTCCGAAAGGACAATTCAGATATTGGAGGACATGTTGAGAGCCTGTGTTATGGACTTTGAAGGCTCATGGAATAAGTATCTACCGTTGATAGAATTTTCTTACAACAACAGTTATCAGAGTACGATAGGGATGGCTCCCTATGAACTGTTATATGGTAGGAAATGTAGATCCCCTATCCACTGGGATGAGACAGGGGAGAGGAAATACTTAGGTCCAGAGTCAGTGCAACGGACCAATGAGGCAATAGAAAAGATAAAAGCTAGAATGCTTGCCTCACAGAAAGCGCATGTAAAAGTTACGCAGATCCGAAACGCAGAGATGTTGAGTTCCAACTAGGGGACCATGTGTTTTTACGGGTATCTCCGATGAAGGGGATTAAACGTTTCGGGAAAAGAGGCAAGTTATGCCTTAGATTTACAGGACCTTTTGAGATTCTCGAGAAGATAGGTCAAGTGGCATATCGGTTAGCATTGCCTCTAGCTTTATCAGCAGTTCACAACGTATTCCATGTCTCAATGTTGAGAAAATACGTTTCAGATCCCTCTCATATACTCAGTTATGAGAGCCTTGAGCTACAGCCAGATATGACTTATGAGGAACAGCCAGTGCAGATCCTGGATAGAAAGGATAAAGTCCTTCGGAATAAGACCATAGCATTGGTCAAGGTTCTCTGGAGAAACAGCAAGGTGGAGGAAGCCACCTGGGAGCTAGAGTCAGATATGAGAGCTCAATATCCAGAGTTATTCAGGGTAGATTTCGGGGACGAAATCCTTTTAAGGGGGGGGGGGGGGTAGTTGTAAAACCCGCTTAGTTTAATTTGGAAATTAGCAGTTTATTATGATTAATTATGAAAATTATTTATAGCTATTTAAATAATTTATTATACTGTTATTTATGGAATTCAGAAATGCATGATTATGTTATTCAGTAGTTTTCATATTTTGCATTTCCGGTGCCCGGTATTTTGGAACTCGGCGTTTGGCTCAGTAGAAATCACAACTTAGTATGTTAGTAGTTTTGGACGGGTTTTAGACATTGGGAATGTCGGGAATGGCCGGGAATTTAGAATTTCCCAAAAATACCCCTTTAGTATGATTTATGTGGTTTTAAGGTGGAGGGGCAAAATGGTCTTTTTGCCCCATTAGTGTTTTGTCTTTTAGTGACTTTATTATTTGAAAATTAAATATTTATTTTAATGTTTACTTGGCTGAAATAATGTGTTATATGCCTTAAAAATCTTTTTCTCTCAATTTCTACACTTAGTCAAAAATTAGAAAGAACATTTCAAAATCACACTCAAAGCTCTCTCTCTCTTTTCGGCCAAGGCTTGGGCTGCTAGGGCTGGGATTTTTTCTGCTCAAATCTTGTGATTTTCATCTCCTCTTTGTGTAATCCTAGTCAAGGTTTGATCACTTGTAACTTCCCTTTGTGTTTTCTTGAGTTTTGAGAAAATTTGATGTAATGCATGCATGAATTGTGGCTGTTGTTATTGCTGTGTTTTATTATTAATTTCTGGGGTGTAAGCATGTTAAATTGAAGTTAATTAAGTTGTTAGAAATGCATGTAAGCTACCTTGTTTCAAGTTTGGATTTTCTAGCTCAAATATGTGATTTTTGAAGAAATGTAGTGAATCTGTTTCTGTGTTGTTGTTATTGTTTTTAATTGTTTTCAGAGGCTTAGTTAAGCTTGATTAAGTAGAATTAAGTTGGTTTGAATGCATGTTAGGTGGTTTTGCTCAAGTTTGAGTTTAGAACTCAAAGCTTGAGCTCCAATGGCATTTTTTGTATCTGTGGTTTCTGGGTTGTTTTAATGCCTTGGAAATGTTATTTGGGATGTATGGAGTAGGTTTGGAAGGTTTGAATCAATTTGGGGTTGAATTGGTTGAGATATGAATTTTTGAAATTCTGTCTGCGAGGAACCGGAATTCCGGTTGTGCATCCAGAATTCCGGATGGGCTTCAAAAATTCCCAGAACCGGAATTCCGGTTGGGGAAATTTCAGAAACCCTAGATTTTCTCGATTTTATGTTTTAAGGGGTATTGCCATGCTTTTTATCGATGGGGAAACTTTTAGTTCCTAGTTTAAGTCCCCGGGAAGTGATTTAGCACGTCACTTATAGTGTTGTGATTTTTATGGTTTAGGAGCACATGTCCGTAATCCGCTCGGCTAAAGTTCCGGTCGGGTTGACCACACACGAATTCGGAATCCATGTAAGATTAGTATAACGGTTGCATATGTAGATTACATGTTTAGCGAGCATGTAGGAAGCCTCGTTAGATTACATTAGTTATGTATGTTGGCTTCGAACCATCCAACCCCGTCACGTCGGTACAGCCGGAGTATGACCAAGAATGAGTATGACCGGCTCGACCGATCAGCCGACACTTGGTTGGTGGTTCCGTACTATTGACGTATCCCATCGGCAGACAGCCGGAGTATGACCAAGAATGAGTATGACCGGTTCGACCGATCGGGAGGATATAGTAACACGTCGGTACAGCCGGAGTATGACCAAGAATGAGTATGACCGGTTCGACCGATCGGGTTGTTACGTGTCAATAGTAACGTCCCTATGAACGTTCAGAACTCAGTACCATGTTGGACATGGCAGTAGTGGCTTAGTACCGTGTTGGACACGGCAGTAGCGGGACTCAGTATCGTGTTGGACACGGCAGTTAGGGTTATGATCAGGGGTATGGGCGTCTGATCATAACCGGGTTTATGTATGAGTATTATTATGCTTTTCTTACTGAGTCTGTCGACTCACAGTTTTACGTTTATGTGTAGGTAAAGGCAAGGCTAAAGCTGATGGGCCGTGAGCGAGCTTGTGAAGATTGTACATGTCGGGGCGGTTAGGCCTGGAGCGTACGATCATCGGGACAGCGAGGCTGATTTTTGTAGCTGGTCGTTAGACGACATTTATTTTGTGTATCAGTTAAACAGTTAAATCTTTTTGTAAATGATTTTATAATCGGGATCCCGAGTCTTTTGTAATATTATTTTATAAGTTTAATTAAAAAGCAAAAATTTTAATTAATCACGTTTTTCCATAAACCTCGTTGATTAGCAACGAGCTGCACAGCATGTTTAAAAATCACGTAATACGCCTATGTTAGTTAGGGTGTTACATTGTATAAGGGGCATGTCAACATGGCGCCTAACTGGCTTCTACGGTAAACCAAACAGAAGACAACGGGATCGAATATGGACTCTTCTTCGTTCATTGCACTGCGAGTCATCTCTCCCATGGTGTATCATCGGTGATTTTAATAATATTTCAATCCAATCCGACAAGAGAGGCGGGCGTCCGTACCCAACTTCTCTTATTGATGGTTTCCAATCAGTTCTTGATGATTGCAACCTTATTGATCTGGACCTTCGCGACTATCCTTTCACCTGAAATCGTGGACGAGGCACAGACCATTGTGTAGAAATTCGTCTCAATAAAGCAACTGTCTCTCTTAGTTGGTTAGACACTTTTACTGAAGCTACTCTCACCAACATTGGTTTTTCTAGTTCCGATCATACTCCCATCTTTTTACAACCTGATGCCCATCATAGTACTTTCAATGCTCCTCGTTTTCGTTATGAGAACGCGTGGTCTCGAGAGCCCATTTGTGCACAGATTGTAAGAGATTGCTGGGATATGCACAGGAACTTATCCCTCTTTGATAAAATAAAATTTTGTGGGGATAATTTGACAAAGTGGGCTTCGGATCTCACTGGTAATTTCAAGGGTCGTATTTCTACCAGTAAAAAGAAAATGGCACAACTGAAGCAGCACCATAATTTTCCCTTGAATGTCGAGTTTGTTAATGAACAAAATAATTACTCTGAACTTTTAGCTCAACAAGAGATCTATTGGAGACAAAGATCGAAGCAATTTTGGTTACACAACGGGGACAAAAACACCAAATACTTTCATGCCAATGCTAGTCCCAGAAAAAGGAACAATCAAATCTTGCACTTAAAAAATTCTGCTGGAGCTTGGACCGATTGGGGAAACGGTCTTGACCAGGTTATCACCTCTTACTTTTCAGATTTATTTACTGCTAATTGTTCCTTGCAAAATACTGTTGCTACTGATGTCAGATGCTCTGTAACTAATGCTCAAAACGAAGAACTTTTGAAACCAGTTGTCGAAGAAGAAATCAAAACTGCCCTATTCCAGATGCATCCAGACAAAGCACCTGGCCCTAATGGTATGGGTCCGGGATTTTTTCAGAAACATTGGGACATTGTGAGAGCAGATTTGGTTAAACTTGTTACTTTGTTACCGGCTGTTTTTTGCGGGAGTTGAATGAAACAAACCTTGTTTCGATCCCTAAGAAGAAGAATTTCACCTCCATGGGTGATCTACGACCAATTGCTCTTTGTAATGTTGCTTATAAGGTGTTTTCAAAAGTTATTGCTAACCGTATGAGAAGCCTTATAGATCTTGTTATTTCTGACACCCAAAGCGCTTTCATTCCTGGACGTCTCATTTCAGATAATGTTATGGTGGCATTTGAAGTGATGCATTATCTTAAGAGGAAGACTAAAGGCAAAAAAGGTTTTATAGCTCTCAAGCTAGATATGAGCAAGGCCTATGACCGTGTGGAGTGGGATTATCTTAGGCTCGTTATGGCTTGTATGGGTTTTGTTGAGAGGTGGATTAATCTAATTATGTCATGTGTCTCTTCGGTCAGTTATACTGTTATTCATGGAAGTCATACTATGGGTTCAATCATTCCTTCGAGAGGTATTCGACAGGGTGACCCTCTTTCGACATATCTTTTCATAATCAGTGTTGAAGGTCTTTCTTCACTTATCAAGAAGTTTGAATCTCAACGACTTTTACAAGGATGCAAGGTGGCTCGTGGGGCACCACTTATCACTCATATGTTCTTTGCAGACGATAGCTATTTGTTTTGACAATCAACTACCAGTGCTTCCGGCAGGGTCTCAAACTTGCTCAATCAATTTGAAACTGGATCTGGACAAAAGGTGAACTTTTTCTAAGTCTACTGTGTTCTTTATTCCTAATACGTGTCCTGCAACCCGTGTCCAGATTTGTGATATTCTCCATATGCCCAAAGCCTCTGACGGAAGCCTCTATCTGGGACTTCTAAACATTATTGTGAGAAACAAAAATATTGTACTAGGATTTCTAAAGACCAAGGTAATTGCAAGAATTAATAGTTGGGATGGAAAACTTCTTTCTCGTGCCGGCAAAGAAATTCTCTTGAAAATTGTTGTTCAATCGCTCCCCACATATGCTATGAGTGTTTTCCTCCTTCCACTTGGTACATGTAATGAAATTGAAAAACTTATGGCCCGGTTTTGGTGGAAGTCATCTTCTAGTAAAGATAAAGGTATTATTTGGAGGTCTTGGGATCGTTTGGCTACTCATAAATACGATGGTAGCATGGGTTTTTGGCACTTGCATGATTTCAACATTGCCATGCTCGCTAAACAAGGTTGGCATCTACTTTGCAATCCAGATACTCTTGTTGGAAAAGTCTATAAAGCTAGATACTTTCCCCACTCTGATTTCTTGTCAGCAGAACTAGGAAGTAACCCAAGCTTTGTCTGGAGAGGTATTTGGACTACCCAATCTCTACTCCGTTCGGGTGTCAGAAAAATAATCGGATCAGGGGACACAGTAAGCATACTAAACCACCCGTGGCTACCTGTACAAGATAACCCATATGTTTCAACAATACACCCTGGTTTAACGAGCCATGTTAGCTCCCTTTTTCATGTGCATAGCCACTCTTGGGACTATGACCTTGTACGAGATATGTTCAATAATCGAGATGCTGATATTATTTTGGGCATCCCACTAAGCTCAAATGTCTCCATTGATACATGGTCTTGTGAGGGGGAAAGAACGGGCGAGTTCTCGGTCAAAAGTGCTTATAACATGCTCCAATAACAAAAGCGCACCAAAGAGATGGTTGCAAACTCAGACTTCTGGCGGCAACTATGGCAATTGAAGGTTCCCCCAAAAGTCAAAAACTTTTTGTGGAGAGCCGTTACAGGTACATTACCAACTTGTGTCCAACTAGTGATCAAGCATGTCGATATTTCAGTCACTTGTCCTGTTTGTAATCTACAACCTGAAACCATCAGCCATGCCCTCATCTCTTTGCCCGTTTGCATTTGATTGCTGGAGCCACTGTGCAACTCCAGTAGTTTTTGATCCTGGCGGTTCTTTCGACAATTGGTTGGAGACCATCTTTAAGCAAGTTGAAGCTGATATGATTTGTCTTATTGCCATGTATAGCTGGGCAATCTGGAAGGCTAGGAACAAGGTTGTTTGGAAAAAGAAACACTCATCTGTTAATGACGTGCTTACTTCTGCACAAGTAGCTCTTGATCACTAGAATAAAGCTCAGGATAAAATTTTGTTGTCATCAATCTGTCTGGAAAGCATCGGTGATGGCGCTGAGTCATGGACTAGACCCGCAAAAAACATAATCAAGATTAATGTAGATGCAGCACTCTTTGATAGCAACAATAAGTATGGTTTCGGAATTGTTGCCCGAAACCATCATGGTCACCTTGTTGCAGCACAGGCCGATTGCCATGGCGGAAGATATGCAGCTGAAGTCATTGAAGCCATGGAGATTAAAGAAGCTCTCAGTTGGGTAAAGACCAATAATTGGCAATATGTTCAAATTGACACGGACAGTCTTGTTTCTGTACAAGCTATTTGAAGCAACCAAGCAATGAGGTCTACTTTCGGGCTTTTAATCAAAGACTGCTAACTTTTGTTATCTACTCTCCCAAATGTTAATTTATTTTTCATTAGACGATCAGCAAACTGAGTAGCACATTATGTTGCTAGACATTCTCGGTATCAATCTGATCGTAGCATTTCTGATATTTTTATTTATGGTGAACTCTTACATCTTTTGTATTTAGCATGCTAAATTATTCAATGAAATTGATATTTCATCTAAAAACATATGTTAATCAAGTGATATATCACAATTCATTCTTAACCATTTCCACCACCTCTTTTTTGGTTTTAGGATGTCACAGCCAATTTAATTAAAACGTCTCTTTGTATACATTTTAATGTGGAGCTTATTTCAATCCATATATGCCTTGTTCGGTTCGTACACATAATTTGGGAAGTGAGGATCTTCAAAGCCTTAAGGTTGCTTGACATACACTTCCTCTTGAATAATTCCACTCAAAAATGCACTTTTCACATACATCCCACACTATTTTTTGTGTGGTAAATCGATTTGAAAGACGGTATGAATTTCTAATCAGCCAAAAAAATTCAACTTACGAGAAATTTCGAAGATACTCCTTAGATACATTAGATACAATTCTAAGTTTAATTAAATAATATTTAAAGTACGTATCCATATTTTTCTTCCCTATCAGTTCGTAAAATCCCACTTTAAGAAATGGTCGGACCATTTAACAAACATGTTTTGGACCGCTAAAGCATTGCACGGGAGCAAGCCTAACATTAAAAATTCGTGTTGATGAAACAAACACTTCTCCACTTGAAAATTATCATATTAAGGATTTCAAACCACGTACAAAATAGTGTTAGAAGAAATGGTTTCTAATCTATCTTCAAGAGATATTCCTTCTCTACTCTTGTAGAAGATAACCCCACTTCCTCAGCTGAACTAATACAAATGGATACATTTGACAATACAATGCGAAATAAGAAAGCACCATCCACCTAGTAAACCCCAGCAGGCACCTTGAAACAAATATACACTAGACAAAATAATCAACTTATATATAGAAATCTTTATGGAAGAACATACCAAGGTACCAAAATCCAATTCTCTCTAAAAACAATCCAGCCGCAAATTATTGCTATTGCATAATATACTAAAAGAACATGAAGAGACACGGTAGCCTACTTATAACAACTCAAATAACCAAAGAGGGGATAAGCCCACTCACATATAGCAAGGTAGATGAAACAAGAACAGACAGGTTCCACTCAGAAAAAATGCCTCTAGATATAACAATGACAGAACACGATGACTAGACCAAAGCAAAATCAGAACCTGCGACTGACCATGCTTGTATCCCGTGTCTCCCATGAGGGTCTACTCTCCTGTGCAATATCACCCCTGATTGCCCACTCAATTGGTTTTATGGCAAAGAAGTACTGTAAACAAGACAAACAAAATTATCAATTTTGGCAATGAAAAAGACAGAAAAAACCACCGCAAGTATTAAAATTTAAAATGAAGAGGATTCTTTTGTCGAGAAAAAGTGTGAGAAGAAATCTTAGGGGCTTACTTGGAAAGCTAAAAATATAGGAATCAAGATTTTTCCTCTATCGTTGGGGTTTGGCCCTTCGATCAATTTCTTGTCAACAACAATAGACTTGCTTCCATTCAAGGCCACTTCTGTGATAATTTGAACTAAATGAGAAATCCAAGGAGTGCCAGTTGGAAGAATCTGTCAATTCAATGATATGAAAATGATAAGAATTGACAAAAGATACACTCAAGGGGTTGACATGTAAACATAGAATAGGGAAGATGATTGACCTTTTCTTCATTCTCATTCTTATTACACCTCCCACTGTTCTCAACCAAAACCACAGGAATTGCTGAACCCTGAGAGAGAATAAGGTAGAAAATAACAAAGTAATGGCTTAGTAACACAGACTAACACATTGCCCATAAAAAGGTAAGGAAAAACAAACATCAATAATAAGAATAGATGACAGCTAACCCCTATGAAAATAAAATGCAGAAGAATATGAGAAATAGAAACAATTTTATGATGCCATCATGGTAGAAATCAACGCCTACTGAACTTATTCTTCTCACTTGATGGTAGAAATCAACGCCTACTGAACTTATTCTTCTCACTTTAATGTTTGGGCATCAGCGCATATGTGTAAAATAAATTCATATAGCAGAAAGGAAACAGCTAAAAGCGAGAGAAAACACTTAATATACCAATTTAATCCAACTTGATACAACCGAATTTATAGATCAAAGTCTCATTTAACTTCCATAATAAGTTACATCATTTAAAAAGACACATCTCAGTTTGAGACGAAGGAAACAATCCCCAAGGTGTAAGCATCGCCTCAGATGGCGCATCATAGAGTTGAGGGAGGCGTGCATCTCCCTCAATCTCTTGAATTAAAGGCCAAAAAACTGATTAAATTGGGTTTTAATTTTAAGAGTTTAAGATACTATAAAAAGAAAAGCCCAGTATTTTCTAGAAACCTTAGTCCCTTTAGTAGCTGCCCTGCCCCTTTATCATTCTAGCTTCCTTCAACAAATTGAAAAGAAAAAACAAAAACGAATGCCAACTATCCACTACTCAAATTTGTTCTAGAATAATAGAATCTAAGATTCTTGAAACTAAACTTTTGTCTTTATTTTAGAGTTCTAGACAACTTATGAGACATTTTATATTATGCTTGAGTTTGATTGACATTGAATGTGTTATGTAAGATTTTAGGGTTATTCTTAGTTTTAACCATTTGCTGTTATGTTATGTTTAATTATTTTTAATTATTCATCCTTGATATTATTAGGTTTTATAAAAGTAATTTTCAATAAAATATAATAGGCTTTTTGAGGCTTATGCCTCGAAATTAACATTAAAAAAATTGTGATTTTTTCATTGAGAAAGTTCTATAGCTACAAGGGCAAACCAAAACCCAACGCTTAGGTAGCGTTTGGTTGGGAGGAATGAAAACATAGGTGTTAAATCTGTATGCCTAGGTTCTATACACGTGTCCATATGTCTTTAGTCAATTAGTTAAGTAGTTAGTTGTTAACAGGTTCAATAGTTAGGTCTGTTAACTTCTCAATCTTAACTCGAGTCTTAACTTGAGTATGCAAGTATTCTATTAGTAACTTCTTAACTGTAAAGCAGATGATTCTTTATTGTAAATACTCAGTATAATAAAGATAAAATTTCATTAGAAAGGTTTTGCCTTGTGTGTGTGCGCGCTTATGTTCTATGAGTTGTGAGTGTTCTCAGATTGTTCTTGGAGCCATTCCTGGCATGTGGGATTGAGCTCGAATTACAACAAGTGGTATTAGGGCTTGGAGATCGAAGAGAAATCTTGTTTTGGCTCGAAAGTTTAAGATTCTAGTGATCAAGCAAGAAAATGAGGAATGTGAAGTTCGATCTTGAAAAGTTTACAGGGAAGAACGATTTTGGTTTGTGACGTGTGAAAATGAGAGCCTTGCTAGTTCAACAAGGTCTGCAATCAGCTTTGTTGGGAGAGAAGAGTATGCCTGAAGGTCTAACCCAAAAAGAGAAAACACAGATTCTCAAGAAAGCACATAGTGCTATAGTTTTGAGTCTTGGTGACAAAGTTTTAAGGGAAATGTCGCAGGAAGACTCAATTATAGCGATATGGTTGAAACTGGAAAGTCTTTACATGACAAAATCGTTGGCAAATAGATTGTTTCTTAAGCACAAACTGTACTCTTTTAAGAAGATGCAAGGAAATTGAAGATCGTCTTGATGATTTCAATAAGGTGATCCTCGACTTGGAGAACATTAAAATTAAAGTTGAGAATGAGGACCATGCCATCATTGTGCTGAACTCTCTTCCCACAGAGAACTATGAACACTTTGTGGATACCATGATGTATGGTAAGGATTCATTGACATTAGAGTAAGTCCAAAATGCATTAATGTCAAAGGAATTGAAGAGAAAAGCAGGGAAGCAAGATGAAGGTGCTAGACATGGATTACTGATTTAAGGAAAAGGGTCCAAGAAGGAGAACAAGGACCAGAACAACACAGGGAAGTGTCGAAGGAAGACTCAGCTGTAGAGATACGGTTGAAACTGGAAAGTCTTTACATGACAAAATTGTTGGCAAACAAATTGTTTCTCAAGCAGAAACTAGACTTTTTTAAGATGATGCCAGGAAAGGAAATTGAAGATCATCTCGATGATTTTTTTAAGGTGATCCTCTACTTGGAGAACATTGCAATTAAAGTTGAGGATGAGGATCAAGCCATCACAGAGAATTATGAACACTTAGAGGATACCATGATGTATGGTAAGAATTCATTGACATTCGAGGAAGTTCAAAATGCATTAATGTCAAAGGAATGGAAGAGAAAAGCAGAGAAGCAAGATGAAGGTGCTGGGAAATGGATTACTGATTCGAGGAAAATGGTCCAAGAAGGAGATCAAGGACCAGAACAACACAGGGAAAGGTAAATCGAAATCCAAGTTTCAAAGGAGATGTGCAACAAACCATCTCACCTTAAGAATGATTGTCCAATCTTGAAGGATTACAAATCCAAGAAAGATGGAAATGCAGACATTGTTTCAGATGTAGAAGACAGTGATGGCTAAGACAATGCCAGTGTGTTAGCCATCTCAAAGAACAAGTCAAAAGTGGACTAGATCATAGATTCTAGATGTTCATTTCACATCTGCCCTATCAAAGAACATTTGAATACAGAAATGTTCAAAGTGGAACTGTCAAACTGGGAGACAATAGAGCTTGTACAATTGCTGGTATTGGAACAGTCAAGTTGGAACTGGAAGATGGCAAAGTTGTTGAGTTGAAACAGGTCAGGCATGTACCAAGATATCAAGAGAAATTTATATTCTATGTCCATGTTAGACCAAGATGGTTTCAATGTCAAGATTGAAAATTGCACTTTGAAGGCTATGAAAGGTTCTTTAATTATCATGAAAGGCAAGATTGTTAATGGTATCTATGTCTTACAAGGGACCACAAAGAAAAGTCAAGGCTAATGTTGTTGCAACTAATGGAGAGGATTAGACCTTAGTATGGCACAGAAGGCTTGGTCATGTCAGTTATGGTGGTTTGAAGATACTAGGCAAGAAAGGTGTTCTTGGATAGTTTCATGTCAACCCTATAAGGCTTTGTGAGCATTGTGTTCTTGGCAAAGCAACCAAGGTGAAATTTGGGGTAGGTAAACACAAATCCAAATCTATTGTGAACTATCTACACTCAAATTAATGGGGACCATCTAAAACACTTTCAAGAGGTGGAGCCAGGTATTTTCTCACCTTCATTGATGACTTTTCTAGGCTTGTGTGGGTCTATCTTACTATTATAAAAGTGTCATAATAGTGATAATTGTAATGACAATTTTCTCCTTGGTGAAATCAAATAAAATGTGATATAAAGACAATTTTGCCATTTGAAAAGTCAAAATATACTCATATTTCTCTTTTTCTCTCTCTAATTAAACAAGTACTCTCTTTAATATTTTTATAAGCTTAGTTTGATTTGTTTAAACACTCCATATTATTCTTCTAACCAATAAATGTGATAAATATAAAAATATACATACAATAATATATAATAACCTCCTAAACAACCATGTATAATAAAATTTGTTGTTAATTTATATTATATATTTTTAATCCTCAAAATTATTATGTGAGAGAGATTGTTTTTATATGTGTTAAAAATATTGATTTTTTTTTACTTAATATAATCTAATAATTATTTTTGCTATTATTTATTTAAATTTATTATGGTTTTGAACTAAAATTTTTACAATTTTCTCCTTGTGAAATCAAATAAAATGTGATAGAAAGACAATTTTGCCATTTGAAAAGTCAAAATATACTAATATCTCTCTTTCTCTCTCTCTAATTAAACAAGTACTCTCTTTAATATTTTTATAAGCTTAGTTTAATTTGTTTAAACACTCCATATTATTCTTCTAACCAATAAATATAAAAATATACATACAATAATATATAATAACCTCCTAAACAACCATGTATAATAAAATTTGTTGTTAATTTATATTATATATTTTTAATCCTCAAAATTATTATGTGAGAGAGATTGTTTTTACTATTATTTATTTAAATTTATTATGGTTTTGAACTAAAATTTTTAAACACATTCTAAATGAACTAAAAATTACATAGTTTGACAAATAGAATTGAACAAATTTATCTCTCTAATTTTTTCTTTTCTAAAAAAATTTATCTCAGTGGTACCCAGTTAAATACATATTTTTGTCCCAATATGTATTTTCAAAAGCATAATAATAAAAAAAAGTAATTGTCGGAGTCAAAATTTTTTTATGTTTAAATTTTTATTTACTTAACATTTTAAATTTTTTTTGTGACAATACTCCTTTAATTTTCGATTGCAAATTTGAGACGTCTGTTAAAATTTCAGGATTAACTTCTGACAAGAGACCGAGAGAAGAGAACCATAAGACCACCAAACAGATTTGGTTTTGTAGATGTGGTTCACTATGCCTTGAACATTCCTGGTATTGACTATGACAAGCCAAAGTCTTATGAAGAAGCAATGTTGTCAGAAGATAAGAATGAATGGGATAATGCTATGAGTCAAGAAGCGGTGTCTCTAAAGAAGAATGGTTCATGGATTCTAGTGATAAGGCTTGCAGGTTGCAAGGTAATAAGCTGCAAATGGGTTTACAGATACAAGGAAGGAATTCCAGGGGTTGAGAAGCCTAAATTCAAGGCCAGATTGGTGGGAAGAGGTTCCACACAAAAGGAGGGGATTGATTATAATGAAATCTTTCTCCCCTGTAGTGAAACATACCTCAATAAGGCTACTGCTCAGCATAGTTGCAACTAAAGACCTAGAGCTAGAACAGCTGGATGTAAAAACAGCTTTTCTTCATGGAGATCTTGAAGAACAGATCTATATAAAGCAACCTAGAGGCTTTGAGGTCAAGGGAAAGGAGGACCATGTGTGCTTACTTTAAAGATCACTCTATGGACTCAAGCAAAGTCCAAGGCAATGGTACAAAAGGTTTGATGACTTTGTTCTAAAATCTGGCTTTAAAAGAAGTGCCTATGACAGTTGTGTCTATGTCAAGAACTCTAAAGCAGATGTGTATCTTCTTCTATATGTGGATGACATGCTTATTGCAAGTAAGAATATGGAAGAGATAACAAGGTGAAGAAGGTTTTGAACAAAGAATTCGAAATGGACCTTGGACCAGCAAAGAAAATTTTGGGAATTGAAATCATTACAGACAGGAAGCTGAGAAGCATCAAACCGGCTCAGAGTGGATACATCTCAAAGATTCTGAATAGATTTGGTTTTAGCAATGTGAAACCAGTTTCTACACCCTTCACACAGACATTTAAACTCACCAAAAGTCAAGCTCCAACAATAGATGAAGACCTCAGTTATATGGAGAAGATACCCTACACCAGCATAGTTGGAAGCATCATGCATATGATGGTGTGCACCAAGCCAGACCTATGCTGTGGGGTAAGTTTGATGAGCAGATTTATGAGCCAACCAGGAAGAGAGCACTGGGCGGCAACTAAATGAATCCTGGGATATCTAAAAGGTACCTCAGAAGTTGGACTAATATATGGAGCAACAAAAGGAAGAACCAATGTAATTGGATATGCAGACTCAGATTTTCCAGGTGACCTTAATACAAGGAGATCACAATTTGGATTTACATTCCAATTAAATGGCTGCACTATTAGCTGGAAGTCCAATTTACAGCCCATTGTAGCTCTCTCAACGACTCAGGCCGAGTACATAGCATGTACAGAGGCAGTGAAAGAAGCAGTATGGCTCAAAGGTATCACTGGTGAAATGGGAATTAATCAGAAGTGCATTACTGTACTTTGTGATAGTCAGCAGAAACCAAATGTTTCATGAGAGAACCAAGCACATAGATGTCAGACTACATTGCATTAGAGATATCATCTCAAGTGGCAAGGTTCAACTGTCAAAAGTCTCCACAAAGGACAATGCAATTGATGCTCTAACTAAAGCCTTACCTACAACAAAGTTCTCTCACAGCCTCAAGATCTTAAATGTAGCTACCAATTGACTTAAGATTGCAATGTACAGAACACTAGTTCAGGTGGAGAATTGTTAAATCTATATGCCTAGGTTCTATACACATGTCCATATGTCTTTAGTCAATTAGTTAGGTAGTTAGTTGTTAACAGGTTCAGCAGTTAAGTCTGTAACTTCTCAGTCTTAACTCGAGTCTTAACTTGAGTATTTAAGTATTCTGTTAGTAGAGGTATTTAGTCTATAAATACCTCTAACTTCTAAACTGTAAAGCGGTTGATTCTTTATTGTAAATACTCAATACAATAAAGATATAATTTCACCAGAAAGGTTTTGCCTTGTGTGTGTGTGCGTGTGCTTATGTTCTATGAGTTGTGAGTGTTCTCGAATTGTTCTTGGAGCCATTCCTAGCATGTGAGATTGAGCTCGAATTACAACAATAGAAATAGGAATGGGAATGGGAATAGGACTGGAATAAAATTTAAAATGTATAAAAAATTGATAAAAAATCATTAAATTCTTTCTCATGTTACATTGGAATTTAAAATGTGTAAAAAAAATTATTTTAAAATGGAATAATCATTCTACCAAAATGGTAGAAAGAGCTATTGGAAAGATATTCCAATACTTTAAAATACAACCAAACAAAGGAATTGGATAAAAAATTATTTCCTTTCCATTCCATTCCATTTCATTACCTCCAACCAAACGCCACCTTAAGCTCTTTGGGGAAGATCTATATCTTTATTAATGGAGATCTATGAGCATCCACTATATATGTATATCATGTAACAAAATGCTCAAGAAGATGAAGACTTGTCAATAACATAAATTCATATTTGCATTAGATATTTGCATATATTTATATTTGTCAATAATTGTCTTTATAGAAAGATCTTGATTAGTATATCAAAACAATTAAAGACCTGGAGCTAGCAACACTATTTCAATTTACGAGAAAAGACAATGCAAGCTTGTGTTGCAACTACTTGGGTGGAGCTCACTCCCAAAAGACTATCCTATGAGAGGAGGGTAGCCAAGTGACTATAGACCACCAACTAAAGCCATGGTTAGTTGATGTGGGATCCAAATAAATTGTTTTCAACAGGCAGCTAAATGGTCAGCATCTTTTGAATGCACATACATGAGACTACCCTACGAGAAGATAGCCAAAGGTTGTTTACCTGCATATCATGTTTCTTTAGTCCAGCACCAAGACGAAGGGCTCTTATAAGGGCCTCTGATCTTTTTGAAAAGAACTCATCATAAGGCAAACCATCAGGCGGCGAGAGCTGTGCATGTGTAAGGACAACCAATGCCCTATTCCAAATTGCTTTTCCAAGACTATCTGTTATGGCTTTGACAACCTCTCTGTCCAAGTTATCAACCCTATATGAATCTAATCGATCCACATAGAGTAGAACATCTATTGTCTTGTTCAAAAGAAAGCTATTCAAATAACAATTGGAATATCACAAGTCAAGAAGCATATTTGATAATTGTAAATTCAGATGAGATACATACGATAACAAAAAAGAAAAAACCTCTTAATGTTATTAAGTGCCATATCATTGATATATCCCCCTTCTATGAGCCCAGGCGTATCAATAACATTCAATGTAAATCCCGCCCTTGAGCGGGACACCATCACCGGTCTTGTACCTTCAGACTATCAAAAAGAAAAGCATACATAAGCTATGTAAAATGGAGGCATAAACCAGTCAAAACAATTTACATCATATCACAAGCAACCAAAAAAATGTAAAGGAAAACGACAAGTACCTGAAAAGGACTAATAGAAACTGCCCTTTCTCCAATGAGTGAGTTCACAGTGGAAGATTTTCCAACTCCACCTTTTCCCATCACAAGTATAGTCAAAGTATTCACATTCTACAAGTACACCCATGAACAAATGTTAATAAAATATCAAGCTTTTAAGCCCACAATTGAGTAAACAAACAAACAAAATTATTCATGATAAAACGAAACATGGATTTTAGAATTAAGAATGAAAAACTAATAATGGAACCTCAATCTTGAGCTTTCCTAACAATTCAAACAACTTGGTTTGAGTAGCTGGTGCAAATGTGTTTATCCCTGACCATTCTCGGATAACTTGGGAAGCCATGGCACCTAAAATTGAAAATAAACATATAAATTAGCACTAAATACACAAATATACAATGCTACCAACGAAAGCATTTGTGGACACAGATTTTGGACCAAGCCATGAATTTAAAATTGCAAAAATCACATGCAAATAGACTATTGAATTTGACTTTGGTCATAGAAAACTATGGATCAAAAGTCAATCAAATATTTAGTAATCTTAAATCGACTTAAGAAACTCCTCTTGCATAGTACTCACAGAACACAACTCTAATTAGAAAATACAAATGCATAACTAGTATCTGCAATGTACTCTATAAATATAAATACATCGTTTCGAAAGGCTAAAATGTGAGAAGAGGCGTTTTCCCGTAGTACCTACCGCGAGGCGTTAGCTTCGAGGTGCATTGAGGGGTAAGCCTCGACAATAAGAATAACATAAAATTCATATAACAACACATAATTCCATATCAAAGTCATAAAATTCATGAATTACTAATTATAAGTCTTAAAATCATAACCAATATCATTAAAGGTTCAAAATAAAAATCATTGACAGAGATGGAAGGACTGCTTTGAGGAGATGGACTGGTTGTGTGATTAAAGAGAACAGAGAAGATGAGACCTAGCTGTGTTGCTGCGTGCGTGACTGAGGAGGACGAAAGCTTGCTGTATTGTTGCGTGTGTGAAGAGAAGAGAAGAGAAGGGGAGAGGAGGAGACTATCGTGAAAGAGATAAGGGTAAGAGATGAGTGTTTTTAGGCTATTCTCATTTAGTTATAGTTTGGGAATCTTCCAAAAATATTAAATTTTGGTTAATTTTTAAAAAAAAAAAATACTATCACACATAAATTTTTTAAAAAATACTGTATTTTTTACAAAACAGTAGAATTTAAATAACTAAAAATAACAGTGGAACAACTAAAAAAAATAACAGTGAAAACTTTACATAGTACACAGTATTTTTGAAAAAAAAATACAGTATTTTTTAAAAAAATTCCATCCCACACTATAAAAGTAACAAAATTGAAAATTTCAATATATATGGTGTAATTATCTTTATTTTTAGGGAATCAATCCATCTATATATCTATTAATAGAATTCTTTCCTTCTTGCAGTGCACCCCTCCTTGAATTATTTTGTCATGCAATACTTATTGAATACGAAGAACTAAATTAATTGAATATTATTAATTTTGGAATTATGATATTAAAAAAAACTAAAAACTACAATAAAATTAATAATACGCGACTTGGCACGTAACATTTATCTAGTCTATATATATCTATAGGAGAGATATGAAGTGATGACGTGGCAACGAGGCTGTCTAAAATTATTTTAAATGTTCTTATCTAATCTCCCCTTAATTCTCTCATTCTTTTAATTTTTTTATTTGAAAAATAATTTTTTTTCTCTTATTTTCTAATATTTTAACAAAAAAAAAAACATAAAAAATTTTAAAAATTAAAATTAAAAATTACGTAATTTATTTATTTTTAATATTTTCTTATTTTTTTATTTTAAAAATAAACATACCTTTATTCAAAAAAAATAAATAAATAAATATACCTAAAAATTAAAAATTAAAAGCTACGTAATTTATTTATTTTTAATATTTTCTTATTTTTTTTTATTTTAAAAATAAACATACCTTTATTCAAAAAAAATAAAATAAATAAATATACCTAAAAATTAAAAATTAAAAGCTACGTAATTTATTTATTTTTAATATTTTCTTATTTTTTTTTATTTTAAAAATAAACATACCTTTATTCAAAAAAATAAATAAATAAATAAATATACCTAAAAATTAGAAGCCTACGTTCAGATTTTAACTATTTATAATTATTAATAATTAAAAAATTAAAAATATCAATAGTTTCAAACTTATTTTTGCTATTATTGTAAATAATAATAATAAAAAAAAAACAAAAATATTTAACTAAAAGAAATTATATCAACATATAGGACATAATATTTTTTTTTTCAGATTTACATACGCATATATTTTCTAAGTTTTACTTGTTTTAGAGTATATATAATACCTTAATAATAAATAGAAAAATTACCTCATATACTATTTTTTATTTTTTTAAAAAAAAAAAATTACCGTTTGGATTGCTACAGTAGTTTTTTCGGTAGTTTCAATGTAGGTTGCTATGTAGATTTTGGTTGCAATTTAGGTTGCTATGATATCAATTTTAAATACAATAGTGACTATAAATGAAATACGGTGATGATAGTTGTTCTAAAATTATATGATGATTTTTTTATAGATTTATTATATTATTTCTGTTTTAGATCTCTATTTTGTGTAAAAAAAAATATTTAGTTTCTAATTTTCTTCACTATAATGTATATTTTTTAAAAAAAAAAAAAATTGTGTGATTTTTATTTATATAAGAAGTTGTATGATAATTTTTTTTAATTATTTAGAGTTTTCTATATAAATTTATTATTTTTTAATAAAAAAATACATAAAAATTAATTTGAAATTATTTGATATTATTATTTATATAATTATTTAACGTCGTGCGCGAAGCGCGGTCTGTTTTCTAGTCTATATATAAAGGAGTAGTATGAAGCGGTGATTTGGCACTCTAAAATCTTTCTAATTAACATTATTTGTACTCTCCTTAATTCTCTCAATTTTTTAATTTTTTATTAGCTTCATAAAAATTAATTGATTAATTAACTAAAATAATATAACCACAATTTTTTTAATATCTTTATCTCTTTATCTCTTTATATATAAAAAGTGTTTATCTAACTGTTTTTTGTTGTTTAACAGAATATACTTTAAAAATAAAAAATATTCTTGTTAAATTTAACGGAAGATTAACGTTTGAAGTTAACACTTCTCTAATCTTATACGACCACTAGGAAACAAACCGCGCTTCGCGTGCGAGTTATAAATATTCTCAATTATTTATATAAAATTATTTTAGTAATATTTTTATCATAATTCACAATATTATAATAATAATAATAATAATTTACTCAATTAATTTTATAAATATGCCCCCGACTATAAAAACCTTACGATTATTAGGTTATTTATAAATCGTGTCTTCTAATATAAGGATAGACTCTTTTCCTTTTGAGTACAATGAGCATAGACTCCTAATGTGTAAAAATATAATAATTATAATATAAAATGAGAAAAAAAATACAAAAAATGTACCAATTAGAATAATAAATAGGATATTTTTTTTCTTTATTTATGGTTTTCTAAACTTTTTTTTTTAAATTTTTTTCTATACTATAACTATCATTACAAATGCTATTTTTATTTATTTCTGTTCATTTTCTTAAATAATTTGCTAACATGACACTATTGTATTTAAAAAAGAAAAATTTGATATATTTATATAAAAAGTAATTTTTACCATAAAAAAAAAATTTGAGAAATCATCCAAAAATGGGGAGATCTAAAACAAAAAAAAATGTGGAAAATTAAAAAAAAATACTAATTAAAAATTAAAATTTTAAATATTAAAAAAGAATAAATACAGTAAACTAAAAATCCAAATAAGTGGTCAGTATGAAATATAAAATATTTTACTTATTTGAATTTTGTTTTTTAAATTATCAATAAAAAAAAATTGAATCTAAAATAAATATTTAATAAAGAAGTTTTACGGGTTTTTTTTTTTTTTTTTTTGAGATTATTCTTATTTGAATTTTGTTCTTATGAAATATAAAATAATTTTCATATTTGAATTTTATTTTTTAAATCATCAATAATCAAAATTTGAATCAGAAATAAATATTTAATAAAATAGTTTACGTACTTGTTGACCGAGGTTTTCGGCAACCAATATAATAATAATAATTAAGAAAGCTATAAGGAATCAAGAGAGAGATTTTTACGTGGTTGGGGCATTAATGAGCCTTAGTCCACGAGTCTGTGTATTTATGATAGTATTTATTATAAAGAATGTTCTTGGTGGATTTTTCCTCTTCTAGTTCTTATGAAACCCAGAATTCTCGACCCTTGCCTTAATGAGTTTGTGGGGTATTTATAGTATTTTTGTGGGGTGATCCCTAGAATTGAGGTACATGTCTTTCTGTAATTCTCAGTAAAGGCACACATTCCCAATGAATATATTGTTGGGTTTTATGCCCTAAATAAAACTCATTTCAATATAATCGGATTTACTTATTAATATAGATCAGAAATAACATTTAATGTTGCATGGTTCACATGATTTATTTCATGATTATATGTACATAATATATAAATTTATCTGAAACCCTTTTCACATACTTGATCCTGTTTATTGTGCCGTCAACACATTGGAAAGTAAACATGACTATGTGAATAAAGTTTCCTAGATTTATCAGACACAGGGTTTTACTGATATGATAATCTACAACAGAGTTTACTTGCATTTGGAGAAGTGCTATGTTCTTTCCAGAACATTGGTTAAAGTAAAGCTCAGGTTGGATGCATGGAGTATGCATCGGAAGGGACCGATATTGAACTTTGACTTAGATTTAATTAAACTTACCGTAAAATCTATTCAAGTCAATATCGCCTAGTTGATCCTAGATCAAATGATCTTAATCCTGATATGATTAGGCTCAATCTCGAGAGGCTATTCGTGTTCTTTGATTTGTTAGTTAAGCCTACTTTTAGGTCAGGGTGATACGTACATTTTGGGAACACGGTAGTGCAATTAAGTGGGAGCGCTATCATAAACATGGAATCTATAGCTTCTATCTGGCGAATAGTAAGCAAAGGATGATCTCCTTCGAGCTTGACCAAACGAACATAAATGGTGGAGTACTCATTTCACATAAGCTGAAATATCATTTATACGGGGTCAAGTGTTTTAAGGAATAAATATGTTGTAGGGTGTAACGGTAATTTAATCCCTTTACAGTGTAGATCATTCATATAGAGGATCATTGATCAAATTAGGATTATAACAATGGATAACTAATGATGTGTCTATATGGTGGAACATATAGAGCATTCTATATACTGAGAGTGCAATTCTAAGTTCTATGCGTGGATTCAACGAAGAATTAATAAGTTAGTGAATTTTAGTGCTAAATTCTTGATCTACTTATTGGAAGCTCGGTTATATAGACCCATGGTCCCCCCACTAGTTGAGATAATATTGCTTGTAAGACTCATGTAATTGGTTTTGATTAATCAATTATAATTCACGAATTAAACTATGTCTATTTGTGAAATTTTCACTAAGTAAGGGCGAAATTGTAAAGAAAGAGTTTATAGGGGCATATTTGTTAATTATGATACTTTGTATGGTTCAATTAATAAATATGATAAATGACAATATTATTTAATAATTATTTATAGTTATTAAATAGTTAGAATTGACATTTAAATGATTGAATTAGGAAATTGGCATTTTTGAGAAAATCAGATGCAGAAAAGATAAAACTGCAAAATTGCAAAAAGGAAGGCCCAAATCCACTTGTATAGGGCTGGCCACTTTTGTAGGAAATTTAAACTGATATTTTCATTATTTTAATGCCAAATAATTCAAACCTTACCCTAGTGGAATGCTATAAATAGATAGTGAAGGCTTCAGGAAATTTACACTAAAAATTTTCTAGACTTTCTGATTTCTCTCTCCCTATCTTTAGCTACCACTTCTTCTTTCTTCTTCCTTTGAATTTCGAAATCCTTAGTGATTAGAGTAGTGCCCACACACATCAAGTGATACCTCAATCATAGTGAGGAAGATCGTGAAGAAAGACTTTCAGCAAGAAGGAGTTTCAGCATCAAAGATTCAGAGAAAGAGATCCAGGTTCAGATATTGATAATGCTCTGCTACAGAAAGGAATCAAGGGCTAGATATCTGAACGGAAGGAGTCATATTATTCCGCTGCACCCAATGTAAGGTTTCTTAAACTTTATATGTGTTTATTTCATCGTTTTAGAAAGTTCATATTTAGGGTGTTAATAAACATACTTGTGAGTAGATCTAAGATCCTGGTAAAATAATTTCCAACAACTGGCCTCAGAGCCATGGTAATTGATTTACTTGCAAGAAATTTGGACTTTAAAACGATTGTTTGTATGTTCTTTGGATGGTATCATGTTGTATTGAGTGTTATTTGATGATTGATTGATGTTTGTGAAATTTTCGTGAAAAATAATTGTGATTTCATTTCTGGAATTATTTTTATTGGATAGTATGGAAAAAATTAAGCAAGTTAGCCTTTTACAGAACTCAATTTGGATTTTATTTGAATTAGTTATGATTTTTTGAAGATTTGACAAAATCGGGGCTGTGCTGATAGTTTCCTGCGATCGCAGAACTGTCCGTACAGTTTCGAATTTTTCCTTTTTTCTTCAATTTTTCATACTTTTTCATGGAATTAGCTTCCAATTTTTTGTATGGTTTTGTATATATACTAGGGCTGTACAGAAATTTTCGTAAACCGCCCAACCCGAATAACCCGACTAAACCAAACCGACAAAACCGAAAAAAAATACAAACCGACATAACTTGACAAAATTCTAAACCGCCCAATCTGTAAATTGGGCGGGTTGAATTTTGACCCAAACCGCCCAATGAACCCGCCCAAACCGATTTAACCCGATTAAGAGTTTTTTTTTTTTTTTTTAATATATATATATTATATATTATATAATATATAATAATATATCATATATATTAAAAAAAACCCAATTCCTAAATTGAATTTAGATTTGGAATATTAGGTATTTAATGTTATTAATTTTTATTTTAGTTGAATCAAAAAAAAAAAAAAAAAAAAACTCCTAATTCGGTTTGGGCGGGTTAACCCGCCCAACCCGTCGGTCGGGTCCAGAATTTTTTTTTTTTAAATTGGGCAGTTTGCATGCAGAATTTTATAACCCGATCTTTATGTGGGGTTGGAAAATATATAGTATAAACCGACTAAACCGACCGATGTACAGCCCTAATATATACTATTACTATTCCTAATTCAATTCTAATTATCATTTTGAATTAATTTAAATTTTTTTTTTAATTTAATTCAAGATATTAGTGTAATTTGAATTTGAATAGAATTAGTATTTATCTTTTTGCTTAAAAATCTATCTTATTTTTAAATTTGATTATATTTTTTTTAAATTTAAGGTCAGATATTTTAAGATATTTATAATATCTTTTAAGATATTTATAATATCTTTTAAGATATTTAAAAATATCTTATCTTTTAAGATATTTATAATATCTTTTAAAGATATTTATAATATCTTTTAAGATATTTTAAAAATATCTTATCTTTTAAGATATTTTAAAAATATCTTATCTTTTAAGATTTTTTAATTAAATCTTTTTAGATATTTTGACCATATTTAAATTTAAAATAAGATATTTATAATCATGTAATTTTAAATAGATGTAAGATATTTTGCTAACTTTTAAATTTTGTTATTTTAATTATTTAAATTAAATTTAAAATCTGAAAAGATATTTCATTTTTCTTTTCTAATTTTTATTTAATTTTTATTTTTAAAATAACATTTAAAATTTAAAAGTAGTTAGCAAATTTTTGAAATAATATTTAGGTTGGTTGAAACCTAATTTTTCAAAATTGTAGGTTTAATTTTAAATTTAATTTTTTTTAATTTTCGATTTTTTTTTTAAATTCTTTTAAAATTTTCGAAATTTTTTTTTTATCATTTAATTAATTATTTTGAAATTAAAAAATTTAATTTAAAATTAAATAAATCCTACATCCAACTATCCAACTAACCTTGTTGCAGGAGTATGTGTTTTAGCTTATGTGTAAGTTTTCAAAACCTATTATTACTTGATTGCAAATAGCCATGGTTACTTTTTGCCAGATCTAATGATCTGATGGCTCCCTTGGTCAAGATAATAATTTGTAACAGGTATAATTTACAATCTTCTTTCATCTGTGTATGACCTAGCAACATGATAGGACCCATCCAAAGTGTGCCTGTGTGAGCCTATGTGTTTAATTTTATTATAGATGCATATAGGTTAATGTTGCTAAAATAAATTATCATAGTTATTGATAGAATTTATTTAGGCACATTTAGTTTTTGGGCCTATTCAATTAATAACAGTTGTTCTTATTAAGGTTAAATTCCTCTCTTTTGGGCCTTGTGTGAGAGTTGGGAGCCATAGAAGTGGGTACGACATACTGAACCCAGCACCCCCTCACATGAACCACCCCAATTGTGAAGGCCCATTTGCCTGATTTGAACAACTGTACTAGGTTAATTAAACTAGTTTAACCTAATAAAATTGATTAGCAACATAATTAATTTCACTTATTTTGAAATTAATTTAAGAAAATTATAGTTTAAAGAATTTTTTATTCTAAGCTAAACTATATGTATTTTCTTGTATTTAATTAAATATAGAATTATAACCATCTAGATTCTTTCTGGAACTTAATTTAAATTTTTCATTAAATATTCCTATTTAAGTTGATATTTAGTTATCTACAACTAACCAACTTAAATCTGAATATCTTTTGAATTTCAAATTTTAAAATTAAGTTGAGGAATTTTAGGCATTGGTTATTAAGATTCTTTAGATATTTTTTAAGTTAATATCTTTTCAAATATTAACTTAAAATGGAATATTTTCAAATTAAGTGGTTATAACTTAATTTTGATATTTAAATAAATTTAAATTTGAAAAATATTTAAGTTCTAGATTTTTTCTAATACAACTTAAATTAGATATTTTTTCAAATTTTGTGGAAAAGATACTTAGTCAAATAAGATATTTTCTAGATAGTTATTTCTAGACTACTTATTATCTCTAATATTAAATAGGAAAATATTATACATTGTGAAATTAATTATTTAAATAATTAATTTTGGTACAATTTATTTTAAGTATATTTTTTCTAGTATTAAACTAGAAATTAATAATTAAGCCTTCTCTACACTTAATTATTTATTTCTTGAATTTAATACATTTAATTAATTTGAAAATTAAATATCTAAGTTGATTTTTATCATCATACTTAAATATTTCTTTCTCATGACATTTAATTAAATAGAAAATTATTTTTAGTTGAAATTCAATTTTTCAACTAAATTTAAATAATTTTCAAAATATATTTTTTCTTTATTTTACTAATCAATTTTCGAAATTGCATTTCTTAAATGCTAGAATTTCAAATTTTATCTTGAAAAATAGATTAAGTTGTAAATTAATTATTTATTTTAATTAATTCTTGGATCAACTTAAATCAATGATTTTTTCATTTATTGATTAATTTAAAATAAATTGAATTAAAGTATATTATTAGAAATTGAATTAATTAGTCAAAGGAAAATTTACATAGGTGATATTTTTGCTTGAAGTATTTTTCTAGTGTATTTAATTAAATAGAAAATTAATATTTAAGTTGATTTTCATCATCATACTTAAATATTTGAAATTTTTCTTATATATTTAATTAAATAGGAAAATTATATTTTTTGTTGTAAATTAATTTTATTAATTAATTTTGGGCCAACATTAAATTAGAATAATTTTTCCAGGATTTATTTTTTATTTTAATATGCATTTTTTCGAAAATTGTATTCTTATATACTTTAATTTTTCGAAATGCAATATATATTTATAGAAAATTAAATTTGAGTTGTAAATTAATTTAAATTAATTTTGTAACAACTTAAATATTTTTTCTAAATATTTATTGGAAATTATTACTAAGATGGAAATAATTCATGTTATTTTCATATCCATCTAAGTAAAATTTATAAATATTAAATTAAAATTTATATTTAGAATTTTTCATTCTAAATTGGAAATTTTAATTAAATAAATATATATTTAAAATAAATAGAATAAATAAAGAGAATAAAAGAAAATACAATTTTTTTTTAAATAATGAGCTTTATTATCTAGAGACATTCGATCTCCATTGTGGATTTTACACCGCGTTTGTTTTAGTGAGTAATCCTCCCTAATGGAGGAACGTTCATTAGCAATTTCGCACCGTTTAACCTCGCATGATAAGTAGTTTGTAAGTGTTTTGTATGGTATGGATCACCCTAATGGTGGCGACCATACTTGACTTGCAAATTATGAAACAATGGTGGAAGCTCATAAGATAGAATTGCCTTGACTCTCGCCTAAACGGGACAACGCTGAATTCCAATCTTGATCGAATAAAAGGTTGCTAGAATGTTTATCATTTTAGATGAGCTGACAACTCTATTCAATGGATGATGCTTTGACTCTCGCCTAAACGGGACACTGTATCAGTTTGTTGAAAAACCTTGGAAATTATTTAGGAATGTATGTTTTAGTATTTTCACTTGTCATTCCTACTTGCTATATGCTTATAATTTCTGAATTGTGTATGAATTTATATTGAACCATGTTATTTTCTGTTATTAAGTTGTAGTTTAATTTCGAAACTTCATTGTTGGTCCAACATGTTTGTTTATCTAATGAGATAAATCCCTAGTGGATTTTCACCATTAGACATACATAATAGTGTTAGATCTCGAAAGATAAATATTGTATATGCGACATCTAGCTGTTCATCAATTGATGACACCTTAGACTAGTATTTTTACAATATGAAACAAGAAGATTACATAAATAAGATTACTTTGACTTTCGCTAATCGAAGCATCGTTGGATTCTTATTTATAATCGAAATTATCCTAATTCCTCTTCGCTTATTCATTTCGAATTAGCTCCATAATATATCATTGGATGAATGGTCTATAAATCATTTCATGTCATTATATTTTCTCTTAAGAAATTAAATGACGCTTATGATTATAATCCCGAAATTCTATTCCCAATTGATATAAATCCTCAATCTTAGAAATCTCCTACTTGTATGGGCAAATCAGACTTAGAGTTATATTAGTAGTGTTGGTCCAAGAAAGAATTACTCATTATATTTGGTTGAATTTAAGTCTTTGACTTTAATTTTAGAATCCAAACGTAAATATTCTTATATTTCTAATTCCAGAATACAATACGGTTACACTTTCTCAAGTGTTTAATATCCATCTTTTATTAATGGATTAAAACGTATGGAATATGAGTTAGGTGATTCTGTGACCAGATCCACTTGCAGTATTCTAAGAACTCTTTGATGTAACTATACCTAAGTCATCAAAACGACACAACCACATTTTTCTTAATCTATGGCATTTGTATCTTGTTCATAGTGGATTTGACAAGATCAATCTCTGCAAAGAGTTAATATGCCTATATCCACTGAAAGTAGTTCATCTCATTCGCAGATGGATGTACATTCAGGGGTGGATATGAGTTCTTCGTTGTATTCTTAAAACGATAACTCTAGATTATACCTTTTAGCAAAGAAATTTGAAATGTTTGAAAAATTTCATTAATTTCTAGCAATGGTTAAAACCATTAAGGTAAGTGGTTAAAGATCTTGCGAACTGATAGGGGTGGAGAAATAGTTAGTTGATATGCAGTTCAAAGATCATTAAATTGATTTTTGAATTATATCCAAACTTACCTCCCCAGAAATTTCGAGTTGCATGTTGATGATTAGTTACTAGTCGTTGCCTAATTCCTTCTATGGTAATACAATTTCAGAATGATGTAATGGTTGTATACTTAATGTAAATCATTACTAGATTCATGGATGACCTAATCAAAATCTTAAGAAAAGCTAGAACTGTTAACCATGGTTTGTTAGCTATTCTAAGTGATTAGGGGTGGACCATCCCATTGTCAATAGATAAGAAAGTGTTTGTTCAAACAAATACTACTTTTCTAAGATAATGACTAAGTCTGAAAACAAGTAGCAAATAAAGGAGATATTTAATTCTTGATTCCAAAAGTGTTCTATCATCTTATATAACATATGATGATCCCACTGCCTCTGTTGTCTTGTCACAACCAAAGAGGTTAATACCATTTAGTTTTCTTCGACATAATTCACGGTACCTCGCCGTAGTGGGAGAGTTTCTAGGAACTCACCTTCTTATGACTTGGGAGACACTAGTGATTAAAATCCATTGTGAGTTTAAACAAGTAATGGATTGTCAAGATAAGAAACTAAGAAGAAAGCCAATAGAACTATGGTTTAATCCATTCACATGGAGTAACCTAAAGTTTTCTATTACAAGGACATAAAAGGAAATTTTTGTTCATAAGTCTATTCAATGGACTTAACAAACTTCCTGTTCTTAGTATTATAGGTTTGAGTTTATCTAAACCTATGGCTTGTGGTATACCTGGTAATTACTTACTCTAATGCAAGCAACTTACTTTAGTAAGATGCTGAAGCATTTTCTTTCTAATGGCAATCTATAGAAGCTTCACAACTTCTTAGGTATAGATTTTATTTATCTAAGGAAAAGTCTTAACTATTCCAGAAAAGATAAATCCATGAAAGAATTTCTTATATCAACAGTGAAAGGTCTTAGATATGCTTTTGTATGCCTTAGACCAGACACCTGCTGTTGAGTGGGAGTAATGAGTAGGTATCAGATTAATCCAGGAGAAGAACATTGGAAGACAATCAAGTAAATCTTAAGATTAAGAAGAGGAACTATATGTTAGTCTATAAGGGTGTGTTTAAAACTCTTAGACTACACCATATCAGATTTTCGAAATTTGCCTATGTGCTAGTAAATATTTCTGATAAGATGGTGGTTACTCTGGGGGTGGAATAGTGATTTTGGAGAAGTGTAAAAACCTATCTGAAGTCTCTAGGTCTACCAGAGAGAGACTGAATGTTAAAGTCAGGAAAGGTACTTATTCAGTCTAAGGAAAGTTTTATACATCTTTGGCACCATTCCAAATTGCCTTAAACTACTAGTGTTAATTTCCTGATTAACCAAAAGTAGTTGCCAAAGGTATAGAATCCAGTATCCCAAGAGAGTAGACATATAGAGAGGAATTTCACATTATCAATGATTTTGTGATTAAGGAAGAGTAATGGTGGAGAAAAGGTTGTGGTTAATTCAACCTTTCAGATCCTATTACGAGGAGTTTACTACTACTACACTTGATTTGTATATCAAGGTGTTGAGATTATTTGAAACGCACTTTTTGTTTTATATTAGTGCAAGTGGGAGTTTGTTGGGTTTTATGCCCTAAATAAAACTCATTTCAATATAATCAGATTTACTTATTAATATAGATCAGAAATAACATTTAATGTTGCATGGTTCACATGATTTATTTCATGATTATATGTACATAATATATAAATTTATCTGAAACCCTTTTCACATACTTGATCCTGTTTATTGTGCCGTCAACACATTGGAAAGTAAACATGACTATGTGAATAAAGTTTCCTAGATTTATCAGACACATGGTTTTACTGATATGATAATCTACAACAGAGTTTACTTGCATTTGGAGAAGTGCTATGTTCTTTCCAGAACATTGGTTAAAGTAAAGCTCAGGTTGGATGCATGGAGTATGCATCGGAAGGGACCGATATTGAACTTTGACTTAGATTTAATTAAACTTACCGTAAAATCTATTCAAGTCAATATCGCCTAGTTGATCCTAGATCAAATGATCTTAATCCTGATATGATTAGGCTCAATCTCGAGAGGCTATTCGTGTTCTTTGATTTGTTAGTTAAGCCTACTTTTAGGTCAGGGTGATACGTACATTTTGGGAACACGGTAGTGCAATTAAGTGGGAGCGCTATCATAAACATGGAATCTATAGCTTCTATCTGGCGAATAGTAAGCAAAGGATGATCTCCTTCGAGCTTGACCAAACGAACATAAATGGTGGAGTACTCATTTTCACATAAGCTGAAATATCATTTATACGGGGTCAAGTGTTTTAAGGAATAAATATGTTGTAGGGTGTAACGGTAATTTAATCCCTTTACAGTGTAGATCATTCATATAGAGGATCATTGATCAAATTAGGATTATAACAATGGATAACTAATGATGTGTCTATATGGTGGAACATATAGAGCATTCTATATACTGAGAGTGCAATTCTAAGTTCTATGCGTGGATTCAACGAAGAATTAATAAGTTAGTGAATTTTAGTGCTAAATTCTTGATCTACTTATTGGAAGCTCGGTTATATAGACCCATGGTCCCCCCACTAGTTGAGATAATATTGCTTGTAAGACTCATGTAATTGGTTTTGATTAATCAATTATAATTCACGAATTAGACTATGTCTATTTGTGAAATTTTCACTAAGTAAGGGCGAAATTGTAAAGAAAGAGTTTATAGGGGCATATTTGTTAATTATGATACTTTGTATGGTTCAATTAATAAATATGATAAATGACAATATTATTTAATAATTATTTATAGTTATTAAATAGTTAGAATTGGCATTTAAATGATTGAATTAGGAAATTGGCATTTTTGAGAAAATCAGATGCAGAAAAGATAAAACTGCAAAATTGCAAAAAGGAAGGCCCAAATCCACTTGTATAGGGCTGGCCACTTTTGTAGGAAATTTAAACTGATATTTTCATTATTTTAATGCCAAATAATTCAAACCTTACCCTAGTGGAATGCTATAAATAGATAGTGAAGGCTTCAGGAAATTTACACTAAAAATTTTCTAGACTTTCTGATTTCTCTCTCCCTATCTTTAGCTACCACTTCTTCTTTCTTCTTCCTTTGAATTTTGAAATCCTTAGTGATTAGAGTAGTGCCCACACACATCAAGTGATACCTCAATCATAGTGAGGAAGATCGTGAAGAAAGACTTTCAGCAAGAAGGAGTTTCAGCATCAAAGATTCAGAGAAAGAGATCCAGGTTCAGATATTGATAATGCTCTGCTACAGAAAGGAATCAAGGGCTAGATATCTGAACGGAAGGAGTCATATTATTCCGCTGCACCCAATGTAAGGTTTCTTAAACTTTATATGTGTTTATTTCATCGTTTTAGAAAGTTCATATTTAGGGTGTTAATAAACATACTTGTGAGTAGATCTAAGATCCTGGTAAAATAATTTCCAACATATATCATAGGAAATGCATGGTCTAATCCCTAGGCCTTGTATTGGTTGTATGGACGTAGTGTTAGGTTTTGTGCCCTAAATAAAACTCATTTCAATATAATCAGATTTACTTATTAATAAAGATCATAAATAACATTTTATGTTGCATGGTTCACATGATTTATTTCATGATTATACATATATAATGTATGAATTCTATTTAAGTCCAGAACATATGAATTTGTTAATGATTATAGTGTTGTCAGCACAGTGGAATATAATCTTAATTATATGTTCGAAAGTTTATTCCCTGATTTGTCAGTTCACTGGATTTAGACTGACATGATAATTAGCGATAGGTATTCTTACACCTTGGAAAAGTGTTATGTCCTTTCCAAGGCATTGGTAAAGTTTACTAGTATCGGATGTATGGAGTATACATCGGAAGGGACCGATATTGAACTTTGATTAGATATATTAAAATTTACCGTAATATCTATTCAATTCAATATCACCCGTTGATCCTAGATCAAATGACCTTAATCCTGATATGTTTAGGTTCGATCTCAAGAGTACTATACATGTTCTTTGATTTGTTAGTTAAGCCTACTTTTGGGTCAGGGTATACATACATTTTGGGAACATGATGGTATAATTGAGTGAGAGCGCTAACATAAATATGGAGTCTATAACTTCTATAGGAATTTAGAAGTGAAACGATGATATCCTTCGAGCTTGGCTAAACAGAGATAAAATGGTGGAGATCTCATTTCACTTCGCTGAAATATCATTTATACGGAGCTAAGTGTTTTAAGGATAAAATACATTGAAGGTGTAACGGTAATTTAGTTCCTATTCAATGTAGTGTTGGAAATTATTTTACCAGAATCTTAGATCTACTCACAAGTATGTTGATTAACACCCTAAATATGAACTTTCTAAAACGATGAAATAAACACATATAAAGTTTAGGAAACCTTACATTGGGTGCAGCGGAATAATATGACTCCTTCCGTTCAGATATCTAGCCCTTGATTCCTTTCTGTAGCAGAGCATTATCAATATCTGAACCTGGATCTCTTTCTCTGAATCTTTGATGCTGAAACTCCTTCTTGCTGAAAGTCTTTCTTCACGATCTTCCTCACTATGATTGAGGTATCACTTGCTGTGTGTGGGCACTACTCATACACTAAGTATTTCGAAATCTCAATGAGGAAGAGAGAGAGAGTGGGTTCGGCCAAAGATAGGGAGAGAGAAGGCTCAGGTTTTTCTCTGAAGGAAAAATAGAAAATTTAAGTGTAATTTTCCTGAAGCCTTCACTATTTATTTATAGCATTCCACTAGGGTTAGGTATGAATTATTTGGCATTAAAATAATGAAAATATCAGAGGTAAATTCCTATAAAAGTGGTTGGCCCTATACTAGTGGATTTGGGCCTCACTTTTTGCAATTTTCCAGTTTTATCTTTTCTGCATCTGATTTTCTCAAAAACGTTAATTTTCTAATTCAACCATTTAAATGCCAATTCTAACTATTTAATAACTGTAAATAATTATTAAAGAATATTGTCATTTATCATATTTATTAATTGAACCATACAAAGTATCATAATTAACAAATATGCCCCTAAAACTCTTTCTTTACAATTTCGCCCTTACTTAGTGAAAATTTCACAAATAGACATAGTCTAATTTGAGAATTATAATTGATTAATCAAAACTTATTACATGAGTCTTACAAGCAATATTATCTCAACTAGTGCGGGGACCATGGGTCTATATAACCGAGCTTCCAATAAGTAGATCAAGAATTTAATACTAAAATTCACTAACTTATTAATTCTTCGTTGAATCCACCAATAGAACTTAGAATTGCACTCTCAGTATATAGAATGCTCTATATGTTCCACCATATAGATGCGTCATTAGTTATCCATTGTTATAAGCCTAATGTGATCAATGATCCTCTATATGAATGATCTACACTGTAAAGGGATTAGATTACCGTTACACACTACAATGCATTTTATCCTTAAAACACTTGACCCTGTATAAATGATATTTCAGCTTATGTGAAATGAGTGCTCCACCATTTATGTTCGTTTGGTCAAGCTCGAAGGAGATCATCCTTTGCTTACTATTCGCCAGATAGAAGCTATAGATTCCATGTTTATGCTAGCGCTCCCACTCAATTGCACTACCGTGTTCCCAAAATGTACGTATCACCCTGACCTAAAAGTAGGCTTAACTAACAAATCAAAGAACACGAATAGCCTTTCAAGATTGAGCCTAATCATAACAGGATTAAGAACATTTGATCTAGGATCAACTAGGCGATATTGACTTGAATAGATTTTACGGTAAGTTTAATTAAATCTAAGTCAAAGTTCAATATCGGTCCCTTCCGATGCATACTCCATGCATCCAACCTGAGCTTTACTTTAACCAATGCTCTGGAAAGAACATAGCACTTCTCCAAATGCAAGTAAACTCTGTTGTAGATTATCATATTAGTAAAACCCTATGTCTGATAAATCTAGGAAACTTTATTCACATAGTCATGTTTACTTTCCAATGTGTTGACGACACAATAAATAGGATCAAGTATGTGAAAAGGGTTTCAGATGAATTTATACATTATATATATATATAATCATGAAATAAATCATGTGAACCATGCAACATTAAATGTTATTTCTTATCTATATTAATAAGTAAATCTGATTATATTGAAATGAGTTTTATTTAGGGCATAAAACCCAACATGTAGATGATCTATTAGAGGGTCATTGATCAAATTAGGAGTATAACAATGGATAACTAATAGCATATCTATATCATGGAACATATAGAGCATTCTATATGACTGAGAGTGCAATTCCAAGTTCTAAGTGTGGATTCAATAAGGAATTAATAAGTTAGGGAATTTACTTGGTAAATTCGGTTCGACTTATTGGAAGCTCGGTTAATATAGGCCCATGGTCCCCATACTAGTTGAGACCATACTGTTGGAATTATTTACCAGGATCTTAGATCTACTCACAAGTATGTTGATTTAACAACCTAAATATGAACTTCTAAAACGATAGAAAATTAAACACATAAAAGTAAGAGAAATCTTACATTGGGTGCAGCGGAATATATGTCTCCTCCTACTCAGATCTCTAACCCTTGATTCCTTTCTGTCACAGAGTATAATCAAGATCTGAGCCCGAATGTCCTTCTTTGTTGACTCTGAATTCTACACAGTCTTCCTCACTATGATTGAGGTATTACTTGATGTGTGTGGGCACTACTCTATCACTTAGAGGATTTCGAAAAATAGAGAAGGTAGAGAGAGAGAGAGAGTGGCGGCTTCAAGATGATTTTTGAGTGAAAGAAAATAATGTCAAAGTCTGTCAAAAACCTGAAGCCTTTACTTTCTATTTATAGAAGACCACATAGGGTTATGGTTGAATTATTTGGCATTAAAAATGAAAAATAAATGGGAAAAGGGAAGCAAAGGTGGCCGACCTAGGCAATGTGGAAACAAGGCCTTCCACTTTTCCAACTTTCCTTTTCCAACATTCCTAGTTTCCCATTTTGTCAAAAACTGCCAATTCTCTTATTCAACCACATAAATGTCAAATCTAATTATTTAATAATTATAATTAATTATCAAATAATATATTGTCATTTATTTATTAATAATAAAACTAATCAAAGTTTTCCAATTAATAAATATACCCTTCAAATTCTTTATTTACTGTTTTGCCCTTAATAAGTGATAAATTCTCAAATAGACATAGTCTAACTTGAGAATTATAATTGATTAATTAAAATCAATTAAATGAGTCTTACAAGTAATATTGTCTCAACTAGTGAGGGGACCATGGGTCTATATATCTGTAAAGACCGCTTAGTTTAATTTGGAAATTAGCAGTTAATTATGTTTAATTATGGAAAATTATTTATAGATATTTAAATAATTATTTATGCTGTTATTATTGAATTCTGAAATGCATTTTATGTCATTTAGTGAATTTCATAATTTTGCATTTCCGGTGCCCGGTAACATGAAACTCGGTGTTTGGCTCAGTAAAATCACAACGTAGTATGTTAGTATTTTGGGACGGTTTATTAGACATTGGGAATGTCGGGATTGGCCGAGAATTTAGAATTTCCCAAAATACCCCTTTAGTGCTCTTTATGCTATTTTAGTGTGAAGGGGCAAAATGGTCATTTTGCCCAATTTATGTTTTGTCCTCTTGTGGACTTAGTGTTGTGAAATTAATTAGTTTATTATGTTATTTGTTGGCTGAAGTAAATATTATTACATGCAATTTCTCTCATTTTATAAAAATTAGAAAGTTAGAAAAAAAATTAGAAATTTCAAAGGAAAAGCATTTTCTCTCAACTCTCTCTCTCTCTCTCTCTCTCTCTCTCTCTCTCTCTCTCTCTCTCTCTATTTTCGGCCTCCTTGAGCAGCAAGGATCTTTGAATTTTTCTTGTGAATTCTTCTCCTTTTTGGTGTTCTAATCAAGCTAGGTTAGCTCCTAATCTCTCTCTCTTTAAGTTTGTTGAAAATTATGAAAAAATGAGTGTTGCATGTTTGGTTTTTGAGGTTGTTGCTGCTGTGTTTTTGATGTTGTTTCTGAAGTTTAAAGCATGATTATTTGAGTAGATTATAGCTAGTTTGATGCATGATAGTAGCTTTGTTTCAAGCTTGAAAGTTTTTACTCAAAAATATAATTTTCAAAGAAAAAATGAAGAATCTGTTGCTGTTGCCTTTGTTGATGCTTGCTGTTGGTTTCTGCAGTTTCTATAGGCTTGATTATGTAATTTTATTCAAGGTTTAATGCATGTTAGTTAGTTTTAACCAAGTTTGAGTTTTGAACTCAAAGCTTGGAGCTTTAATGGTGATTTTTGATTCTGTGTTTTCTTGGCTGTGTAGATGCTTTAGAAATGTTCTTTGGGGTATTTAGAATAGGTCTGGAAGTTTTGGTATGGTTTGGAATTGATTTGAGTAATGTATGAATTTTTGAAAGTTTCCTGCGAGGAACCGGAATTCCGGTTGTGCATCCAGAATTCCGAATGGGGTTCAGGAATTTCCAGAACCGGAATTCCAGTTGTGCAACCGGTCTGCCGGTTGGGAAATTTTCAGGAACCCTAGATTTTCTCGTTTTTATGTTACTTGGGGTATTGCCATGCTTTTTATCGATAGGGAAACTTTTAGTTTCTAGTTTAAGTCCCCGGGAAGTGATTTAGCGTATCACTTATTAGTGTTGTGATTGTTATGGTTTAGGAGCCTGTAAACCGCCGTGCAGTTCATTCCAGTCAGGTTGACCAGCACACCTGAGTTCGGAATTGAGGTAAGATTAGAATAACATTATGCATATGTACTACATGTTTAGCGTGCATGTTAGGAAGCCTTTTATATTACATTAGATATGTATGTTGGCTTCGTACCATCCGACCATATCACATCGGTTAGGCTAGAGTATGACTAGCAACTGGAGTATGACCAGTACACCTAGTATAGGCTGATACTAGGGTTGGTGGTACAGTACTATGTGACCGTATCACATCGGTTAGGCTAGAGTATGATTAGCAGCTGGAGTATGACCAGTGAACTGAGTATAGGCTGATACTGTAACACATCGGTACGGGCTAGAGTATGACTAGCAGCTGGAGTATGACCAATGTACCGAGTATAGGCTGTTACTTGTCAATAGTATCGTCTTATGAACGTTCGGGACTCAGTATCGTGTGGGACACGGCAGTTAGGGTTATGGTCAGGGGTATGGACGTCTGATCATAATTCGGGATTTATGTATGTTTATGATTTATGCTTTTCTTACTGAGTCTGTCGACTCACAGTGCTATGTTTATGTGTAGGTAAGGGCAAGGCTAAAGTTGAAGAACCGTGAGAGCGAGCCGGTGAAGATTGTACATGTCGGGGCGGTTAGGCCTGGAGCGTACGATCCTCGTGACAACAGTGCTTGTTTTGTAATTAGTCGCTAGGCGACAAATATTTTGTATAGTCAGTGAACTTTTGTAAAATGTTTTGTAATCGGGATCCCGAGTATTTTTGTATAAATATTTTATAAGTTTAATTAAAAAGTAAAAATTTTAATTAATCACGATTTCCATAAACCTCGTTGATTAGCAACGAGCTGCACAGTACGTTTAAAAATCACGTAACACGCCTATGCTAGTTAGGGTGTTACAATTTGGTATCAGAGCCGCCAGGTTGTCTTCCGAAGATCATCACAACATGTACAATCATCATCAGCAGTTAGCTCGTTCTACGGTTCAGTAAGCTTTTATTGCTTTAGTAGCTTATTATTTATTATGAAATAAGAAAAGCCTGATAGGAAGCATGTTAGTAGCCTGATAGTAGAATAGGCGCATGTTTTGTTTTTAATTTTCAAATTAAGCAGCATTAGTAAGCTCTTTGTGATCATGACCTGATGTGCCAACTCTTGGTTTCGCAGGCTGTTCAGACTAGATGGACGCCAGGCGGAATACCAGGAGCCAGGGCAACTCAGTAGGGTCAAATCAGGGTCAGGGAGCCCAGTTTCCCCCGTATGCTAGGGGCCGTGGTAGAGGTCCCAGGGGCAGGGCTTGTGGTCGGGGTGATGATAACCCGCCACAGGCTGCCCAAGCCGATCAGGAAGCCCAGAATTGGGAAACTAGGTTTGCTGAAATGCAAGCCAGGATAGAGGAGCAAGATCTTGAGATACAGAGATTGAGGCAGCAGGGGGCTCCTGCAGTGCCTGTGCCAGAAGTTCCTGTGGCACCCGCCCCTGCTGCTCAGGTCGAGATAGTGGTAGCGGCAAACAGAATGGAACCCCTGTATGAAAGGTTCCGTATCTAATGTAATCTAACACCTTCCTAACATGCACGCTAAACATGTAGTACATATGCAACCAATAAAATATTATAAGATTAAAGAGCTGTAAGAAAATTAGAGAAGGATTTTTACGTGGTTGGGGCGTTAATGAGCCTTAGTCCACGAGTCTATATTATTTATGGATGTATTTAATACACAGAATGTATTTGGTGAGTGTTTCACTTTTATAAATACAGAGAATGTTCTTGGTGAGTATTTACTCTTCTTGCTCTTATGTAGCCCAAGATTCTCGACCCCATTTAATGAGCTTTGAGGGGGTATTTATAGTATTTTTGGTGGGGTGATCCCCAGAATTGTTGTACAAGTGTATCTGTAAGTATCCATAAAGTTGGGCATTCCCAATGAATATACCATGGGTAATGCATGGTCAAATCCCTAGGTGTTGTAGGGCTTTTATGTGGAATGTCCTTATTGTCTTTTGACTGATGTGACCCTTGACAATGTAGCCGTCGATAGACTTAAATGATCATTACTTTGTAGCTGTAGATTGGGGGTTGTGCCGTCAGACTTTATTGCGTGTAGCAGTCCCAACACGTTTCCTCCCATGTGGCATTAAATGCGACTTGATTACTCAGGGGAAGCCTGACACCTCGCGTAGATGCCTTAGTATTATTTGGGCTTCCGGGAGCGTATGGGGCTCCCTATGTCTTCTCCGGGAGGCATGTCCCGGATGCTGCCTTATTACATAAGGTCTTAGCAAATAATTTGAATGCTAAGCTATTTGATCCACGTGTCCTTGACTGGTTGGTCCACGTATATTGGGCAAAATCAGGGGCAACAATGTCATTTAGTAAATTTCATAATTTTGCATTTCCGGTGCCCGGTAACATGGAACTCGGTGTTTGGCTCAGTAAAATCACAACGTAGTTTGTTAGTATTTTGGGACGGTTTATTAGACATTGGGAATGTCGGGATTGGCTGGAAATTTAGAATTTCCCAAAATACCCCTTTAGTGCTCTTTATGCTATTTTAGTGTGAAGGGGCAAAATGGTCATTTTCCCCCATTTATGTTTTGTCCTCTTGTAGACTTAGTGTTGTGAAATTAATTAGTTTATTATGTTATTTGTTGGCTGAAGTAAATGTTATTACATGCAATTTCTCTCATTTTATAAAAATTAGAAAGTTAGAAAAAAATTAGAAATTTCAAAGGAAAAGCATTTTCTCTCAACTCTCTCTCTCTCTATTTTCGGCCTCCTTGAGTAGCAAGGATCTTTGAATTTTTCTTGTGAATTCTTCTCCTTTTTGGTGTTCTAATCAAGCTAGGTTAGCTCCTAATCTCTCTCTCTTTAAGTTTGTTGAAAATTATGAAAAAATGAGTGTTGCATGTTTGGTTTTTGAGGTTGTTGCTGCTGTGTTTTTGATGTTGTTTCTGAAGTTTAAAGCATGATTATTTGAGTAGATTATAGCTAGTTTGATGCATGATAGTAGCTTTGTTTCAAGCTTGAAAGTTTTTACTCAAAATATAGTTTTCAAAGAAAAAATGAAGAATCTGTTGTTGTTGCCTTTGTTGATGCTTGCTGTTGGTTTCTGCAGTTTCTATAGGCTTGATTATGTAATTTTATTCAAGGTTTAATGCATGTTAGTTAGATTTAACCAAGTTTGAGTTTTGAACTCAAAGCTTGGAGCTTTAATGGTGATTTTTGATTCTGTGTTTTCTGGGCTGTGTAGATGCTTTAGAAATGTTCTTTGGGGTATTTAGAACAGGTCTGGAAGTTTTGGTATGGTTTGGAATTGATTTGAGTAATGTATGAATTTTTGAAAGTTTCCTGCGAGGAACCGGAATTCCGGTTGTGCATCCGGAATTTCGGATGGGGTTCAGGAATTTCCAGAACCGGAATTCCGGTTGGGAAATTTTCAGGAACCCTAGATTTTCTCGTTTTTATGTTACTTGGGGTATTGCCATGCTTTTTATCGATAGGGAAACTTTTAGTTTCTATTTTAAGTCCCCGGGAAGTGATTTAGCGTATCACTTATTAGTGTTGTGATTGTTATGGTTTAGGAGCACATGTTCGCCGTGCGGTTCATTCCGGTCGGGTTGGCCAAGCACACTTTGAATTCGGAATTGAGGTAAGATTAGTATAACAGTATGCATATGTACTACATGTTTAGCGTGCATGTTAGGAAGGTGTTAGATTACATTAGATATGTATGTTGGCTTCGTACCATCCGACCATATCACATCGGTTAGGCTAGAGTATGACTAGCAACTGGAGTATGACCAGTACACCGAGTATAGGCTGATACTAGGGTTGGTGGTACAGTATTATGTGACCGTATCACATCGGTTAGGCTAGAGTATGACTAGCAGCTGGAGTATGACCAGTGTACTGAGTATAGGCTGTTACTTGTCAATAGTACCGTCTTATGAACGTTCGGGACTCAGTATCGTGTGGGAGAGGGCATTTAGGGTTATGGTCAGGGGTATGGGCGTCTGATCATAATCTGGGATTTATGTATGTTTATGATTTATGCTTTTCTTACTGAGTCTGTCGACTCACAGTGCTATGTTTATGTGTAGGTAAGGGCAAGGCTAAAGCTGAAGAATCGTGAGAGCGAGCCGGTGAAGATTGTACATGTCGGGGCGGTTAGGCCTGGAGCGTACGATCCTCGGGACAACAGTGCTTGTTTTGTAATTAGTCGCTAGGCGACAAGTATTTTGTATAGCCAGTGAACTTTTGTAAATTCGGGATCCCGAGTATTTTTGTATAAATATTTTATAAGTTTAATTAAAAAGCAAAAATTTTATTAATCACGATTTCCATAAACCTCGTTGATTAGCAACGAGCTGCACAATACGTTTAAAAATCACGTAACACGCCTATGCTAGTTAGGGTGTTACAATATCCGAGCTTCCAATAAGCAGATCAAGAATTTACAACTTAAATTCACTGACTTATTAATTCTTCGTTGAATCTACGCATAGAACTTAGAATTGCACTCTCAGTTATTAGAACGCTCTATATGTTCCACCATATAGACACATCATTAGTTATCCATTGTTATAATCCTAATTTGATCAATGATCCTCTATATGGATGATTTACACTGTAAAGGGATTTAATTACCGTAACTGCAATGTATTTTATCCTTAAAACACTTAACCCCGTATAAATGATATTTCAGCTAAGTGAAATGAGTACTCCACCATTTATTTTTGTTTGGTTAAGCTCGAAGGAAATCATCCTTTGCTTTCTATTCGCCAGATAGAAGCTATAGATTCCATATTTATGTTAGCGCTCCCACTCAATTGCACTACCGTGTTCCCAAAATGTACGTATCACCCTGACCCAAAAGTAGGCTTAACTAACAAATCAAAGAACAAGAATAATACTCTTGAGATTGAACCGAACCATATCAGGATTTAGATCATTTGATCTAGGATCAACTAAGTGATATTGAATTGAATAGATATTACGGTAAGTTTAATAAATCTATTTCAAAGTTCAATATTGGTCCATTCCAATGCATACTCCATGCATCCAACCCAAGCTTTACTTTAACCAATGTTCTGAAAAGAACATAGCATTTCTCCAAATGCAAGTAAACTCTGTTGTAGATTGTCTTATCAGTAAAACCCAGTATTCTGATAAATCTAGGAATTCTTTATTCACATAGTCATGTTTACTTTCCACTGTGTTGACAACACAATAAACATGATTAAGTATGTGAAAAGGGTTTGAATGAATTTATAAATCAAAAAGACAAACATTGATAAGGTGAACCAAAACATACACAAATGAATGAAAAATACTTATGTTACTTTATTGATACCGAATATTCTGGATTACATTGAAATAGAGTTTTATTTAGGGCATAAAACCCAACAAGAATATGCATAACATTAATCGACCAAAAGCTACATGAAATAGAAAACAATTCAAAACAAGAAAATCAATCAATTATGACAACCAATTCAAACACAAACCAATCACTCAAAAGCAAAAGCTATTCTTCCCCGGTACATTTCCCAATCAAACGGATCACATTAGCATGTTTCACACAATGAAGTTTCAAAGTAAAGAAGTCAAACTTCATCTCCTAAAATAATTCGACCACAAATAGAGCATTGATCCTGAGTCAGAGATTAAAATTAACAGCTTATTAAGCTAACAATGAACATACACACCCATATATACAAAAAAAAAGCAGATGAAGAGGGCATCGACAAAGCTTTGTTCTAGTATTAGTGCTTTAGTGTTGAAGTTCAGTCAGATGGGTATAACTTATTTGTCCCAATAGCCATTGCATAAACAGGTTAGATAAAATTTGACCTAGGTAGACTATACATACATACATCATGTATGTAGCATTTAAACAAATAAATACACTCAAAACCCAGATAGTAATAGGAATAGGTCATTGAAAATATGGGCTGGTGCAGAAAGGACCTTTCCTTATATTATTATTTATATTTATATGATCATTGTACTATTTATGATGTTAATATTTTATTTACATTTTAGTGAATTGCTTATTTTTCAGCCATTGATACTATATACACACCGATAATATAGTATACGAAATATACTTATGTTATTTGGATTTCACTAAATGCTAGAAATCCAAATAACATAAGTATAGCAACAGCCACTTTTCTCAGCCCCAAAAAATCCAAACCCAAAATCCCATTGAACCTAGACATCAAACCCAAAAAAAAAAAGCGATCCAAAATCACCATGCCTGAATTACATTTCAGTCTCATTCAAACGACCTAGAAGCATCAAGACCCACATGCTCCATCTCAAGGCGTTCGAGGGCTTTCTGGTGAGCCCAAGTCTCGATTGTAAGATCATGCTTGGCTTTGAGATATCAAACTCAAAACTAATTTGAAAGATTAAATCCAAAAAACTAATAAAAGCTCAGAAGAAATTTTCTCAAACAAAAATCCTAAAATCAAAATAAAATACAAGAGAAATTCATACCTGTAATAGCAAAAAAAGTATTTCTCTCTAAGAAACCACTTTCATTGTCATGCTCTTCTCATTTTTTCATTTTCGAATCTGAGAATGAAGGAATAACAAAAAAAATCTGAGAAATAAGGAGAGAGAGAGAGAGAGAGAGAGAGAGAGAGAGAGAGAGAGAGAGAGAGAGAGAGAGAGAGAGAGAGAGAGAGAGAGAGAGGAACAGAGATCCGTATAAATATACAGAGAGAGATAAAGAGAGGAAGAGATTTAGATGTAATAGTGAAGTTGAAGCCATGGAAACTCCTCTGATGAAGAAGGTGACTAACGAGAGAAAGAGAAAACCAAAAGTGATAAAAGTGTTTTTAAAATTTTTTAAAATCATCTAAAATCTGTTTTTAAAATTCAATCCATTCTGTTTTTTAATTTTAAAAACAAAAAGCGAAATTGAGTTACCAAACATAATTTTCATTTGTATTTTCAAAATTTTAATTTTAAAAACAAAAAACCATTTTTAAAATGGTTACCGAACATACCCAAAATAAAATAAGTTTGAAAATTTTATGGTTAGAAACCCTAACATTTCTATTCAAACCTCAACTAACAAATTTTTCAAATTTTCATGTTTTTTTTGCCAAAATAAATTTTAATAAAAAAAATTATCTAATAAGATAAAATGTTAAAACTAACACTTATCAAATCTTATAATTTTAATTTAATAAAATATTTCAAAAATAACAAATTTGAAAAAAAAAATATATGGTTAGCAAATTTTAAAATTTGAACTAGATTATTTTTTAAAAAAATATTTGAATATCAAAATAAGATCATTCAAATTTTAATAATAAAAAAAATGTAATATCTGATCTTATAATTAAAATAAATAAAATAATCTAAAATTTTAAAATTAACCATAAGGATATTTTTGTGAAAAAGCAAATTTTTAAAAACAAAGCCTACTAACATCTAAAACTAATTTTAATTAAAAAATTAATAAAAATTAATTTTATTTTGATAATTAGATTTTTAATTGAAAATTTAGATTCTACACAAAAATTCTACCAAAATTTGAATTTTGTTTCAATGAAAAACGATTTTTGAATCAAAAGATATCACCAAAACAAGATTGCACTAGGGGAGTATGGCACGATAGGCTGCAAATGGGCGACAGAAGGGCTGCTAGCAGCCTCATGGGGGACAAAACTTGGTCAGGAGGGGCTTAGGACAGCCCTTGTCCGAGTGAATTCGGACATGGGCGTGTCTGAAGCCGCGTCAGACCCTATCCGCGCGCGCACAGCGTGTTGCTCGGTTTCAGATATTTTTATCCAAATTCAAAAAATCATAACTAATTTATAAAAAATTCAAATTGAGTTCTGTAAAAGCCTAAATTCATTAATTTTTCGTCTACTTTCTAGTAAAAATATTTCCAGAATGAAACAAAAAATATTTAACAACATACATTGCGATTTCCACACAATCATCAAATATGCACATAAACCATCATGAAACCATCTAAATCAACACAAACATCGTTTTAAATCCATATTTCATGAAAGTAAATCATTACCATGGCTCTAAGTCCAGTTGTTGGAATATTTTTACCAGGATCTAGATTTACTACCATGTATGTTTTTAACATCCTAATATAAATTTCTAAAACAATGTAATTTAAACACATAAAAGTTATGAGAAACCTTACAGTGGGTGCAGCGAAATTAAATGACTCCTTCCACTCAGATCTCTAACCCTTGTATCCTTTCTGTAGCAGAGTATCACCAAGATCTGAGCCCGAAACTCCTTCCTTATGTTTGGATTCATCACAGTCTTACCTACTATGATTGAGGAACAACTTGATGTGTGTGGGCACTTACTCAATCACGAATGGCTGAATTTATTTTGTGAAGAAAGGCTTAGTGTTTCGAAAATTCAAGAGGAAGAAGAAGAAAGAAGAGGTCTCATCAGAAAGCTAGGTTTTTAGCTTTGGAGGCATTAGGTGCATGAAGAGACCATAGCCTTCCTTTTATACTATCTTCAATAGCGTTTGGGTTGAATTATTAAGAATAAAAAAAATGATAAAAATAGGGTGAAAAACCACTTGATGGCCGGCCACTTAATGAGCCCCACAAGTTTGGGTTTTGTCACTTTTTCCAACTATTTTACCTATTTTTCACAAATACCACTATTTACAATTTCAACCCTATAAATGGCAAAACTATTTATTTAATAATTAAAATAACTATCAAATAAAATTGTCATTTATAATATTTATTAATTAGACTCCATAAAGTCTCTTAATTAACAAATAAACCCCAAAACACTATTTCTTCACAATCAAGCCATATCTTAGTGAAAAATTCATAAATTAGACATAGTCTAATTTTAGAATTATAATTGATTAATTAAAATCAATTAACTGAGTCTTACAAGCAGTTTGTCTCAACTAGTATAGGGACCATGAGCCTATATAACTGAGCTTCCAATAAGCAAATCTAGAATTTACTAAGTAAATTCACTAACAAATTAATTCCTCATTGCATCCACCATAGAACTTGGAATTGCACTCTCAGTTATATAGAACGCTTTATATGTTCCACGATATAGATACGCTATTAATTATCCATTGTTATAATCCCAATAATCAATGATCCTCTATAGATGATCTACATTGCATAGGGACAAAATTACCGTTACAGCCTTTCAATGTATTTTATTGTTAAAACACTTGGCCACCTATAAATGATATTTTGGTGAACTAATATAATCACTAAAATGAGATCTCAATCATTTATTTCTATTCACCCAAGCTCGAAGAAAATCATCGTTTCACTTCTAAATACCTGTAGAAGTTATAGATTCCATATCTATGTTCAGCGCTCCCACTTAATTGTACTATCATGTTGTTGGAAGTATTTTACCAGGATCTAGATTTACTACCAAGTATGTTTCATTAACATCCTAATATGAATTCTAAAACAATGAAATAAACACATATAAAGTTTAAGAAACCTTACATTGGGTGCAGCGGAATATAATGACTCCCTCCATTCAGATCTCTAGCCCGTGATTCCTTTCTGTAGCAGAGCATTATCTAGATCTGAATCTGGATATCTTTCTCTCCTTCCTTTGATGCTGATTCTCCTTCTTGTTGTTTAGATTCTTCACAGTCTTACACACTATGATTGAGATACCACTTGATGTGTGTGGGCACTACTCTATCACTCAAGGTATTTCGAAATTCAAGAGAAGAAAAGAGAAGAGAGGGGCGGCAATGGCTTTTCTCTGAAAGAAACAATATGCAAGTCATAGTTTCTTGAAGCCATTACTTTCTATTTATAGAATTCCATCTAGGTTTAGGTTAGAATTGCATGGCATTAAAATAATGGAAAAATAAATGGTAAACCCTTTGCATAGTGGTCGGCCATATAAGGGAAATGGGCCTCACTTTGCAACTTTCCCATTTTGTCATTTTTCAATCTCATTTTCTCAAAAATGTCAATTTTCTAATTTTAACCATTTAAATGCCAATTCTAATTATTTAATAACTAAAAATTAATTATTAAATAATATTACCATTTAATATATTTATTAATTTAGACATATAAAGTCTCTTAATTAATAAATAAACCTAGAATCTCTTTTCTTTACAATTTCGCCATTGCTTAGTGAAAATTCATAAAGTAGACATAGTCTAACTTTAGAATTATAATTGATTAATTAAAATCAATTAACTGAGTCATATAAGTAGTATGGTCTCAACTAGTATGGGGACCATGGGCCTATATAAACCGAGCTTCCAATAAGTCGAACCGAATTTACCAAGTAAATTCCCTAACTTATTCATTCCTTATTGAATCCACACTTAGAACTTGGAATTACACTCTCAGTCAAATAGAACGCTATATATGTTCCATGATATAGATACGCTATTAGTTATCCATTGTTATAATCCTAATTTGATCAATGACCCTCTAATAGATGATCTACATTGAATAGGCAAAAAATTATTGTAACACCCTAACTAGCATAGGCGTATTACGTGATTTTTAAACATACTGTGTAGCTCGTTGCTAATCAACGAGGTTTATGGAAATCGTGATTAATTAAAATTTTTGCTTTTTAATTAAACTCATAAAATATTTATACAAAAATACTCGGGATCCCGATTACAAAACACTTTACAAAAGTTTACTGACTAAACAAAATACTCGTCGCCTAGCGACTAATTACAAAAAGCACTGTTGTCCCAAGGATCGTACGCTCCAGGCCTAACCGCCCCGACATGTACAATCTTCACCGGCTCGCTCTCACGGTTCCTCAGCCTTAGCCTTGCCCTTACCTACACATGAACATAGCACTGTGAGTCGACAGACTCAGTAAGAAAAGCATAAATCATAAACATACATAAATCCCGGGTTATGATCAGACGCCCATACCCCTGACCATAACCCTAACTGTCGTGTCCCACACGATACTGAGTCCCGAACGTTCATAAGACGGTACTATTGACAAGTAACAGCCTATACTCGGTACACTAGTCATACTCCAGCTGCTAGTCATACTCTAGCCTACACCGATGTGTTACAGTATCAGCCTATACTCGGTTCACTGGTCATACTCCAGCTGTTAGTCATACTCTAGCCTAACCGATGTGATACGGTCACATAGCACTGTACCACCAACCCTAGTATCAGCCTATACTCGGTATACTGGTCATACTCCAGTTGTTAGTCATACTCTAGCCTAACCGATGTGATATGGTCGGATGGTACGAAGCCAACATACATATCTAATGTAATCTAACAGGCTTCCTAACATGCACGCCAAACATGTAATATATATGCATACTGTTATACTAATCTTACCTGGATTTCGAATTCAGGTGTGCCGGTCAACCTGACTGGAACGAACTGCACGACAGTTTACAGGCTCCTAAACCATAAACAATCACAACACTAATAAGTGATACGCTAAATCACTTCCCGGGGACTTAAACTAGAAACTAAAAGTTTCCCTATCGATAAAAAGCATGGCCATACCCCAAATAACATAAAAACGAGAAAATCTAGGGTTCCTGAAAATTTCCCAACCGGAATTCCGGTTCTAGAAATTCCTGAACCCCATCCTGAATTCCGGATGCACAACCGGAATTCCGATTCCTCGCAGGAAACTTTCAAAAATTCATACTTTGCTCAAATCAATTCCAAACCACACCAAAACTTCCAGACCTGTTCTAAATACCCCTTAGAACACAACCAAAGCAACAAAACAGTCCAGAATACACAGATACCAAAAATGCCATTAAAGCTCCAAGCTTTGAGTTCAAAACTCAAACTTGGTTAAATCTAACTAACATGCATCCAAATCAGTTCAAACCTACTTAAACATGCATAATATAACCTCTGAAAACCACAACAAACATCAACAAAACAACAGCAACAGATTTCAACAATTCTCTTTGAAAACCATAATTTTGAGCCAAAATTTCATATCTTAATAAAATCAAGTAATCACTAGCCCTATGATGCTTGAATCAACATTTTAAATCATAAATAAACCTCTGAAATCAACATCAAATTACAGCAGCAAGAACAACTCAAACTAAGCATGCAAACTATTTCTTTTTCATCAAAAATCAAGAAACTAAAAGAAAAGAAGCTAGAACAAGGATTACCTCTACTAGAATTACTATGAACTTTTTGAAAATCACATGAATCAAACAAAGAAACCCAGCCCTAGCAGCTCCCAAGCTTGGCCGAAAAGAGAGAGGGAGAGAGAGAGAGAGAGAGAGAGAGAGAGAGAGAGAGAGAGAGAGAGAGAGAGAGAGAGAGAGAGAGAGAGAGAGAGCTCTTGAAAATTCTATTTTTTTTTCTAACTTTTTACTTTGAATGAAAAATGAGAGAACATTTAAAATAAACCTTTTATTTCAGCAAAAATAAATCAAATAACATTTAAATTTCCAATTTCTAAGTCCACAAAAGGACAAAACATAAATGGGGCAAAATGACCATTTTGCCCCTTCACATTAAAATAACATAAAGAGCACTAAAGGGGGTATTTTGGGAAATTCTAAATTCCCTGCCAATCCTGACATTCCCAATGTCTAAGACCGTCCCAAAATACTAACATACTACGTTGTGATTTTACTGAGCCAAACACCGAGTTCCATGTTACCGGGCACCGGAAATGCAAAATTATGAAAATCACTAAATGACATAAAATGCATTTTAGAATTCAATAATAACAGCATAAATAATTATTTAAATAGCTATAAATAATTTTCCATAATTAAACATAATTAACTGCTAATTTCCAAATTAAACTAAGCGGTTTTTATTATTATCGTTACACCTTCAATGTATTTTATCCTTAAAACACTTAGCTCCGTATAAATGATATTTCAGCAAAGTGAAATGAGATCTCCACTATTTATCTCTGTTTAGCCAAGCTCGAAGGATATCATCGTTTCACTTCTAAATTCCTATAGAAGTTATAGACTCCATATTTATGTTACCGCTCCCACTCAATTATACTATCATGTTTCCAAAATGTATGTATCACCCTGACTCAAAAGTAGGCTTAACTAAAAAATCAAAGAACATGTATAATACTCTTGAGATCGAACCTAATCATATCAGGATTAAGATCATTTGATCTAGGATCAACAGGTGATATTGAATTGAATAGATATTACGGTAAATTTTAATATATCTAATCAAAGTTCAATATCGGTCCCTTCCGATATATACTCCATACATCCGATACTGGTAAACTTTGCCAATGCCCTGAAAAGGACATAACACTTATCCAAGGTGTAAGAATACCTATCGCTGATTATCATGTCAGTCTAAATCCAGTGAACTGACAAATCAGGGAATAAACTTTCGAACATATAATTAAGATTATATTCCACTGTGCTAACAACACTATAATCATTAACAAATTCATATGTTCTGGACTTAAATAGAATTCATACATTATATATATAATCATGAAATAAATCATGTGAACCATGCAACATAAAATGTTATTTCTGATCTTTATTAATAAGAAAATCTAATTATATTGAAATGAGTTTTATTTAGGGCACAAAACCCAACAAACTCCCACTTGCACTAATATGAAACAAAAATGTGCATTTCGAATAATCTCAACACCTTGATATACAAATCAATTGTAGTAGTAGTAGACTCCTCGTAATAGGATCTGACAGGTTGTGTTAAACACAATCTTTTCTCCACCATTACTCTTCCTTAATCACAAAATCCTTGATATTGTGAAATTCCTCTCTATATGTCTACTCTCTTGGGATACTGGATTCTATACTTTTGGCAACTACTTTTTGCTTTGCATACCATCCGTACAGCTCACAATTTTTTCGTTTTTCTTCGATTTTTCATGCTATTTCATGGAATTAACTTCCGATTTTTTGTGTAGTTTTGTATTTTGATTTTTACTTTTCATATTTCAAATCTAATTATCAGAAATAAATTAATTTGATTTTTTAAAATTAATTTTAGATATTAGTGTAATTTGAATTTGAAAATAGGTAAAAATCTATTTTTGCTTACTTCTTTTGTTATTTTTTAAAATTTGATTATTTTATCTTATTTTTAAATCTAAGGTCAAATATTAAATTTTTTTTTATAAAATATTCTATTTTAAGTAATTTGACCTTATTTAGATTTAAAATAAGATTACTATAATCATGGTATTTTAAATAGAAATAAGATATATTTGCTAACTTTTAAATTTTGTTATTTTTACTTAAATTAAATTATAAAATCAGAAAAGGGTATGTATTTATCATTTTATTTTATTGAATATTTAATTTATAAAATAACAGGAAATTTAAAAGGTGGTTAGCAATTTTATTTTTTTTTTGAAATGATATTTAGGTTAGTTGAAACCTAATTTTTTCAAAATTGTAGGTTTAGTTTTAAATATTATTTTATTTCATTTAAAATCTGAAAATATTTTTTATTATTATTTAATTATTTTCGAAATATTATTAATTATTTAAAATTTTAAATAAATCTTACATCCAACTATCCAAATTCAACTTGTTGCAGGAGTATGTGTTTTAGCTTGTTTGTAAGTTTTCTAAAACCTATTATTGCATGATCTAAATTGTCATGGTTAACTTGTTGACAGATCCAATGATCTGATTTTAACCCATGGTTCAATTGTCAATAGGTCAAGTAAATAATTTGTAACAGGTAAAATTTTACATTCTTCTTTCATCTGTGTATGACCTAGTAACATGATAAGATCCATCCAAATCTGTGTGCCTGTGTGAGCCTATATGTTTACTTTATGTTTAGATGCATATAGGTTGTTGCTAAATAAAATGTCACACCATGATAGATTTTATTTAGGCCCATTTAGTTTTTGGGCCTATTCAATTAATAACAGTTGTTCATTTTAAGGTTAAATTCCTCTCTTTTGGGCCTTGTGTGAGAGTTGGGGGCCAATAGAAGTGGGTACGACATACTGAACCCAGCTCCCCCTCACATGAACTACCCCAACTGTGAATGCCCATTTGCCTGATTTGGATAACTGTGCTAGGTTAATTAAATTAGTTAATCCTAATAAAATTGATTAGCAACATAATTAATTTCAATTTTTTTTTTTGAAATTAATTTAAGAAAAACACACTTAGTTTAATGAATTAATTTCTAGATAAACTATTGTATTTTTCTTGTATTTAATTAAATATAGAATTATAACTAACTAGATTCTTTCTGAAGCTTATTTTAATTATTTTATTAAATATTCCTATTTAAGTTATAAATTAGTTATTTCTAACTAATTTTTCCATATCAACTTAAATTTGAATATCTTTTAAATTTAAAATTAAGTTGAGGAATTCTAGGAGTTGGTTATTGAAGATTCTAGAGATATTTTTTAAGTTGTTAAACTTAAAATGGAATATTCTTAAATTAGGTAGTTACAACTTAATTTTGATATTTAATTAAATTTTATTTGGAAATTTTTAAGTTGTTTTTTTAGATTCTTTCTATAACAACTTAGATTAGATAATTTCCAAATTTTTGAAAAGATACTTAGTTAAATTGAGACATTTTCTAGATAGTTATTTCTATACTAGTTATTATTTCTAATATTAAAATAGGAAAATATCATTGATTGTGAAATTAATTGTTTAATAATTAATTTTGGTACAATTTAAGTTAAGTATATTTTCCTAGTATTAAACTAGAATTAATAATTAAGTCTCCTCTATACTTAATTATTTATTTCTTGAATTTAATACATTTAATTAAATTGAAAATTTAAATATCTAAGTTGATTTTCATCATGATACTTATATATTATTTCTTTCATGATATTTAATTAAATAGAAAATTATTTTAAGTTGGAAATTTTCTCTAAAATTTAATAACAGCTTAAATTTGAATAATTTTCAAAATATTTTTTTTTATTTTATTAATCTTTTTCCCACAATTTCGAAATTGCATTTCTTTAATGCAGAAATTTTGAATTTTATTTGAAAAATAGATTAAAGTTGAAAATTATTTATTTTAATTTTGGACCAACTTAAATCAATGATTTTTACATTAATTGATTAATTAAAATAAATGAACTAAGATATATTATAATTAGAAATTGAATTAATTAGTCAATGAAAGTCTAGATAGATATTATCTGTTTTGCTTGAAGTATTTTTCTAGTGATATTTAATTAAATAGAAATTTAATATTTAAGTTGATTCTTAATCATGATACTTAAATATTTGAAATTTTTTTAAAATATTTAATTAAATAGGAAAATTATATTTTTTTTTTGTTGTAAATTAATTTTGGGCCAACATAAAATGAGAATAATTATTTCCAGGATTTAATTTTATTTTATTTTAACAAGCAATTTCGAAAATAGTATTCTTATATACTTCAATTTTCGAAATGCAATATATATTTATAAAAAATTAAATTTATTTTGTAAATTAATTTAAATTAATTTTGAAACAACTTAAATTGAATATTTTTCTAAATATTTATTAGAAATTATTACTAAGATGGAAATAATTCATGTTATTTTCATATCCATCTAAGTATAATTTATAAATATTAAATTAAAATTTATATTTAGAATTTTTCATTCTAAATTGGTAAGTTTAATTAAATAAATATATATATTTAAAATAAATTGATTAAAATAAATATTAGAAGAAAATACATTTTTTCAAAAAAATAATGAGCTTTATTATTATTAGGACATTCGATCTCCATTGTTGGTCTTACAATAGTTAAATGTTTTCAATATAACCTCGAGACGCTAGACTTCGTCCCCCTTATGGATGGTTATTCGTTGAACGCATTTAACACCATAAGATGTCATTTGATAAGTGTTTTGTAAGTTTTCGTCTCTATTAGACTCTCCCATACAGTGACTACTTAGAGATAAACTTATAAATCATGAAATAATGGTGGAAGCTCATAAAATGAGAATAACCTTGACTCTCGCCTACCGGGACAACGTTGGATTCTTATTTTGATCGAATAAAAGGTTGCTAGAATGATTTGCATTTTAGATGAGCTGACAACTCTATTCAATGAATGATACTTTGACTCTCGCCTACCGGGACACTATATCAGTTTGTTGGAAATCTTAGAAATTATTTAAGATGTGCCTGTTTTGAATTTTCACATGTCTTTGTTATTTGCTATATGTTTAATAATTTCTGAATTGTGTATGAATTTATATTGAACCATGTCATTTTCTGTTATTAAATTGTAGTTTAATTTTGAATCTTCATTGTTAGTCTAACTTGGTTTGTTGTTCTAATGGGATAAATCCCTAATGGATTGTCATCCATCAAACAAACATAATAGTGTTAGATCTCGATTAGAAAATATTGTAAATGCAACATCTATCTGTTCATCAATTGATGACACCTTAGACTAGTATTTACAATATGAAATAAGAAGATTGTATAAATAAGATTACTTTGACTCTCGCTAATCGGAGCATCGTTGGATTCTTATTTAAATACGAAAGTATCCTAATTCCTCTTAGCTTATTCATTTCGAATTAGCTCAATAACATATCATTGGATGAATGGTCTATAAATCATTTCATGTCATTCTATATTTTCTCTTAAGAAATTAAATGATGCATTTGATTATATTCTCGAAATTCTATCCCAAAATGATATAAATCCTCAATCTTAGAAATCTCCTACTTGTATCAGTAAAGAGTTAATATGCCTATATCCACTGAAAGTATAATCATCTCATTCGTAGATGGATGTACATTCAGGGGTGGATATGAGTTTTTCTTTATATTCTTAAAACGATCACTCTAGATTTTACCTTATGCAAAAGAAATTTGAAATGTTTGAAAATTTCATGAATTTCTAGCAATGGTGATAAACCATTAAGGTAAGTGGTTAAAGATCTTGCGAACTGATAAGGGTGGAGAAATAGTTAGTACATATGCAGTTCAAAGATCATTAAGTTGATTTTTGAATTATATCAAAACTTACCTCCCCAGAAATTCGATTTGCAAATTGATGATTAGTTACAAGTCGTTGCCTAAGTCCTTCTATGGTAATACAATTTCAGAATGATGCAATGGTTGTATACTTAATGTAAATCATTGCTAGATTCATGGATGACCTAATCGAAATCTTAAGAAAAGCTAGAACTGTTAACCATGGTTTGCATGTTTGTTAGCTATTCTAAGTGATTTGGGGTGGAACATCCCACAGTCAATAGATAAGAAAGTGTTTGTTTAAACAAATACTAATTTTCTAAGAAAATGACTAAGTCTGAAAACAAAGTAGCAAATAAATGAGATATTTTTTTCTTGATTCCAAAAGTGTTCTATCATTTTATACTTTACAAGATGATCCCACTGCCTCTGTTGTTTTGACACAACCAAAGAGGTCAATACCATGTAGTTTTCTTAGACATAATTCAGGGTACCTTGTCGTAGTGGGAGGGTTTCTAGGAACTCACCTTCTTATGACTTGGAAGACACTAGTGATTAAAATCCATTGTGAGTTTAAACAAGTAATGGATTGTCAAGATAAGAAACTAAGAAGAAAAGCCAAGAGAACTATGGTTTGATCCATTCACATGGAGTAACCTAAAGTTTTCTATTACAAGGACATAAAAGGAAATTTTCGTTAATAAGTCTATTCAATGGACTTAACAAAATTTCTTGTTCCTAGTATTATAGGTTTGAGTTTATCTAAACCTATGGCTTATGGTATACCTGGTTAATTACTTACTCTAGTGCAAGCAACTTAATTCGGTAAGATGATGAAGCATTTTTTTTAATGGCAATCTATAGAAGCTTCTCAACTTCTAGACACAGATTTTATTTATCTAAGGAAAAGTCTCAACTATTCCAGAAAAGATAAAGCCATGAAAGAATTTCTTAAATCAACAGTGAGAGGTCTCAGATATGCTTTAGTATGCCTTAGGCCAGACACTTGCTGGTGAGTGGGAGTAATGAGTAGGTATCAGATTAATCCAGGAGAGGAACATTGGAAGACAATCAAGTAAATCTTAAGATTAAAAAGAGGAACTATATGTTAGTCGATAAGGGTGTGTTTAAAACTCTTAGACTACACCATATCAGATTTCGAGACTTGCCTTTGTGCTAGAAAGTCTGCTGATAAGATGGTGATTACTCTGGGGGTGGAGTAGTGATTTTGGAGAAGTGTAAAAACCTATTTGAAGTCTCTAGGTCTACCAGAGAGAGACTAAATGTTGAAGATGCAGGAAAGGTACTTATTCAGTCTAAGGAAAGTTCTATACATTTGTGGCATCGTTCCAACTTGTCTTAACAACTAGTGTTATTTCCTGATTAACCAAAAAGTAGTTGCCAAAAGTATAGAATCCAGTATCCCAAGAGAGTAGACATATAGAGAGGAATTTCACAATATCAAGGCTTTCGTGATTAAGGAAGAGTAATGGTGGAGAGAAGGTTGTGTTTAATTCAACCTGTCAGATCCTATTACGAGGAGTATACTACTACTACACTTGATTTGTATATCAAGGTGTTGAGATTATTTGAAATGCACATTTTGTTTTATATTAGTGCAAGTGGGAGTTTGTTGGGTTTTGTGCCCTAAATAAAACCCATTTCAATATAATCAGATTTACTTATTTTACTTATTAATAAAGATCAGAAATAACATTTTATGTTGCATGGTTCACATGATTTATTTCATGATTATATATATAATGTATAAATTCTACTTAAGTCCAGAACATATGAATTTGTTAATGATTATACTGTTGTCAGCACAGTGGAATATAATCTTAATTATATGTTCGAAAGTTTATTCCCTGATTTGTCAGTTCACTGGATTTAGACTGGCATGGTATAATCAGCGATAGGTATTCTTGCACCTTGGATAAGTGTTATGTCCTTTCCAGGGCATTGGCAAAGTTTACCAGTATCGGATGTATGGAGTATACATCGGAAGGGACCGATATTGAACTTTGATTAGATATATTAAAATTTACCGTAATATCTATTCAATTCAATATCACCTGTTGATTCTAGATCAAATGATCTTAATCCTGATATGGTTAGGTTCGATCTCAAGAGTATTATACATGTTCTTTGATTTGTTAGTTAAGCCTACTTTTGGGTCAGGGTGATACGTACATTTTGGGAACATGATAGTATAAATGAGTGGGAGTGCTAACATAAATATGGAGTCTATAACTTCTATAGGAATTTAGAAGTGAAACGATGATATCCTTCGAGCTTTGCTAAACAGAGATAAATGGTGGAGATCTCATTCCACTTTGCTGAAATATCATTTATACGGAGCTAAGTGTTTTAAGCATAAAATACATTGAAGGTGTAACGGTAATTTAGTTCCTATTCAATGTAGATCATCTATTAGAGGGTCATTGATCAAATTAGGATTATAACAATGGATAACTAATAGCGTATCTATATCGTGGAACATATAGAGCGTTCTATATGACTGAGAGTGCAATTCCAAGTTCTAAGTGTGGATTCAATAAGGAATTAATAAGTTAGGGAATTTACTTGGTAAATTCGGTTCGACTTATTGGAAGCTCGGTTATATAGGCCCATGGTCCCCATACTAGTTGAGACCATACTGCTTGTAAGACTCAGTTAATTGATTTTAATTAATCAATTATAATTCTAAAGTTAGACTATGTCTACTTTACGAATTTTCACTAAGCAAGGGCGAAACTGTAAAGAAAGAGTTTATAGGGTATATTTATTAATTAAGAGACTTTGGTTAGTCTAATTAATAAATATAATAAATGACAATATTATTTAATAATTAATTTCAGTTATTAAATAGTTAAAATTGACATTTAAATGGTTGAATGTGAAAATTGGCAATTTTTGAGAAAATGGGAAACAGAAATGATAAAACAGGAAAGTTGCAAAAGTGAGGCCTTTTTCCATAAGTCTTGGCCGCCCACATGCATTTAGTTTTATCATTTAATTTTTTCATTATTTTAATGCCAAGTAATTCAACCTTAACCCTATGTGGTATTCTATAAATAAAAAGTAATGGCTTCAGGAAACACAACACAATTGCATCTCATTCCTTTCAGAGAAAACTTTCTAGGCACCACTTCTCTTCTCTTTTTCTCTTCAATTTCGAAATAGCCTTGAGTGACTGAGTAGTGCCCACACACATCAAGTGGTATCTCAATCATAGTGTGGAAGATTGTGTAGAATCCAATCAAGAAGGAGAATCAACATCAAAGGAAGGAGAGAAAGAGATCTAGATTCAGATCTTGATAATGCTCTGCTACAGAAAGGAATCAAGGGCTAGAGATCTGAATGGAAGGAGTCATTATATTCCGCTGCACCCAATGTAAGGTTTAATAAACTTTATATGTGTTTATTTCATTGTTTTAGAATTCATATTAGGGTGTTAATAAAACATACATGGTCTAGATCTTGGTAAAATATTTCCAACAACTAGTAGTTAAGACAAGTTGGAACGGTGCCACAAATGTATAGAACTTTTCTTAGACTAAATAAGTACCTTTCCTGCAACTTTAACATTCAGTATCTCTCTAGTAGACTAAGAGACTTCAGATAGGTTCTTACACTTCTCCAAAATCACTACTCCACCCCCAGAGTAATCACCATCTTCTCAGCAGACTTTCTAGCACAAAGGCAAGTCTCGAAATCTGATGTGGTATAGTCTAAGAGTTTCAAACACACCCTTATCGACTAATATATAGTTCCTCTTCTTACTCTTAAGATTTTACTTGATTGTCTTCCAATGTTCCTCTCCTGGATTAATCTGATACCTACTCATTACTCCCACTCAACAGCAGGTGTCTAGTGTAAGGCATACTAAAGCATATCTGAGACCTCTCACTGTTGATTTAAGAAATTCTTTCATGGCTTTATCTTTTCTGGAATAGTTGAGACTTTTCCTTAGATAAATAAAATCTATGCCTAGAAGTCGAGAGGCTTCTATAGATTGCCATTAAAAAGAGAATGCTTCAGCATCTTACTAAAGTAAGTTGCTTGCATTATAGTAAGTAATTACCAGGTATACCATGAGCCATAGGTTTAGATAAACTCAAACCTATAATACTAGGAACATGAAGTTTTGTTAAGTCCATTGAATAGACTTATCAACGAAAATTTCCTTTTATGTCCTTGTAATAGAAAACTTTAGATTACTCCATGTGAATGGATCAAACCAAAGTTCTATTGGCTTTTCTTCTTAGTTTCTTATCTTGACATTCCATTACTTGTTTAAACTCACAATGGATTTTAATCACTAGTGTCTTCCAAGTCATAAGAAGGTGAGTTCCTAGAAACCCTCCCATTATGACAAGGTACCGTGAATTATGTTTAAGAAACTAAATGGTATTGACCTCTTCGGTTGTGTCAAGACAACAGAGGCAGTGGGATCATCATGTAAAGATGATAGAACACTTTTGGAATCAAGAAAAATATCTCATTTAAACAAACACTTTCTTATCTAATGACTATGGGATGGTCCACCCCAAATCACTTAGAATAGCTAACAAACATGCAAACCATGGTTAACAGTTCTAGCTTTTCTTAAGATTTCGATTAGGTCATCAATGAATCTAGTAATGATTTACATTAAGTATACAACCATTGCATCATGCTGAAATTGTATTACCATAGAAGGATTTAGGCAACGATTAGTAACTCATCATCAATATGCAAATCGAAATTTCTAGGGAGGTAAGTTTGGATATAATTCAAAAATCAACTTAATGATCTTTGAACTGCATATCTACTAACTATTTCTCCACCCATATCAATTCACAAGATCTTTAACCACTTACCTTAATGGTTTTTCACCATTGCTAGAAATTCATGAAATTTTTCAAACATTTCAAATTTCTTTTGCATAAGGTAATATCTAAAGTAATCGTTTTAAGAATACAACGAAAACTCATATCCACCCCTAAATGTACATCCATCTGCGAATGAGATGAACTTACTTTCAGTGGATATAGGCATATTAACTCTTTGCAGAGAATGATCTTGTCAAAACCACTATGAACAAGATACAAATGCCATAGATTTATAAAATATGGTTGTGTCTTTTGATGACTTAGGTTTAGTTACATCAAAGAGTTATTAGAATAGTGCAAGTGGATTCTGGTCACAGAATACTAAACTCATATACGATACTAACATACAGTTTGAATCCATTGATAGAAAGTGGTTATTAAACACTTGTGAAAGTGTAACTGTATAATGAGTAATTCTTTCTTGGACCACCACTACTAATTTATCTCTAAGTTGATTTGCCCATACAAGTAGGAGATTTCGAAGATTGAGGATTTATATCATTTTGGGATAGAATTTCGGGAATATAATCACATGCGTCATTTAATTTCTTAAGAGAAAATATACAATGACATGAAATGATTTATAGACCATTCATCCAATGATATGTTATTGAGCTAATTCGAAATGAATAAGCTAAGAGGAATTAGGATAATTTCGTATTTAAATAAGAATCTAACGATTCTCTGATTAGCGAGAGTCAAAGTAATCTTATTTATACAATCTTCTTGTTTCATATTGTAAATACTAGTCTAAGGTGTCATCATTTGATGAACATCTAGATTTTGCATTTACAATATTTATCTCTCGAGATCTAACACTATTATGTTTGTCTAATGTTGACAATCCATTAGGGATTTGTCCCATTAGAACAACAAACCAAGTTAGACCAACAATGAAGATTCGAAATTAAACTACAATTTAATAACAGAAAATAACATGGTTCAATATAAATTCATACACAATTCAGAAATTATTAAACATATATAGCAAGTAGGAATGTCAAGTGAAAATACTAAAACGTACAATCCTAAATAATTTCCAAAGTCTTCAACAAACTGATATGAGTGTCCCGTTTAGGCGAGAGTCAGTGATACCATCTATTGAATAGAGTTGTCAGCTCATCTAAAATGATAAACATTCTAGCAACCTTTTATTCGATCAAGATTGGAATCCAGCATTGTCCCGTTTAGGCAAGAGTCAAGGCTATTCTATCTTATGAGCTTTCACTATTGTTTCATACTCTTGTAAGTCTTATATAGTCGCCACCATTAGGGTGATCAATACTAGATAAAAAACTTACAAAAATACTTATCTTTCGAGATTAAACGGTGCTAACTTGCTAATGAACGTTCCTCCATTAGAGAGGATTACTCACTAAAATAATAGCTATGTAAAACCAACAATGGAGATCGAATATCCTAATAATAAAGCTCATTATTTAAAGAAAGTTGTATTTTCTTCTAATATTTATTTTAAATATATATTAATTTAATTAAAATTTCCAATTTAGAATAAAAAATTCTAAATATAAATTTTAATTTAATATTTATAAATTATACTTAGATGGATATGAAAATAACGTGAATTATTTCCATCTTATTAATAATTTCCAATAAATATTTAGAAAAATATTCAATTTAAGTTGTTTCAAAATTAATTTACAACTCAAATTTAATTTTCTATAAATATATATTGCATTTCGAAAATTGAAGTATATATAAGAATACAATTTTTGAAAATGCTTGTTAAATTAAAATAAAAATAAATCCGGAAAAATTATTCTAATTTTATGTTGGCCCAAAAGTAATTAATAAAATTAATTTACAACAAAAAAATAATTTTCCTATTTAATTAAATATTAAAGAAAAATTTCAAAATTTAAGTATCATGATGAATATCAACTTAAACATTAATTTTCTATTTAATTGAATACACTAGAAAAATACTTCAAGCAAAACAGATAATATCTATCTAGACTTTCATTGACTAATTAATTTAATTTCTAATTATAATATATTTTCGTTCATCTATTTTAATTAATCATTAAATGAAAAAATCATTGATTTAAGTTGATCTAAAATAAATAATTTTCAACTTTAATCTATTTTTCAAATAAAATTCAAAATTTCTGCATTAAAGAAATGCAATTTCGAAATTGTGGAAAAAAGATTAATAAAATAAAATAAAATATATTTTGAAAATTATTCAGATTTTAAGTTATTCTGAAATAAGATTCCAAACTTAAGATAATTTCCAACTATCATGATGAAAATCAACTTAGATATTGAAATTTTCAATTTAATTAAATGTATTAAATTCAAGAAATAAATAATTAAGTATAGAGGAAACTTAATTATTAATTCTAGTTTAATACTAGGAAAATATACTAAACTTGGATTGTACTAAAATTAATTATTAAACAATTAATTTCACAATCAATGATATTTTCCTATTTAATATTAGAAATAATAACTAGTATAGAAATAACTATCTAGAATATATATCATTAACTAAGTGTTTTTCTAAGATTAACTTTAAAATATTAAAATGAAAAATAAATTTCATATATTTTAAGAGTTAATTATGTTGCTAATTCAATTTTAATTAGGTTAGACTAATATAATTAACCTAATAAAATTATTTAAATAAGGCAAATGGGCCTTCACAATTGGGGTAGTTCATGTGAGGGGGAGGTGGGTTCAGTATGTCGTACCCACTTCTATTGGCCCCCAACTCTCACACAAGGCCCAAAAGAGAGGAATTTAACCTTTAAATAAACAATTGTTATTCATTGAATAAGCCCAACTCTAATTGGGCCTAAATAAAATTACTTATGTCAAATTTTATGGAAAATTTACAAAAATACTAGAATTTGAGTTAACTTTTACAAAAATACTGCCACACGGAATTTTTTTCAAAAATACTGTGTTTTTATAAAACACCAGTAAAACACAAAGCAGAACAACTCAAAACAACAGTAGAACACTAGTAAAACACCAGTAGAACACCAGTGAAAACTTAACACAGTATACTGCAGTATGAAACTTATAAAAAATACAGTAAAAAAGTAAAAAATACCGCCTAGTATTTCTGTAAAAAAATGACAAAAGTTAGTATACCATGTAAATTTCTCAATTTTATTTTAGCAACCTAGTCAATTTACTTAGTAAAAAACTTAAATGGGCTTCCTATATGTATTTAAGCCCAATAGCAAACATATAGGCTCACACAGGTCAAATGATTTGGATGTGCCTATCATGTTACTAGGTTTACACAGATGAAAGAAGTACAAAATTTGCCTGTTACAAATTATTCATAAGATCTATTGACAATTGGACTATGATTAAAATCAGATCATTAGATCTGTCAAGAAGTTAATCATAGCAATTTAGATCAAATAAATAATAGGTTTGTTAAAAAAGTTTTGAATAAACAATATAAAATTAAACAAACATTGTCCATGTAACAAATGTGAAATAAGATATTAATATAATTAAATTATTATTCTTAAACTAACCAATTAAATTTTGAAAAATTTAGGGTTGTTAAAACAAACCTTAAAAATCTCAAAAAAAAAAAAAAAACTAATTTTAAAATATCTAGGTTTATTTGAATCAAATTAAATTAAATATCAAATAAGATCAATGATTTGAAAGAAAGAATCTTCAATATCACTTTCAAATCTTATAATTTAATTAAAATAAACAAATTTTAAAATAGATTTGGTTAGATAATTATTATTTTAGGAATAAAATAATAAATAAATAATAATTACCATAATTATATGTCAAAATATCTCAAATTAAGCAATATTCAAATTTCTACAAAAATATCTAAGTTATTTAAATATTTAAAGATGATTTATAAATATCTAATAAGCAAGTAAATGATATAAAATAGTAAAATATCATTTTTTAAACTTATAATTTATAAATAATTAAATATTTAAAAAAATAACAAACTTTTGAATTTGAAAATACTATGGTTAAAATATCTATAGAAATATCTAGGTTAATTTCAAATTTATTAATTATTTAATTTGTCATATAAGATAATTTTATAACATATTTCAAATAAAAAGATAAAGTTATTTTTTAATTTAAAATATGTTAAATATCAAAATATCTAATCTTATAATTAAATAATTTATAAATATTAAAGAAATTAACAAATTTTTAAATCTCACCATAATTGGAAATATTTAAAATTGGAAATATTTCAAATTGGAAATATTTAAAATTGAAAAAAAAAAAAGCAGATTTTGGGAAACAATCCCATAAAAAATCGGATTTTTGGGGAAAAATCCTACAAAATTCGCAATTTGGGTGAATGCTGCCCAGGAGGCTGCACGTGGAGCCTCTAGAGGCTGCAAATCAAGTTTACGGGGGCGGGCAGGAAGGATTGCAGCCCCATCTGCCGAGAAACCTCGGCGGGCTACAAGGTGACCCTCGGACGGACAGCAGGGTGCTTGGCGAGACACACGCGCGCGAATCCCAGGTTGTTCGAGTGCCTGGTGCACAACGATGCACCCACTCGACAGCCATGGAGTCCAATTTTCCAAAATTCATAACTTTCTCAATTTTTATCGGAATCGAGTTCCGTAAAAATAAAAATTGCTTAATCTTTCACAAGGAATACAAATAAAATATTTTCAAAAATAAAAAAAAAATATTTTTCATTGAAAAAAGTTCTGTACAACACATACATTCATCAATCAACACATAAACCACAAGATAACCATCCAAATCAACACATAACATCGTTTTAATTCATATTTCATGAAAGTAAATCATTACCATGGCTCTGATACTAGTTTTTGGAAATATTTTACCAGGATCTAGATTTACTACCAAGTATGTTTCATTAACATCCTAATATGAATTATAAAACAATGAAATAAACACATATAAAGTTTAAGAAACTTGACATTGGGTGCAGCGGAATATAATGACTCCTTCCATTCAGATCTCTAGCCCTTGATTCCTTTCTGTAGCAGAGCATTATCTAGATCTGAATTTGGATCTCTTTCTCTCCTTCCTTTGATGTTGATTCTCCTTCTTGTTGTTTAGATTCTTCACAGTCTTACACACTATGATTGAGATACCACTTGATGTGTGTGAGCACTACTCTATCACTCAAGGTATTTCGAAATCCAAGAGAAGAAAAGAGAAGAGAGGGGCGGCAATGGCTTTTCTCTGAAAGAAACAATATGCAAGTCATAGTTTCCTGAAGCCATTACTTTCTATTTATAGAATGCCATCTAGGTTTAGGTTTGAATTGTATGGCATTAAAATAATGGAAAAATAAATGGTAAACCCTTTGCATAGTGGCCGGCCATATAAGGGAAATGGGCCTCACTTTCCCATTTTGTCATTTTTCAATCCCATTTTCTCAAAAATGCCAATTTTCCAATTTTAACCATTTAAATGCCAATTCTAATTATTCAATAACTAAAAATTAATTATTAAATAATATTGCCATTTAATATATTTATTAATTTAGACATATAAAGTCTCTTAATTAATAAATAAACCTAGAATCTCTTTTCTTTACAATTTCGCCCTTGCTTAGTGAAAATTCATAAAGTAGACATAGTCTAACTTTAAAATTATAATTGATTAATTAAAATCAATTAACTGAGTCTTACAAGCAGCATGGTCTCAACTAGTATGGGGACCATGGGCCTATATAAACCGAGCTTCCAATAAGTCGAACCGAATTTACCAAGTAAATTCCCTAACTTATTAATTCCTTATTGAATCCACACTTAGAACTTGGAATTGCACTCTCAGTCATATAGAACGTTATATATGTTCCACGATATAGATACGCTATTAGTTATCCATTGTTATAATCCTAATTTGATCAATGACCCTCTAATAGATGATCTACATTGAATAGGCACTAAATTACCGTTACACCTTCAATGTATTTTATCCTTAAAACACTTAGCTCCGTATAAATGATATTTCAGCGAAGTGAAATGAGATCTCCACCATTTATCTCTGTTTAGCCAAGCTCGAAGGATATCATCGTTTCACTTCTAAATTCCTATAGAAGTTATAGACTCCATATTTATGTTAGCGCTCCCACTCAATTATACTATCATGTTCCCAAAATGTATGTATCACTCTGACCCAAAAGTAGGCTTAGCTAACAAATCAAAGAACATGTATAATACTCTTGATATCGAACCTAATCATATCAGGATTAAGATCATTTGATCTAGGATCAACAGGTGATATTGAATTGAATAGATATTACGGTAAATTTTAATATATCTAATCAAAGTTCAATATTGGTCCCTTCCGATGTATACTCCATACATCCGATACTGGTAAACTTTGCCAATGCCTTGGAAAGGACATAACACTTATCCAAGGTGTAAGATTACCTATCGTTGATTATCATGTCAGTCTAAATCCAGTGAACTGACAAATCAGGGAATAAACTTTCGAACATATAATTAAGATTATATTCCACTGTGCTGACAACACTATAATCATTAACAAATTCATATGTTCTGGACTTAAATAGAATTCATACATTATATATATAATCATGAAATAAATCATGTGAACCATGCAACATAAAATGTTATTTCTAATCTTTATTAATAAGTAAATCTGATTATATTGAAATGGGTTTTATTTAGGGCACAAAACCCAACACATGTTCTCAAAATGAACGTATCACCCTGACCAAAAAGTAGGCTTAACTAACAAATCAAAGAACACGAATAACACTCTTGAGATCGAACCTAATCATGTCAGGATTAAGATCACTTGATCTAGGATCAACTAGGTGATATTGAATTGAATAGATATTACGGTAAATTTATCATATCTAATCCAAGTTCAATATCGGTCCCTTCCAATGTATACTCCATACATTCGATACTGGTAAACTTTACCAATGCCCTGGAAAGGACATAACATTTATCCAAGGTGTAAGTATACCTATCGCTGATTATTATGCCAGTCTAAATCCAGTGAACTGATAAATCAGGGAATCAAACATGATTATATTCCACTGTGCTGACAACACTATCATCATGAACAAATACATATGTTCTCGACTTAATAGAATTTATACATTAAGTATAATCATGAAATAAGTCATGTGAACCATGCAACGTAAAATGATTTCTGATCTTTATTAATTAGTAAATTTGATTATATTGAAATGGTTTTATTTAGGGCACAAAACCCAACACCATCACGTCCAAAAAAGTTCAAGACTTCGTTGTGAAGAACATAATCTATCAGTTTGGATTGTAGTACAAAATAGTTTTGAACAATGGCAAATAGTTTGACAGCCAGTCCTTCACTAATTTTTTGTGCGAACCATGGTATCATCAAAAAGTTTCTCCGCAGTGGCGCATCCCCAAGGAAATGGTCAAGTTGAAGCAGTCAACAAGACATTGAAGATACACTAAAGAAAGACTTGATGATGTTAAAGGAAACTGGCTGGAGGAGCTTCCTCAAGTTCTATGGTCATACCGAACAACTGAGAAAACGGCAACCGGACAGACTCCATTTTTCATGGCATATGGATATGAAGCAATGCTGCCAGTAGAACTCGAGCCACCATCCCACAGATGATTGACGTATAGCCAAGAAGCAAATCACGTACTCCTTGCCAAATCACTTGATGAAATCGAAGAGAAGCGAACCATGACCAACTTAAAGCTGATGGCCCATCAGCAAAAAGTAGCTCGGTATTTCAACAAACAAGTGAAGGCTCAGAAATTCTTTGTGGGAGATATGGTCCTAAGAAGAGTATTTCTAAACACCAAAGACAGTACGACAGGTGTGCTCGGACCTAACTGGGAAGGACCATATTAGGTGGTCAAAGTTCTCGAATCGGGAGCATACATATTGGGTAAGTATGATGAAAAAATGCAACTCGTTCTGGTACCAAGGTATTGGAATGGGAAACATTTAAGAAAATACTACCAATAGAAGTACCAGGTCGGATGACCATATAAGTACTAAACAAAAGAACATTCACTCTTAAGAGAATGGCCTTCTGGGCGAACCACGCCCAAAGGTTCGGATAAAATTACAAAGTACTTAGGTCGGATGACCACCATCTAAAGTACAATTTTTAATTTCTGCAATTTGTTTTATTTTAGGTTAAGCTAAAGATCAAATTAGATCAAATTAATAGCTTTGATGTAAGTTACTACGATAACATACAAATTTTTGATCAACAAATGAATAAAGATGTTTATTTCAAAATTCAAATTGAGTCGAATTTACTAGCATGTTGTTAATTTACCATTCAATGCGTACAAAAGGTTTGGTCGAGCCCAAAACCCTGAACAGACAAGAGAGCATACTTGCAAAAAATTATAAGTGACCAAGAGTCATAAGTCTGCTCGGTCACTTGGGGGGCACCTATACTTGTACAAAGCATTTGGTAAAAATAGAACAAACACAGTTGCATGATGATTATAAATAGAGAATGAAATTCATTAAAGATAACAAAGCATGAAAAACCAGGATTAAAGGCTGCCCGGCAGCCCATTGTCTAAAAAATGAAAAATAATTCCAAGTTTAAAGACTACTTGGCCGGTCACTTTGTCTTAAAAAAAGGTCTTATGGCCGGACAGATAAAAAAAGATAGAAAGATGAACTATTCAAACGGTTGGAGTCCCAGGCTCCTTGTACGGGTCTTCTGGGCCAGTTGGAGCTGAAGGATCACTTGTCTGAGCGAGGGGCATGTCAACATTCTAACCGAAGGTAGAAGTGGTCACCTCGGGTTCTCCATAAGCCACTTGAGAAGCGCAATACTCGAGAAACATGTCTTTGGAATCGCCCAAGCAATCAAAGTTTGCCTTGGGATTAGCCTTCTAGAAGTCATAAAAAATCTCGACCCGCTATCTCTAAGGCATTTACCTTCCCTCCAAGCCTCGCCACTTCAGTTCTTTGCTGCTCGGCCTCTGACTTGTACTTCTCAACCTCAACTTCAAGCTCCTCCTTCTTAGACTTCTTCTCTGCTTCCAACCTGCGGAAGACAGCTCCAAGAACCTCCCTTTCTTCTTAGAGGCTGGTCACTTCTTTTGACAAGGAGGCAATGGCAGTTTCAAGTTGATCAGAAGCCTGTAGATCTTTAGTCAGCTCGGCCACCTTCTTCTCGGCAGAAAGAAGTTTCTTGTTGACTTTGCCAGTTCCATTCGGACAGCCCCAAGTTGAACCCTAGCTTCATCGGCATCCTTCCTAGCCAAGTCCACTTCCGCCCGCATAGTGTTGGAAATGGCAACGTTCTTAGAGGCACTCGACTTAGCTCAGGAATAAGCATAAGCCATCTTCAAACCCGTCTGCACAGAGAAATAACATTAAAATCTGAACTAAGTGAAGAAGGAGAAGAGGAAACTTTTAGGAAAGACTTACCTTCATAAATTCCTTCAGGACTCCTCCCATAACCAGCTCCAGAGAAAGGTCGTTATCAGCCCCAGCCAGCTGCTCATTCACCTCAGGGATCGACCGAGTCATGTAGTGGATAAGCATATCTTTGCCTCTTTTAGTCTCTAGATGCAGCACCGGAGGTGGGGCAGGAGCCCTGATCCGCTCAGATCTGCTACTGACTAGCTCAGATCTGCCCTTCGACTGCTCTGGCCTGTCCGAGCTCCCTCCTCGAGAGTCTTTGGATTTAGTCATTTTTGGGGCAGAAGGGTCTATGATAGTTGGTTCCTCGGAGAGATCAATAATTTCTTTGGTCGGTGCCTTCTCTTTGGACGGGGTTGTCTCACCGCCCTAGACTTCTTGGCCTGAGGGGATAAGCCCGAGCTTCCTCCCACTCTCTTCTTCAAAGCTTCGAGCATTTTATGAGACATGTCTGTACAAAATGAACACAACATGGTTAGGAAAAAGCATAAGAAATATGAAAGTACAATAATCAGGAAAGTTAAAGGCAAGATGGAGTATCTTGCACATCGACAGAAGCATCTGCCCGAGCAAGACCTGATGAAGCATTGTCATTCGACGAGTCTCCTGCTCTTCCTCAACCTCATCTTCCGGCTCAAAATGCTCCTAAGCATACTGCTTGGCTTCCGCACCTCCCTTCAACTTAGCTTCACGCTTCAATTGAATGGGTTCATTCTCCTGATGAGCTTTCTCAGCCCAACCAGCACTGGATTTCCTCTTCTTCTCCTTCACAGGCTGGGGAATGAAATCCTTCGGATAAAGCCCGTACTCCACAAAGTTGGCCTCCGAGGTCAACAAAGTAATATTCCGAGCATCATCCGGCAGCTGAGTGATCCTTGAGCTCTATCCCTAAAAGCTAGCGTGAAGGGTGGACGGTAATATATAGGGATCTGCTGAAACCGAGTATAGGTGGTGCCCATGCCTTCCACCATGTAATACTCATCAACAAAATTCCTCATTTTGCTCACGGCCTTGTCCCCTGTGCCCGACCTGCCTTGCTTGGGAGTAGACTTCAAGTCAAAAAACCAGCTAACCTCATGCGAAGAAGGCATATCCCATTTCTGGGTGGTGTAGAGGACGAACAGGGCAGACAAATACTTGATGCCCTTGGGAGTAAATTGAGTCGGACAGAGACGGAAGAAGTCTGCCACCTTCCTAAAGTACGGGTGCAAAGGCAACATTGCCCCTTGTTTGGAATGAGCACCCGACTAGGCACACATCCCCTTCTTCGGGTTTGTCGCTCGGTGGTTTGAGGCAGGAACATAGCATTCCAACTCGCCCAGATGGCGGGACTGGGTTAGGTTTGAATTATTTGGCATTAAAATAATGAAAATATCAGATGAAAAACCCTACAAAAGTGCCCGGCCCTAGGAATATGGATTTGGGCCTCACTTTTTGCAATTTTGTAGTTTTATCATTTCTGCATCTCATTTTCTCAAAAACGCCAATTTTCAAATTCAGCCATTTAAATGCCAATTCTAACTATTTAATAACTATAAATAATTATTAAATAATATTGTCATTTATCATATTTATTAATTGAACCATACAAAGTATCATAATTAACAAATATGCCCCTAAAACTCTTTCTTTACAATTTCGCCCTTACTTAGTGAAAAATTCACAAATAGACATAGTCTAATTTGAGAATTATAATTGATTAATCAAAACCAATTATATGAGTCTTACAAGCAATATTATCTCAACTAGTGGGGGGACCATGGGTCTATATAACCGAGCTTCCAATAAGCAGATAAAGAATTTATAACGTAAATTCACTGACTTATTAATTCTTCGTTGAATCCACGCATAGAACTTAGAATTGCACTCTAAGTATATAGAATGCTTTATATGTTCCACCATATAGACACATCATTAGTTATCCATTGTTATAATCCTAATTTGATCAATGATCCTCTATATGAATGATCTACACTGTAAAGGGATTAGATTACCGTAACACCCTACAATTATCCTTAAAACACTTAACCCCGTATAAATGATATTTCAGCTTATGTGAAATGAGTACTCCACCATTTATTTTCGTCTGGTCAAGCTTGAAGGAGATAATCCTTTACTTACTATTCGCCAGATAGAAGCTATAGATTCCATGTTTATGTTAGCGCTCCCACTCAATTGCACTACCGTGTTTCCAAAATGTACGTATCACCCTGACCCAAAAGTAGGCTTAACTAACAAATCAAAGAACACGAATAGCCTCTTGAGATTGAGCCTAATCATAACAGGATTAAGATCATTTGATCTAGGATCAACTAGGCGATATTGACTTAAATAGATATTACGGTAAGTTTAATAAATCTAAGTTAAAGTTCAATATCAGTCCCTTCTGATGCATACTCCATGCACCCAACCTGAGCTTTACTTTAACCAATGCCCTGGAAAGAACATAACATTTCTCCAAATGCAAGTAAACTCTGTTGTAGATTATCATATCAGTAAAACCCTGTGTCTGATAAATCTAGGAAACTTTATTCACATAGTCATGTTTACTTTCCAAAGTGTTGACAACACAATAAACAGGATCAAGTATGTTAAAAGGGTTTCAGATGAATTCATACATTATGTACATATAATCATGAAATAAATCATGTGAACCATGCAACATTAAATGTTATTTCTGATCTATATTAATAAGTAAATCTGATTATATTGAAATGAGTTTTATTTAGGACATAAAACCCAACAAGTTCTTGTGAAGATTTCACGGCAGACTTGAAGCGAAAACCTCTCTTTTTGCTCTGAACTTGCTTAATGGAGAAGTTGGTAAAAATGAAGTTGTGAACAATGCTCAGTCGTATTTATAGGCAGAAGAACAAAAAAAGGGTAATCATTTCAAACGCCTTGGACGCCTTGGTTCCCCCCCAAAAGCAAATATTGGAAATCAAACATAATCAAGTGTAACCGTCAAACGTGGTGAGAGAAAATAGGGTTTCAAAGCATTAATTGCATCAGAACATTTATTAGCCGAAAACTAAAGAGACACCTAGTCAGCCTCACATCGAATCGCGAACAGATGCACTTGACACGTGTCACCCATCCAAATGCCAAGACAGCTCGGATGAAGTCTACACGCAACTTCGGAAGTCCCGTACAGACTTGGGGGGCAAATGTTATCCCAATTTTTTCACTCTGACATGGCATCGCACGATGGTGACATGTGGAATCAACTCTATATACCTGCTCGCAAGAAATATGCTGAACAGAACACCACATATATTCGCTCGGACGAGGTCCTCTTCGCTGGGCAGTGAGCAATCCGCGCATCATGCCAACACTTAGTAAAATTAGCCTTTGCATCGTGAGTCATCAACGAAATCCCTATATCTTTGGAATCATATCACAGAGATATGACAAGCTGTCTGAATCCCACGATTAGTGTATTCTGTATTTACTATGCAATCTTTTCACTTATATCAATTGTAACCAGAAGGGAAATACTGTTGGGTTTTATGCCCTAAATAAAACTCATTTCAATATAATCAAATTTACTTATTAATATAGATCAGAAATAACATTTAAAGTTGCATGGTTCACATGATTTATTTCATGATTATATGTACATAAAGTATAAATTCATCCGAAACCCTTTTCACATACTTGATCCTGTTTATTGTGCCGTCAACACATTGGAAAGTAAACATGACTATGTGAATAAAGTTTCCAAGATTTATCAGACATAGGGTTTTACTGATATGATAATCTACAACAGAGTTTACTTACATTTGGAGAAATGCTATGTTCTTTCCAGAGCATTGGTTAAAGTAAAGCTCAGGTTGGATGCATGGAGTATGCATCGGAAGGGACCGATATTGAACTTTGACTTAGATTTATTAAACTTACCGTAATATCTATTCAAGTCAATATCGCCTAGTTGATCCTAGATCAAATGATCTTAATCCTGATATGATTAGGCTCAATCTCGAGAGGCTATTCGTGTTCTTTGATTTGTTAGTTAAGCTTACTTTTAGGTCAGGGTGATACGTACATTTTGGGAACACGGTAGTGCAATTGAGTGGGAGCGCTATCATAAACATGGAATCTATAGCTTCTATCTGGCGAATAGTAAGCAAAGGATGATCTCCTTCGAGCTTGACCAAATGAACATAAATGGTGGAGTACTCATTTCACATAAGCTGAAATATCATTTATACGGGGTCAAGTGTTTTAAGGAATAAATAGTAACGGTAATTTAATCCCTTTACAGTGTAGATCATTCATATAGAGGATCAGTGATCACATTAGGATTAGAATAATGGATAACTAATGATGTGTCTATATGGTGGAACATATAGAGCATTCTATATAACTGAGAGTGCAATTCTAAGTTCTATGCATGGATTCAACGAAGAATTAATAAGTTAGTGAATTTTAGTAATAAATTCTTGATCTACTTATTGGAAGCTCGGTTATATAGACCCATGGTCCCCGCACTAGTTGAGATAATATTTCTTGTAAGACTCATGTAATTGGTTTTGATTAATCAATTATAATTCTCAAATTAGACTATGTCTATTTGTGAATTTTTCACTAAGTAAGGGCGAAATTGTAAAGAAAGAGTTTATAGGGGCATATTTGTTAATTATGATACTTTGTATGGTTCAATTAATAAATATGATAAATGACAATATTATTTAATAATTATTTATAGTTATTAAATAGTTAGAATTGGCATTTAAATGGTTGAATTAGAAAATTGGCGTTTTTGTGAAAATCAGATGCAGAAAAGATAAAACTGCAAAATTGCAAAAAGTGAGGCCCAAATCCACGTTGCATGGCCGACCACTTTTGTAGGGTTTTCCCTCTGATATTTTCATTATTTTAATGCCAAATAATTCAAACCTAACCCTAGTGGAATGCTATAAATAGATAGTGAAGGCTTCAGAAAAAACACACTTAAATTTTCTATTTTTCCTTCAGAGAAAAACCTGAGCCTTTCTCTCTCCCTATCTTTAGCTACCACTTATTCTTTCTCTTCCCTCTTGAATTTCGAAATCCTTAGTGTATGAGTAGTGCCCACACACAGCAAGTGATACCTCAATCATAGTGAGGAAGATCGTGAAGAAAGACATTCAGCAAGAAGGAGTTTCAGCATCAAAGATTCAGAGAAAGAGATCCAGGTTCAGATATTGATAATGTTCTGCTACAGAAAGGAATCAAGGGCTAGAAATCTGAACGGAAGGAGTCATTATATTCCGCTGCACCCAATGTAAGGTTTCCTAAACTTTATATGTGTTTAATTTATCGTTTTAGAAAGTTCAAATTTACGGTGTTAATAAACATACTTGTGAGTAGATCTAAGATCCTGGTAAAATAAATTCCAACAACTGGCCTCAGAGCCATGGTAATTGATTTACTTGCAAGAAATTTGGACTTTAAAACGATTGTTTGTTTGTTTTTGGATGGTATCATGTTGTATTGAGTGTTATTTGATGATTGATTGATGTTTGTGAATTTTCGTGAAAAATAATTGCGATTCTGTTTCTAGAATTATTTTTATTGGATAGTATGGAAAAAAAATTAAGCAAGTTACTTTTTTACAGAACTCAATTTCGATTTAATTTGAATTAGTTATGATTTTTTGAAGATTCGAAAAAAATGGAGCTGTGCTGAAATTTTTTCTGCGATCGCGAAAACTGTCCGTACAGCTCACAATTTTTTCGTTTTTCTTCGTTTTTTCATGCTTTTTCATGGAATTAACTTCCGATTTTTTGTGTAGTTATATATTTATACTATTACTATTCCTAATTCAATTCTAATTATCATTTTGAATTAATTTAATATTTTTTAAATTTAATTCAAGATATTAGTGTAATTTGAATTTAAAAATAGTTAGTATCTATCTTTTTGCTTAATTATCTATGTTATTTTTAAATTTGATTATATCTTATCTTATTTTTAAATTTAAGGTCAGATTTTAAATTTTTTAAATTAAATCTTTTTTTTTAAAATAATTTGACCTTATTTAAATTTAAAATAAGATAACTATAATCATGTAATTTTAAATAGATATAAGATATTTTGCTAACTTTTAAATTTTGTTATTTTATTTATTTAAATTACATTTAAAATCTGAAAAAGATATTCATTTATCTTTTCTAATTTTTTATTTAATTTTTATTTATAAAATAACATTTAAATTTTAAAAGTAGTTAGCAAATTTTGAAATGATATTTAGGTTGGTTGAAACCTAATTTTTCAAAATTGTAGGTTTAATTTTAAATTTAAATTTTTTTTAAAATTTTTCGAAATTTTTTATTTTTATTTTTATTTTATTTTAATTTTTCAAAAATAAATATCTTATTTATTTAATTTATTATTTCGAAATTAATTATTTAATTTAAAATTAAATAAACCCTACATCCAACTATCCAGCTAACTTTGTTGCAGGAGTATGTGTTTTAGCTTGTTTGTAAGTTTTCAAAACCTATTATTACTTGATTGCAAATAGCCATGGTTACTTTTTGCCAGATCTAATGATCTGATGGCTCCCTTGGTCAAGTTAATAATTTGTAACAGATATATTTACAATCTTCTTTCATCTGTGTATGACCTAGCAACATGATAGGACCCATCCAAAGTGTGCCTGTGTGAGCCTATGTGTTTAATTTTATTATAGATGCATATAGGTTAATGTTGCTAAAATAAATTATCATAGTTCTTGATAGAATTTATTTAGGCCCATTTAGTTTTTGGGTCTATTCAATTAATAACAGTTGTTCATTTTAAGGTTAAATTTCTCTCTTTTGGGCCTTGTGTGAGAGTTGGGAGCCATAGTAGTGGGTACGACATACTGAACCCAGCACCCCCTCACATGAACCACCCCAATTGTGAAGGCCCATTTGCCTGATTTGAATAACTGTACTAGGTTAATTAAACTAGTTTAACCTAATAAAATTGATTAGCAACATAATTAATTTCATTTATTTTGAAATTAATTTAAGAAAATTATAGTTTAAAGAATTTTTTATTCTATGCTAAACTATATGTATTTTCTTGTATTTAATTAAATATAGAATTATAACCATCTAGATTCTTTCTTGAGCTTAATTTAAATTTTTCATTAAATATTCCTATTTAAGTTGATATTTAGTTATCTTCAACTAACCAATTTAAATCTGAATATCTTTTGGATTTAAAATTTCAAAATTAAGTTGAGGAATTTTAGGCATTGGTTATTAAGATTCTTTAGATATTTTTTACGTTAATATCTTTTCGAATATTAACTTAAAATGGAATATTTTTAAATTAAGTGGTTACAACTTAATTTTTGATATTTAATTAAATTTAAATTTAAAAATATTTAAGTTCTAGATTTTTTCTAATACAACTTAAATTAGATATTTTTCAAATTTTTGTGGAAAAGATACTTAGTCAAATAAGATATTTTCTAGATAGTTATTTTTAGACTACTTATTATTTCTAATATTAAATAGGAAAATACTATAAATTGTGAAATTAATTATTTAAATAATTAATTTTGGTACAATTTATTTTAAGTATATTTTTTCCTAGTATTAAACTAGAGATTAATAATTAAGCCTTCTCTACACTTAATTATTTATTTCTTGAATTTAATACATTTAATTAATTTGAAAAATTAAATATCTAAGTTGATTTTCATCATGATACTTAAATATTTCTTTTTCATGACACTTAATTAAATAGAAAATTATTTTTAGTTGAAATTTATTTTTTCAACTAAATTTAAATAATTTTCAAAATATATTTTTTTCTTTATTTTATTAATCAAATTTCGAAATTGCATTTCTTAAATGCTGGAATTTCGAATTTTATTTGAAAAATAGATTAAGTTGTAAATTAATTATTTATTTTAATTAATTCTTGGATCAACTTAAATCAATGACTTTTTCATTTATTGATTAATTTAAAATAAATTGAATTAAAGTATATTATTAGAAATTGAATTAATTAGTCAAAGGAAAATCTAGATAGATGATATTTTTGCTTGATGTATTTTTCTAGTGTATTTTATTAAATAGAAAATTAATATTTAAGTTGATTTTTATCATCATACTTAAATATTTGAAATTTTTCTTATATATTTAATTAAATAGGAAAATTATATTTTTTGTTGTAAATTAATTTTATTAATTAATTTTGGGGCAACATTAAATTAGAATAATTTTTCCAGGATTAATTTTTTATTTTAACATGCATTTTCGAAAATTGTATCCTTGAATACTTTAATTTTTCGAAATGCAATATATATTTATAGAAAATTAAATTTGAGTTGTAAATTAATTTAAATTAATTTTGGAACAACTTAAATTGAATATTTTTCTAAATATTTATTGGAAATTATTACTAAGATGGAAATAATTCATGTTATTTTCATATCCATCTAAGTAAAATTTATAAATATTAAATTAAAATTTATATTTAGAATTTTTCATTCTAAATTGGAAATTTTAATTAAATAAATATATATTTAAAATAAATAGAATAAATAAAGAGAATCAAAGAAAATACAACTCTTTTTAAATAATGAGCTTTATTATTAAGATATTCGATCTCCATTGTGGGTTTTACACCGCGTTTGTTTTAGTGAGTAATCCTCCCTAATGGAGGAACGTTCATTAGCAATTTCGCACCGTTTAACCTCGCATGATAATTAGTTTGTAAGTGTTTTGTATGGTATGGATCACCCTAATGGTGGCGACCATACTTGACTTGCAAATTATGAAACAATGGTGGAAGCTCATAAGATAGAATTGCCTTGACTCTCGCCTAAACGGGACAACGCTGAATTCCAATCTTGATCGAATAAAAGGTTGCTAGAATGGTTATCATTTTAGATGAGCTGACAACTCTATTCAATGGATGATGCTTTGACTCTCGCCTAAACGGGACCTGTATCGGTTGTTGAAAAACCTTGGAAATTATTTAGGATTGTAAGTTTTAGTATTTTCACTTGTCATTCCTACTTGCTATATGTTTATAATTTCTGAATTGTGTATGAATTTATATTGAACCATGTTATTTTCTGTTATTAAGTTGTAGTTTAATTTCGAATCTTCATTGTTGGTCTAACTTGGCTTGTTTATCTAATGAGATAAATCCCTAGTGGATTTTCACCATTAGACATACATAATAGTGTTAGATCTCGAAAGATAAATATTGTATATGCGACATCTAGCTGTTCATCAATTGATGACACCTTAGACTAGTATTTTTACGATATGAAACAAGAAGATTGTATAAATAAGATTACTTTGACTTTCGCTAATCGAAGCATCGTTGGATTCTTATTTATAAACGAAATTATCCTAATTCCTCTTAGCTTATTCATTTCGAATTAGCTCAATAATATATCATTGGATGAATGGTCTATAAATCATTTCATGTCATTATATTTTCTCTTAAGAAATTAAATGATGCATATGATTATAATCCCGAAATTCTATTCCCAATTGATATAAATCCTCAATCTTAGAAATCTCCTACTTGTATGGGCAAATCTGACTTAGAGTTTGTATTAGTAGTGGTGGTCCAAGATAGAATTACTCATTATATTTGGTATAAATTTAAGTCTTTGACTTTAATTTTAGATTCCAAATAGAAATTTTCTTATATTTCTAATTCCAGAATACAATACAGTTACACTTTCTCAAGTGTTTAATATCTATCTTCTATTAATGGATTAAAACTGTATGGAATATGAGTTAGGTATTCTGTGACCAGGATCCACTTGCAGTATTCTAAGAACTCTTTGATGTAACTAAACTTATGTCATCAAAAGACACTACCATTTTTTTTAATCTATGGCATTTGTATCTTGTTCATAGTGGATTTGACAAGATCAATCTCTGCAAAGAGTTAATATGCCTATATCCACTGAAAGTAGTTCATCTCATTCGCAGATGGATGTACATTCAGGGGTGGATATGAGTTTTTCGTTGTATTCTTAAAACGATAACTCTAGATTATACCTTTTAGCAAAGAAATTTGAAATGTTTGAAAAATTTCATTAATTTCTAGCAATGGTTAAAACCATTAAGGTAAGTGGTTAAAGATCTTGCGAACTGATAGGGGTGGAGAAATAGTTAGTAGATATGCAGTTCAAAGATCATTAATTTGATTTTTGAATTATATCCAAACTTACCTCCCCAGAAATTTCGATTTGCACATTGATGATTAGTTACTAGTCGTTACCTAATTCCTTCTATGGTAATACAATTTCAGAATGATGTAATGGTTGTATACTTAATGTAAATCATTACTAGATTCATGATGACCTAATCAAAATCTTAAGAAAAGCTAGAACTGTTAACCATGGTTTGTTAGCTGTTCTAAGTGATTAGGGGTGGACCATCCCATAGTCAATAGATAAGAAAGTGTTTGATCAAACAAATACTACTTTTCTAAGAAAATGACTAAGTCTGAAAAACAAGTAGCAAATAATGGAGATATTTTTCTTGATTCCAAAAGTGTTCTATCATCTTATATAACATATGATGATCCCACTGCCTCTGTTGTCTTGTCACAACCGAAGAGATCAATACCATTTAGTTTTCTTAGACATAATTTGTAAAGCCCGCTTAGTTAATTTGGAAATTAGCAGCTGTTTATGATTAATTATGGAATTATTTATAGCTATTTAAATAATTTATTACTGTTATTTATGGAATTCAGAAATGCATGATTATGTTATCAGTAGTTTTTCATATTTTGCATTTCCGGTGCCCGGTATTTTGGAACTCGGCGTTTGGCTCAGTAGAAATCACAACTTAGTATGTTAGTAGTTTGGGGACGGGTTTTAGACATTGGGAATGTCGGGAATGGCCGGGAATTTAGAATTTCCCAAAAATACCCTTTTAGTATGATTTATGTGATTTTATGGTGGAGGGGCAAAATGGTCTTTTTGCCCCATTAGTGTTTTGTCTTATGTGATTTATTAAATGGATTTAATGGTTATTTTATTTTAATTTGTTGGCTGAAATAAAATGTGATTTATGGCTTATATTCCTTTTTCATAAAAAAATCCCCACTTAGTCAAAATTAAAAGAAATTTTCAAAACACTCAAGCTCTCTCTCTCTCTCTTTTCGGCCAAGGCTTGGCTGTGCAAGGGCTGGGTTTTGCTTGGTTATTTCAAGTGGTTTAGCAAGATCAAAGTGAATTTTCATTGAGGTATTTCTTGGCTTTAGTTTCTTACTTTGTTTTTCTTGAAATTTATGATGAAAATGGGTGTTGCATGCTTGAATCTTTGATGTTGTTGCTGCTGGAATATTGTTGTTGTTTCTGAGATTTAAGTATGTTGATTTGTGATTAATTAGGTTGTTAGTAATGAGTGTTAAATTGCTTTGCTCAAAATTGGAAGTTTTAGCTCAAAATATGATTTTCAAAGAGTATTGATTGAATCTGTTGCTGGGTTATTGTTGAGGTTTTTGTTTGATTTCAGAGGCTATTTCAAGCATATTTGAGTAGAATTAACTAGGTTTGAATGCATGTTTGTGGGGTTTGCTCAAGTTTGAGTTTAGAACTCAAAGCTTGAGCTTTAATGGTGGATTTTGTTTCTATGGTTCCTGGGTTAGTTTGTTGCCTTAGATTTGTTCTTTGGGGTGTTTAGAGCAGGTCTGGAAGGTTTGGAACCATTTGGGTTTGATTTGGTCGAGTTAGGAATTTTTGAAAAATTCCTGCGAGGAACCTAATTCGGTTGTGCAACCGAATTCGGATGGGTGTCCAAGAATTCCCCGGGCTTGGAATTCGGTTGGGCAACCTGGTTCTACGGTTGGGGAATTTTTCCGAACCCTAGTTTTCCTCGTTTTTAGGTTTTTAGGGGTATTGCCATGCTTTTTATCGATAGGGAAACTTTTAGTTCCAAGTTTTAGTCCCCGGGAAGTGATTTAACGTGTCACTTATAGCGTTGTGATTTTTATGGTTTAGGAGCCGATGTCCGCCACTCGGCTTCGGTTCCGGTCGGGTTGGCCACACGAAATCGGAATCCAGGTAAGATTAGTATAACAGTATGCATATGTAGATTACATGTTTAGCGTGCATGTAGGAAGCCTGCTAGATTACATTAGTTATGTATATAGGCTTCGAACCATCCAACCCTGTCACGTCGGTACGGGCCGGAGTATGACCAAGGCGGAGTATGACCGGTTCGACCGATCAGTGACATTTGGTTGGTGGTTCGATCTTTATTGACCTATCCCGTCGGTACAGAGTGGAGTATGACCAAGCGGCGGAGTATGACCGGTTCGACCGATCAGGAGGATACTTGTCAATAGTACCGTCCCTGTGAACGTTCAAAACTCAGTACCATGTTGGACATGGCAGTAGTGGCTCAGTACCATGTTGGACATGGCAGTAGCGGGACTCAGTATCGTGTTGGACACGGCAGTTAGAATTATGTATGATATTATTATGCTTTTCTTACTGAGTCTGTCGACTCACAGTTTATGTTCATGTGTAGGTAAAGGCAAGGCTATAGCTGATGGACCGTGAGCGAGCTTATGAGATTGTACATGTCGGGGCGGTTAGGCCTGGAGCGTACGATCCTCGGGACAGCAAGGCTGAATATTTTTGTAACTGGTCGTTAGACGACTTTTAATTTTATGTAATACTTAAACAGTTAAAACTTTTGTAAATGATTTTATAAATCGGGATCCCGAGTCTTTTGTAATATGGTTTATAAGTTTAATTAAAAAGCAAAATTTTAATTAATCACGTTTTTCCATAAACCTCGTTGATTAGCAACGAGCTGCACAGTACGTTTAAAAATCACGTAATACGCCTAAGATAGTTAGGGTGTTACATAATTCACGGTACCTCGTCGTAGTGGGAGAGTTTCTAAGAACTCACCTTTTTATGACTTGGGAGACACTAGTGATCAAAATCCATTGTGAGTTTAAACAAGTAATGGATTGTCAAGATAAGAAACTAAGAAGAAAATCCGATAGAATTATGGTTTAATCCATTCACATGGAATAACCTAAAGTTTTCTATTACAAGGACATAAAATGAAATTTTAGTTAATAAGTCTATTCTATGGACTTAACAAACTTCCTGTTCCTAGTATTATAGGTTTGATTTTATCTAAACCTATGGCTTGTGGTATACCTGGTAATTACTTACTCTAATGCAAGCAACTTACTTTAGTAAGATGCTGAAGCATTTTCTTTCTAATGGCAATCTATAGAGGCTTCACAACTTCTTAGGTATAGATTTTATTTATCTAAGGAAAAGTCTTAACTATTCCAGAAAAGATAAAGCCATGAAAGAATTTCTTATATCAATAGTGAGAGGTCTTAGATATGCTTTTGTATGCCTTAGACCAGACACCTGCTGTTGAGTGGGAGTAATGAGTAGGTATCAGATTAATCCAGGAGAAGAACATTGGAAGACAATCAAGTAAATCTTAAGATTAAGAAGAGGAACCATATGTTAGTCTATAAGGGTGTGTTTAAAACTCTTAGACTACACCATATCAGATTTCAAAATTTGCCTTTGTGCTAGAAAATCTTTCTGATAAGATGGTGATTACTCTGGGGGTGGAATAGTGATTTTGGAGAAGTGTAAAAACCTATCTGAAGTCTCTAGGTCTACCAGGAAGGGACTGAATGTTAAAGCTGCAGGAAAGGTACTTATTCAGTCTAAGGAAAGTTCTATACAACTTTGGCACCATTCCAAATTGCCTTAAACTACTAGTGTTAATTTCATGATTAACCAAAAGTAGTTGCCAAAGGTATAGAATCCAGTATCCCAAGAGAGTAGACATATAGAGAGGAATTTCACATTATCAATAATTTTGTGATTAAGGAAGAGTAATTTTGGAGAAAAGGTTGTGGTTAATTCAACCTTTCAGATCCTATTACGAGGAGTTTACTACTACTACACTTGATTTGTATATCAAGGTGTTGAGATTATTTGAAACACACTTTTTGTTTTATATTAGTGCAAGTGGGAGTTTGTTGGGTTTTATGCCCTAAATAAAACTCATTTCAATATAATCAGATTTACTTATTAATATAGATCAGAAATAACATTTGATGTTGCATGGTTCACATGATTTATTTCATGATTATATGTACTTAAAGTATAAATTCATCCGAAACCCTTTTCACATACTTGATCCTGTTTATTGTGCCGTCAACACATTGGAAAGTAAACATGACTATGTGAATAAAGTTTCCTAGATTTATCAGACATAGGGTTTTACTGATATGATAATCTACAACAGAGTTTACTTGCATTTGGAGAAATGCTATGTTCTTTCCAGAGCATTGGTTAAAGTAAAGCTCAGGTTGGATGCATGGAGTATGCATCGGAAGGGACCGATATTGAACTTTGACTTAGATTTATTAAACTTACCGTAATATCTATTCAAGTCAATATCGCCTAGTTGATCCTAGATCAAATGATCTTAATCCTGATATGATTAGGCTCAATCTCGAGAGGCTATTCGTGTTCTTTGATTTGTTAGTTAAGCCTACTTTTAGGTCAGGGTGATACGTACATTTTGGGAACACGGTAGTGCAATTGAGTGGGAGCGCTATCATAAACATGGAATCTATAGCTTCTATCTGGCGAATAGTAAGCAAAGGATGATCTCCTTCGAGCTTGACCAAACGAACATAAATGGTGGAGTACTCATTTCACATAAGCTGAAATATCATTTATACGGGGTCAAGTGTTTTAAGGAATAAATACATTGTAGGGTGTAACGGTAATTTAATCCCTTTACAGTGTAGATCATTCATATAGAGGATCAGTGATCACATTAGGATTATAACAATAGATAACTAATGATGTGTCTATATGGTGGAACATATAGAGCATTCTATATAACTGAGAGTGCAATTCTAAGTTCTATGCGTGGATTCAACGAAGAATTAATAAGTTAGTGAATTTTAGTAATAAATTCTTGATCTTCTTATTGGAAGCTTGGTTATATAGACCCATGGTCCCTGCACTAGTTGAGATAATATTTCTTGTAAGACTCATGTAATTGGTTTTGATTAATCAATTATAATTCTCAAATTAGACTATGTCTATTTGTGAATTTTTCACTAAGTAAGGGCGAAATTGTAAAGAAAGAGTTTATAGGGGCATATTTGTTAATTATGATACTTTGTATGGTTCAATTAATAAATATGATAAATGACAATATTATTTAATAATTATTTATAGTTATTAAATAGTTAGAATTGGCATTTAAATGGTTGAATTAGAAAATTGGCGTTTTTGTGAAAATCAGATGCAGAAAAGATAAAACTGCAAAATTGCAAAAAGTGTGGCCCAAATCCACCTTGCATGGCCGGCCACTTTTGTAGGGCTTTCCCTCTGATATTTTCATTATTTTAATGCCAAATAATTCAAACCTAACCCTAGTGGAATGCTATAAATAGATAGTGAAGGCTTCAGAAAAAACACACTTAAATTTTCTATTTTTCCTTTAGAGAAAAACCTGAGCCTTTCTCTCTCCCTATCTTTAGCTGCCACTTCTTCTTTCTCTTCCCTCTTGAATTTCGAAATCTTTAATGTATGAGTAGTGCCCACACACAGCAAGTGATACCTCAATCATAGTGAGGAAGATCGTGAAGAAAGACATTCAGCAAGAAGGAGTTTCAGCATCAAAGATTCAGAGAAAGAGATCCAGGTTCAGATATTGATAATGCTCTGCTACAGAAAGGAATCAAAGGCTAGAAATCTGAACGGAATGAGTCATTATATTCCGCTGCACCCAATGTAAGGTTTCCTAAACTTTATATGTGTTTAATTTATCGTGTTAGAAAGTTCATATTTAGGGTGTTAATAAACATACTTGTGAGTAGATCTAAGATCCTGGTAAAATAAATTCTAACAAATACTTCCCTCCAAAGCTTTTAGCCCTATAAATAGTGATTCATACTCACTGGGCAAAAGGTCAAAAAATCTATTTGAGAATTCATATTCAAAGATACTATTGTAAGAGCTCTAAGAAAATGAACCATTTTCCTTATTCTTAAGTCAAGACAAACTACAAGGATTAGGCTATTACCGAACTGCTCGGAGCTGAATCTCTATAAAATTCTTGTGTCTTTATTTGCTTTATTATATTACACTTGTATTGAACTACTTGTCGCTTACAAATTAGACTCATTGTCATTGGCTAAAAGCAAAGTCAACAAACATCAACATTCATGATAAATCTAATTGTTACCCATCGATGATATAAAAATTGACAGGAAAGAACTAGACAAAAACATATTCCAAAAAAACACATACAGAAGGTGTTTAAACTATTAAAAAACTATGAGAAAATAATTACAAAATGAGAAATGATCAAATGAAGTAACTGAAATGAAAAACAATAACACATCTGGAAAAAAAAAAACAACAATATGAAACAGAAATTAAGACTAAACAAACAAAAAATGAAAACCCCATAAAAATAACACATAAATTAAACTAAAAAACAGTAACCCTAAAAAACCAAACAAAACCAAAAGAAATGCTAAAATGAAAAACCTAAAATAGTGAAATCGATAAACACAAAACCACAAAGGTCGAACACGAAAAAATTTCAAAAATGGGGGAGACGAAAAAAAAAAACTGAAACAAACTTGAGATCGAAGACCAGCACCATCTTGATCATTTTTTTTAGCATTATCTTGAGGAATTTTTTTTCTGGGCAGCTACCTTTGATTTCTTCTTTGGAGGAGCTCGCTCACGTTTTGACAATGGAGGAGCGAAATCAGAGTCATCATCCTCAACAACAGGCCGTTTGCCCTTGTTTCTATTAGCTAAAGATTTCAACCCCATTTTAAAACTTTTCTTTTGAACAAGGGAATGAGTGGATGGAGAACGAGTAATAATCATATTTATATATGGATTAAGAGAAAAATAAAAAGAGGGAAAACAGTTATGGGAATCAGTTAATGTGAGTTGAAAAAAAAAATTGAAGAACAAAAAGAAGAGGGAAATCGAGTTGGGATCGCGGAGGGGGAAGTGTTCAGCTATGGAGGTTATGATTTTTTTTTAAAAAAAAAACGGAAAAAAAATAGAAAATAATATAAAAAAGAAGAAAAAAAAAGAAGGGAAATGATGTCATGAAAGATTGATATAATACATCACTGATGTGTCATCTGCATGTATTGTGTGTGCATGTAGTAAAAATGTAATAAAGTAAAGATAAAGTGTATAAATGTTTATTTTAACCGTGTAGTGGTATTTTGGTAATAAAATTAGCCTTTTCTATTTTTCATGTAAAAATTTCTTCATATTAATATGGGAAAAAAACAGGAAAATTCCAAAAAGGGTAAAATATTACAAAAATACTGTGGGCCGGCCCAATCAACATTTGTATAGCCCACATTGAATATATTACAAAAATACCACCTGACCTATACCTTCAGTCGCACGTCACGAACGGAGACGATGAAGGAACCTCCATCGATGCAGTCGGCTACGCAACCAGAATGAAACCAGATCGAGCGTAGAACAACCATAAATTCCGGCGAATTTCGATAGGAAACGAACAAATCCAAGGATCTAAACAGAAAATTAAAAAAAAAAGACCAGAAAACCGTGGAGAAATTTAAATTAAACATTTGATTTCGGTTTTTTATCGTGCAATATCACTCAAACGAGCGTCGAAAATCCAGATTGAAGCAATGTAAATCTGTATTGAACAGATCTGGAGCTCCCCCTCAAATCCAAAAAAAGGTATGAAATGAAATTTTTTTCAAAAATGATATACGTCATACACAGTTGCATTCTGGTTGATTCACTGGTGTACAACAGGCAATTCAGATTCTAAAAACAAAAAACAAGAACTGATTCTAATTAAGGAACCACATGATACTAATAAGACTTTTTTTAATTTTTTGCGTTGCCTTACAGTTGCATTATCGTTTTAAAATGGTTTACAAATCATGAAGAAGTGTCAATTGACGAGTACCAAAAGCTAGCAGATATACAAGGTATGATTTATGTAAATGGTGGCAAATTAGTTTTAAATAGTTGGAAATTGATCTGATTCAAATAAACATGATGAAAACAATGAGTAAGAACTATGTAATTTTGAGAAAAAAGTTGTGGTTTTTAAGTTGATTTACAGTTGCATAATCATTTAATAATAGTTTAATTACATTTTTTGCAGGAATTTATTTTGGAAAAGATAGATGATAAAACAGTTTGAGAAATGGTTAGTTTCTGAAATTTTTGTTGAAGTTTCTTAATAGTTTTATTCTCGTTTCTTTGTAGTTTATTAACAACAAAAAAAAAAATGGCAAAAGCAGGAATCAGGACAGGAAATACAATGCTTGAACAAAAGGACATAGATAGAAGTAAGTTTGTACTCTATTTCATAACAGAATCAAACCAGTTTTAAAATTTGTTGCCTTGCACTAATAACCATTGCAAAAACACAAGAAAGGAAAGACATTCCATTCCTAGTCTTCTACAATGGACAATTCGATGATCGAATGAATTATGAAAATTATGAAGCCAGTGGACATTACATTTCAGCCAATTGTAACTATGAAGATTTGCAACAGAAACTCAAAGATGTCCTGGAGTGCAACCAAGAAAACACTGTTTTGCAACTGAAATATCAAGTGAAGGAAGGATACCAACCATTGAGGATAAATGATGATCAAAGCCTGCATTTCTACATACAACTCAAACTGAAGGACCCCGACTTCACAACATACCCATTGTGTGTGAATGTCATCCACAACCCAACAACAACCATCAATGCATCATTCTTGGGAAATGACAATTCATAAATTACACATACAAGCGCCTTCGAACCGATCGAATACAATGCAGAAACAACAGAAGACTCAACAAATCAACAACATACAATTGAAGCTACAGTACCGAAATTTGGGGGAGAAAATTTTGACTTCATGGACTATGCAAAACTTGTGGCAGAGGAGATGGTTGAGCAACTGGAAAACAACAAAAACAAGGAACCAGAAATCACAGATTATGACGAACTACTAATCACAGATCCACAACATCCTGAAATAGAAGAAGCACAAATATACAAAGACAAAGAAACACTGCAGAGTGTGCTTGGTTTCTATGCAATTAGGAACAACTTCCAATTCAGAGTGAAAAAATCATGTGCAAGAACATACAAGATTTGTTGTTTGGATCCAAAATGCAAGTGGGCACTAACGGCATCCAGAAACGGGCCAACAAAGTCATTCATCATTCGAAAGTACGACATAAAGGTGATACACACTTGTGATCTAAACATAAGATTTGCCGACAAAAGACAAGCTACAACGAAATTGATTGGAAACTACATCAAGCCACGGTTTACCAACATAAAAACAACTCAAACACCACAAGACATTAGAGGAGAAATGAAACACAAGTATGGGGTGAGAATGAACTACATGAAAGCATGGAGAAGCAAAGAGCACGCGCAAGAAGAATTACGAGGAAAAGCCAATGAATCATACAAGCTGCTGCCCGATTTTTTGCACATGTTGCAAAAAACTAATCCCGGAACAATAGTGCACATGCAAACAAAGGATGACAACAACTTCAAGTACTTGTTTGTCGCACTGGATGCTTCAATAAAAGGATGGAAGAAATGCAAACCTATAATAGTTGTTGACGAAACTTTCCTTAAATCAACATATGGAGGTACATTGCTCTCTGCTTGTACACAAGACGCAAATGGGCACATTTTTCCACTAGCTTTTTCTGTTGTGGATTCAGAAAACAACAACTCATGGCAATGGTTTTTCACAAAAGTAAGAGAAACATATGGGATTAGAGAGGAACAGTGCTTGATCTCAGATAGACATGAGAGCATAATTAAGGCAGATGCTCAAGCATTTCCAGAAATCACGCATTGTTATTGTGTCTACCACCTGTTAAGCAACCTAAAAGCAACCTTCAAGAAGAATGCAAGCAAGCTGGATAAACCATTCTTCGCTGCAGCCAGAGCATACACAGAGAGGAAATTTGAATACCATATGAGCGAGTTGGACAGCTTGGACATCCGTGTCAGACCATATTTACAACAAGTTGGACACCACAAATGGTCAAGATACCACTGCAAAAACAACAGGTATTCAACTATGACTTCAAACATTGCTGAATCTCTAAATGCAGCAAACTTAGCAGCTAGAGAGCTACCAATCACAACACTGATGGAGTCATTAAGAGCTTTGATACAACAATGGACATACACAAACAGGAAAAAAGCACAAAAAACAACAACATTTTTAACACCTACAGCAGAGAAGAAATTAGTCACAACTTTGTGGACTCATTGACAGAAAATGTAATAATCTGTTTAATATTTTAGTTGCATTATAGTTTCTTAATAGTTTGCTTTCCGTTGTTATACATAATAACAATTTTATAAATTTACTTAATCCGCAGGTAAAACCAATAAACGAGACCATGTTCGAAGTCTTAGAACTAACCAGATCATGGGTCATCAACCTCAAGGAGAAAACATGCAGTTGCAACCGATTCCAACTTGACGAGTTACCGTGTGCTCATGCGCTTGCTGTTATAAAAGAGATGAACTTGAATGTTTACAACTACTGTTCAGGTTATTACACCACAAGAACATGGCTTGAAACATACAGCGGCTCAACATATTCGGTACACAATCACACAACATGGGATGTGCCACAAAACATAAAAGATATCATTGTTCTGCCACCAAACCAGAAAATAAGATCTGGAAGACCAAGGAAATGAAGGTTTTTATCTGAATGGGATACAAAAAAAACATAACAGGTGCAGCAAATGTGGTCAACACGGACACAATCGAAAGACATGCAACAATCAAGCAATAAAATAGATACATATGAAATATTTGAATTGTTTAATTCTGTGTGCAAATTCAAACACGTTGATATGTTATGTTCTAAATACATGGGATTTCATTTTTATGAAATTTGAAACAGTTTTTTAATAGTTTCAAAATCGTTTTGTTACAGTTGCGACACTTCGTAAATATTAAGTACAGGAATAACTTCTTCTTTACAGTTTTAAAAGCAGTCAGGTAAGAATTGATAAAACATAACTAAATAAAGGAAAAAGGAGCAATGGAAGAACAAAGAATAAAAATACATTCATAGCACAATTTAGAAATATAAGTACATTGTTTGTATTCAGTTGGATAATAGTTTCTCTATAGTTGTGTGACTGTATATAAAAACTTGAACAATTAGAAAAACATACAACTTTTGCTGATACAAACCTATACAATAAACATATTATAAGGACTAAATGTCAAATATCCTAAAAGTTTTAAACCAGATCCAGAGTATAAAACCAAATATAATACCTATATTCAACCAATAACACTAACTATTGTCAAATAATAGATTCAACCAATAACACAAAATAGTCACCAAAATAAAAGATCCTATTTTTTCAATTTAGAAGCCTTAGAAGACTTGCTTTGCTTCTCATCCTCGCTATCAATGCTTTCATCAATTTTCCTTTGGCCATATGAGAAGAAAAGTGCAGCAAGCCGAGTACGATAAACTTCGATATCAAAGTCCGCAGGAACATCCTTTCCGTGGATAAAGAACTCGGCAAATGCAGCAACATATGCTCCGCAATCACTATAAAAACAGAAAAAATATAAACAGTTTAGCAACTAAAAAACAACATAAAATAAACTTAAAAGAAACACTCACTTTTTCTGCCGAGACGGCAGACCACTAATCTCCACGATTCTTAAAGGAGCTGTAGGGTCAAAACCTAAAGCAGGAGCATGTGACCTATTCTTCCAGAAACCAAGTAGATCAAAAAACAAAGGCAGCAACACAGAATAAGCCTTCATGGCATTCCTAGCTGCAGCATTCATTTTCGCAGTCCTCAGAGAATTATACAGAAACAGAATCCCTTCATTCAAGTCAAGACGACCAAACACCCAATGACTTTCCCTCCTTAGATTGATGATGAATAACACATGATCGACTTCATACCAAGGCTTAGAACACGGAATGCACAAACCTTGAATGTAATGCGCTATTGGGTGGGCAACGTGAATGTGTGACATCTTAGTCTTCATTGACTTGGCTTTGTTATATTTATGGTACAAAGCTTGGATGGAATCATCAAAGAGACAATCGATTGTCGCAAAATTCAACGTCACAACGGAAGAATATTTACCTTTTTTCCTAAGGTAATAGAATATGGTGTTCATATACTGAAACAAAAACAACACAAAAACACAAATGAAAAGGTTGAACAACTGTTAAAAAACTGTACTACAGTATCAAAACTTAAAAACATTTACAAAGCAATTGAAAACAAACTATCATAACTACAATGGAAAATGAAAACTTTACCGAGTCATTTATAAACATGTCGCATGTAGCCAAATGATAAAACCAAGTTTTATCCTCCACATAATCAACACCTAGCCTAAAACCCGAGGTAAATTTCTTTGCGCTATCAACATAACAATTGTAATGCCTAAAACAACAAAGAAACAACAAAAAATAGCATTAAAACCAGAATAAAACTGAAAAATAAAACAGAATACAAATACAGATTTAATAAAAACAGTCACCTAGGATGTTTAAGCAAGCCTTGACAAATTCACGCGTCAAATTTTGCCTCAATCTCGGGAGATACGAGATCAGCAAATGCATCATTAAGAGTATAAAGGCCCTTCACATAAGTCACCATTTTAAAATCCCTATCATCCCCAGCTGATTGAGAACCTGAGGACATAAGCTCCGTTGGAGTGCTCCCCACATCAGCAGACCCGAAATCAACGAAAGGAGATTTCAAGGCCGGAGCACGCTTCCTCTTATCCAAAAGAGGTGTATCAGAGACAGTGTCCTCAGTTTCTTCATCAGTATGAAGGGCAGCTGACTTTTGACCAACAACATCTGGATTGGGTGCGGGGACCTAAAAAAGAAAGAATGCATTTAAACAGTTGCAAAACAAACTAAAAACTATTGAGCAACCAAAAAGAAACCTAATTTTCTTGCAACCAATTAAAAATACACTTACATGGATTTTACCAACAGCCTCCAAGCCAACCAACACAACTTGATCATCATCTATTTCAAGCTGGCTTAACCCATCAAAGAAATCGTCCCCCTTTAATCGAGACTCATCACCCTTTGGCTTCTCAACATCCTTAGCATTTTCATCACTCCCTCCAACAGCCTCAGATGGATTCACATCAGCAGGGGCAACATCAGTAACAACCTTGTCAGCATCATCAGCATCACCACCAACTTTAACCAACTCACCACCATCGTCGGAGTCGGAATCAATATTTTCTGGATCAGGCAGTTCCTTCTCATCATCCTCAGCATCATCATCATCATCATCATCATCATCATCATCATCACCATCATCATCAGAATCTTGAGTTACTAATTCATCAGATGACTTTCCCTGAATCAAACAGCATAAATGCAACTTAAATGAAACAGTAAAGAAACTAAAAACAATATGAAAAAACATAAACAATAAAATATGAATAAATACCTCATCAGAAGGACGACGATGAATGGCATTAACCTTCTCCTGAATATCCTTAATTACAGTCATTACGGACTTGAAATTAAGATCAACAAAACACCTCAATGATATGAAGTCTTCGGCCAATGATGCTTGATTCGAAATGACCATCTCCAACTTAGATTTCATCAAATCAATATCCACTGAATCAGATTTCTTTGAAGATGACCCACTCTCAAAGGATTGCTTCGCTACACCACGGTCATCAATAAACTCATCAAGAAATAAACCGTCAAGTTGAAGCTTCTGCCTCTCTTCATCAGTAGGACACATGTTTTTGATCTTCAACTGAACAACATAATCAAACAGAATATGAAAATATAAAAACAATTTAAAAAACTAAAAATTAACAACATAAATAAAACTGAAAAGAAACAGTAAAGAAACTGTAAATTACCTTGTTCAACGGCAAATCAAAAATCTTGCCCTTCAAGTCTCGAAGAGTTGGAATTTTGGTGACAATGGTGTTGCTCCAATTCAGAATCCTTGGAATAGAAGATGAACCTCTTTTACAGAAAGAGTTCACCATAACAGGACATCATTCATAAAACCAAACCGTAAAAACCCATGGACATCCCAAAGCCCTATACCAACCATCATACTGGCCTCCCTTCTCTGCCTTCTTATTTTTCATTAAAATCCCATGCTGAATTCTACCTTTGAATGAATCAATTGTCAATTCAAAGGATTCCCTACCCCAACAATACTCGTCCCACCGACCGCTATCCACAACTTCTAGATCAAACCTAGATACTTCTTTATCAGGAGTATTACTAAGAAGAAAACACTGAATAAAATACAAAACAGCCATTTTCAAACCAAGGGACTCATCCAAACCTCACCTACTACCCAAGAAAGCATCCTCAATGGCTTTGTGGTCAATGGTTTTTACACCACGAAAACAGATTTCTACCAACTGATTTGTTTCCTGTGAAAACAACAACTTGTTGCAATCACCGAAACAATCAATTCCAGAAATCAAATAAAATTCCTCAGCACTAAACCGTATGCAACGGCCAGCAACCTTAGCCCAAAACTCTTTAGGATTGGGCTGGAAAACTTCCCTCAGTAATAAACTATGGACAACTTGCGGATGAAAAACAAACTCAGGCATACCTAGAAAATGGCCAAACTGAGTTTCACGAAACATACACAACAAATTAACAAACAAAGTGTTCTTAATATTATCTATGACATAAAAAAGACTAGTGCAAACACACTTAGATCTATAGTAATCAGAAGGACTAAATTTGTAGTCCCAAACCTGCAAAATAACCAAAATGGCCACAATAAATTTTTAATCGTGAATAATACAGTATGACAACTATAATAAAACTATAAACAAACCAAAAACAAACTACCAAACAGATACAACTATACAAAAATAAACAGCAAAGATCTAAAATTGTTTTGAAACCTAAAAACTAACAGCAAACAACTAGACCTAATGAAAATCGAAAAACACATCAAACATAACAACATTAAACTATAAAAAAATTAATAAGAAACTACATACGACTGATTGTACACACTAAAAACGAAAACAAAATACAGAACCTAAAGCACAAACAAACACTGAAAATAAAGAAAATAAAATCAAATTTAAAAACCAAACCCATAAAAGAACAAAATAAATTGCTCAAAACCAACAATAAAGACCTAAAAAATTAAACAACATAAAACGAAATGTTCAAAATGAAACCCTAAAATTACACAAAGCAGAATGAACAAAAAAACGCAAAAATCTGGGAAAAGTCTAAATGTTGAAAAAGGGGGAAACGAGAATGAAACTGAAAACCAACCTCTGTTCGAACTTCGGCAGAGGCACTAGTTTTTTTCCCAGAAATTTCTTGAACCGTTTGCTCCTCCACATTGAGCTTCGTTTTCTTCGAAGTATGTGGCCTCCCACGCTTGGTCAGAGGAGCATCAAAATCAGAATTATACTCTTCAACGATCGGGGGCGTTTACCCTTTGATTTGTTAGCCAAAGTTTTCTTTCCCATTTTCGATTTTTGTTTGTGAACTGGAGAAGGTGATGATGATGAACGAGTGATGGCCATTTTATAAATAAATTTGAAACAAGATGAAACTGAGAGGGAAAAACAGTTGAGAAATCGTGGGTTGAGTGGGAGTTGAAATTTTTTGGATGAACAAAAAACGAGAGGGAAAAAACGTGATGAATAATGGGTGGTTAAGCTTATCAATGGAGGTTATTGATCTTCCAAACAACAAAAAAACAGAAGGAAAATCGAAAATGAAATTGAAAGAAAAGGAAAAAATAGAGGGAAGAGAGTGAGATTTGATTGATGTGTGATGGGGATGGCACACGTGTCTGTGCATGGAATGATGAGTAGGTGGTATTTTTGTAATAAAACAAAGATGGTAAGTAAAATAGTTGATGTAGACGTGTAGGGGTAAAAATGTAATAAAAAGTGCAAAAAAAAAAAAAGATTTTTGGTGTAAAAATTTCTATTAATATACAGAGAAAATTAAACATAAAGAAAGAAGACAGCAGAGCAACGAACACTAAACAGGAATCGACGATCATTATCTAATTGATGACCAATTTTTGCTTGTAGTGTAAGTAAAAAGAATATAGAAATACCAATCGAACTCCTTTCCAGTACTGAATTAGGGTTTTTTTCCCCTGTTAATCATTCTCAGCTCTCAGGTATGGACCCTTCTAATTCCTCTTTCTTCTTTTACTTTTAATTCTTTTTTCTTTTTTTTTTCTTGTACCTTAATCTTCCAGTCCTTAATGTGGGAGACCCATGAAAAAAAATTGTAACTTTTCTGGTGGACCTAATTCCCAATGCTGTATTCTTTTAGGTTTTATTGACACAGAAATTGAAAATATTCAGAGTTGGATCGTAGGATATTTTGGTGCTTAGATTTATTTATTTTTGCTATCGCAAGATGAACTAACATTTATAAGTTCTTGTGCTTAATGTGAATGGATGTATGCTATTTTGCTATATACCTGCATTCTAGTAGAAAACGATTAATCTTAGGCATGGCAAATCAAGTTTTTGTTATTTATTACTTCTTTTTTACTATTTATAACTATATTTAAATTTTTGAATGCCGGGAAAGAGAAGCGGGTATTATTTTAGCCTCATCTGCTGATTTAGTTATCCTTTCCTTTTTGTATTTTTACTTGGATGTACTAGAGAACCCTTAAAATGATGCTAAAATATTGATTTAATAAGCAGGAAGTATATTAAAGTTTTTAATGACATCAAGAGCTTTGAGAAGAAGGCTCCATCATTCAGATGTTGATGGAAAAGGGCATGAACATTTATCTGGCTTAGAAGGATTGGATGAGCCTCTACTTGGGAACCATAGATATGACGAAAGACATCCAGAGGTTAGAAAATATGTCGAGTATTTAATGATTTAAGAGGGAAGGCAATGAGTGAGGGATGTAGTTTGGTCAATGCATTTTCTTGTGTCTTGTCTCATTTGTCTTATGTTATTATATTATAGGGTTCTCACCTAGATGATCTCTTAGATGATGCACGAAGGAAGGAACAACTCCATTGGAGCTTTATATTCTCTCAGTTAATTGCACAGTGGGCGCACTGGTTTGGTATGCTGTGTTGGTAGTATGATTTGCTTGTTTTTGCATATGATCAGAGGACTATCTTGTCTCTTCATCTCTCTCTCTCTCTCTCTCTCTCTCTCTCTCTCTCTCTCTCTCTCTCTCCCATTTACTTTCTTCTTGACTCATACATTAGTTTTTGTCTCTGTAGCAAATATTGTAATTGGACCTGTATCCTTCATTGGGTGGCTTTTTACCCTTACTTCTGCTGGACAAATAAGAGAAAACAATAATTTTCTAAGAACTCCACTTAGTCCTTTACAGGTATGAGATTATTATCTGTATCTTTATCTTGTACTTGATGATCTCCCATTCTCTGATTAAATGTGTTGTGCTATCTTATTATATGTGGACAAATTAAAAATCCACGGAGGAAGTATAATTAGAATGTGTATACAATATCTTTCCGAAAAAAAAGAAGAATGTGTATAAGTTTAAGAAACTATGTTCTTTTATTTCATTTATATATCCTTGTATAATTGTGTTATAATTGTGTTTGTGTGTTTCGGGGCAAAAGTTAATGATTTAGGCTTGTCTGTATGCCCTTTATACTTCTTTTTGGATGGGAAAAAAAAAAAAACAAAGAAAAAGAAACAGTTCCGAGATTCTACAATTTTTCTTTGTGTTTTCTTTTTAATTTTCAAGGTAGTGGTGTTCATTAAAGGTCAAAACTTGCATAAATTGGTCATTTTAAGCTTTGTTGATCACTTTATTTGTTTTTGAATAATCTTTGCCAAGTGCAAATTTGCCCTTACTAATATGTTAGTCTAAAACTGTAATATTGTGTCCCCGTAGGAAGAAAGACTTAGAAACTTACGGCAGAGGCTTGAAGTCCCCTTTGATGGTTCTCGCATGGAGCATCAAGTAAGTATCTTTCCAATTCTTGTCATTTCAGTCATACTGTATATGCCACACTGTTGTCTGATTTTTTGTGATTAGCTTTCTTTCACAATTAATTGACAGTTGCAACATTGATGCTAATTATAGGTATTATGTATGTAAATGATAACTAATGTTAGAGAATATTAATTATAGGTGTAGTTATAGGCATAGCCTAGTAGTATTACCCCTCTCACAAATAAAAGGTTCAAGGTCTAATTCCCCTCCTCAATATAAATATATGTGGGAACAACTATGGTACCACAGGTTTTTTGTCGTACCGTATTACACGCTTCAGTTTGCACATGTGAAGTTATATTTCAGGTTTCTACATGAGGCGTGTATTATAGCTAGAAGAGTCATTCTACACGTTTTTGAGAAATTTGGAATAGTTTAAGGTGTCAAAAACAAAGTCCAAACAGTCCAGATAGAATATTCCAAATCTCTTGAAAACATTTACAATGCTTACTCTAATTACAATAAATACTGTCATGTTAAAAAATTGGGGTTACAACTTCCATACATGCGTAAAATAGGGCGTGTGGTACAATACCGCATTAGAAACTTGTCTGTTATCCATATTCCTGAGCATGTGACACGTGACATATAAAGGAAGGGATTAACCTCATAATCTTGCTAATTAAATTCCCCATTGCAACCCTGTTGCGGAGAAGCCTCACGAAATCGGGTACAAGTCAAGATTGAGATATTGACTTAAGCTTACTTGGCCTTATCCTAGTTTACCGGATGCGGAAGACATAATGTTTCTCCTGAACCCGGAGTTGTCCGAACATGGAAGCCTGTCCAGCTGATACCCAGATGGGTACTGGAAGGGCTTATTGCGGATATCGACAACCTAAGAGTGTCACGGACATCTACCTTTGGTGCACCCCGGATTGCCTAGTGACAGTAACGCTTTTTTTGACACGGGATCAGATCTTATCCCCTCTGTCCAGGCATGGTAGTGCGCTCACCTCATCCACCTTTTTGCTAGAACGGATATTTCAGATCTCTACTCTTAAAGGTGAAACCTTGGAGCGGCACGCACACACCCCTCGGAGCTCCGATTCATATAGAATCCTGCCATAGGAGTGATGCCTGTGGTCGCTGATCGTTTTCTAGCATTGTGGCCCTGTGTTGGTGTGCCATGGGGCTCGTTGGGCCCTTGCTTTCCTCCTTTTCCTTGTTGCCAGCAACTCTATTAACATCTTTTTTGGGTTCTTTCTTGATTTTTCTTGAACTTCCAAGAAAGTCTTGAATTGTTGTTGTAACATGTCTCGAAGAGATTCTTGCAACTGTTGATTATGTTGTCGTGTTATCTCTTGTATTGAATCATGAAGAGATCCTTTGATTCCAAAAGATGCAACTTTCAGATCTTCACAATCTTCCTCCAAAACCATGAAAGAAAAACTGTTCTCTGCTTGTTTCTTGGGCACCATGTTCACAGCTCACCGCACCAATTTGATAGAATAATCTTAGAGTAGAAATATCCTATCAGCTATATCCCAAAATAAATATCAGTAATGAGTTTCTCAAGTGATCTTTATTCTGAAAATGAGTGACAAAGTTACAATATCGAGCTTTCGAGAGGCTCGTCTCTCCAAATTCACAATGTTTCGAGAGGATTGGTCTCTCCACAAAGAGTCTACTCTTATCTAATTCCAAGCTAATCTAAATGAAGTTGCCCCCTTTCTATTTATAAGCATTGGTCTTAAAAAGACTTGGGCCACCTAGGATTACAATTGGACCATTAGAATTAAAATACTAAGACAACTCAGCTTGTGTGCATAAAAGACTAAGCATTTCATTTAATCATTTTGTGATACATAAGATAAGTCTTAGGCTTATCATACAACCTGTTATTTTGAAGCCTGCCAAAGTAAACGCATCGCTGATCTGCAAATCGCCCACTTCTCCGAAGTCAGCTCACTCGTGCTGCCCGCCACTTGATCTAGGAGTTCTGCAGCGAAGGACACTACTTCTCTTCCAACCTTGGGCACCATTCGCTTTACTAGGGCCTCAGTGTCTATCATTAGTCCTCCTTGAACAGTGGTACGGATGCCTTCGGTGATCTCAGTCCTCTTTACTGCGGAAAAGTTACTAGCCCTCTTCTGGAGCACAATCCTCTCCTTCTCATGGCGCTTCCTCAGAATATTGTTTGCCTCGCCCACCTTTTTCAGAATGTCATGGCCAAGGATAGTAGGCTTCAATTGAAATTTGAAGTTCAACAGCAGGATTCTGGGTAGGGAAGTGACAAGCCCTAGTGGCTAGCTAGAAGTAGATTGTTGGCCCCTTGAAGGAACGATGGTTTCTAACTGAGGATGTTGTTGTTGGTGTTGTTGTTGTTGTTGGTGGTGTTGTTGTTGTTGTTGTTGTTGTTGTTGCTAGTTTTGTTGCTGTTGTTGTTGGTTGGTTGTAATTGATGATGATGGATTTGGGAGTAGAGCGGTGGATTTGCAAACATCACCCCTCTCCTCCCGAAAAATGTTGTCTATCCGCAACAAACTTGGCCTTTTTGGCGTCCTTGTCAGAAGATGGGGGAGGAGTCTTGCGCTTCGGTGTCACGGAAACACCCTTTTTGGGAAACACAGGCCAATTCAAGCTCTCGTTCGAGACATTGGCTGTCCTAGTGTTCTCTTAGGTGGTCCCCTCCACGACCAGGTCAAGCAAAGCCTCCACTTGAGCTTGTTGTGTGAGATGGCTTGCTTGGGCTGTGCCACTCTCGGACACAACCAGTTCCCTAGAAGCCTCCCCAGTCGCGACAAGAGTTTTGTCTGCCTCAGCAAGGGCTTGGTAACTTGGAGCGTTGGTGTTAGCCTTCGCAGGAGGAGGAACTTCTCGGACATCTAAAGAAGAAGAGGTGGACGGAGGCCTTGGTTTACGGGTCCTGTAGGCCTTAGTCTTGCCCTTCTCCTTACCTTTGGAGCCCTCCGTTTTAGCAAAGCTCTTCGTTATCTTGTCGCTCAACGACTTCAACATTTTTGCTTCGGGAGTATCTGCAAACATAACGAACAAATGGTTAGTAAGCCAACTCTAAATAGCAAAATCAAAATCACAGTTAGTATACAACAACATACCTTAAAAAGTGTATGTGTGGGTGCAACCATTCAGTGAGCAGCTATAAGGTTCCCCACGAGCAAATAAGACTATGTCCTCCCAGCCAATAAAGCTGCCATATTCTCTGAAGTGTGGGAAAGACATAGTTGTTAAATTCCAAAAATTAAGGCCATTCGAAGTCTTAACAACTCCAAATGGACGTGAAGAAAATACATTGGTTTAGTGTTCATTCAAAAGTTTGTCATGCCAAGTTCAAACTCTAATTCCAGTATCTTAAAAACATGCAAATGTTTATGGAGTACAAACAACCGTATCCTAGCTTTCCATACAGTATCAGCACCCTCATGGCGCACAAAATTTTCACACAATCCTGTTCTAGAAATGAATCTCTACGGACAACATTTTACCATTCAAACATGCAAGACATCCTAGACCTAGCTTGAACTAAGCATTTCTATCTTAGATACGAAATAGCAAATAGTCAACAAAGCGTTAGGATACTTGTCATATGAGTTGGGAAGGTTGTCGTGGAAATCTACCGAAGAGTGTAGAACCCAGTCGATTGCACGATCGTTGCCGGTTTGAGCGTCGAGGCTTTCGTTAGTCTGGGGGTGGAACAGTTCGAGGTCTAATGACTTAATGTCTGGGAAACGGGCTGAACGGTGATTTAGAAAATATTGAATCAAGTAGTCGAAGACCTCTTGCATTCACTATTGAAGACGTCAGTGAAAAGGAAGTTTTTTGGAAAATAGGAAGTTCAGGTTTGAAATTTGAAAATGGATATTTTGAGAGTCTGAAGTGATGAAAACAGAAGAAATGGGTTTGGCAAATCCATTTATACTTCGACCGAGATCCTTGCGATTTTAAATGGACGACCCATATCTCTTCTTCCAAAAAGCACAACTTGATCCGATGGATGGGAAGTTGAAAAGATGACATTACAAACTCACCCCTAGCGTTATTCTTCATCATTACACGCCTCGAGTACCGTACGCATTAAAGGAGAGGTCATTTCAATCGTCCTACCATCATTGCAACTTCTCCCAAGAAATGCGCCCCCAGCACGCGCGTGTTGTCAACAACCGCACTAAAGGCGCCACATGCGTGCCACGCCTGTGGTACCTTCAGTTTATGGTCCTTTAATTGATGACAGCTCATGGGGTACATCCGCGATCCCAACAGTTACCACGTGTCAAAAACTTATCTAAGAGACGGAAGAAGATTGCAAGCTCCCGGATCTCCAAGAGTCCTGGAAGCTTGGGGTGTAAATGTTATCCGTATTCCTGAGCTTGTGACACGTGGCATATAAAAGAAGGGATTAACCTCATAATCTCGCTAATTAAAATCCCCCATTGCAATCCTGTTGAAGAGAAGCCTCACGGAATCTGGAACAAGTCAAGATCGAGATATTGACTTAAGCTTACCTGGCCTTATCCTAGTTTCCTGGACACAGAAGACATAATATCTCTCCCGGACCCGGAGTAAACATGGAAGCCTGTTCAGCTGATACTCGGATGGGTACTCGAATGGCTTATCGCGGATATCGACCGCCCAAGAGTGTTGCGGATGTCTACCTTGGTGCACTCCGGATCGCCTAGTGACGGTTATGCTTTTTCTGACACTGGATCAGATCTTGTCCCCTGTGTCCAGTCATGGTAGTGAACGGATATTTCAGACCTCTACTTTTGAAGGTGAAACTATTGAGCGACACGTGCCCATTACTTTTAAAAGTTAAACCTTTGGATGATACGTGTCCACAACGTACAAATGACCCCCAATTGTCCAGTTGCAGCATGCACGGGCACAATTATTTCCAAGAGACCCAATAGTCAACTGTTGACAGATGGGAAATAAAATCACATCAATTAGTTTCCTAATTTTGTGTTGTTTCATATTTTAAGGGATTTTTCCTTATTCTGTATTAAATATATTGTCTTTATTTGATTTGTAAATACTCTATATAAGATGAGCTCTAGGTTGTACAAATAACACAGAAAAGAAATATAATAAAAATATTATTTCTCTTCATTCTTTATGGTATCAGAGCAGGTTTCCTTTCCTCTATTCAGTCTAGCCAACTCTGGCCATTCAGGCAGCCCACTCTAGCCACCTCTGTCCAGCAGCCATCTCTGTCCAGCATAGCTCCAGCCACCTCTGTCCAGTTCAACCTCAGTCTTTTCTCTCTTTTGATTGTTTTTTTTTTCCTTTCTCAGTTTTTTTTTGCTTTGAACTCTGTCCATTCAGTTTTTTTTTTCTGTCCAGTTTTTTTTTTCTAGTTTCCCTCTCTTTAAAAAAAAAAAAAGGAAAAAACAAACAACTAGTCAAAGTCCAGATCTATCTCTGCCCTCCTTTTCTCTAGAAATGTCAACCAGTGAGGAAATTAATTCTCAGACCACCACAGAAACTACAACTCAGTCCATAAACTATGACAGCAACTCTCTTCATATCACAGCCCATAAACTTGATGGAAAAAATTATCTGCAATGGGCACAATCAGTCAAACTTGTCATTTGTGGACGTGGGAAACTTGGGTACATCACTGGTGATCTCCCTGCACCATCTCCAACAGACACCACACACAAGGTATGGCAAGCTGAAAATTCTATTGTTCTTGCATGGCTAATTAATTCGATGGAACCAAAAATTAGCCGCAAATATCTATTCTTTAAGACTGCCAAGGAGGTTTGGGATGCTGCCCGAAAAATGTACTCTGATCTTGGTAATGCTTCTCAGATTTTCGAAATTCGCACCAAGCTTAAAGAGATTAAGCAAGGTAATCAAACTGTTACTCAATATTTTTCGGACTTACAAGATCTGTGGCAGGAGCTGGATTTGTATCTGGATACTACACCACTGTGTGCGAAATGTACCACCATTCAGCGACAACAATTGGAAAAAGAGCGGGTCTTTGAGTTTCTTACTGGGTTAAACAACAATCTTGATGAAGTAAGAGGTCGTTTGGTTGGTCGTTCTCCATTTCCCGACACTGAAGAAGCATTCTCTGAGGTTAGACGTGAAGAAGCACGTCGTCGTGTTATGCTCACAACTCCTGATGTGTCACCCATTGAAAGTTCTGCTCTTGTCTCAAAGTCTGGACCACTACCATCTGGCAAATCGAACCCTGATCCGCGGCCTAATCGTAAGGGTGATCGACCTTGGTGTGATCATTGCCAGCGTCACGGACATACTCGATCCACTTGTTGGGAAATTCATGGTAAACCACCAAACTGGACTCCTCGTCGCCAACATGACAAAAAAGTCTACCACACTCAGACTGAAAGCAGTACTAATGCCCCTTCATTCAGTAAGGAACAACTTGAACATTTATACACACTCCTCAGTCAATCTTCTATGACATCCAAATCTGGTTCCGAGTCTCATAGTGCCTCAGTTGCACACTCTGGTAATTTCTTTTCTGCTTGCCAAACACCATGGGTCATAGATTCTGGAGCAACTGATCACATGACAGGTTTACCTCATTTGTTTGATTCTTATTGTCCATGTTCTACTACATCTAGTGTCAAGATTGCAGATGGTTCTTATTCACCTATTGTTGGAGTTGGCACCATTAAATTATCTACTGATTTAATTCTTAAATCAGTACTTTATGTTCCATCATTAAAATGCAATCTAATCTCTGTTCACAAATTAACTTCTGATAATAGATGTCTTGCTAAATTTGTGTCCAATTCGTGTCAATTTCAGGATCTATCATCGGGGAGGATGATTGGCAGTGCTAGGATTCGTGATGGCCTTTATTTCTTTCAACATCCAATAAAAGAGAAGCAACTTTCCTTGCATTGTTTGACTTCGAGTTCGATTTCTGTTTCTGATTCAAATTTTCAAACTATTATGTTATGGCATTGTCGACTTGGGCATCCTAGTTTTTTATATTTAAAACATTTGTTTCCTTCTTTGTTTATTAATAAAAACGTATCTGATTTTCAATGCGATGTTTGTCAATTTGCTAAGCATACTCGTGTTTCATACCCTCAAAGAATGTATACACCATCTAGCCCTTTCTCTCTTGTTCATAGTGATCTATGGGGACCTTCAAAAATCACTACCTCTTCTGGTAAGCGATGGTTTATTACATTCATTGACGACCACACACGAGTCACTTGGGTCTATCTACTTAAGCATAAATCTGAAACTTGTCAGGTCTTCCAAAACTTTCACAAAATGATCCAAACACAATTTCGAACACCTATTCAAATACTCCGTACCGACAATGGTACTGAATACTTCAATACCATCCTCGGTAATTATTTTCTCCAAAATGGAATTGTTCATCAAAGCTCGTGTGTGGATACTCCACAACAAAATGGGGTAGCTGAGAGAAAAAATCGTCATCTCTTAGAAGTAGCCCGTGCAATCATGTTCAAAATGCATGTTCCAAAATATCTTTGGGGCGATGCTGTTCTTACTGCTACTTATCTAATAAACCGTCTTCCTAGTCGACCTCTCCAGTTCAAGACACCATATTCTGTTATTCAGTCTCTCTATCCCCACATTTCTACAAACACTTTGCCAGTAAAAGTTTTTGGTTGCACTGCATTTGTACATGTTCACTCCCAACATCGGAGTAAACTTGATCCTCGAGCTACCAAAACAATTTTCTTGGGTTATTCTCCTACCAAGAAAGGCTATCGTTGCTATTGTCCACTCACCAAGAAATCATACATTTCAAGTGATGTTACTTTTTTTGAAAATTCTCCGTACTTCACTCCCACCTCGCTTCAGGGGGAGAACAATCATCACAAGCAAGAAACTCAGTGGTCGTGGGGTTTAGAATTACCCCCTGACATTCCATTCCCTTCAGAACTAGAAAATCCTCCATCCTCTTCTGAAACAGAAATCAATCAACGTCCATCTCCTAATGAAAGTCTTCCTCCTCAAGATCAAAACATGCAGAAGGAAATTCGAGTGTATTCTAGAAGAAGTAAACAAGTCACGAATCCTCACAGTCAAGAGTCCAATCCGGTGATAGAACCAATTCCCTCAAGTGATCCAGGTACTCTTCCCACAAAAAGTCAGTCAGATCTGGACATTCCTATTGCATTAAGGAAAGGAATTAGATCTTGTACAAAACACCCTATTTCAAATTTCATTTCGTATTCACAATTATCATCTCCATTTAAAGCTTTTACCTCCAGTCTTTCAGATGTTGTGATTCCCAGGAACATCAACGAGGCACTTAGCATTCCTCACTGGAGGACAGCTGTTCTCGAAGAGATAAGAGCACTTAAACATAATGGAACCTGGATATTAGTGGAGTTACCACTAAACAAGAAAGTAGTAGGGTGCAAATGGGTGTTTTCAGTAAAATATAATGCAGATGGATCTATCGAAAGATATAAAGCTCGGTTAGTTGCCAAGGGTTTTACTCAAACTTATGGAATTGACTACACTGAAACATTCGCTCCAGTTGCCAAACTCAATACTATCAGAGTATTGTTGTCACTAGCAGTTAACTTGGATTGGGAATTGCATCAACTTGATGTAAAAAATGCATTCTTAAATGGTGAGCTGGAAGAAGAAGTGTACATGAGTCAACCTCCCGGTTTTGAAGAATCTCCCAATACAACTAAAGTCTGCAAGTTAAACAAATCTCTATACGGTCTAAAACAGTCTCCTCGAGCATGGTTCAATCGCTTTCTAAAAGTAGTCAAGGGGCTTGGATACATGCAAGGTCAGACTGATCATACTCTTTTTATCAAACACTCAGGAAAAGGGAAAATGGCAGTACTGATTGTATATGTGGATGACATAATTGTCACTGGAAACCATATTGAAGAGATTATTCTAATCAAGGAAATGTTGGCAAAGGAGTTCGAAGTCAAGGATCTTGGTGCACTCAGATATTTTTTGGGAATGGAATTCGCTAGAAGCAAAAAAGGGATTTCTGTGTCCCAAAGGAAATATACTCTTGATCTCTTGGAGGAGACAGGAATGCTTGGTAGCAAGCCCAGCAAGACTCCAATTGAGCTCGGAGACAAGAGGAAAATGTTTGAAGGAAGCCCAGTTGACAAAGAGAGGTACCAACAACTAGTAGGGAAACTTATCTACCTCTCCCATACAAGACCCGACATTGCCTTTGCGGTAAGTCTAGTCAGTCAATATATGCATAATCCATGTCAAGGACATCTCAATGCTGTATATAGAATTCTGAGGTACCTCAAGCAAACACCGGGAAAAGGTCTTTTCTTCAAGAAGACAATTGAGAGGAAGGTTGAAGTCTTCACAGATGCAGACTGGGCTGGGTCAATTGATGATAGAAAGTCTACATCTGGGTATTGTACTCTTGTATGGGGTAATGTAGTAACATGGCGAAGTAAAAAGCAAACGGTAGTTGCAAGAAGTAGCGCTGAAGCAGAGTATAGAGCCATGGCCCATGGAGTGTGTGAAGCAATATGGATCAAACGCCTACTAGAGGAGTTGAAGATTGAGTATGAGGCCCCTATTTAACTTTATTGTGATAATCAATCCACCATCAGCATTGCTCATAACCCTGTACATCATGACCGAACTAAGCATGTAGAGGTGGATCGTCACTTCATTAAAGAAAAAATTGATCAAGAGATTATCAGCATTAGATATGTCCATACAGATCAACAACTAGCTGATATTCTCACAAAAGGGTTATCTGAACGAGTCTTTGATTTCCTAGTTAACAAGCTTGGACTCATCAATATCTATAGTCCAGCTTGAGGGGGAGTGTTGACAGATGGGAAATAAAATCACATCAATTAGTTTCCTAATTTTGTGTTGTTTCATATTTTAAGGGATTTTTCCTTATTCTGTATTAAATATATTGTCTTTATTTGATTTGTAAATACTCTATATAAGATGAGCTCTAGGTTGTACAAATAACACAGAAAAGAAATATAATAAAAATATTATTTCTCTTCATTCTTTATCAACTCTTATTTTGCATGTAATTTACTCCATTAGTGGGCTTTGAGCAGAAATCCTAAGCAGGTCATGGGCATGTCCATACCTGCCCTTAGCCTATACCCTTATGTTTCCATACGAAGGGGAGGGATCACAACCTAAATAGGCGAATTTCTGCCAATATTACTCTTAGTATTCTTCTTTTTTAAGAGAATCTAAGAGTATAGAGTTAGGATTTTCTGTAAAATATTATAAACACATCAAATACGTCATTAGAGGCTAATAGACTGACTCGTGGATTAAGGTTAATTAACACTTGAACCACGTAAAAATCTCCATCTCTTTACTTTTTACACTTTATTATTTCTTTAGTTCTCAAATATTTATTTAATGAAAATCTCGACAGTGTCATACCATAGCCGCTTTCTTGGAATATTATTGTCTAGTGACATGCAGCATCATCTGATAGAATTTAATTTTTAGACTACACTCACTATAATTGTCAAATAATGACGTTGGGCCGTGGTTATCTGGTTTCTTTTTTTTTTTTTGTTAGTAAAAGTGTATACTGAAATTTGTAAATTAGTTTGTACAAGTCTGTGGTATAAGTCGTATAGAGGGATCACTAATATAATATACTAGTAAGGATGGTAAATTATTTTTCCACTTCGAAGATAAATGTATATTACATTTTATTTTTCATGTATACTAGGAAATTATGACATTAATATGTGGCATGCAGGACGCTCTGAAGCAACTATGGAGATTGGCATATCCTACTAAAGAGCTTCCACCTCTTAAGTCAGAACTTTGGAAGCAGATGGGATGGCAAGGAGTAGACCCCTCAACAGATTTTAGGTTTGTAGATTATTAACATCTTATAATATAATTTCAGCGAAATATTTGCTTCTCCTATCTCTATTGCATACTTGCTCAGATTTCTGTTATGATTTTTCCTTTGGACATATGCGGTAATATGACTATCTTTTAACTTTTTGCAGGGGTGGTGGATTCATTTCATTGGAAAACCTGATCTTTTTCGCTCAAAAGTATCCTGTATGTTATTAAATTACTCTGTTTTAGTTATTTATCATGAGCAATTGACAGATTCCTTATATTAGTTTTTCATTTGACATACATAAGTATGGGATATTTTTCTGTTTCAATTTGAGGTTATCTGCCAGAATCTCATGCTGAAGTTTACCATGCAGTACCCCTAATTCTTTGTGACGTAAACATATAGAGATTTCACATTCTATTGTTTTTTAATGAAAGAAATGAGAGTATAGAATATGTTGGCACATAATTGAATGTGTAAATTAAATGTTACATTGTTTGGAAGTTGTAAAATTTGATAACTTATTGGATGAGCTGGGAATGCTGGTCAGGATTTTTCCAGAAGTTGTGAAAATTGGTTTGATTGCATAATTTATTGTTGAACTGCCTTAATTAAGATCGAAAAGTACCAACAAAATCATTCATGAAGCTCTAGTTAGGGTTCTAGGGGTAAATGTTCACTTTATTATCACTGATAAAAAATATCATTTGGAAGATTTACATGATAAGTTAGTTTTTAAATAACTCTTGTGGAGCAGTGTTTCTTTATATGATTATGATAGATCTCCTATGAAGTACACTTATATGAGAAGAGGGATAAACAAACTAAACAAAGTTGTTTTACTTATTTTAGTTGTTTTAGTGGTTTTGTGGTTAATAGTTGTTGGTTAAGTTCTGTTAGGAGTTTTATTAGTAGTGTAGAAAATGGTGAATCAATTGTATTTTATTCAATAGAATAACAAGTATTTATATATAAAACTAGGGAGACTAAATAGGAAACTTATAGGAAATTCCTATCATTACAGAAGCAAAATAGAGGAAGAAAGAGCTTAAGATGAACAACAATGGAAAATAGCTAGTCTATTAATATGAGTGATAAAAGAGAACAAGTTGGTGGGTATTCGAGAGACCTAGCTCTCTCCCAAGAGCTAAAGCTCACTAAAATCATTCACACCTTTTTCCTTCATTATTGAGTCCTATGTATAATAACAATACCCTTATTACAATTACACTTATGACCTTTTTATTTAATATCCCAATGCCTGTCAATACTGGCCGCCTGAAAATCACCTTGTCCTCAAGGTGATGGAGATCAACTTGTAACAGCAGTAGGTGCAACTCGTGCTCATCCCTTGTCAAAGAACCAAGCCAACAAATGCAAGGTGTTCGAGTCATGAGAAAGACGCCACTGCTCACGAGTCTACCTCGATCAAAAAACCAGCTGAGCAAATTGATATTTGCTCTTTTGGTGTACATAAGAAGTTGAAAGAGAGCCACTGATTTTTTCCCGAAATGCCTTGTCTTGCCCCTATCGAACACCCAGAAACAACCCACTCCAGTGGATAAATGAGAAAAACAAGAGATACACCCCCAAAATCCATATATGTTTTTCAGAAGGGTCACTCCAATATCTATTTCTTTTTGTTGGTGCTCTTGCCCCAAACCAGTAGAAAAGAATTAGGGATAAGAAAATAAATTTCCAAGAATCACAAGTTGGCTAGTTGAGTACCAATTCTAGGTTGACACATCCATGTTGCTTCTCTTTCCTATATCAAAACTCCGGTAGATAATGCCCACATAGTTTTATTTTTGCTACCCATTTCAAGTAGTTTCTCTTGTCGGCGAATCCTTATGTCAACAGATACATTTCTTTTATGAACAAAGAAATTCCTATGGGGTGTATTAATGAATTTGTTTCCAGCAATATTAATGCAGACACTTATATCCCATGTCAAACTTACTCTTGCAATTTCTACTTGAGATGACAAACTCACAAAAAAATATTTCAGATTAGATTTCAAAACCTTGAGTGAACATGGTACAACTTTGTTTGCACCATCAACTAGCAGCTTTTCCTCAAGAAGAGAGATGTTGTTGGATGAGATACACTTCCTGAAGGTGGTTCTTCTCTCTGCTAAAGATCCAACTAGTGGTGGGTGAAGTTACATCCTCGCCATACCCGAGAACTGAACCCTTGACCTCCGTCCACCCTTACGGTGCCCACTACCCATTGCTCTATCGTTGGTGGTTCAGAGTTGCAGTCGGCCAATCTCAGCCCTAAAGGAAGCTTTGTGCGATTAGAAGAAGGGAACATAGAAACCTTACCTGGATCCCACGCGACCCATGTGTTACCTAAAATAAACATTGGGCTTTTCCCTTTGCTTAATGGGCCATTAAGGGTTAGGTCATTTGGCCCATGTGTGAAGAATAAAATAATCCAAGATTCTCTCTCCTCTTTCTAAGAAGTGTGCCCATGCATACGTGGGGTTTCCATGGTCCTTATGGCCATGGAAGGCATTGAAATCCCACTGGTTTCGGGAAGAAAAAAGGTCACTACCCCACTGGTAATGACTGGAAAAATATTTCTAATTCATTTCGTGTCCAAAAACTCCGAAAGTATTAGAGCTTCCACACCAAACACAAGGCGTTCATGGTTACTTTGACTTATGATAGTGGTTCTGTTCGTATTTGTGAAAGAACTAGACACTTTGGGTATGAAATTGTTATTACTATTGATGCTATGGATTGGATCATCGAGACTATGAAGGAAGTACAGCAGAAGGAAGGAAGGCAAAGAGACAGCTTCAAAAGAACTTTTCGAAATAGCTCTAGCAGTTGTTTTTTGGAATATTTCTAAAATACAAAAGGAGAAACTTTCTATATTGAGGAACAACAAGATGAAAATGTTTATTATTCCAGAAGAAGAAAAGGCGAAGGGGTGGTTTGAATTTTTACGATGTCTCAACAACACTATTAAAAGAGAGCAAGTAACTGTCAAAAAGAACACTATTCAGCAGAAAGTAGAGATGAAGAGTGGGGGAACCTTGAACCTGCAATCGTGGGCTAACATAGTTAAGGAACTGAGGAAACCATTGGCCACACAACCTCATCAGCTGCAGAATGCTTTGTAAAGGCTCCTTGCCGGAGAAAATGAGATGTTGAGTGGAAGGACCTATATCTAGCCATAAACACCAGTTTTAAACCAAAAAATCATCCAGAGAAGAGATTTCATCAGCCAATGTATTATGAATATATGAGATCGAGAGCGCAAACCAGGAATTGGAAGTTGGCCATTATTCTTACCCGAGATAATAGTCATGCCTCTTGGAGTGTCATTTTCTATAATATCTCTAGGGAGCTAGGGAGGAAATTGGTGGTCAGTCAATTGTTTGATGACAGGTGTATTGTTTGGTGCAAAGATGAGAGGGAAAGAGTTGAGTTTAACAAAATTCAAAAAATGAGTGTTCTAGGGGCACACACTGTTTTTCATTCTCTCAATGGAGTTGGGAGTTGCAAAAGAAAAACATTAAAGTTGAATGTAGAGATTCATGGATTGGAGTACAAGAACTGCCTCTGAATCTTTGACGTATGAATATTTTCAGGAAAATAGGTGACTGTTGTGGCGGACTCTTGGACGTGGATAAGGAGACAGCTGAAGCTAGCATGCTTTCGCACTTAAGACTTCAACTGATGGGCGACGAGTACAGTTTTGTATCGGAATCATTGGTCTTAGAAAACGAAGGTGGTAGGTTTGATTTGAAGCTTTTCAAGCTTAATGATTTAAGCTATAGATTTCACGGGTATTTTAGTTATTGTTGGTACCAAGATTTTGACCATAACAAGATGCTTGGGGATGGAAAAAACTCTGTGATAGAAGAGAAAGAAAGTATAGAAGGAGATGTGACAGTAGAAGTAGTCGGAGGCGGTAGAGACAAAGGAGAAGAGATCTTTGAGGCAGTCAGAGGTGGCAGTGAGGATGGAATAAACAACTTCGTACGACCAATGATTGAAAGCCGATTCAGTAAAGAAAGTAGGAAGAACAGAGAAGCTGAAACAATTCTCCACAATCAAGTAACGGAAACGGTGTCAGAGCTTGCAGAGTCGCTGGTGGATACGGTGGTGACCGTTGATCGTCCAGGGAAGCATTTAATTAGCATCGACAAGAGTGCGGTACTCGAGACTGATCGTCATGCAAGGAGTAATGTTGTGGCGGCGATTACGAGTTTTAATAGAAAGATACGAGAAACTAGGGGGTCAGTTACACTTCAACATATCTTCAATCAATTGTGGAGAGATTTGGAGGGGTCACATGTGGGATCAACTTTAATACCCAATAATTTTATTAATTTAGAATACTTGGGGCAGATATATGAAAAAGGTTTATTAATTAAAGTGGGCCAGAATAAATTGGGTAAAAGAGCAAATGGTCCATTAATAGTTGTTGACTCTATTCTGGTGGTGGTAGATCGCTTGACCAAGTATGGGCATTTTATTCCTCTTCGCCATCCTTACACAGCGATGACGGTGGTTGAAGTTTTTGTGAGGGACGTGGTAAAATTACATGGCTTCCCACGCTCCATAGTCTCCGATCGAGACAAGATTTTCCTTAGTCTATTTTGGAAAGAATTGTTTGGCTTGAATGGCACCATCTTGAAGCGTAGTACTGCATACCATCCGACATCGGATGGCCAAATCGAGGTGGTTAATAGATGCTTGGAAACTTACTTATGCTGTTTTGTAGGTGAGAAGCCCACCAAATGGGTGAAGTGGCTGGCATGGGCAGAGTATTGGTACAACACCTCGTACCATATCTCGGCTGGAATGACTCTTTCCGTGCTCTTTATAACCGAGACCCCCCTCCCCTGCTCTGTTTTGAACCAGTCAGTACAAAAAGATTTAGAGGTTAAGCATCAGTTGCACGATCGTGATGCTACCCTGGTGCCTCTCAAAGCAAATGTGCATCATGTTCAGCAAAAAATGAAGTGACAAGCGGATAAGAAGCGAAGGGAGGTACACTTTGATGTTGGTGACATGGTTTATGTCAAACTTCGACCATATTGACAGCGCACGGTAGCTAAGCGCGTCAATGAGAAACTTGTACCACGTTTCTTTGGTCAGTTTCCCGTGTTGGCTCGGGTTGGACAGGCGGCCTATCGCTTGCAGCTGCCTCCGGATGCCACCATCCACCCAGTGTTCCATGTATCCCTGTTACGCGTTGCACTCGGACTGCACCAACATCCCACTCCGCTCCCTCCCAGCCTTACAACAGATCTTGAATGGTTGCTCGAGCTTGAAGCAGTGTTGGCCATTGTCCCGGTACTCAGAAAGTCCAGCCTTAAGCACTCATCAAGTGGAAGCACCTTCCTCCTTTTGAAGCCACCTGGGAAGACGTCGATGTCATTCGAAACCAATCCCCAACTTTCACCTTGAGGACAAGGTGAGACTCATAGGGGGGTATTAATAGACCATGACTTTTGTCTACAGCCGAAGGAGTAGCGGAAGAGTTGTAGATAATCCCACAGGTAATTAATTGTTGAGTTGGCAAGTTGGTTAGGAGAGTTGTAATTGTGTGTGGGTCTTTGTGGGTACACTCGGTTTAATTGAATAAAAGGTGTGTGGGTTTGATTTTGTGGGTGTGAAGAGTTTAGAGTGAATTACAATTGTATTGGGAGGGAACCAGGCTCTCAAATTCTTGGGTATCAATAGAAGGCAGATCTGCCATTTTTCCTCAACTCTTCTCTGCTCTTCTTCATTTCATGTTTTGGACTAATTTTGACAGGAAATTCTTATCAGATAGGTACATTTGCGTTTACCTTTACGTAGTGCAATGAGAAGATCATCGTTGAGTTTCAGATTTGATGACGAAAATGCATATGTAGGACGTGAAACAGGAGGTGGAGGAGGTGGACGCCTAGAGTACACTATGATAGGAGGTGGTGGAGGTGTAGGCATTGCTAGAGCTATGACTGAGTCAGGTGAAGAGGAACAAGAAACTCGTCAGAGCATGTATCAGACGCAGAGGATGTGACAGAATATAACAACAAATCGTCATCCTCCCTTGGCGAGTAGGAGTAGGTGAAGATGAAAAATAAGGTGTATTTTCCCTAAAAGTAACATTAATAGAAACAATATATTTGTTGAGATCAGGATAATAACACCTATTCTCTTTTTGAAGACAATTTTACTAAGAAATACACACTTTAAACAGTTATGATTTAATTTGGTAACATGTGGACAAACATCTCGAGCAAAACAAACACTGCCAAATACTTGAGACGCAACTGGAAACAATGACTTACCCTGAGAATTTCAAATGGGATCTCACCATTAAGTATTGAGGATGGCATGCGATTGATAAGAAAGCATGCTATGGAAACTGCATTGGCCCAAAAAGGTTTAGGAACTTGTATTTGAAACAACAAGGCACATGCAGTTTCAAGAAAGTGTCTGTTTTCGCATTCTGCTACACCATTTTGGGGAGTAGTATCAACGCAAGAAGTTTAATGAAGCATGCTATTAGAGATCATATCAGATTGAAATTGAACAGATGTGTATTCCTTGACATTATCACTTCGCAAAGTACGAACAGACACATTAAATTGATTTTGAATTTTAGCACAAAAAGCACAAAGTATAAAAAACAACTCAGATTGATTTTTCATTAAATATAACCTAGTTACACGAGAATACTCATCTACAAAAGTAACAAATACCCGAGTCTAGGTTTTGACAAAATAGGAGAGGGACCCCAAACATCAAAATGAACTAACTCATAAGGAACACTAGCACGTTTATTGACTCGAGAACTCAAACTAACACGATGTTTGGCAAATTGACACGACTCACAATCGAATGCAGGCACCTTACTATATTGGGGACAAAACTTCTTAAGCAAAGGAAGGGATGGATGACCCAAACGACAATATGCCTCAAAAGCGGAGGCGACATTCGGACAAACAATAGGGGTTGAGGATAGTGGATCAAGAACATACATGCCGCCGAATTCATGCCCTTTACCAATAATCTTCTTCGTCATAAGATCTTGAAATATATAATGATCTGGAAGAAAGAGATGCAACAATTCAAATTATGGGTGAGTTGACTAACAGAAAGCAAATTTAAGGATAGACTAGCTAAATTTAAGACTGATGACAAAATAAGCAAATGTGTAGGAGTAACAGTGCCAGATCCAAGAATAGAAGATGGTGATCAATTAGTTAAGATAACAGAAGAAGTGTGACTATAAGACTGAAGAGTGGAAAAAAGACTGGAATTACTTGTCATGTGATCTGTGGCACTAAAATCAATGACTCATTTCAAGGATGTCAAAAGAAGGCATGCATTTGATTTATTTGAATCAGCAATTGCAGTGATAGAATGAGATGAAAACTTGAGTGATTCCTGGTACTTTCAGAACTTGACAAATTCATCCGTAGAAATAATGACCGATTTGTTAGATGCATCACTAGTGCTTGCAACATTAGCCATAGTGTTTTTGCTGATTTTTAAATAGTAGCTTCTTACACTTGAACTTGGTATGGTCTAGTTTCTTACAAGAGTTGCACATAATGCTTTTGGATTCCCATGTTGATTGTCAGGCTCTTGTGAATTGCCTATTTTGGAACCACTTGGAGTTTTTTCACGGTGCATGATTATTATGACCAACCAAAGCACTATTAAGAGAAGCATATGGAGTAGTTTCTGTACGAAGAATACAGTTAAAGACATCTTGGAAGGAGGAGACATCAGACGTACAAAGAATCTGTGACTTTGCAGAGTCAAATTTAGATGAGAGTCCTGCTAGAAAGCTCATGACAGCCATCTGCTCTCGCTGCCGCTGTTGAACCTTCACACCAGGATTAAATGGCAACAACACATTAAGCTCTTTGTATGTCCTCTTAAATGTCGAAAAGTAGTTCATAAGAGACTGATCTTGTTACTCCGCATGATAAAAGGCTTTGCAAACATCATACATACGAGATAGGTTGTCTTTTACAGAATACAAAAACTCCAAGTAATCCATTAATTCTTTAACCAATTCAAAATGATTAATCAAACTAATTGTCTCATTATCTATAGAATTTCAAATTTGAATAAACAAGCGAGTATCATCACAATAGCCATATTTTTCTTGAAGTGTCTTTTTCTTTGGGAGGATCATCAGTTAAGTGATCATCTTTTTCAATACTCCTTAGATAAAGTCGAATCGTCTTGCTCCATTCCAAATAATTCGAACCAATCAATTTATGGTACGTGATTTTAGACATCACGGGAACCACATCAGAAACAACCACTATTTTTGGTTTGATTTTGACTCTACCATAATCTTGAAAGCAAAAACAATTGAAAAAGAAAAAGAAAAAAGTGAACAACAAAGGAAGAACACTCAAATATGAAGAAGTCAAAAGTATCAAACCACAAAATGAGAAGAACCACCGGAGATAGATTTAAGGAGGACAGAGATGGGCTGAATAAGGAATAGAAGTGAATCAGAGCCGAATTCATGGTCCCACGCCGCCCCCACTCGTGGACGCGTGGGGAAGATCTCCGCGGGTAGTGGCGGCGCGTGAGCCTCACACGTGGCTTTTCTGGTGGTTGGATTTTGGGGTTTTGTCGACTGGCGGCTAGGCAGTCCTCTTGTGTGGGCGGTGAGAACTTAAACACACTCCAAATAGGGTTTCCAAAAAAGAAACCCTAAAATCACCCCCTAATTGTTTTTAATAGCCAAAATTTTGAATTTTGAATTTCGACCCTAATCTAAGGTGGCTCTGATACCACATAGAAAATGGTGGATAAATAGTATTTTATTCAATAAAATAGCAAGTATTTATACTCAAGACTACGGTGACTAAATATGAAACTAGGAAGAAATTGGAAACTAATGTATATATTCTAACAAGTAGGTTGTTACGTTTCTGTAAGTAGCAGTAGTTAGTGGAGCAGAATAAATAAGTGATTAGTAGTTGTGTTAATGAGTTTTAGACTCTTGGGAGATTAACTATCTTGAATTAGTTACTGTTATTCTTTCTATTCTTGTATTGTGTTGGACTTGGTCTCTAACTGAGGATAGGGTTTGAGAAATAAATGTAAGATTTCTGGTGTATTTGTGGGAATTCTTGACTGAGATTTTGAGAGATGCTATCATTGGTATCAGAGCATCTCAAAGATCCTACAATGGCTGGTAAGAAAGTGGAGTCTTTGGAGAAAGAAGTGGAGTTCATGAGGGAAGAACTCCAAAAAAATTCCAAATCTGGAAAAATCTATCAAGGATTTGCAAATGCAGTATAGAGAATCCCAAAGATCTATGAAGGAGGTTCTCAACCAGATCTAGCAGAGGGTGGCAGCGCAGACAACGACAACGGTAGCGGGCAGCGGCAACGCAGCAGGGAGAGCGACGATCGGCGTCGCACTACCAGCGATGGGTGGAGAACACCATTGTGCACCAAATTTAAACGCTCCAGGGTTTTTTCGTGAGGTACAGTGGTGGCTAGGGTTCTGGCAGATGGTGGCGCGACGGTCGTACCGGCAGTCAGAGGGCTGGGTTTTGTAGAGAAGCGGTGGAGAAGGCTAGAAATGCACGGGTTCAACAATTTTGACCCTGATTCATGGAATTTGAGGGCTGAAAGGTATTTTTCTCTAAATAACCTCACTAGTAAAGAAAAATTAGAGGCTGCTGTCTTGTGCCTTGAGGGAGAAGCCCTTTTTTGGTTTCTTTGGCTCTATCATAGAGTTATTATTCAGAGCTGGCCGGAGTTGAAAGCTTTGCTTTTACAGTGGTTTTGTCCTTTAAAGGAGGGAAATTTACAACAAAGATTGTTTGCTCTTATGCAAAGGGGCCAGTGGCTGAATATAGACGACAATTTGAGGTATGTGCAGCACCTTTGAACACAATTTTAGACGATGCTCTTGTTAATGTGTTTGTTAATGGATTGAAAGAAGAAATTGAAGGGGAATTACAGTTGTTTAATCCGGTGGGCTTGCTGAATATTATGGAAGTAGCACAAAAGATTGAAGAGAAAAATGGTATTGCCTTGTGGAACAAAGGAATGTCTTCATCCAAGACTTTCAAGATTTCAAGTCATGGTTCTTTTGGGGATTTGAATGCTGCGAGTAGTTTGAATACCAAGGTTGAGCAGTCATTGAAGTTACAAACACAAGCCAAGGTTTGGGGGCTAACCCAAAGGAGGGCTACAAAAAGTTGACGGCTGTTGAATACCAAGAAAAGAAAGATAAAGGGCTGTGTTTTAGGTGTGATGAGAAGTTCCACTATTGTCATGTGTGCAAAAAGAAGGAGCTGAATGTTATGATCGTTCATGAGGATGAGTTGGAGAACGGAGAGGAAGTGTCAATGGGGGAGGTGACATGTAGAGAGTGTGTAATTGTCCCTCAACTCTTTGGAATGTTTGTCTAATCCCAACCACATTAAAGTGAAAGGATTGATTAAGGACCAGCCGGTAGGAGAGCTAATAGTTCAGCCCAACAAACTTATTGGTGTAAGATACGCAAGCAAAACCAACAACTCAGCAAAGGAAGTTGAAGTTTTAATCAAATGGCAAGGATTACCAGATTCTGAAGCCACTTGTGAGTCTTTTGCAGCCATAAGGGTTCAGTTTCCAAATTTGAACCTTGAAGACAAGGTTCAAAATTGGGGAGAAGTATTGATAGATCTCCAATGAGGTTCACTTATATGAGAAGAGGGATGACGAACTAAACTAAGTTATTTTACTTAGTTGTTTTAGTTTTATTGTTAGTAGTTGTTGGTTTTGTTTTGTTAGGAGTTTTATTAGTAGGTTATTATGTTTCTGTTAATAGCAGTAGTTGCTAGTTAGTGAAGCAGTATAAATAAGTGATTAGTAGCTGTAATAATGAGTTTGGGAGATTGGCTATCTCGAATTAGCTACTGTTTTTCTTTGTATTCTTGTATTATGTTGGACTTGGTCTCTAATTGAGGCTAGGGTTTGAGAATAAAAGTAAGATTTCTGGTGTATATGTGGGTGTTCTTGACTCAGATTTTGAGAGATCCCTATCAGATTATGGATTGCAAAATGATAAAAAGTCAGAGGCCAGGTCTATTTCTAACTGACAAATCCTGGAACTAGGAAGAATTGCATCTTTTCAGGACCAAAACTATTTTAAGTAGTGTTGTTAGCTTGGAACGGTTCAATTAATCTAATATGACATTTGATCTCCCATATTATAGGAATCATTTCAAAGGCTGTTGCATAAACAGGATGGAACTAGAGCTGAGTGGGAATATCCCTTTGCTGTTGCTGGAATTAACATATGTTTTATGTTGGTACAGATGTTAGATCTTCAATCAGGTATAAAAGAAAAAGCGATTTTCTGTTGAAAGATATGGATTTTTTTTTCTTTCAACTACAGTAGTGTTTCAACGGGCTCATTGGACTTGCCAATGTGCTAGGGAATGAGTCTGACTAACAAATAACTTCTGGGTGGTTTTGTTGTCATAGGAACACCAACTTCTGAAGTGGGAATTCATTTTCTGGAACTACTTAAAGAAGATGAAATGGCATTTGATCACCTTTTTTGTGTAGCCTTCCAAATGATGGATGCGCAATGGCTTGCAAAGCGAGCTTCATATATGGAATTCAATGTAAGATAATTTGAATACTTTCTAGCAAAAAAAAAAAAAAAAAAAAACAAGTATGAATGTTAGAGTTGCCTGTTTAGGGACGAGGATGAATTTTTGTCCCCGAATGTTAAACGGGATGGGGACGACACTCCCCGTCCCGATGGAGACCCGTTTAATTTATTAATTATTTTTTGTTAATATTTTATATTTTATATATGCATTTATATTTTTTTAGTGTATTAATATTATTTTTACAATTTTTGAAATTATATTTTTTATAATAATTATTATATTGAATAGTAAATGTGTAATATTTTATCTTTTATGTAATTTAATAATTTTATACTTTTAAAGTTTTAAAATAAATTTTATTTTTATAATAGAAGATTCCCCGCCTTGTTCCTGTCCCATTAAGGAATTTTCTGTACCGTCCCCAATGAGGAATTAGTGGGAATGAAGCGGGAATGGGAATTAAAATCTTTCCTTATATATCTCTGTTTTTATTTATATTTTACAGGAGGTGCTCAAGTCCACCAGAAACCAGTTAGAGCGTGAGCTTGCCCTTGAAGATGTCGCTAGTGTGAAAGATTTGCCTGCATACAACCTCTTGAAAATATGATCTTTTGCCTCTTATCTTTTGGCAATACATCTTAGTATACTTTCATCATTGTAATTTTTACAATAAATGAAAAGAAAAAAAAAGAATTAATGCAATATTATTGTAACTCTCTCCCTCTCACACATTATATATAGGGAAATTTACGTTTAAGTATCAAATGTTTTTAATTTTGTATACTTAAATATCACTTTTTTTTTTTTTTTTTTTTTTTTTTTTTTATGGATTAAATACCAAACGTTGTATTTTAAATCCCTTTTACTACTATCCTATTAGATGTAAGAATATGTACGCATGTAAGGTCTAAATTAAATCTTAATTTTTTTTAAGTATTTAAAACTTAAACTAATTAACCACTTCAGGCTAGCTCAAGTGGCCATAGGTGGGTGTGTGAGTGTTGGAGGTCCTGAGTTTGAGTTTCAGGTAAAACATGTTGTAATATATAAACGCTTAAATAAAAAAAAAAACTTAAACTAATTAATCCTAATATCTCTAATAACTTGAAATCAATTTTTCTAGATTTATTTTAATGAATTAAAACAAAAGAAAATAAAAAAGCAAACTTCAACCTAAAAGAATCATCATTGTCGACCCTTCTTCTCGAACCAAACCTAGAGCTTTGACTCTATCCTAATCTACCCCTGCCATTTTCAGTTGATCCCCTTGCCATTTTCAAAGTGGAAGAACTGAGCTTTGAAGCTTTGAAGAACCAGAGCTTCGACTCCAATCGACCTCCCTCTCCATTCTCAATCATAAGAGCAAGCCCTAAACAAACCTCCACCCTTTCCCCCTTTCTCATTCTCAAGAACAGCCCCCAACTCGACTCACTCCTATTATTGTTCAGACGAACTAGCAGAAATATGGGAGATGCTTCCTCTTCATCTCATGTAAGCAATCTGCATAGATTAAGCCCTTGTAGTAATTATGGCATGAAGAAAGATTTTTCAAAATTAAGGGATCCTAATAATTGTGACCGTAAAGAACCATGGGTTCAAACTTGGACAGAAGTTAATCCTAAAAGAAGATTCATTAATTGCAAGAATATGAAGGTAAACTTGAACATTTTGCTAGTATTTAAGTATATAAAATTTTATTATTTTCAATAATTAAACTTCTGCTCAATTGATTTATATATATAAATATATGAATTGGATTAGGATTGAGATATGCTTTATACAAATTTGATAACTCTATGGTATATAGTTATTTTTTATGCTTTAAAGCTGAAAATATTGCGAGGAGAGTAGTGAAAATGTGTTTGGTTGCTTACTTTTAAGTAGTTTTAGTTTAATTTCTGTTTAGTAAGCTAACTTTTGAGTCTTGTAAAAATTATTGTGTTAATTGTGTTTTTTTTTTATTTAAATGTTGCTTGTTTGTTGTGTGAAAGAAGAATTAACTTGCTAGGAAAAATGAAGTGATGTAAAGGAAAAGTTGGAACAAAAGCTGAAAATTGGACAAAAATGCTGAAGCAATGCTACAGCATTCTGGGCAGTTTGGGAAGTGACGTGGAAAAAGTCTAAAAAACGACTTTCACTTATCCACATCAACAATTTCGTCTCAGTCACTCAAAGTACGGCAGCTGGCTGCTGTGGAAGGAAAAAGACTAAACCTAGTGGGCCAAGGTGGAAAAAGATTGGGCTTCTATTTTTAGTATATCATTTTGTACCCTAAAGACCCAACAAAGAAGAAAAGAGATGAAGTACACCTCCATCATCATGAAGAAGACAACTACCATTTTTAGAGAGGAGTAATTGCAGAAAACACACAGAGAAGAAAAGAGAAGGGGTACCCAAGTGCAAGAGAAAGAGAAGGACAAAAGCCCTATTGTTTGCATTTCTTTTCCCTTTTCTTCTATTTCCCTTTTCTTTTCTTTCTTGTCATTAATTTCTAGAAACTTGATAGTTGTAAAAGAGAGGCAGTAACCATGGATGAATAATTTTAAATTTGGATTGTAATTTTTGTGTTGAACATGAGCTAATTTTCTTAAAGCTTGAGTGGCTATGAACTCCTATGTTGGGTATGATAAAACTTTTTAAGCATATTTTAACATTTATGCCTTTGTTCATTAAAGTGAGTTCTTATTTTTTTTTTGATTGTTATTTCTTGGCCATTAATAACAATTTGCTAAGCTAGATCTTTTTTCAGAAGGGCTGGATCTAGTAGTTCAACTTGAATGGAGCAAGTGAAATCCTAGATTTAGGTTTTTCTTTGTAAGTGGAATAGGAATATTTCATTTACCTTGCATAACTTAAGAATTGAACCATAATTAGTGTTCTCTAATCTGGTTTGATATAGGAAAATGTGAATCTAGATGGTAGAACTTAAATTGTGAGTTTTGGAAAATTCTCATAAACACATAAAATTCTTTTATCACTGGCAGGAATGCTGAGGTAATGCTATAACATCTGGGAAAAATTAGCATAAGAAGGATTAGTTATTCAAGCCACTTTTACCATATTACACTTTTTGAAAGAATTTTTCTAGCAACAATAGCATTAATTCTAGCAAGTTTACTTACTGTCATTTTAATTTTGAATCATGGCTCAACCAGTTTTATTTTTTTCCTTTTACTTTAAGTTGTAATTAGTTGGTTTTACAACATATTTTTGATTGCAATCCCTGTGGAGACGATCTTACTTATCATTTTATGACTTGTTTGACTACGTATACTTGCGTACATAATTTTCACATGTTTTTGGCGCCATTGCTGGGGATTGAAACTAAAAATTATGTATTATCAACTATTTTGCAATTTATTTTATTGTTTGAGATTTTAATCCCATTTTGGGTGCGCTGAATTTTTCTTTTGTAATCGAGTGTATGAACGAGCAAGAAGAAGACCTTGAACTTGCTCCTATTGACCCCGAAATTGAACCCACTTTCAAACAAAGGGGAAAGGAACAAACGGCTAAAAAACGCTACAATATGGCTGATGGGTTTGAAGTTGGGGGTGCTCATAATGATGCTAATCCAATTTTTTTGGCCGATGATAGAGCCCGAGCAATAAGAGAGTATGCAGCCCCTATGTTCAACAAGCTTAATCCGGGTATTGTGAGACCCGAAATCAAGCACCTCATTTTGAGCTCAAGCCCGTCACGTTTCAAATGCTCCAAACGGTTGGTCAATTTGGTGGGTCGCCAACGGAAGATCCTCAACTCCATATTCACTCATTTTTGGAGGTGAGTGATTTTTTCAAGCTACAAGGAGTAAGTGAAGAGGCTTTAAGGTTGAAGTTGTTCCCATTTTCCTTGAGGGATCGGGCTAGAGCATGGCTTAATACTCTTCCCCCGATTCGGTGACTAATTGGAATGACTTGGCTGAAAAATTCTTGAGAGAGAATTTTCCTCCAACAAGAAATGCAAAGTCTCGAAGTGAGATCATGTCCTTTCAACAATTGGAAGATGAGACTACAAGTGACGCATGGGAAAGATTCAAGGAGTTGTTGAGGAAGTGCCCACACCATGGTATTCCTCATTGTATCCAACTTGAGACATTTTATAATGGTCTCAATATAGCCTCTAGGATGGTATTGGATGCTTCCGCTAATGGAGCCATTCTTTCCAAGTCTTACAATGAAGCTTGTGAGATTTTGGAAAGGATAGCTAGCAACAACTATCAATGGTCAACTAATAGAGCTCCTACAAGCCGAAAAGTAGGGGGTGTTCTTGAAGTAGATGCTTTGACCGCTTTAACCGCTCAAATGGCCTCAACTTGAGACATTTTACAATGGTCTCAATGCAGCCTCAATGACCGCTCTAACCGCTCAAATGGCCTCTAACCAACTGCTGCCATTCAAAGGGTAGAAATTTCTTGTGTGTATTATGGTGTTGGACATACTTTTGAGAATTGCCCTTCAAATCCAGCTTCAGTTTGCTATGTGGGTAACCAAAATTTCAATTGCAACAACAATCCGTACTCAAACTCTTACAATCCAGCATGGAAGCATCATCCGAATTTTTCATGGGGAGGTCAAGGAGCAAGTTCAAGTGGAGCACAAGCACAAGGAAAACAATCATTTCCACCGGGATTTTCTCAACAACTAAGACCTCAACAACCACACAAACCTCAAGGCTCTCAAACAAGATCTTTGGAGAGCTTAATGAAAGATTGTATGGCCAAGAATGATGCTGTAATTCAAAGCCAGGCAGCATCTCTTTGAAATCTTAAAATTCAATTGGGGCAATTGGCTAATGATTTGAAGAATAGACCACAAGGCACCTTGCCTAGTGACACCGAAAACCCACGAAGAGATGGTAAAGAGCATTGAAAATCGGTAACCTTGAGAAGTGGAAAAATTTTAGAGTCAAATGTGGCTGCAACAAAAGGCAGCAAGGAGCCCTCTTCAATCCAAAAAGACGGGGAAATGAAGAAAAAACCTGAAATTTCAGCTGCTAAAATTCCCCCAGATGTTACAGCATCAGGTCAGCATTCTGCTGCAGAAAGTCTTTGCAAAAGCCACCTCTATCATTTCCTCAACGATTCAAGAAGCAGTAAGACGATGGTCACTTCTGGAGATTTCTTGATGTTCTAAAGCAGCTCCACATCAATATACCATTAGTTGAAGCTTTGGAGAAAATGCCAACCTATGTGAAGTTTTGGAAGGACATTTTGACAAAGAAAAGGAGGCTTGGCGAGTTTGAAACTGTCGCTTTAACAGAGGGCTGTAGTGCTATGTTGAAGAGAAAAATTCCACCTTAATTGAAAGATCCGGGCAGCTTTACAATTCCAATTTCTATTGGGGGTCGAGATGTTGGAAGAGCTCTTTATGATTTGGGAGCTAGTATAATCTCATGCCTATGTCTATTTTTAGGAAGTTGGGAATTGGAGAAGTAAGGTCAAGCACCGTCACTTGGCAATTAGCGGATCGTTCCATGGGTCATCCGGAAGGGAAAATTGAAGATGTGTTGGTGCAAGTGGATAAGTTCATTTTTCCGGCTGATTTCATTATCCTTGACTATGAGGCCGATAGAGAAGTTCCTATTATTTTGGGGCAGCCATTCCTTCCTACTGAAAGAACCTTGATTGATGTAAAAAATGGGGAACTCACTATGAGGGTGAATGATCAAAAAGTCACTTTTAATGTGTTCAATGCTGTGAGATTTCTGGATGAGATCGAAGAATGCTCCCATTTGAGTGTAATTGATTCTATTGTGGCTGAAAGTTTTCACAAGGAAGTGTGGAAAGATGAAAGGTTGATAAGTTCTCTTGAAGAGCTTGAAGCTTTGAGTGACGATGAAGAAACTCAAGTTGCTTGGGTAGAGCCAATGCAACCTTTTCCTAAATTCAAGAGACCTTTTGAGTCTTTAGAGTGGAAGGAAAGCAATTTCAAGCCTCCAAAATCTTCTATCCATGAACCACCAAAGCTAGAGCTGAAACTCTTGTCAAGTCACCTAAAATATGCCTATTTCGGGGAGAATGAAACGCCGCCAATAATTATTTTAGCGTAATTAGAGGCTGAAGCTGAAGGTTTGTTGCTAGATGTGTTGAAGAAACATAAAAGAGCAATTGGGTGGACTATGGCAGACATAAAAGGCATTAGTCGAACGATTTGCACGCACAAGATACTCTTAGAAGCTGGCTGTAGTAACTCCATTGAGCATCAACGGAGGTTGAATCCTGTTGTAAAGCCCGCTTAGTTAATTTGGAAATTAGCAGTTATTTATGTTAATCAGGAAATTATTTATAGCTATTTAAATAATTTATCATTGTTATTTATGGAATTCAGATATGCATAATTATGTCATCAGCAGTTTTTATATTTCGCATTTCCGTGTCCGCATTTTGGAACGCGGCGTTTGGCTCAGTAGAAATCACAACTTAGTATGTTAGTATTTTGGGGACGGGTTTTAGACATTGGGAATGTCGGGAATGGCCGGGAATTTAGAATGTCCCAAAAATACCCCTTTAGTATGATTTTAGTGATTTTTTGGTGGAGGGGCAAAATGGTCTTTTTGCCCCATTAGTATTTTGTCTTATATGATTTAATAAATGAAATAAATGTTTAATTTATGCATGTTATTTGGCTGAAAGATTTAGTGTGTAAAGACTCCTTTTTACTCATTTCTCATTCAACTTAGAAAAAATAGAAAAAAAAAAAAAATTTCAAAAAGGCTCTCTCTTTCCTCTCTTCCTCTCTCGGCTGGTAGGGTGATCTTAGGGCTGGGATTTCTGAATTTTCAAGCTATTTCCATTGCATTCTAAGTGTTCTTCATCCTAGGTAAGGTCTCTAAGCTTTTCCTTTTGTAATTCAAGAAAATGATGAAAATGGATGAAAATGCATGTGATTTTTGAGAGATGTTTCTGCTGTGTTTTGTTGTTGATTTAGGTTGTTTTAAAGCATGATTATTGTTGTTGTTTAAGCTATGTTAGAAGCATGTAGGTTAGATTGTTAAAGCCTTGAGTTTTCTTTGCAAAAGTTATGAATTTTGAAAGAAAATGTGATGTTTTGTTTCTGTGAATTGCTGGATGTTGTTGTTTGTTTTCAGAGGTTATATTATGCTAGTTTAAGAGGTTTTAAGCTAGTTTGATTGCATGTTAAGTGGTTTTGCTCAAGCTTGAGTTTGGAACTCAAAGCTTGAGCTCCAATGGTGAATTTTGTGTATGAGGTTTCTGGGTAGGTTTGATGCCTTGGAATTGTTATTTGGGACCTTTAGAGCAGGTCTGGAAAGTTTGGGATCAATTGGGTTCGAATTGGTCAAGTTAGGAGATTTTTAGTTTGTCGCTCGGCGAGGAACCGATTCCGTTGAGCATCCGAATTCCGGATGGGGTCTTTGAATTTTCCGAGAACCGATTCCGGTTGGGCAAATCCTGCAGGTTGGGGATTTTTCAGAACCCTAGTTTTCCTCGTTTTTGGGTTTTTAGGGGTATTGCCATGCTTTTTATCGATAGGGAAACTTTTAGTTTCAAGTTTTAGTCCCCGGGAAGTGATTTAGCGTGTCACTTATAGCGTTGTGATTTTTATGGTTTAGGAGCCAGTAATCCGCCGTTCAGCTTCAGTTCCAAATGTTGACCTAGACACCCGAAATCTAATCCGTAAGATTAGTATAATGAAGATGCATATGTAGATTACATGTTTAGCGTGCATGTAGGAAGCCCGTTAGATTACATTAGATATGTATTTAGGCTTCGAACCATCCAACCCCGTCACGTCTTCAGACAGCCGGAGTATGACCAAGAACGGCCCGGAGTATGACCCGGTTCGACCGATCGTCGACACCGGTTGGTGGTTCGGGCTATTGACTCTATCCCGTCGCAGTGCCGGAGTATGACCGCAGCCGGAGTATGACCGGCTCGACCGATCGTGAGGATACTTGTCAATAGTACCGTCCCCCGAACGTTCAAAACTCGGCATCATGTTGGACATGGCGGTAGTGCTCGCACCATGTTGGACATGGCGTAGCGGGACTCGCATCGTGTTGGACACGGCGGTCGGCTTTATGTATGATATTAGTATGCTTTTCTTATCGAGTCCGTCGACTCACGTTTACGTTCATGTGTAGGTAAAGGCAAGAGCTGTATTGGATGGACCGTGACCGAGCATATGAGATTGTACATGTCGGGGCGGTTAGGCTCGGAGCGTACGATCCCTCGGGACGACGAAGGTCGAGATTTTTGTAATCGGCTGCGTTAGACGACTTTCATTTTGATGTAAAAGTTGAACGTTAAAACGTTTGTAAATAATTTTATAAATCGGGATCCCGAGACTTTTTGCAATATGGTTTATAAGTTTAATGAAAAAGCAAAATTTTAATTAATCACGTTTTTCCATAAACCTCGTTGAATAGCAACGAGCTGCACAAAGACGTTTAAAAATCACGTAATACGCCTAAGATAGTTAGGGTGTTACAATTTGGTATCGTAGCCGCTGTGTTGTCTTCCGAAGATCGTCACGACATGTACAATCATCATCGAAATAGCTAGCTCGGTTTACGGTTCAAAGGTAAGCCTTTATTGCTTTAGTAGTTTATTTTATTCGCTATGAAAAGAAAAGCTCGTTAGGAAGCATGTTAGTAGCCTGATAGTAGAATAGGCGCATGTTTCATTTCTAATTTCCAAATTAAGCGGCATTAGTAAGCTCGCCTTGAATACGACCTGATATGCCAACTCTTGGTTTCGCAGGCGGTTCTAACTAGATGGACGCCAGGCGGACTACCGAGTCGAGGCAACTCCGTGGGGTCGAATCGGGGAGAGGGAGCTCGGTTTCCCCCACCGCTAGGGGCCGAGGTAGAGGTCCCCGAGGCAGGCTCGTGGTCGGGGTGATGAGAACCCGCCACGGGCTGCCCAGCTCCCCACCGATCGTGGAGCCCCCGAATCGGGAGTTGCGGTTTGCGGAGATGCAAGCCCGGATCGAAGAACAAGACCTCGAGATTCGAGGTTGAGACAAGCGGGGTGCTCCTCAGCCCAAAGTGCCGCAGTTCCAAAGGGCACCGCCCCCGCCGCCTGTGCCGAGATAGTGGTGGCGGCCCATAGATTGGAACCATTGTATGAGCGGTTCGAAGCAAGCACCTCCGTATTCCCGGGAGGTCCGCATGTGTCGAAAGCCGAGCAAAGGCTTACGGTGATTACTGCGTACCCCGAACTTTATGGGTGTCACCAGTAACGACAGAGTGGTGTGCGCCACATTCCGGGCCTGTGAGGATGCCCCGGTATGGTGGGACATGGTGTCTCGCATTCACGATGTCACCACCATGACCCGGGAAAGGTTCCAGGGAACTCTTCAACGCGAAGTACTACAATGAGGCGGTTAGAAGCGCCAAGAGGAAGGAGTTCGTTCACCCGACCCGGCGGGGGAGAACATGAGTGTCACCGAGTATACTACTCGGTTGTGGATTGGCGAGGTTAGCCCTCGGAATTGTGCCGACCGACTTCGGCAGGAAGGAGAAGTATCCGGACGGGTTGAATCCCAAGATCGTGCATGACACGATGATTACCACAGACGACACCACCTATGCTCGCATGGTGGAGAAGGCACCGCGAGCCGAGGGCGCAAGGGGGGTGTATGTCGATTCCAACCCGCACTCGGTTGGTGATGGCGGAGCTCCTACCCCTCCCGCATCAGGCTTCGGCGAGGGGGTAGAAGGGTTCGGCCATTGATCGAGGAAGAGGGCACCCACGCTCGGCGGCTCGAGCGAACAAGAGGTTCCTGGGGGAACTGCACAGAGGGAGTCGTCCCTGGTGGTAATGAGACCCGATTCTCCTACCCCGAGTGCCCTATGCAAAGAGGCATCATCGGGGAGAGTGCAAGTGCGGTGGATGCTTTCATTGTGGCATGCCCGGCACTTCAAGAGAGAATGTCCCCAGCTCCGGCCAGAGGCACCGAGAGCTCCAGCGATACCCACTCCAGCCAGGGTATTCGCGATCACGCAGGCTGATGCAGATGCCAGCCCATCAGTTGTTACAGGTCAGATTTTTATTAACGACTCGCTTTATTCAAAGGTCGTTTGATTCTGGGCTACACGTTCTTATGTGGCGGCCCGTAGTCTTTAGTAAGTTGGGTAGACCCTTTGATAGATATGAGTCGTGGTTTGGAACCCGTTACTCGTTGAGAATTGGTTATCTCCAATAGGTGGATTAGGTCTATGCCAATCAGGATAGATGGTAGAGAGTTAAGCGCTGATCTGATAGAGATGAGCTTAGTCGAATTTGATATTATTTTAGGAATGGATTTCCTATCTAAATATTCGGCGAGCATTGATTGTAAGAGGAAGATGGTGGTCTTCCAACCGGAAAGTGAAGAACCATTCGTATTTGTGGGTTCGGTTCAGGGATCTCGGATCCCGGTGATCTCGCTATGTCGCCGAGAGAATTATTGCACGGTGGATGCTTAGGGTTTCGGCCGTGGTGGTGGACACCACTCGGCCGTACACCATTCGGCCGGAAGGACATCGAGTGGTTCGGGAATTTTTGGACGTTTTTCCCGAAGAACTTCCGTGGTTACCACCTCATCGGGAGATTGACTTCGTGATTGACTTGGCACTGTGGGTGGATCCGGTTTCTAAAGCCCCGTATAGGATGGCTCCACGAACTTAAGGAGTTAAAGATTCAGCTCCAAGGGTTGCTTGACATAGGGTTCATTCGGCCCAGTGTGTCACCCTGGGGAGCCCCGGTTTTGTTCGTGAAGAAGAAGGATGGATCTATGAGGATGTGCATCGACTACAGAGAGTTGAACAAGCTGACGGTGAAGAATAAATATCCATTACCTAGGATCGATGACTTGTTCGATCAACTTCAGGGGAAGACGGTCTTTTCTAAGATTGATCTCCGTTCGGGTTATCATCAGTTGAGGATCCGAGAGGAGGACATTCCAAAGACGGCTTTCCGCACTAGGTATGGACACTACGTGTTTCTGGTTATGTCATTCGGACTAACCAATGCTCCTGCAGCATTCATGGACCTGATGAATAGAGTATTCAAGGATTTCCTCGATATCTGTGTGATTGTGTTTATCGACGACATCCTCGTGTACTCTCAGTCAGAAGAGGAGCATGAGTTACATCTTCAAATGGTACTGCAACGACTTCGAGAACATAAGCTCTATGCCAAGTTCAAGAAATGTGAGTTCTGGTTGTCTCAGGTGTCCTTCCTAGGGCACATAGTGAGTAAAGATGGGATCAAGGTGGATCCCGGGAAGATCGAATCCGTCAGGGATTGGCCGAGACCGAAGACAGTGACAAAGATCAGAAGCTTCTTGGGATTAGTCGCGTGTGCACCGTAGGTTCGTGGAGGGGTTCTCCAAAATTTCAATGCCCCTAACCGAGCTTACAAAGAAGAATCGCCGATTTATCCGGTCGATAAATGCGAAGCTAGTTTTTCGTGAGCCGAAACGAGGTTGATTACCGCTCCTAAGACTAGCTTGCCTTCTGGACGAGGAGAAGTTCGTAGTCTATCGCGACGCATCCAAACAGGTTTGGGATGCGTATTGATGCAAGCCGACGGGTTATCGCTTATGCCTCCCGTCGCTAAAGGATTATGAACAGCGATACCCGACTCATGATTTAGAATTGGCCGCAGTGGTTTTTGCACTGAAGATTTGGCGGCATTACCTTTATGGGGAGAAGTGCGAGATCTATACCGACCATAAAAGTCTCAAGTATTTCTTTACTCAGAAAGATTTGAATATGAGACAAAGGCGTTGGTTGGAATTAGTGAAGGATTACGATTGCGAGATCCTCTATCATCCCTAAAGCCAATGTAGTGGCCGATGCCCCGAGTAGAAAGGGTCCCGGCAAGTGGCTAGCATGGTTCGATCTCACCTCGGCCCAGCGCAGGATATGGTTAGATCCGATTGAGTTTGTGGTAGGTCGGCTTCACAACTTAACGCCGCAATCCGATCCGTTAGAAAGAATAAAGGTTGCTCGGACGACAGATCCGGAGTTAGTGAAGATCCGAGATGAGGTATTGGCTAGTCGAAGCCAAAGACTTTTCAAAGGATGGACAGTGGGATGCTTTTGTATAAAGCCGTGGTTTGTGTCCCGAACAAAGGTGGACTCGAGAAACGAGATCTTCGAGGAGGCTCATTCTACTCCATATTCTCTACATCCCTAGGCACCACCAAGATGTACCAAGATTTGAAACCGTACTTCGGTGGAGCGGTATGAAGAAGAATTTGGTAGAATTCGTTTCGAGATGCCTCACGTGTCGCCAGATCAAGGCCGAACATCGAGAGACCGGCAGGTTGTTGCGGCCTCTAACCCTACCGTAATGGAAATGGGAGGATATTACGATGGATTTTGTGGCTCCGGGTTACCTAGGACCACGGGTATGTATGATTCCATCTCGGGTAGTGGTGGATCGATTTACGAAATTCGCTCATTTTCTCACGGTTAGAACAACGTTTACGGTGGATCACGAAGGCGAGTTATATGTCAGAGATAGTGAGACTTCACGGGTACCGAAGTCTATAGTTTCTGACAGTGGATCCGAAGTTTACCTCCAAATTTTGGCAAAGTTTGCAACGGCAATGGGTACGAAGCTAAAATTCGGTACGGCATTCCATCCTCGTACGGATGGTCGGTCCAGAAAGGACAATTCGTATATTGGAGGATATGCCGAGAGCCCCGTGTTATGGACTTCGAGGGTTCATGGAATAAATATCTACCGTTGATAGAGTTCTCTTACAACAACAGCTACTGCAGTACGATAGGGATGGCACCTACGAATCGTTGTACGGTAGAAAGTGTAGATCCCCTATCCACTCGGGATGAGACGAGGGAGAGGAAATACCTAGGTCCGGAGTCGGGGCCTAGCTGACTCAATGAGGCGATAGAAAAGATAAAAGCTAGAATGCTTGCCTCACAGAAAGGCATTGCAAGAGTTACGCGCATCCGAAACGTAGAGATGTTGAGTTCCGAGTAGGGGACCATGTGTTTTTGCGTGTATCTCCGATGAAGGGGATTAAACGTTTCGGGAAAAGAGGCAAGTTATGCCCTAGGTTTACGGGACCTTTCGAGATTCTCGAGAAGATAGGTCAAGTGGCATATCTGCTTAGCATTGCCTCCAGCCTTATCGCTAGCGTGCACAACGTATTTCATGTCTCAATGTTGAGAAAATACGTTTCGTACCCCTCTCATATACTCGCTATGAGAGTCTTCACAGTCGGATATGTCCTATGAGGAACAACAAGGCGGCATCCCGGATAGAAGGATAAAGTCCTTCGGAATAAGACCATAGCGTTGGTCAAGGTTCTCTGAGAAACAAAGATGGGTGGAAGAAGCCACCCCGGGAGCTAGAATCAGATATGCGAGCTCAATTTCCAGAGTTATTCAGGTTAGATTTCGGGGACGAAATCCTTTTAAGGGGGGGATAGTTGTAAAGCCCGCTTAGTTAATTTGGAAATTAGCAGTTATTTATGTTAATCAGGAAATTATTTATAGCTATTTAAATAATTTATCATTGTTATTTATGGAATTCAGATATGCATAATTATGTCATCGGCGGCTTTTATATTTCGCATTTCGGTGTCCGTATTTTGGAACGCGGCGTTTGGCTCGGTAGAAATCACAACTTAGTATGTTAGTATTTTGGGGATTCGGGTTTTAGACATTGGGAAATGTCAGAATGGCCGGAATTTAGAATGTCCCAAAAATACCCCTTTAGTATGATTTTAGTGATTTTTTGGTGGAGGGGCAAAATGGTCTTTTTGCCCCATTAGTATTTTGTCTTATATGATTTAATAAATGAAATAAATGTTTAATTTATGCATGTTATTTGGCTGAAAGATTTAGTGTGTAAAGACTCCTTTTTACTCATTTCTCATTCAACTTAGAAAAAATAGAAAAAAAAAAAAAATTTCAAAAAGGCTCTCTCTTTCCTCTCTTCCTCTCTCGGCTGGTAGGGTGATCTTAGGGCTGGGATTTCTGAATTTTCAAGCTATTTCCATTGCATTCTAAGTGTTCTTCATCCTAGGTAAGGTCTCTAAGCTTTTCCTTTTGTAATTCAAGAAAATGATGAAAATGGATGAAAATGCATGTGATTTTTGAGAGATGTTTCTGCTGTGTTTTGTTGTTGATTTAGGTTGTTTTAAAGCATGATTATTGTTGTTGTTTAAGCTATGTTAGAAGCATGTAGGTTAGATTGTTAAAGCCTTGAGTTTTCTTTGCAAAAGTTATGAATTTTGAAAGAAAATGTGATGTTTTGTTTCTGTGAATTGCTGGATGTTGTTGTTTGTTTTCAGAGGTTATATTATGCTAGTTTAAGAGGTTTTAAGCTAGTTTGATTGCATGTTAAGTGGTTTTGCTCAAGCTTGAGTTTGGAACTCAAAGCTTGAGCTCCAATGGTGAATTTTGTGTATGAGGTTTCTGGGTAGGTTTGATGCCTTGGAATTGTTATTTGGGACCTTTAGAGCAGGTCTGGAAAGTTTGGGATCAATTGGGTTCGAATTGGTCAAGTTAGGAGATTTTTAGTTTGCTGCCTGCGAGGAACCGGATTGCTGAGCATCCTATTCCGGATGGGGTCCCGACTTTCCCGGAAACCGGAATTCGGTTGGGCAACCGGTCACGCATTGGGATTTTTCTAACCCTAGCTTTTCCTCGTTTTTGGGTTTTTAGGGGTATTGCCATGCTTTTTATCGATAGGGAAACTTTTAGTTTCAAGTTTTAGTCCCCGGAAGTGATTTAGCGTGTCACTTATAGCGTTGTGATTTTTATGGTTTAGGAGCCGCAATCCGCCGTTCAATTTTTCGCCCGCTTCCCGCCAAGTCAGTTGTGGCACACCCGAAATCGAATCCGTAAGATTAGTATAACAAGATGCATATGTAGATTACATGTTTAGCGTGCATGTAGGAAGCCCGTTAGATTACATTAGATATGTATTTAGGCTTCGAACCATCCAACCCCGTCACGTCGATAGCCGGAGTATGACCGAAATGAGTATGACCGGCTCGACCGATCAGTGCCGACACCGGTTGGTGGTTCGGTGCTATTGACCTATCCCGTCGGCATAGCCGGAGTATGACCAAGCAATGAGTATGACCGGCTCGACCGATCAGAGGATACTTGTCAATAGTACCGTCCCCCGAACGTTCAAAACTCAAGCACCATGTCGACATGGCGGTAGTGCTCGGCACCATGTCGTGGACATGGCGAAGCGGGACTCGCATCGTGTTGGACACGGCGCCTTATGTATGATATTAGTATGCTTTTCTTACCGAGTCCGTCGACCACGCTTACGTTCATGTGTAGGTAAAGGCAAGGTCGTGGGCGATGGACCGTGACCGAGCATATGAGATTGTACATGTCGGGGCGGTTAGGCCTGGAGCGTACGATCCTCGGGACAGCAGGGCTGAGATTTTTGTAACTGTCGTTAGACGACTTTCATTTTGATGTAAAAGTTGAACAGTTAAAACGTTTGTAAATATTTTTATAAATCGGGATCCCGAGACTTTTTGCAAAATGGTTTATAAGTTTAATGAAAAAGCAAAATTTTAATTAATCACGTTTTTCCATAAACCTCGTTGAATAGCAACGAGCTGCACAGTACGTTTAAAAATCACGTAATACGCCTAAGATAGTTAGGGTGTTACACCTGTCATGAAGGAAGTTGTTCGAAAAGAGGTGATAAAGTAGCCAGATTATGGTATTGTGTACCCGATTTCAGATAGTTCATGGGTTAGCCCTGTTCAATGTGTGCCTAAGAAAGGAAGAATCGCGGTGGTGGCTAGTAAGAACAATGAATTAATTCCTACTAGAACCGTGACTGGTTGGAGGGTGTGCATGGACTGTCGGAAGTTGAATAATGCCACTAGGAAGGATCATTTCCTGCTGCCATTTATTGACCAAATGTTGGATCGTTTGGCGGGTAAAGAGTTCTATTGCTTTCTTGATGGTTATTCGGTCTACAATCAAATTTCTATAGCTCCAGAGGACCAAGAGAAAAGAACCTTCACTTGTCCATATGGCACCTTTGCCTTTAGGAGGATGCCATTTGCGCTATGTAATGCTCCCGCCACTTTCCAAAGGTGCATGATGGCAATTTTTTCAGATACGGCGAAAAGCAATCTTGAGATCTTCATGGATAATTTTTCAGTATTTGGGGAATCTTTTGGCACTTGTTTAGCTAACTTAGAGAAAGTGTTGAAGAGTTGTGAAGAAACAAATTTGGTACTCAATTGGGAGAAATGCCATTTTATGGTAAAAGAAGGCATCGTTTTGGGAAACAAGGTTTCTCACAAGGGTATTGAGGTGGAAAAGGCTAAGTTGGAAGTCATTGAAAAGCTGCCGCCTCCTACCATGGTCAAGGGTATTAGAAGCTTTCTTGGACATGCGGGGTATATTAGAAGGTTCATCAAGGATTTTTCGAAGATTTCAAAGCCTCTTTGTTTGTTGTTGGAACAAAATCGACCATTTGAGTTCACTAAGGAGTGTCATGAGGCTTTTGTGACTTTGGAAAAGGTATTGGTGACAACCCCAGTTATTGTAGCTCTGGATTGGACTTTGCCATTTGAGTTGATGTGTGATGCTAGTGATTTTACTATTTGTGTAGTACTTGGACAGCAAAGAGGAAAGATTTTCCATTCTATTTACTATGCAAGCAAGACTCTCATCAATGCTCAAATTCACTAGTCAACCACCGAAAAGGAGTTGCTGGCTATAGTATTTGCTTTTGACAAGTTCTGATCTTATCTTGTGGGAACGAAGGTGATTATCTACACCGACCATTCAACCATCAAGTATTTAATTGGCAAGAAAGATGCGAAGCCAAGACTCATTTGTTGGGTGTTACTTCTTCAAGAGTTTGATTTAGAAATCCAAGATAGAAAAGGGACGGAGAACCAAGTGTCTGTCCACTTATCTCGATTGGAAACAGGTGGTGAAAAGGAAGATGAAATGCAAATTCAAGAAACTTTTCCGGATGAGAGCTGCTTGTTGTAGCCCAAGCAAACACTCCTTGGTATGCTGATTTTGTAAATTACTTAGTGAGTGGGTTACAGCCTCCCGATCTGAATAGGTAGCAACTAAAAAAAATTCTTTCATGATGTGAGATTCTACTATTGGGATGAGCCTTACTTGTACATGCAGTGTGCAGATCCAATAATGCGGCGTTGTGTGCCGGAAGAGGAAGTCGCAAGCATCCTAGAGCATTGTCATTCATCTCCCTATGGTGGACACTTTGGTGGACAAAGAACAGCCGCAAAAGTCTTCCAATCGGGGTACTATTGGCCTTTCATTTTCAAGGATGCTCGTGATTTTGCAAGAAGTTGTGATCATTACCAAAGAGTTGGCAATATTTCAGCAAGGAATGAAATGGCATTGAATTGCATTCTTGAAGTTAAACTTTTTGATGTTTGGGGAATTAACTTCATGAGGCTATTTCCACCATCTTTGGCAATCTATACATCTTGTTCACGGAGGATTATATCTCTAAATGGGTTGAAGCAGTAGCAAGTCCCACTAATGATTCAAAAGTGGTGATGAAGTTCCTCCAAAAGTAAGTTTTCACTCACTTTGGAACACCACGCGCATTAATAAGCGATGAAGTTACTCATTTTGTGAATAAAATTCTTGCTGCCTTGTTAGCTAAATACAATGTCTAACACAAGATTGCTACTGCCTATCATCCTCAAATCAATGGGCAAGCTAAACTTTCTAACCAAGAGATCAAGGGTGTACTTGAAAAAGTTGTTAATCCTAGTCGCAAGGATTGGTCTCAAAGGCTAGATGACTCTCTTTAGGCTTACCGGACAGCATATAAAAAACCTTTGGGTATGTCCCTATATCGATTGGTGTATGGGAAGGCTTGTCATTTGCCGGTAGAGCTGGAACACAAAACCTTTTGGGCTATAAAGAAGCTGAATTTTGATCTCCAAGCTGCTGGAGAGGCTCGAATGTTGCAATTAAACGAGCTTGAAGAGATGAGGTTTTTCTCCTATGAAAATGCTTAATTGTACAAGGAGAAAACCAAGAGATGGCATGACAAGAGGATTCAACACAGAGTATTTGAAGAAGGGCAGCTTGTTCTGTTATTCAATTTAAGGCTAAAGTTGTTTTCGGAAAAGTTAAAGTCTCGTTGGTCGGGACCATTCACCATCGTCAAGGAGTACCCTTTTGGAGCTGTGGATGTAAAGAATGAATAGTCAGAGAGGATATTGAAAGTGAATGGGCAGCGACTTAAACACTATATCGGAGGGGAGGTTGATCGAGCAAAGACCTCCATCACTTTGGAAGAGGCTTGAAGAAAAATGACTTCGGGTTGCCATGGCTTTGGTGACTCACATGTGGGCAACCCGGGAGTGGAGGAACTAGACTATATCATTTTATATATATGTTATGTAATAAGTTTGGGGTGTGCCACCCTTTGAAAAAAAAAGAGTATTTACAATTAAGTTTGGGGTGTGCCACCCCTTGTTAAAAAAAAAGAAGAGAAAAAAAAAAGAAAAAAAAAATATATATATAAATATATACATACTTATATAAATATAGATATAATTTTTAATTTCCTTCGATTGCTAATGAATTTGTAATGGTATGGTGAATGTTATCGCAGGTGAAAGACAGATTATGGAGTTGTGCAATATGCTAAAAAGTAAAATTTATTGTGTGGAGCAGCGGGTCCCAGGAGTTATAGCATTGGCTCAGCATTTTGAAGTAGGGATGTATAAGAGATTGAATTGCTGAAACTATGCTGTAACAACTGAGAGTTTTGTTTTGTTTTTTTTTTTTTAAAAAAAATACTGGGAGTGAAGATTCATTTCAGTGATTCACGGATTTTTAAAATTATATATATAAATATATATAGATATAATATATTATATATAAATAAAAAAAAGCAATTTTAATAGGAGATAATAGATTAGTATCTTTAAATATATATATAAATAAATAAATAAACTTTTATTTTATTTCTTTTATTTTTTTTGTATTTTTATTTTAACCAAAAAAAATAAAAAAACAAAAACAAAGCCCAACAAATCGTTCAGCATCATCACCCCCCAATTTGAGCTTCTAAACCAGCCCTAGCCACATACTAGCAAACCACAACCTTCAGTCATCACCATCATCAACCAGCGTTCTTCTTCGCTCAACCCAGCCAGCCAGCCGTCAAGCTCGACCAACCCATCACTCGAAGTCGATCGCACCAGCAGCCAACCCACGAACCACGACCCAGCTTCGTCTGTACCTGTAGAACCACAACCAATCTCCCCTAAATCGCAACATCCAATTCCAGTTTCAACGCCACCGTCACGACCAAAAAACACCACCATTGTTTGTCCCCACTGCCTCCGGCCCTCACCATCACCACTCGTCCTCACGAATGAACAACCCCCTTTCGCACACACGCAACCATCTTCACGAGCTCCATTTTGCATAGCCAGCTCAAAGCACTCACTACCGAGCTCCATCCACCAAGCACCACTATCAAGCTCCAACCGAAGCTTCAACATCAACATTCACGAGCAAAGTCCAGCACCACCACTGGTTTTGTTCACCACTGTCGAGCCAATTTTTTGTTTGTGAGTTATATTGAAAATCTTTTTGGTTGAATTGCATATTGGTGATCATTTTTGGTTTGTGCTATCAGAATATTTGTTGTCGTGGTACATTGCTCTGATTTTTTCTTAATCTGTGAGTTGCACTGGTGTGAACTTGGATTGTTTTTGGGTAGATTGTGGTAGCTAATTAATATTGAGCAGCAGAAAAAATGCCGAGAATTAAGCAAATGGCTTACAAGAAGCCGCTGGAGATAGATGAAAACGAACGCTTCCTTTAACCAATGCCCTGGAAAGAACATAGCACTTATCCAAGGTGCAAGTAAACTATGTTGTAGATTGTCATATCAGTTAAACCCTGTGTGTGCTGATAAATCTAGGAATATATATATTTAATCACATAATCTTGATTACTTTCCACTGTGCTGACGACCCAATAGAGAAGAATATAAATGTGATAAGGGTTTGGATGAATTTATAAATCAAATAAACATATAAATGATAACATGAACTAAATGACACACAATAAGTGATGAAAATACTTCTGTTTCTTTATTGATATTTAAAAGATAAAGATTACATTGAAATGAAGTTTTATTTATGGCATAAAACCCAACAAACTCTCACTTGAACTAATATAAAACAATCAGTAGATTTCAATTAATCCTAAATTCTGACGGTGCTTTTCAAATGCAGTTCTGACAAGACTTTGGTGAATGGATCAGCTAGGTTGTCCTCTGTGTCCAATTTTTCCACCAGTACATCCCCTCTTGCCACATACTCTGTGATGATGTGATATTTCCTTTCTATATGCTTGCTTCTCTTGTGGCTTCGAGGCTCTTTACTATTGGCTATGGCTCTAGTGTTATCACAAAGCAAAACCAGTGGTTTTTCCATTCTAGGGACGACACCAAGTCCTGTGAAGAATTTTCTGAGCCAGAAAAGTTCTTTTGCAGCCTCTGCAGCAGCTATGTATTCTGCCTCCATGGTAGAGTCTGAAAATGCGGTTTTTTAGCACTTCTCCAAACCACTGCTCCACCCCCAAGAGTAAACACCATCCCAGATGTAGATTTCATGTCATCATGACATGCCTAGAAATCTGAATTGGTATAGCCTATGGGATTTAAAGCACCACCCTTATAGACTAACACGAATTGCCTTGTACTCTTTAAGTACTTCAAGATATGCTTAACAACATTCCAATGTTCCTGTCCTGGATTTGTGTGATACATGCTTACGATTCCTACTCATAACAAATGTCAGGTCTAGTGCATAACATAACATACATTAGACTCCCAAGTGCAGAAGCATAAGGAACCCTTCTCATGTCCTCTATCTCTTAAGGATCAGTGGGACATTGTTCCTTAGATAGACGGATACTAAATCTAGAAGGCATGGATGCTCCTTTGGTGTTGGTCAGTGAGAATCTCTCTAAAACCTTATCTATGTAGGTTGTTTGAGAGAGAGCAAGGGATCTGTTCTTCCAGTTTTTGATAATCTGAATACTAAGAACATAGGCAGCTTCACCCAAAATTTTCATTTCGAATTGAGTGTCTAGCCATTCCTTGATGTCAGTCATTTTCTTGATATTGTTGCCAATAATCAAAATGTCATCAACATAAAGGACCAGGAATACTACCACTTGGTTTTCCTTGAGTTGATAAATACAAGGTTCATCTTCATTCTGAAGAATGCCGTAGGTCTTGATGATTTCATCAAACCTTTTGTTGCAGGAACAAGAAGCTTGCTTAAGTCCATAAATGGACCTATTGAGTTTGCAAACTTTCTTATCCTGCCCTGGAAGAACATAGCCTTCTTGTTGCTCCATATAGATGGTTTCTTCAAGAATTTCGTTAAGGAAAGCTGTCTTGACCTCTATTTGCCAGATTTCATAATCGAAAGTGGCTGCGATGGAGAGAAAAATTCGGATGGATTTGAGCATGGCGACCGGAATAAAAGTTTCCTCATATTCCACGCCTTCTCTTTGGGTGTAACCCTTGGCGACCAGTCTAGCTTTAAAAGTTTCGACTTCGCCTCTAGCGCCTCTTTTCTTCTTGTAGACCCACTTACATCCGATTGGATGATAGTCATCGGGTGCGTCTACATATTCCCAGACTTTGTTCTCTTTGATGGAATCCATTTCTGTATCCATGCTGGCGGACCATTGTTTCCGTTCTGGACTTGCCATTGCCTATTTATAGGTTAATGGGTCGTCATCAATACCGTCACCAACGACCATATTGATTTCACCATCCAAGCTAGAACGAGATGGTTTAGTAGAAACCCTCCCACTACGATGAGGAGCGGTGATCTTCTGAACACGAACTTTAGTGGTAGTTCTATCAGTTGTATCAACTTGTAAAGGTTCAACCAAGGAAGTGGGATTATCCTCTACTTGAGTAGAAGAGGATAGAACATTAGAAGGAGTTATACCTGAAAGCATTTCCTCCAATACTACTTTACTTTGTGGTTTGAAATTCTTAATATAGTCATCTTCAAGGAAAGTGGCATTTGTGGAAACAAACACTTTATCATCCTTGCGACAATAAAATAGTCCACCCCTAGTCTCTTTAGAATTTCCAACAAACATGCAAACTTCAGTTTGCTTTTCAAGTTTGCCATCTTTCTTTCATAAGACATGAGCAGGGCACCCCTAGATTCTATAATGGCGTAAACTAGGTGTACGACCATTCCATAGTTCTAAAGGTGTCTTAGGGACTGATTTAGATGGAACAACATTTAAAATGTCGGTCGCCATCTGAATTGCATATCCCCAGAAGAACGTAGGTAGAGTTGAGTAGCTAAGCATGGACCTAACCATTTCCAAAAGCGTGCGATTTCTTCTTTCTACAACTCCATTTTGCTGTGGAGTGCTAGGAGCAGTCAATTGGGATTCAATGCCAAGTTCGATCAAATGATCTTTGAACTGCATATCAATATATTCTCCACCCCTATCAGTTCGCAAGATCTTTAAGGTTTTACCCAATTGGTTTTGAGCCAATGCTAGAAATTCCTGAAACTTTTCAAACGTTTCAGATTTCTTATGCATAAGGTAAATGTGACCATATCTAGAGTAATCGTCAATGAAAGTGACAAAGTACTCATAACCACCTCTAGCTTTGACATTCAGTGGTCTGCAAAGATCTGAATGTACTATGCCTAGTGGTTCTTTGGCACGCTCTCCCTTTGCAGAGAAAGAACGTTTTGTCATTTTGCCTTCTACGCAAGATTCACAAACTGGTAATTCACCTAAGGTGACATTTTTCAATGGACCACCTTTGGTTAGTCTGTGAAGTCTATCATAGCCTATATGACCAAGACGTAAGTGCAATAGATATGTTTCGTCATCATTATCGATCTTTTGCTTTTTGTGGTTTCTAGGTTTATCTATTTTAAACAGTTCATTATGAAGCGCAAATGGTTCGTCTGGTCTTAGAACATAAAGCCCCTGTTCCATGAATGCAACACAAATTTGAATGTCATTTCGAGAAATGGTAGAACCAGAACTCGAAAAATCTAATTTGTATTGTTGCAATTGTAAGCATGAAACAGAATCAAGTTTCTACTGAAATTTGGAATGAATAAGACATTATCTAATTCCAAAATTCTGTTTTGAAACTTGAGTTTGGCTTTTCCTCTAGCTCTGACCGATACCATTTTGCCATTACCAACTTTAAGTTTCAACTCTCCGGATTTCAAATAATTCCATTTTCAAGCAATTGCAATGAAGAACTGACATGATTTGTAGATCCAGAATCAAGAATCTGGATGGATTTATCCTTCTCTAAAACACATGATTCAAAAACTAAAACATCACTGCTTAATCGTTTTTGAATTGTTCTTATTGCTGGTTCAATCAGTTGTGAAGGATAATTTGAGGAAGTGAAATCACTTTCTCTATTCTTCTCAACTAAGCTTGAAGTAGTAGGATTGTCGGAGCTATGAACTCTTTGCTCTTCAGATTAAACAATTCCAAGCTTAGCTGCTTTTTGGAATTTCATGTTCATCATGAGCAAGTGTGAAGTATTACTCTGACCAGGAGTCTTATTGACACCTTCAAGTTCATTCCTAAAGGCATATTCTAGATGAGTGTTGGGATGTGGGTTGTACATTTGGGCACTACAAATATCAATAAGCAGAAGTAAATCATTTGGTTCAATAAATTCATACACAAGTTCAAAAAATAACAAGTAATCAAATATGTTTGCAAAAATACCAAAAACTAGATATATTTATTATTTTCCAAGGTTTTCAATGTAATAAAATACAGTGTCCCGGTAGGCGAGAGTCAAAGATAACATTAGTTGAATAGAGTAGTCAGCTCATCTAAAATGGATACCATTTTAGCAACCTTTTATTCGATCAAAATGAGAATCCAACGTTGTCCCGGTAGGCGAGAGTCAAGGTTATTCTCATTTTATGAGCTTCCACCATTGTTTCATGTTTTGTAAATTTATCTCTAAGTAGTCACCGTAGGGGAGAGTCTAATAGAGATGAAAACTTATAAAACACTTATCAAATGATATCTTACGGTGTTAAATATTCCAAGAATCTTCAATAACTAAGTCCTAGAATTCCTCAACTTAATTTTGAAATTCAAAAATATTTAAATTTAAGTTGATAAAAAAATTAGTTAGAAATAACTAATTTACAACTTAAATAGGAATATTTAATGAAATATAAAAAAAAATTAAGCTTCAGAAGGAATCTAGTTAGTTATAATTCTATATTTAATTAAATACAAGAAAAATACATATAGTTTATCTTGAATTAATTTCATTAAACTAAGTGTGTTTTTCTTAAATTAATTTCAAAATATTTGAATGAAAAAAAATTCATTTATTTTGAAATTAATTATGTTGCTAATCAATTTTATTAGGTTAAACTAATTTAATTAACCTAGTACAATCATTCAAATCAGGCATGTAACACCCTAACTAACTTAGGCGTATTACGTGATTTTTAAACGTACTGTGCAGCTCGTTGCTAATCAACGAGGTTTATGGAAAAACGTGATTAATTAAAATTTTGCTTTTTCATTAAACTTATAAACCATTTTACAAAAGTCTCGGGATCCCGATTTATAAAATATTTACAAAAGTTTTAACTGATTAACTTTTACATCAAAATGAAAGTCGTCTAACGACAGTTACAAAATCTCAGCCGTGCTGTCCCGAGGATCGTACGCTCCAGGCCTAACCGCCCCGACATGTACAATCTCATAAGCTCCCTCACGGTCCATCAGCAACTGCCTTGCCTTTACCTACACATGAACGTAAACTGTGAGTCGACGTACTCGCAAGAAAAGCATAATAATATCATACATAAAACTGACTGCCGTGTCCAACACGATACCGAGTCCGCCATCGCCATGTCCAACATGGTACCGAGCTACTACCGCCATGTCCAACATGGTACCGAGTTTTGAACGTTCGGGGGACGCGTACTATTGACAAGTATCCTCCCCGATCGGCCGAACCGGTCATACTCCGCCTGGTCATACTCCAGCCTGTACCGACGGGATAGGTCAATAGCACTGAACCACCAACCAAGTGTCGACTGATCGGCCGAACCTGGTCATACTCCGCCGCCGGGTCATACTCCGGCACATCGTACCGACGTGACAGGGTTGGATGGTTCGAAGCCTAAATACATATCTAATGTAATCTAGCAGGCTTCCTACATGCACGCTAAACATGTAATCTACATATGCATACTGTTATACTAATCTTACCTGATTCCGATTTCAAAGTCTTGGCCAACCCGACCGGAACCGAAGCCGACGGACACGGCTCCTAAACCATAAAAATCACAACGCTATAAGTGACACGCTAAATCACTTCCCGGGGACTAAAACTTGAAACTAAAAGTTTCCCTATCGATAAAAAGCATGGCAATACCCCTAAAAACCCAAAAACGAGGAAAACTAGGGTTCTGAAAAATCCCCCAACCGTTGCATCGGCTGCCCAACCTAATTCCGGTTACGGGAAATTTCGAACCCCCATCCGAATTCCGGATGCACACCGAATTCCTCGCAGAGAACCATAAAATCTCATAACTTGACCAATTCAACCCCAATTGGTCCCAAACTTTCCGATTCGTTCTATATGCCCCAAATAACAATTCTAGAGCATCAAACCTACCCAGAAATCACACATGCAAAATTCACCATTGGAGCTCAAGCTTTGAGTTCCAAACTCAAGCTTGAGCAAAACCACCTAACATGCATCCTAACCTATTTAATTCTACTCAAGTAAGCATATAATCATCTCTGAAAACATACAGAAACATCCAGCAATTCACAGAAACAAAACATAACATTTTCTCTCAAAATTCCTAACTTTTTAACAAAGAAACTAGAAGCTTTGAACACCCTATCTAGCATGCTTCAAACAATCCAATTATTTATCACATAAACATGCTTTGAATCACACAAATTAACCTCAAAACACAGCAACCAAAATCAACTAAAATCATGCATGCATTCATCACTTTTCATCATTTTTTTTCAATAAAAACAAGTAAGAGCTTAAGCCAAGAATTACCTCAACTAACAATCACTATGATCTTGCTAAAATGACTTGAAATCAACAAGGAAATCAGCCCTAGCCGCTCCCCAAGCTTGGCCGAACAAGAGAGGAAAAGAGAGAGCTTGTGTGTGTGAGTTTTTGGAATTTTCTTTCAAAATTGACTAAGTGTTGGAAAATGAGTGAAACAAATGTCATATAATACCATTTCATTAAATCCTTTTCAGCCATGCAATAATAAAATAATCCTTTATTTTTCCATTTAATAAATCACATAAGACAAAACACTAATGGGGCAAAAAGACCATTTTGCCCCTCCACCATAAAATCATGAAAATCATACTAAAGGGGTATTTTTGGGACATTCTAAATTCCCGGCCATTCCCGACATTCCCAATGTCTAAAACCCGTCCCCAAATTACTAACATACTAAGTTGTGATTTCTACTGAGCCAAACGCCGCGTTCCAAAATACCGGACACCGGAAATGCGAAATATAAAAGCTAATGATAACATACTCATGCATATCTGAATTCCATAAATATCCATAATAAATTATTTAAATGGCTATAAATAATTTCATGATTAAACATAAACAACTGCTAATTTCCAAATTAACTAAGCGGGCTTTACAACTATCCCCCCCTTAAAAGGATTTCGTCCCCCGAAATCTAACCTCGAATAACTCTGGATATTGAGCTCGCATATCGACTCAAGCTCCCTGTGTGGCTTCCTCCACCTTGCCGTTTCTCCGAAGAACCTTGACCAATGCTATGGTCTTATTCCGAAGGACGTTATCCTGTCTATCCAGGATCCGCACCTTGGTCGTTCCTCATAAGACATATCTGACTGAAGCTGAAGACTCTCATAACTGAGTATATGAGAGGGGTCTGAAACGTATTTTCTCAACATTGAGACATGAAATACGTTGTGCACTGCTGATAAGGCTGGAGGCAATGCTAACCGATATGCCACTTGACCTATCTTCTCGAGAATCTCGAAAGGTCCTGTAAACCTAGGGCATAACTTGCCTCTTTTCCCGAAACGTTTAATCCCCTTCATCGGAGATACTCGCAAAAACACATGGTCCCCTACTCGGAACTCAACATCTCTACGTTTTCGGATCCGCGTAACTCTTTCTGCCTACGTGAGGCAAGCATTCTAGCTTTTATCTTCTCTATTGCCTCATTGGTCCGCCGAATCGACTCCGAGACCTAGGTATTTCCTCTCCCCGTCTCATCCCAAGGATGGGGATCTACATTTCCTACCGTACAACGAGTTCATAGGGTGCCATCCCTAGCGTACTCTGGTAACTGTTGTTGTATGAAAATTCTATTAACGGTAGGTATTTACTCCATGAATCCTCAAAGTCCATAACACAGCTCTCAACATATCCTCCAATATCGAGCTGTCCTTTCGGGTGACCATCCATCTGTCTGAGGATGGAATGCTGTACTGAATTTTAGCTTCGTACCCATTGCCCGTTGCAAACTTTGCCAAAATTTGGAGGTGAATTTCGGATCCCTGTCCGAAACTATAGACTTCGGTACCCCGTGAAGTCTCACTATCTCCCTGACATATAACTCTGCCAACTGATCCACTGAAAATGTCGTTCTAACCGGCAGAAAATGAGCAGATTTCGTAAATCGGTCCACCACTACCCAGATGGAATCATGCAAACCCGTGGTCCTAGGTAACCCGACCACAAAATCCATCGTAATATCCTCCCATTTCCATTCCGGTAGGGTTAAAGGCCTGTAACAACCCCTGTCAAGGTCTCGATGTTCAGCCTTGATCTGCTGACACGTGAGGCATCTCGATACGAATTCTACTAAATTCTTCTTCATACCGCTCCACCAGAAGTACGGTTTCAAATCTTGATACATCTTGGTGGTGCCGGGATGCAGAGAATATGGAGTAGAATGAGCCTCCTCAAAGATCTCGTTTCTCAAGTCCACACTGTTCGGGACACAAACCCTGGCTTTATACAAAAGCATCCCACTATCTGACACTGAAAAGTCTTTGGCTTGACCAGCCAATACCTCATCTCGGATTTTCACTAACTCCGGATCTGTCGTCTGAGCAACCTTTATTCTTTCTAACAGGTCAGATTGCAGCGTTAAGTTGTGAAGCTGACCTACCACAAACTCAATGCTGGATCTAACCATATCCTCCGCTAGGGGTGAGATTCGAACCATGCTAGCTACCTGCCCGGGACCCTTTCTACTCAGGGCATCAGCCACTACATTGGCTTTTCCGGGATGATAGAGGATCTCGCAGTCGTAGTCCTTCACTAATTCTAACCAACGCCTTTGTCTCATGTTCAAATCTTTCTGAGTAAAGAAATACTTGAGACTCTTATGGCCTGTGATAGATCTCACACTTCTCTCCATACGAGTAATGCCGCCAAATCTTCAATGCAAAAACCACTGCGGCTAATTCTAAATCATGAGTCGGGTATCGCTGTTCATAATCCTTTAACTGACGGGAGGCATAAGCGATAACCCGATCGGCTTGCATCAATACGCACCCCAAACCCTGTTTGGATGCGTCACAGTAGACTACGAACTTCTCCTTGTCCGAAGGCAAAGCTAGTACGGAGCAGAGGTTAACCTCTCGTTTCGGCTCACCGAAAACCGGCTTCGCATTTATCCGACCGTATAAATCGCCGATTCTTCTTTGTAAGCTCGGTTAGGGGCATTGAAATTTTGGAGAACCCTCCACGAACCTACGGTAGTACCCGGCTAATCCCAAGAAGCTTCGATCTCCGTCATCGTCTTCGGTCTCGGCCAATCCCCGACGGATTCAATCTTCCCGGATCCACCTTGATCCCATCTTTACTCACAATGTGCCCTAGGAAGGACACACGAGACAACCGTAACTCACATTTCTTGACCTTGGCGTAGAGCTTATGTTCTCGAAGTCGTTGCAGTACTATCTGAAGATGTAACTCATGCCCTCTTCGGACCGAGAGTACACGAGGATGTCGTCGATAAACACAATCACACGTATATCGAGGAAATCCTTGAATACTCTATTCATCGTGTCCATGAATGCCGCATGAGCATTGGTTAGTCCGAATGACATAACCGAAACTCGTAGTGTCCATACCTAGTGCGGAAAGCCGTCTTTGGAATGTCCTCCTCTCGGATTCTCAACTCGATGATAACCCGAACGGAGATCAATCTTAGAAAAGACCGTCTTCCCCGAAGCCGATCGAACAAGTCATCGATCCTAGGTAATGGATATTTATTCTTCACCGTCGACTTGTTCAACTCGTAGTCGATGCACATCCTCATGTAACCCATCCTTCTTCTTCACAAACAAAACCGTGCTCCCCAAGGTGACACACCGGGCCGAATGAACCCTATGTCAAGCAACCCTTGGAGCCGATCTTTAATTCCTTAAGTTCAGCTGGGGCCATCCTATACGGGCTTTGGAAACCGATCCACCCCCGGTGCCAAGTCAATCACGAAGTCAATCTCCCGCCGAGGTGGTAACCACAGGAAGTTCTTCGGGAAAACGTCCAAAAATTCCCGAACCACTCGATGTCCTTACGGCCGAATGGTGTACGGCCGAGTGGTGTCCACCACCACGGCCGTAAACCCTAAGCACCCACCGTGCAATAATTCTCTCGCCGACATAGCCGAGATCACCGGATCCGAGATCCCCGAACCGAACCCACAAACACGAACGGTTCTTCACTTTCCGGTTGGAAGACCACCATCTTCCTCTTACAAATAATGCTCGCCGAATATTTAGATAGGAAATCCATTCCTAAAATAATATCGAATTCGACTAAGCTCATCTCTATCGATCGCCGCTTAACTCTCTACCATCTATCCCGATCGGCATAGACCTAATCCACCTATTGAGATAACCAATTCTCACAGTAATGTGGTTCCAAACCCCGATTCATATCTATCAAAGGGTCTACCCAACTTACTAAAGACTCGGCCGCCACATAAGAATGTGTAGCCCCAATCAAACAAAGACCGAATAAAGCGAGTTGTTAATAAGAATCCGACCCGTAACAACCGATGGGCCTGGCATCCGCATCGACTGCGTGATAGCGAACACCCCGGGCCGGAGTGGGTATCGCCGGAGCTCTGCGGTACCTCCCGGCCGAGGCCGGGACATTCCTCTGAAGTGCTCCGGCATGCCACAATGAAAGCATCCCTCGCTCTCCTTGCACTCTCCCCGATGATGCCTCTTGCAGCCTAGGGCACTCGGGATAGGAGAATCGGGTCTCATTACCACCAGACGACTCCTCTCGTTCGTTCCCCCGAACCTCTTGTTTCGACTCGAGCCGCCGGAAGCCGGTGGGTGCCCTCTTCCTCCGGTCAATGGCCGAACCACTACTCCCCGCTAAAGCCCGATGCGGGAGGGGTAGGAGCCCCGCCACCAACCGAGTACCGACCGAATCCGACATGCACCCCACCGCGCCCGCCCGCAAGGCCTTCTCCACCATCTCGAGCATAGGTGGTGCCGTCGTCGTGGTAATCATCGTGTCATGCCGATCTTGGGATTCAACCCGTCCGCATACTTCTCCTTTACGCCGAAGTCGGTGTCAAGACAATTCCCGAGGCTAACTCGCCAACTCAAACCGAGTAGTATACTCGCGGACGCTCATGTTCTCCCGCCGGGTCGGGTGAACAAACTCTTTCCTCGGCGCTTCGACCGCCTCATTATAGTATTTCGCGTTGAAGAGTTCCTCGAAACCTTTCCTGGAGTCATGGTGGTGACATCATGAATCCGAGACACCATGTCCCACCATACCTGTGGCGTCCTCCCGGAACCGAAATGTGGCGCACACCACTCGTCGTTACCGGGTGACACCCATGAAGTTCAAGATTCTGGTGATCACCGTCAGCCACTGCTCGGCTTTCGATACATCTGGACCTCCCAGGAATACCGGAGGTGCTTGCTTCCGGAACCGCTCATACAATGGTTCCAATCTATGGGCCGCCACCACTAGCTCGGCCTGGGCAGCGGGGCGAGTGTGCCACCGGTACAATAGGCACCGGAACCGCAGAGCACCCCGCCGTCGGCTCAACCTCTCGAATCTCGAGGTCTTGCTCTTCGATCCGGCTTGCATCTCCGCAAACCGCAACTCCCAATTCGGGGGCTCCCCGATCGGCCGGGGGAGCCCGGGCAGCCCGTGGCGGGTTCTCATCACCCCCGACCACGAGCCCCGCCTCGGGGACCTCTCGCCTCGGCCCCTAGCAGTGGGGGAACCGAGCTCCCTCGTCCCCGATTCGACCCCACGGAGTTGCCCCGACTCCCGGTAGTCCGCCCGGCGTCCATCTAGTTAGACCGCCTTTGCGAAACCAAGAGTTGGCATATCGTGTCGTATTCAAGGCGAGCTTACTAATGCCGCTTAATTTGGAAATTAGAAATGAAACATGCGCCTATTCTACTATCGGGCTACTAACATGCTTCCTAACAGCTTTTCTTTTTCATAACCGAATAAAATAAACTACTAAAGCAATAAAGGCTTACCGAACCGTGAACCGAGCTAACTCGCTGATGATGATTGTACATGTCGTGACGATCTTCGGGAGACAACAGCGCTCTCGATACCAAATTGTAACACCCTAACTAACTTAGGCGTATTACGTGATTTTTAAACGTCTTTGCAGGCTCGTTGCTAATCAACGAGGTTTATGGAAAAACGTGATTAATTAAAATTTTGCTTTTTCATTAAACTTATAAACCATTTTACAAAAGTCTCGTGATCCCGATTTATAAAATATTTACAAAAGTTTTAACTCGATTAACTTTTACATCAAAATGAAAGTCGTCTAACGACAGCTATGTACAAAATCTCGCCCGTGCCGTCCCGAGGATCGTACGCTCTGTGCCTAACTGCCCCGACATGTACAATCTCATAAGCTCGCTCACGGTCCATCAAGAATCGCCTTGCCTTTACCTACACATGAACGTAAACCGTGAGTCGACGGACTCGCAAGAAAAGCATAATAATATCATACATAAAACCGATCGCCGTGTCCAACACGATACCGAGTCCCGCTTCGCCATGTCCAACATGGTACCGAGCTACTACGCCATGTCCAACATGGTACCGAGTTTTGAACGTTCGTGGGGACGGTACTATTGACAAGTATCCTCCCGATCGGTCGAACCCTGGCCATACTCCGCCGCCGGGTCATACTCCACCGTACCGACGGATAGGTCAATAAGATCGAACCACCAACCAAGTGTCGACGATCGGCCGAACCTGGCCATATCCGCTGCCTTGGTCATACTCCGACCGTACCGACGTGACAGGGGTTGGATGGTTCGAAGCCTAAATACATATCTAATGTAATCAGCGAAGCTTCCTACATGCACGCTAAACATGTAATCTACATATGCATCGTTATACTAATCTTACCCGGATTAGATTTCAGTGTGTTTGGCCAACCCGACCGGAACCGGCTCGAACTACGGACATCGGCTCCTAAACCATAAAAATCACAACGCTATAAGTGACACGCTAAATCACTTCCCGGGGACTAAAACTTGAAACTAAAAGTTTCCCTATCGATAAAAAGCATGGCAATACCCCTAAAAACCCCAAAACGAGGAAAACTAGGGTTCTGAAAAATCCCCCAACCGTGAGACGGTTGCCCAACCGAATTCCGGTTCGGGAAATTCGAACCCCCATCCGGAATTCCGGATGCACAACCGAATTCCGTTCCTCGCAGCAGAACCATAAAATCTCATAACTTGACCAATTCAACCCCAATTGGTCCCAAACTTTCCGGCACTGTTCTATATGCCCCAAATAACAATTCTAGAGCATCAAACCTACCCAGAAATCACACATGCAAAATTCACCATTGGAGCTCAAGCTTTGAGTTCCAAACTCAAGCTTGAGCAAAACCACCTAACATGCATCCTAACCTATTTAATTCTACTCAAGTAAGCATATAATCATCTCTGAAAACATACAGAAACATCCAGCAATTCACAGAAACCAAACATAGCATTTTCTCTCAAAATTCATAACTTTTTAACAAAGAAACTAGAAGCTTTGAACACCCTATCTAGCATGCTTCAAACAATCCAATTATTTATCACATAAACATGCTTTGAATCACACAAATTAACCTCAAAACACAGCAGCCAAAATCAACTAAAATCATGCATGCATTCATCACTTTTCATCATTTTTTTTCAATAAAAACAAGTAAGAGCTTAAGCCAAGAATTACCTCAACTAACAATCACTATGATCTTGCTAAAATGACTTGAAATCAACAAGGAAATCAGCCCTAGCTGCTCCCCAAGCTTGGCCGAACAAGAGAGGAAAAGAGAGAGCTTGTGTGTGTGAGTTTTTGGAATTTTCTTTCAAAATTGACTAAGTGTTGGAAAATGAGTGAAACAAATGTCATATAATACCATTTCATTAAATCCTTTTCAGCCATGCAATAATAAAATAATCCTTTATTTTTCCATTTAATAAATCACATAAGACAAAACACTAATGGGGCAAAAAGACCATTTTGCCCCTCCACCATAAAATCATGAAAATCATACTAAAGGGGTATTTTTGGGACATTCTAAATTCCCGGCCATTCCCGACATTCCCAATGTCTAAAACCCGTCCCCAAATTACTAACATACTAAGTTGTGATTTCTACTGAGCCAAACGCCGCGTTCCAAAATACCTAATAATCGAAATGCGAAATATAAAAGCTAATGATAACATACTCATGCATATCTGAATTCCATAAATATCCATAATAAATTATTTAAATGGCTATAAATAATTTCATGATTAAACATAAACAACTGCTAATTTCCAAATTAACTAAGCGGGCTTTACAAGGCAAATGGGCCTTCACAGTTGGGGTTATTCATGTGAGGGAGGGCTGGGTTCAGTATGTCGTACCCACTGCTATTGGCCCCCTAACTCTCACACAAGGCGCAAAAGAGAGGTTTTTAACCCTAAAATGAACAACTGTTATTAATTGAATAGGCCCAAAAACTAAATGGGCCTAAATAAAATCTACCATGGTGTGACATTTTATTTAGCAACCTAGTCCATTTTAATTAAAAAAATTAAATGGGCTACCTATATGCATCTAAACTCAAAGTAAACATATAGGCTCACACAGGCACATAGATTTGGATGGATCCTATCATGTTATTAGGTCATACATAGATGAAAGAAGAATGTAAAATTTACCTATTACAAATTATTGGCTTGACCTATTGACAATTGAACCATGGGTTAAAATCAGATCATTGGATCTGTCAACAAGTTAACCATGTCAATTTAGATCAAGCAATAATAGGTTTTATAAAACTTACAAACAAGATAAAACACATACACTTGCAACAAGTTGGATATAGGATATATTTAATTTTAAATTAATTAATTTACTTAATAATTTTCGAAATTAAAATAAATAATAAAAATATTTTTTTTCAATTAAATAAATAATTAAAAAAAATTTAAAATTAAACCTACAATTTTAAAAAATTAGATTTCAACTAACCTAAATATCTTTTTTTTTTTTTAAAAAAAAATGCTAACTATCTTTCAAATTTCATGTTATTTTAAAAATCAAATATTCAATAAAATAAAATGATAATTTAATATCATTTTTCTGATTTTACAATTTAATTTAAATAAAAAAATAACAAAATTTAAAAGTTAGCATAATATCCTATTTCTATTCAAAATATAATGATTAAACTAATCTTATTTTAAATTTAAATAAGGTCAATTTATTTTAAAAAAAATAGAATAATTTAAAAAATATTAATATCTGACCTTAAATTTATGAATAAAATAATATAATCAAATTTGAAAAATAAGATAATTAATTAAGCAAAAAAGGATAGATTTTTACCTATTTTCAAATTCAAATTTTACTAATATCTTAAAATAAATTTTTTTTAAAAAAATAATACTTTAATTATGATAATTAGATCTGTAATTTGAAAAGTAAAAATCAAAATACAAAACTACACAAAAAAATTGAAAAATTAATTCCATGAAAAAGCATGAAAAAATGAAGAAAATCGAAAAAAATGCAAGTTGTACGGATGGTATGCATTGCATACCATCTGCGCGCCCTGAGGGGAGGACACAGCCGAGAATTCTCGGCGCTGGAGGCTGCAAGCAGCCATTCCGCGTGCGAACGAGGGGCATAGGACAAGCCGAGCGTGTTTCTTCGGACACTTTGTGTCTGAACACGCGTCTGACCGAGTGAAACTCGATGTCCGCGCGCGTGAGGGTGTGTCATCACCCCTATCTTTTTTCAAAACTTCAAAAAATCATAACTAATTCAAATAAAATTGAAATCAAATTCTGTAAAAAAGTATATTGCTAAATTTTTTCCAAACTATCCAACAAAAATAATTCCTGAACGAAAATTCCATTATTTTTCATAAAAATTTCACAAACATCAATCAATCATCAAATAACACACAGATCAACATGAAACCATCCAAATCACACACAAATTGTTTTAAGTCCAAATTTCTTTAAAGTAAATCAATTACCATGGCTTTAAGACCATTTGTTAGAATTATTTTACCAGGATCTTAGATTTACTAACAAGTATGTTATTTAACATCCTAAATATGAACTTCTAAAACGATATGAAATAAACACATATAAAGTATAAGAAACCTTACACTGGTTGCAGCGGAATATAATGTCTCCTTCCGCTCAGATCTCTAACCCTTGTATCCTTTTTGTAGCAGAGTATCACCAAGATCTGAGCCCAAATGTCCTTCTCTTGAATTTGGATTCTTCACAGCCTTACACACTATGATTGAGATACCACTTGATGTGTGTGGGCACTTAATCTTTCACTATAGGCTTGGTTTAGAAGAGAGGAAGAGAGAGGAAGAGAGGTTTTGGCTAGGGTATAGGAAGAAGGCTTTGAATTTTATCTGAAGGAATGAGATGCATCATCTTTTTCCTGAAGCCATCACTACCTATTTATAGGAAACCACCTAGGGTTAGGTTAGATTTATTTGGCATTAAAATAATGAAAAAATAAATGGTAAATATGCATATAAGTGGCCGGCCATGATATGGATTGTGCCCCACTTTGTAATTTTGCCATTTTGTCATTTTTCCATCTTATTTTCTCAAAAATGCCAATTTTCCAATTTAACCACTTAAATGCCAATTCTAATTATTTAATAACTAAAAATTAATTATTAAATAATATTGTCATTTAATATATTTATTAATTAGACTAATCAAAGTCTCTTAATTAACAAATTAACCTTAGAAACTCTTTCTTCACAATTAAGCCCTTGCTTAGTGAAAATTCATAAACTAGACATAGTCTAATTTTAGAATTATAATTGATTAATCAAAATCAATTAACTGAGTCTTACAAGTAGTATTGTCTCAACTAGTATGGGGGCCATGGGCCTATATATATGAGCTTCCAATAAGCAGACCCAGAATTTACCAAGTAAATTCACTGACTTATTAATTCCTTATTGCATCCACTCATAGAACTTGGAATTGCACTCTCAGTTATATAATAGAAGGCTCTATATGTTCCACGATATAGATACGCTATTAGTTATCCATTGTTATAATCCCAATAATCAATGATCCTCTGTAGATGATCTACATTGTATATGGATTAAATTACCGTTACACCCTTCAATGTATTTTATCCTTAAAACACTTAGCCACCTATAAACGATATTTCAGTGAACTAAACATAATCACTGAAATGAGTACTCAACCATTTATCTCTATTTAGCCAAGCTCAAAGGAAATCATCATTTCACTTCTATGTCTAGAACGAAGCTATAAATTCCATATCTATGTTTAGCGCTCCCAATCAATTGCACTACCATGTTCCTAAAATGTACGTATTACCCTGACTAAAAAGTAGGCGTAACTAACAAATCAAAGAACATGTATAATACTCTTGAGATTGAACCTAACCATGTCAGGATTAAGATCATTTGATCTAGGATCAACTAGGTGATATTGAATTGAATAAATATTACGGTAAGTTTATCATATCTGATTCAAAGTTCAATATTGGTCCCTTCCGATGCATAGTCCATGCATTCAACCCAAGCTTTACTTTAACCAATGCCCTGGAAAGAACATAACACTTATCCAAGGTGCAAGTAAACTATGTTGTAGATTGTCATATCAATTAAACCCTATGTGTACTGATAAATCTAGGAATATATATTTAATCACATAATCTTGATTACTTTCCACTGTGCTGACGACACAAGAAACAAGAATATAAATGTGATAAGGATTTGGATGAATTTATAAATCAAATAAACATATAAATGATAACATGAACCAAATGACACACAATAAGTGATGAAAATACTTCTGTTTATTTATTGATATTTAAAAGATAAAGATTACACTGAAATGGAGTTTTATTTAGGGCATAAAACCCAACACTATCCTATTATGCTTTGAGTTTTTTTAGAATGATTAACACCTTGAGAGAGTTTAAGCTTCTAGAATTGGTTAGTGTAATTCTTGAGGCGAAATCCTAGCTAGCTTTACAACTTGGAAATGATTTAGGCTATTTTTGGACGATTGAGCCTTTCAAGCTAACCTGAAAAATTTTAATTGTCAATAGTCACCCCTTATTGAGCCAAAAGCCTAGTTTTTCCTAACACCCAGCAAGAGAGTAGACCCACACACACACACACACATAAATTTCATCCTTCATAACCCGAACCTAATCGCTGAAATTTATCAAGGACAAACTAAACATTATTTGGGATAGGAAAGTGAGGATAAATCTTTGCAAAATGTGGTGAAACAAGTTCACATTAGAGACGATGATGGGATGTGAGTTTGGGGTGGTGAGAGTTTTGATTCACATAACATTAGAACCCTTCTTTTGCTATATATATAGATTTGTAAGAAAGAAAAAAAAAACCAGAAAAGAAAATATAAAAAAATATATACATATATGTACAACAATAGTAGTAAATAAAATAAGAGAGAAAAAAAGGCAAGTTTAAGGCTAAGTTTGGGGTGTACCACCCCCTAATCGAAGAAACATATTGTTGCCTTTTCTCTCTTTATCTAGTTGGTTTGAATATATATATATATATTATATACATATAGCAAGAGAATTGGAATTGGATTGAGTGATCATTGTGGGTTGAGGATGAAATTTTGGGTGAGTGTTTGAGAGGAAAAGAAAAGTCCTTGATAAATTGTGGTAATTAGGTCATGAGCCTACGAAATGTCATCTTTTACCAAACTTGAACCTAAGCCTCACATTACAAGCCTATTAAAGTCCTTTTGATCTAGGATGTAAAGCTAAGCTACATTAGTGGAGAGGGTTGCGCTAATTCAACTTATGGAAGCAAACTTTTTAAACTTGAGGATCGAGGGTAGTTGTTATAGAACTTCAAGGTGTTGGTGGGAAGCATTTGTACACTTTATTGATTGAATTATTCTTGATAAGTATAAAGGACATAGATAGAATGTAAAACTCGATTGAAACACACAAGTTCAAGGCATATTCACTACCACCAATTCACTTCCATTCCATCTAATTCTGAGAGCATTTTTGTTGCTAAACCAAGTTTAAATGAGCAATATCTTCTCTGTTGCAAGTGTATTATGGTTGCTGTCATGTTTTTCCTTTGTTCTTATTATTTCGTTCTTTCTGTTTCTCATTACTTGAGGACGAGCAATACTCTAAGTTTGGGGTGTGATAACTCTATGGTGTAGAGTTATTTTTTATGCTTTAAAGCTGAAAATATTGTGAGGAGAGTAGTGAAAATGTGTTTGGTTGCTTAATTTTAAGTAGTTTTAGTTTAATTTCTATTTAGTAAGCTAACTTTTGAGTCTATTAAAAATTATTGTATTAATTGTGTTTTTTTTAATTAAATGTTGCTTGTTTGTTTTTGGAAAGAAGAATTAACTTGCTAGGAAAAAGGAAGTGATGTAAAGGAAAAGTTGGAACAAAACCTGAAAACTGGACAGAAATGCTGAAGCAATGCTACAGCATTCTGGGCAGTTTGGGAAGTGACGTGGAAAAAGTCTAAAAAACAAATTTCACTTATCCACATCAGCAATTTCATCCCAGTCACTCAAAGTATGCCAGCTGGCTACTGTGGAAGGAAAAAGATTAAACCTAGTGGGCCAAGGTGGAGAAAGATTGGGCTTCCATTTTTAGTGTATCATTTTGTACCCTAAAGACCCAACAAAGAAGAAAAGAGATGAAGTACACCTCCATCATCATGAATAAGGCAGCTGCCATTTTTAGAGAGGAGTAATTGTAGAAAGTACAGAGAGAAGAAAAGAGAAGGGGGACCTAAGTGCAAGAGAAACAGAAGGACAAAAGCCCTATTGTTTGCATTTCTTTTCCCTTTTCTTCTATTTTTCTTTTCTTTTCTTTCTTGTCACTAATTTCTAGAAACTTGATAGTTGTAAAAGAGAGGCAGTAGCCATGTATGAACAATTCTTAATTTGGATTGTAATTTTTGTGTTGAACATGAGCTAATTTTCTTAAGGCTTGAGTGACTATGGACTGCTATGTTGGGTATGATTAACTTTTTAAGCATATTTTAGCATTTATGCCTTTGTTCATTCAAGTGAGTTCTCATTTTTATTTGATTGTTATTTCTTGGCCATTAATAACTATTTGCTAAGCTAGATCTTGTTCCAGAAGGGCTAGATCTAGTAGTTTAACTTGAATGGAGCAAGAAAAATCCTAGATTTAGGTTTTTCTTTGTAAGTGGAATAGGAATATTTAATTTACCTTGCATAACTTAAGAATTGATGCATAATTAGTGTTTTCTAATCTGGTTTGATATAGGAATATGTGAATCTAGATGGTAGAACTTAAATTGTGAGTTTTGGAAAATTCTCATAGACACATAAAAATTCTGTTATCACTGGCAGGAATGCTGAGGTAATGCTATAACATCTGGGAAAAATCAGCATAGGCAGAATTAGTTATTCAAGCCACTTTTTACCATATTTCACTTTTTGAAAGCATTTTTCTAGCAACAATAGCATTAATTCTAGCAAGTTTATTTATTTTCATTTTAATTTTGAATCATTGCTCAACCATTTTTATTTTTTTCCTTTTACTTTATGTTGTAATTAGTTGATCTTACTTGTCATTTTATTACTTGTTTGACTACGTATACTTGCGTACATAATTTTCACAACAAAATTCTTATCGGGACTTTTATTTTCATACCAAATTCATTGTTTTCATACCAAATTCATTGATGTTACTTTCCAAAACAACTCGATTGAAGTTTCCCAATTGTATTTTGACTCGTAGGTAGAGTGGAGGAGAGTAGGGCCTCTATTATCATTATTACAACAAACCCATTTATTTTATATAAAAGAAGGGGAAGAACTATTCTTCTGTTTTTTTCTTCCTATAAGTCCACTTTATTGTTCAAAAACTCAATTTTGGTATCTGATATCTGTTAATTCTTTTCATCCTCTTTGTTCCTCTTGTGTGATTGGCTGTATAAAATTGTCATCATCAGTAAATGAATATCTTTCATTGCATAGAAGATCTTAGACCATTAATTCTATTTTAGTTTGTTACTTAAGTCTGTTACTTTCTGTTACACATTGTAATCTTAGACCGTTAATTCTGTTTTAGTCTGTTACTTAAGTCTGTTACATTCTGTTACACATTGTAATACTATATCAAGACCAAGTGCCATCTGTTCTAATTCAATTCATTCTTTCATTTTCTCAATAAATAAATATGATTTCTTCTCTTTGTTTTTGCTAAGCCTCTTCACTAATATGGTATCAGTAGAAACAACTTCAAGAAACCAGTTCAAGCTTCTTCAAGATCATTCGAAAGCTTCAACCAGGATCCAACAATGGTGAGAACATGAGCGAATTCTTCTGCTACTTCTATTGATGATCACCAGTAGTCGATGCATCCGCCGCTCCTCCACCACCATCAAAAACTTCCGTTGGCACTCTACCTTGTTCTGCACCACCTGTACCAGGTCCTCGATTAGATGTCATCGACCGGCCTGCATATGAAGATATCAGATCTCCATACTATCTCAGCAATGCTGATCATCTAGGTTTGGCCCTTGCAACTCCTTTACTTACTGATCGTAATTTTCAACCTTGGAAAAGAGATTTTAAACTCTCAATCGGTGCAAGAAACAAAACCCCTTTTCTTGAAGGCAATTTACCCCAACCTTCCCCAACTAATGCACTTTATAGTTCTTGGACAAGATGCAACCTAAAGGTTATGTCTTGGATATTGCATTATGTTTCCCCTAAAATCAAAAGCTGCATCATGTACCTTGATAGCGCTGCTGAGATGTGGTCCGTTCTCAATAATTGGTTCAACCAAGGAAATGGCCCTAGGATCTTTAAATTCAATGAGACATTGACTTACCTTCATCAAGGTGATGACTCAGTCAGCTCATATTTCACTAAGTTGACAGCTATGTGGGATGAAATCAACCAACTAAGGCCTAGGATCAATTGCACATGTGTAGCTGCCATACTTAAGCTAAAAGATCAGATTAGATCAAATAGCTCTGATGTAAGTTACTACGGTAACAAATACACTTTTCGATCAATAAGTGAATAAAGGTAGTTATTTCAAAATTCAGATTGAGTCAAAATTATCAGCATGTTTCTAATTTACCATACAATTCGTACAAAAGGTTTGGTCAAACCAAAAACACCGAAACAATATACAATATATTTGTAAAAGACAAGTGACCAGGAGTCATACGCCTGCTCGGTCACTTGGGGGGGCACCTATACCTATACAAAGCATTTGGTAAAAATAAAACAATCACAATTGTATGACAATTATAAACAGAGAATGAAGTTCATTAAGGATAACAAAAGCACGTAATACTGGGATTAAAAGTTGCCCGGTCAGCCTGTTGTCCGAAAAATGAAAAATAATTCCAAGTTTAAAGACCGCTTGGCCGGTCATGATGTCTTAGAAAAGGGCCTGAGGCCAAATAAGATATATAAAAATAAAGAGATAAAAAGAGAAGTGTTTAAGCAGCTGGTGTCCCAGGCTCTTGGTTCGGTTCTTTTGGGCCAATCGGAGTAGGAGGATTTGTTGCTTGAACAGGAGGTACATCAGCATTCTGACCGGAGGTTGAAGCAGCTGCCTCAGTTTTAACATAGGCCACTTGGGACGCGAAGAACTTAAGGTACATGTCCTTTGTTGGAAATATTTTACCAGGATCTAGATTTACTAACACGTATGTTTCATTAACATCCTAATATGAATTCTAAAACAATGAAATAAACACATATAAAGTTTAGGAAACCTTACCTTGGGTGCAGTGGAATATAATGACTCCTTCCGTTGAGAGCTCTAGCCCTTGATTCCTTTCTGTAGCAGAGCATCACCAAGATCTGAACCTGGATCTCTTTCTCTCCTTCCTTTGATACTGATTCTCCTTCTTGTTGAGTGGATTCTTCACAATCTTCCACACTATGATTGAGATACCACTTGATGTGTGTGGGCACTACTCTATCACTAAGGTATTTCAAAATTGGAAGAGGAAAAGAGAGAGAGAGGGTTCGGCTATAGAGAGAAAGTAAGTGGCTCAATTTTCTGAAAGGCAGTTTCCTAAATTATTGAAAAAACTCTCATTTTGGTGTGAGACATCACTTTCTATTTATAGGCAACTACTAGGTTTAGGTTAGTAATTAATTGGCATTAAAATAATGAAAATAATAATTGAAAAAAAAACTATTCAAGTGGCCGGCCATGGTGTTAATGGGCCTCACTTAGAATTTTGCAGTTTTCACAATTTTCATTTCTATTTTCTCAAAATAGCCAATTTTCCAATTCTAACTATTTAAATGCAAAAACTAATTATTTAATAACTAAAAAGATTATTAAATAATATTGTCATTTAACATAATTATTAACTAGACATATAGAGTCTCTTAATTAATAAATAAACCTAGAATCTCTTTTCTTTACAATTTGGCCCTTGCTTAGTGAAAGTTCATAAAGTAGACATAGTCTAACTTTAGAATTATAATTGATTAATTAAAATCAATTAACTGAGTCTTACAAGAAGTATGGTCTCAACTAGTATGGGGACCATGGGCCTATATAACCGAGCTTCCAATAAGCCGAACCGAATTTACCAAGTAAATTCCCTAACTTATTAATTCCTTATTGAATCCACACTTAGAACTTGGAATTGCACTCTCAGTTATATAGAACGCTCTATATGTTCCACGATATAGATACGCTATTAAGTATCCATTGTTATAATCCTAATTTGATCATTGACCCTCTAATAGATGATCTACATTGAATAGGAACTAAATTACCGTTACACCTTCAATGTATTTTATCCTTAAAACACTTAGCTCCGTATAAATGATATTTCAGCGAAGTGAAATGAGATCTCAACCATTTATCTCTGTTTAGCCAAGCTCGAAGGATATCATCGTTTCACTTCTAAATTCCTATAGAAGTTATAGACTCTATATTTATGTTAGCGCTCCCACTCAATTATACTATCATGTTCCCAAAATGTACGTATCACCCTGACCCAAAAGTAGGCTTAACTAACAAATCAAAGAACATGTATAATACTCTTGAGATCGATCCTAACCATATCAGGATTAAGATCATTTGATCTAGGATCAACAGGTGATATTAAATTGAATAGATATTACGGTAAATTTTAACAAATCTAATCAAAGTTCAATATCGGTCCCTTCCGATGCATACTCCATACATCCGATACAGGTAAACTTTGCCAATGCCCTGGAAAGGACATAACACTTATCCAAGGTGTCAGAATACCTATCGCTGATTATCATGCCAGTCTAAATCCAGTGAACTGACAAATCAGGGAATAAACTTTCGAACATATAATCAAGATTATATTCTACTGTACTGACAACACTATAATCATTAACAAATTCATATGTTCTGAACTTAAATAGAATATATACATTATATATATATATAATCATGAAATAAATCATGTGAACCATGCAAAATAAAATGTTATTTCTGATCTTTATTAATAAGTAAATCTGATTATATTGAAATGGGTTTTATCTAGGGCACAAAACCCAACATCCTTAGCATCACCCAAGTAGTTAAAATTGGCCTGAGGATTAGCCTTCCAAAAGTCAAAGAAGAGCTCAAGACCTGCTGTATCCAAGGCATTGATCTGCTCTTTCAACCTTCCCACTGTTGGGTTTTGTGCCCTAAATAAAACCCATTACAATCTGATTAGTTATCAATTTAAGAGTTTTGAAGTCATTTATGTTAACATGTATTTTACATGCTTATGATTTAATATATACACAAAATCAGTTAAGTCCAGAACATATATTTATTCATAATTACAGTATTGTCAACACAGTGGAATGTGATTGTGATTATATGATTCAAAAGACTAAGTCCCTGTTTCATCAGTGTTTTGCATTTACATTGATGTGATAATCAGCGATGAAGTATACTTACACTTGGGGTAAGTGTTATGTTCTTTCCAGGACATTGGTAAAGTATACTAGTTTCGAATGTATGGAGTATACATTGGACTGGACTCATATTGAACTTAGTTAAGATATTATAAACTTACCGTTGTATCTTTCCAAGTGAATATCACTAGTTGATCTTATATCAAAAGAATCTAAATCCTGATATGCTTAGGCTCAATCTCAGGAGTGCTATTCATGTTCTTTGATTTATTAGTTAAGCCTACTTTTGGGTCAGGGTGATACGTATATTTTGGGAACATGATAGTATGACTGAGTGGGAGCGCTAAACATAAATAAGGAATCTATAGCTTCTACTGATGTATAGAAGTCAAGTGATGATACCCTTAGAGCTTAGCTAAATAGAAGTAAATGGATGAGCTCTTGTTTCAGTGACTATATCTTAGATCACTAAAGCATCATTTACAGGTAGCTAAGTGTTTTAAGGGGCCAAATACATTGAGGGGTGAAAACGGTAAATTTATCCCATCTTGATGTAAATCATCTATATATAGGATCTTTGATCGCATTAAGATTATAACGATGGTTAAATGAGATAGCATATCTATATCGTGGAACGTATAGAATGCTTTATACAAGTCTGAGAGTGCAATTCTAAGTTTTAAGAGTGGATTCAACAAGGAATTAACAAGTTAGGGAATTTACTTGGTAAATTCGGTTCGACTTATTGGAAGCTCAGTAAAATAGATCTATGGTCCCCATTCTAGTTGAGACCATACTGCTTGTAAGACTCAATAATTGATTTATGATTAATCGATTATAATTCTAAAGTTAGACTATGTCTAATTTGTGAATTTTCACTAAGCATGGGTGAAATTGTAAAGAAAAGAGATTCTAGGTTTATTTATACATTAAGGGCTCGTTTGGAACGCCGTATTAGGTCGTATTGTATTGTATTGTATTATATTGAATTAGATTATATATCATATTTTTATATAATACTATGTTAAACTTTAATTTATACTAAAATATTATATATTTAGGTGTCCATAAAAGTTAATACCACATATAGTTTTACAGAAAAATATTGCATAAAATACAATTCAATATAATACAATACAATACAATACGACCTAATACGTCGTTCCAAACGAGCCCTTATATATGTCTAATTAATAATTATATTAAATGAGAATATTATTTAATAATCTATTTTAGTTATTAAATAATTATTTTTGCTATTTAAATGGTTAGAATTAGAAAATTGGCATTTTTGGGAAAATAGAAATAAAATTGTGAAAACTGTAAATCCATGTGAGGCCCATTAACACCTTAGGCCGGCCACTTGTGCATGCATTTTCCAATTATTATTTTCATTATTTTAATGCCACTTAATTACTAACTTAAACCTAACAGCTGTCTATAAATAGAAAGTGATGGCTCACACCAAATAAGGTAGTTAAGCAATTATTCAGTAATTCAGGAAACTATCTCTTTCAGAAAATTGAGCCTTCCCTTTTCTTTATATAGCCGACCCTCCTCTTCTTCAAGAGAGAATCACAATTTCAAAATACCATAGTGAAAGAGTAGTGCCCACACACAGCAAACAGTACCTCAATCATAGTTTGGAAGATTGTGAAGGATCAAAATCCAAGAGAAGGACATTCAGACTCAGATCTTGATAATACTCTGCAATAGAAAGGACACAAGGGTTAGAGATCTGAGTGGAAGGAGACATATTATTCCGCTGCAACCAATGTAAGTTTTTCTTAAATTTATATGTGTTTATTATCGTTTTAGAAAAGTTCATATTTAGGATGTTAAATAACATACTTGTGAGTAGATCTAAGATCCTGGTAAAATAAATTCCAACAACTGGTATCAGAGCCATGGTAATTGATTTGCTTGCAAGAATTTTGGACTTAAAACGATTTGTATGTGCTTTGGATGGTATCATGTTGTTTTGTGTGTTGTATTGATGATTGATTGATGTTTGTGAAATTCTGGGAAAAATAATTGAATTTTCGTTTATGAAATTATTTTTATTAGATAGTTTGTAAAAAATTAAGCAATTTACTTTTTTACAGAACTCAATTTCAATTTTATTTGAATTAATTATGATTTTTTGAAGTTTTGAAAAAATCGGGGGTGGTGACACACCCTTGTGCGCGCGACTGGCTGCTGGCAGCACCCTTTGTGCGCCCAAGCAACCCCTTGCGCCCAAGGATGTGCACCTGGATGGTGTGCATCGCAAATTTTTTCGTTTTCTTCGATTTTTCATGCTATTTCATGGAATTAACTTCTGATTTTTGTGTAGTTTTGTATTTTGATTTTTACTTTTTATATTTCAAATCTAATATCAGAAATAAATTAATTTATTTTTTTAAAATTAATTTTAAATATTAGAGTAATTTGAATTTGAAAATAGGTAAAAATCTATCTTTTTGCTTAATTTTTTATCTTATTTTTAAATTTGATTATTTAATCTTATTTTTAAATTTAAGTTCATATATTAATTTTTTTTTTAAAATATTATTCTATTTTAAGTAATTTGACCTTATTTAAGTTTAAAATAAGATTACTATAATCATAGTATTTTAAATAGAAATAAGATATTTTTGCTAACTTTTAAATTTTGTTATTTTTTTTTATTTAAATTAAATTATAAAATATGAAAAGGATATTTATTTATCTTTTTTTATTTTATTGAATATTTAATTTATAAAATAACATGAAATTTAAAAGGTGGTTAGCAAATTTTTGTTTTGAAATGATATTTAAGTTAGTTGAAACTTAATTTTTTAAAATTGTAGGTTTAATTTTAAATATTTTTTATTTTCACTTAAAAATCCGAAAATATTTTTTATTATTATTTAATATTTTTCGAAATTTAATTAATTATTTAAAATTAAATAAATCCTACACCAACTATCCAATCTAACTTGTTACAGGAGTATGTGTTTTAGATTGTTTGTAAGTTTTTCTAAAACCTATTATTGCTTGATCTAAATTGCCATGGTTAACTTGTTGACAGATCCAATGATCTGATTTTCACCCATGGTTCAATTGTCAATAGGTCAAGTAAATAATTTGTAACATGTAAATTTTACATTCTTCTTTCATCTTTGTATGACCTAGTAATATGATGTTGGGTTTTATGCCCTAAATAAAACTCTATTTCTATGTAATCCAGATTATTCAATATCAATAAAGTAACAGAAGTATTTTTCATTCATTTGTGTATGTTTTGGTTCACCTTGTAACACCCTAACTAACATAAGCGTATTACGTGATTTTTAAACATGCGGTGCAGCTCGTTGCTAATCAACGAGGTTTATGGAAAAACGTGATTAATTAAAATTTTTGCTTTTTAATTAAACTTATAAAATAATATTACAAAAGACTCGGGATCCCGATTATAAAATCATTTACAAAAAGATTTAACTGTTTAACTGATACACAAAACAAATGTCGCCTAGCGACCAGTTACAAAATAAGCCTCGCTGTCCCGATGATCGTACGCTCCAGGCCTAACCGCCCCGACATGTACAATCTTCACAAGCTCGCTCACGGTCCATCAGCTCTAGCCTTGCCTTTACCTACACATAAACGTAGAACTGTGAGTCGACAGACTCAGTAAGAAAAGCATAATAATATTCATACATAATCCCGGTCATGATCAGACGCCCATACCCCTGATCATAACCCTAACTGCCGTGTCCAACACGATACTGAGTCCCGCTACTGCCGTGTCCAACATGGTACTGAGCCACTACTGCCATGTCCAACATGGTACTGAATTCTGAACGTTCATAGGGACGGTACTATTGACACGTAACAACCTGATCGGTCGAACCGGTCATACTCCATTGCTTGGTCATACTCCGGCTGTACCGACGTGTTACTATATCCTCCGATCGGTCGAGCCGGTCATACTCCGGCTGCTGGTCATACTCCACTGTACCGACGGGATACGTCAATATTACGGAACCACCAACCAAGTGTCGGCTGATCGGTCGAGCCGGTCATACTCATTTCTTGGTCATACTCCGGCACATGCAGACGTGATAGGGTTGGATGGTTCGAAGCCAACATACATAACTAATGTAATCTAATAGGCTTCCTACATGCTCGCTAAACATGTAATCTACATATGCATCTTTGTTATACTAATCTTACCTGGATTCCGAATTCAGGTGTGCCGGTCAACCTGACTGGAACTTTAGCTGAGCGGCGGATTACAGGCTCCTAGACCATAAAAATCACAACACTATAAGTGACACGCTAAATCACTTCCCGGGGACTTAAACTAGGAACTAAAAGTTTCCCTATCGATAAAAAGCAGGGCAATACCCCCTAAAACATAAAAACGAGGAAAACACGAGTTCTGAAAATTCCCCAACCGGTAGACCGGTTCTGCAACCGGAATTCCGGTTCTGGGAATTACTGGACCCTCATCCGGAATTCCGGTTGCACAACCGAATTAGGTTCCTCGCAGGAATTTTTCAAAAATTCCTAACTCAATCAAATCAAACCCAATTCATACCAAACCTTCCAGACCTGTTCTAAATACCCCAAAGAACATTTTCAAAGCATTAAAATAACCCAGAAATCACAGATACGAAAATTGCCATTAAAGCTTCAAGCTTTGAGTTCAAAACTCAAGCTTGGCTAAATCCCTCTAACATGCATTCAAACCTGATCAAACCTACATAATCATGCATAACTAAGCCTCTGAAAATGAGAACAACCAACTACAGCAAGTAATAACAGATTCCACATATATTTTCAAAATCAAAGCTTTTGAACAAAAACTCATAAACTTGAACCAAGTAACTAGCATGCATAAAACCTACTTAATTCCAATCAATTCAAACATAGAAAATCATAGAAAACCACCCTAAACTACAGCAGCAACAAACTCAAAAACATCATGCATTACTCAACTTTTTCATTAAAAATCTCAAGAAAACAAGGTAAGGAAATCAATAAAGAAATACCTCAACAAAAGATTACTTGAATTTAGGTTGAAACTAGCTGAAAATCAAAGGAAAATCCAACTCCATGCACACCCAAACCCAGCCGAAAAGAGAGAGAGCTTGAGAGCTTTTTCTTTGAAAATTTCTAACTTTTTTCTAACTTGTGATTTTTATAAAATGAAAAAGAATGAGATAAAAGCCACCTATTAACATTTCATTTCAGCCACTATTAATAAAATAAACCTTTATTTTCCATTTAATAAACTCACTAAAAGACAAAACATCATTGGGGCAAAAAGACCAATTTGCCCCTCCACACTAAAACCACATAAAAATCACTAAAGGGGTATTTTTGGGAAATTCTAAATTCCCGGCCATTCCCGACATTCCCAATGTCTAACAAACCGCCCCAAACTGCTAACATGCTAAGTTGTGATTTCTACTGAGCCAAACACCGAGTTCCAAAAATACCGGGCACCGGAAATGCAAAATATGAAAACTACTGAATGACATAGCAATGCATTTCTGAATTCCATAAATAACAGTATAATAAATTATTTAAATAGCTATAAATAATTTTCATAATTAATCATAATTAACTGCTAATTTCCAAATTAAACTAAGCGGGCTTTACACACCTTATCAATTGTTTGTCTATTTGATTTATAAATTCATCCAAACCCCTTTCACATACTTGATCATGTTTATTGTGTTGTCAACACAGTGGAAAGTAAACATGACTATGTGAATAAAGGATTCCTAGATTTATCAGAACACTGGGTTTTACTGATATGACAATCTACAACAGAGTTTACTTGCATTTGGAGAAATGCTATGTTCTTTCCAGAACATTGGTTAAAGTAAAGCTCAGGTTGGATGCATGGAGTATGCATTGGAATGGACCGATATTGAACTTTGAAATAAATTTATAAAACTTACCGTAATATCTATTCAATTCAATATCACTAAGTTAATCCTAGATCATATGATCTAAATCATGATATGGTTAGGCTCAATCTCAAGAGTGTTATTCGTGTTCTTTGATTTGTTAGCTAAGCCTACTTTTGGGTCAGGGTGATACGTACATTTTGGGAACACAGTAGTGCAATTGAGTGGGAGCGCTAACCTAAATATGGAATTTATAGCTTCTATCTGGCGAATAGTAAGCAAAGGATGATTTCCTTTGAGCTTAACCAAACGAGATAAATGGTGGAGTACTCATTTAACTTAGCTGAAATATCATTTATACAGGGTTAAGTGTTTTAAGGATAAAATACATTGTAGGATGTTACGGTAATTAAGTCCCTGTACAATGTAAATCATCCATATAGAGGATCATTGATCAAATTAGGATTATAATAATGGATAACTAATGATGTGTCTATATGGTGGAACATATAGAGCATTCTATATACTGAGAGTGCAATTCTAAGTTCTATGTGGGGATTCAACGAAGAATTAATAAGTCAGTGAATTTAAGTAGTAAATTCTTGATCTGCTTATTGGAAGCTCGGATATATAGACCCATGGTCCCCCCACTAGTTGAGACAATATTACTTGTAAGACTCATTTAATTGATTTTAATTAATCAATTATAATTCTCAAGTTAGATTGTGTCTATTTGAGAATTTATCACTTATTAAGGGCAAAATAGTAAATAGAGATTTTGAAGGTCATATTTATTAATTAGGAAACTTTAATTAGTTTTATTATTAATAAATAAATGACAATATATTATTTGATAATTAATTTTAATTATTAAATAATTAGATTTGACATTTATGTGGTTGAACAAAGGAATTGGTAGTTTTTGACAAAACAGGAAACTAGCAATGTAGAAAAAGGAAAGTTGGAAAAGTGGCAAGCCTTGTTTCCACATTGCCTAGGCCGGTTAGTTCGACCTGCCATCAGCCTATAATATGTTGGAAATTATTTTACCAGGATCTAGATTTACTAACAAGTATGTTGGATTAACAACCTAATATGAATTCTAAAACAATGAAAATAAACACATATAAAGTTAGAAAACCTTACAGTGGGTGCAGCAGAATAATATGACTCCTTCCATTCAGATCTCTAGCCTTTGATTCCTTTCTGTAGCAGAGCATCACCAAGATCTGAACCTGAATCTTCTTTTCTCCTTCTTTGATGCAGAAATTCCATAGTCTTACATACTATGATTGAGATACCACTTGATGTGAGTGGGCACTACTCATCACACAAGGATTTCAAAATTTTCTCTCTTGAATTTCGTGGCTTTTTAGCATACAAGAGAAGAGAACAAGGTTGCTTTATATAGGGAAAAGGGAGAGCACAACTTTCCAAATAAAACAGTTGCCTTAATTACCGTGTAATCAATTAACTGCCTTATTTAGTGTGATCCACCACTTTCCTATTTTTGCTAGGCTTTGATTAGCAATTACATGGCAATTAAAATTGAAAATAATAATTGGGAAACAAGCAAAGGGAGTGGCCGACCATAGAGGGAAATGGGCCTCACTTGGATTTCGCAGTTTCCTCAATTTTATTTCTATTTCTCCAAAAATGCCATTTTTCCAATTCTAATCATTTAAATGCCAAAACTAATTATTTAATAACTAAAATAGATTATTAAATAATATTATCATCTAAAATAATTATTAATTAGACAAACAAAGTCTCTTAATTAATAATTAAACCTAAAAACCCTTTTCTTTACGATTTCATCCTTAAACTGTGAGAATTCATAAAGTAGACATAGTCTAACGTTTAGAATTATAATTGATTAATTAAAATCAATTAATTGAGTCTTACAAGTAGTATGGTCTCAACTAGTATGGGGACCATGGGTCTATATAACCGAGCTTCCAATAAGTTGAACCGAATTTACCAAGTAAATTCCCTAACTTATTAACTCCTCATTGAATCCACACTTAGAACTTGGAATTGCACTCTCAGTCATATAGAACGCTCTATATGTTCCAAGATATAGACACGTCATTAGTTATCCATTGTTATAACCCTAATGTGATCAATGATCCTCTATATAGATGATCTACATTGAAAAGGCACTACTGTTACCGCTACACCATCAATGTATTTTATCCTTAAAACACTTAACCCTGTATAAATGATATTTCAGCTAAGTGAAATGAGATGTCCACCATTTATCTTCGTTTGGTTAAGCTCTAAGGAAATCATCCTTTACTTCTATTTGCCAAATAGAAGCTATAGATTCCATATTTATGTTAGCGCTCCCACTCAATTGCACTACCGTGTTCCCAAAATGTATGTATTTCCCTGACCAAAAATTAGGCTTAACTAACAAATCAAAGAACACGAATAACACTCTTGAGATTGAGCCTAACCATATCAGGATTTCAATCATGTGATCTAAGATCAACTGGTGATATTGAATTGAATAGATATTATGGTAAATTTTAATATAACTAATCAAAGTTCAATATCGGTCCCTTCCGATGTATACTCCATACATCCGATACTGGTAAACTTTGCCAATGTCCTGGAAAGGACATAACACTTTTCCAAGGTGTCAGAATACCTATCGCTGATTATACCATGTCAGTCTAAATCCAGTGTTCTGACAAATTAGGGAATAAACTTTTGAACATATGATTAAGATTATATTCCACTGTGCTGACAACACTATAATCTTTAACCAACTCATATGTTCTGGACTTAAAAAGAATTCATACATTATATACATATAATCATGAAATAAATCATGTGAACCATGCAAAATAAAATGTTATTTACGATCTTTATTAATAAGTAAATCTGATTATATGAAATGAGTTTTATTTAGGGCATAAAACCCAACAAACTCCCACTTGCACTAATATAAAACAAAAAGTACATTTCAAATAATCATTAACACCTTGATATACAAATCAAGTGTAATAGTAGTAAACTCCTCGTAATAGGATCTGATAGGTTGAATTAAACACAACCTCTTCTCCACCATTAGTCTTCCTTAATCACAAAATCCTTGATAATGTGAAATTGCTCTCTATATGTCTATTCTCTTGGGATACTGGATTCTATACTTTTGGGCAACTACTCTTTGGTTATTCAGGAAGTAACCCTAGTAGTTAAGGCAAGTTGGAACAGTGCCACAAATGTATAGAACTTTCCTTAGACTGAATAAGTACCTTTCCTGCAACTTTAACATTCAGTCTCTCTCTGGTAGACCAAGAGATTTCAGATAGGTTTTTACACTTCTCCAAAATCACTACACCCCCAAAGAAATCACCATCTCATCAGCAGACTTTCTAGCACACATGCAAGTCTCGAAATCTGATGTGGTGTAGTATAAGAGTTTCAAAACCACCCTTATTGACTAACATATAGTTCCTCTTCTTAATCTTAAGATTTACTTGATTGTCTTCCAATGTTCTTCTCCTGGATTAATCTGATACCTACTCATTACTCCCACTCAACAGCAGGTGTCTGGTCTAAGGCATACTAAAGCATATCTGAGACCTCTCTCTGTTGACTTAAGACTTCTTTCATGGCTTTATCTTTTCTGGAATAGTTGAGACTTTTCCTTAGATAAATGAAATCTATATCTAAGAAGTTATGAAGCTTCTATAGATTTGCATTGGAAAGAAAATGCATCAGCATCTCATGCTTGCATTAGAGTAAGTAATTACCAGGTATACCACAAGCCATAGGTTTAGATAAACTCAAACCTACAATACTAGGAACAAGAAGTTTTGTTAAGTCCATTGAATAGACTTATGAACGAAAATTTCCTTTCATGTCCTTGTAATAGAAAACTTTAGGTGTAACACCCTAACTATCTTAGGCGTATTACGTGATTTTTAAACGCACTGTGCAGCTCGTTGCTAATCAACGAGGTTTATTGAAAAACGTGATTAATTAAAATTTTGCTTTTTGATTAAACTTGTAAAACATATTACAAAAGACTCGGGATCCCGATTTAAAAATATTTACAAAAAGTTTCACTGTTTAACTATTACATCAAAATAAAAGTCGTCTAACGACAGTTACAAAAATTCAGCCTTGCTGTCCCGAGGATCGTACGCTCCAGGCCTAACCGCCCCGACATGTACAATCTCATAAGCTCGCTCACGGTCCATCAGCTATAGCCTTGCCTTTACCTACACATGAACATAAGCGTGAGTCGACGGACTCGCAAGAAAAGCATAATAATATCATACATAATTCTAACTGCCGTGTCCAACACGATACTGAGTCCCGCTACTGCCATGTCCAACATGGTACTGAGCTACTACTGCCATGTCCAACATGGTACTGAGTTTTGAACGTTCATAGGGACGGTACTATTGACAAATATCCTCCTGATCGGTCGAACCGGTCATACTCCGGCTGCTGGTCATACTCCAGCCTGTACCGACGGGATAGGTCAATAGCACTGAACCACCAACCAAGTGTCAGCCTGATCGGTCGAACCGGTCATACTCCGGCTGCTGGTCATACTCCAGCCTGTACCGACGTGACAGGGTTGGATGGTTCGAAGCCTAAATACATAACTAATGTAATCTAGCAGGCTTCCTACATGCACGCTAAACATGTAATCTACATATGCATACTGTTATACTAATCTTACCTGGATTCCGATTTCAGGTGTGCCGGTCAACCTGACTGGAACTGAAGCTGAGCGGCGGATTACTGGCTCCTAAACCATAAAAATCACAACGCTATAAGTGACACGCTAAATCACTTCCCGGGGACTAAAACTAGGAACTAAAAGTTTCCCTATCGATAAAAAGCATGGCAATACCCCTAAAAACATAAAAACGAGGAAAACTAGGGTTCTGAAAAATCCCCCAACCGGTAGACCGGTTGCCCAACCGGAATTCCGGTTCTGGGAAATTCAGGACCCCCATCCGGAATTCCGGATGCACAACCGGAATTCCGGTTCCTCGCAGGCAGCAACATCAAAAATTCATAACTCGACCAATTCAACCCCAATTGGTACCAAACTTTCCAGACCTGCTCTAAACCTTCCCTAGAACAAATCTAAGGCAACAAACTAACCCAGAAACCACAGAATCAAAAATCACCATTGGAGCTCAAGCTTTGAGTTCCAAACTCAAGCTTGAGCAAATCCACCTAAACATGCATTCCACTAGCTTAATTCTACTTAAACTAGCATAAAATCATCTCTGAAAACAATTAGAAGCTACAGCAACAACACAGAAACAGAATCACTATAATTTCCTCCAAAAATCATAATTTTGCAAAGAAAACTCAAAGCTTTAACAATCTAACCTACATGCTTTCATCATAGCTCAATTAATATCAATTAACATGCTTTAAACCACATATATCAACAACAAAATCACAGCAGCAACATATACCAAAATCATGCATGCATTTCATCAATTTTCATAAAAATCTCAAGAAAACCAATTAGAAAAAACAAGACAAGAATTACCTTGATTAGAGACACACTAACAAGCTGAATTTTACTTGAAATTGAAGAGGAAAAATCACCCTAGAAGCTGCCTCAAATGGCTGAAAAGAGAGAGAGAGAGTTGAGAGAGTTTCCTTTGAGAAAATGTAATTTTTTTCTAAGTTTGGGAAAAATGAAATAAAAGCTATAAAATCTCATTTTATTCAGCCAACAATTAAACACTTAAACATTTAAATTTTCAAATAAAAAGCTCACATAAGACAAAACACTAATGGGGCAAAAAGACCATTTTGCCCCTCCACCATAAAATGACATAAATCATACTAAAGGGGTATTTTTGGGACATTCTAAATTCCCGGCCATTCCCAACATTCCCAATGTCTAAAACCCGTCCCCAAATTACTAACATACTAAGTTGTGATTTCTACTGAGCCAAACGCCGAGTTCCAAAATACCGGACACCGGAAATGCAAAATATGCAAGCTACTGAATAACATAAATAACAGTATCATAAATTATTTAAATAGCTATAAATAATTTCATAATTAACATAAATAACTGCTAATTTCCAAATTAACTAAGCGGGCTTTACAACTATCCCCCCCTTAAAAGGATTTCGTCCCCGAAATCTAACCTGAATAACTGTGGATATTGAGCTCTCATATCTGACTCTAGCTCCCAGGTGGCTTCCTCCACCTTGCTGTTTTTCCAGAGAACCTTGACCAATGCTATGGTCTTATTCCGAAGGACTTTATCCTTTCTATCCAGGATCTGCACTGGCTGTTCCTCATATGACATGTCTGGCTGAAGCTGAAGACTCTCATAACTGAGTATATGAGAGGGCTCTGAAACGTATTTTCTCAACATTGAGACATGGAATACGTTGTGCACTGCTGATAAGGCTGGAGGCAACGCTAACCGATATGCCACTTGACCTATCTTCTCGAGAATCTCGAAAGGTCCAGTAAATCTAGGGCATAACTTGCCTCTTTTCCCGAAACGTTTAATCCCCTTCATCGGAGATACCCGTAAAAACACATGTTCCCCTACTTGGAACTCAACATCTCTGCGTTTCGGATCAGCGTAACTCTTCTGTCTGCTCTGTGAGGCAAGCATTCTAGCTTTTATCTTTTCTATTGCCTCATTGGTCCGCTGAACTGACTCTGGACCTAGGTATTTCCTCTCCCCTGTCTCATCCCAGTGGATAGGGGATCTGCATTTCCTACCGTACAACAGTTCATAGGGAGCCATCCCTATCGTACTCTGATAGCTATTGTTGTACGAGAATTCTATCAATGGTAGATACTTACTCCATGAGCCTTCAAAGTCCATAACACAGGCTCTCAACATATCCTCCAATATCTGAATTGTCCTTTCGGACTGACCATCTGTCTGAGGATGGAATGTTGTACTGAATTTTAGCTTCGTACCCATTGCTCGTTGCAAACTTTGCCAAAACTTGGAGGTGAATTTCGGATCCCTGTCCGAAACTATAGACTTCGGTACCCCATGAAGTCTCACTATCTCTCTGACGTACAGTTCTGCCAACTGATCCACTGAAAATGTTGTTCTGACCGGCAGAAAATGAGCAGATTTCGTAAATCGGTCCACCACTACCCAGATGGAATCATACATACCCGTGGTCCTAGGTAACCCGACCACAAAATCCATCGTAATATCCTCCCATTTCCATTCTGGTAGGGTTAGAGGCTGTAACAACCCCGTCGGTCTCGATGTTCAGCCTTGATCTCGTCGACAAGTGAGGCATCTCGATACGAATTCTACCAAATTCTTCTTCATACCGTTCCACCAGAAGTACGGTTTCAAATCTTGGTACATCTTGGTGGTGCCGGGATGCAGAGAATATGGAGTAGAATGAGCCTCCTCAAATATCTCATTTCTAAGTTCCGCACTGTTCGGAACACAAACCCTGGCTTTATACAAAAGCATCCCACTGTCTGACACTGAAAAGTCTTTGGCTTGACCAGCCAATACCTCATCTCGGATCTTCACTAACTCCGGATCTGTCATCTGAGCAACCTTTATTCTTTCCAACAGATCAGATTGCAGCGTTAAGTTGTGAAGCTGACCTACCACAAACTCAATGCTGGATCTAATCATATCCTCTGCTAGCTGAGGTGAGATCTGAACCATTCTAGCTACTTGCCCGGGACCCTTTCTGCTCAGGGCATCGGCCACTACATTGGCTTTTCCGGGATGGTAGAGGATCTCACAATCGTAATCCTTCACTAATTCCAACCAACGCCTTTGTCTCATGTTCAAATCTTTCTGAGTAAAGAAATACTTGAGACTTTTATGGTCGGTATAGATCTCACACTTCTCCCCGTACAGGTAATGCCGCCAAATCTTCAGTGCAAAAACCACTGCGGCCAATTCTAAATCATGAGTCGGGTATCGCTGTTCATAATCCTTTAACTGACGGGAGGCATAAGCGATAACCCGATCGGCTTGCATCAATACGCACCCCAAACCCTGTTTGGATGCGTCACGATGAACTACGAACTTCTCCTTGTCCGAAGGCAAAGCTAGCACGGAGCAAGATTAATCTCTGCTTCAGCTCCTGAAAGCTAGCTTCACATTTATCTGACCAGATAAATCGCTGATTCTTCTTTGTAAGCTCGGTTAGGGGCATTGAAATTTTGGAGAACCCCTCCACGAACCTACGGTAGTACCCAGCTAATCCCAAGAAGCTTCTGATCTCTGTCACTGTCTTCGGTCTTGGCCAATCCCTGACGGATTCAATCTTCCCGGGATCCACTTTGATCCCATCTTTACTCACAATGTGCCCTAGGAAGGACACCTGAGACAACCAGAACTCACATTTCTTGAACTTGGCGTAGAGCTTATGTTCTCGAAGTCGTTGCAGTACCATCTGAAGGTGTAACTCGTGCTCCTCTTCTGATTGAGAGTACACGAGGATGTCGTCGATAAACACAATCACACAGATATCGAGGAAATCCTTGAATACTCTATTCATCAGGTCCATGAATGCTGCAGGAGCATTGGTTAGTCCGAATGACATAACCAGAAACTCGTAGTGTCCATACCTAGTGCGGAAAGCCGTCTTCGGAATGTCCTCCTCTCGGATTCTCAACTGATGATAACCCGAACGGAGATCAATCTTAGAAAAGACCGTCTTCCCCTGAAGCTGATCGAACAAGTCATCGATCCTAGGTAATGGATATTTATTCTTCACCGTCAGCTTGTTCAACTCCCTATAGTCGATGCACATTCTCATAGATCCATCCTTCTTCTTGACAAACAAAACTGGGGCTCCCCAGGGTGACACACTGGGCCGAATGAACCCTATGTCAAGCAACCCTTGGAGCTGAATCTTTAATTCCTTAAGTTCAGCTGGAGCCATCCTATACGGGGCTTTGGAAACCGGATCCACCCCTGGTGCCAAGTCAATCACAAAATCGATCTCCCGCTGAGGTGGTAACCCTGGAAGTTCTTCGGGAAAGACGTCCAAAAATTCCCGAACCACTCTGATGCCCTCTGGCCGAATGGTGTCTGGCCGAGTGGTGTCCACCACCACGGCCAGAAACCCTAAGCACCCGCCGTGCAACAATTCTCTCGCTGACATAGCCGAGATCACCGGGATCCGAGATCCCTGAACCGAACCCACAAAAACAAATGGTTCTTCACTTTCCGGTTGGAAGACCACCATCTTCCTCTTACAGTCAATGCTCGCCGAATATTTAGATAGGAAATCCATTCCTAAAATAATATCAAATTCGACTAAGCTCATCTCTATCAGATCAGCGCTTAACTCTCTACCATCTATCCTGATCGGCATAGACCTAATCCACCTATTGGAGATAACCAATTCTCCGCCAGGTAACAGGGTTCCAAACCCTGATTCATATCTATCAAAGGGTCTACCCAACTTACTAAAGACCCTGGCCGCTACATAAGAATGTGTAGCCCCAGAATCAAACAGCACTGAATATAGCGAGTTGTTAATAAAAAGCTGACCTGTGACAACTGATGGGCTGGCATCTGCATCAGCCTGCGTGATAGCGAACACCCTGACTGGAGTGGGTATCGCTGGAGCTCTCGGTGCCTCTGGTCGGAGCTGGGGGCATTCCCTCTTGAAGTGTCCGGGCATGCCACAATGAAAGCATCCCTGACCTTTGCATTCGCCCCGATGGTGCCTCTTGCAGCTAGGGCACTCGGGATAGGAGAATCGGGTCTCATTACCACCAGGACGACTCCCTCGGTTCTGGTTCCCCCGGAACCTCTTGTTCTGACTCGAGCCGCCGGAAGCAGTGGGTGCCCTCTTCCTCTGATCAATGGCCGAACCACTACTCCCCCTGCTATAGCCTGATGCAGGAGGGGTAGGAGCTCCGCCACTCACCGGAGTACTGGCTGATTCTGACATACACCCCACTGCGCCCTCAGCTCGCAGTGCCTTCTCCACCATCTGGGCATAGGTGGTGCTGTCGTCTGTGGTGATCATTAGGTCATGCCTGATCTTGGGATTCAACCCGTCCAGATACTTCTCCTTCTTGCTGAAGTCGGTCGGCACAATTCCCGAGGCTAACCTCGCCAACCGATCAAACTGAGTAGTATACTCAGTGACGCTCATGTTCTCCCGCTGGGTCAGGTGAACGAACTCTTTCCTCTTGGCGCTTCTGACCGCCTCATTGTAGTACTTTGCATTAAAGAGTTCCTGAAACCTTTCCCAGGTCATGGTGGTGACATCATGAATCTGAGACACCATGTCCCACCATACCAGCGCGTCCTCCTGGAACTGAAACGTGGCGCACACCACTCTGTCGTTACCGGTGACACCCATGAAATTCAGGATTCTGGTAATCACGCGTCGACCCCTTTGCTCGACTTTCATTACATCCGGACCTCCCAGAATACCGGAGGTGCACAGCTTCCGAACCGCTCATACAATGGTTCCAATCTATGGGCCGCCACCACTATCTCGGCACAGGCGGCGAGGCGGTGCCACCGGAATTATAGGCACGAACCGGCAGAGCACCCTGCTGTCTCAACCTCTTAATCTCGAGGTCTTGCTCTTCGATCCGGTCTTGCATCTCCGCAAACCGTAACTCCCAGTACGGGGCTCCACGATCGAGGCAGGGGAGCACGGGCAGCTGTGGCGGGTTCTCATCACCCCGGCCACGAGCCCTGCCTCGGGGACCTCTACCTCGGCCCCTGGCAGGTGGGGGAAACTGAGCTCCCTGTCCCTGATTCGACCCTACGGAGTTGCCCTGACTCCTGGTAGTCCGCCTGGCGTCCATCTAGTTAGAACCGCCTGCGAAACCAAGAGTTGGCATATCAGGTCGTATTCAAGGCGAGCTTACTAATGCCGCTTAATTTGGAAATTAGAAATGAAACATGCGCCTATTCTACTATCAGGCTACTAACATGCTTCCTAACAGGCTTTTCTTTTCATAACTGAATAAAATAAACTACTAAAGCAATAAAGGCTTACTAAACCGTGAACCGAGCTAACTGCTGATGATGATTGTACATGTCGTGACGATCTTCGGAAGACAACCTGGCGGCTCTGATACCAAATTGTAACACCCTAACTATCTTAGGCGTATTACGTGATTTTTAAACGCACTGTGCAGCTCGTTGCTAATCAACGAGGTTTATGGAAAAACGTGATTAATTAAAATTTTGCTTTTTGATTAAACTTGTAAAACATATTACAAAAGACTCGGGATCCCGATTTAAAAATATTTACAAAAAGTTTCACTGTTTAACTATTACATCAAAATAAAAGTCGTCTAACGACAGTTACAAAAATTCAGCCTTGCTGTCCCGAGGATCGTACGCTCCAGGCCTAACCGCCCCGACATGTACAATCTCATAAGCTCGCTCACGGTCCATCAGCTATAGCCTTGCCTTTACCTACACATGAACATAAACTGTGAGTCGACAGACTCAGTAAGAAAAGCATAATAATATCATACATAATTCTAACTGCCGTGTCCAACACGATACTGAGTCCCGCTACTGCCATGTCCAACATGGTACTGAGCTACTACTGCCATGTCCAACATGGTACTGAGTTTTGAACGTTCATAGGGACGGTACTATTGACAAGTATCCTCCTGATCGGTCGAACCGGTCATACTCCGGCTGCTGGTCATACTCCAGCCTGTACCGACGGGATAGGTCAATAGCACTGAACCACCAACCAAGTGTCAGCCTGATCGGTCGAACCGGTCATACTCCGTCTGCTGGTCATACTCCAGCCTGTACCGACGTGACAGGGTTGGATGGTTCGAAGCCTAAATACATAACTAATGTAATCTAGCAGGCTTCCTACATGCACGCTAAACATGTATTCTACATATACAGACTGTTATACTAATCTTACACGGATTCGATTTCGGGTGTGTCAACCCGACCGGAACCGAAGCCGAGCCGGCGGATTGCGGCTCCTAAACCATAAAAATCACAACGCTATAAGTGACACGCTAAATCACTTCCCGGGGACTAAAACTAGGAACTAAAAGTTTCCCTATCGATAAAAAGCATGGCAATACCCCTAAAAACATAAAAACGAGGAAAACTAGGGTTCTGAAAAATCCCCCAACCGGTAGACCGGTTGCCCAACCGGAATTCCGGTTCTGGGAAATTCAGGACCCCCATCCGGAATTCCGGATGCACAACCGGAATTCCGGTTCCTCGCAGGCAGCAACATCAAAAATTCATAACTCGACCAATTCAACCCCAATTGGTACCAAACTTTCCAGACCTGCTCTAAACCTTCCCTAGAACAAATCTAAGGCAACAAACTAACCCAGAAACCACAGAATCAAAAATCACCATTGGAGCTCAAGCTTTGAGTTCCAAACTCAAGCTTGAGCAAATCCACCTAAACATGCATTCCACTAGCTTAATTCTACTTAAACTAGCATAAAATCATCTCTGAAAACAATTAGAAGCTACAGCAACAACACAGAAACAGAATCACTATAATTTCCTCCAAAAATCATAATTTTGCAAAGAAAACTCAAAGCTTTAACAATCTAACCTACATGCTTTCATCATAGCTCAATTAATATCAATTAACATGCTTTAAACCACATATATCAACAACAAAATCACAGCAGCAACATATACCAAAATCATGCATGCATTTCATCAATTTTCATAAAAATCTCAAGAAAACCAATTAGAAAAAACAAGACAAGAATTACCTTGATTAGAGACACACTAACAAGCTGAATTTTACTTGAAATTGAAGAGGAAAAATCACCCTAGAAGCTGCCTCAAATGGCTGAAAAGAGAGAGAGAGAGTTGAGAGAGTTTCCTTTGAGAAAATGTAATTTTTTTCTAAGTTTGGGAAAAATGAAATAAAAGCTATAAAATCTCATTTTATTCAGCCAACAATTAAACACTTAAACATTTAAATTTTCAAATAAAAAGCTCACATAAGACAAAACACTAATGGGGCAAAAAGACCATTTTGCCCCTCCACCATAAAATGACATAAATCATACTAAAGGGGTATTTTTGGGACATTCTAAATTCCCGGCCATTCCCGACATTCTCAATGTCTAAAACCCGTCCCCAAATTACTAACATACTAAGTTGTGATTTCTACTGAGCCAAACGCCGAGTTCCAAAATACCGGACACCGGAAATGCAAAATATGCAAGCTACTGAATAACATAAATAACAGTATCATAAATTATTTAAATAGCTATAAATAATTTCATAATTAACATAAATAACTGCTAATTTCCAAATTAACTAAGCGGGCTTTACATTAGGTTACTCCATGTGAATGGATCAAACCGTAGTTCTCTTGGCTTTCTTCTTAGTTTCTTATCTTGACAATCCATTACTTGTTTAAACTCACAATGGATTTTAATCACTAGTGTCTTCCAAGTCATAAGAAGGTGAGTTCCTAGAAACTCTCCCACTACAACAAGGTACCGTGAATTATGTCTAAGAAAACTAAATGGTATAGACCTCTTCAGTTGTGTTAAGACAACAGAGGCAGTGAGATCATCTTGTAAAATAAGATGATAGAACACTTTTGGAATCAAGAAAAAAAATATCTCCTTTATTTGCTACTTTACTTTCTGACTTAGTCATTTTCTTAGAAAAAGTGGTATTTGTTTAAACAAACACTTTCTTATCTAATGACTATGGGATGCTCCACCCCTAATCACTTAGAATGGCTAACAAACATGCAAACCAAGGTTAGCAGTTCTAGCTTTTCTTAAGATTTCGATTAGGTCATCCATGACTCTAGTAATGATTTACATTAAGTATACAACCATTACATCATTCTGAAATTACCATATAAGGATTTAGGCAACGACTAGTAACTAATCATCAATATGCAACTCGAATTTCTAGGGAGGTAAGTTTGGATATAATTCAAAAATCAAATTAATGATCTTTGAACTGCATATCTACTAACTTTTTCTCCACCCTTATCAGTTCGCAAGATCTTTAACCACTTACCTTCACCATTGCTAGAAATTCATGAAATTTTTCAAACATTTCAAATTTCTTTTGCATAAGGTAAAATCTAGAGTAATCATTTTAAGAATACAACGAAAACTCATATCCACCCCTGAATGTACATCCATCTGCCAATGAGATGATTATACTTTCAGTGGATATAGGCATATTAACTCTTTGCAGAGAATGATCTTGTCAAAACCACTATGAACAAGATACAAATGCCATAGATTTATGAAAAATGTGGTTGTATCTTTTGATGACTTAAGTTAGTTACATCAAAGAGTTCTTAGAATAGTGCAAGTGGATTCTGGTCACAGAATACTAAACTCATACAGTTTGAATCCATTGAAAGAAAATGGTTATTAAACACTTGTGAAAGTGTAACTGTATAATTAGTAACTCTTTCTTGGACCACCACTACTAATCTAACTCTATGATTTGCCTATACAAGTAGGAGATATCTAAGATTGAGGATATATATCATTTTGGGATAGAATTCTGGGAATATAATCATATGCGTCATCTAATTTCTTAAGAGAAAATAAGACTTTATATGATTTATAGACCATTCATCCAATGATATGTCTTTAAGCTGATTCGAAATGAATAAGCTAAGAGGAATTAGGATAATTTCGTTTTAAATAAGAATCCAACGATGCTCCGATTAGCGAGAGTCAAAGTAATCTTATTAATACAATCTTCTTGTTTCATATTATAAAATACTAGTCTAAGGTGTCATCAATTGATGAACAGCTAGATGTTGCGTATACAATATTTATCTTTCGAGATCTAACACTATTATGTTAGTCTAATGGTGAAAATCCATTAGGGATTTATCTCATTAGAAAAACAAATCAAGTTAGACCAACAATGAAGATTCGAAATTAAACTACAATTTAATAACAGAAAATAACATGGTTCAATACAAATTCATACACAATTCAGAAATTATGAAGCACATAGCAAGTAGGAATGACAAGTGAAAATACTAAAACATACAATCCTAAATAATTTCCAAGGTTTTCAACAAACTCATATCAGTGTCCCGTTTAGGCGAGAGTCAAAGCAACCATTCATTGAATAGAGTTGTCAGCTCATCTAAAATGTCAAACATTCTAGCAACCTTTTATTCGATCAAGATGTGAATCCGCGTTGTCCCGTTTAGGCGAGAGTCAAGGCTATTCTATCTTATGAGCTTCCACCATTGTTTCATATTCTTGCAAGTCTTATACAGTCGCCACCATTAGGGTGGTCATAAACTATATAAAAAACTTACAAGATTACTTATCTTTCGAGATTAAACGGTGCTAACTTGCTAATGAACATTCCTCCATTAGGGAGGATTACTCACTAAAACAATAGCTATGTAAAACCAACAATGGAGATCGAATATCCTTATAATAAAGCTCATTATTTAATGAAGGGTTGTATTTTCTTCTAATATTTATTTTAATCCATTTATTTTAAATATATATTTATTTAATTAAAATTTCTAATTTAGAATGAAAAATTCCAAATATAAATTTTAATTTAATATTTATAAATTATACTTAGATGGATATGAAATAACTTGAATTTTTTCCATCTTAGTAATAATTCCCATAAATATTCAGAAAATTATTCAATTTAAGTTGTTTCAAAATTAATTTAAATTAATTTACAACTTCAAATTTAATTTTCTATAAATATATATTGCATTTCGAAAATGCTTTAAAATAAAATAAAATAAATCCTGGAAAATTACTCTAATTTTATGTTGGCCCAAAATTAATAAAAATTAATTTTCAACAAAAAATATAATTTTCCAATTTAATTAAATATCTAAGAAAAATTTCAAATATTTAAGTATCATGATTAAAAATCAACTTAAATATTAATTTTCTATTTAATTAAACACACTAGAAAAATACTTCAAGCAAAACAGATAATATCTATCTAGACTTTCGTAGACCAATTAATTCTATTTCTAATTATAATATATTGTAGTTCATTTATTTTAATTAACCATTAAATGAAAAAGTCACTGATTTAAGTTGGTCCAAAATTATATAAATAATTTTCAACTTTAATATATTTTTCAAATAAAATTCGAAATATCTGCATCAAGGTGATGCAATTTCGAAATTTTGGGAAATGATTAATAAAATAAAATAAAATATATTTTGAAAATTATTCAAACTTAAGTTATTCTGAAATAAGATTCCAAACTTAAAATAATTTTCAACTTTAATTAAATAACATGAAAATAACAATATTAAAGTATCATGACGAAAATCAACTTAGATATTGAAATTTTCAATTTAATTAAATGTATTAAATTCAAGAAACAAATAATTAAGTAAAGAGGAAACTTAATTATTAATTCTAGTTTAATACTAAGAAAATATACTAAACTTAGATTGTACCAAAATTAATCACGAGACAATTAATTTCACAATCAATGATATTTTCCTATTTAATATTAGAAATAATAACTAGTACTAGAAATAATTATCTAGAATATATCATTGAGTAAGTGTTTTTCTAAAATTAACTTTAAAATATTACATGAAAAATAAATTTCATATATTTTAAAAGTTAATTATGTTGCTAATTCAATTTTAATTAGGTTAGACTAATATAATTAACCTAATACAATTATTTAAATTAGGCAAATGGGCCTTCACAATTGGGGTAGTTCATGTGAGGAGGAGCTGAGTTCAGTATGTCGTACCCACTTCTATAGCCCCCAACTCTCACACAAGGCCCAAAAGAGAGGAATTTAACCTTTAAATAAACAATTGTTATTCATTGAATAAGCCCAAATCTAATTGGGCCTAAATAAATTTTCTTATGTCAAAATTTATTTTAGCAACCTAGTCCATTTACTTAGTAAAAACTTAAATGGGCTTCCTATATGCATCTAAGCCCAATAGCAAACATATAGGCTCACACAGGTCAAATGATTTGGATGGGCCCTATCATGTTACTAGGTTTACACAGATGAAAGAAGTACAAAATTTACCTGTTACAAATTATTTATAAGATCTATCGTCAATTGGACTATGATTAAAATCAGATCATTGGATCATGATCTGTCAACAAGTTAATCATAGCAATTTAGATCAGATAAATAATAGGTTTGTTAAAAAGTTTTGAATAAACAATATAAATAAACAAACATTGTCCATGTAACAGATGTCAATTAAGATATTAATATAATTAAATTATTATTCTTAAAATAACCAAATAAAGGAAACTAATTTTAAAATATCTAGGTTTATTTGAATCAAATTAAATTAAATATCTAATAAGATCAATGATTTGAAAGGAAAGAATCTTCAATATCACTTTCAGATCTTATAATTTAATAAAATAAACCAATTTTAAAATAGATTTGGTTAGATAATTATTATTTTAGGAAAATAATAAATGAATAATAATTACCATAATTATATCTCAAAATATCTCAAATTAAGCAATATTCAAATCTCTACAAAAATATCTATGTTATTTAAATATTTAAGATATGATTTATAAATTTCTAATAAGAAAAAAATGATATATATAGAAAAAATATCATTTTTAAACTTACAATTTATAAATAATTAAATATTTAACAAAATAACAAATTTTGAATTTAAAAATATTATGGTAAGTATATCTATAAAAATATCTATGTTACTTTCAAATTTATTAATTATTTAATTTGCCATATATGATAATTTTAATATAATATTTTAAATAAAAAGACAGTTATCTTTTAATGTAAAATATCTTAAATATCAAAATATCTAATCTTATAATTAAATAATAAATAAATATTAAAGAAGTTAACAAATTTTTAAATCTGACCATAATAGGAAATATTTAAAATTGGAAACATTCCAAAATAGAAATATTTAAAAATTGGAAAAATTCCAAATTGAAAATATTTAAAATTGGAAACATTTGAATTTAGAAATATTTAAAATTGGAAAAATAAATTTTGGGAAACAATCCCATGAAAAAATTGGATTTTTGGGGAAGAAACCTCAAAAATTCGCAATTTGTGGGGAACTGCCAGGATAGGCTGCATGCAGCAACCATGATTTCCAATCTTCTAAAATTCATATCTTTCTCAATTTTTATCGGAATCGAGTTCCATAAAAAAAAATTGCTTAATTTTTCACAAGGAATCCAAATAAAATATTTTCAAAAATTGAAAAAATATTTTTCATGGAAAACGAAACTGCACAACATCAACATTCATCAAACAACATAGAAACCAACATGAAGCCATCCAAATCAACACAAAAACATGCAATCATCGTTTTAATTCATATTACAAGAAAGTAAATCATTACCATGGCTCTGGTGCCAGTCGTTGGAAATGATTTTACCAGGATCTAGATTTACTAACAAGTATGTTGGATTAACAACCTAATATGAATTCAAAAACAATGAAAAAAACACATATAAAGTTAGAAAACCTTACAGTGGCTGCAGCAGAATAATATGACTCCTTCCGTTCAGATCTCTAGCCCTTGATTCCTTTCTGTAGCAGAGCATCACCAAGATCTGAACCTGGATCTTCTTTTCTCCTTCTTTGATGCAGAAATTCCATAGTCGTACATACTATGATTGAGATACCACTTGATGTGTGTGGGAACTACTCATCTCACAAGGATTTCGATATTTTCTATCTTTTTCTCTCTTGAATTTCGTGGCTTTTTAGCATACAAGAGAAGAGAACAAGGTTGCTTTATATAGGGAAAAGGGAGAGCACAACTTTCCAAATAAAACAGTTGCCTTAATTACTGTGTAATCAATTAACTGCCTTATTTAGTGTGATCGACCACTTTCCTATTTTTGCTAGGCTTTGATTAGCAATTACATGGCAATTAAAATTGAAAATAATAATTGGGAAACAAGCAAAGGGAGTGGCCGGCCATAGAGGGAAATGGGCCTCACTTGGATTTTACAATTTCCTCAATTTTATTTCTATTTCTCCAAAAATGCCATTTTTCCAATTCTAATCATTTAAATGCCAAAACTAATTATTTAATAACTAAAATAGATTATTAAATAATATTGTCATTTAAAATAATTATTAATTAGACATACAAAGTCTCTTAATTAATAATTAAACCTAGAAACCCTTTTCTTTACGATTTCATCCTTAAACTGTGAGAATTCATAAAGTAGACATAGTCTAACGTTTAGAATTATAATTGATTAATTAAAATCAATTAATTGAGTCTTACAAGTAGTATCGTCTCAACTAGTATGGGGACCATGGGTCTATACAACCGAGCTTCCAATAAGTTGAACCGAATTTACCAAGTAAATTCCCTAACTTATTAATTCCTCATTGAATCCACACTTAGAACTTGGAATTGCACTCTCAGTCATATAGAACGCTCTATATGTTCCAAGATATAGACACGTCATTAGTTATCCATTGTTATAACCCTAATGTGATCAATGATCCTCTATATAGATGATCTACATTGAAAAGGCACTACTGTTACCGCTACACCTTCAATGTATTTTATCCTTAAAACACTTAACCCTGTATAAATGATATTTCAGCTAAGTGAAATGAGATCTCCACCATTTATCTTCGTTTGGTTAAGCTCGAAGGAAATCTTCATTTGCTTCTATTTGCCAAATAGAAGCTATAGATTCCATATTTATGTTAGCGCTCCCACTCAATTGCACTACCGTGTTCCCAAAATGTATGTATTGCCCTGACCAAAAATTAGGCTTAACTAACAAATCAAAGAACACGAATAACACTCTTGAGATTGAGCCTAACCATATTAGGATTTCGATCATGTGATCTAGGATCAACTGGTGATATTGAATTGAATAGATATTACGGTAAATTTTAATATATCTAATCAAAGTTCAATATCGGTCCCTTCCGATGTATACTCCATACATCCGATACTGGTAAACTTTGCCAATGTCCTGGAAAGGACATAACACTTTTCCAAGGTGTAAGAATACCTATCGCTGATTATACCATGTCAGTCTAAATCCAGTGTTCTGACAAATCAGGGAATAAACTATTGAACATATGTTTAAGATTATATTCCACTGTGCTGACAACACTATAATCTTTAACCAACTCATATGTTCTGGACTTAAAAAGAATTCATACATTATATACATATAATCATGAAATAAATCATGTGAACCATGCAACATAAAATGTTATTTGTGATCTTTATTAATAAGTAAATCTGATTATAAGAAAGGAGTTTTATTTAGGGCATAAAACCCAACATAATATACTATTGGGTCGTCCAACATTAATCAGACTAGGGGCAGTTAGTTCAATTAAGTACTTATCTCTGAAGTTTCAGACACCAGTAGGTGTGGGGGTAGTGCAAGGTGATCAAATGCTAGTTCGCGAATGCTATCGCATAGTGCTGCAACATAGAGAAGCCGGTCACCAACTAATGGCAGTATTGACTGATGAAGGTGAGAAGGATGAAGATCCTGATCCTCAGATTCAAGATGAAAGAAAATTATTAAAACCCATTGAAGAGTTGGAAGAAGTCGTTCTAGAATCAAGAAATCCCACAAAGTGTGTTTACATTGGGAAGAACCTGGATGAACAACTGAAATAGCAGCTAATAAGCTTTTTGAAGGCGAACCATGATCAATTCGCCTGGAGCCATGGAGATATGATAGAGATTGACCCTAAGATTATATGCCATCATTTTAATGTAGATCCGAATTACCCAGCTAAGAGATAGAAAGGGCAACCCTTTAATTCCGAGAGACAAGGAGCACTCTAACATGAAGTGGAGAAGTTGCTGGTCAACGACTTTATACGCGAGGCATTTTATCCCTCGTGGATATCCAATCTAGTTCTCGTCCCAAAACCCAGCTAAGAGATAGAAGGGGAAACCCTTTGATTCCGAGAGACAAGGGGCACTCTAACATGAAGTGGAGAAGTTGCTGGTCAACGACTTTATAAGCGAGGCATTTTATCCCTCGTGGATATCCAACCCTTTGATTCCGAGAGACAAGGGGCACTCTAACATGAAGTGGAGAAGTTGCTGGTCAACGACTTTATACGTGAGGCATTTTATCCCTCGTGGATATCCAACCTAGTTCTCGTCCCAAAACCCAATGGAACTTGGAGAACTTGTACTGATTTTTCTGATTTGAATAAGGCGTGTCCAAAGGATTGCTTTCCACTGCCAAGGATTGAGCAGTTGGTGGATGCAACTATTGGGGATGAGCTTCGTTCATGGATGCATCCTCTAGATATAACAAGATAAAAATGCATGTCCTAGATCAAGAACATACAAGCTTCGTAACCAACATGAGACTTTATTGCTATAAAGTCATGCCATTTGGGTTGAAAATTGCTGGGGCAACATATCAACGACTTGTGAATGAAATGATGTTTGCAAAATAAATCAGGCAGAGCATGGAGGTTTACGTCAACGATATGTTGGTGAAGTTGGTAAAGAGTGGAAGTCATACAACAAACCTCGCGGAGTGCTTTGAAATATTAAGGAAGTACAACATGAAGCTTAACATGAAAAAGTGTTCCTTTGGAGTTTCCTCGGGAAAGTTTTTGGGATTCATAGTCAACGTGAGGGGCACTAAAGCAAACCCTAATAAAACCAAGGCTTTGATAAATATGCCATCACCTACCAAACCTAAGGAAGTCTAGGCCCTGACAGGAAGAATGGCAGCACTTAACAGATTCATTTCGAAGTCAACTGATAAGAGTACCATTTTTCAATATATTGCGAGGCAACAAGAAATTCGAATGGACAGAGGAATGCAAGGAGGCCTTTAATAGCATTAAAAGGCATTTGTCAACACCTCCAATTTTGGCAAAACCAGTAACTGGAGAGACATTACTCCTCTATTTGGTTGTCTCAGAGAGTGTAATCAGCACAACAATAGTGCGAGAAGAGAGAAAGCACCAGCAACCTGTTTACTATGTCAGTAAAAGGTAACTGGGGGCAGAATCGAGGTATCCCCCTCTTGAAAAACTTGCCTTATTCCTAATCCACGCATCTCGTAAACTACGGCCATACTTCCAGGCACATCCAATTAAAGTGTTAATTGATCAACCCTTGACACAAGTTTTATCAAAACTAGATGCTTTTGGAAGATTGATAAAATGGTCAATTGAACTGGGGTAGTTTGACATAACTTTTCACCCACGAACATCCATCAATGGCCAAGCTTTGGCATATTTTTTGATAAAAGGAATAAATCTAGAGGAAAATCTGCTTGTTAAGCGAGACGTGGATACTTGGAGATTATTCGTGGATGGTGCATCCGACGAGCAAAGCTCGGGTGCAGGGGGTGATATTAATTTTTCCAGAAGGCTTTAAGTTTCATTATGCTTTGAGATTCCAATTTGACGCGTTAAATAAAAAGGCTAAAAATGAAGCCTTGATTTTTGGTTTGAGGTAGCTGAAGCGTTGAAGGTTAAAAATCTCATATGTCATAGTGATTCACAACTGATTGTAAATTAGGTTCTTGGGGAATACAAGGCTAAGCGCCTAAAAATGGCCAAGTATCTAGAGAAATTTCGGAAGAACTTGGAAAAGTTCAATTATTTCAAAATCCAGCAAATATAAAAAGAACAAAACTCTAATGCCGATGCCTTAGCAAAATTAGCCTCGTAGAATGACTTGGATGAACTAAACTTGGTTCTAGTGGAAATGTTAAATGAGCCAAGTATATGCAAAAAGGAAGATGTCGAGATGATAGATAGCTCGCCCACATGGATGACTCCCATATTTAACTATCTACTCAATGAACAACTTCCAATTAACAAGAACAAGGCACGAAAACTCTTGTATTAAGTGCTACGCTACACGATAGTAGATGTCAAGTTGTATAGAAGAGGCTATTCCACACCTCTCCTTTGGTGTGTTCTTCCCACAGAACCAAATGAGATCATCAGAGAGATTCATGAAGGCTTTTGCGGGGATCATGCGGGTTGGCAAAGTCTTTCAAAAGAGATCATTAGACAAGGATATTACTGGCCAACCATCAACATGGACACCCATGAATTTGTCAAAAAGTGTGATAAGTGTTAGAGATTCTCGCATATACTTTGCGTACCACCAACGGAACTGAGAATAATGACCTTGCCTTACCTATTTTCTATATGGGGGATTAACCTAATTGGAGCACTTCCCACAGGGCAAAGAGGAGCCAAGTACGCAGTGCTAGCTGTCGATTTAATCACTAAATGGACTGAGGTTGAACCTCTAGTTTCCATAACCTGTAAGAAAGTCCTCGACTTCATTGTCAAAAACATTGTTTGCAGGTTTGGAATTCTAATGAAGATAGTATCGAACTGTTGGAAATTATTTTACCAGGATCTTAGATCTACTCACAAGTATGTTTATTAACACCCTAAATATGAACTTTCTAAAACGATGAAATAAACACGTATAAAGTTTAAGAAACCTTACATTGGGTGCATCGGAATTAAATGACTCCTTCCGTTCAGATCTCTAACCCTTGTATCCTTTCTGTAGCAGAGTATTATAAAGATCTGAACCTGGATTTCTTTCTCTGAATCCTTGATGCTGAAACTCCTTTGCTGATGATCTTTCTTCATGATCTTCCCCACTATGATTGAGGTATTGCTTGCTGTGTGTGGGCACTACTCTAATCACTAAGGTAATTTCGAAATTCTAAGGAAGAAGAGAGAGAGAGGGTGGCGGCCAAGGTAGAGAGAGAAAGGCTCAGATTTTCTGATTCAGAAGTGTAATTTTGCTGAAGCCTTCACTACCTATTTATAGCATTCCACTAGGGTTAGGTTTGAATTATTTGGCATTAAAATAATGAAAATATCAGTTTAAAATGCCTACAAAAGTGGCCGGCCATGGCTTGTTGGGTTTGGGCCTTGCTTTTTGCAATTTTGCAATTTTAACACTTTTGTATCTGATTTTCTCAAAAATGCCAATTTTGTAATTCAACCATTTAAATGCCAATTCTAACTATTTAATAACTATAAATAATTATTAAATAATATTTTCATTTATCATATTTATTAATTGAACCATACAAAGTATCATAATTAACAAATATGCCCCTATTAACTCTTTCTTTACAATTTCGTCACTACTTAGTGAAAATTTCAAAAATAGACATAGTCTAATTTGAGAATTATAATTGATTAATCAAAACCAATTACATGAGTCTTACAATTAATATTATCTCAACTAGTGCGGGGACCATGGGTCTATATAACCGAGCTTCCAATAAGTAGATCAAGAATTTAGCACTAAAATTCACTAACTTATTAATTCTTCGTTGAATCCACGCATAGAACTTAGAATTGTACTCTCAGTATATAGAATGCTCTATATGTTCCACCATATAGACGCATCATTAGTTATCCATTGTTATAATCCTAATGTGATCAATGATCCTCTATATGAATGATCTACACTGTAAAGGGATTAGATTACCGTAACACCCTACTATGTATTTTATCCTTAAAACACTTGACCTCGTATAAATGATATTTCAACTTATGTGAAATGAGTACTCAACCATTTATGTTCGTCTGGTCAAGCTCGAAGGAGATCATCCTTTGCTTACTATCCGCCAGATAGAAGCTATAGATTCCATGTTTATGCTAGCGCTCCCACTCAATTGCACTACTTTGTTCCCAAAATGTACGTATCACCCTGACCTAAAAGTAGGCTTAACTAACAAATCAAAGAACACGAATAGCCTTTCAAGATTGAGCCTAATCATAATAGGATTAAGAACATTTGATCTAGGATCAACTTGGCGATATTAACTTGAATAGATTTTACGGTAAGTTTAATTAAATCTAAGTCAAAGTTCAATATCGGTCCTTTCCGATGCATACTCCATGCATCCAACCTGAGCTTTACTTTAACCAATGTTCTGGAAAGAACATAGCATTTCTCCAAATGCAAGTAAACTCTTGTTGTAGATTATCATATCAGTAAAACCCTGTGTCTGATAAATCTAGGAAACTTTATTCACATAGTCATGTTTACTTTCCAATGTGATGACAACACAATAAACAGGATCAAGTATGTGAAAAGGGTTTAAGATGAATTTATAAATCAAATAGACAAGCAATTGATAAAGTGAACCAAAACATACACAAATGAATGAAAAATACTTCTGTTTCTTTATTGATGTTGAATAAAATAGATTAGATTGAAATGAAGTTTTATTTAGGGCATAAAATCTAACAAACTCCCACTTGCACTAATATAAAACTAATTAGTACATATCAATTAATCCAAAATTCTGACGGTGCTTTTCAAAGGCTGTCACGGCCAGGACTTTTGTAAATGGATCAGCTAGGTTTTCTTCTGTGTCAACGTTCTCAACTAGTACATCCCCTCTTGCCACGTATGCTCTGATAATGTGATACTTCCTTTCAATGTGTTTGCTCTCTTGTGGCTTCGAGGTTCTTTACTGTTTGCTATTGCTCCATTGTTATCACAAAGTAAGACCAAAGGCTTTTCCATTCCAGGAACAACACCTATACTGGTGAAGAACTTTCTTAGCCAGACAAGTTCTTTAGCAGCTTCGGCTGCTGCTATGTATTCAACTTCCATAGTTGAGTCCGATATCGCGGTTTGTTTAGCACTTCTCCAAACCACTGCTCCACCCCTAAGAGTAAACACCATCCCAGATGTAGATTTCCTGTCTTCAAGACTTGCATAGAAATCCGAATCACTGTAGCCTATGGGATTTAAAGCACCACCTTTGTAGACTAACACAAGATTCCTTATACTCTTCAAGTATTTTAGAATATACTTAACTGCATTCCAATGTTCATGTCCCAGATTAGACTGATACTTGCTCACGATCCCAACTGCATAACATATGTCTGGTCTAGTGCATAACATTGCATACATTAGACTTCCAACTGCAGAGGCATAGGGAATTTTCGCCATGTCCTCTATCTCTTGAGGATCAGTCAGAGACTGTTCCTTAGATAGACAAATACCATATCTAGAAGGCATGTTTGCCCCATTGGTGTTGTTCATGGAGAATCTCTCTAAGACTTTGTCTATGTAGGTTGATTGAGAGAGAGCAAGAGATCTGTTCTTCCAGTTTCTAATAATCTGAATACCAAGAACATAGGCTGCTTCACCCAAATCTTTCATATCGAATTGAGTGTTGAGCCATTCCTTGATGTGAGTCATTTTCTTGACATTGTTTCCAATAATCAAAATGTCATCAACATAAAGGACCAGGAATACTACTATTTGGTCTTCCTTGAGTTGGTAAACACAAGGTTCATCTTCATTCTGAAGAAAGTCGTAGGTCTTGATGATTTCATCAAACCTTTATTTCCATGAGCGAGAAGCTTACTTAAGTCCATAGATAGACCTGTTTAATTTGCAAACTTTCTTTTCCTGCCCAGGAAGACATAACCTTCTGGTTGCTCCATATAGATGGTTTCTTCAAGTACCCCATTAAGGAAGGCAGTCTTGACATCCATTTGCCAGATTTCATAATCGAAAGCAGCAGCTATGGAGAGAAGAATTCGGATGGATTTGAGCATGGCAACAGGACTAAAAGTTTCCTCATAGTCCACGCCTTCTCTTTGGGTATAACCCTTGGCTACAAGTCTAGCTTTAAAAGTTTCGACTTCGCCTCCAGCTCCTCTTTTCTTCTTGTAAACCCACTTGCATCCTATCGGATGATAGTCGTCAGGTGCGTCTACATATTCCCAGACTTTGTTCTTTTTCATGGAATCCATTTCTGAATCCATGTCGGCCGACCATCATTTTCGTTGCGGACTAGCCATTGCCTGTTTATAGGTTAATGGATCGTCATCAATACCGTCACCTACGACCATATTGATTTAACCATCCAAGCCATAACGAGCTGGTTTTGTTGAAACCCTCCCACTACGACGAGGTACGGTGGTCTTCTAAACAGAAACTTTAGTAGTAGATTTCTCAGTTGGTTCAACTGAGGGAGTGGGATTGTCTTCTTCACGTGTGGAAGAGAACGGAACATTGGAAGGACTTATATCTGAAAGCATTTCCTCCAACACTACTTTACTTTGTGATTTGAAATTATTAATATAGTCATCTTCAAGGAAAGTTGCGTTTGTAGAAACAAACACTTTATCATCCTTGCGAGTGTAAAATAGTCCACCCCTAGTCTCTTTAGAATTACCAACAAACATGCAGACTTCAGTTCGTGACTCAAGTTTGCCGTCTTTCTTTCATAAGACATGAGCAGGGCACCCCCAGATTCTGTAATGGCGTAAACTAGGTGTATGACCAATCTAGAGTTCTAAGGGTGTCTTAGGGATTGATTTAGATGGAACAACATTTAAAATGTCGGTTGCCATCTGAATTGCATATCCCCAGAAGGACGTAGGTAGAGTTGAAAAACTAAGCATGGACCTAACCATTTCCAAAAGCGTGCGATTCCATCTTTCTGCAACTCCATTTTGCTGTGGAGTTCTAGGGGCGGTTAATTGGGATTTAATTCCAAGTTCAATTAAATGATCTTTGAACTGCATATCCATATATTCTCCACCCCTATCAGTTCGCAAGATCTTTCATGATTTACCTAATTGGTTTTGGGCCAAAGCATGAAATTCTTGAAACTTTGCAAATGTTTCAGATTTTTTATGCATAAGGTAAATATGTCCATATCTAGAGTAATCGTCAATGAAAGTGACAAAGTACTCATAACCACCTCGGGCTTTAACATTCAAAGGTCCACAGACACCGGAATGTACTAACCCTAGGGGTTGTTTGACACGCTCTCCCTTTGCAGAGAAAGAATGTTTGGTCATCTTTCCTTCTAGGCAAGATTTGCAAACATGTAATTCACCTAAGACGATATTTTTAAATGGACCGTCTTTGGTTAGCCTGTTTAGTCTGTCATAGCCAATGTGACCCAAACGTAAATGCCATAGATATGTTTCATTATCATCAACGATCTTTTGCTTTTTGTGTTTTCTAGGTTTAGCTACTTTAACAGTTCGTTATGTAGGCCAAATGGTGTTTCTGGTCTAAGAACATAAAGCCCCTGTTCCATGGATGCAACAAAAATCTGAATGTCATTTCAAGAAATGGTAGAACCAGAATTCGAAAAATCTAATTTGTATTGTTGCAATTGTAAGCATGAAACAGAAACCAAGTTTCTACTGAAATTTGGAATGTATAAGACATTGTCTAATTCCAAAATTCTGTTTTGAAACTTGAGTTTGGCTTTTCCTCTAGCTCTAACCGAAACCATTTCGCCATTACCAACTTTAAGTTTCAACTCTCCGGATTTCAAATAATTCTAATTCTCAAGCAATTGCAATGAACAACTTACATGGTTTGTAGACCCAGAATCAAGAATCCAAATGGATTTATCATTCTCTAACACACATGATTCGAAGACTAAAGCATTACTGCTTATTCGTTTGTTAATTGTTGTTCTTGCTAGTTCATTTTGTTGTGAAGTATAACTTGAGGAAGTGGAATCACTTTCTCTTATCTTCTCAACTAAGCTTGAAGTAGTAGGATTTATAAAGTTATAACTATTTGCTCTTCAGAGTGAACAATTTCCAGCTTACCTGCTTTCTGGAATTTAAAGTCCATCATGAGCATATATGAAGTATTACTCTGACAAGGAGTTTATAACTTCAAGTTCAATTGCTATGATATTAACTAGGAGTGGAATGGGAAGAGGATTATAGACACTACAACACATCAATAAAACAGAAGTAAGGTTTTGGTTCAAAATTCATACACATGTTCAGAAAATAACAAGTAATGACATATGTTATAGAAATACTAAATCTAACATAGTTTATTTTCCAAGGTTTCCAACATAATGAAATACAATGTCCCGGTAGGCGAGAGTCAAAGATAACATTAGTTGAATAGAGTTGTCAGCTCATCTAAAATTAAACATTTTAGCAACCTTTTATTCGAACAAAATGAGAATCCAACGTTGTCCCAGTAGGCGAGAGTCAAGGTTATTCTCATTTTATGAGCTTCCACCATTGTTTCATGTTTTATGAGTTTATCTCTAAGTAGTCACCTTAGGGGAGAGTCTAAATAGAGACGAAAACTCACAAAACACTTATCAACTGAAATCTTACGGTGTTAAAAGTGTTCAACGAATAACCATCCATAGGGGGACGAAGTCTAGCGTCTCGAGGTTATATTGAAAAAATTTAACTATTGTAAGACCAACAATGGAGATCGAATATCTTTTGATTAAAAGCTTATTCTTTAAAATAATATATGTATTTTGTATAATCATTTTATTCGATATTATAATAATGAAAAATTACAAACTAAAGTTGGTTTAAATAAAAAATCAACTTCAATTAATTTTCAATTATTATTTAATTCGAAAAATAAATTCGAATAAATATCGAACAAGTTCCATAATATAATAATGAAAAATTACAAATCAAAGTTGGTTTAAATAAAAAATAAACTTTAATTAAATTTTAATTATTATTTAAATTCAAAAAATAAATTCGAATGATAAATGGAACAAATTTGAAAATATCTTGTTTAAGTTGTTTTAGAAGAATCCAAAAAAAAAAAAAACAACTTAAATATCTTTCAAATTAGATTTAATTAAATTAAAATTAAGTTGTAACCACTTAATTTGAAGATATTCCATTTTAAGTTAATATTCGGAAAGATATTAACCTAAAAAATATCTATAATATTCCATTTTAAGTTAATATTCGAAAAGATATTAACTTAAAAAATATTTGAAGAATCTTAATAACCAATGCCTAAAATTCCTCAACTTAATTTTAAAATTTTAAATCCAAAAGATATTCAGATTTAAGTTGGTTAGTTGTAGATAACTAAATATCAACTTAAATAGGAATATTTAATGAAAAATTTAAATTAAGCTTCAGAAAGAATCTAGATGGTTATAATTCTATATTTAATTAAATACAAGAAAATACATATAGTTTAGCTTAGAATATAAAATTCTTTAAACTATGGTTTTCTTAAATTCATTTCAAAATAAATGAAATTAATTATGTTGCTAATCAATTTTATTAGGTTAAACTAGTGTAATTAACCTAGTACAGTTTATTCAAATCAGGCAAATGGGCCTTCACAATTGGGGTGGTTCATGTGAGGGGGTGCTGGGTTCAATATGTCGTACCCACTTCTATGGCTCCCAACTCTCACACAAGGCCCAAAAGAGAGGAATTTAACCTTAAAACAAACAACTGTTATTAATTGAATAGGCCCGAAAACTAAATGGGCCTAAATAAAATCTATCAAGAACTATGATAATTTATTTAGCAACAACAACCTATATGCATCTATAATGAAATTAAACACATAGGCTCACACAGGCACACTTTGGATGGGTCCTATCATGTTGCTAGGTCATACACAGATGAAAGAAGATTGTAAATATACCTGTTACAAATTATTTACTTGACCAAGGGAGCCATAAGATCATTAGATCTGGCAAAAAGTAACCATGGCTATTTGCAATCAAGTAATAATAAGTTTTGAAAACTTACACACAAGCTAAAATACATACTCCTGCAACAAGGTTAGCTGGATAGTTGGATGTAGGATTTATTTAATTTTAAATTAAATAATTAATTAAATAAAAAAAATATTTTCGAAAATTTAAATAAAAATTTGAAAAATTCAAAATTTTAAAAAAAAATTAAATTTAAAATTAAACCTACAATTTTGAAAAATTAGGTTTCAACCAACCTAAATATCATTTCAAAATTTTTGCTAACTACTTTTAAAATTTAAATGTTATTTTATAAATAAAAATTAAATAAAAAATTTAAAAAGATAAATGAATATCTTTTTCAGATTTTAAATGTAATTTAAATAAATAAAATAATAAAATTTAAAAGTTAGCAAAATATCTTACTTCATTTAAAAATTACATGATTATAATTATCTTATTTTAAATTTAAATAAGGTCAAATTATTTAAAAAAAATTAATTTAAAATATTTAAAATCTGACCTTAAATTTAAAAATAAGATAAGATATAATCAAATTTTAAAAATAAGATAGATTATTAAGCAAAAAAAAAAAAAACATAAATACTAAGTATTTTTAAATTCAAATTACACTAATATCTTAAATTAAATTTAAAAAATATTAAATTAATTCATTATGATAATTAGAATTGAATTAGGAATAGTAATAGTATAAATACAGAACTACACAAAAAATCGGAAGTTAATTCCATGAATAAGCATGAAAAAACAAAGAAAAACGAAAAATTTGCGAGCTGTACGGACAGTATGCATTGCATACTGTCCGCGCGCGCAGGATGGGGAGCATGGGCGAGAGAGCTCGGCGCAGGAGGCTGCCAGCAGCCTCTCCGCGCGCGGAGCCCAGTGATTCAGACAAAAATCCTGTCTGCGCGCGTGATGTCCGAGGCACAAGCCTCATGCGCGCGCGTGTCCCTGTTGCTCAACCCTGATATTTTTTAAAACTTCAAAAAATCATAACTAATTCAAATTAAATCGAAATTGAGTTCTATAAAAAAGTAACTTGCTTAATGTTTTCCATACTATCCAATAAAAATTATTCCAGAAACAGATATTCAATTATTTTTCACGAAAATTCACTAACATCAATCAATCATCAAATAACACTCAATACAACATGATACCATCCAAAACATCAAACAATTGTTTTAAAGTCAAAATTTCTTCCAAGAAAATCAATTACCATGGCTCTGAGGCCAGTTGTTGGAAATTATTTTAACATGATCTTAGATCTACTCACAAGTATGTTTATTAACACCCTAAATATGAACTTTTTAAAACGATGAAATAAACACGTATAAAGTTTAAGAAACCTTACATTGGGTGCAGCGGAATTAAATGACTCCTTCCGTTCAGATCTCTAACCCTTGTATCCTTTCTGTAGCAGAGTATTATCAAGATATGAACGTGGATTTCTTTCTCTGAATCCTTGATGCTGAAACTCCTTTGCTGATGATCTTTCTTCACGATCTTCCTCACTATGATTGAGGTATTGCTTGTTGTGTGTGGGAACTACTCTAATCACTAAGGTAATTTCGAAATTCTAAGGAAGAAGAGAGAGAGAGGGTGGCGGCCAAGGTAGAGAGAGAAAGGCTCAGGTTTTCTGATTCAGAAGTGTAATTTTGCTGAAGCCTTCACTACCTATTTATAGCATTCCACTAGGGTTAGGTTTGAATTATTTGGCATTAAAATAATGAAAATATCAGTTTAAAATGCATACAAAAGTGGTCGACCATGGCTTGTTGGGTTTGGGCCTTTCTTTTTGCAGTTTTGCAATTTTAACACTTTTGTATTTGATTTTCTCAAAAATGCCAATTTTCTAATTCAACCATTTAAATGCCAATTCTAACTATTTAATAACTATAAATAATTATTAAATAATATTGTCATTTATCATATTTATTAATTGAACCATACAAAGTATCATAATTAACAAATATGCCCCTATTAACTCTTTCTTTACAATTTCGCCCTTATTTAGTGAAAATTTCACAAATAGACATAGTCTAATTTGAGAATTATAATTGATTAATCAAAACCAATTACATGAGTCTTACAAACAATATTATCTTAACTAGTGCGGGGACCATGGGTCTATATAACCGAGCTTCCAATAAGTAGATTAAGAATTTAGCACTAAAATTCACTAACTTATTAATTCTTCGTTAAATCCACGCATAGAACTTAGAATTGCACTCTCAGTATATAGAATGCTCTATATGTTCTACCATATAGACACATCATTAGTTATCCATTGTTATAATCCTAATGTGATCAATGATCCTCTATATGAATGATCTACACTGTAAAGGGATTAGATTACCGTAACACCCTACAATGTATTTTATCCTTAAAACACTTGACCCCGTATAAATGATATTTCAGCTTATGTGAAATGAGTACTCCACCATTTATGTTCGTCTGGTCAAGCTCGAAGGAGATCATCCTTTGCTTACTATCCGCCAGATAGAAGCTATAGATTCCATGTTTATGCTAGCGCTCCCACTCAATTGCACTACCGTGTTCCCAAAATGTACGTATCACCCTCACCTAAAAGTAGGCTTAACTAACAAATCAAAGAAGACGAATAGCCTTTCAAGATTGAGACTAATCATAACAGGATTAAGAACATTTGATCTAGGATCAGCTTGGCGATATTAACTTGAATAGATTTTACGGTAAGTTTAATTAAATCTAAGTCAAAGTTCAATATCGGTCCCTTCCGATGCATACTCCATGCATCCAACCTGTTCTTTACTTTAACCAATGTTCTGGAAAGAACTTAGCATTTCTCCAAATGCAAGTAAACTCTTGTTGTAGATTATCATATAAGTAAAATCCTGTGTCTGATAAATCTAGGAAACTTTATTCACATAGTCATGTTTACTTTCCAATGTGATGACAACACAATAAACAGGATCAAGTATGTGAAAAGGGTTTACGATGAATTTATAAATCAAATAGACAAGCAATTGATAAAGTGAACCAAAACATACACAAATGAATAAAAAATACTTCTGTTTCTTTATTGACGTTGAATAAAATAGATTACATTGAAATGGAGTTTTATTTAGGGCATAAAATCTTACACGAACAACGGGACTCAATTCGGTGGTGAATTATTCACTGAGTTCTGTGAAAGAAATAAGATAATTAAGAGATTCTCGTCAGTATCCAGGCCTCAAGCGAATGGACAAGTGGAAGCTGTTAAGAAGACCTTGAAGGATACTATCAAGAAGAAATTAGACGCTGCCAAGGGTAGATGGGTTGACGAGCTACCTCAAGTAGTTTGGGCTCATAGAACGCTGAGAAGATAGCAATGGGACATACTCCATTCCCGCTAGCATTTGGCTCGGAGGCAATGTTGCCTATATAAGTAAATATCTTGACTCACAGACGAGAGTTTTATAATCAAGAAGAAAACCAAGAATTTTTAAAATTGTCCTATGATCTACTTGATAAAAACCGCACTGAGTCGCAGATTACTAATGCAGCATACCAACATCGAGTAACAAGATACTTCAACAAAAGGGTGAAAAAGAGGCTATTCAATGTTGGAGACTTGGTGGTAAGGCGAGTATTTACAAATACAGAGACACATCTGCAGGAGTATTAAACCCAAACTGGGAGGGTCCTTATGTTATTGAAGTGATAGTAGGAACCGGGTTTAAAAATTGGCTCGGCTGAGTGGCTCGCTAATAAAGAACTACTGGAATGTGGAACATCTGCGACCCTACTACCAGTAAATTGATGTTGTAACTCTTAGTTCTAATGTAATATTTTGAACTTTAGTATTAATAAAGTTAATCACATTTCAGGTAATTACAAAGTGTTACTCTTTAAAATTACTTGAGGGGCATATGTGTTGATTAACTAGAATTATCTGGAAATACATGATATATTGCAAATCCACCACTTTAAAATTTTTCAAATTTTTTTAAAGTTCTTGTTGATCAAACCTTTTTGACGAGAAAGGAAGATCAAAAAATTAAGAATGACTTTCGATTAAAGAACCTTTCTAACGAGAAAGGAAAATCAAAAGTTCCAAATGAGATATAACTTATAAACTACATGTGGAGCTGAATACTAATGGCTTGCATTGTATATGAAAGTATTAAACGAGACACCAAGGTGCCTTGAAAAAATATTGAAACCTAGTATATGAATAGATGACCTAATTATTCATATAAGCAATCAAAAATGTACAAAGTGATAAATCATTAAAAGTATATTCAAGTTTGCTTAAAATAGATTTATAACTATTTATGAGAGGAAGAATTGGTAACTGCTCGCAAATCAAAAGCATAGCAGATAACAACTGCTCGCGCATATAGTAGATTCCTAACTACTTAAATATTGTCAGAGAAAAATATGAGCAATGGAAAGGCCTAAAGTATTTTGCATTTGATCAAAACATAATTGTTAAAATTGTAATGAAAACACAAGCAAACATATATATATATATTAAGTTCAAATATAAAAGTACAAAGCATTCAATAAAGATAAAATAAAATGAAAAGTTAGCCCTCCAACCTTGCAAATATGTCTTTACAAAAAAGGGCCACAAGGGGCAAACCATTTTCTAGGCCTTAGGGCCATAAACCTAGATAAAATAAAAATAATATCATACCCACTTTATTTAAGTAAATAAAATAAAAATAAAAATAATATTTAAAATAATATTTAAAATTAAACCTACAATTTTGAAAAATTAGGTTTCAACTAACCTAAATATCATTTCAAAAAAAAAAAATTCCTAACCACCTTTTAAATTTCATGTTATTTAATAAATTAAATGATAAAAACATACCCTTTTCTGATTTTATAATTTAATTTAAGTAAAAATAACAAAATTTAAAAGTTAACAAAATTATCTTATTTCCCTTTTTAAAAATTACATGATTATAGTAATCTTATTTAAATCTAAATAAGGTCAAATTACTTAAAATAGAATATTTTATAAAAGGAATTTAATATTTGACCTTAGATTAAAAATAAGATAAAATAATCAAAATCAAAAAAAAAAAAAAAAAAAAAAAAGAAAAGAGATAAGCAAAAAAATTGATTTTTACCTATTTTCAAAATCAAATTTCACTAATATCTAAAATTCATTTTAAAAATCAAATTAATTTATTTCTCATAATTAATTCCATGAAATAGCATGAAAAATTGAAGAAAACGAAAAAAATGGCAGGTGGTACATACTGTCCGCGGGCGTGGAAGGGGGGGAATTGCCGAGAAAACTCAGAGCAGGGGTCCCCTTGCATGATTTCCGCGCGCGTGGGAAGGGTGATCACCACCTCGATTTTTCTGATTTTCAAAAATTCAAAACTAATTCAAATAAAATCGAATTCGAGTTCTGCGAAAAAGTAAATTTCTTAATTTTTTCCATACTATCAAATAAAAATAATTCCAGAAACAAAAAATCAATTATTTTCCCTAGAATTGCACAAACATCAATCAAACAACAATAAGACACACAAAACAACATGATACCATCCAAATCACATACAAATCGTTTTAAGTCCAAATTTCTTGCAAGCAAATAAATTACCATGGCTCTGGTGCAAGTTGTTGGAATTATTTTACCAGGATCTTAGATCTACTCACAAGTATGTTGATTAACAACCTAAATATGAACTTCTAAAACGAGTACAAATAAACACATATAAAGTATGAGAAATCTTACATTGAATGTTGCGGAATAATATGTCTCCTTCCACTCAAATCTCTAACCCTTGATTCCTTTCTGTAGCAGAGTATAATCAAGATCTGAGCCCAAATGTCCTTCTTTGTTGACTCTAAATTCTGCACAGTCTCCCTCACTATGATTGAGGTATTACTTGATGTGTGTGGGCACTAATCTATCACTTAGAGGAATTTCGAAACAGAGAAGAAAGAAAGTGAGAGAGTGGCGGCTCAGGAAATTTTCTGTGAAGGAAAATAATGCAATTGTGTTGTGTGTGATTCCTGAAGCCTTTACCTTCTATTTATAGAATACCACACAGTATTAGGGTTGAATTACATGGCATTAAAAAAATGAAAAATTAAATGAGAAAAACCAATTTAAGTGGCCGGCCATGGCATTATGGAAACAAGCCTTTCACTTTTGCAACTTTCCTATTTTATCATTTCTAGTTTCCCATTTTCTCAAAAACTGCCAATTCACTTATTCAACCAAATAAATGTCAACTCTAACTATTTAATAACTATAATTAATTATTAAATAATATTGTCATTTATTATATTTATTAATTAAACTAATCAAAGATTCTTAATTATTAAATATATACCCTATAAACTCTCTATTTACTGTTTCGCCCTTAATAAGTGATAAATTCACAAATAGACATAGTCTAACTTGAGAATTATAATTGATTAATTAAAACCAATTAAATGAGTCTTACAAGTAATATTGTCTCAACTAGTGTGGGGACCATGGGTCTATATATCCGAGCTTCCAATAAGCAGATCAAGAATTTACATCTTAAATTCACTGACTTAAAAATTTTTCGTTGAATCCACGCGTAGAACTTAGAATTGCACTCTCAGCTATATAGAACGCTCTATATGTTCCACCATATAGACACGTCATTAGTTATCCATTGTTGTAACCCTAATTTGATCAATGATCCTCTATATAGATGATTTACACTTTTAAGGGATTAAATTACCGTAACACCCTACAATGTATTTTATCCTTAAAACACTTAACCCTGTATAAATGATAGTTCAGCTAAGTGAAATGAGTACTCCACCATTTATTTTTGTTTGGTTAAGCTCAAAGGAAATCATCCTTTACTTTCTATTCGCCAGATAGAAGCTATAGATTCCATATTTATGTTAGCGCTCCCACTCAATTACACTACCATGTTCCCAAAATGTACGTATCACCCTGACCCAAAAGTAGGCTTAACTAACAAATCAAAGAACATGAATAACACTTTTGAGATTGAACCTAGTCATATAAGGATTAAGATCATTTGATCTAGGATCAACTAAGTGATATTGAATTGAATAGATATTACAGTAAGTTTAATAAATCTATATCAAAGTTCAAATCGGTCCATTCCGATGCATACTCCATGCATCCAACCCAAGCTCTACTTTAAATAATGCTCTGGAAAGAACATAGCATTTCTCCAAATGCAAGTAAACTTTGTTGTAGATTGTCATATCATTAAAACCCCAGTGTTCTGATAAATCTAGGAAATTTTAATCACATAGTCATGTTTACTTTCCACTGTGTTGACAACACAATAAACATGTTTAAGTATGTCAAAAGGGTTTGGATTAATTTACAAATCAAATAAACAAATAATTGATAAGGTGAACCAAAACATACACAAATGAATGAAAAAAAAATACTTCTGTTTCTTTATTGATATGGAATAATCTGGATTACATTGAAATGGAGTTTTATTTAGGGCATAAAACCCAACATGCTACACGTTGTTCTCTTCTCTGATCAGCACGGCACTCACGGCATGCTCCGTGACAGCTAGGTATATCTCCAACTCCTCACCGTCCAGTGGTTTAGAAAGTACGGGAGGTTTTGCGAGATGTGCCTTTAGATCTTGAAAAGCTCTTTCACATTCTTCTGTCCACTTGAACGTTTTGTTTCCTTGATGGATGTTGAAGAATGGAACACACTTATCCGTTGATTTTGACACGAATATGCTAAGTGCGGCGATTCGACTAGTTAGGCTTTGCACCTCTTTTGTTTTTGTTGGCGAGTTCATATCCAGGAGGGCTTGGATTTTTTCTGGATTGGCTTCAATTCCTCAGGCATTGACGATGAAGCCTAGAAACTTTCCCGAGCTGACTCCAAAGGAGCATTTTAAGGGATTTAGTTTCATGTTGTATTCCTTGAGAACTTTGAAACATTCGTCCAGGTCGTCTACCCAGCCTTTCTGGATTTGACGAGCATGTCATCCACGTACACTTCCATATTTCTGCCGATCTGATCTTTAAACATCTTATTTACCAATCTTTGGTATGTAGCTCCAGCATTTTTTAGACCAAACGGCATGACTTTGTAGCAGTAGAGACCCAAATCTGTTCGGAAACTTGTATGTTCTTGGTGTGGCGGATGCATTTTGATCTTATTGTAGCCTAAATAAGCATCCATGAAGCTTAGAATTTCGTGCCCGGCTGTTGCATCTACGAGTTGATCGATCCTTGGAAGCGGAAAAGAGTCTTTTGGGCATGCTTTGTTGAGGTCTGTGGAATCAATATAGACTCGCCATTTCTTATTCGGCTTGGGCACGAGTACGGCGTTCGTGACCCAAGCCAGGTAAAAAGCTTCAATTATGAAGTTGTTATTGCGCAGCTTTTCAACTTCATCTTTCAGTGCTACTACTCGTTCTTTATCCAGCAATCTTTGTTTTTGCTGAACTGGCTGGATGTTAGGATCGATATTCAGGACGTGGGAAATAATAGAAGGGTCGATTCCGACCATATCCGCATGTGACTAGGCATAAAAATCTAGGTTTGCTCTCAGAAATTTTATCAATTCTGATTTTACTTCAAGCAACAAACCCTTTCCAATTTTTAGCTTTCTGGCCGAGATAGCTGGGCCGATCTCGATCTCTTTTAACTCTTCCACAGGTCCAACATTGCTGCTTGGGTCCCCAAGTCGAGGATCCACATCTTCATCCCCACCTTGGGAAGTTTCCTACTTGGGAATGTTTTTTCCCTTGTCTGGGCTATGGCTGGAGGATATTTCCTTCTTAGCCTTGGCCACTGCAAGGTTGTAACATTCCCGAGAAGATTGTTGGTTCCCTCTAAGACACCCTACCCCATTCTTGGTTGGGAACTTCAGGCACGAGTGAAATATTGATGTGACAGCTTTTAAGTCATACAGGGCTGGTCAGCCAAGCATTACGTTAAAAGCTGAAGGAACACCCAATATTAGGAACTAGGCCATGATAGTTATGCTCGTCGGAGCTTGTCAAACAGTGAGGGGTAGCCGGATTTTCCCTAGAGGTGCAACTCCTTGACCGGAGAAACCATAGACAGGATGGAGGCATGGAGTTAGATCCTTGAGTTGGAGCCCCATCTTCTCGTAAGCAGTCTTGAACAGAATGTTTGAAGAAGCTCCATTATCGATCATGGTTCTAGCAACCATTTTTTTTGTAATCTGGCCTTCCACGACCAGCGGGTCATTGTGTGGAAATCTGATCTTGACAGCATCTTCATCGTTGAAAGTTATGGTTGGCTCTTCTGCTCGTGGAACTTTGGGCTTCCTTTCTTCCACGACCAAGATGACTTCTTCTTGCTCATACTGAGCTGTTCAGGCATATCTCTCTCGAGCTTTGCCCGTATCTCTAGCGATGTGCGAGCCTCCAATAATGACCTTGGTTTGTCTTGACATACTTCTGCAGGTGCGGGTTGTTTTTCTTGATCAGATATTCTATTTCCCGCTTCAAATTATAACATTCGTTGGTGTCGTGGCCGTAGTCTCCATGGAACTGACAAAATTTTTTCATGTCCCTTTTGTTGGCATCTTTCTTCATGGGCCCGGGCTTCTTGTACGGAATTAACGACTGAGTTGCCATATACACACTCTCTATATCTTCAGTTAGAATAGTAAATGCAGTGTGTTTGGCATGGTCACGGGGAGTTTGTCCGGATTTCTCGGTGAACTTTCCTTTCTTCCCTTTTCCTTGCTTGTGGTTGTACAATAAAGATAAAATAAAAAGAAAAGTTAGCCCTCCAACCTTGCAAATATGTCTTTACAAAAAAGGGCCACAAGGGGCAAACCATTTTCTAGGCCTTAGGGCCATAAACCTAGATAAAATAAAAATAAAAACCAAGCCTACATAGTAGGAGACTTGGACGGTTCTGCTTCTTTGGTTGTCTCCTCATTCTCTTCCTCCTTTTTGGTCTTCTTGCAGAAAGCAAGGATTTCCTCCTTAGAATATCCCAGGAAACTTGTATCCACCTTTGGATTTTCCATCCAAGCTTGGTACATGGTACGGAGGCCAACAACATTGCTGTTGGAATTTATTTTACCAGGATCTTAGATCTACTCACAAGTATGTTGTTTAACATCCTAAATATGAACTTTCTAAAACGATAATAAACACATATAAAGTTAAGGAAACCTTAGATTGGTTGCAGAGGAATAATATGTCTCCTTCCACTCAGATCTCTAACCCTTGTATCCTTTTTGTGGCAGAGTATTATCAAGATCTGAGTCCGAATGTCCTTCTCTTTGAATTAGATCCTTCACGATCTTCCAAACTATGATTGAGATACCACTTGCTGTGTGTGGACACTACTCTATCACTAGGGTGTTTCGAAATTATGAAAAAGAAAAGAGAGAGAGAGAGGGTTAGCTATAGAGAGAAAGTGGAAGGCTTAGTTTTTCTGAAAGGCAATCTCTTGAATTACTGAAAAACTCTTATTTTAGTCTGAGCCATCACTTTCTATTTATAGGCAACTACTAGGTTTAGGTTATTAATTATTTGGCATTAAAATAATGAAAATATTAATTGGAAAAAGCCATTCAAGTGGCCGGCCATAGGTGTTAGTGGGCCTCACTTGGATTTTGCAGTTTTCATAATTTTTATTTCTATTTTCTCAAAAACCCCAATTTTCCAATTCTAACCATTTAAATGCCAAAACTAATTATTTAATAACTAAAATAGATTCTTAAATAATATTGTCATTTAACATAATTATTAATTAGACATATAGAGTCTCTTAATTAATAAATAAACCTAGAATCTTTTTTCTTTACAATTTCACCCCTACTTAGTGAAAATTCACAAATTAGACATAGTCTAATCTTTAGAATTATAATTGATTAATCATAAATCAATTATTGAGTATTACAAGAAGTATGGTCTCAACTAGAATGGGGACCATGGATATATATTACTGAGCTTCCAATAAGTCGAACCAAATTTACCAAGTAAATTCCCTAACTTATTAATTCCTTGTTGAATCCACTCTTAGAACTTGGAATTGCACTCTCAGACTTATATAGAGCATTCTATATGTTCCACGATATAGATATGCTATCTCATTTAACCATTGTTATAATCTTAATGTGATCAAAGATCCTCTATATAGATGATTTACATCGAGATGGGATAAATTTACCGTTTTCACCCCTCAATGTATTTGGCCGCTTAAAACACTTAGCTACTTGTAAATGATGTTTTAGTGATCTAAGATATAGTCACTCAAACAAGAACTCATCCATTTACTTTTATTTAGCTAAGCTCGAAGGGAATCATCACTTGACTTCTATACACCAGTAGAAGCTATAGATTCCATATTTATGTTCAGCGCTCCCACTCAATCATACTATCATGTTCCCAAAATACACGTATCACCCTGACCCAAAAGTAGGCTTAACTATTAAATCAAAGAACATGAATAGCTCTCCTGAGATTGAGCCTAAGCATATCAGGATTTAGATTCTTTTGATCTAAGATCAACTAGTGATATTGACTTGGACAGATACAACGGTAAGTTTATAATATCTGGACTAAGTTCAATATCGGTCCAGTCCAATGTATAATCCATACATTCGAAACAAGTATACTTTACCAATGTCCTGGAAAGAACATAACACTTACTCCAAGTGTAAGTATACTTCATCGCTAATTATCACATCAGTGTAAATCCAAAACACTGATGAAACAGGGACTTAGTCTTTTGAATCATATAATCACAATCACATTCCACTGTGTTGACAATACTGTAATTGTGAATAAATATATGTTCTGGACTTAACGCATTTTGTGCATATATTAAATATATATTAAACCATAAGCATGAAAAATTCATGCAAACATAAATCACTTCCAACTTCTTTGATTGATAACTATAAATCAGATTGTAATGGGTTTTATTTAGGGGACAAAACCCAACAATTGCATCTTTCAATGGTTTCGGCCTCTTTCCCATCTAGCGTTGCCTTGGCTACATCAAGTTCCCTTTTGAGTTTCTAGCATTTATTGGTCTTGTCCTTTGCCTACTTCTCAGCACCTGCAAGCTTGGCCTCGAGGTTCTTCTTGTTGGATATATTTTACCAGGATCTAGATTTACTAACACGTATGTTTCATTAACATCCTAATATGAATTCTAAAACAATGAAATAAACACATATAAAGTTTAGGAAACCTTACATTGGGTGCAGCGGAATATAATGACTCCTTCCGTTTAGATATATAGCCCTTGATTCCTTTCTGTAGCAGAGCATTATCAATATCTGAACCTGGATCTCTTTCTCTCTTTCCTTTGATGCTGATTCTCCTTCTTGTTGGATGGTTTTCCACAGTCTTACACACTATGATTGAGATACCACTTGATGTGCGTGGGCACTCACTCATTCACTCAAGGATTTCAAAATTTAGAAGAAGAAAAGAGAAGAAGAGGTTTCGGCTATAGAGAATAGATAGAGGCTCACTTTTTCATCTCACAAAGTTCAAGTGTGAATGGGAGCCATCACTATCTATTTATAGGTAACCACCTAGGTTTAGGTTAGAATTATTTGGCATTAAAATAATAAAAAAATAAATGATAAAACCCATAAAGTGTGGCCGGCCATGGGCTTGGATAATGGGCCTCACTTATGCAATTTTGCTGTTTTATCATTCCTGCATCTGATTTTCTCAAAAACGCCAATTTTCAAATCCAACCATTTAAATGCCAATTCTAATTATTTAATAACTAAAATAAATTATTAAATAACATTGTCATTTAATTTAATTATTAATTAGACATATAAAGTCTCTTAATAAATAAATAAACCTAGAATCTATTTTCTTTACAATTTCACCCTTGCTTAGTGAAAATTCACAAGGTAGACATAGTCTAACTTTAGAATTATAATTGATTAATCAAAATCAATTAACTGAGTCTTACAAGCAGTATGGTCTCAACTAGTATGGGGACCATGGGTCTATATATCCGAGCTTCCAATAAGTAGATCAAGAATTTATATCTTAAATTCACTGACTTATTAATTCTTCGTTGAATCCACGCATAGAACTTAGAATTGCACTCTCAGTATATAGAACGCTCTATATGTTCCACGATATAGACACGTCATTAGTTATCCATTGTTATAACCCTAATGTGATCAATGATCCTCTATATAGATGATTTACACTGTAAAGGGATTAAATTACCGTAACACCCTACAATGTATTTTATCCTTAAAACACTTAACCCTGTATAAATGATATTTCAGCTAAGTGAAATGAGATCTCCACCATTTATTTTTGTTTGGTTAAACTAGAAGGAAATCATCCTTTACTTTCTATTCGCCAGATAGAAGCTATTGATTCCATATTTATGTTAGCGCTCCCACTCAATTGCACTACCATGTTCCCAAAATGTACGTATCCCCCTGACCCAAAAGTAGGCTTAACTAACAAATCAAAGAACACGAATAACACTCTCGAGATTGAACCTAATCATATCAGGATTAAGATCATTTGATCTAGGATCAACATGTGATATTGAATTGAATAGATATTACAGTAAATTCTAATATATCTAATCAAAGTTTAATATCGGTCCCTTCCGATGTATACTCCATACATCCGATGCTGGTAAACTTTGCCAATGTCCTGGAAAGGACATAACACTTATCCAAGGTGTAAGAATACCTATCGATGATTATACCATGTCAGTCTAAATCCAGTGTTCTGACAAATCAGGGAATAAACTTTCGAACATATAATTAAGATTATATTCCACTGTGTTGACAACACTATAATCATTAACAAAATGATATGTTCTGGACTTAAATAGAATTCATACATTATGTACATATAATCATGAAATAAATCATGTGAACCATGCAACATTAAATGTTATTTCTGATCTATATTAATAAGTAAATCTGATTATATTGAAATGAGTTTTATTTAGGGCATAAAACCTAACAAACTCCCACTTGCACTAATATAAAACAAAATGTGCATTTCAAATAATCTCAACACCTTGATATACAAATCAAGTGTAGTAGTAGTAAAATCCTCGTAATAGGATCTGAAAGGTTGAATTAAACACAACCTTTTCTCCACCATTACTCTTCCTTAATCACAAAATCATTGATAATGTGAAATTCCTCTCTATATGTCTACTCTTTTGGGATACTGGATTCTATACCATTGGCAACTACTTCTTGGTTATTCAGGAAGTAACCCTAGTAGTTAAGGCAGGTTGGAACGGTGCCACAATTGTATAGAACTTTCCTTAGACTGAATAAGTACCTTTCCTGCAACATTAACATTCAGTCCCTCTCTGGTAGACTAAGAGCCTTCAGATGGGTTTTTACACTTCTCCAAAATCACTAATCCACCCCCAAAGTAATCACCATCTTATCATCAGACTTTCTAGCACAAAGGCAAGTCTCGAAATCTGATGTGGTGTAGTTTAAGAGTTTTAAACACACTCTTATTTACTAACATATAGTTCCTCTTCTTAATCATAAGATTTACTTGATTGTCTTCCAATGCTCTTCTCCTAAATTAATCTGATACCTACTCATTACTCCCACTCAACAGCAGGTGTCTGGTCTAAGGCATACTAAAGCATATCTGAGACCTCTCACTGTTGATATAAGAAATTCTTTCATGGCTTTATCTTTTCTGGAATAGTTGAGACTTTTCCTTAGATAAATAAAATCTATGCCTAGAAGTCAAGAAGCTTCTATAGATTTCCATTAGAAAGAAAATGCTTCAGCATCTTACTAAAGTAAGTTGCTTGCATTAGAGTAAGTAATTACCAAGTATACCATAAGCCATAGGTTTAGATAAACTCAAACCTATAATACTAGGAACAGGAAGTTTTGTTAAGTCCATTGAATAGACTTATTAACGAAAATTTCCTTTTATGTCCTTGTAATAGTAAACTTTAGGTTACTCCATGTGAATGGATTAAACCATAGTTATATTGGCTTTTCTTCTTAGTTTCTTATCTTGACAATCCATTACTTGTTTAAACTTACAATGGATTTTAATCACTAGTGTCTTCCAAGTCATAAGAAGTGAAGTTCCTTGAAACTCTCCCACTACGACAAGGTACCGTGAATTATGTCTAAGAAAACTAAATGGTATTGACCTCTTCGGTTGTGACAAGACAACAAAGGCAGTGGGATCATCATATGTCAAATAAGATGATAGAACACTTATGGAATCAAGAAAAAATATCTCCTTTATTTGCTACTTTTCGGACTTAGTCATTTTCTTAGAAAAGTAGTATTTGTTTAAACAAACACTTTCTTATCTATTGACTATGGGATGGTCCACCCCTAATCACTTAGAATAGCTAACAAACCATGGTTAACAGTTCTAGCTTTTCTTAAGATTTTGATTAGGTTATCCATGAATCTATTAATGATTTACACTAAGTACCCAACCATTGCATCATTCTGAAATTGTATTACCATAGAAGGATTTAGGCAACGACTAGTAACTAATCATCAATATGCAAATCGAAATTTCTGGGGAGGTCAGTTTGGATATAATTCAAAAATCAATTTAATGATCTTTGAACTGCATATCTACTAACTATTTCTCCACCCCTATCAGTTCGCAAGATCTTTAACCACTTACCTTAATGGTTTTCACCATTGCTAGAAATTCATGAAATTTTTCGAACATTTCAAATTTCTTTGCATAAGGTATAATCTAGAGTGATCGTTTTAAGAATACAACGAAAAACTCATATCCACCCCTGAATGTACATCCATCTACGAATGAGATGAACTTACTTTCAGTGGATATAGGCATATTAACTCTTTGCAGAGATTGATCTTGTCGAAACCACTATGAACAAGATACATATGCCATAGATTAATAAAAATGTGGTTGTGTCTTTTTGATGACTTAGGTTAGTTACATCAAAAAGTTCTTAGAATAGTGCAAGTGGATCCTGGTCACAGAATACTAAACTCATATTCCATACAGTTTGAATCCATTGATAGAAAATGGTTATTAAACACTTGTGAAAGTGAAACTGTATTGTAAAAACTTATTTGGAATCTAAAATTTAAAGTCAAAAACTTAAATTTATACCAAATCTAATGAGTAATTCTTTCTTGGACCACCACTATTAATTTAAACTCTAAGTCAGATTTGCCCATACAAGTAGGAGATTTCTAAGATTGAGGACTTATTGTTGGGTTTTATGCCCTAAATAAAACTGTTTACAATCTGATTAGTTATCAATATAAGAAATTTGAAGTGATTGATGTTTGCATGAATTTTACATGCTAATGGTTTAAATATATTTATTACATTTACACACAAAATCAGTTAAATCCAAATCATATGTTTATTCACAATTACAGTATCGTCAACACAGTGGAATGTGTTTGTGATCATCTGAATCAAAAGAATTGGTCCCTGTTTCATCAGTGTTATTGGATTTACACTAATGTGATAATCAGCGATGATGTGTACTTACACTTGGAGTAAGTGTTATGTTCTTTCCAGGACATTAGTAAAGTATACTAGTTTCGAATGTATGGAGTATACATTGGACTGGACCGATACTGCAACTAAGTTAAGATATTACAAACTTACCGTTATATATATCTTTCCAAGTCAATATCATTAGTTGATCTTAAGATTAAAAGAATCTAAATCCTGATATGCTTAGGCTCAACTCAGGAGTGCTATTCATGTTCTTTGATTTATTAGTTAAGCCTACTTTTTGGTCAGGGTGATACGTATATTTTGGGAACATGATAGTATGATTGAGTGGGAGTGCTGAACATAAATATGGAATCTATAGCTTCTACTGGTGTATAGAAGTAAAGTGATGATTCCCTTCGAGCTTAGCAAATAGAAGTAAATGGATGAGCTCTTATTTAACTGACTAATCATTAGATCACTAAACACCATTTAAAGGTAGCTAAGTGTTTTAAGGGGCAAAATACATTAAGGGGTGAGAACGGTAAAGAAATCCCATCTCGATGTAGATCATCTATATAGAGGATCTTTAAATCACAATAAGATTGTAACAATGGTTAAATGAGATAGCATATTGATATCGTGGAACATACAATATGCTCTATATAAGTCTGAGAGTGCAATTCTAAGTTCTAAGAGTGGATTCAACGAAGAATTAATAAGTAGGAATTTACTTAGTAAATTTGGTTCACTTATTGGAAGCTCAGCATATAGATCCATGGTCCCCATTCTAGTTGAGAACATTCTACTTGTAAGACTCATTAATTGATTCGTGATTGATCAATTATAATTCCAAAGTTAGACTATGTCTAATTTTATGAATTTTCACTAAGCAGGGGTAAAATTGTAAAGAAAAGAGTTTCTAGGTTTATTTATTTATTAATGGACTTTATATGTCTAATTAATAATTAAATTAAATGACAATATTATTTAATAATCTATTTTAGTTATTAAATAATTAGTTTTGGCATTTAAAAGGTTAGAATTGGAAAATTGGCGTTTTTGAGAAAATAGAAATAAAATTTGATAAAACTGCAAAATCAAGTGGGGCCCACTACTACACCTTGGCCGGCCACTTATTGTGGATTTTCAAATTGATTTTTTCATTATTTTAATGCCAAATAATTCCTAACCTAAACCTAGTAGTTGCCTATAAATAGAAAGTGATGGCTCAGTCAAATCACATGCTTTCATTAGTTTTTTGACAATAAATTTCTCTCTTCAGAAAACTGAGCCTTCCTCACTTTCTATACCTGGCCGAAACCCTCTCTTCTCTTTTCCCTTCATCAATTTCGACCCTAGTGAAAGAGTGAGTGCCCACACACAGCAAGCAGTAACTCAATCATAGATTGGAAGACTGTGAAGGATCAAACTTGAAGAAGAAGGACATTCAGGCTCAGATCTTGATTATACTCTACGACAGAAAGGATACAAGGGTTAGAGATCTGAGCGGAAGGAGACATTAATTCTGCTGGATCAATGTAAGGTTTTCTTAACTTTATATGTGTTTAATTTATCGTTTTAGAAAGTTCATATTTAGGGTGTTTAAACAACATACTTGTGAGTAGATTTAAGATCCTGGTAAAATAAATTCCATCACTTATATCATTGTGGAATAGAATTTCGGGATTATAATCATATGCGTCATTTCATTTTTGAAGAGAAAAAATAGAATGACATGAAATTATATATAGACCATTCATCCAATGATATGTTATTGAGCTAATTCGAAATGAATAATCTAAGAGGAATTAGGATAATTTCGCTTATAATTAAGAATCCAACGATGCTTCGATTAGCGAGAGTCAAATTAATCTTATTTATACAATCTTCTTGTTTCATATTGTAAAAATACTAGTCTAAGGTGTCATCAATTGATGAACAGCTAGATGTTGCATATACAATATTTATCTTTCGAGATCTAACACTATTATGTTTGTCTAATGGTGAAAATCCATTAGGGATTTATCTCATTAGAAAAATTAGACCAACAATGAAGATTCGAAATTAAACTACAATTTAATAACAGAAAATAACATGGTTCAATATAAATTCATACACAATTCAGAAATTATTAAACACATAGCAAGTAGGAATGACAAGTGAAAATACTAAAACATACAATCCTAAATAATTTCCAAGGTCTTCAACAAACTGGTATCCGTGTCCGTTTAGGCGAGAGTCAAAGCTACCATCCATTGAATAAAGTTGTCAGCTCATCTAAAATGTTAAACATTCTAGCAACCTTTTATTCGATCAAGATTGGAATCCAACATTGTCCCGTTTAGGCGAGAGTCAAGGCTATTCTATCTTATGAGCTTCCACCATTGTTTCATATTTTGTAAGTCAAATACAGTCGCCACCATTAGGGTGATCCATACCATATAAAACACTTACAAAGCTACTTATCTTTCGAGATTAAACGGTGCTAACTTGCTAATGAACGTTCGTCCATTAGGGAGGATTACTCACTAAAACAAAAGCTATGTAAAACCAACAATGGAGATCGAATGTCCTAATAATAAAGCTCATTATTTAAAGTGTATTTTCTTCTAATATTTATTTTAATCAATTTATTTTAAATATAAATTTACTTAATTAAAATTTCCAATTTAGAATGAAAAATTCTAAATATAAATTTTAATTTAACATTTATAAATTTTACTTAGATGGATATGAAAATAACATGAATTATTTCAATCTTAGTAACAATTTCCAATAAATATTTAGAAAAATATTCAATTTAAGTTGTTACAAAATTAATTTAAATTAATTTACAACTCAAATTTAATTTTCTATAAATATATATTGCATTTCGAAAAATTGAAGTATTTAATAATACAATTTTCGAAATTACTTTAAAATAAAATAAAAATAAATTTTGGAAAAATTATTCTAATTTAATGTTGGCCCAAAATTAATTTACAACAAAAAATATAATTTTCCTATTTAATTAAATATATAAGAAAAATTTAAAATATTTAAGTATCATGATGAAAATCAACTTAAACATTAATTTTCTATTTAATTAAAAACACTAGAAAAATATTTCAAGCAAGACAGATAATATCTATCTAGACTTTCATTGACTAATTAATTCATTTTCTAATTAAATATATTTTACTTCATTTATTTTAATTAATCATTAAATGAAAAAATCATTGATTTAAGTTGGTCCAAAATTAAAATAAATAATTTACAACTTTAATCTATTTTTCAAATAAATTCGAAATTTCTGCATTTAAAAAATGCAATTTCAAAATTTTGTGGGAAAAATATTAATAAAATAAAATAAAATATATTTTGAAAATTATTCAAATTTAAGTTATATGAAATAAGATTTCAAACTTAAAATAATTTTTAATTTTAATTAAATAACATGAAAATAATAATATTTAAGTATCATGATGAAAATCAACTTAAATATTTAAATTTTCAATTTAATTAAATGTATTAAATTCAAGAAATAAATAATTAAGTATAGAGGAGACTTAATTATTAATTCTATTTTAATACTAGGAAAAATATACTTAACTTAGATTGTACCAAAATTAATTATTAAACAATTAATTTCACATTCTATGATATTTTCCTAATTAAATATTAGAAAAAAAATAACTAGTTCTAGAAATAACTATCTAGAATAATTTCATTTACTAAGTGTTTTTCTAAAATTAACTTTAAAATATTAAATGAAAAATTAAATTTCATATATTTTAAAAGTTAATTATGTTGCTAATTCAATTTTAATTAGGTTAGACTAATATAATTAACCTAATACAATTATTTAAATGAGGAAAATGGGCCTTCACAATTGGGGTAGTTCATGTGAGGGGGAGCTGGGTTCAGTATGTCGTACCCACTTCTATTGGCCCCCAACTCTCACACAAGGCCCAAAAGAGAGGAATTTAACCTTTAAATAAATAATTGTTATTCATTGAATAAGCCCAAATCTAATTGGGCCTAAATAAATTTACTTATGTCAAAAATTTATTTTAGCAACCTAGTCCATTTACTTAGTAAAACTTAAATGGGCTTCCTATATGCATCTAAGCCCAAAAGCAAACATATAGGCTCACACAGGTCAAATGATTTGGATGGGCCCTATCATGTTACTAGGTTTACACAGATGAAAGAAATTGCAAAATTTACCTGTTACAAATTATTTATAAGATCTATTGATAATTAGACTATGATTAAAATCAGATCATTGGATCTGTCAACAAGTTAATTATAGCAATTTAGATCAAATAAATAATAGGTTTGTAAAAAAAAATTGGAATACATAATAATATAATCAAACAATACAAACAATAATAACTGATCTGGAATATCTGGAAAGTAAGCTAAAATATCTCAATTTTAAAATTTAAAATAAAATTAAATCTTAAAATAAATATCATAATTAGAATTCAAATTTAGTTTGTTAGAGAATATTTGAAAAAGTTCAAAATTCAACAAACTCCTAAATTTCTTAAATTCTAACAAAAAATAAAAAAATATCTAACCAATTTTTCAAATATCAAGTTTATTCAAAATTTAAATTTTTTTAAAATTTCTAATAAGATAATATAATATAATATCTTGAATTTTAAATTTAGATATTTTATTATATTCTGAGTCTTATAATTTAATAAATTTAAATACTACATAAATAAACTAATTGAAAAAATAAGATATTTTACATGGTTAGAATATTTTTTTTTAAAAAAATTAAATAATAAGTTTGAAAAATTTATGGTTTGAAACCCTAAAATATCTATTCAAACTAAAGTAACCAATTTTTATAAATCTTTATGTTATTTTTGCCAAAATATAATTTTAATAAAAAAAAGTCTAATAAGATAAAATGCTAAACCTAACATATTCCTAATCTTATAATTTTAATTAATAAAAGATATTTTGATAATAACAAATTTGAAAAAGATATGAAATGGTTAGCAAATTTTGAAATTAGTTCAAGATTATTTTTAAAAGATAATATTTTAATATCAAAGTAAGATCATTCAAAATTTAATAAAAAATAATATCTGATCTTATAATTAAAATAATAAAAATAATCTAAAGTTTCAAAATTAACCATAAGGCTCCTTTGTGAGAAATCAAATTTTCAAAATTCAAAGCCTACTAATATCAGAAACTAATTTTAATTAAAAAATTAATAAAAAATAATTTTATTCTGACAATTAGATTTTTAATTGAAAATTTATATTCTACACAAAATTCTACCAAAATTTGGTTTTCGTTTCAATGAAAAACGATTTTTGAATCAAAAGTTATGAAGAAAACAAGTTTGAGGCACAGGGGTATGCATTGCATACCCCTGCGCGCGCGGATGCATGATTTTGGCCTAGGAAAGAGGCTGCAAGCAGCCTCATTTGACCGAGGGACGTGGGCGCGAGCTGCCCTTCAGACAAGATGCTGTCTGAGCGTCCGCGCGCGCGTCTGCATTCAAATCCTAATATTTTCGTTCAACTTCAAAAAATCATAACTAATTCATAAAAAATCCAAATTAGGTTCTGTAAAAGCCTAAATGTATTAATGTTTCGTCTACTTTCCAGAAAAAATAATTCCAGATCGAAATAAAAAATATTTTAGTAACATATATTGCGATTTCTAAACTATCATCAAATAAGAACATAAACCACATGAAACCATCCAAATCAACACATAACATCGTTTTCATTCATATTCCATGAAAGTAAATCATTACCAAGGCTCTGATAACAGTTGTTAGATATATTTTACTAGGATCTAGATTTACTAACACGTATGTTTCATTAACATCCTAATATGAATTCTAAAATAATGAAATAAACACATATAAAGTTTAGGAAACCTTACATTGGGTGCAGCGGAATATAATGAATCCTTCCGTTCAGATATCTAGCCCTTGATTCCTTTCTGTAGCGGAGCATTATCAATATCTGAACCTGGATCTCTTTCTCTCCTTCCTTTGATGCTGATTCTCCTTCTTGTTGGATGGTTTTCCACAGTCTTACACACTATGATTGAGATACCACTTGATGTGTGTGGGCACTCACTCATTCACTCAAGGATTTTGAAATTTAGAAGAAGAAAAGAGAAGAAGAGGTTTCGGCTATAGAGAATAGATAGAGGCTCAGTTTTCATCTGTTTACAGGATTTTGAAATCTAGTGTGAATGGGAGCCATCACTATCTATTTACAGGTAACCACCTAGGTTTAGGTTAGAATTATTTGGCATTAAAATAATGAAAAAATAAATGATAAAACCCATAAAGTGTGGCCGGCCATGGGCTTGGATAATGGGCCTCACTTATGCAATTTTGCTGTTTTATCATTCCTACATATGATTTTCTCAAAAACGCCAATTTTCAAATTCAACCATTTAAATGCCAATTCTAATTATTTAATTACTAAAATAAATTATTAAATAATATTGTCATTTAATTTAATTATTTATTAGACATATAAAGTCTCTTAATTAATAAATAAACCTAGAGTCTCTTTTCTTTACAATTTCGCCCTTGCTTAGTGAAAATTCACAAAGTAGACATAGTCTAACTTTAGAATTATAATTAATTAATCAAAATCAATTAACTGAGTCTTACAAGCAGTATGGTCTCAACAAGTATGGGGACCATGTGTAAAGCCCGCTTAGTTTAATTTGGAAATTAGCAGTTAATTATGATTAATTATGAAAATTATTTATAGCTATTTAAATAATTTATTATGCTGTTATTTATGGAATTTAGAAATGCATTTTTATGTCGTGTAGTAGTTCGCATAATTTTGCATTCCGGTGCCCAGTATTTTGGAACTCGGTGTTTGGCTCATTAGAAATCACAACTTAGTATGTTAGTAGTTTGGGACGGGTTAGTAGATTGGGAATGTCGAGAATGGCCGGGAATTTAGAATTTCCCAAAAATACCCCTTTAGTGTTATTTATGTGGTTTTAGTGTGGAAGGGCAAAATGGTCTTTTTGCCCCATTAGTATTTTGTCTTTAGTGATTTAAGTAATTGAAAATAAATGTTTATTTTATTGTTTATTTGGCTGAAATGAGTTATATGCTAGGTGGCTTTTATTCTTTTTACAAAATCAACACTTAGAAAAAAAAATTAGAGAAAAATTTCAAAGAAACACTCTCTCTTTTTCCTCTCTTTTTCGGCCCTAGGAGCAGCTGGATTCTTGCTCTTCTTTTCTTGTGGATTCAAGGATTTTGTGTGTTTAATCCAAGCTAGGTTAGCTTCTCTTGTTTCCTTCTTTAAATTGTTGAATTTTGATGAAAAGATGATGATGCATGCATGAATTCTTAGTTGTTGTTACTGCTGTGTTTTATTGATAATTTTTGAGATGTAAGCATGTTAATTTGAAGTTAATTAAGTTGTTAGAAATGCATGTAAATTACTTTGTTTCAAGTTTGGAATTTCTAGCTCAAAAATGTGATTTTTGAAGGAAATGTTGTGAATCTGTTGCTGTGTTGTTGTTAATGTTTTTAATGGTTTTCAGAGGTTATAATATGCTTATTTAAGAAGATTTATGTTGGTTTGATTGCATGTTAGCTAGGTTTACTCAAGTTTGAGTTTAGAACTCAAAGCTTGAGCTTTAATGGCACTTTTTGCTATGGTGCAATCTGGGTGGTTTTGGTGCCTTAGAAATGTTCTTTGGGTCATATGGAATAGGTCTGGAAGGTTTGAATTGATTTGGAGTCGATTTGTGCAAGTTATGAATTTTTGAGTTTCTTTGCGAGGAGGAACCGGAATTCCGGTTGTGCATCCGAAATTCTGGATGGGGGTTCTGAATTTTCCAGAACCGGAATTCCGGTTGGGCAACCGGTCTACCGGTTGGGGAAAATTCTGAAACCCTAGATTTCCTCGATTTTATGTTTTAGGGGGTATTGCGATGCTTTTATCGATAGAGAAACTTTTAGTTCCTAGTTTAAGTCCCCGGGAAGTGATTTAGCGTGTCACTTATAGTGTTGTGATTTTTATGGTTTAGGAGCCTGTAATCTGCCGCGCAGTTAAGTTTAAGTCAGGTTGACCGGCACACCTGAATTCGGAATCCAGGTAAGATTAGTATAACAGTATGCATATGTAGATTACATGTTTAGCGTGCATGTAGGAAGCCTGTTAGATTACATTAGTTATGTATGTTGGCTTCGAACCATCCAACCCTGTCACGTCGGTACAGGCTGGAGTATGACCAGCAGCCGGAGTATGACCGGTTCGACCGATCAGGCTGACACTTGGTTGATGGTTCCGTACTATTGACGTATCCCGTCGGTACAGGCTGGAGTATGACCAGCAGCCGGAGTATGACCGGTTCGACCGATCAGGTGGATATAGTAACACGTCGGTACAGGCTGGAGTATGACCAGCAGCCGGAGTATGACCGGTTCGACCGATCAGGCTGTTACGTGTCAATAGTACCGTCCCTATGAACGTTGAGAACTCAGTACCGTGTTGGACACGACAGTAGTGGCTCAGTACCATGTTGGACACGGCAGTAGCGGGACTCAGTATCGTGTTGGACACGGCAGTTAGGGTTGTGGTCAGGGGTATGGGCGTCTGATCATGACCGGGATTTATGTATGAGTATTATTATGCTTTTCTTACTGAGTCTGTCGACTCACAGTTCTACGTTTATGTGTAGGTAAAGGCAAGGCTAAAGCTGATGGACCGTGAGCGAGCTTATGAAGGTTGTACATGTCGGGGCGGTTAGGCCTGGAGAGTACGATCCTCGGGACAGCGAGGCTGATTTTGTAACTAGTCGCTAGGCGACATTTATTTTGTATAAACAGTTAAATTTTGTAAATGATTTTGTGATCGGGATCCCGAGTCTTTTTGTAATTATATTTTACAAGTTTATTTAAAAAGGAAAAATTTTAATTAATCACGTTTTCCATAAACCTCGTTGATTAGCAACGAGCTGCACAGCATGTTTAAAAATCACGTAATACGCCTAGGTTAGTTAGGGTGTTACACCATGGGTCTATATATCCGAGCTTCCAATAAGTAGATCAAGAATTTATATCTTAAATTCACTGACTTATTAATTCTTCGTTGAATCCACGCATAGAACTTAGAATTGCACTCTCAGTATATAGAACGCTCTATATGTTCCACGATATAGACACGTCATTAGTTATCCATTGTTATAACCCTAATGTGATCAATGATCCTCTATATAGATGATTTACACTGTAAAGGGATTAAATTACCGTAACACCCTAGAATGTATTTTATCCTTAAAACACTTAACCCTGTATAAATGATATTTCAACTAAGTGAAATGAGATCTCCACCATTTATTTTTGTTTCGTTAAGCTCGAAGGAAATCATCCTTTACTTTCTATTCGCCAGATAGAAGCTATAGATTCCATATTTATGTTAGCGCTCCCACTCAATTGCACTACCGTTTTCCCAAAATGTACGTATCACCCTGACCCAAAAGTAGGCTTAACTAACAAATCAAAGAACACGAATAACACTCTTGAGATTGAACCTAATAATATCAGGATTAAGATCATTTGATCTAGGATCAACAGGTGATATTGAATTGAATAGATATTACGGTAAATTCTAATATATCTAATCAAAGTTCAATATCGGTCCCTTCCGATGTATACTCCATACATCCGATGCTGGTAAACTTTGCCAATGTCCTGGAAAGGACATAACACTTATCCAAGGTGTAAGAATACCTATCGCTGATTATACCATGCCAGTCTAAATCTAGTGTTCTGACAAATCAGGGAATAAACTTTCGAACATATAATTAAGATTATATTCCACTGTGTTGACAACACTATAATCATTAACAAATTGATATGTTCTGGACTTAAATAGAATTCATACATTATGTACATATAATCATGAAATAAATCATGTGAACCATGCAACATTAAATGTTATTTCTGATCTATATTAATAAGTAAATCTGATTATACTGAAATGAGTTTTATTTAGGGCATAAAACCCAACACTTCTTCCCTTCTTGGCATCCTTAGTTAGGGAAGTGTTCTCTGACTTGGCATTGTGCCATTGTTTGTTCAATGTCTCTCGCTGACCTATCAAGTTCTGAACCTCGCCTTCCAAGTATTTCAGTTTTTCCATACCACGTCGTTGGGCGACGAAGGAGAGGAAAGTTTGCTGAAGACAAATAAAGAATGCGTAAGTAAGTCTGAAAATGGTTAGAAGGAAAATAAGAGGATAAAGAAAAAAGAGTTTATAGAGAGGCCATGAGAAACACTCCTCTCAAGCATATTCTCCAAGTCTCCGTTATTGATCAAATCCCATTCATGGGGGAGGAAAGCCTTGAAGTGACGCTAGTAGCCTAGGCCAAATTCTCTACTGTACTTTGAGCCAAGAATGTTAACATCAATAGGAAGAGTTTGGAGGGCTTGGCTCGAAGAGGCAGAAGCTTGGTTCGCTTGGGAAGGGGCTCGTTGGTACTTGTGGAGACTGGAGGAGGAATCAGATCCTAGGTTACAGACTCAGGGACCTCAAGATTAACGGATTGGGAAGCTCGCTTCTTGTTAGCTATGGACTTCCTCTGCCTTTTGAGGGGCTCCACCTCGATGTCAGAAGGAGCATCCAAGGTGGTCACTCTCTTCTTTTCTTTCTTGTGGACGAGGCACTCTTAGTTCATTTCTACAAGACAAGAGCTATCTGAGATGTAATCAAATAGGGAACATTAGAAGATATTCAAGAAAGATTTATGAAAGTGATCTATATGTTAGATATTAAGGAATTGTGTATCAGTGGTTCTTGTATCTCACCATCACATTTCAAAATTCTTGAGATGGTGCTTACTTTGGGGGTGGAGGAGTTATTCTACAATAATTCAAGCTCTACCAGAGAAGAATTATAACTTTGTAAATTCGAAAATACCAGAAAGTTATATTACTGAAGAAAAGTCTACACTGTATTATCTCAATTACATATTTTAAAATATGAGAGATATGTCTTCTGTTTATTCAGATGTACTTTAAAACAGTAAAGATTTCAGTATCCCTTGATGAGTAAAGCATATAGTAAAGGATGTTTCATAAGTGTATTTATGAACTAGTTTCCAAAAGTTTGGGTGGATTCAAATATACTACACTTGATCCGAAGATCAAGACATCAGATTGACCTATTTGATACTTTGTTTTATATTAGTGCAAGTGGGAGTTTGTTGGGTTTTATGCCCTAAATAAAACTCTTTACAATCTGATTAGTTATCAATATAAGAAATTTGAAGTGATTTATGTTTGCATGAATTTTACATGCTGATGATTTAACATGTTTATTACATTTACACACAAAATCAGTTAAATCCAGATCATATGTTTATTCACAATTACAGTATCGTCAACACAGTGGAATGTGATTGTGATCATATGAATCAAAAGACTAAGTCCCTGTTTCATCAGTGTTTTGGATTTACACTAATATGATAATCAGCGATGATGTGTACTTACACTTGGAGTAAGTGTTATGTTCTTTCCAGAACATTAGTAAAGTATACTAGTTTCAACGTAGTTATGTATGGATTATACATTGGACTGGACCGATATTGCAACGTAGTTAAGATATTACAAACTTACCGTTATATATCTTTCCAAGTCAATATCAGTAGTTGATCTTAAGATTAAAAGAATCTAAATCCTGATATGCTTAGGCTCAACTTCTGGAGTACTATTCATGTTCTTTGATTTATTAGTTAAGCCTACTTTTGGGTCAGGGTGATACGTATATTTTGGGAACATGATAGTATGATTGAGTGGGAGTCCTGAACATAAATATGGAATCTATAGCTTCTACTGGTGTATAGAAGTCAAGTGATGATTCCCTTTGAGCTTAGCAAATAGAAGTAAATGGATGAGCTCTTGTTTAACTGACTAATTATTAGATCACTAAACACCATTTACAGGTAGCTAAGTGTTTTAAGGGGCAAAATACATTGAGGGGTGAGAACGGTAAAATTATCCCATCTCGATGTAAATCATCTATATAGAGGATCTTTGATCACAATAAGATTATAACAATGGTTAAATGAGATAGCATATCTATATCGTGGAACATATAATATGCTCTATATAAGTCTGAGAGTGCAATTCTAAGTTCTAAGAGTGGATTCAACGAAGAATTAATAAGTAGGAATTTACTTGGTAAATTCGGTTCACTTATTAGAAGCTCAGCATATAGATCCATGGTCCCCATTCTAGTTGAGAACATTCTGCTTGTAAGACTCAATGATTGATTCGTGATTAGTCAATTATAATTCTAAAGTTAGAGTATGTCTAATTTGTGAATTTTCACTAAGTAGGGGCGAAATTGTAAACAAAAGTGATTCTAGGTTTATTTATTTATTAATGGACTTTATATGTCTAGTTAATAATTAAATTAAATGACAATATTATTTAATAATCTATTTTAGCTATTAAATAATTAGTTTTGACATTTAAATGGTTAGAATTGGAAAATTGGCGCTTTTGAGAAAATAGAAATAAAATTTGTTAAAACTGCAAAATCAAGTGGGCCCATTATCTCCACCATGGCCGGCCACTTATTTAGGTTTTTCAAATTGATATTTCATTATTTTAATGCCAAATAATTTCTAACCTAAACCTAGTAGTTGCCTATAAATAGAAAGTGATGGGTCAGTCAAAATACACACTTTCATTAGTTTTCTGTCAGAAATTTCTCTCTTCAGAAAAACTAACCTTCCCTTTTTCTATACCTTGGCCGAAACCCCTCTCTCTCTTTTCTCTTGCTAAATTTCGACCCTAGTGAAGGAGTGAGTGCCCACACACAGCAAGTAGTAACTCAATCATAGATTGGAAGATTGTGAAGGATCAAACTCAAAGAGAAGGACATTCGGGCTCAGATCTTGATAATACTCTGCGACAGAAAGGATACAAGGGTTAGAGATCTGAGTGGAAGGAGAGATTAATTCCGCTGCATCAATGTAAGGTTTTCTTAACTTTATATGTGTTTATTTTATCGTTTTAGAAAGTTCATATTTAGGGTGTTAAACAACATACTTGTGAGTAGATCTAAGATCAAGGTAAAATAATATCCAACAGTTTTGTTGGGAAAATCCATAGTAATCTTACGATCACAGGTGTGAATCCCAAAATAGTAGAAACCCCCTGCTGCATTCTTCCTCGCTGGAACGACCTTGACGTAGTAGAGATACTCTATTTCCATGGGAGTGGGCACTCCCAATTCAAGATTTTGTACAAAACCCTTAAACTTGCAAGGATTTTGTATGAAATAGGATTCAATTGGAACGGGGAAAGCCTGAGGTGATTAAGGAAGTCCTTGCAATAATCTCGCAGGGGGATTATTGCTCCAGCCCTAATGTGTTTAAGGCTCCAAGCTCCAATCCCAGTCGAGCCACTTATACTGGTCTCGCCATTGGTCCCCTCAAAGGTTTCACATGTAAGTTGCACTGGTGGGTAATAGCTAAACTCACCTGCTACTACCGATCTAATCGACAATCTCGCTTATACTCAATACCACAAGTCCTCAATGTATCACCTACATAACCTCCGATGGCTCGCACCTTCGACTCTATTAACTCTGCCTCGAAAGTGACATTAGAGTCTTGGGGAGTCCTTGATTTACGTGGCTTGTAAGACATGATTTCAAAATCCAAGTCACCTGGTTCAAAAGCACTTGTGACCTTCAGTAAAAACAAAGGCGTTGCCAAAGGAGTAGAAGACAAATTGGGGGGGGGGGTTCTAGCCAAGCTACGTCTTGGAAGAAACGACGCCTACCTTTAGTAATTTCTTGCAAGAAAGCGTCTGTGGCGACTAGCAACGTCTTCTTGGTGAATTTTCACCAAGTGTTCTCTAATTCTTGCATCATTTACCTCTAATTTGGATTTGGGTCCTAGAGTTCTAGGTTTACATGGGACGATAAGCTCAGTAGGACACTCTATTTCTAATTCTTCTGGACGATAAAATTCTAAACCAGATTGGGACATTGCTGCAAGGAGGAAGCAATCCCAATTCCTGGAGGAAATTTATCAAACCAGAAGTTGGTAAATTTGAGAATTTTGAAAGACCTACGTTCTGCCCAAACCTTAATATTTACCCAAAATCAATTCTGCCCTAAAGTTTTAAGAACAAAATGAAGTTACTAAGGTGCGGACTAAGAAATTAGAAATCAAACCGAGAAACCCCACATCAAAAGCATGTAAGAAAATGAGAAGAAAAGTCACTTACTATTTGGAGTTTGTTTTTGGGACGATGAATGGCTTTGCAATCTACGAAGCAATGTACGGTGTGAAGATCCCTCTAAATGCTTGAAGTCGAGAATGTTAATGACAGAGATGGCATGCAAGGTTTTGGGCAAACATGGGAATGGTTTTTCTGCAGAAGTAGTGCAAAGGTGGTTCCTTTTTTCATTTTATACTATTGGGTCAATCTCCGTTGGATCAGGGAAACAATTGATCCAACAGGTAGAACTTGAAAAAGAAGTGGAAAAGATGGTCATTAAATGCTGATACACCTCAAAACCACAAGATCGCCAAAATCAGAGGACATGCATTTTTTCAAAAGAGGTTATGACAAAAATACCCTATGTAATTATTTAAAAAGCACTTTTCATTAAAAAGAACTTTTTAAGGGGCAATTGTTATACCTAAAATTTGGCTGTACTTCAAAGGAGGACGCGTGTCAAGCTGGGAGAATACGAATCAACAAATATAATGATCATTATATTAGGAGATATTAAAATGGAATAACTCATTAAATGTGGAGCTGATAGAGTATATTTACAACTTACTGACTGTAAAGTCTTAAGCGAGATTAGAATATACAAACTATTGTCTCGCGCGTAGACGAGAAACCATTCTACGTTAGAAATGCAAAGCGAGGCGTCAACCTTGCTACAAATGAAGAGATGTAAATAAGACATGTTGAATCATTAGAACACTTAGCGTATAATATACAATATACAAACTAAGCATAATAGTTGAATAAACTTCCCACTATCTTTGTTGTATTAACACAATCGATGAGGTTAATACCACTAATGTTCCTAGACAAAAAGTCCCGATACCTTGTCGTAGTGGGAGGATTTTAAGACACCCACCCTATTATGACTTGGAAGACACTTGTGACAAAAATTTATTGTTAGTTTAAACAAGCAATGGATAGTCAGAATAAGGAACTAAGAAGCAAAGCCAAGAAAACTATGGTTAAAGCTATTCATATGGAGCAACCAAAAGTTTTCTATTATAAGGACAAGAAGTGAAATTCTGATTATAAGTCTATTCAATGCACTTAACAAAACATCCTGATCCTAGTATCATAGGTTTAAAATTATCTAAACCTATGCCTTGTGGTATACCTGGTAATTTACTTACTCTAGTGCAAGCAACTTATTTTAGTAAGATGCTAGAGCATTTTTCTAATGGCTAACTCTAAAGAAAGTCTTTTGGCTTTTAGACATAGATTTTATTTATCTGAGGAACAGCTTCAACTATTTCAAAAAAGATAAAAGTCATGAAAAGAATTCCTTAAGCATCAACAGTGAGAGGTCTCATGTATGCTCTGATATGCATTAGACCCGACACGTTTTGTTGAGTGGGAGTTATGTGTAGGTATTAGTTTATTCTAGGAAAGGAACACTGGAAGACAGTCAAATAAATATTAAGCTCAAAAGAGGAACTATATCTTAGTCAATAAGGGTGGTATTTTAGTACTCTTAGGCTACGCCAAATAAAGTTTCTAGACTTGCGTTAATGCTAGAAAGTCTACTTATGAGATGGTGTTTACTCTTGGGGTGGATCAGTGATTTTGGAGAAGTGTCAAAAGCTATTCGGAGTCTCTAACTCTACCAGTGAGACTGAATGTTAAAATGGCCCGAAAGGCTACTAGATAATTATTTAGCCTATGGAAAGTTGTATATAGGTTTTGGCGTTATTCCAATCATGGATTAACTACGAGTGTTACTTCTTGATAACACATATGTAGTTTCTAAACTGTAAAGAATCCAACACCATAAGAGCAGTGAACATATAGAAAGGAATTTAACATCATCAATAATTTTGTGACTAATGAGATATAATGGTGGAAAAGGTTGATACTGAATATAACCTATCAAATCCTATTACAATGATAATACTACATACTACACTTGATCTGGACATCAAGGTGTTGAGATTAATTGAAATACAATTCTAATTTTATATTAGTGCAAGTGGGAGTTTGATGAGATTTAATGCCCTAAATAAATGTCTTTTCAATATAATTGGATTTACTAATTAATAACATTTCATGCTGCATGGTTCACATGATTAATTTCATGATTTTATATTTATTATATAAATTCTATTAAATCCAAAATATATAGTTATTCACAATGACAATGCTGTCATCACAGTGGAAAGTAATAGTGATTATATGCTTCAAAGTCTTTAGTCCCATGATTTATCAGTGTACTGGATTTACACTGTCGTTATAATCAACAATAAAATTTACTTACAAAATTTTATGTGGAATGTCTTTTCCAGGGCATTAGCAAAGTGTACTAGTATAAAATGTATTGTGTATACATCAGAGTGGACCGATATTGACAGTTGAAAGATTTCATAAACTTATTGTTATGTCTTTTCTAAGTCAATATCCCTTAGTTGATCTTAGGTCAACAGATCTTAATCTTGAGATGGTTAGGTTCTGGCTTAAATATATTATATGTATTCTTTGATTTGTTCGTTAAAGCTGACCAATTGGATTGACCTAATACTTACATCTTGGGAATATGGTAGTGCAATTGAGTGGGAGCGCTAATCATAGATATAGAATCCATAGCTTCTATAACTATTGAAGTGAAACAATGATTTCCTTCAAGCTTGGCTTAATAAGATAAATGATAGAGCGCTCATTTCAATAATTATATTAGTTTATTGAAATATTGTTTACAAGTAGCTAAGTATTTTAAGGATAAAATATATTGAAGGGTAGAACGGTAAATTTATCCTTACTCGATGTAAATAATCTATAGAGGATCTTTAATTATATGGATTGAAAGAACAAATATTTATAACATATGTATATTTGGTATATAGAGCATTCTATGTAATTAGGAGTGCAATTCTAAATCTATAGTGGAGTTAGGAGGAATTAATAAGTTAGGAAATTTACTTAGTACATTTTGGATCTACTTATTGAGATCTTTGTTACATAAGCCCCTAGTTCCCGCACTAACTGGGCTAATATTATTTTGTAGTCTCAATCGATTAATTTTAATTAATCAATTAAAATTTTGAATAAGACTGTCTTGTTTGTGAATTTTCACTATGCAAGGGCTTATTTGAGAAGAAAAGAGAGTTTAGGGTTTGGTTATTACTTAAAAGACTTTGTAAGGTCTAATTAATAAATATGTTTAATGGATATTTTATATGATAATTAATTATAATTATTAAATAGATAGAATTAAAATTTATAGAGTTAGAATTAAAAGATAACATTTGAGAAAAGAATGATAAGTTTCAAATAAAATGGCAAAATTAAAACCCAATAGGCCTACTAAAGGATTCGACCATAAGGTTTTAAATAAAGCCTATTTTATCCTTTTTTTTATTCCATTTAAATTCTAAACTTAACCCTAATAGCTATCCTATAAATAGGAGAGATGGCTCTAATTTTCTAACCTAATTAGAATAACCTAATTGACTCTTTGTCAGACAAAATTATAAATTCAAGAGAGGCTCTTCTATTTTTCGAATCCCTTCTTCTTTTTAATAATTTAAAGGCTATAGTGATTGAGAATATGTCCACTATGTCAAAGTAATACCTAGCAAAGTGAGGAAGATTGTGTAGAAAAACTGTCAACTGAAGGAGATCCAAGTTCAGATCTTGATCATACTCTGCAATAGAAAGGATCAAGGGTTAGAAATCTAGATGGAAGGAGTCATATTGTTCTACTAAACTCAATGTAAGGTTTTCTATAACTTTATATGTCTTTAATTCATTATTTTAGGGAACTCATATTTAGGATGTTAGATTATAGTTTTATAATCAACATACATGTTAGTAAATTTAGATTTTGGTAAAACTAGTTCTAACAGATACTACATTCAAAATATAGGTAGCTGCTAGAAGGCGTATCCCAAGAAGTTTAGTGCTATTGATGACTAAAACATCATCAATTTGACCATGTTTAACAAGGTTTAGTTTCTTCTCTCTGCAACACTATTCTGCTGAGTTGTTCTAGGTGCTATAAGTTGGGATAAGATCCCTTCTTCCAGTAAATAGTCTTTGAATTTGAAATCCAAATAATCTCCACCACGATCTGTTCAGAGTGTCTTGAATGATTTACCTAATGGTTCCTTCTTCAGTGCCCCAGCAACGGTTGATTCTTGAGATTGTCCCAGAGGACAAACCCATCGTGGAGGAAGCACATGTCGTGAAAGCTAAAGGAGAAAGGAGGGCTAGGACTCCCCCTGCTGGACAAGCTTTCAATGACTCCATCTAGGAGATGGAACAGAAGGCCGATTACTTATGTTCTTATAAAATGCTAATAACATACACTAATGATTCCAGTCTTCAAAATATTCCAGGACTGATGTGGCACAGGTTGCCTGCCGTGGGAGAGTCTGCGTCCATAAGTGTGGAGGGATTCAGCACTTGGAGCTGGTCCCAAATCTCTAATGGAATTAAGGACCTATTTTGTGAATCTGCTGGCCAAGATTGGGATAGGCCCTTTTCCAGTTAATCCCCTCGTTGTACAGGCTCTTAGCTGGGTGGTATATCTTTTGCAAAATGAACAAGTTGGTGCTACCTTCCCCAGAGTAGATCCTTTACTTTTATAGTGTAAAGGCTAACCCTATGAGGGAAAAAAAGAAGCTGAGATTCTTTAGGTTGGACAAGCATCCTAACTCTTATTGCCCAATTAGCTGCACCAATCGTATCCATGACCTCCAGGAATACTGGTTATTTTCTTTTGGGTTCCCTGTGAAAAAGGTGCCCTCACTCCAGCTACACTTCCAGTTGCCAGGTATTATTGACACACAACCTTAATCTCCCATTTCTAAAATTTACTTTACTTTGTTTTGGTTGTTTTATTGATGGTTTCATTGTAAATGATTGACTTTTGCCAGAAATTCCATCTCAGAGCATCAAAACTACAAAGATAGCCAAAAAAAAAGGATCAATACATGGCCTTTACTGAGGAGTAGTTAAGGGTCGAGAAATTGGTCACGACCAAATTACTTTGTAGGTCTAGCCTCATTGCAAAGTTTCAGAACATTGATCCTGTTCACCTCTGAGGGCAACGCCATGCTCTAAAAGAGGTGAAAGAAGCCATTGCAACCAACTTAGCCATTGTCATAACTGAGGCGGCTAAAAAGGATGAACTCTTTGAGCTTGATTGATTGGCCCATCATCCAAATCCCTTATATTAGGAGGAGGAAATTTTAGAAAGATTCCCTGCAGCGTATGTTTGATCTAGATTTACTAAAATGTATGTTTGATTATAATCTATAAATCTAACATCCTAGATGAGAATTTCCTTAAACAATGAAATAAACACATAAGAGATTAAGAAATCCTTACATTGATGGCAGCAGAATATAATGACTCCTTCCATTTAGATCTCTAGCCCTAGATTCCTGTCTTGCATTATCAAGATCTAAACCTGGATCTTTTCTCCTTCAATTTGGTTAAACACAGTCTTCCTCACTATGCTAGGTATTGCTTTGACATGAGTAGGCATACTCTCAATTCACCATAGGCTTCAAAATTATGAGGAGGAAGAAGAGGGAATTTTGAAATAGAAGAAGAAGAAGCTCTCTCTTTATTTTCTAATTGTTTGACCAACAGAGACTGGAGTGTTATGAAAAAGAGCTATAATTTTCTATTTAGAGGGTGATACTATGGTTAGGTTTAGAATTTAAATGGAATTAAGAAAGATAAAAAAATAACTTTGTTTGTCCACCTAGGCCAAACCCTTAATGGTCCTTATGGTTAGGTCTTATCATTTAACTTATTAATTGTTATCATTGAACTCAAAGCTTGGCTCACCAATGGTAATTTTGAATTCTGAGTATGGGTAGTTGTTTTATCACTTGGAAAATTTTTATTAGGGTGTATTATGCAGGTCTGGAAAGTTTGGTTGGGTTTGGAAACGATTTGGTTAGGGTTTTGAATTTCTTAGTTATGCTTGTAAAATCGGTTACTCAGATTTGGCAGCAGGGAAACCCAAAAATTTAGCTTGTCGTTTCGCGTCAATTTCAGGTTTGTAGTTGGCTGATTCCCTGCTAGTTTGGGGTATTTCCAAATTAAGTTGCAGTAGATAGGTTTTTGGTTTAAAACCTAAGTCCTGGTCGTGATTTAGCGAGTCACTTATGCGTGTTAATATCGATGTGATTTAGGAGCCTATAATTGGCCGAGCAGTTGTTCCACTCAGGTTGATTGGCACACCTGAATTTGGAATTAAGGTAAGATTAGTATAATGCCATGCATATGTTATTACATATTTAGCGTACATGTTGTTATGCCTGTTAGATTACATTGATAGTAGTAATAGTATACATAGAATTGTGTTGATTATTGATAAATGTATGTTGGCTAAAATACTGATCGATGCTGTCACATCAATATGGCTGTTGGGTTTTGTGTCCTGAATAAAACCCATTTCAATATAATCAGATTTCCTTATTAATAAAGATCAGAAATAACATTTTATGTTGCATGGTTCACATGATTTATTTCATGATTATATATAATGTATGAATTCTATTTAAGTCCAGAACATATGAATTTGTTAATGATTATAGTGTTGTCAGCACAGTGGAATATAATCTTAATTATATGTTCGAAAGTTTATTCCCTGATTTGTCAGTTCACTGGATTTAGACTGGCATGATAATTAGTGATAGGTATTCTTACACCTTGGATAAAAGTTATGTCCTTTCCAGGGCATTGGCAAAGTTTACCAATATCAGATGTATGGAGTATACATCGGAAGGGATCGATGTTGAACTTTGATTAGATATATTAAAATTTACCGTAATATCTATTCATTTCAATATCACATGTTGATCCTAGATCAAATGATCTTAATCCTTATATGGTTAGGTTCGATCTCAAGAGTATTATACATGTTCTTTGATTTGTTAGTTAAGCCTACTTTTGGGTCAGGGTGACACGTACATTTTGGGAACATGATAGTATAATTGAGTGGGAGCGCTAACATAAATATGGAGTCTACGAATTCTATAGGAATTTAGAAGTGAAACGATGATATCCTTCGAGCTTGGCTAAAAGAGATAAATGGTGGAGATCTCATTTTACTTCGCTGAAATATCATTTATACGGAGCAAAGTGTTTTAAGGATAAAATACATTGAAGGTGTAACGGTAATTTAGTTCTTATTCAATGTAGATCATCTATTAGAGGGTCATTGATCAAATTAGGATTATAACAATGGATAACTAATAGCGTATCTATATCGTGGAACATATAGAGCGTTCTATATGACTGAGAGTGAAATTCCAAGTTCTAAGTGTGGATTCAATAAGGAATTAATAAGTTAGGGAATTTACTTGGTAAATTCGGTTCGACTTATTGGAAGCTCGGTTATATAGGCCCATGGTCCCCATACTAGTTGAGACCATACCGCTTGTAAGACTGAGTTATTGGATTTTAATTAATCAATTATAATTCTAAAGTTAGACTATGTCTTGTTTATGAATTTTCACTAAGCAAGGGCGAAATTGTAAAGAAAAGAGATTCTAGGTTTATTTATTAATTTAGAGACTTTATATGTCTAAATTAATAAATATATTAAATGAAAATTTTATTTAGTAATTAATTTTTAGTTATTAAATAATTAGAATTGGCATTTAAATGGTTAAATTGGAAAATTGTCATTTTTGAGAAAATGGGATTGAAAAATGACAAAATGGCAAAATTGCAAAGTGAGGCCCATTATCCATATCATGGCCGCCCACTATGCAAGAATTTTTCCATTTATATTTTCATTATTTTAATGCCATACAATTCTAACCTAAACCTATATGGCTTTCTATAAATAGAAAGTGAAGGCTTCAGGAAACTAGGACTTTCATCTTATTCTTTTCAGAGAAAAACCTGAGCCTTCCAATTCTATTCATAGTCGCCCCTCTTGTTCTCTTTTCTTCTCTTAAAATTTCGAAATACCCTAAGTGATAGAATAGTGCCCACACACATCAAGTTGTATCTCAAAAATAGTGTGGAAGATTGTGAAGAATCCAACCAACAAGAAGGAGAGGAAGAGATCCAAGTTCAGATCTTGATAATGCTCTGCTACAGAAAGGAATCAAGGGCTAGAGATCTAAACAGAAAGAGTCATATTATTCCGCTGCAACCAATATAAGGTTTCTAAAACTTTATACGTGTTTATTTCATTGTTTTAGAATTCATATTAGGATGTTAATGAAACATACATGGTAGTAAATCTAGCTCCTCATAAAATATTTCCAACAATGGCTAGAGTATGACTAACATATTGAGTATAGGCTGACAGTATGGTCGATAGTATTGTCTTATGAATGTTCTAGACTCAGTACCGTGTGGAACATGGGGATTAGGGTTATAATCAGGTGTATGGGCACCAGATTATAACCCGGGTTATTTGTATGTTTATATTATGCTTTTCTTAGTGAGTCTGTACACTCACAGTGCTATGTTTATGTGTAGGTAAGGGCAAGGCTGAGGTTGAAGAGTCGTGAGTACGAGTAAATGAAGATTGTACATGTCGGGGCGGTTAAGCCTGGAGCGTACGATCTTTGGGACATCAAGCCTTTTGCTCTAAAGTCGCTGGGCGACAAGCTTTTGTTTATGTATATAGCAAACTTTTGTAATGTATTTTGTAAACGGGATCCCAAAATGTTATATATGTAATACTTTTAGTTTTTAATTAAATAAGCAAATTTTAATTATTCACGATTTTCAATAACCTCGTTGATTAGCAACGAGCTGCACAGTACGTTTAAAATCACGATAACACGCCTATGCTAGTTAGGGTGTTACATTCAATGGCGTAATTTTTCATCATTGACGTTCCTTTGGCCGTCAACGCCATGATATGCTAACCAGCCCTAAACGACTTGAAGACGGTAACATCCATCTACCACCTATGCCTCAAATTTTTGACAAGGCATGGGGTAGGATATTTGAGGGGAGATCGAAAATCTGCCTGTCACTGTTACAACTTAGCCCTATACAAAGCCAAGAAAGAAAAGATGCCCATCAAGAGCTCTAAAGAAGAGCCCCGCAAAGGGCAATGAAGTTCAACCCAAAGCAGGGACACAGACAAAGATCCTCACTTTGGGGATCCTACAGGTAACTTCAAACCTGTAGAAGATTTCGAAGAAGTGGAGGTTGATCCCACTTCTCCAATAAGAAGACTAAAGATCGGGAAAGGTATAGTGCCAGAAATAAAATCATTACTGATAAAATTTCTAAGGGAAAACCTGGACCTCTTTGCATTATCATAGGGAGACATGGTTGGCATCGACCCCTCTGTGATGATCCATGCCCTCAATATTGATCGAAACATCTAACTTGTTCAAGATAAGAGGAGGTTGTTGGACAAGGAATGCGCCCAAGAACTCAAAGACAAAGTTGAGAGGCCATGTGCCCATGACTTCATAATAGAGGCATTCTATCCACTTTGGGTATGCAACCTAGTACTGGAGCCCAAACCCAACAAAAAGTGAAGAGTATGCACCGACTTCACCAACCTGAACAAAGCATGTCCAAAGGATTGCTTTTTTGCTTTCTAGAATTGACCAGCATGTAGACGCCACAGCTTGCCATGAAATCCTGAGTTTCATGGATGCGTATTCAGGTTACAACCAAATAAAGATGCATCTGCCAGATCAGGAGCACACAAGCTTCATGATAGAGTTAGGCTTGCTGTGCTACAAAGTCATGCCCTTTGGGTTGAAAAATGCAGGGGCCACATATCAGAAGCTTGTGAACAAAATGTTCAAAGATCTTTTCAGTCGCAACATGGAGGTGTATGTGGACGACATGCTTGTCATGTCCAAAAAGGTTGGGGGCACATGGAGGACTTAGACGAATGCTTCAAAATCATCAGTAGCTACAACATGAAGCTCAACTCCCTCAAATGTTCTTTCAGAGTAGGCTTAGGAAAATTCCTTCACTTCATAGTCAATGCCAGGGGAATAGAAGCAAACACAAACAAGATCTAAGCCTTTTCAGACATGAAGTCGCCCACAACCATCAAGGAAGTACAAAGCCTAACAGGACGCTTTGTTGCACTCAGTAGATTTGTGTCCATGTCTATAGACAAATGTGTACCTTTCTTCAACATTCTTTGAGGGAACAAAAAATTTGAGTGAACAAAGGAATGTGAGACTGTATTCTAGGAGCTGAAGAAATAATTGGCTCAACATTCAGTGTTGTCAAAACCCCTAGAAAATGAAGAGCTAGGCGTGTACCTAACAGTCATAGAGCATGTTGTGCCAAGTGCCAGAGATTCTCATAAATTCCAAGAGCTCCACCCAATGATCTCACGATGATGCATTTTCCTTAGCCCTTTGTAGTATCGGGGATAGACCTAATTGGTCAACTCCCAAATGGAAAAAGAGGGATACAGTTGTAGTCTCAGTAGACTACTTAACCAAGTGGGAAAAAGCTGAATCTCCAACAACAATCACCTCCACAAAAGTCCTTGACTTTGTTTCAAGAACATCATATGTCGATTTGGACTTCCCCAAAAGATTGTGTCATACTCTGAGAGGTAAGCATTCTGGCCTTAATCTTTTCTATAGGTTCATTAGTCTGTTGCACTGATTTTGGACCCAAATATTTCCTTTCTCCCATTTCGTCCCAATGAATGGGAGACCTACACTTCCTGTCGTACAACAACTCATAGGGAGCCATCCCTATTGTACTCTAGTAACTGTTATTGTACGAGAATTCTATCACTGGCAGTTACTTGCTTAGGACCCCTTAAAATCCATTACACAGGCTCATAACATGTCTCTCAGTATCTGAATTATCCTTTTGGACTATCCATTAGTCTGAGGATAGAAAGTTGTACTGAATTTTAGTTTGGTAGCCATAGCCCATTGAAAACTCTATCAGAATTTAAAAGTAAACTTCGGATCGCTATTCAATATAATGGACTTTGGTATGCCATGTAATCTCACTATCTCTTTAACATAAAAATCTACGTACTGATCTATTGAAAAGTTTGTTTTTACCGGTAGAAAATGTGCAGACTTCGTGAATCGATCAACCACAACCCAAATCGAATCATACATTCCTGTGGTTCTAGGTAACCCAACCACAAAGTCCACGGTGATATCCTCCCACTTCCACTCAGGAAGTGTCTGTTGTTGTAATAAATTTGCTAGTCTCTAATGTTTAGACTTGATCTGTTGACAAGTTAGGCACCGGGATACAAATTCTACCACATTCTTCTTCATCCCGCTCCACCAGAAGTAGGGTTTAAGATCTTGGTACATGTTGGTAGTGCAAGGATGCAATGAATATGGAGTGGTATGGGCCTCCTAAAGAATCTCATTTCTAAGTTCCGCACTACTTGGAACACAAACCCTGGTCTTAAACAACAACATCCCACAATCTAATACCGTAAATTCTTTCGCTTGACCAGATGAAACCTCTTCTCGGATCTTCACTAACTCTGGATCAACTAACTGATCAACTTTAATTTGTTCCAACAGATCAGATTGTAGCGTCAAGTTATGAAGTTTTCCCACAACAAATGGGATGCTTGATCTAACCATGTCTTCTGCTAAATGAGGTGAAATCTTAATCATACTAGTTACCTGCCTGGGACCATTCCTGCTCAGGGCATCAGCCACTACATTGGCCTTCCCAGGATGGTAAAGGATTTCAAAGTCATAATCCTTAACCAACTCTAACCAATGCCTCTCTCTCATATTCAAATCTTTCTGAGTAAAGAAATATTTGAGGTTCTTATGGTTAGTATAAATTTCACATTTCTCTCCGTAGAGATAATGCCGCCAAATCTTCAAAGAAAACACCACCGCGACAAGTTCTAAATCATGAGTCGGGTATCACTGTTCATATTCTTTCAACTAACGGGAGACAATAACCTAATCAGCCTCCATCAGTACACACCCCAGACCCAATCTTGATGCATCACAGTAGACTACAAACTTTTCTTTATCTGACGGTAGCGCTAATACTGGAGCGGTAATCAACCTCTATTTTAGCTCCTGAAAGCTTGCTTCACACTTGTCTGTCCACGCAAACTATTGATTCTTTTTAGTGAGCTCAGTTAAGGGCGTAGAAATTTTAGAGAACCCCTCTACAAACTGACGGTAATAACTATTGGAAATTATTTTACCAGGATCTTAGATGTACTCACAGGTATGTTGATTAACACCCTAAATATGAACTTCTAAAACGATTACGAAATAAACACATATAAAGTATTAGAAACCTTACATTGGGTGCAGCGGAATAATATGACTCCTTCCGTTCAGATCTCTAACCCTTATATCCTTTCTGTCGCAGAGTATTATCAAGATCTGAACTTGGATCTCTTCCTCTCTTTCTTTAGTGTTGAAACTCCTTCTTGTTGAAAGTCTTTCTTCACATCTTCCTCACTATGATTAAGGTATCACTTGCTGTGTGTGGGCACTACTCTAACACTAAGTATTTCAAAATCTTAAGGAAGAAGAGAGAGAGGGAGTGGGTGGCCAGGTATAGAGAGAGAAGGCTCAGGTTTTTTTTGAATGAAAAGTGTAATTTTCCTGAAGCCTTCACTATCTATTTATAGCATTCAACTAGGGTTAGGTTTGAATTATTTGGCATTAAAATAATGAAAATATCAGAGGTAAAACCCTACAAAAGTGGCTGGCCCTTGGCAATATGGAATTGGGCCTCACTTTTTGCAATTTTGCAGTTTTATCATTTTTGCATCTGATTTTCTCAAAAAAGCCAATTTTCTAATTCAACCATTTAAATGCCAATTCTAACTATTTAATAACTATAAATAATTATTAAATAATATTGTCATTTATCATATTTATTAATTGAACCATACAAAGTATCATAATTAACAAATATGCCCCTAAAACTCTTTCTTTACAATTTCGCCCTTACTTAGTGAAAAATTCACAAATAGACATAGTCCAATTGAGAATTATAATTGATTAATCAAAACCAATTATATGAGTCTTACAAGCAATATTATCTCAACTAGTGCGGGGACCATGGGTCTACATAACCGAGCTTCCAATAAGCAGATCAAGAATTAATAACCTGAATTCACTGACTTATTAATTCTTCGTTGAATCCACGCATAGAACTTAGAATTGCACTCTCAGTATATAGAATGCTCTATATGTTCCACCATATAGGCACATATTTAGTTATCCATTGTTATAATCCTAATTTGATCAATGATCCTCTATATGAATGATCTACACTGTAAAGGGATTAGATTACCGTTACACCCTACAATGTACTTTATCCTTAAAACACTTAACCCCGTATAAATGATATTTCAGCTTATGTGAAATGAATACTCCACCATTTACTTTCGTTTGGTCAAGCTTGAAGGAGATCATCCTTTACTTATTATTCGCCAGATAGAAGCTATAGATTCCATGTTTATGTTAGCGCTCCCACTCAATTGCACTTCCATGTTCCCAAAATGTACGTATCACCCTGACCCAAAGGTAGGCTTAACTAACAAATCAAAGAACAGGAATAGCCTCTTGAGATTGAGCCTAATCATAACAGGATTAAGATCATTTGATCTAGGATCAACTAGGCGATATTGACTTGAATAGATATTACGGTAAGTTTAATAAATCTAAGTCAAAGTTCAATATCGGTCCCTTCCGATGCATACTCCATGCATCCAACCTGAGCTTTACTTTAACCAATGCTCTGGAAAGAACACAACATTTCTCAAAATGCAAGTAAACTCTATTGTAGATTATCATATCAGTAAAACCCTGTGTCTGATAAATCTAGGAAACTGTATTCACATAGTCATGTTTACTTTCCAATATGTTGAAAATACAATAAACAGGATCAAGTATGTGAAAAGGATTTCAGATGAATTCGTACATTATGTACATATAATCATGAAATAAATCATGTGAACCATGCAACATTAAATGTTATTTCTGATCTATATTAATAAGTAAATCTGATTATATTGAAATGAGTTTTATTTAGGGCATAAAACCGAACAAACTCCCACTTGCACTAATATAAAACAAAAAGTGCATTTCAAATAATCTCAACACCTTGATATACAAATCAAGTGTAGTAGTAGTAAACTCCTCGTAATAGGATCTGAAAAGTTGAATTAAACACAACCTTTTCTCCACCATTACTCTTCCTTAATCACAAAATCATTGAAAATGTGAAATTCCTCTCTATATGTCTACTCTTTTTGGGATACTGGATTCTATACCTTTGGCAACTACTTTTGGTTAATCAGGAAATAACACTAGTAGTTAAGGCAATTTGGAATGGTGCCAAAAATATATAGAACTTTCCTTAGACTGAATAAGTACCTTTCTTGCAACTTTAACATTAGTCCCTTTCTGGTAGACCTAGAAACTTCAGATAGGTTTTTACACTTCTCTAAAATCACTATTCCACCGCCAGAGTAATCACAATCTTAACAGAAAGATTTTCTAGTACAAAGGCAAATCTCGAAATCTGATGTGGTGTAGTCTAAGAGTTTTCAATACACCCTTATTGACTAACATATAGTTCCTCTTCTTAATCTTAAGATTTACTTGATTGTCTTCCAATGTTCTTCTCCTGGATTAATCTGATACCTACTCATTACTCCCACTCAAAAGCAGGTGTCTGGTCTATGGCATACTAAAGCATATCTGAGACCTCTCACTGTTGATATAAGAAATTCTTTCATGGCTTTATCTTTTCTGGAATAGTTGAGACTTTTCCTTAGATAAATAAAATCTATGCCTAGAAGTCGAGAAGCTTCTATAGATTGCCATTAGAAAGAAAATGCTTAGCATCTTACTAAAGTAAGTTACTTGCATTAGAGTAAGTAATTACCAGGTATACCACAAGCCATAGGTTTAGATAAACTCAAACATACAATACTAGGAACATGAAGTTTTGTTAAGTCCATTGAATAGACTTATTAACGAAAATTTCCTTTTATGTCCTTGTAATAGAAAGTTTAGGTTATTCCATGTGAATGGGTTCAACCATAGTTCTATTGGCTTTTCTTCTTAGTTTCTTATCTTGACAATCCATTACTTGTTTAAACTCACAATGGATTTTAATCACTAGTGTCTTCCAGGTCATAAGAAAGTGAGTTCCTAGAAACTCTACCACTACGACAAGGTATCGTGAATTATGTCTAAGAAAACTAAATGGTATTGACCTCTTCGGTTGTGACAAGACAACAGAGGCAGTGGGATCATCATATGTCATATAAGATGATACAACACTTTTGGAATCAAGAAAAATATCTCCTTTATTTTGTACTTTATTTTCAAACTTAGTCATTATCTTAGAAAAGTAGTATTTGTTTAAACAAACACTTTCTTATCTATTGACTATGGGATGGTCCACCCCTAATCACTTAGAATAGCTAACAAATATGCAAACCATGGTTAAGAGTTCTAGCTCTTCTTAAGATTTTGATTAGGTCATCCATGAATCTAGTAATGATTTACATTAAGTATACAACCATTACATCATTCTGAAATTGTATTACAATAGAAGGATTTAGGCAACGACTAGTAACTAATCATCAATATGCAAATCGAAATTTCTGGGGAGGTAAGTGTTGGGTTTTATGCCCTAAATAAAACTCTTTACAATCTGATTAGTTATCCTTATAAGAAATTTGAAGTGATTGATGTTTTCATGAATTTTACATGCTAATGGTTTAATATGTTTAACATGTTTAATACGTTTATTACATTCATACACACAAAATCAGTTAAATCCAGATCATATGTTCATTCACAATTACAGTATCGTCAACACAGTGGAATGTGATTGTGATCATATGTATCAAAAGTTTTGGTCCCTGTTTCATCAGTGTTATTGAATTTACACTAATGTGATAATCAGCGATGATGTGTACTTACACTTGGAGTAAGTGTTATGTTCGTTCCAGGACATTAGTAAAGTATACTAGTTTCGAATGTATGGAGTATACATTGGACTAGACCGATATTGCAACTAAGTTAAGATATTACAAACTTACCGTTATACATATCTTTCCAAGTCAATATCAGTAATTGATCTTAAGATTAAAAGAATCTAAATCCTGATATGCTTGGGCTCAACTCAGGAGTGCTATTCATGTTCTTTGATTTATTAGTTAAGCCTACTTTTGGGTCAGGGTGATACGTATATTTTGGGAACATGATAGTATGATTGAGTGGGAGTGCTGAACATAAATATGGAATCTATAGCTTCTACTGGTGTATAGAAGTTAAGTGATGATTCCCTTCGAGCTTAGCAAATAGAAGTAAATGGATGAGCTCTTGTTTAACTGACTAATTATTAGATCACTAAACACCATTTACAGGTAGCTAAGTGTTTTAAGGGGCAAAATACATTGAGGGGTGAGAACGGTAAAGAAATCCCATCTCGATGTAAATCATCTATATAGAGGATCTTTAAATCACAATAAGATTATAACAATGGTTAAATGAGATAGTATATTGGTATCGTGAAACATACAATATGCTCTATATAAGTCTGAGAGTGCAATTCTAAGTTCTAAGAGTGGATTCAACGAAGAATTAATAAGTAGGAATTTACTTGGTAAATTTGGTTCACTTATTGGAAGCTCAGCATATAGATCCATGGTCCCCATTCTAGTTGAGAACATTCTGCTTGTAAGACTCATTAATTGATTCGTGATTGATCAATTATAATTCTAAAGTTAGACTATGTCTAATTTTATGAATTTTCACTAAGCAGGGGTGAAATCGTAAGGAAAAGAGTTTTCTAGGTTTATTTATTTATTAATAGACTTTATATGTCTAATTAATAATTAAATAAAATGACAATATTATTTAATAATCTATTTTAGTTATTAAATAATTAGTTTTGGCATTTAAAAGGTTAGAATTGGAAAATTGGCGTTTTTGAGAAAATAGAGATAAATTTGATAAAATTGCAAAATTAAGTGAGGCCCAATAACACCATATGGCCGGCCACTTAAATAGATTTTTCAAATTAATATTTTCATTATTTTAATGCCAAATAAATCCTAACCTAAACCTAGTAGTTGCCTATAAATAGAAAGTGATGGCTCAGTCACAATACATGCTTTCATTAGTAATCTGACAGAAATTTCTCTCTTCAGAAAACTGAGCCTCCCCACTTTCTATCCTTGGCCGAAATACCTCTCTCTCTTTTCCTTTCATCTTTTTCGTGACCCTAGTGAAAAGAGTAAGTGCCCACACACAGCAAGCAGTAACTCAATCATAGATTGGAAGACTGTGAAGGATCAAAGCTTGAAGAAGAAGGACATTCGGGCTCAGATCTTGATTATACTCTGCTACAGAAAGGAATCAAGGGTTAGAGATCTGAGTGGAAGGAGACATTTATTCCGCTGCATCAATGTAAGGTTTTCTTAACTTTATATGTGTTTATTTTATCGTTTTAGAAAGTTCATATTTAGGATGTTTAAACAACATACTTGTGAGTAGATCTAAGATCCTGGTAAAGATAATTTCCAACAACTAGCCTCAGAGCCATGGTAATTGATTTACTTACATGAAATTTGGACTTTAAAACGATTGTTTGTATGTTCTTTGGATGGTATCATGTTGTATATTGAGTGTTATTTGATGATTGATTGATGTTTGTGAAATTTTCGTGAAAAATAATTGTGATTTCGTTTCTGGAATTATTTTTATTGGATAGTATGGAAAAAATTAAGCAAGTTAGCCTTTTACAAAACTTAATTTGGATTTTATTTGAATTAGTTATGATTTTTTGAACATTTGGAAAAATCGGGGCTGTGCTGATATTTTCCTGCGATCGCAAATCTGTCCGTACAGTTTCGAATTTTTTTCGTTTTTCTTCAATTTCTCATGCTTTTTCATGTAATTAACTTCCGATTTTTTGTATGGTTTAGTATATATACTATTACTATTCCTAATTCAATTCTAATTATCATTTTGAATTAATTTAATTTTTTTTTAATTTAATTCAAGATATTAGTGTAATTTGAATTTGAATAGAATTAGTATCTATCTTCTTGCTTAAAAATCTATCTTATTTTAAATTTGATTATATCTTATTTTTTTTTAAATTTAAGGTCAGATTTTATGAGATATTTATAAAATCTTTTAAGATATTTTAAAATATCTTATCTTTTAAGATATTTTTTTAATAATATCTTATCTTTTAAGATTTTTTTTAAAATAAATCTTTTTAGATATTTTGACCTTATTTAAATTTAAAATAAGATATTTATAATCATGTAATTTTAAATAGATATAAGATATTTTGCTAACTTTTAAATTTTGTTATTTTATTTATTTAAATTAAATTTAAAATCTGAAAAGATATTTCATTTATCTTTTCTTATTTTTATTTAATTTTTATTTTTAAAATAACATTTAATTTTAAAAGTAGTTAGCAAATTTTTGAAATGATATTTAGGTTGGTTGAAACCTAATTTTTCAAAATAGTAGGTTTAATTTTAAATATTTTTTAAATAATCTCGAAATTTAAATTTTTTATTTTCGAAATAAATATTTATTTATTTATTTATTTATTTTTTCGAGAAATTAAAAATTTTTTTATTTAATTATTTATTTTTCGAAATTATTTATTTAAAATTAAATAAATCCTACTTCCAACTATCCAGCTAACCTTGTTGCAGGAGTATGTGGTTTAAACTTGTGTGTAAGTTTTTCAAAACCTATTATTACTTGATTGCAAATAGCCATGGTTAGTTTTTGCCAGATCTAATGATCTGATGGCTCCCTTGGTCAAGTTAATAATTTGTAACAGGTAAATTTTACAATCTTCTTTCATCTGTGTATGACCTAGCAACATGATAGGATCCATCCAAAGTGTGCCTGTGTGAGCCTATATGTTTATTTTGTTTTAATATAGATACATATAGGTTGTTGCTAAATAAAATGTCACACCATGATAGATTTTACTTAGGTCCATTTAGTTATTGGACCTATTCAATTAATAACAGTTATTCATTTTAAGGTTAAATTCCTCTCTTTTGGGCCTTGTGTGAGAGTTGGGAGCCATAGAAGTGGGTACGACATACTGAACCCAGCACCACCTCACATGAACTACCCCAATTGTGAAGGCCCATTTGCCTGATTTGAATAACTGTACTAGGTTAATTATATTAGTTTGACCTAATAAAATTGAATTAGCAACATAATTAACTTTTAAAATATATGAAAATTTATTTTTCATTTTAATATTTTAAAGTTAATTTTAAGAAAAACACTTTTAGTTTAGATATTATTTCTAGACAAACTATTTGTATTTTTCTTGTATTTAATTAAATATAGAATTTTAACTAACTAGATTCTTTCTGGAGCTTATTTAATTAAATATTCCTATTTAAGTTATAAATTAGTTGTATCAACTGATTTTTCTTAACTAACTTAAATTTGAATATTTGATTTAAATTTTAAATCAAGTTGAGGAATCTTAGGCATTAGTTATTAAAGATTCTTAAGATATTTTTTAAGTTAATATCTTTTCAAATATTAACTTGAAATGGAATATCTTAGATATTTTTTTTGGTTAATATCTTTTCAAATATTAACTTTAAAAAGATATCTACAAATTAAGTGGTTACAACTTAATTTGTGATATTTAATTAAATCTAGATTTGAAATTATTTAAGTTTTAGATTTTTTCTATATAACTTAAATTAGATATTTTTCAAATTTTGAAAAGATACTTAGTCAAATAAGATATTTTCTAGATAGTAATTTCTAGACTACTTATTATTTCTAATATTTAAATAGGAAAATCATACTTTGTGAAATTAATTATTTAAATAATTAATTTTGGTACAATTTTATTAAGTATATTTTTCCTAGTATTAAATAGAAATTAATAATTAAGCCTTCTCTACACTTAATTATTATTTCTTGAATTTAATACATTTAATTAACTTGAAGAATCTAAATATCTAAGTTGATTTTCATCATGATACTTAAATATTTATTGATTTTTCATGACACTTAATTAAATAGAAAATTATTTTTAGGTTGAAATTTACTTTCTCAACTTAAATTTAAATAATTTTCAATATATATATTTTTATTTTATTAATCAATTTCGAAATTTGCATTTAATTCATGCAATATTTTCGAATTTTTATTTTGAAAAATAGATTGAGTTGTAAATTAATTATTTATTTTAATTAATTCTTGGACCAACTACAATCAATGATTTTTTCATTTAATTGATTAATTTAAAATAAATGAATTTAAAATATATATATATATATTATTAGAAATTGAATTAACTAGTCAAAAGAAAGTCTAGATAGGTGATATTTTTGCTTGAAGTATTTCTTTTCTATTTTTATTATTTTTCGAAAATTGTATTTTTATATACTTTAAATTTTCGAACTCAATAAATATATTCTCAAAGGAAATTTTTAAGTTGCTAATTATTTATTTAATTCAACTTAAATTAATTTCCTTAATATTTATATTTAAGATTATTACTAAGATGGAAATAATTAATTTTATTTCAATCACCATCTAAGTATAATTTTATAAATATTATATTAAATTCTTATTTTTGAATTTTAATTCTTAATTTAGAATTTAATGAGATTTATTTATTAGAATAATAAAGAAAATACATTTTAAATAATGAGCTTTATTATTATTAAGATATTCGATCTCCATTGTGGGTTTTACACCGCGTTTGTTTTAGTGAGTAATCCTCCCTAATGGAGGAACGTTCATTAGCAATTTCGCACTGTTTAATCTCGCATGATAAGTGGTTTGTAAGTGTTTTATATGGTATAGATCACCCTAATGGTGGCGACCATATTTGACTTGCAAATTGCGAAACAATGGTAGAAGCTCATGAGATAGAATGGCCTTGACTCTCGCCTAAACGGGACAACGCTGGATTCTGATCTTGATCGAATAAAAGGTTGCTAGAATGTTTAACATTTTAGATGAGCTGACAACTCTATTCAATGGATGGTAGCTTTGACTCTCGCCTAAACGGGACACTGATATCAGTTTGTTGAAAACCTTTGAAATTATTTAGGATTGAATTTTTTAAGTATTTTCTCATATCATTCCTACTTGCTATGTGCTTATAATTTCTGAATTGTTTTTGTGTGTTAAACCATTATTTAATTTCTATTTGTTTATTTCTATTATTTTGTAGTATCCTGTTTTGTCAAAATGAATCCCATGTTATCACTGTTGACTGAAAATAAGCTGAATGGATCTAACTTTAATAAATGGAATGAGAACATTAATATTGCTCTCATAGGAGAAAGTGCCTTGTTTGTTTTAACTGAGCCGTCACCTGAAGTGCCTGGGGATAATGCATCCAAAGCTGTGAAAGAAAAGTATGAGCGTTGGCAGAAAGCAAATGACAAAGCTCTATACTTTATGCTTTCTAGCATGGTTGACACCCTCAAAACTCGGTTTTCTAAAACTGAGAAGGCTGCTGAAGTTATAACGAAATTAAATGAGCTATTCGGTAAGGCATCGCTTCAGTCACGCTTTGACGCGACTAAGAAGTACATTAACGCACGGATGGAACCTCATCAAAACGTGCGTGACCATGTTCTCCTCATGTCCAGTTATTTCTAAGAAGCCCAGGATCATGGTGCTGAAATGGACAGTGCTACTCAAGTAAGTCTTATCTTGAATAGTCTGACTCCAGCATTTCTACCATATACATCAAATTATGTCATGAATAAGAAGGAAATTGACTTTCATGAATTAGTCAATGACCTTCAAACTTATGAAAATTTGATTGGAGGACCCAAGAAGAAAGGGAGTAAACCTCACAATCCTGGTAATGGTAATGGGACGATAAAACCTGAAGCAAATGTTGCCTCTACTTCAAAGCCCAAATCGAAGAAGAAGTGGAACAACACCAAGAAGCGAACTAAAGCCATGAAGAATAAAAAGGTTGTTCCTTCTGGTGATGCTACACTTAAAGGAAAGTGTTTCTACTGCAATGAGAAAGGTCATTGGAAATCCCAGTGTCCTAAACTTCTTGCAAAGAAACAAGGTATTTCCATTAATAAACTTTAAGAGTTTTAGTGAATTATTATCCAATTGGATTTATGATTCTAGACTAAACTTTGTTTATTTTCTTCTTCTTATAGGCCAAGCTACTTGAACTCAGATGAGTTGGATCGGAAAGCTGGGCCCAAGGGTGAAATCGTCCAGATGAAGATGAAGCTCTTCAATTTTTGAATTAATTGTTTTAGTTTAAAGACAATTTGGATTTCAAATTTTAGTCAGGGATATTTATCCCTGTTTCTCTCATATTGTTGCAATACATTTTTTTAATATTAGTAAAGTTTTATTTTCGAAATTCCCTATTGCAATTTATGAGATTGAGCTTCGTTTAATTTTATCTTCATCAATTATTACCACATTATATTTGTATGTTTGTATGTGTAAGTGTTTTTATTATTGATGCAAATTCTATAATATTTACAACTCTTCATAGAGTTATATTATATAAACACTAGAAATTATTTCTATGTTTATCAATAATTGTTAATTCTCATACAATTATTAAGAATTTGTTTAATAAAAGGATCTTATGATCTGATAGGGGTGGAGAAAAGTTAAGAAAACTATGCAGTTCAACGATCTTTTATATCTAATGAACTCTGGATAGTATTCAACTCCACATAAACTCTATCACACTAAGAGAATCATGATCTTTACAACCTTAGGGGTGGATCATAATCTCTATATACTTAGGGGTGGAGGTTATCCATAGTACCCTACATGTATATTCTTAGGGGTGGAGTCTATTCCACAATTCCCTATGAAACACATATCTTGTTTAAACATAGAAGTAATATAATGAGTCAGCTATTGTCAATATAAATTCTTGATCTTGATTGTATGTTCCATTTCGATTTTACTGTTGTAAGTAAAAGTTTGATACCTTTGAAAGTTCTTTGTTAAAGTTTCACACTACCTTAATTGAGTGGGAGAATTTTAAAGTTCTATACTCATCTTCATTAGGTTGATAATTGTGATAGGTACTTAAGAACACTACTGAAAAGCAAATCTAACCATTCACATGGATAGGTATAGCTTATCAGAATTATGAGAATAAGATAAAGAACTCTAGTTCAGTCCATTCGAATGACTTGAACCTAGAATTCTTAATCCTCATAAAATTTTATGGTATCTTAATTTTGATTACTTTATCTCTGGCATGTATTTTTCACTTCAAATACTAGTCTGCTATGTTGATGACTTAGTCTAAACTTGAAGTTTCAGACTAACACAAAAGTCACAACTAGGTAACTCTCTAAACAATCAGAGGTTAAAAGTATTATTTAACCAGACATCTGCTATTGAGTGGGAGCTATCTGAGATGTAATCAAATAGGGAACATTAGAAGATATTCAAGAAGGATTTATAAAAGTGATCTATATGTCAGGTATTAAGGAACTGTGTATCAGTTGTCTTTGTATCTCACCATCTAATTTCGATTTATATGAGATGGTGCTTACTTTGGGGGTGGAGGAATTATTGTATAATAATTCAAGCTCTACTTGAGAAGAACTATAACTTGGTCTATTCGAAAATACCAGAAAGTTATATCACTGAAGAAAAGTCTACACTGTATTATCTCAATTACATATTTTAAAATATGAGAGATATGTCTTCTGTTAATTCAGATGTACTTTTAAAACAGTAAAGATTTCAGTATCCCTTGATGAGTAAAGCATATAGTAAGGGATGTTTCATAAGTGTATTTATGAACTAGTTTCCAGAAGTTTGGGTGGATTCAAATATACTACACTTGATCTGAAGATCAAGACATCAGATTGACCTATTTGCACAATTTGTTTTATATTAGTGCAAGTGGGAGTTTGTTGGATGCCCTAAATAAAACTCTTTACAATATGATTAGTTATCAATATAAGAAATTTGAAGTGATTGATGTTTGCATGAATTTTACATGCTAATGGTTTAATATGTTTAACATGTTTAATATGTTTATTACATTCACACACACAAAATCAGTTAAATCCAGATCATATGTTTATTCACAATTACAGTATCGTCAACACAGTGGAATGTGATTGTGATCATATGTATCAAAAGTTTTGGTCCCTGTTTCATCAGTGTTATTGGATTTACACTAATGTGATAATCAGCGATGATGTGTACTTACACTTGGAGTAAGTGTTATGTTCTTTCCAGGACATTAGTAAAGTATACTAGTTTCGAATGTATGGAGTAAACATTGGACTGGACCGATATTGCAACTAAGTTAAGATATTACAAACTTACCGTTATACATATCTTTCCAAGTCAATATCAGTAGTTGATCTTAAGATTAAAAGAATCTAAATCCTGATATGGTTGGGCTCAACTCAGGAGTGCTATTCATGTTCTTTGATTTATTAGTTAAGCCTACTTTTGGGTCAGGGTGATACGTATATTTTGGGAACATGATAGTATGATTGAGTGGGAGTGCTGAACATAAATATGGAATCTATAGCTTCTACTGGTGTATAGAAGTTAAGTGATGATTCCCTTCGAGCTTAGCAAATAGAAGTAAATGGATGAGCTCTTGTTTAACTGACTAATTATTAGATCACTAAACACCATTTACAGGTAGCTAAGTGTTTTAAGGGGCAAAATACATTGAGGGGTGAGAACGGTAAAGAAATCCCATCTCGATGTAAATCATCTATATAGAGGATCTTTAAATCACAATAAGATTATAACAATGGTTAAATGAGATAGTATATTGGTATCGTGAAACATACAATATGCTCTATATAAGTCTGAGAGTGCAATTCTAAGTTCTAAGAGTGGATTCAACGAAGAATTAATAAGTAGGAATTTACTTGGTAAATTTGGTTCACTTATTGGAAGCTCAGCATATAGATCCATGGTCCCCATTCTAGTTGAGAACATTCTGCTTGTAAGACTCATTAATTGATTCGTGATTGATCAATTATAATTCTAAAGTTAGACTATGTCTAATTTTATGAATTTTCACTAAGCAGGGGTTAAATTGTAAGGAAAAGAGTTTTCTAGGTTTATTTATCTATTAATAGACTTTATATGTCTAATTAATAATTAAATAAAATGACAATATTATTTAATAATCTATTTTAGTTATTAAATAATTAGTTTTGGCATTTAAAAGGTTAGAATTGGAAAATTGGCGTTTTTGAGAAAATAGAGATAAATTTGATAAAATTGCAAAATTAAGTGAGGCCCAATAACACCATATGGCCGGCCACTTAAATATATTTTTCAAATTAATATTTTCATTATTTTAATGCCAAATAAATCCTAACCTAAACCTAGTAGTTGCCTATAAATAGTAAGTGATGGCTCAGTTACAATACATGCTTTCATTAGTAATCTGACAGAAATTTCTCTCTTCAGAAAACTGAGCCTCCCCACTTTCTATCCTTGGCCGAAATACCTCTCTCTCTTTTCCCTTCATCTTTTTTGTGACCCTAGTGAAAAGAGTAAGTGCCCACACACAGCAAGCAGTAACTCAATCATAGATTGGAAGACTGTGAAGGATCAAAGCTTGAAGAAGAAGGACATTCGGGCTCAGATCTTGATTATACTATGCTACAGAAAGGAATCAAGGGTTAGAGATCTGAGTGGAAGGAGACATTTATTCCGCTGCATCAATGTAAGGTTTTCTTAACTTTATATGTGTTTATTTTATCGTTTTAGAAAGTTCATATTTAGGATGTTTAAACAACATACTTGTGAGTAGATCTAAGATCCTGGTAAAGATAATTCCCAACAGTAAGTTTGGATATAATTCAAAAATTAAATAAATGATCTTTGAACTGCATATCTACTAACTATTTCTCCACCCCTATCAGTTCGCAAGATCTTTAACCACTTACCTTAATGGTTTTAACCATTGCTAGAAATTTATGAAATTTTTCAAACATTTCAAATTTCTTTGCATAAGGTATAATCTAGAGTGATCGTTTTAAGAATACAACAAAAAATTCATATCCACCCCAGAATGTACATCCATCTGCGAATGAGATGAACAACTTTCAGTGGATATAGGCATATTAACTCTTTGCAGAGATTGATCTTATCAAAACCACTATGAACAAGATACAAATTGCATAGATTAAAAAAAATGTGGTTGTGTCTTTTTGATGAATTAGGTTTAGTTACATTAAAGAGTTTTTAGAATAGTGCAAGTGGATCCTGGTCACAGAATACTAGACTCATATTCCATACTTTAATATACAGTTTTTGAATCCATTAATAGAAGATGGATATTAAACACTTGTGAAAGTGTAACTGTATTGTATTCTGGAAATAGAAATATAAAAAAAAAATTCTGTTTGGAATCTAAAATTAAAGTCAAAGACTTAAATTTATACCAAATAGAATGAGTAATTCTTTCTTGGACCACCACTACTAATATATCTCTAATTCTGATTTGCCATACAAGTAGGAGATTTCTAAGATTGAGGACTTATATCATTGTGGATTAGAATTTCGGGTTATAATCATATGTCATTTAATTTCTTAAGAGAAAATAGAATGACATGAAATGATTTATAGACCATTCATCCAATGATATGTTATTGAGCTAATTCGAAATGAACAAGCTAGGAGGAATTAGGATAATTTTGTTGTTTAAATAAGAATCCAGCGATGCTTCGATTAGCGAGAGTCAAAGTAATCTTATTTATACAATCTTCTTGTTTCATATTGTAAAAATACTAGTCTAAGGTGTCATCAATTGATGAACAGCTAGATGTTGCGTATACAATATTTATCTTTCGAGATCTAACACTATTATGTATGTCTAATGGTGAAAATCCACTAGGGATTTATCTCATTAGATAAACAAACCAAGTTAGACCAACAATGAAGATTCAAAATTAAACTACAATTTAACAACAGAAAATATCATGGTTCAATATAAATTCATACACAATTCAGAAATTATTAAACATATAGCAAGTAGGAATGACAAGTGAAAATACTAAAACATACAATCCTAAATAATTTCCAAGGTTTTTCAACAAACTGATATCAGTGTCCCGTTTAGGCGAGAGTCAAAGCTACCATCCATTGAATAGAGTTGTCAGCTCATCTAAAATGTTAAACATTCTAGCAACCTTTTATTCGATCAAGATTGGAATTCAGCGTTGTCCCGTTTAGGCGAGAGGCAAGGCAATTCTATCTTATGAGCTTCTACCATTGTTTCATAATCTTGTAAGTCAAATATGGTTGCCACCATTAGGGTGATCCATACCATATAAAACACTTACAAACTACTTATCTTTCGAGATTAAACGGTGCGAACTTGCTAATGAACGTTCCTCCATTAGGGAGGATTACTCACTAAAACAAACGCTATGTAAAACCAACAATGGAGATCGAATATCCTAATAATAAAGCTCATTCTTTAAAATGTATTTTCATTATTATTTATAATAAAATATATTCATTAAATATCGAATTTAGAATTAAAATTCTAAATTAGAATTTAATTTAATATTTATTAAATTATACTTAGATGGTGATTGAAATAAATTGAATTATTTCCATCTCATTAGTAATTTTAATATATAAATATTAAGAAAATTATTTAAGTTGTATTAATTTAAATTAATTTGCAACTCAAAATAAATTTTCATGAGAATATATTTATTGTATTTTGAAAAAGAAAGTATAAAAACTTTATATTTTCGAAATACTTTAAATAATAATTACTTAGAAAAATACTTCAAGCAAAAATATCACCTATCTAGATTTTTCTTTGACTAATTAATTCAATTTCTAATAATATACTTTAATTCATTTATTTTAAATTAATCAATAAATGAAAAAATCATTGATTTAAGTTGGTCCAAGAATTAATTAAAATAAATAATTAATTTACAACTTAATCTATTTTTCAAGATAAATTCAAAATCATCTTGCATTATGAAATGCAATTTCAAAAATTGATTAATAAAATAAAGAAAAAAAAATATATTTTGAAAATTATTTAAATTTAAGTTGAAAAAATAAATTTCAACTAAAAATAATTTTCTATTTAATTAAGTGTCATGAAAAAGAAATATTTAAGTATCATGATGAAAATCAACTTAGATATTTAATTTTCAATTTAATTAAATGTATTAAATTCAAGAAATAAATAATTAAGTGTAGAGAAGGCTTAATTATTAATGTCTAGTTTAATACTAGGAAAAAATATACTTAAAATAAATTGTACCAAAATTAATTATTTAAATAATTAATTTCACAATGTATAATATTTTCCTATTTAATATTAGAAATAACAAGTAGTCTAGAAATAACTATCTAGAAAATATCTTATTTGACTAAGTATCTTTTCCACAAAATTTGAAAAAAATATCTAATTTAAGTTGTATTAGAAAAAATCTAGAACTTAAATGTAATGACCGCTTTAGTAATTTGGATTAGTAAAGGCAATTAGCATTAATTTTTATTATTTTATTATTATTTGTGAATTTATTTAAATGTGAACCCCAATATTTAGAAATAAATATTAGAGTTATAATTTCTCAATTTTGGAGATTTTATTAAACTCTAGGGGTATTATTTAGCTTATATGTGAAATATGTTATTTTTGTAATTTTTGCTCGGCGACAACGGAAAATACACTGGATGGATAGATTGATCACACGGGTAAGTTTAGAACCTTATTTCTTAGTGGGAAATATTTTAGAGGAAATAAATTATCGAGATTGAGCGGGGTTATGGATTTTAACCATTTTTTTCCTAGCTTTAGAAGTACCCTAGTTTTAAGTTTAAAGGGCATTTTAGTCTTTTGGTTAAGGGGAGAGTGAGGTGGCTGCCCAATTAATTGACACTTGGCAAGTTAACTTTGAGCATAAGGATTAATTAAAATTCTTTTTCTCATTTGAAGAAAATCAAGAAAAGAGGAAATTGGAAATTTGAGTTTCTCTTGAACTCTCTCTTTCTCTTTCTTTCGGCTCGGACAACCAAGAGCAAGAAACCAGATTTTTCCTTCCATTTCTTTGGATTTAAGCAAGGATTCAAAGCTATTGCAAGTGAGGTAAAGCCCTAGACCATTGGTTATTTATTTTCAAGCTTTTAAGTTAGGTTGAAATGGTGTTTTTGAGTAATAGGGGCTGTTAGGTTTTCATATGCCTAGGGTTCAAATTTTAGGGTCTTATTGAGTTGATTTTAAGTCCTAGCTGCTGGTTTTGATGATTGGTTTAAGTTTTGTGCAACTTTGAACATTGAGTTCAAAGCTTTGAGCTTTAATGGCAAATTGATTTTGAATGGTTTGTTTTGTGAAATACTGCCTGGATTTTGTTGCTTATGCATTGTATAGGAGCTCTAGAAGGTTTCATGGCAATTGGTGGACAGTTGAGCAACAAATGAAAAGCTTTGGGGAAACTGGTGCAAACCGGGCTTTCATTTTCTCAATTTTTCCCATTTCGATGCCTCGGATTGGTGTTTTCCCATTTCCAGAGTTAGAATAACCCATTAAGGATATAGCAGAACCTAGGGTTTTGATTTTGGGATTCTCGGGATTAGGGTTTTAATCATGTGACTTACCCGGTTTCAATATGTGATTAGGGCATCCATCTAGCACGAGATTTCCGTTCAGGTCGGCCAACACACTTGAATTCGGAAAACAGGTAAGAACTGAATATAATATGTGATGTGATTATCTGAATGTGTGTATATGTGTTTGTATATGCATGCTTAAATTATGATTTGCACTACCAACACTTGTATGAATATGTTACAGAGTGCATTGGTATAGTGACTATTGTTGTTGTGAGTACGATACAGTGATACCAACACGGGCACGGGAAAGTGCTAAGGTGTTTGGTATATTACTCAGTGGTACTCAGGGTACGGAGTAAACCTTACCAACACTCGTACAGTGAGGTACGATGTGTATGTGGTATAGTGGTTGTACCCTAGTGTTGTGTTGGAAGTTATTTTACCAGGAACTTAGATCTACTCACAAGTATGTTGATTTAACAACCTAAATATGAACATCTAAAAACGCTAGAAAATTAAACACATAAGAGTATCAGAAATCTTACATTGGGTGCAGCAGAATATATGTCCCCTCCCACTCAAATCTCTAACCCTTGATTCCTTTCTGTAGCAGAGTATAATCAAGATCTGAGCCCGATAGTCCTTCTTTGTTGTTTCTGAATTCTACACAGCCTTCCTCACTATGATTGAGGTATTACTTGATGTGTGTGGGCACTACTCTAGCACTTATACATTTCGAAACAGTGAAGGAAGAGAGAGAGAGAGGGTGGCGGCTCAGAGAGAATTTTCTGAGAGAAAATTCTGTCAGAATAATGTTGTGAAAAGGTTGTACAGTTGTGTTCAACTCTGAAGCCTTTGACTTCTATTTATAGAAGACCACCTAGGGCTATGATTGAATTAATTGACATTTAATATTGAAAAAATCAAATGGAAAAGGGAAGCTAAGTGGCCGGCCTAGGCATTGTGGAAACAAGGCTTGCCACTTTTCCAACTTTCCTTTTCCTACACTGATAGTTTCCTGTTTTGTCAAAAACTGCCAATTCCTTTGTTCAACCACATAAATTTCAAATCTAATTATTTAATAATTAAAATTAATTATCAAATAATATATTATCATTTATTTTATTAATAATGAAACTAATTAAAGTTTCCTAATTAATAAATATGCCCTTCAAAATCTCTATTTACTATTTTGCCCTCAATAAGTGATAAATTCTCAAATAGACAAGTCTATCTTGAGAATTTTTAATTGATTAATTAAAATCAATTAAATGCGTCTTACAAGTAATATCATCTCAACTAGTGAGGGGACCATGGGTCTATATATTCGAGCTTCCGATAGGCAGATCTAGAATTTACCACTTAAATTCACTGACTTATTAATTCTTCGTTGAATCCACACATAGAACTCAGAATTGCACTCTCAATATAAAGAATGCTCTATATGTTCCACCATATAGACACATCATTAGTTATCCATTGTTATAATCCTAATGTGATCAATGATCCTCTATATGGATGATTTACACTATAAAGGGACTAAATTACCGTAACACCCTACAATGTATTTTATCCTTAAAACACTTAACCCTGTATAAATGATATTTCAACTAAGTGAAATGAGTACTCAATCATTTATCTCGTTTGGTTAAGCTCGAAGGAAATCACCCTTTGCTTACTATTCGCCAGATAGAAGCTATAGATTCCATATTTATGTTAGCGCTCCCACTCAATCGCACTACCGTGTTCCCAAAATGTATGTATTGCCCAAACTAAAGATTAGGCTTAACTAACAAATCAAAGAACACGAATAATACTCTTGAAATTGAGCCTAACCATATCAGGATTTCGATCATGTGATCTAGGATCAACTTATGATATTGAATTGAATAGATGTTTACGGTAAGTTTCAAATATCTAATTCAAAGTTCAATATCGGTCCATTCCAATGCATACTCCATGCATCCAACCTGAGCTTTACTTTAACCTATGTTCTGGAAAGAACATAACATTTCTCCAAATGTAAGTAAACTCTGTTGTAGATTGTCATATCAGTAAAACCCAGTGTTCTGATAAATCTAGGAATACTTTATTCACATAGTCATGTTTATTTTCCACTGTGTTGACAACACAATAAACATGATCAAGTATGTGAAAAGGAGTTTGGATGAATTTATAAATCAAATAGACAAGCAATTGATTAAGTGAACCAAAACATACACAAGTGAATGAAAAAATTACTTCTGTTACTTTATTGATATTGAATAATCTGGATTACATTGAAACAGAGTTTTATTTAGGGCATAAAACCCAACAAACTCCCACTTGCAGTAATATAAAACAAATAAGTACATTTCAATTAATCCTAAATTCTAACGGTGCTTTTCGAATGAAGTTACTGCCTAGACTTTGGTGAATGGATCAGCTAAGTTATCCTGCGTATCCACTTTCTCCAAACCACTGCTCCACCCCCAAGAGTAAACACCATCCCAGATGTATTTCCTGTCTTCAAGACATCCCTGGAAATCTGAGTCTGTATAGCCTGAAGGATTTAAAGCACCACCCTTGTAGACTAATACATAATCTCTTGTACTCTTTAAGTATTTCAAAATATACTTAACAACATTCCAATGTACCCGTCCTGGATTTGACTGATACCTGCTCACGATTCCAACTGCATAGCAGATGTCAGGTCTAGTGCATAGCATATCATACATTAGACTTCCAACTGCAGAAGCATCAGGAATTTTTGCCATGTCTTCTATCTCTTGAGGATCAGTAGGACACTGTTCCTTAGATAGACGGATACCATGTCTAGAGGGCATGTTTTGCCCCTTTGGTATTGGTCATGGAAAATCTCTCTAGAACTTTGTCAATGTAAGCTGTTTGAGAGAGAGCAAGGGATCTGTTCTTTCAGTTTCTGACAATCTGAATACCAAGAACATAGGCTGCCTCACCCAAGTCTTTCATGTCGAATTGAGTGTCAAGCCATTCCATGATGTGAGTCATTTTCTTGACATTGTTTCCAATGATCAAAATGTCATCAAAATAAAGGACCAGGAATACTACTACTTGGTTTTCCTTGAGTTGGTAAACACAAGGTTCATCTTCATTCTGATGAAAGCCGTAGGTTTTGATGATTTCATCAAACCTTTTATTCCATGAGCGAGAAGCTTGCTTAAGTCCATATATGGACCTATTTAATTTGCAAACTTTATTCTCCTGCCCAGGAAGAACATAACCTTCTGGTCGCTCCATATAGATGGTTTCTTCAAGAAGCCCATTAAGAAAGGCTGTCTTGACATCCATTTGCCAAATTTCATAATCTAAAGCGGCAGCTATGGAGAGAAGAATTCGGATGGATTTGAGCATGGCAAACGGACTAAAAGTTTCCTCATAGTCCACACCTTCTCTTTGGGTATAACCCTTGGCGACTAGTCTAGCTTTGAAAATTTCGACTTCGCCTCCAGCACCTCTTTTCTTCTTGTAGACCCATTTACATCCAATTGGACGAAAATCATCAGGTGGTTCTACATATTCCCAGACTTTGTTCTTTTTCATGGAATCCATTTCTGAATCCATACCGGCTGACCATCGCTTCCGTTGCGGACTTGCCATTGCCTGTTTATAGGTTAATGGGTCATCATCAATACCGTCACCAACGACCATATTGATTTCACCATCCAAGCCATAACGAGATGGTTTTGTAGAAACCCTCCCACTACGACAAGGAGCGGTGACCTTCTGAACAAGAGCTTTAGTAGTAGTTTTCTCAGTTGCTACAACTGAGGGAGTGGGATGTTCCTCTTCTTGAGTAGAAGAAGATGGTACATTTGAAGGAACAGTATCTGTGAGCATTTCCTCTAATACAATTTCACTTTTCGGTTTGTTGTCTTTCATATAGTTATCTTCAAGGAAAGTAGCATTTGTAGAAACAAACACTTTGTTATCCTTGTGGCTATAGAATAGTCCACCCCTAGTCTCTTTAGAATTTCCGACAGACATGCAAACTTCAGTTCGCGATTCCAGTTTGCCTTCTTTCTTTCTTAAGACGTGAGCAGGGCACCCCCAAATCCTATAATGGCGTAAACTAGGTGTACGACCATTCCATAGTTCAACGGGTGTCTTAGGGACTGCTTTAGATGGAACAACATTTAAAATGTTGTTTGCCATTTGAATAGCATATCCCCAGAAGGACGTAGACAGAGTTGAATAACTCAGCATAGACCTAACCATTTCTAAGAGAGTGCGATTTCTTCTTTCTGCAACTCCATTCTGCTGTGGAGTGCTTGGGGCAGTATATTGGGATTCAATTCCAAGTTCAATTAAATGATCTTTGAACTGCATATCCATATATTCTCCACCCCTATCAGTTCGTAAGATCTTTAATGTTTTACCTAATTGGTTTTGAGCCAGAGCATGAAATTCCTGAAACTTTTCAAACGTTTCAGATTTCTTTTGCATTAGGTAAAGAAAACTATATCTAGAGAAATCATCAATGAAAGTGACGAAATACTCATAACCTCCTCTGGCTTTTACATTCAGCGATCTGCAAACATCTGAATGTACTAACCTTAGGGGTTCTTTGGCACGCTCTCCCTTCGCAGAGAAAGAACGTTTGGTCATTTTTCCTTCTAGGCAAGACTCGCAGACTGGCAGTTCTCCTAAGACGACATTTTTCAATGGACCGTCTTTGGTTAGCCTATTGAGTCTATCAAAACCTATATGACCTAAACGTAAATGCCATAGATAAGTTTGATCATCATTATCAATCTCTTTTCTCTTAAGGCTTCTAGGTTTAGCTACATTGAAAAGTTCAGTATTTAGTGAGATTTGAGTATCAGGTCTTAAAACATAAAGCCCTCGTTCCATGTTTGCAACACATATCTGAAATCCATTACGAGAAATTGAACAATTTGAACTCGAAAAATTCAATATATAATAAAGTGTTTGTAAACATGAAACGCTAATCAAGTTTCTACTAAAATTGGGAATATATAAAACATTCTTTAAAAGTAAAAACTTCTTAGAATTAAACTTGATTCGGGTTGTTCCTCTTGCTTTAACTGATACCAACTCGCCATTTCCAACTTTAAGCTTTAACTCAACTGGGTGAAGATTCTCCCAAGTTTCAAGCAGCTGTAATGAAGAACATACATGGTTAGTAGATCCAGAATCAACAATCCAGGTGGATTTGTCGTTCTCTAAAACACATGATTCAAATACAAAAGCATCACCTTCGTTTGAATTGTCTAGAAGCCTGGGACATTGTTCTTCTTCATGTCCCTTTCCATTACGATTCGCACATAGAACGTGATGTCTGATAATTGTACTTGAAGAAGCAGCTTTGTTAGAGCCCTCATGCTTAATCTTCTTCCTCTGATTTAAGCTTGGATTGCCAGGAGGTCTCATTGCAATCAGATTCCGCTCATGGGCCCTTAACTCAGTCTCGAGTTTGTCCATGTCGGAGGAGTTAGGATTGTTCAATAAATAATATAGAACAAAACTGTTATACTCCTGAGGAAGACTATAAAGTATGAGTCTTACCCATTATTCCTTTGATAAATCAATTCCTAGTAGATTTGCCTTTTGGAATTTCAGATTCATCAACAATAGGTGCGAGTTAATGCAACTACTAGGATGCATTTTCACACTATTGAGTTCTTTTGCAAAGATACTAACTAGGACTGGATCGGGATGAGGGTTATTCATATTGGCACTACAACATATCAATAAACAGATGTAAGGTTTTGGTTCTATAAATTCATACACAGGTTCTATAAAACAAATAATCACATATGTTATTAAAAATACTAAATCTAACATAGTTTATTTTCCAAGGTTTCTAACGAACTGATACAGTGTCCCGTTTAGGCGAGAGTCAAAGCATCATCCATTGAATAGAGTTGTCAATTCATCTAAAATGTCAAACATTCTAGCAACCTTTTATTCGATCAAGATTGGAATTCAGCGTTGTCCCGTTTAGGCGAGAGTCAAGGCAATTCTATCTTATGAGCTTCTACAATTGTTTCGCATTCTTGTAAGTCTTATACAGTCGCCACCATTAGGGTGGTCATGAACCATATAAAAAAAACTTATAAGAATACTTATCTTTCGAGATTAAACGTCGCTAACTTGCTAATGAACGTTCCTCCATTAGGGAGGATTACTCACTAAAACAATAGCTATGTAAAACCAACAATGGAGATCGAATTTCTCTTGATTAAAGCTCATTATTTAAAAATGTATTTTGTTTAATCATTTATATTCCATATCTCAATAATGAAATATTACAAATTAAAGTAATAACTTTAATTAAATTTCAAAAATGGAATAATTTTGAAAAATATCTTATTTAAGTTGTTTAGAAAAAATCTAAATACCCAACTTAAAATATTCTTCAACCAATGACTTAATTAAATATTACCAATTAAGTAGTAACCACTTAATTTAGAAGATATTCCATTTTAAGTTCCCATATTTATAAAATATCAACTTAAAAAAAATATCTAAAGAATCTTAATAACCAATTCCCAAAATTCCTCAACTTAATTTATAATAGGAAATTCAAAAATATTCAAATCTAAGTTGATTCGATAGATTTAACTAAATCTCAACTTAAATAGGAATATTTAATGAAATTATAAAATTAAGATTCAGAAAGAATTTGTATGGTTATAATTCCATATTTAATTAAAAACAAGAAAAATACATATAGTTTTCCAGAATATAACTATTCAAACTATGTTTTTCTTAAATTAATTTCAAGGAAGAATGAAATTAATTATGTTGCTAATCAATTTTTTATTAGGTCAAACTAATATAATTAACCTAGCACAGTTATCCAAATTAGGCAAATGGGCCTTCACAATTGGGGTTGTTCATGTGAGGGGGGGCTGGGTCCAGTATGTCGTACCCACTTCTAAGGCTCCCAACTCTCATACAAGGCCCAAAAGAGAGGAATTTAACCTTAAAATGAATAACTGTTATTAATTGAATAGGCTCACTACTAAATGAGCCTAAATAAAATCTATCAGTTATGATATTTTATTTAGCAACAACAACCTATATGTATCTATAATAGAAATTAAACATATAGGCTCACACAGGCATACACATTTGGATGGATCCTATCATGTTGCTAGGTCATACACAGATGAAAGAAGTTTGTAAAAATTACCTGTTACAAATTATTTACTTGATCTATCATCAATTGAACCTTTGGTAAAAATTAGATCATAGGATCTATCATCAAGTTAACCAAGGCAATTTAGATCAAGCAATAATAGATTTTAGAAAACTTACAAACAATCTAAAACACATACTCCTGCAATAAGGTTAGATTTGGATAGTTGGATGTAGGATTTATTTAATTTTAAACATTTATTTCGAAAATAAAATTAAAATTAAACCTATCATTTTGAAAAATTAGGTTTTGGGTAACCTAAATGTCATTTCAAAATTAAATTACTAACTTTCCTTTTAAATTTCATGTCTTTTAATAAATTAAATAATAAAATAGAAAATTGTAAATACATACTCTTTTCTTGTTTTACAATTTAATTTAATTAAAAATAGCAAAATTTAAAAGTTAACAAAAATACCTTATTTCCTCTTTTAAAATTATCATGATTATTTTGATCTTATTTTAATTAAGGTCAAGTTACCAAAAAAAATAATATCTGACCTTAAAAAAAATAAAATAATCAAATTTTAAAGGAAATAAGAAAAGAGGTAAGCAAAACTTGATTTTTCCTATTTTTAAAATCAAATTACACTAATATCTAAAATTAATTTTAAAAAATAAAATTAATTTATTTCTGATAATTTGATTTGAAATTTGAAAAACAAAAATCCACATACAAACTACACAAAAAATCGGAATTTAATTCCATGAAATAGCATGAAAAATCGAAAAAATTGAAAAATTGGATGAACTGTACGGATGGCATGCCATGCATGCCCATCCGCGCGCGTTTCTGGGGTGAATGGCCGAGAAATCACGGCGCAGGAAGGCTGCTGGCAGCCATTCCGCGCGCGTGATGAGGGTGCTCATCACCCCGATTTTTCCAATTTTCAAAAATTCATAACTAATTCAAATTAAATCGAAATCGAGTTATGTAAATAAGTAAATTGCTTAGAATTTTCCAAACTATCCAATAAAAATAATTACAGAGACAGAAAAGTAACTATTTTTCCCAGAATTCACAAACAACAATCAAACATCAATATGACACTCAAAGCAACATGATACCATCCAAAAAACAAGCAAATCGTTTTAAGTCCAAATTTCTTGCAAGCAAATCAATTACCATGGCTCTGGTGCCAGTTGTTGGAAGTTAACCAAGAACTTAGATCTACTCACAAGTATGTTGCTTTAACAACCTAAATATGAACTTCTAAAAAACGATAGAAAATTAAACACATAAGAGTATCAGAAATCTTACATTGGGTGCAGCGGAATATATGTCTCCTCCCACTCAGATCTCTAACCCTTGATTCCTTTCTGTAGCAGAGTATAATCAAGATCTGAGCCCGATAGTCCTTCTTTGTTGTTTCTGAATTCTACACAGCCTTCCTCACTATGATTAAGGTATTACTTGATGTGTGTGGGCACTACTCTAGCACTTATACATTTCGAAACAGTGAAGGAAGAGAGAGAGAGAGGGTGGCGGCTCAGAGAGAATTTTCTGAGAGAAAATTCTGTCAGAATAATGTTGTGAAAAGGTTGTACAGTTGTGTTCAACTCTGAAGCCTTTGCCTTCTATTTATAGAAGACCACCCAGGGCTATGATTGACATTTAGAATTGAAAAAATCAAAGAGAAAAGGAAGCTTAAGTGGCTGGCCTAGGCATTGTGGAAACAAGGCTTGCCACTTTTCCAACTTTCCTTTTCCTACACTGATAGTTTCCTGTTTTGTCAAAAACTGCCAATTCCTTTGTTCAACCACATAAATGTCAAATCTAATTATTTAATAATTAAAATTAATTATCAAATAATATATTGTCATTTATTTTATTAATAGTGAAACTAATTAAAGTTTCCTAATTAATAAATATGCCCTTCAAAATCTCTATTTACTGTTTTGCCCTCAATAAGTGATAAATTCTCAAATAGACAAGTCTATCTTGAGAATTTTTAATTGATTAATTAAAATCAATTAAATGCGTCTTACAAGTAATATCATCTCAACTAGTGAGGGGACCACGGCTCTATATATCCGAGCTTCCAATAACCAGATCTAGAATTTACCACTTAAATTCACCGACTTATTAATTCTTCGTTGAATCCACACATAGAACTCAGAATTGCACTCTCAGTATATAGAATGCTCTATATGTTCCACCATATAGACACATCATTAGTTATCCATTGTTATAATCCTAATGTGATCAATGATCCTCTATATGGATGATTTACACTGTAAAGGGACTAAATTACCGTAACACCCTACAATGTATTTTATCCTTAAAACACTTAACCCTGTATAAATGATATTTCAACTAAGTGAAATGAGTACTCAATCATTTATCTCGTTTGGTTAAGCTCAAAGGAAATCACCCTTTGCTTACTATTAGCCATATAGAAGCTATAGATTCCATATTTATGTTAGCGCTCCCACTCAATCGCACTACCGTGTTCCCAAAATGTATGTATTGCCCAGACTAAAGATTAGGCTTAACTAACAAATCAAAGAACACGAATAATACTCTTGAAATTGAGCCTAACCATATCAGGATTTCGATCATGTGATCTAGGATCAACTTATGATATTGAATTGAATAGATGTTTACGGTAAGTTTCAAAAATCTAATTCAAAGTTCAATATCGGTCCATTCCAATGCATACTCCATGCATCCAACCTGAGCTTTACTTTAACCTATGTTCTAGAAAGAACATAACATTTCTCCAAATGTAAGTAAACTCTGTTGTAGATTGTCATATCAGTAAAACCCAGTGTTCTGATAAATCTAGGAATACTTTATTCACATAGTCATGTTTATTTTCCACTGTGTTGACAACACAATAAACATGATCAAGTATGTGAAAAGGGGTTTGGATGAATTTATAAATCAAATAGACAAGCAATTGATTAAGTGAACCAAAACATACACAAGTGAATGAAAAAATTAATTCTGTTACTTTATTGATATTGAATAATCTGGATTACATTGAAACAGAGTTTTATTTAGGGCATAAAACCCAACATGTTGAACGTTCATACTCATCTGTTAAGCTCTGTAAATAGTTGTATGGGCGCCTATTTACAGGTCGGAAATTATATGATATGTTACATGCATTTCTTACTGAGTCTGTCGACTCGCAGTTCTGCTTCCATGTGTACGTAAAGGAAAGGCGAAGGCTGAACAGGAGTGAACCTGAGCTCGGGTGAGATTGTACTTGTCAAGCAGCGCGACCTGGAGTGTTCGGTCTCGGGACATCTGGGAATTGTATTTTGATAGTCGCTGTGCGACCTGTAAATTTGTGTATTTTGAAATATTAATTTTAAAAAGTTTGAAAACAGGATCCCGACACTTGTAAATGTTTTGTTATATTACAAAGTTTAATATTTAATGCAAAAGTTTTAATTTGACACGTTTTTCAAGAAACTTCTTTGATTAGCAAAGATTGCACAATAATTGAAAAAACACTGTAGCGTGCCTTAACATTAGGGCGTTACATTAAATATCTTCAAATTTAAATTTAACTAAATATCAAAAACTAAGTTGTAACCACTTAATTTGAAAATATTCCATTTAAAGTTAATATTGGAAAAAATATTAACTTAAAAAATATCTAAAGAATCTTAATAACCAATGCCTAAAATTCCTCAACTTAATTTTGAAATTTGAAATTCAAAAGATATTCAGATTTAAGTTGATTAGTTATAGATAACTAAATATCAACTTAAATAGGAATATTTAATTAAAAATTTAAATTAAGCTTCAGAAAGAATCTAGATGGTTATAATTCTATATTTAATTAAATATAAGAAAATCCATATAGTTTAGCTTAGATTAAAAATTCTTTAAACTATGGTTTTCTTAAATTAATTTCAAAATAAATGAAATTAATTATGTTGCTAATCAATTTTATTAGGTTAAACTAATTTAATTAACATAGTACAGTTATTCAAATCAGGCAAATGGGCCTTCACAATTGGGGTGGTTCATGTGAGGGGGGACTAGGTTCAGTATGTCGTACCCACTACTATGGCTCCCAACTCTCACACAAGGCCCAAAAGAGAGGAATTTAACCTTAAAATGAACAACTGTTATTAATTGAATAGGACCAAAACTAAATGGGCCTAAATAAAATCTATCAAGAACTATGATATTTTATTTAGCAACAACAACCAATATGCATCTATAATAAAATTAAACACATAGGCTCACACAGGCACACAATTTGGATGGATCCTATCATGTTGCTAGGTCATACACAGATGAAAGAAGATTGTAAATATACCTGTTACAGATTATTTACTTGACCAAGGGAGCCATGAGTTAAAATCAGATCATTAGATCTATCAACAAGTTAACCATGGCTATTTCCAATCAAGCAATAATAGGTTTTTAAAACTTACAAACAAGCTAAAACACATACTCCTGCAACAAGGTTAGCTGGATAGTTGGATGTAGGATTTATTTAATTTTAATTAAATAATTTCAAAAAATTAATTAAATAAAAAAAATTATTTTCAAAAAATAATAAAATAAAATACAATTTATGTATTTTCGAAATTAATATAATAATATTTAAAATTAAACCTACAATTTTTAAAAATTAGGTTTCAACCAACCTAAATATCATTTCAAAAATTTACAAATTACTTTTAAAAATTTAATGTTATTTTATAAATTAAATATTCAATAAAGTAAAAAAAAAATAAATATATTTTTCAGATTCTATGATTTAATTTAAATAAATAAAATAACAAAATTTAAAAGCTAGCAAAATATCTTACTTCTATTTAAAATTACATGATTATAGTTATCTTATTTTAAATTTAAATAAGGTCAAATTATTTAAAAAAAATTAATTTAAAAAATTTAATATCTGACCTTAAATTTAAAAATAAGATAAGATATAATCAAATTTAAAAATAAGATAGATAATTAAGCAAAAAGATAGATATTTACTATTTTCAAATTCAAATTACACTAATATCAAGAATTAAATTAAAAAAAAATATTAATTAATTTAATTATGATATTTAGAATTGAAATAGGAATAGTAAATGTCTAAATACGAAACTACACAAAAAATTGGAAGTTAAATCCATGAAATAACATGAAAAATCGAAGAAAAACGAAAAAAATTGCAAGCTGTAAGCATACTGTCCGCGCGCAGAGAAGGGTGCACAGCCGAGGAATCTCGACACTAGAGGAGCCCAGCAGCATTTCCGCGCGCTTAATGGGGTTTCAGACACCCCATGCGCGTGTTCTCAGACAAAAAATTGTCCTAACACGCGTCTGGCCGAGGATTTAGGCCATCCGTGCGCGAGTGTCTTAGTAATGTCACCCTCATATTTTTTGAAACTTCGAAAAATCATAACTAATTCAAATTAAATCGAAATTGAGTTCTGTAAAAACGTAAATTGCTTAATATTTTCCATACTATCCAATAAAAATAATTCCAGAAACAGATATTCAAATATTTTTCACGAAAATTCACAAACATCAATCAATCATCATATGACACTCAATACAACATGATACCATCAAAAACATCAAACAATCATTTTAAGTCCAAATTTCTTACAAGCAAATCAATTACCATGGCTCTGACACGTTTTTCAAGAAACTTCTTTGATTAGCAAAGATTGCAGAATAATTGAAAAAGCACTGTAGCGTGCCTTAGCATTAGGGCGTTACAATTTTGGTATCAGAACCGCCAGGTTTATCTACCGAAGCTTGCTAAGACATGTACAATCTTCATCTGAGAAAGCTCAATTTACGGTTCAGTAAGCCTGTACTTGTTTAGTATTTTAAATAAATGTTAATGTGAAAGCATGTTAGGAAGCATATTAAATTTTAATTAATTATTTTTTTTTAAAAAAAAAAAGAAAGTGTGTTGGCTTTAAGTCATTTAGAGCGGTGTTAAGTTTTGATCGCTATCTAACCTGCCTGGCTTATGGATTCGGAGGCCAAGTCCTATTAAATGGACGCCCCGCAAAATACAAGAAGACAGGGTGATATGGTTGAGACCGGAGGTGGTCAGAGGAATCCCCAAAAAACTCGTGGTCGCGGTCGTGGCCGTGGCAGAGCTCAGGGTGGTCGCCCTGTAAATCCACCACAAGCTCCTCCTGACTGGGAGCAAAGATTTGCTGAAATGCAAGATAGAATCCGCCAACAATATGAAGAGCTTCAGAGATTGAGGCAGCAGGGTCCTCCTGCCGTGCCTCCTCAAGTGGTTCAGGCCGTGGCAGTTCCAGCGGTGCCAACAGAACAACCTGTTTTGGCAACCGTGTGGAGCCGATGTACGAAAGATTCTGGAAGCAGGCACCTCCAGTGTTTCTGGGAGGTCTTGATGTAATGAAGGCTGAGTAGTGGCTCAAAGTCATCGAGCGTATACTCAAATTTATAGGAGTGGTTGGTAATGACCGGGTGACCTGCGCCACTTGAGATTGAGCCTTATCATAACAGGATTAAGATCATTTGATCTAGGATCAAGTAAGCGATATTGACTTGAATAGATATTATGGTAAGTTTGATAAATCTAAGTCAAAGTTCAATATCGGTCCCTTCCGATGTATACTCCATGCATCCAACCTAAGCTTTACTTTAACCAATGCTCTGGAAAGAACATAGCATTTCTGCAAATGCAAGTAAACTCTGTTGTAGATTGTCTGATAAATCTAGGAAACTTTATTCACATAGTCATGTTTACTTTCCAAAGTGTTGACAACACGATAAACAGGATCAAGTATGTGAAAAGGGTTTCAGATAAATTCATAGATTATGTACATATAATCATGAAATAAATCATGTGAACCATGCAACATTAAATGTTATTTCTGATCTATATTAATAAGTAAATCTGATTATATTTGAATAAGTTTTATTTAGGGCATAAAACCCAACAGTGTTGTCATCAGTGGTAATCATAAGATCATGTCTTATCTTTGAATTCAATCCATCCAGGTATTTTTCTTTCTTACTGAAATCTATTTGCATAATTCTCGAGGCCAACCTAGCCAATCGTTCGAACTGGGTTGTATATTCAATAACACTCATATTTTCTTTCTGGGTCAGTCGAGTAAATTCCTTTCTTTTTGCGCTTCTAACTGCTTCATTAAAGTACTTCGCGTTGAACAACCCCTAGAACTTTTCCCAGGTCATAGTGGTAACATCACAAGTCAGAGACACCATGTCCCACCAAACTGGAGCATCTTCATGAAACTAGAATGTGGCACAGGCCACTTTGTCATTGCCGGTGACGCCCATGAAATTCAAAATTCTTGTAATAACAGTTAGCCACTACTCGACTTTCATTACGAGGGGACCTCCCAGAAAGACGAGAGGTGCCTGCTTGTGGAACCTTTCATATAGTGGTTCCATTCAATTCACTACAACAACTGTCCTGCTTGCACAGTAGGGGCAGGAGCCACCTGCATTTCTGGGCAGGCATTGTAAGAGCACCTTGTTGTCTCAGGCATCTAATTTCTTCATCTTGCTCATTAATTGTGGCTTGCATTTTTGCAAACCTATTTTCCCAATCCTGGGCAACCTACGGTGGGTTAACATCACCCTGAACACGTGCCCTGCCTCTAGGGCCTCTGCCTCGGCCACGAACATTTGGGGGAATCTAAACTCCTTGACTGCCACTAGATCCGACCGAGTTACCTTGACTCCTGGTATTTTTCCTAGCATCCATACTACTAGAGCAGCCTACATAACCAAGAGCTAGTCTGGTCAGATCACAATCAAGAAACTTACTAATTGTCGCTTACTTTGGAAATTTAAAACATGCGCCTATTCAGCTATCAGGCTACGAACATGCTTCCTATCAGGCTTTTCTTAAAACATACTATTAAAATAAACTACTAAAGCAATAAAGGCTTACTGAACCGTGAGATGAGATACTCGCTAATGATGATTGTACATGTCGTGACAATCTTTAGAATACAACTTGGTGGCTCTGATACCAAATTGTAATACCCTACTAGTTTAGGCGTGTTAACGTGATTTTTAACTTAACTAAGTAGCTCCTTGCTAATCAACAACTTTATTGAAAATCATGATTAATAAAAATTTTAATTACTTAACTACTTATAAACATAAAAATAAAATATGCATATTATGTTGGGATCCCGTTTACAAAAGTATTAACAAATGTTTTAATGTGCATATACAAAAGTTTGTCGCCTAACGACTATACAAAAAAGCACTGATGTCCCAAAGATCGTATGCTCCAGGCCTAACCGCTAATGGATGAGTGAAAATAGATATTGTAAGGCTAAAATTGAAGTGTAGTTGAAATCAGACGTCGTGGTTAAGTACAATCAATATTTCTAAACTTTAAACCTAGGATTTCTATAGTTATCCTAAAACAGTTCAAGAACAGCAAGAAACCCAAAAAAATTAGTCATGCAAATATGTAAAGGACAGAAATGAAGAACTTACTCACTGGTCTAAAGCTTCTTGTTCTGCTTGGTTGATATCGCCAAGAGTTTTCTTGAGAATCCTTCGAAAAATTTGACAGAAAAATTTGCTTGAAATTTTTTTGCTCTGGCTTTTCTGGAGTTAAAATGGCTAAAAAGGTTGTTAAAAGTCCCTAATCATATTTATAAGAAACCTGGGGAGAGAAGTAATCATTTCAAAATTCAAACTCCTCAAAGTTCCCCCAAAATTATGTTGGGTTTTATGCCCTAAATAAAACTCTTTACAATCTGATTAGTTATCAATATAAGAAATTCGAAGTGATTGATGTTTGCATGAATTTTACATGCTAATGGTTTAATATGTTTAATATGTTTATTACATTCATACACACAAAATCAGTTAAATCCAGATCATATGTTTATTCACAATTACAGTATCGTCAACACAGTGGAATGTGATTGTGATCATATGAATCAAAAGTTTTGGTTCCTGTTTCATCAGTGTTATTGGATTTACACTAATGTGATAATCAGCGATGATGTGTACTTGCACTTGGAGTAAGTGTTATGTTCTTTCCAGGACATTAGTAAAGTATACTAGTTTCGAATGTATGGAGTATACATTGGACTGGACCGATATTGCAACTAAGTTAAGATATTACAAACTTACCGTTATACATATCTTTCCAAGTCAATATCAGTAGTTGATCTTAAGATTAAAAGAATCTAAATCCTGATATGCTTGGGCTCAACTCAGGAGTGCTATTCATGTTCTTTGATTTATTAGTTAAGCCTACTTTTGGGTCAGGGTGATACGTATATTTTGGGAACATGATAGTATGATTGAGTGGGAGTGCTGAACATAAATATGGAATCTATAGCTTCTACTGGTGTATAGAAGTCAAGTGATGATTCCCTTCGAGCTTAGCAAATAGAAGTAAATGGATGAGCTCTTGTTTAACTGACTAATTATTAGATCACTAAACAACATTTACAGGTAGCTAAGTGTTTTAAGGGGCAAAATACATTGAGGGGTGAGAACGGTAAAGAAATCCCATCTCGATGTAAATCATCTATATAGAGGATCTTTAAATCACAATAAGATTATAACAATGGTTAAATGAGATAGTATATTGATATCGTGGAACATACAATATGCTCTATATAAGTCTGAGAGTGCAATTCTAAGTTCTAAGAGTGGATTCAACGAAGAATTAATTAGTAGGAATTTACTTGGTAAATTTGGTTCACTTATTGCAAGCACAGCATATAGATCCATGGTTGACACCCTCAAAACTCGGTTTTCTAAAACCGAGAAGGCTGCTGAAGTTATGACAAAGTTAAATGAGCTATTCGGTAAGGCATCACTTCAGTCACGCTTTGACGCGACGAAGAAGTACATTAATGCACGGATGGAACCTCATCAAAATGTGCGTGACCATGTTCTCCTCATGTCCAGTTATTTCCAAGAAGCCCAGAATCATGGTGCTGAAATGGACAGTGCTACTCAAGTTAGTCTTCTCTTGAATAGCCTGACTCCAGCATTTCTACCATACACATCAAATTATGTCATGAATAAGAAGGAAATTGACTTTCATGAATTAGTCAATGACCTTCAAACTTATGAAAATTTGATTGGAGGACCCAAGAAGAAAGGGAGTAAACCTCATAATCCTGGTAATGGTAATGGGACGATAAAACCTGAAGCAAATGTTGCCTCTGCTTCAAAGCCCAAATCGAAGAGGAAGTGGCACAACACCAAGAAGCGAACAAAAGCCAATAAAAAGGCTGCTCCTTCCAGTGATGCTACACTTAAAGGAAAGTGTTTCTACTGCAAAGAGAAAGGTCATTGGAAACCCCAGTGTCCTAAACTTCTTGCAAATAAACAAGGTATTTCCATTTATAAACTTTAAGAGTTTTAGTGAATTATTATCCAATTGGATTTATGATTCTAGACTAAACTTTGTTTATTTGTTTTCTTCTTCTTATTGGCCAAGCTACTTGAACTCAGATGAGTTGGATCAGAAAGCTGGACCAAGGGTGAAATCGTCCAGATGAAGATGAAGCTCTTCAATTTTTTGAATTAATTGTTTTAGTTTAAAGACAATTTGGATTTCAAATTTTAGTCAGGGATATTTATCCCTGTTTCTCTCATATTGTTGCAATATTTTTTATTATTAATAAATTTTATTTTCGAAATCACCATTGCAAATTATGAGATTGAGCTTCATTTAATTTATCTTCATCAATTATTACCACATTATATTTGTATGTTTGTATGTGTAAGTGTTTTTATTATTGATGCAAATTCTATAATATTTACAACTCTTCATAGAGTTATATTATATAAACACTAGAAATTATTTCTATGTTTATCAATAATTGTTAATTCTAATACAAATATTAAGAATTTGTTTAATAAAAGGATCTTATGATCTGATAGGGGTGGAGAAAAGTTAAGAAAACTATGCAGTTCAACGATCTTTTATATCTAATGAACTCTGGATAGTATTCAACTCCACATAAACTCTATCACACTAAGAGAGTCATGATCTTTACAACCTTTAGGGGTGGATCATAATCTCTATATACTTAGGGGTGGAGGTTATCCACAAGTACCCTATATGTATATTCTTAGGGGTGGAGTCTATTCCACAATTCCCTATGAAACACATATCTTCTTTAAACATGGAAGTAATATAATGAGTCAGCTATTGTCAATATAAATTCTTGATCTTGATTGTATGTTCCATTTCGTTTTTACTGTTATAAGTAAAAGTTTGATACCTTTGAAAGTTCTTTGTTAAAGTTTCACACTACCTTAATTGAGTGGGAGAATTTTAAAGTTCTATACCCATCTTCATTAGGTTGATAATTGTGATAGGTACTTAAGAACACTACTGAAAAGCAAATCTAACCATTCACATGGATAGGAATAGCTTATCAGAATTATGAGAATAAGATAAAGAACTCTAGTTCAGTCCATTCGAATGACTTGAACCAAGAATTCTTAATCCTCATAAAAATTTGATGGTATCTTAATTTTGATTACTTTAATCTCTGGCATGTATTTTTCACTTCAAATACTAGTCTGCTATGTTGATGACTTAGTCTTGACTTAAAATTTCAGACTAATACAAAGTCAGAACTAGGTAACTCTCCAAACAATCAGAGGTTAAAAGTATTATTTAACCAGACATCTGCTATTGAGTGGGAGCTATCTGAGATGTAATCAAATAGGGAACATTAGAAGATATTCAAGAAAGATTTATGAAAGTGATCTATATGTCAGATATTAAGGAACTGTGTATTAGTTGTCTTTGTATCACACCATCTAATTTCGAAATTCTGTAAGATGGTGCTTACTTTGGGAGTGGAGGAATTATTGTATAATAATTCAAGCTCTACCATAGAAGAACTATAACTTGGTCTATTCGAAAATACCAGAAAGTTATATCACTGAAGAAAAGTCTACACTGTATTATCTCAATTACATATTTTAAAATATGAGAGATATGTCTTCTCTTAATTCAGATGTACTTTTAAAACAGTAAAGATTTCAGTATCCCTTGATGAGTAAAGCATATAGTAAAGGATGTTTCATAAGTGAATTTATGAACTAGTTTCCAGAAGTTTGGGTGGATTCAAATATACTACACTTGATCTGAAGATCAAGACATCAGATTGACCTATTTGCACAGTTTGTTTTATATTAGTGCAAGTGGGAGTTTGATGGGTTTTATGCCCTAAATAAAACTCTTTACAATCTGATTAGTTATCAATATAAGAAATTCGAAGTGATTGATGTTTGCATGAATTTTACATACTAATGGTTTAATATGTTTAATATGTTTATTACATTCATACACACAAAATCAGTTAAATCCAGATCATATGTTTATTCACAATTACAGTATCGTCAACACAGTGGAATGTGATTGTGATCATATGAATCAAAAGTTTTGGTCCCTGTTTCATCAGTGTTATTGGATTTACACTAATGTGATAATCAGCGATGATGTGTACTTGCACTTGGAGTAAGTGTTATGTTCTTTCCAGGACATTAGTAAAGTATACTAGTTTCGAATGTATGGAGTATACATTGGACTGGACCGATATTGCAACTAAGTTAAGATATTACAAACTTACCGTTATACATATCTTTCCAAGTCAATATCAGTAGTTGATCTTAAGATTAAAAGAATCTAAATCCTGATATGGTTGGGCTCAACTCAGGAGTGCTATTCATGTTCTTTGATTTATTAGTTAAGCCTACTTTTGGGTCAGGGTGATACGTATATTTTGGGAACATGATAGTATGATTGAGTGGGAGTGCTGAACATAAATATGGAATCTATAGCTTCTACTGGTGTAAAGAAGTCAAGTGATGATTCCCTTCGAGCTTAGCAAATAGAATTAAATGGATGAGCTCTTGTTTAACTGACTAATTATTAGATCACTAAACACCATTTACAGGTAGCTAAGTGTTTTAAGGGGCAAAATACATTGAGGGGTGAGAACGGTAAAGAAATCCCATCTCGATGTAAATCATCTATATAGAGGATCTTTAAATCACAATAAGATTATAACAATGGTTAAATGAGATAGTATATTTATTTCGTGTAACATACAATATGCTCTATATAAGTCTGAGAGTGCAATTCTAAGTTCTAAGAGTGGATTCAACGAAGAATTAATAAGTAGGAATTTACTTGGTAAATTTGGTTCACTTATTGGAAGCTCAGCATATAGATCCATGGTCCCCATTCTAGTTGAGAACATTCTGTTTGTAAGACTCATTAATTGATTCGTGATTGATCAATTATAATTCTAAAGTTAGACTATGTCTAATTTTATGAATTTTCACTAAGCAGGGGTGAAATTGTAAAGAAAAGAGTTTCTAGGTTTATTTATTTATTAATGGACTTTATATGTCTAATTAATAATTTAATTAAATGACAATATTATTTAATAATCTATTTTAGTTATTAAATAATTAGTTTTGGCATTTAAAAGGTTAGAATTGGAAAATTGGGGTTTTTGAGAAAATAGAGATAAAATTTGATAAAATTGCAAAATTAAGTGAGGCCCATTACAACACCATGGCCGGCCACTTAAGTTGATTTTTCAAATTAATATTTTTATTATTTTAATGCCAAATAATTCTAAACCTAGACCTAGTAGTTGCCTATAAATAGAAAGTGATGGCTCAGTCAAAATACAAGTTTTCAGATCATCTTTCTGACAGAAATTTCTCTCTTCAGAAAAACTGAGCCTTCCCCACTTTCTATACGTGGCCGAAATCCCTCTCTCTTTTCCCTTCATCTTTTTCATGACCCTAGTGAAAGAGTAAGTGCCCACACACAGCAAGCAGTAACTCAATCATAGATTGGAAGACTGTGAAGGATCAAAACTTGAAGAAGAAGGACATTCGGGCTCAGATCTTGATTATACTCTGCTACAGAAAGGAATCAAGGGTTAGAGATCTGAGTGGAAGGAGACATTAATTCCGCTGCATCAATGTAAGGTTTTCTTAACTTTATATGTGTTTAATTTATCGTTTTAGAAAGTTCATATTTAGGGTGTTTAAACAACATACTTGTGAGTAGATCTATGATCCTGGTAAAATAAATTCCCAACAAATTATACGTTATGTACTCATTACAGGCAAAGTAACCGTTAGCACGGGTAGATATATAACCGTGATTCGAGGCAAGACTGTCAATTATCATTAAATGAGCTGAAATTTAAAAGACCCCTATTTAGGGTCATATCGGTTCATCATTCGACGCCTAGGACACGCGTCACCCATCTAGACAAGACTCTACGATGAGTGAAGTCCACGTGCAACCAGGAAGGTCCAACATAGACTTAGGGGCAAATGTTATCCAGTTTTTTGCACCTTGACATGGCAATAGGATCAAATGACACGTGTCCCATATTTCTAATACCTAGACGGAGGAAAATATCCCTAGTAGCTTGCACATGACTAGTTACATATATAATAGTTAGATATCCGACTACGTAGAAGAATGTTTGTCCTGAGCGACTTACAAGAGATAGCGACTTCAGAGAATAATCTCGTTGTGTCTACACGTGAAGACAATCCCTAGGATTGACTAAGAGGAAAATGGCAACCTATTCTAGTTTCCTATTTCTCACATTGTAATTATTAAATTATTGTATTTCCTTTTTTATTCATTGTAAGGAAAAGGGAAACCATCTCTCATGCATTAAGTCCCTATAAATAGTGACCTAGCCTCACTATGAAAGGGATGGATGCCCTAATCACATAACATAACTGGGTAAATCACACATCAAAAACCCTAATATAGGAAACCCAATTCTACAACTTAAGGTTCTGTTATTACTACTAGGAACTACAATATCCTAGCAAATAGGGAAACACCCAACTAAGGCACTAAAATGGGCAAGAATTGAGAAAACAAGTTGTTCAGGGAATCTGCCAAAATTGGTTAACTGGTTTTGCAAGACCTGGTAAACCGGTTAACCAGTTTGCACCAGGTTTCCCAAACAACTCCAAACTTGTTCAAAACTTATCCAAATGCCATCAAACGTTCCATAGTACCTAACAGAGCATACACAACACATTCCAACCAATAAAACTCAAAAAACACCCAAAATCAAAATGTGTCATTGATGAACCAAGCTTGAGTTTTCAAACTCAAGCTTGTGCACCCATAACCCAAAACAACCAAACCAGCTGCAAGAAGCTATTTCCAACTGAAATTAAACTTAAAATTTGAACCACACATAATCCAAACCCTAACAGCCCCTATAACTGAAAATTGAACATTCAAGCAAAAACAAAACTTCATTAACACAAATCTATGAGTTCCAGGGTTACCTTAGCTTCAAATTTATTTGAATGCTTGGCTAAAATCCCAAAAAAAGATGAAAAGATGTTGGTTCCTTCTGGTTTTGTGGTGGTCGAACAAGGAGAGAGAGAGAGAGAGAGAGAGAGAGAGAGAGAAAGGATGAGTTTCCTAATTTTTAACTTTTCTTTCTATTTTTCCTAAATGAATAAGGATTACCCAAATTAATCCTTGCTGAAAATAGAAGCTAGGTGTCAACATCCAAGGCTACCACACAATTCTCACTTGCCAAATTACCAAAATGCGCTTTTAGCCTAAACTTAGGCTAGCTTATTGCTTACGAGTAAAATGGTCAAAAACCATAACCCCTCATAAACTCGGTATTATATTTTCTCCAATATACATCCCACTAAGAAATAAGGTTCTAGACCTACCCATGTGATTAAACTAGCCATCCATTGCATCTTCCGTTATCACCGAGCAAAAATTGTAATAATGGCATAATTTAAATATAATACAAATAATACACCTAGAGTTTAATAAAATCTCCATAACTGAGAAATTATAACTCTAATGTCTATTTCTAACAATGGGACCCATGAATGATTTAAATCCACAAATACTTTAAATATATCAATAATTAGCGCTAATTGCCTTTACTAATCCATATTATGAAATACGGTCATTACAATTATCCCCCCGTTAAAAGAATTTCGTCCTAGAAATCTAACCTGAATAGCTCTGGATATTGAGTCCTGATGTCAAACTCTAACTCCCAGGTGGCTTCCTGCACCTTGTTGTTCCTCCAAAGCACTTTGACCAAAGCGATGGTCTTATTTCGAAGAACTTTTTCTTTCCTATCAAGAATCTGAACAGGTTTTTCTTTGTAGGATAAGTTTGATTGTAGTTCAAGGGCTTCGTAACTCAAGACATGAGTCATATCTAAAACATATTTCCTCAACATTGAAATATGAAATACATTATGTACAGCCGATAACGCTGGTGGTAAGGCTAGCTAATACGCTACCTGCCTGACCTTCTCAAATATCTGAAATGGCCCAATGAACCTAGGGCTTAACTTACCCCTCTTCCCGAAGCGCCGAATACCCTTCACTGGTGAAACTCGCAGGAAAACATGTTCCCCTGCCTAAAATGTAATATCTCTGCACTTCGGATCAGCATAAATGTTTTTCCTGCTTTGCAAAGCAAGCATCCGAGCCTTGATCTTGTCTATAGCCTTATTGGTCCTGTGAACTAATTCTAAACATAAGTACTTCCTTTCTCTAGTTTCCTCCCAATGAATTAGAGAGCGGCATTTCCTACCATACAACATCTAATAGGGAGCCATCCCTATTGTACTTTGGTAACTGTTGTTGTAGGAGAATTCAATTAAAGGCAAGTACTTACTCTATGAACCCTCAAAGTCCATGACAAAGGCTCGTAGTAGATCTTCCAGTATCTGAATAGTTCTCTCTGATTGCCCATCAGTCTGAGGGTGAAAAGTGTACTAAACTTCAGCTTGGTACCCATAACCCTTTGAAGACTCACCCAAAATTTTGATGTAAACTTTGGATCTCTGTCCGAAACAATAGATTTAGGAGTTCCATGGAGACGAACTATCTCCATTACATACAATTCAACGTACTGATCCTTTGTGTAGGTAATTTTCACTGGCAGAAAATGAGCTGACTTTGTGAATAAATCCACTATGAACCATACCGAATCATACATTCCCGTGGTTCTAGGCAAACCAACTACGAGATCCATTGCAATGTCCTCCCACTTCCACTCAGGAAAGGGCTGCTAGATGTCTGCTTGGGGGGAAAACCTCAGTCAGGAAGGGCTTAGTACAGCCCTTATCTAAATAAACTCGGACACAGGCTTGTCAGAAGCCGCGTGACCCTTGTCCGCGCGCACATGCGTGTTGCTCTATTTAAGATATTTTCATCCAAATTTAGAAAAACATAACCAATTCATAAAAAATCTAAATTGAGTTCTGTAAAAGCCTAAATTTATTAATTTTTTGTCTACTTTTCAGTAACAATATTTTCAGAACAAAAAAAAACATTTATCAATGTACATAGCGATTTCCATAAAATCATAAAATATGCACATAAACAAACATGAAACCTTCCAAATCAACACAAACATCGTTTTAAATCCATATTTCATGAAAGTAAATCATTACCATGGCTCTAAGCCAATTCTTGGGGATTATTTACCAGGATCTAGATTTACTACCATGTATGTTATTTAACATCCTAAATATGAATTTCTAAAATAATGTAATTTAAATACATATAAAGTTTAAGAAACCTTACATTGGTTGCAGTGGAATTAAATGACTCCTTCCGCTTATATGTCTAACCCTTGTATCCTTTCTGTAGAAGAGTATCACCAAGATCTGATTTGAGCGTGATTCTCCTTCAGTTGAATTGGATTCTTCACAGTATTACACACTATGATTGAGTACCAATTTTCCATGTGTGGGCATGTACTCTATCACTATAGGGCTCGGAAATTGAAGAGAGAAAGAGAGAGAGAGAGAGAGAGAGAGAGAGAGAGAGAGAGAGAGAGAGAGAGAGAGAGAGAGAGAGAGAGAGAGAGAGAGAGAGAGAGAGAGAGAGAGAGAGAAGGATTCGAATATGAGACAAAAGAGTGAAAAAGCTCAAAAAATTTAGGTTTTCATCATCATTTAATTTAATTTAGGTTTTTATTAATTAACATATTTATTAAATGGACTTAATAAAGTCTCTTAATTAACAAATAAACCCTAGAATCTCTTTTCTTCACAATTAAGCCCTAACTTAGTGAAAATTCATAAATAAGACATAGTCTAATTTTAGAATTATAATTGATTAATTAAAATCAATTAACTGAATCTTACAAGCAGTATTGTCTCAACTAGTGTGGGGACCATGGGCCTATATAACCGAGCTTCCAATAAGAAGATCTAGAATTTACCAAGTAAATTCCCTAACTTATTAATTCCTTATTGCACCACTATAGAACTTTGAATTGCACTCTCAATTATATAAAACACTCTATATGTTCCACGATATAGATATGCTATAAATATTTAACCGTCGTTCTAATCCCAATAATCAAAGATCCTCTATAGATGATTTACACCGAGTAGGGATAAATTTACCGTTTTACCCCTCAATGTATTTTATCCTTAAAACACTTAGCTTTTTATAAATGATATTTCATTAAACTATCTCTATTAAGCCAAGCTCGAAGGAAATCATCATTTGACTTCTATGTCCATATAGAAGCTATAGATTCCATATCTATGTTTAGCGCTCCCACTCAAATTGTACTATCATGCTCCCAAAATGTACGTTCGACCCGAACCAAATGGTAGGGTTTAACTAACAAATCAAAAAACACAAATAACACTCTTGATATTGAACCTATGCCAGGATTAGATCTTTTGATCTAAGATCAACCAGTGATATTGACTTAGAAAGATACAACGGTAAGATTATAATATCTTTACCAAGATCAATATCGGTCTCAGTCCAATGTATACTCCATACATCCAATACTAGCATACTTTGCCAATGTTCTGGAAAGAACATAACACTTATCCAAGGTGTAAGTAAGCTTTATCGCTGATTATCACATCAGTGTAAATCCAGTGCACTAATGAATCAAGGGACATTAACTTTTGAAGCATATAATCACAATTACCTTCCACTGTGTTGACATCACTGTAATTGTGAATAACTATACGTTCTGGATTTAATAGATTTTGTACACATTAAACCATAAACATGAAAACTACATGTAAACTTAAATGACTTCTAATATTTTATTGATAACAAATCAGATTACATTGAAATGGGTTTTATTTAGGGCATAAAATCCCAACACCCAGATGTAGTAAATAAGGTGTGGTGTGGGCTTCATCAAGGATTTTTTTTTGAGCTCGTCAATATTAGGAACACAAACTCGAGCTTTATATAGTAACATTTCATTATTCAAGATTAAAAAGTCCTTAGGCCGACCAGCCATCACCTCATCTCAAATCTTGATTAGCTCAGGATCTTCCAACTGCGCCTTTCTGATTCTATCAAGCAAATCAGATTGGAGTGTTAAGTTATGCAACTTTCCAACTACAAACTCAATTCCCGCATTAACCATCTCTAAGGCCAGTTCACGAGCTATCATTATAGCAGTGAAAACCTACTCGGGATGCCTTCTACTCAGTGCATCTGCCACAACATTGGCTTTCCTGGGGTGATACAAAATCTCACAACCATAGTCTTTAACCAATTTTAGCCACCTTCTCTGCCTCATATTGAAATCTTTCTAGGTGAAAAAGTATTTAAGACTCTTATGATCAGTGTAAATCTTGCATTTTTCACCATAAAGATAGTGTAGCAAGCTCTAAATCATGCGTTGGGTAGCATTGTTCATAATCGTTCAGTTGACGGGAGGCATAAGCTATAACTTTGTCAACTTGCATTAGAATACATCCCAGACCCTGTCTGGATGCATCACAATACACAACAAACTTTTCTCGATCTGATGGTAAAGCTGACACTGATGTTGTTATCAAATGATGTTTCAACTCCTAAAAACTTGCTTCACATTTGTCGAACCATATAATCGCTGTTTTTCTTAGTTAACTCAGTTAGTGGCATAGAGATCTTAGAGAATCCTTCAATGAAACATCAATAATACCCTGCTAAACTGAGAAAACTTCGAACTTTCGTCATAGATTTTGGCCTCGGCCAATTCTTCACTAATTCAATCTTACTTGGGTCAACTAGAATTCCATCTTTCCCGACAATATGCCCTAGAAAAGATACCTCTAACAACAAGAATTCACACTTTCTAAACTTTGCATAAAACTTATGATCCCTGAGTCGTTGTAATACCATTCGAAGATGATGCTCATGCTCCTCTTCCGACTGAGAGTATATGAGGATGTCATCGATAAACACTATGATGCAGTTATCGAGGAAATCCTTGAATACTCTATTCATGAGATCCAAAAAGGCCGCTGGAGCATTAATCAATCCAAATGACATTACTAGAAACTCATAGTGCCCATATCTAGTTTGAAATGCAGTGTTTGGTATGTCATCTTCCTGAATTCTGAGCTGGTGATAACTAGATCGTAAGTCAATCTTTGAAAACATAGTGTTCCCCTTAAGCTGATCGAATAAAACGTGAATTCTGGGCAATTGATACTTGTTCTTAATCGTCAGCTTGTTCAGTTCCTGATAATCAATACACATTCTGAGGGAACCATCCTTCTTTTTCACAAACACAACTGAAGCTCCCCAGGGCGATACACTAGGTCGGATAAACCATAAATCAAGCATCCCCTGAAGTTGTATTTTTAGCTCCTTGAATTCCGTTGGAGCCATCTTATAAGGTGCCTTTGAAATAGGTTCAACTCTAGGTGCCAAGTCAATCACAAAATCTATTTCTCATTGTGGCGGTAATCTCGGCAACTCCTCGGGAAATACGTCAAGAAATTCTCTAACAACCCTGACTACCTCAGACCCAAATGTTTCGGGTCTGCTGGAGTCAATCACAATCGCTAAAAATCCTACACATCCACTGCGTAGTAAATCTCTAGCCCTTAACACTGAAATAGTCAGGATCCGAGACCCCTGAACTGATCCAACATAAAGTAATTGATCCTCACCCTCTGGCTGAAAAGTTACCATTTTCCGCTTGCAATCAATACTGGCCGAATATTTGGACAGAAAATCCATCCCAAGTATGATGTCAAAATCTATTAATTCTAGCTCTATTAAGTCAGCACTCAACTCCCTATCTTTGATCCTAACTGGCATAAACCTAATGCACCTATTGGAGATAACCAACTCCCCGCTAGGCATTAGGGTTCCAAACCCTCTTTCCATAAAATCAGATGGCCTACCCAAAAGATCAATTACCCGTGTTGCCACATATGAATGTGTAGCTCCCAAGTCAAATAACACAGTAAAAAAGGAGTTGTTAACAGGAAGCTGACCATAGAAGAACTAGCTGCAGCATCAGCTTGAGTGATGGCAAACACCCAAGCAGGTGTAGAATTTGCCTCTGGCTTCTACTCTTCTTTCTTTGTTTGAGGGCAATCTTTCTTGAAATGCCTTACCATGCCACACTGGAAGCATGTCTTCCAGTTGCACTCACCCGGATGATATTTCTTACAACATGGGCATTCAGGGTAAGAGTAACCCTGGCGTCCACCTCTGCCTTAGTTCCCACAGAACCGGTTGCTCTGCCCCGAACCACCAGATGTCGGGTTAGCCTTTCTTTTTTGATTAGTGGTGGAATCACCACCATCCCTACCATAGACAAGAGTAGGAAGAGTGGGGGTCCCACCAACACTTGGAGTCACTCAGCACTCCTGTAGAAACTTAACCCCACACTCGGCTCGCAAGGCATTTTCAACCATCTCTACATAAGATGTCACCTCATTTGTAGTAATCACCAAGTCATGTCTAATTTTCAAATTTAGAGCTTCTAGATTTCTCCTTCTCCTTCTTGTTGAAGTCTGTAGGCACAATACCCGAGGCCAGCTTGGCCAGATGGTCAAACTTTGTTGTGTACTCAGTTACTGACATACCATCAGTCTGCACCAATTCTAAGAATTCTTTCCGCTTAGCACTGCGGACTGCCTCATTGTAATACTTGGCATTAAAAAATTCTTCAAACTCCTCGTAGGTCATAACAATGACGTCTCGGGTGAGGGACACCAATTCCCACCACACGATAGCGTCTTTTAGGAACTAAAAAGTGGTGCAGGTCACCCAATCATTTCAAACCCCCATGAAATTCAGAATTCTTTCTATCACTGTGAGCCACTGCTCAGCCTTCATCACATCTAGACCTCCCAAGAACATTGGAGGTGCTTGATTTCGAGACCTCTCATATAGTGGCTCCATACGGTTGCTAGCAACAGGTTGTTCTATTGGCACCGCAGGAACTACAACAACCTGAGCTTGAAGTGGAGGCATTGCAGGAGGACCCTCCTACCTTAGTCTCAAAATTTGTTCATCTTGCTGGCCGATACGATCTTGCATTTCTGCAAATCTTTGCTCCCAATCCGGAGGAGCTTCAGGTGGGTTCACATGTTGACCACCCTAAACCCTGCCACGGCTTCGGCCTTGACCACGGGGATCAGAATTTGATTTCCCTGATCGCCTCCGGTCTCAAACTTATTACCCTGACTCTATGTATTTCGCTAGGCGTCCATTTAATAGGACTTAGCCTACGAACCCATAAGCCAGGTAGGTCATATAGCGATAAAAAATAACTTAATACCGCTCTTATGGATTTTAAGGCAACGCATTAAAATAAACAATTATAACTAATATGCTTCCTAACATGCTTAAATAATCACATATAATACTAAACAAGTACGAGCTTACTGAACTGTGAGCCGAAATTTCTCTGATGAAGATTGTACATGTCTTGGCGAGCTTCGGTAGACAAACTTGGCAGCTTTGATACCAAAATTGTAACGCCCTAATGCTAAGGCACGTTACAGTGATTTTTCAATTACAGTGCTATCTTTGCTAATCAAAGAACTTTCTCAAAAATCTTGTCAAATTAAAATTTTTTTATTAATTATGAAACTTTGTAGACTTTAGTAAAACATTTACAAGTGCCAGGACCCTGTTTCTAAACTTTACAAAATATTCAGAATGCAAATGTCAAGTCGCACAGTGACTACAAAATAATATCCTAGATGTCCCGAGACCGAACACTCCAAGTCGCGCCGCCATGACATGTACAATCCCACCCAAGCTCAAGCTCATTCTTACTCAGCTTTCGCCTTTCCTTTACCTACACATGAAAGTAGAATTGTGAGTCGACAGATTCAGTAAAAAAAGCATATAACATATCACATAATATCGACTTGTATCTAGGCACCCATACACTTATTTACAAGGTTTAATAGATGAGTTCCCTACTAGGGTATAGCCACTGTACCACATACACTACGTACCACATTGCATGAGTCTTGGTAGGGTTTGTTTCGCACCATGAGTACCACTGAGTGATATACCACACACACCCTGTACTTTCCCGTACTTGTGATGGTAACACTGTAATGTACTCCTTAACAATATACACTATACTAATGCACTCTGTACCATTTTCGAACAAGTGTTGGTAGTGTAACAATCATAACAAGGATGCATATACATTAACACATATATACCTTCGCATATCCATATCACATGTTATACACAGTTCTTACCTCCTTTCCAAATTCAAGTGAGTTGGTCGACCTGAACGGAAAGTCTCGTGTTGGATGGATGCCCTAATCACATAACATAACTGGGTAAGTCACACGTCAAAAACCCTAATTCAGGAAACCCGAACCTACTACTTAAGTGTAAAGCCCGCTTAGTTAATTTGGAAATTAGCAGTTGTTTATGTTTAATTATGAAATTATTTATAGCTATTTAAATAATTTATTACTGTTATTTATGGAATTCTGAAATGCATGATTATGTCATCAGTAGTTTTTATATTTCGCATTTCCGGTGTCCGGTATTTTGGAACTCGGCGGTTGGCTCAGTAGAAATCACAACTTAGTATGTTGGTAATTTGGGGACGGGTTTAGACATTGGGAATGTCGGGAATGGCCGGGAATTTAGAATGTCCCAAAAATACCCCTTTAGTATGATTTATGTGGTTTTATGGTGGAGGGGCAAAATGGTCTTTTTGCCCCATTAGTATTTTGTCTTATGTGATTTATTAAATGGAAATTAAATGTTATTTGTTTATTTTTAGTTGGCTGAAATAATATGGTAAATGCTTTATAAACTCTTTTCTCTTAAAATTCAACACTTAGTCAAATTTAAAAGGAATTTTCAAAACACTCAAAGCTCTCTTTCTCTCCCTCTTTTCGGCCAAAGCTTGGGCTGCTAGGGCTGGGATTTTTCTGCTCAAAGCTTGTGATTTTCAACTCATCCTTGTGTAATTCTAGTCAAGGTGTGATCTCTTGTAAATTCCCTTTGTGTTTTCTTGAATTTTATGTGAAATTGATGGAATGCATTAGGGGTGTACATCAAACCGCTCAAACGCTCAAACCGCCCGCACCGCACCGCACCGCAAAAAAAATGCGGTTTGAAATTCTTCGCGGTGCGGTTGCGGTTTGAATTTTTCCCAAACCGCGCGGTGCGGTGCGGTTTGCGGTTTTGAATTATTAAACCGCGATTCAAACCGCACCGCACCACATCTTTTAAAATTTCAATTTTTATATTTATTTTATTAAGCCCATACATATGAGCCCAACCCAAGCCTATAAATCTTAGGGCAAAATCCATAACTCTTCACAAACCCTCTCTTCTTAGCAACAAACCCAAGTCCATACATGTGTATTAAAATTTGGAGTTGGAAGTTTGTGTTTGTTTTATTTTTAATCTATTGATGTAAGAATGTTAGTTGTACATTTATATTGTTGTTAGAACTTAATTAGTTTTAAGTTTGTTATTTTGATTTAAGTGTGTTGTTGAAACTTTAAAAAGATTATTGATTTATTGTTGTTGTTATAACTTTTATTAGTCTCAAGTTTGTTGTATTTTCTTAAGTGTTTTGGAATAATTATATTAATGATAGTTTAATTATTTTATGATTATTTCAAAAAAAAAAAATTGTGATAGTTCAAACCGCATAAACCGCAAAAACCGCACCGCACCGCATCATTTTTTGCGGTGCGGTTTTTGCGGTTTTTTAGTATCGCGGTGCGGGTGCGGTTTGGAAAATTAGAAAAACCGCATGTGCGGGTTGGTTTGAAAAAATGGTTAAAAACCGCACAACCCGCACCGCGAACACCCCTAGAATGCATGCATGATTTTGGAATATGTTGCTGCTGTGATTTTGTTGTTGATATATGTGGTTTAAAGCATGTTAATTGATATTAGTTGAGCTATGTTGAAAGCATGTTAGTTAGGTTGTTCAAAGCTTTTAGTTTTTATGTGAAAAAGTTATGAATTTTTGAAAGAAATGGTTCTTTTTGTTCTGTGAAGTTGCTGGATGTTCTTGTGTGTTTTCAGAAGCTTATTCATGCTTAGTTGAGTAGAATTAACTAGGTTTGGATGCATGTTAGTGGATTTAACCAAGTTTGAGTTTTGGAACTCAAAGCTTGGTCTTTAATGGTGAATTTTGCCTCTGTATTTTCTGGGTGGTTTTGAGGCCTTAGATTTGTTCTTTGGGGTGTTTAGAACAGGTCTGGAAAGTTTGGTACCAATTGGGGTTGAATTGGTCGAGTTATGAGAATTTTAGTTGGCTGCCTGCGAGGAACCGGAATTCCGGATGAGGGTTCTGAATTTTCCAGAACCGGAATTCCGGTTGGGCAACCGGTCTACCGGTTGGGGAAAATTCAGGGACCCTAGTTTTCCTCGTTTTTATGTTTTTAGGGGTATCGCCATGCTTTTTATCGATAGGGAAACTTTTAGTTCCTAGTTTTAGTCCCCGGGAAGTGATTTAGTATGTCACTTATAGCGTTGTGATTTTTATGGTTTAGGAGCCGATGTCCGCCGCTCGGCTTCGGTTCCAGTCAGGTTGACCGGCACACCTGAAATCGGAATCCAGGTAAGATTAGTATAACAGTATGCATATGTAGATTACATGTTTAGCGTGCATGTAGGAAGCCTGCTAGATTACATTAGTTATGTATTTAGGCTTCGAACCATCCAACCCTGTCACGTCGGTACAGGCTGGAGTATGACCGGCGGCGGAGTATGACCGGTTCGGCCGATCAGTGACACTTGGTTGGTGGTTCGGTGCTATTGACCTATCCCGTCGGTACAGGCTGGAGTATGACCAGCAGCCGGAGTATGACCGGTTCGACCGATCAGGAGGATACTTGTCAATAGTACCGTCCCTATGAACGTTCAAAACTCAGTACCATGTTGGACATGGCAGTAGTAGCTCAGTACCATGTTGGACATGGCAGTAGCGGGACTCAGTATCGTGTTGGACACGGCAGTCAGTTTTATGTATGATATTATTATGCTTTTCTTACTGAGTCTGTCGACTCACAGTTTATGTTCATGTGTAGGTAAGGGCAAGGCTGTTGCTGATGGACCGTGAGCGAGCTTATGAGATTGTACATGTCGGGGCGGTGAGGCCTGGAGCGTACGATCCTCGGGACAGCAAGGCTGAGATTTTTGTAACTGTCGTTAGACGACTTTAATTTTGATGTAATAGTTAAACAGTTAAACTTTTTGTAAATATTTTTATAATCGGGATCCCGAGTCTTTTGTAATATGTTTTACAAGTTTAATCAAAAAGCAAAATTTTAATTAATCATGTTTTTCCATAAACCTCATTGATTAGCAACGAGCTGCACAGTACGTTTAAAAATCACGTAATACTCCTAAGGTAGTTAGGGTGTTACAATTTGGTATCAGAGCCGCCAGGTTGTCTTCCGAAGATCGTCACGACATGTACAATCATCATCAGCAGTTAGCTCGGTTCACGGTTCAGTAAGCCTTTATTGCTTTAGTAGTTTATTTTATTCAGTTATAAAAAAAAAAAAAGAAAAGCCTGTTAGGAAGCATGTTAGTAGCCTGATAGTAGAATAGGCGCATGTTTCGTTTTTAATTTCCAAATTAAGCGGCATTAGTAAGCTCGCCTTGAATACGACCTGATATGCCAACTCTTGGTTTCGCAGGCGGTTCTAACTAGATGGACGCCAGGCGGACTACCAGGAGTCAGGGCAACTCCGTAGGGTCGAATCAGGGACAGGGAGCTCAGTTTCCCCCACCTGCTAGGGGCGAGGCGAGAGGTCCCCGAGGCGGGGCTCGTGGCGGGGTGATGAGAACCCGCCACGGGCTGCCCGAGCTCCCCCGGCCGATCGGGGAGCCCCGGGTGGGAGTTGCGGTTTGCGGAGATGCAAGCCGGATCGAAGAGCAAGACCTCGAGATTCGAGAGGTTGAGACGACGGGGTGCTCCTGCCGGTTCCTGTGCCCGTAGTTCCAGTGGCACCTGCCCCTGCTGCCCAGGCCGAGATAGTGGTGGCGGCCCATAGATTGGAACCATTGTATGAGCGGTTCCGGAAGCAAGCACCTCCGGTATTCCTGGGAGGTCCGGACGTGATGAAAGCCGAACAGTGGCTGACGGTGATTACCAGAATCCTGAATTTCATGGGTGTCACCGGTAACGACAGAGTGGTGTGCGCCACGTTTCAGTTCCAGGAGGACGCCCTGGTATGGTGGGACATGGTGTCTCAGATTCATGATGTCACCACCATGACCTGGGAAAGGTTTCAGGAACTCTTTAATGCGAAATACTATAATGAGGCGGTCAGAAGCGCCAAGAGGAAAGAGTTCGTTCACCTGACCCAGCGGGAGAACATGAGCGTCACTGAGTATACTACTCAGTTTGATCGGTTGGCGAGGTTAGCCTCGGGAATTGTGCCGACCGACTTCAGCAAGAAGGAGAAGTACTTGGACGGGTTGAATCCCAAGATCAGGCATGACCTGATGATTACCACAGACGACAGCACCACCTATGCTCAGATGGTGGAGAAGGCACTGCGAGCTGAGGGCGCAGTGGGGTGCATGTCAGAATCAGCGAGTACTCCGGTTAGTGGCGGGGCTCCTACCCCTCCTGCATCAGGCTATAGCAGGGGGAGTAGTGGTTCGGCCATTGATCAGAGGAAGAGGGCACCCACTGCTTCCGGCGGCTCGAGTCAGAACAAGAGGTTCCGGGGGAACCAGAACCGAGGGAGTCGTCCTGGTGGTAATGAGACCCGATTCTCCTATCCCGAGTGCCCTAGCTGCAAGAGGCACCATCGGGGTGAGTGCAAAGGTCAGGGATGCTTTCATTGTGGCATGCCCGGACACTTCAAGAGGGAATGTCCCCAGCTCCGATCAGAGGCACCGAGAGCTCCAGCGATACCCACTCCCGGCCGGGGTATTCGCTATCACGCGGCCGATGCGGATGCCGGCCCATCGGTAGTCACGGGTCGGCTTTACGGTTAACAACTCGCTATATTCGGTCGTTTGATTCGGGGCTACACATTCTTATGTGGCGGCCAGAGTCTTTAGTAAATTGGGTAGACCCTATGATAGATATGAATCAGGGTTTGGAACCACAGTTACTCAGCGGAGAATTGGTTATCTCCAATAGGTGGATTAGGTCTATGCCGATCAGGATAGATGGTAGAGAGTTAAGCGCTGATCTGATAGAGATGAGCTTAGTCGAATTTGATATTATTTTAGGAATGGATTTCCTATCTAAATATTCGGCGAGCATTGACTGTAAGAGGAAGATGGTGGTCTTCCAACCGGAAAGTGAAGAACCGTTTGTATTTGTGGGTTCGGTTCAGGGATCTCGGATCCCGGTGATCTCGGCTATGTCAGCGAGAGAATTATTGCACGGCGGGTGCTTAGGGTTTCTGGCCGTGGTGGTGGACACCACTCGGCCAGACACCATTCGGCCAGAGGACATCAGAGTGGTTCGGGAATTTTTGGACGTTTTTCCCGAAGAACTTCCAGGGTTACCACCTAGCGGGAGATTGATTTCGTGATTGACTTGGCACCAGGGGTGGATCCGGTTTCCAAAGCCCCGTATAGGATGGCTCAAGCTGAACTTAAGGAATTAAAGATTCAGCTCCAAGGGTTGCTTGACATAGGGTTCATTCGGCCCAGTGTGTCACCCTGGGGAGCCCCGGTTTTGTTCGTCAAGAAGAAGGATGGATCTATGAGGATGTGCATCGACTACAGAGAGTTGAACAAGTTGACGGTGAAGAATAAATATCCATTACCTAGGATCGATGACTTGTTCGATCAGCTTCAGGGGAAGATGGTCTTTTCTAAGATTGATCTCCGTTCGGGTTATCATCAGTTGAGAATCCGAGAGGAGGACATTCCAAAGACGGCTTTCCGCACTAGGTATGGACATTGCGAGTTTCTGGTTATGTCATTCGGACTAACCAATGCTCCTGCAGCATTCATGGACCTGATGAATAGAGTATTCAAGGATTTCCTCGATATTTGTGTGATTGTATTTATCGACGACATCCTCGTGTACTCTCAGTCAGAAGAGGAGCATGAGTTACATCTTCAGATGGTACTGCAACGACTTCGAGAACATAAGCTCTACGCCAAGTTCAAGAAATGTGAGTTCTGGTTGTCTCAGGTGTCCTTCCTAGGGCACATTGTGAGTAAAGATGGGATCAAGGTGGATCGCGGGAAGATTGAATCCGTCAGGGATTAGCCGAGACCGAAGACAGTGACAGAGATCAGAAGCTTCTTGGGATTAGCTGGGTACTACCGTAGGTTCGTGGAGGGGTTCTCCAAAATTTCAATGCCCCTAACCGAGCTTACAAAGAAGAATCAGCGATTTATCTGGTCAGATAAATGCGAAGCTAGTTTTCAGGAGCTGAAACAGAGGTTGATTACTGCTCCGGTACTAGCTTTGCCTTCGGACAAGGAGAAGTTCGTAGTCTTCTGTGACGCATCCAAACAGGGTTTGGGGTGTGTATTGATGCAAGCCGATCGGGTCATCGCTTATGCCTCCCGTCAGTTAAAGGATTATGAACAGCGATACCCGACTCATGATCTAGAATTAGCCGCAGTGGTTTTTGCACTGAAGATTTGGCGGCATTACCTGTATGGAGAGAAGTGTGAGATCTATACCGACCATAAGAGTCTCAAGTATTTCTTTACTCAGAAAGATTTGAACATGAGACAAAGGCGTTGGCTGGAATTAGTGAAGGACTACGATTGCGAGATCCTCTATCATCCCGAAAAAGCCAATGTAGTGGCCGATGCCCTGAGCAGAAAGGGTCCCGGGCAAGTAGCTAGCATGGTTCAGATCTCACCTCAGCTAGCAGAGGATATGGTTAGATCCAGCATTGAGTTTGTGGTAGGTCAGCTTCACAACTTAACGCTGCAATCTGATCTGTTGGAAAGAATAAAGGTCGCTCAGATGACAGATCCGGAGTTAGTGAAGATCCGAGATGAGGTATTGGCTGGTCAAGCCAAAGACTTTTCAGTGTCAGATAGTGGGATGCTTTTGTATAAAGCCAGGGTTTGTGTTCCGAACAGTGTGGAACTGAGAAATGAGATCTTTGAGGAGGCTCATTCTACCCCGTATTCTCTGCATCCCGGCACCACCAAAATGTACCAAGATTTGAAACCGTACTTCTGGTGGAGCGGTATGAAGAAGAATTTGGTAGAATTCGTATCGAGATGCCTCACTTGTCAGCAGATCAAGGCTGAACATCAGAAACCAGCAGGGTTGTTGCAGCCTCTAACCCTACCAGAATGGAAATGGGAGGATATTACGATGGATTTTGTGGTCGGGTTACCTAGGACCACGGGTATGTATGATTCCATTTGGGTAGTGGTGGATCGATTTACGAAATCTGCTCATTTTCTGCCGGTTAGAACAACATTTTCAGTGGATCAGTTGGCAGAACTGTACGTCAGAGAGATAGTGAGACTTCACGGAGTACCGAAGTCTATAGTTTCGGACAGGGATCCGAAGTTCACCTCCAAATTTTGGCAAAGTTTGCAACGGGCAATGGGTACGAAGCTAAAATTCAGTACAGCGTTCCATCCTCAGACAGATGGTCAGTCCGAAAGGACAATTCAGATATTGGAGGATATGTTGAGAGCCTGTGTTATGGACTTTGAGGGTTCATGGAGTAAATATCTACCGTTAATAGAATTTTCTCAAAAATCTTGTCAAATTAAAATTTTTTTATTAATTATGAAACTTTGTAGACTTTAGTAAAACATTTACAAGTGCCAGGACCCTGTTTCTAAACTTTACAAAATATTCAGAATGCAAATGTCAAGTCGCACAGTGACTACAAAATAATATCCTAGATGTCCCGAGACCGAACACTCCAAGTCGCGCCGCCATGACATGTACAATCCCACCCAAGCTCAAGCTCATTCTTACTCAGCTTTCGCCTTTCCTTTACCTACACATGAAAGTAGAATTGTGAGTCGACAGATTCAGTAAAAAAAGCATATAACATATCACATAATATCGACTTGTATCTAGGCACCCATACACTTATTTACAAGGTTTAATAGATGAGTTCCCTACTAGGGTATAGCCACTGTACCACATACACTACGTACCACATTGCATGAGTCTTGGTAGGGTTTGTTTCGCACCATGAGTACCACTGAGTGATATACCACACACACCCTGTACTTTCCCGTACTTGTGATGGTAACACTGTAATGTACTCCTTAACAATATACACTATACTAATGCACTCTGTACCATTTTCGAACAAGTGTTGGTAGTGTAACAATCATAACAAGGATGCATATACATTAACACATATATACCTTCGCATATCCATATCACATATTATACACAGTTCTTACCTCCTTTCCAAATTCAAGTGAGTTGGTCGACCTGAACGGAAAGTCTCGTGTTGGATGGATGCCCTAATCACATAACATAACTGGGTAAGTCACACGTCAAAAACCCTAATTCAGGAAACCCGAACCTACTACTTAAGTGTAAAGCCCGCTTAGTTAATTTGGAAATTAGCAGTTGTTTATGTTTAATTATGAAATTATTTATAGCTATTTAAATAATTTATTACTGTTATTTATGGAATTCTGAAATGCATGATTATGTCATCAGTAGTTTTTATATTTCGCATTTCCGGTGTCCGGTATTTTGGAACTCGGCGGTTGGCTCAGTAGAAATCACAACTTAGTATGTTGGTAATTTGGGGACGGGTTTAGACATTGGGAATGTCGGGAATGGCCGGGAATTTAGAATGTCCCAAAAATACCCCTTTAGTATGATTTATGTGGTTTTATGGTGGAGGGGCAAAATGGTCTTTTTGCCCCATTAGTATTTTGTCTTATGTGATTTATTAAATGGAAATTAAATGTTATTTGTTTATTTTTAGTTGGCTGAAATAATATGGTAAATGCTTTATAAACTCTTTTCTCTTAAAATTCAACACTTAGTCAAATTTAAAAGGAATTTTCAAAACACTCAAAGCTCTCTTTCTCTCCCTCTTTTCGGCCAAAGCTTGGGCTGCTAGGGCTGGGATTTTTCTGCTCAAAGCTTGTGATTTTCAACTCATCCTTGTGTAATTCTAGTCAAGGTGTGATCTCTTGTAAATTCCCTTTGTGTTTTCTTGAATTTTATGTGAAATTGATGGAATGCATGCATGATTTTGGAATATGTTGCTGCTGTGATTTTGTTGTTGATATATGTGGTTTAAAGCATGTTAATTGATATTAGTTGAGCTATGTTGAAAGCATGTTAGTTAGGTTGTTCAAAGCTTTTAGTTTTTATGTGAAAAAGTTATGAATTTTTGAAAGAAATGGTTCTTTTTGTTCTGTGAAGTTGCTGGATGTTCTTGTGTGTTTTCAGAAGCTTATTCATGCTTAGTTGAGTAGAATTAACTAGGTTTGGATGCATGTTAGTGGATTTAACCAAGTTTGAGTTTTGGAACTCAAAGCTTGGTCTTTAATGGTGAATTTTGCCTCTGTGTTTTCTGGGTGGTTTTGAGGCCTTAGATTTGTTCTTTGGGGTGTTTAGAACAGGTCTGGAAAGTTTGGTACCAATTGGGGTTGAATTGGTCGAGTTATGAGAATTTTAGTTGGCTGCCTGCGAGGAACCGGAATTCCGGTTGTACATCCGGAATTCCGGATGAGGGTTCTGAATTTTCCAGAACCGGAATTCCGGTTGGGCAACCGGTCTACCGGTTGGGGAAAATTCAGGGACCCTAGTTTTCCTTGTTTTTATGTTTTTAGGGGTATCGCCATGCTTTTTATCGATAGGGAAACTTTTAGTTCCTAGTTTTAGTCCCCGGGAAGTGATTTAGCGTGTCACTTATAGCGTTGTGATTTTTATGGTTTAGGAGCCGATCCGTCAGCTCGGCTTCGGTTCCGGTCGGGTTGGCCAAGCACACCTCGAAATCGGAATCCGGGTAAGATTAGTATAACGGTATGCATATGTAGATTACATGTTTAGCGTGCATGTAGGAAGCCTGCTAGATTACATTAGTTATGTCTTTAGGCTTCGAACCATCCAACCCTGTCACGTCGGTGACAGGCCGGAGTATGACCAAGAATGGAGTATGACCGGTTCGGCCGATCAGCCGACACTTGGTTGGTGGTTCGATCTATTGACCTATCCCGTCGGTACGGACAGCCGGAGTATGACCAGCAGCCGGAGTATGACCGGTTCGACCGATCAGGAGGATACTTGTCAATAGTACCGTCCCTATGAACGTTCAAAACTCAGTACCATGTTGGACATGGCAGTAGTAGCTCAGTACCATGTTGGACATGGCAGTAGCGGGACTCAGTATCGTGTTGGACACGGCAGTCAGTTTTATGTATGATATTATTATGCTTTTCTTACTGAGTCTGTCGACTCACAGTTTATGTTCATGTGTAGGTAAAGGCAAGGCTGTAGCTGATGGACCGTGAGCGAGCTTATGAGATTGTTAATGTCGGGGAGGTTAGGCCTGGAGCGTACGATCCTCGGGACAGCAAGGCTGAGATTTTTTTAACTGTCGTTAGACGACTTTAATTTTGATGTAATAGTTAAACAGTTAAACTTTTTGTAAATATTTTTATAATCGGGATCCCGAGTCTTTTGTAATATGTTTTACAAGTTTAATCAAAAAGCAAAATTTTAATTAATCACGTTTTTCCATAAACCTCGTTGATTAGCAACGAGCTGCACAGTACGTTTAAAAATCACGTAATACTCCTAAGGTAGTTAGGGTGTTACATTAAGGTTCTATTATTACTACTAGGAACTACAATATCCTAGGAAACAGGGAAACACCCAACTAAGGCACTGAAATGGGCAAGAATTGAGACAACAAGTTATTCAGGGAATCTGCCAATACCGGTTAACCAGTTTTACAGGACCTGGCAAACCCGTTAACTAGTTTGCACCAGGTTTCCCCAAACCACTCAAAACTTATCCAAATGCCACCAAACCTTCCAGAGCACCTAAACAGAGCATACACAACATATTCCAACCAATAAAACTTAGAAAAACACCCAGAATCAAAATGTGCCATGGATGAACCAAGCGTGAGTTTTCAACTCAAGCTTGTGCATCTATCACCAAAAATAATCAAACCATTTCCAACTCAAATTAAACTTAAAATTCAAACCACACATAATCCAAACCCTAACAGCCCCTAAAATCCAAAATTGAACATTCAAGCTAAAATAAAACTTCATTAACACAAATCTATGAGTTCTAGGGTTACCTTAGCTTCAAAGTTATTTGAATCCTTGATTGAAATCCCAAAAGAAAATATCAAAAGATGCTGGTTCCTTCTGGTTTTGTGGTGGCCGAACAAGGAAAGAGAGAGAAAAAGGATGAGTTTCCTTATTTTTGACTTTTCTTTCCATTTTTCCTAAATGAATAAGGATTATCCAAATTAATCCTTACTGAGAATAGAAGCTAGGTGTCAACACCCAAGGCTGCCACCCAATTCCCACTTGCCAAATTACCAAAATCCTCTTTTAGCCTAAACTTAGGCTAACTTAATGCTTAGGGGTAAAATGGTCAAAAACCGTAACCCTGCATAAACTTGGTATTTTATTTTCTCCAATTTACATCCCTCTAAGAAATAAGGTTTTACACCTACCCATGTGATTAAACTAGCCATTCATCACATTTTCCATTATCATTGAGCAAAAATTATAAAAATTGCATAATTCAAATATAATACAAATAATATACCTAGAGTTTAATAAAATCTACGGAATTGAGAAATTATAACTCTAATGCCCATTTCTAACAATGAGACCCAAAAATAACTTAAATCCACAAATACTATAAAAATATCAATAATTAGTGTTAATTGTCTTGACTAATCCATATTATGAAATGCGATCATTACACTTTGTCAGCGAAAAAGGTCGCCGGCAGCTGTGCCAGTGAGATCCTCATTATTTTGCAAGTGAGTTTACTCGCCGGCAAAAGATGATTTTCTTGTAGTTTAAAGGAATCAACAATTCATCCATTGAAGGATCATCTCCACCAACAGTTGAATCTCCTACTTTAGTTGGTCCACTATCACTGAAAAAATCCATACAAACCCATTGTACTAACTTATGTCACTCCTCCACCTTTTCAAAGTAGATTGAAAAAATCTAAGAAAGAGGAACCCATCAAGGAGATCCCTAAAAATCTTTCAAAAGTTGAGGTCATAATTCCATGTCTTGAGGTAATCAAATAAGAGTCTCATTGTGCTAATATTCTTAAGGAGTTGTGTCCAAATGAAAAAAGGTTGAATGGAGGTGAGGAAATAAGTGTGGGAGAGAATGTTTTTGTTGTTCTCCAAAGAAAGTTGTTGTTGGATTTTGTGCCCTAAATAAAACTCATTTCAATATCATCAGATTTACTTATTAATAAAGATCCGAAATAACATTTTATGTTGCATGGTTCACATGATTTATTTCATGATTATATGTATATAGTGTATGAATTCTTTTTAAGTCCAGAACATATGAGTTTGTTAAAGATTATAGTGTTGTCAGCACAGTGGAATATAATCTTAATTATATGTTCAAAAGTTTATTCCCTGATTTGTCAGAACACTGGATTTAGACTGACATGGTATAATCAGCGATAGGTATTCTTACACCTTGGAAAAGTGTTATGTCCTTTCCAGGACATTGGCAAAGTTTACCAGTATCGGATGTATGGAGTATACATCAGAAGGGACCGATATTGAACTTTGATTAGATATATTAAAACTTACCGTAATATCTATTCAATTCAATATCACCTGCTGATCCTAGATCAAATGACCTTAATCCTGATATGGGTAGGTTCGATCTCAAGAGTACTATACATATTCTTTGATTTGTTAGTTAAGCCTACTTTTGGGTCAGGGTGATACGTACATTTTGGTAACATGATAGTATAATTGAGTGGGAGCGCTACCATAAATATGGAATCTATAACTTCTATAGGAACTTAGAAGTGAAACGATGATATCCTTCGCGAGCTTGGCTAAACAGAAATAAATGGTGGAGATCTCATTTCACTTTGCTGAAATATCATTTATACGGAGCTAAGTGTTTTAAGGATAAAATACATTGAAGGTGTAGCGGTAACAGTAGTGCCTTTTCAATGTAGATAATCTATTAGAGGGTCATTGATCACATTAGGGTTATAACAATGGATAACTAATGACGTGTCTATATCATGGAACATAGAGAGCGTTCTATATGACTGAGAGTGCAATTACAAGTTCTAAGTGTGGATTCAATGAGGAATTAATAAGTTAGGGAATTTACTTGGTAAATTCCGTTCGACTTATTGGAAGCTCGGTTATATAGACGCATGGTCCCCATACTAGTTGAGACCATACTGCTTGTAAGACTCAGTTAATTGATTTTAATTAATCAATTATAATTCTAAAAGTTAGACTATGTCTACTTTATGAATTTTCACTAAGCAAGGGCGAAATTGTAAAGAAAAGAGATTTTAGGTTTATTTATTGATTAAGACACTTTATATGTCTGTTTATAAATATATTAAATGGCAATATTATTTAATAATTATTTTCAAGTTATTAAATAATTAGAATTGGCATTTAAAAGGTTAAATTGGAAAATTGGCATTTTTGAGAAAATGGGAATGGAAAATAACAAAATGGGAAAGTTGCAAAGTGAGGTATAATCCCTTTGTATGGCTGGCCGCATGCATTAGGAATTACCATTTATAGTTTCCATTATTTTAATGCCATACAATTCTAACCTAAACCTAGAGGGTTTTCTATAAATAGAAAGTGTTGGCTTAAGGAAACAGAGACACACAGCCTTGAACATTGTTTCCTTCAGAGAAAAAGCTACACGTCTCTCTCTCTTTTCTTCTCTCTAAATTTCGAAACCTTTGAGTGATGAGTAGTGCCCACACACATCAAGTGGTATCTCAATCGTAGTATGTAAGACTATGGAAAATCTGCATCAAAGAAGGAGAAAAGAAGATCCAGATTCAGATCTTGATTATGCTCTGCTACAGAAAGGAATCAAGGGCTAGAGATCTGAATGGAAGGAGTCATAATATTCCACTATACCCACTGTAAGGTTTTCTAAACTTTATATGTGTTTATTTCATTGTTTTAGAATTCATGTTAGGGTGTTAATCAAACATACTTGTTAGTAAATCTAGATCCTAGTAAAATTAATTTCCAACAACTGGCACCAGAGCCATGGTAATGATTTACTTTCATGTAATATGAATTAAAACGATGATTTATATGTTTTTGTGTTGATTTAAATGGTTTCATGTGGTTTATGTGTTAGTTGATGAATGTATATATATGTTGTACAGTACCTTTTTCCATGAAAAATAATTTCTCAATTTTTGAAAATATTTTATTTGGATTCCTTGGGAAAAATTAAGCAATTTTGTTTGTTACAGAACTTAATTCCGATAAAATTTGAAAAAGTTACGATTTTTGGAAAAATTAGATTTCGGGTGTCCATGGGTGCTCAATCGCACGCATCAGGCTTCGGACAACGAAGCCCTGCGCGCGCGTGAGCCTTGCCCCTGTCACCCCTGCATGCACCGAGTAATGCTGCTCATGCACCCTGCTGACGCCGAGATTCCTCGGCTGGGTGCCTTACCTCCGCGCGCGTATGGGGCTACTAGCAGCCTCCTGGGCTGTTGCATGCAGCCCCTCCTGGTAGCAAAACCCAAAAATTGCGATTTTTGGGATTTTTCCCCAAAAATCAAATTTTTTCATGGGATTGTTTCCCAAAATTTATTTTTCCAATTTTAAAATATTTTCAATTTGGAATTTTTCCAATTTTAAATATTTCCTATTATGGTCAAATTTAAAATTTGTTAACTTCTTTAATATTTATTTGTTATTTAATTATAAGATTAGATATTTTGATATTTAATATATTTTAAATTAAAAGATAATTTTGTCATTTTATTTAAAATATTATATTAAAATTATCTTATATGACAAATTAAATAATTAATAAATTTGAAATTAACATAGATATTTTTATAGATATACTTACCATAATGTTTTCAAATTCAAAATTTGTTATTTTTATTTTGTTAAATATTTAAATATTTATAAATTAAAAGTTTAAAAATGATATTTTTTCTATATATATATCATTTTTTTCATTATTAGAAATTTATAAATCAAAACTTAAATATTTAAATAACATAGATATTTTGTAGAGATTTGAATGTTGCTTAATTTGAGGTATTTTGACATATAGTTATGGTAATTATTATTCATTTATTATTTTATTCCTAAAATAATAATTATCTAACCAAATCTATTTTAAGATTGGTTTATTAAATTATAAGATCTGAAAGTGATATTGAAGATTCTTTCCTTTCAAATCATTGATCTTATTAGATATTTAATTTGATTCAAATAAACCTAGATATTTTAAAATTAGTTTTCTTTATTTGGTTAGTTTAAGAATAATAATTTAATTATATTAATATCATATTTCACATTTATTACATGGACAATGTTTGTTTATTTTATATTATTTATTCAAAAACTCTTTTTTTTTAACAAACCTATTATTTCTTTGATCTAAATTGCTATGATTAACTTGTTGACAGATCCAATGATCTGATTTTAATCATAGTCCAATTGTCAATAGATCTTATAAATAATTTGTAACAGGTTAATTTTGTACTTCTTTCATCTGTGTAAACCTAGTAACATGATAGGGCCCATCCAAATCATTTGACCTGTGTGAGCCTATATGTTTGCTATTGGGCTTAGATGCATATAGGAAGCCCATTTAAGTTTTACTAAGTAATGGACTAGGTTGCTAAAATAAATTTTGACATAAGCAAATTTATTTAGGCCCAATTAGATTTGGGCTTATTCAATGAATAACAATTGTTTATTTAAAGGTTAAATTCTTCTCTTTTGGGCCTTGTGTGAGAGTTGGGGGCCAATAGAAGTGGGTACGACATATTGAACTTAGCTCCCCCTCACATGAACTACCCCAATTGTGAATGCCCATTTGCCTTATTTAAATAATTGTATTAGGTTAATTATATTAGTCTAACCTAATTAAAATTGAATTAGCAACATAATTAACTTTTAAAATATATGAAATTTGTTTGTAATTTAATATTTTAAAGTTAATTTTAGAAAAACACTTACTTAATGATATATATTCTAGATAGTTATTTCTAGTACTAATTATTATTTTTAATATGAAATAGGAAAATATCATTGATTGTGCAATTAATTGTTAATAATTAATTTTGGTACAATCTAAGTTTATTATATTTTCCTAGTATTAAACTAGACTTAATAATTAAGTTTCCTCTATACTTAATTATTTATTTCTTGAATTTAATACATTTAATTAAATTAAAAATTCAATATCTAAGTTGATTTTTATCATGATACTTAAATATTGTTATTTTCATGTTATTTAATGAAAGTTGAAAATTATCTTAAGTTTGGAATCTTATTTTAGAATAACTTAAAGCTGAATAATTTTCAAAATATATTTTATTTTATTTTATTAATCTTTTTCCTAAAATTTCGAAATTGCATTTCTTTAATGCAGAAATTTCGAATTTTATTTGAAAAATAGATTAAAGTTGAAAATTATTTATTTTAATTTTGGACCAACTTAAATCAATGTTTTTTTTCATTTAATGATTAACTAAAATAAATGAAATAAAATATATTATAATTAGAAATTGAATTAATTAGTCAATGAAAGTCTAGATAGTTATTATCTGTTTTGCTTGAAGTATTTTTCTAGTGTATTTAATTAAATAGAAAATTAATATTTAAGTTGATTTTCAATCATGATACTTAAATATTTGAAATTTTTCATAGATATTTAATTAAATAGGAAAATTATATTTTTTGTTCAAAAATTAATTTTATTAATTTTGGGCCAACATAAAATTAGGGTAATTTTCAAGGATTTATTTTTATTTTATTTTAAAGCATTTTCGAAAGTAGTATTCTTATACACTTCATTTTTCGAAATGCAATATATATATTTATAGAAAATTAAATTTGAGTTGTAAATTAATTTAAATTAATTTTGAAACAACTTAAATTGAATAATTTTCTAAATATTTATGGAAATTATTACTAAGATGGACATAATTCATGTTTTTTTCATATCCATCTAAGTATAATTTATAAAAATTACATTAAAATTTATATTTAGAATTTTTCATTCTAAATTGGAAATTTTAATTAAATAAATATATATTTAAAATAAATATTAGAAGAAAATACAATCTTCATTAAATAATGAGCTTTATTATTATTAGGATATTGGATCTCCATTGTTGGTTTTACATAGCTATTGTTTTAGTGAGTAATCCTCCCTAATGGAGGAACGTTCATTAGCAAGTTAGCACTGTTTAATCTCGAAAGATAAGTAATCTTGTAAGTTTTTTATATAGTATTGATCACTCTAATGATGGCGACTGTATAAGACTTGCAAGAATATGAAACAATGGTGGAAGCTCATAAGATAGAATAGCCTTGACTCTCGCCTAAACGGGACAACGTGGATTCACATCTTGATCAAATAAAAGGTTGCTAGAATGTTGATCATTTTAGATGAGCTGACAACTCTATTCAATGAATGGTAGCTTTGACTCTCGCCTAAACGGGACACTGATATCAGTTTGTTGAAGACGTTGGAAATTATTTAGGATTGTATGCTTTAGTATTTTCACTTATCATTCCTACTTGCTATATGCTTTAATAATTTCTGAATTGTGTATGAATTTGTATTGAAACATGTTATTTTCTGTTATTAAATTGTAGTTTAATTTCGAATCTTCATTGTTGGCCTAACTTGGTTTGTCTTTCTAATGAGATAAATCCCTAATGGATTTTCACCATTACACTAACATAATAGTGTTAGATCTCGAAAGATAAATATTGTATATGCAACATCTAGTTGTTCATCAATTGATGACACCTTAGACTAGTATTTTACAATATGAAACAAGAAGATTGTATAAATAAGATTACTTTGACTCTCGCTAATCGGAGCATTATTGGATTCTTATTTAAAACAAAATTATCCTAATTCCTCTTAGCTTATTCATTTCGAATCAGCTTAACAACATATCATTGGATGAATGGTCTATAAATTATTTCATGTCATTTTATATTTTCTCTTAATAAAATAAATGACGAACTTGATTATATTCCAGGAATTCTATCCCAAAATGATATAAATCCTCAATCTTAGAAATCTCCTACTTGTATAGGCAAATCATAGAGTAAGATTAGTAGTGGTGGTCCAAGAAAGAATTACTCATTATACAGTTACACTTTCACAAGTGTTTCATAACCATTTTCTATCAATGGATTCAAACTGTATGAGTTTAGTATTCTGTGACCAGAATCCACTTGTACTATTCTAAGAACTCTTTGATGTAACTAACTTAAGTCATCAAAAGATACAACCACATATTTTATAAATCTATGGCATTTGTATCTTGTTCATAGTGGTTTTGACAAGATCATTCTCTGCAAAAAGTTAATATGCCTAAATCCACTGAAATTAAGTTCATCTCATTCGCAGATGGATGTACATCTAGGGGTGGATATGAGTTTTTTGTTGTATTCTTAAAACGATCACTCTAGATTTTACCTTCTGCAAAAGAAATTTGAAATGTTTGAAAAATTTCATGAATTTCTAGCAATGGTAAGTGGTTAAAGATCTTGCGAACTGATAGGGGTGCAGAAAAAGTTAGTAGATATGCAGTTCAAAGATCATTTATTTGATTTTTGAATTATATCCAAACTTACCTCCACAGAAATTCAATTTGCATATTGATAGTTAGTTACTAGTCGTTTCCTAAATCCTTCTATGATAATATAATTTCAGAATGATGCAATGGTTGTATACTTAATGGTTGTATAATTTCATGGATGACCTAATCGAAATCTTAAGAAAAGCAAGAGCTGCTAACCCTGGTTTGCATGTTTGTTAGCTATTCTAAGTGATTAGGGGTGGACCATCCCATAATTATTAGATAAGAAAGTGTTTGTTTAAACAAATACTACTTTTTTAAGAAAATGACTAAGTCTTAAAATAAAGTAGCAAATAAAGGAGATAATTTTTCTTGATTCCATAAGTGTTCTGTCATCTTATTCATTACAAGATGATCCCACTGCCTCTGTTGTCTTAACACAACCGAAGAGGTCAATACCATTTAGTTTTCTTAGACATAATTCACGGTACCTTGTCGTAGTGGGAGAGTTTCAAGGAACTTTACCTTCTAATGACTTGGAAGACACTAGTGATTAAAATCCATTGTGAGTTTAAACAAGTAATGGATTGTCAAGATAAGAAACTCAGAAGAAAGCCAATAGAACTATGGTTTGATCCATTCACATGGAGTAACCTAAAGTTTTCTATTACAAGGACATGAAAGGAAATTTTCGTTAATAAGTCTATTCAATGGACTTAACAAAACTTCCTGTTCCTAGTATTATAGGTTTGAGTTTATCTAAACCTATGGCTTGTGGTATACCTGGTAATTACTTACTCTAATGCAAGCAGAAGATGCTGAAGCATTTTCTTTCCAATGGAAATCTATAGAAGCTTCACAACTTCTTAGATATAGATTTTATTTATCTAAGGAAAAGTCTCAACTATTCCAGAAAAGATAAAGCCATGAAAAAATTTCTTAAATCAACAGTGAGAGGTCTCAGATATGCTTTTGTATGCCTTAAACCAGACACCTACTGTAGAGTGGGAGTAATGAGTAGGTATCAGATTAATCCAGGAGAAGAACATTGGAAAACAATCAAGTAAATCTTAAGATTAAGAAGAGGAACTATATGTTAGTCAATAAGGGTGATTTTGAAACTCTTAGACTACACCACATCAGATTTCGAGACTTGCCTGTGTGCTAGAAAGTCTGCTGATAAGATGGTGATTACTTTGGGGGTGGAGTAGTGATTTTGGAGAAGTGTAAAAACCTATCTGAAATCTCTTAGTCTACTAGAGAGAGACTGAATGTTAAAAGTTGCAGGAAAGATACTTATTGTAACACCCTAACTAGCATAGGCGTATTACGTGATTTTTTTTAAACGTACTGTGCAGCTCGTTGCTAATCAACGAGGTTTATGGAAATCGTGATTAATTAAAATTTTTGCTTTTTAATTAAACTTATATAATATTTAAAACAAAATGCTTTGGGATCCCATTTACAAAATACTTTACAAAAGTATACTGTCTAATAGAAAATACTCTTCGCCCAGCGACTAACTACAAAAGCACTGTTGTCCCGAGGATCATACGCTCCAGGCCTAACCGCCCCGACATGTACAATCTTCAACGGCTCGTCCTCACGGTTCCTCAGCCTTGGCCTTGCCCTTACCTACACATAAACATAGTACTGTGAGTCGACAGACTCAGTCAGAAAAGCATAAATCATAAAACATACATAATCCCGGGTTATGATCAGACGCCCATACCCCTGACCATAACCCTAACTGTCGTGTCCCACACGATACTGAGTCCCGAACGTTCGCACGATGGTACTTATGACAAAGTAACAGCCTATACTCAGTACACTGGTCATACTCCAGCTGCTAGTCATACTCTAGCTTTACCGATGTGTTACAGTATCTTCTCCTGGATTAATCTGATACCTACTCATTACTCCCACTCAATAGCAGGTGTCTGGTCTAAGGCATACAAAAGCATATCTGAGACCTCTCACTATTGATTTAAGAAATTCTTCCATGGCTTTATCTTCTCTGGAATAGTTGAGACTTTTCCTTAGATAGATAAAATCTATATCTAAGAAGTTGTGAAGCTTCTATAGATTGCCATTGGAAAGAAAATGCTTCAGCATCTTATGCTTGATTGTGTACTCTCAATCAGAAGAGGAGCATGAGTTACATCTTCAGATGGTTTTGCAACGGCTTCGAGAACATAAGCTTTATGCCAAATTCAAGAAATGTGAATTTTGGCTATCTCAGGTTTCTTTCTTAGGGCACATTGTTAGCAAAGATGGGATCAAGGTGGATGCCGGGAAAATAGAATCCGTCAGGAATTGGCCAAGACCGAAGACAGTGACAGAAATTAGAAGCTTCTTGGGTTTAGCCGGTTATTATTGTCGGTTCGTGGAAGGTTTTTCTAAGATTTCAACACCCTTAACCGAACTTACGAAGAAGAATCAGCTGTTTGTGTGGTCAGACAAGTGCGAAGCTAGTTTTCAAGAGTTGAAACAGAGATTGATTATAGCTCCAGTGCTAGCTTTTCCTTCAGACAAAGAGAAATCTGTAGTTTATTTCCATGCATCCAGACATGGTGTGGGGTGTGTGTTGATGCAAGCCGATCGGGTGATCGCTTATGCCTTCTGTCAGTTAAAGGATTATGAGTAGCGATACCCGACTCATGACCTAGAGTTGGCCGCGGTGGTTTTTGCATTGAAGATTTGGCGGCATTACCTTTACGGAGAAAGGTGTGAAATCTATACCAACCATAAAAGTCTCAAATATTTCTTTACTCAGAAAGATTTGAATATCAGACAGAGGCGTTGGTTGGAATTAGTGAAAGATTATGATTGTGAGATTCTCTATCATCCCAGGAAGGCCAATGTAGTGGCCAATGCCCTGAGCAGGAAGGGTCCCAGGCAGGTAGCTTGCATGATTCAGATCTCACCTCAGTTAGCAGAGGACATGGTTAGATCCAGCATTGAGTTTGTGGTAGGCCAGCTTCACAACTTGACGCTGCAATCTAATCTGTTCGAAAGAATTAAAGCCGCTCAGATGACTGATCCAAGCCAAGGATTTTTCAGTGTCAGACAACGGGATCCAAGCCAAGGATCTGTTGAAATGAGTTTTATTTAGGGCACAAAACCCAACAAACTCCCACTTGCACTAATATAAAAAAAAAGTGCATTTCAAATAATCATTAACACCTTGATATACCAATCAAGTGTAATAGTAGTAAACTCCTCGTAATAGGACCTGACAGGTTGAATTAAACACAACCTCTTCTCCACTATTACTCTTCCTTAATCACAAAATCCTTGATAATGTGAAATTCCTCTCTATATGTCTACTCTCTTGGGATACTGGATTCTATACTTTTGGCAACTACTTCTTGGTTATTCAGGAAGTAACCCTAGTAGTTAAGGGAAGTTGGAACGGTGCCATAAAAGTATAGAACTTTCCTTAGACTGAATAAGTATCTTTCCTGCAACTTTTAATATGCAGTCTCTCTCTGGTAGACTAAGAGATTTCAGATAGGTTTTTACACTTCTCTAAAATCACTACTCCACCCCCAAAGTAATCACCATCTTATCAGCAGACTATATAGCACACAGGCAAGTCTCGAAATCTGATATGGTGTAGTCTAAGAGTTTTAAAAACACCCTTATTGACTAACATACAAGGATGTCGTCAATAAACACAATAACACAGATATCGAGAAAATCGTTGAATACTCTATTCATCAAATCCATAAATGTTGCAGGAGCATTGGTTAGTCCAAACGACATAACCAAGAATTCGTAATGTCCATACCTAGTACGGAAAGCCGTCTTCGCAATGTCCTCCTCTCAGATTATCAACTGATGATAACGCGATCGGAGATCAATCTTGGAAAAGACCGTCTTTCCCTGAAGTTGATCAAAAAGATCATCGATCCTAGGTAGTGGATATTTATTCTTCACTGTTAGCTTGTTTAATTCCCGATAATCGATGCACATCCTCATAGTTCCATCTTTCTTCTTGACGAATAAAACCGGAGCTCCCCAGGGTGACACACTAGGCCGGATAAACCCTATGTCAAGTAACCCTTGAAGCTGAATCTTTAATTCTTTATGCTCAACTGGAGCCATTCTATACGGAGCCTTGGAAACCGGTTTCACTCCGGGTCCCAAATCTATAACAAAATCAATCTCCCGCTGAGGTGGTAAACCTGGAAGTTCTTCGGGAAAAACATCTAGAAATTCCCGAACCACCTTGATGTCCTCTGGCCGAATGGTATCTGGCCGAGTGGTGTCCATCACCACGGCCAGAAACCCTAAACAACCGCCATGCAGTAACTCCCTAGCTGACATGGCCGAAATCACCGGAACCCGAGATCCCCGAACTGAACCAACAAATACAAATGGTTCTTCACTTTCCGGTTGGAAGATCACCATCTTCCTCTTGCAGTCAATACTGGCTGAGTATTTAGATAGGAAATCCATTCCTAGAATAATATCGAAATCTACTAGGCTCATTTCTATCAAGTCAGCACTTAACTCGCTACCGTCTATTCTGATCGGCATAGACCTAATCCACCTTTTGGAGATAACTAACTCTTTGCCAGGTAATAGGGTTCCAAACCCTGATTCATAACTATCACACGGTCTATCCAATTTCCTAAAGATTTTGGCTGCCACATAAGAATGTGTGGCCCCAGAATCAAACAATACTGAGTAAAAGGAGTTGTTAACTAAGAGCTGACCTGTTACAACTGAGGGGCTGGCTTCTGCATCAGCCTGCGTAATGGCGAACACCCTAGCTGGAGTGGGTCTCGTCGGAGCCCTTGGTGCCTCTGTTCTGAGCTTGGGACAATCCCTCTTGTAATGTCAGGGCATGCCACACTAAAAGCATCCCTGACCTCTACAGTCACCCAGATGGTGCCTTTTACAACTGGGGCACTCTGTTGGGTTTTATGCCCTAAATAAAACTCATTTCAATATAATCAGATTTAGTTATTAATATAGATCAGAAATAACATTTAATGTTGCATGGTTCACATGATTTATTTCATGATTATATGTACATGATGTATAAATTCGTCTGAAACCCTTTTCACATACTTGATCCTGTTTATTGTGTCGTCAACACATTGGAAAGTAAACATGACTATGTGAATAAAGTTTCCTAGATTTATCAGACATAGGGTTTTACTGATATGATAATCTACAACAGAGTTTACTTGCATTTGGAGAAGTGTATGTTCTTTCTAGAACATTGGTTAAAGTAAAGCTCAGGTTGGATGCATGGTGTATGCATCGGAAGGAAACGATATTGAACTTTGACTTAGATTTATTAAACTTACCGTAATATCTATTCAAGTCAATATCGCCTAGTTGATCCTAGATCAAATGTTCTTAATCCTATTATGATTAGGGTCAATCTTGAAAGGCTATTCGTGTTCTTTGATTTGTTAGTTAAGCCTACTTTTAGGTCAGGGCGATACGTACATTTTGGGAACACGGTAGTGAAATTGAGTGGGAGCCCTAACATAAACATGGAATCTATAGCTTCTATCAGGCAAATAGTAAGCAAAGGATGATCTCCTTCGAGCTTGAACAAACGAACATAAATGGTGGAGTACTCATTTCACATAAGCTGAAATAGGGGTGTGCAGAAAGTTATCCAATCCAATCCCAACCGACCGATCCAATCCCAACCGATCCAATAGAATCGGATATCCAATCATAATTGGATCGGATCAGATGCAAATTTTAAAAATCCAATTGGATCGGATCGGATGTTGGATGAGACATCCGATCCAATGGATAACCGAACCGATCCAATCCAATATCATCCAATGTCCATCCAATCATATTTAATATTTATAATTTTATATATTTAAATATTTTGTTTTAAAAAAATATATTAATTATTAATAGGTTTTATTGTGCACCTGCACACATTGATTTAATATTTTATATAATATTTGCATTTGATGTATTGGACTTGTTTATTATGACTTTCACTTATTAAGTTAGATTTTTGTTATATTTTTATTATGGGATTATGAAAATTAGGTTGAATTTGGATTAAATTATTGTTTATTATTAGATTATTAGGCTTTAAATTATGTTTTTTCATATTTTTTTTTCTTTTGAATGAAATCATGGCTAAAAGGGATTGGATTCATCCATTGGATCCATTGGATGGATCCAATCCAATCCAATAAAAAGTTAAAGCATCCAATGGATGGAACCGATCCAATCCAATACATCTATTGGATCGGATCGGATCGGATGACTCAATTCAATGGATTGGATCGGATGGCAAAATCCAATATCCAATAAATAATTGGATTGGATCGGATGGGTCCAAATCTATTGGATGTAATCCAATGAACACCCCTAAGCTGAAATATCATTTATACGGGGTCAAGTGTTTTAAGGATAAAATACATTGTAGGGTGTAACGCTAATCTAATCTCTTTACAGTGTAGGTCATTCATATAGAGGATCATTGATCACATTAGGATTATAACAATGGATAACTAATGATGTGTCTATATGGTGGAACATATAGAGCATTCTATATAACTGAGAGTGCAATTCTAAGTTCTATGTGTGGATTCAACAAAGAATTAATAAGTTAGTGAATTTTAGTGCTAAATTCTTGATCTACTTATTGGAAGCTCGGTTATATAGACCCATGGTCCCCGCACTAGTTGAGATAATATTGCTTGTAAGACTCATGTAATTGGTTTTGATTAATCAATTATAATTCTCAAATTAGACTATGTCTATTTGTGAATTTTTCACTAAGTAAGGGCGAAATTGTAAAGAAAGAGTTATAGGGGCATATTTGTTAATTATGATACTTTGTATGGTTCAATTAATAAATATGATAAATGACAATATTATTTAATAATTATTTATAGTTATTAAATAGTTAGAATTGGCATTTAAATGGTTGAATTAGAAAATTGGCGTTTTTGAGAAAATCAGATGCAGAAAAGGTAAAACTGCAAAATTGCAAAAAGTGAGGCCCAAATCCACTAGTATAGGGCCGACCACTTTTGTAGGAAATTTAAACTGATTTTTTCATTATTTTAATGCCAAATAATTCAAACCTAACCCTAGTGGAATGCTATAAATAGATAGTGAATGCTTCAGGAAATTTACACTTAAATTTCTATACTTCTGATTCAGAAAAAACTGAGCCTCTCTCTCTCCCTATCTTTGGCTGAACCCACTTTCTCTTTCTTCTTCCTTCAATTTCAAAAATCTTAGTGTGAGAGTAGTGCCCACACACAGCAAGTGATACCTCAATCATAGTGAGGAAGATCGTGAAGAAAGACTTTCAGCAAGAAGGAGTTTCAGCATCAAAGATTCAGAGAAAGAGATCCAGGTTCAGATATTGATAATGCTCTGCTACAAAAAGGAATCAAGAGCTAGATATCTGAACGGAAGGAGTCATTTAATTCCGCTACACCGAATGTAAGGTTTCCTAAACTTTATATGTGTTTATTTCATCGTTTTAGAAAGTTTATATTTAGGGTGTTAATAAACATACTTGTGAGTAGATCTAAGATCCTGGTAAAATAAATTCCAACAACTGGCCTCAGAGCCATGGTATTTGATTTACTTGCAAGAAATTTGGACTTTAAAACGATTGTTTGTTTGTTTTTGGATGGTATCATGTTGTATTGAGTGTTATTTGATGATTGATTGGTGTTTGTGAATTTTCGTTAAAAATAATTGAATATCTGTTTCTGGAATTATTTTTATTGGATAGTATGGAAAAAATTAAGCATGTTACTTTTCTACAGAACTCAATTTCGATTTAATTTGAATTAGTTATGATTTTTTGGAGATTCGGAAAAATCGGAGTTGTGCTGAAATTTTCCTGCGATCCCAAAAACTGTCCGCACAGCTCGCAATTTTTTCGTTTTTCTTCGATTTTTCATGCTTTTTCATGGAATTAACTTCCGATTTTTTGTGTAGTTCTATATTTATACTATTACTATTCCTAATTCAATTCTAATTATCATTACGAATTAATTTAATATTTTTTAAATTTAATTCAAGATATTAATGTAATTTGAATTTAAAAATAGTTAGTATCTATCTTATTTGCTTAATAATCTATCTTATTTTTAAATTTGATTATATCTTATCTTATTTTTAAATTTAAGGTCAGATTTTAAATATTTTAAATTTATCTTTTTTTAAAATAATTTCACCTTATTAAAATTTAAAATAAGATAACTATAATCATGTAATTTTAAAAAAGATGTAAGATATTTTGCTAACTTTTAAATTTTGTTGTTTTATTTATTTAAATTACATTTAAAATCTGAAAAAGATATTCATTTATCTTTTCTAATTTTTTATTTAATTTTTATTTATAAAATAACATTTAAATTTTAAAAGTAGTTAGCAAATTTTGAAATGATATTTAGGTTGGTTGAAACCTAATTTTTCAAAATTGTAGGTTTAATTTTAAATTTAAATTTTTTTTATTTCGAAATTTTTTTAAAATTTTTTAAAATTTTCGAAAATTTTTATATTTAATTAATTATTTCGAAATTAATTATTTAATTTAAAATTAAATAAATCCTACATCCAACTATCCAGCTAACCTTGTTGCAGGAGTATGTGTTTTTAGCTTGTGTGTAAGTTTTCAAAAACCTATTATTACTTGATTGCAAATAGCCATGGTTACTTTTTGTAACAGGTATATTTACAATCTTCTTTCATCTGTGTATGACCTAGCAACATGATAGGACCCATCCAAAGTGTGCCTGTGTGAGCCTATGTGTTTAATTTCATTATAGATGCATATAGGTTATTGCTGCTAATAAAATGTCATAGTTCTTGATAGATTTTATTAAGGCCCATTTAGTTTTTGGCCCTATTCAATTAATAACAGTTGTTCATTTTAAGGTTAAATTCCTCTCTTTTGGGCCTTGTGTGAGAGTTGGGAGCCATAGAAGTGGGTACGACATACTGAACCCAGCACCCCCTCACATGAACCACCCCAATTGTGAAGGCCCATTTGCCTGATTTGAATAACTGTACTAGGTTAATTAAACTAGTTTAACCTAATAAAATTGATTAGAAACATAATTAATTTCATTTATCTTGAAATTAATTTAAGAAAAAAATAGTTTAAAGAATTTTTATTCTAAGCTAAACTATATGTATTTTCTTGTATTTAATTAAATATAGAATTATAACCATCTAGATTCTTTCTGAAGCTTAATTTAAATTTTTATTCCTATTTAAGTTGACATTTAGTTATCTACAACTAACCAACTTAAATTTGAATATCTTTTGGATTTAAAAATTTCAAAATTAAGTTGAGGAATTTTAGGCATTGGTTATTAAGATTCTTTAGATATTTTTTAAGTTAATATCTTTTTGAATATTAACTTAAAATGGAATATTTTAGATATTTTTAAGTTAATATCTTTTCGAATATTAACTTAAAATGGAATATTTTCAAATTAAGTTGTTACAACTTGATTTTTGATATTTAATTAAATCTAAATTTGAAAATATTTAAGTTCTAGATTTTTCTAATACAACTTAAATTAGATATTTTTTCAAATTTTGTGGAAAAGATACTTAGTCAAATAAGATATTTTCTAGATAGTAATTTCTAGACTACTTATTATTTCTAATATTAAATAGGAAAATATTATACCTTGTGAAATTAATTATTTAAATAATTAATTTTGGTACAATTTATTTTAAGTATATTTTTCCTAGTATTAAACTAGAGATTAATAATTAAGCCTTCTCTGCACTTAATTATTTATTTCTTGAATTTAATACATTTAATTAATTTGAAAATTAAATATCTAAGTTGATTTTTATCATCATACTTAAATATTACTTTTTCATGACACTTAATTAAATAGAAAATTATTTTTAGTTGAAATTTAATTTTTCAACTAAATTTAAATAATTTTCAAAATATATTTTTTCTTTATTTTATTAATCAAATTTCGAAATTGCATTTCTTAAATGCTGGAATTTCGAATTTTATTTCAAAAATAGATTAAAGTTGTAAATTATTTATTTTAATTTTGGACCAACTTAAATCAATGATTTTTTTCACTTAATGATTAATTAAAATAAATGAAGTAAAATATATTTTTCTTTATTTTATTAATCAATTTTTGAAATTGCATTTCATAATGCAAGATGATTTTGAATTTATCTTGAAAAATAGATTAAGTTGTAAATTAATTATTTATTTTAATTAATTCTTGGATCAACTTAAATCAATGATTTTTTCATTTATTGATTAATTTAAAATAAATTGAATTAAAGTATATTATTAGAAATTGAATTAATTAGTCAAAGGAAAATCTAGATAGATGATATTTTTGCTTGAAGTATTTTTCTACTGTATTTAATTAAATAGAAAATTAATATTTAAGTTAATTTTCATCATCATACTTAAATATTTGAAATTTTTCTTATGTATTTAATTAAATAGGAAAATTATATTTTTTGTTGTAAATTAATTTTATTAATTAATTTTGGGCCAACATTAAATTAGAATAATTTTTCCAGGATTAATTTTTTATTTTAACATGCATTTTCAAAAATTGTATCCTTGAATACTTTAATTTTTCGAAATGCAATATGTATTTATAGAAAATTAAATTTGAGTTGTAAATTAATTTAAATTAATTTTGTAACAACTTAAATTGAATATTTTTCTAAATATTTATTGGAAATTATTACTAAGATGGAAATAATTCATGTTATTTTCATATCAATCTAAGTAAAATTTATAAATATTAAATTAAAATTTATATTTAGAAGTTTTCATTCTAAATTGGAAATTTTAATTAAATAAATATATATTAAGAATAAACAAATTAAATAAAGAGAATAAAAAAAAATACAACTCTCTTTAAATAATGAGCTTTATTATTAAGATATTCGATCTCCATTGTGGGTTTTACACCGCGTTTGTTTTAGTGAGTAATCCTCCCTAATGGAGGAACGTTCATTAGCAATTTCGCACCGTTTAATCTCGAATGATAAGTAGTTTGTAAATATTTTGTATGGTATGGATCACCCTAATGGTGGCGACCATACTTGACTTGCAAATTATGAAACAATGGTGGAAGCTCATAAGATAGAATTGCCTTGACTCTCGCCTAAACGGAACAACGCTGAATTCCAATCTTGATCGAATAAAAGGTTGCTAGAATGTTTAACATTTTAGATGAGCTGACAACTCTATTCAATGGATGGTAGCTTTGACTCTCGCCTAAACGGGACACTAATACCAGTTTGTTGAAAACCTTGGAAATTATTTAGGATTGTAAGTTTTAGTATTTTCACTTGTCATTCCTACTTGCTATATGTTTATAATTTCTGAATTGTGTATGAATTTATATTGAACCATGTTATTTTCTGTTATTAAGTTGTAGTTTAATTTCGAATCTTCAGTGTTGGTCTAACTTGGCTTGTTTATCTAATGAGATAAATCCCTAGAGGATTTTCACCATTTGACATACATAATAGTGTTAGATCTCGAGATATTTAAACATCTAGCTGTTCATAAATTGATGACACCTTAGACTAGTATTTTTACGATATGAAACAAGAAGATTGTATAAATAAGATTACTTTGACTTTCTCTAATCGAAGCATCGTTGGATTCTTATTTTAAACGAAATTATCCTAATTCCTCTTAGCTTATTCATTTCGAATTAGCTCAATAACATATCATTGGATGAATGGTCTATAAATCATTTCATGTCATTCTATATTTTCTCTTAAGAAATTAAATGACGCATATGATTATAATCCCGAAATTCAATTCCCAATTGATGTAAATCCTCAATCTTAGGAATCTCCTACTTGTATGGGCAAATCTGACTTAGAGTTTGTATTAGTAGTGCTGGTCCAAGATAGAATTACTCATTATATTTGGTATAAATTTAAGTCTTTGACTTTAATTTTAGATTCCAAATAGAAATTTTCTTATATTTCTAATTTCAGAATACAATACAGTTACACTTTCTCAAGTGTTTAATATCCATTGTAAAGCCCGCTTAGTTAATTTGGAAATTAGCAGTTATTTATGTTAATCAGGAAATTATTTATAGCTATTTAAATAATTTAGTATTGATATTTATGGAATTCAGATATGCATGGGTATGTTATCAGTAGCTTTTATATTTCGCATTTCGATTCGGTATTTTGGAACGCGGCGTTTGGCTCAGTAGAAATCACAACTTAGTATGTTAGTATTTTGGGGACGGGTTTTAGACATTGGGAATGTCGGGAATGGCCGGGAATTTAGAATGTCCCAAAAATACCCCTTTAGCATGTTTTTAGTGATTTTATGGTGGAGGGGCAAAATGGTCTTTTTGCCCCATTAGTGTTTTGTCTTATATGAGTTTATTAAATGAAATAAATGTTTATTTATTTAATTGCTTTTGGCTGAAATGGATTTATTAAAATGGTATATTAAGCTTGAAAATCCCTTTTTCTCTCACTTTACACTTAGTCAAAAAAATTAGAAAGTTTAAAAAATAGAAAGCTCTCTCTCTTTTCCTCTTGCATTTCGGCTGAGACTTGGGGTTCAAAGCTGGGATTTTTGGTAGAGATTCAAGCCACAATTTGCTACTGCTAGAGACCTCTTGTTGTGGTATGTGTTCCCTAGCTCCTTCTCTTTAAATTTCTTGAGAAAAATGTGGAAAAAAATGAGATGCATGCATGATTTCTAGTTGAGTTTGCTGTTGTGTTTTTATGGTTAAATTGTGTGATTCAAAGTATGTTTATGTGATGTTAATTGAGTGGTTTGAAGCATGCTAGATAGGGTGTTCAAAGCTTTGTTGTTTTTATGTAAAATATGTGATTTTTGGATGAATTGCTATGATATGTTTACGTATTTATTCTTTGGATGTTTCGTTAGTTTGCGGAAGGTATTTTTATGCTTAGTTTAGTAGAATTAAGCTTGTGGATTGCTTGTTTATGTGGTTTTGCTCAAGCTTGAGTTTGGAACTCAAAGCTTGAGCTCCAATGGCAAAATTTGTGTATGTGGTTTACGGGTAGGTTTGATGCCTTGGAATTGTTATTTGGGGCATATAGAACGGGTGTCCGGAAAGTTTGGGACCAAGTGGGTTTGAATTGGTCAAGTTAGGAGATTTTTAGTTAGGCACTGCCGACGGGAATTCGGTTGAGCATCGGATCTCGGATGGGGTCCCGAATTTTCCCCGAACCGGAATTCCGGTTGGGCTGCCGATACGCTTGGGTTGGGGATTTTTCTAACCCTAGTTTTCCTCGTTTTTGGGTTTTTAGGGGTATTGCCATGCTTTTTATCGATAGGGAAACTTTTAGTTTCGAGTTTTAGTCCCGGAGAGTGATTTAGCGTGTCACTTATAGCGTTGTGATTTTTATGGTTTAGGAGCCGTAATCCGCGTTCGGCTTCGGGTTCCATTCGGGTTAGACCGCACACACGAAATCGGAATCCGGGTAAGATTAGTATAACGAGTATGCATATGTAGATTACATGTTTAGCGTGCATGTTAGATTACATTAGATATGTATTTAGGCTTCGAACCATCCAACCCCTGTCACGTCGGTACGGTGGAGTATGACCCGGCGGGGAGTATGGCCAAGTTCGGCCGTCAGTGACACTTGGTTGGTGGTTCGAGCTATTGACCTATCCCGTCAGTACAGTTTGGAGTATGACCAAGACGGAGTATGACCGGTTCGACCGATCGGAGGATACTTGTCAATAGTACCGTCACGAACGTTCAAAACTCGGTACCATGTTGGACATGGCGGTAGTGCTCGGTACCATGTTGGACATGGCAAGATGGCGGGACTCGGTATCGTGTTGGACACGGCGATCGGTTTTATGTATGATATTATTATGCTTTTCTTGCGGGTCCGTCGACTCACGGTTTACGTTCATGTGTAGGTAAAGGCAAGGCAGCCGTAGGCGATGGACCGTGACCGAGCATATGAGATTGTACATGTCGGGGCGGTTAGGCACAGGAGCGTACGATCCTCGGGACGACGGGGCGAGATTTTTGTAAGCGTCGTTAGACGACTTTATTTTGATGTAAAAGTTGAACAGTAAAAACGTTTGTAAATATTTTATAAATCGGGATCCCGAGACTTTTGTAAAATGGTTTATAAGTTAATGAAAAAGTAAAATTTTTAATTAATCACGTTTTTCCATAAACCTCGTTGATTAGCAACGAAACGCACGGTACGTTTAAAAATCACGTAATACGCCTAAAATAGTTAGGGTGTTACAATTTGGTATCGTAGCCGCTGTGTTGTCTTCCGAAGATCGTCACGACATGTACAATCATCATCGGCGGTTAGCTCGGTTCACGGTTCGGTAAGCCTTTATTGCTTTAGTAGTTTATTTTATTCGGTTATGAAAAAGAAAAGCACATTAGGAAGCATGTTAGTAGCACGATAGTAGAATAGGCGCATGTTTCATTTCTAATTTCCAAATTAAGCGGCATTAGTAAGCTCGCCTTGAATACGACCTGATATGCCAACTCTTGGTTTCGCAGGCGGTTCTAATTAGATGGACGCCAGGCGGACTACCAGGAGTCGGGGCAACTCCGTGGGGTCGAATCAGGGAGAGGGGCTCGGTTTCCCCCACCTTTGGCTAGGGGCCGAGGTAGAGGTCCCCGAGGCGGGGCTCGTGGTCGGGGTGTTGAGGACCCGCCACGGGCTGCCCGGGCTCCCCAGCCGTCCGGGGAGCCCGGGTGGGAGTTGCGGTTTGCGGAGATGCAAGCCGGGATCGAAGAACAAGACCTCGAGATTCGGGAGGTTGAGACGGCGGGGTGCTCCTGCAGTTCCGGTGCGGTGGTTCCAAGTGGCACCTGCCCCTCGCCCAGTAGCCGAGATAGTGGTGGCGGCCCCATAGATTGGAACCATTGTATGAGCGGTTCGGAAGCAGCACCTCCGGTATTCCCTGGGAGGGTCCGGATGTATCGAAAGCCGAACGGTGGCTTACGGTGATCACCGAGTCGAACTTTATGGGTGTCACCGGTAACGACAGAGTGGTGTGCGCCACATTCCAGTTCCAGGAGGATGCCCTGGTATGGTGGGACATGGTGTCTCAGATTCACGACGTCACCACCATGACTTGGGAGAGGTTCCAAGAACTCTTCAACGCGAAATACTATAATGAGGCGGTCAGAAGCGCCAAGAGGAAAGAGTTCGTTCACCTGACCCGGCGGGAGAACATGAGCGTCAGCGAGTATACTACTCGGTTGTGGGTTGGCGAGGTTAGCCTCGGGAATTGTGCTTGACCGACTTCAGCGAAAGGAGAAGTATACGGACGGGTTGAATCCCAACATCGGGCATGACACGATGATTACCACGCGACGACGGCCACCATGCTCGGATGGTGGAGAAGGCACCTGCGGGCGAGGGCGCGGTGGGGTGTATGTCGAATCGGCCCGAGTACTCGGTTAGTGGCGGAGCTCCTACCCCTCTGCATCGAGGCTTTAGCGGGGGAGTAGTGGTTCGGCCATTGATCGGAGGGAAGAGGGCACCCCTTTGCTTCGGCGGCTCGAGTCGAACAAGAGGTTCGGGGAACCGAACGAGAGGGAGTCGTCTGGTGGTAATGAGACCCGATTCTCCTACCCCCGAGTGCCCTAGGCGCAGAGGCATCATCGGGGAGAGTGCAAGGGGCGGGGATGCTTTCATTGTGGCATGCCGGGCACTTCAGAGGGAATGTCCCCGGCTCGGCCGCAGGCACCGAGAGCTCCGGCGATACCCACTCCCGGCCCGGGGTGTTCGCTATCACGCGAGCCGATGCGGATGCCGCCCATCAGTTGTTACAGGTCAGATTTTTATTAACAACTCGTTTTATTCAGTGCTGTTTGATTCTGGGGCTACACATTCTTATGTGGCGGCCAGAGTCTTTTGTAAGTTGGGTAGACCCTATGATAGATATGAATCAGGGTTTGGAACCCTGTTACCTGGCGGAGAATTGGTTATCTCCAATAGGTGGATTAGGTCTATGCCGATCAGGATAGACGGTAGAGAGTTAAGCGCTGATCTGATAGAGATGAGCTTAGTCGAATTTGATATTATTTTAGGAATGGATTTCCTATCTAAATATTCGGCGAGCATTGAGCGTAAGGAAGATGGTGGTCTTCCAACCGGAAAGTGAAGAACCGTTCGTATTTGTGGGTTCGGTTCAGGGATCTCGGATCCCGGTGATCTCGGCTTTGTCAGCGAGAGAACTATTGCACGGTGGGTGCTTAGGGTTTCTGGCCGTGGTGGTGGACACCACTCGGCCAGACACCATTCGGCCAGAGGATATCAGCGTGGTTCGGGAATTTTTGGACGTTTTTCCCGAAGAACTTCCAGGGTTACCACCTCAGAGGGAGATTGACTTCGTGATTGACTTGGCACCAGGGGTGGATCCGGTTTCCAAAGCCCCGTATAGGATGGCTCCAGCTGAACTTAAGGAATTGAAGATTCAGCTCCAAGGGTTGCTTGACATAGGGTTCATTCGGCCCAGTGTGTCACCGTGGGGAGCCCGGTTTTGTTCGTCAAGAAGAAGGATGGATCTATGAGGATGTGCATCGACTACAGAGAGTTGAACAAGCTGACGGTGAAGAATAAATATCCATTACCTAGGATCGATGACTTGTTCGATCAGCTTCAGGGGAAGACGGTCTTTTCTAAGATTGATCTCCGTTCGGGTTATCATCAGTTGAGGATCGAGAGGAGGACATTCCCAAAGACGGCTTTCCGCACTAGGTATGGACACTACGAGTTCTGGTTATGTCATTCGGACTAACCAATGCTCTACTGCATTCATGGACACGATGAATAGAGTATTCAAGGATTTCCTCGATATACGTGTGATTGTGTTTATCGACGACATCCTCGTGTACTCTCAGTCAGAAGAGGAGCATGAGTTACATCTTCAGATGATACTGCAACGACTTCGAGAACATAGACTCTACGCCAAGTTCAAGAAATGTGAGTTCTGGTTGTCTCAGGTGTCCTTCCTAGGGCACATTGTGAGTAAAGACGGGATCAAGGTGGATCCCGGGAAGATCGAATCCGTCGGGGATTGGCCGAGCAGAAGACAAGGATGACGAGAGATCGAAGCTTCTTGGGATTAGGCCGGGTACTACCGAGTAGGTTCGTGGAGAGGGGTTCTCCAAAATTTCAATGCCCCTAACCGAGCTTACAAAGAAGAACCAGCGATTTATCTGGACAGATAAATGCGAAGCTAGTTTTCAGGAGCTGAAACAGAGATTGATTACTGCTCCGGTACTAGCTTTGCCTTCGGACGAGGAGAAGTTCGTGGTCTCTTGTGACGCATCCAAACGGGGTTTGGGGTGCGTATTGATGCAAGCCGATCGGGTTATCGCTTACGCCTCCCGTCGGTTAAAGGATTATGAACGGCGATGCACCCGACTCATGATTTAGAATTGGCCGCAGTGGTTTTTGCCTTTGAAGATTTGGCGGCATTACTTGTATGGGGAGAAGTGCGAGATCTATACTGACCATAAAAGTCTCAAGTATTTCTTTACTCAGAAAGATTTGAACATGAGACAAAGGCGTTGGTTGGAATTAGTGAAGGACTATGATTGTGAGATCCTTTACCATCCGGAAAAGCCAATGTAGTGGCCGATGCCCCGAGCGAGAAGGGTCCGGGCAAGTAGCTAGCATGGTTCGGATCTCACCTCGGCTAGCAGAGGGATATGGTTAGATCCGGCATTGAGTTTGTGGTAGGTCGGCTTCACAACTTAACGCGCAATACGATACGGTAGAAAGAATAAAGGTTGCTCGGACAACGAATCCGGAGTTAGTGAAGATCCGAGATGAGGTATTGGCGGTCAAGCCAAAGACTTTTCAGTGTCAGACAGTGGGATGCTTTTGTATAAAGCCAGGGTTTGTGTCCCGAACAGTGTGGACTTGAGAAACGAGATCTTTGAGGAGGCTCATTCTACTCCATATTCTCTGCATCCCGGCACCACCAAGATGTACCAAGACTTGAAACCGTACTTCTGGTGGAACGGTATGAAGAAGAATTTGGTAGAATTCGTATCGAGATGCCTCACGTGTCGGCGGATCAAGGCCGAACATCGGGGACCGAGCGGGGTTGTTGCGGCCTCTAACCCTACCGAGAATGGAAATGGGAGGATATTGCGATGGATTTTGTGGTCGGGTTACCTAGGACCACGGGTTTGCATGATTCCATGCGGGTAGTGGTGGACCGATTTACGAAATCGCCTCATTTTCTGCGGTTAGAACGACATTTTCAGTGGATCAGTTGGCAGAGTTATATGTCAGGGAGATAGTGAGACTTCACGGGGTACCGAAATCTATAGTTTCGGACAGGGATCCGAAATTCACCTCCAAATTTTGGCAGAGTTTGCAACGGGCAATGGGTACGAAGCTAAAATTCAGTGCAGCATTTCATCCTCAGACAGATGGTCGGTCCAGAAAGGACAATTCGGATATTGGAGGATATCTTGAGAGCTTTGTGTTATGGACTTTGAGGGTTCATGGAGTAAATATCTACCGTTGATAGAGTTCTCTTACAACAACGGTTACCGAGTACAATAGGGATAGCACCCTACGAACCTGTTGTACGGTAGAAAATGCGGATCCCCTATCCACCGGATGAGACGGGGAGAGGAAATACTGGACTAGGTCCGGAGTCGGTTCAACCCGGACCAATGAGGCAATAGAGAAGATTAAAGCTAGAATGCTTGCCTCCCGGAAGCGGACGGAAGAGTTACGCGAGATCCGAAACGTAGGGATGTTGAGTTCGAGTAGGGGACCATGTGTTTTGCGAGTATCTCAGATGAAGGGGATTAAACGTTTCGGGAAAAAGAGGCAAGTTATGCCACTAGATTTACGGGACCTTTCGAGATTCTCGAGAAGATAGGTCAAGTGGCATATCGGTTAGCATTGCCTCCGGCTTTATCGGCCGAGTGCACAACGTATTTCATGTCTCAATGTTGAGAAAATACGTTTCGAGACCCCTCTCATATACTCGAGTTATGAGAGCCTTCGGCTGGTCGAGATATGTCTTATGAGGAACAGCCAGTGCAGATCCTGGATAGAAAGGATAAAGTCCTTCGGAATAAGACCATAGCGTTGGTCAAGGTTCTCTGGAGAAACAGTAAGGTGGAAGAAGCCACCTGGGAGCTAGAATCAGATATGCGAGCTCAATATCCAGAGTTATTCAGGTTAGATTTCGGGGACGAAATCCTTTTAAGGGGGGGATAGTTGTAAAGCCCGCTTAGTTAATTTGGAAATTAGCAGTTATTTATGTTAATCAGGAAATTATTTATAGCTATTTAAATAATTTAGTATTGATATTTATGGAATTCAGATATGCATGGGTATGTTATCAGTAGCTTTTATATTTCGCATTTCCGGTGTCCGGTATTTTGGAACGCGGCGTTTGGCTCAGTAGAAATCACAACTTAGTATGTTAGTATTTTGGGGACGGGTTTTAGACATTGGGAATGTCGGGAATGGCCGGGAATTTAGAATGTCCCAAAAATACCCCTTTAGCATGTTTTTAGTGATTTTATGGTGGAGGGGCAAAATGGTCTTTTTGCCCCATTAGTGTTTTGTCTTATATGAGTTTATTAAATGAAATAAATGTTTATTTATTTAATTGCTTTTGGCTGAAATGGATTTATTAAAATGGTATATTAAGCTTGAAAATCCCTTTTTCTCTCACTTTACACTTAGTCAAAAAAATTAGAAAGTTTAAAAAATAGAAAGCTCTCTCTCTTTTCCTCTTGCATTTCGGCTGAGACTTGGGGTTCAAAGCTGGGATTTTTGGTAGAGATTCAAGCCCTAATTTGCTACTCTAGAGACCTCTTGTTGTGGTATGTGTTCCCTAGCTCCTTCTCTTTAAATTTCTTGAGAAAAATGTGGAAAAAAATGAGATGCATGCATGATTTCTAGTTGAGTTTGCTGCTGTGTTTTTATGGTTAAATTGTGTGATTCAAAGTATGTTTATGTGATGTTAATTGAGTGGTTTGAAGCATGCTAGATAGGGTGTTCAAAGCTTTGTTGTTTTTATGTAAAATATGTGATTTTTGGATGAATTGCTATGATATGTTTCTGTGTTATTGCTGGATGTTTCTGTTAGTTTGCAGAGGTATTTTTATGCTTAGTTTAGTAGAATTAAGCTTGTGGATTGCTTGTTTATGTGGTTTTGCTCAAGCTTGAGTTTGGAACTCAAAGCTTGAGCTCCAATGGCAAAATTTGTGTATGTGGTTTCTGGGTAGGTTTGATGCCTTGGAATTGTTATTTGGGGCATATAGAACAGGTCTGGAAAGTTTGGGACCAATTGGGTTTGAATTGGTCAAGTTAGGAGATTTTTAGTTGGCTGCCTGCGAGGAACCGGAATTCCGGTTGAGCATCCGGAATTCCGGATGGGGTCCTGAATTTTCCGGCCGACCGGGTCAGGTTGGGCAACCTATTCTACGGTTGGGGATTTTCGAACCTAGTTTTCCTCGTTTTTGGGTTTTAGGGGTATTGCCATGCTTTTTATCGATAGGGAAACTTTTAGTTTCGAGTTTTAGTCCCCGGGAAGTGATTTAGCGTGTCACTTATAGCGTTGTGATTTTTATGGTTTAGGAGCCGATGTCAGCGGTTCGGCTTCGGTTCCGGTCGGGTTGACGGCACACACGAAATCGGAATCCAGGTAAGATTAGTATAACAGTATGCATATGTAGATTACATGTTTAGCGTGCATGTTAGATTACATTAGATATGTATTTAGGCTTCGAACCATCCAACCCTGTCACGTCGGTACGAGCTACCGGAGTATGACCAATGGCGGAGTATGGCGGTTCGACCGATCAGTGACACTTGGTTGGTGGTTCGTGGCTATTGACCTATCCGTCGGTACGGGCGGAGTATGACCAGCGGCGGAGTATGACCGGTTCGGCCGTCGGGAGGATACTTGTCAATAGTACCGTCCCCCGAACGTTCAAAACTCGGTACCATGTTGGACATGGCGGTAGTGCTCGAGTACCATGTTGGACATGGCGATGGCGGGACTCGGTATCGTGTTGGACACGGCGGTCGGTTTTATGTATGATATTATTATGCTTTTCTTGCGAGTACGTCGACTCACAGTTTACGTTCATGTGTAGGTAAAGGCAAGGCTGTAGCCGATGGACGTGGCCAGGAGCATATGAGATTGTACATGTCGGGGCGGTTAGGCTGGAGCGTACGATCCTCGGGACGACGGTCGAGATTTTTGTAACTGTCGTTAGACGACTTTATTTTGATGTAAAAGTTGAACAGTAAAAACGTTTGTAAATATTTTATAAATCGGGATCCCGAGACTTTTGTAAAATGGTTTATAAGTTAATGAAAAAGTAAAATTTTTAATTAATCACGTTTTTCCATAAACCTCGTTGATTAGGAACGAGCTGCACAGTACGTTTAAAAATCACGTAATACGCCTAAAATAGTTAGGGTGTTACATCCATCTTCTATTAATGGATTAAAACTGTATGGAATATGAGTTAGGTATTCTGTGACCAGGATCCACTTGCAGTATTCTAAGAACTCTTTGACGTAACTAAACCTATGTCATCAAAAGACACTACCATTTTTTTTAATCTATGGCATTTGTACCTTGTTCATAGTGGATTTGACAAGATCAATCTCTGCAAAGAGTTAATATGCCTATATCCACTGAAAGTAGTTCATCTCATTCGCAGATGGATGTACATTCAGGGGTGGATATGAGCTTTTCGTTGTATTCTTAAAATGATAACTCTAGATTATACCTTAAGTAAAGAAATTTGAAATGTTTGAAAAATTTCATTATTTTCTAGCAATGGTGAAACACCATTAAGGTAAGTGGTTAAAGATCTTGCGAACTGATAGGGGTGGAGAAATAGTTAGTAGATATGCAGTTCAAAGATCATTAAATTGATTTTTGAATTATATCCAAACTTACCTCCCCAGAAATTTCGAGTTGCATGTTGATGATTAGTTACTAGTCGTTGCCTAATTCCTTCTATGGTAATACAATTTCATAATGATGTAATGGTTGTATACTTAATGTAAATCATTACTAGATTCATGGATGACCTAATCAAAATCTTAAGAAAAGCTAAAGCTGTTAACCATGGTTTGTTAGCTATTCTAAGTGATTAGGGGTGGACCATCCCATTGTCAATAGATAAGAAAGTGTTTGTTCAAACAAATACTACTTTACTAAGATATTGACTAAGTCTGAAAACAAGTAGCAAATAAAGGAGATATTTTTCTTGATTCCAAAAGTGTTCTATCATCTTATTTATCATATGATGATCCCACTGCCTCTGTTGTCTTGTCACAACCGAAGAGATTAATACCATTTAGTTTTCTTAGACATAATTCACGGTACCTTGTCGTAGTGGGAGAGTTTCTAGAAACTTCACTTCTTATGACTTGGGAGACACTAGTGATTAAAATCCATTGTGAGTTTAAACAAGTAATGGATTGTCAAGATAAGAAACTAAGAAGTAAAGCCAATAGAATTATGGTTTAATCCAATAACATGGAATAACCTAAAGTTTTCTAATACAAGGACATAAAAGGAAATTTTCGTTTATAAGTCTATTCAATGGACTTAACAAAACCTCCTGTTCCTAGGTTTGAGTTTATCTAAACCTATGGCTTGTGGTATACCTAGAAATTACTTACTCTAATGCAAGCAACTTCCTTTAGTAAGATGCTGAAGCATCTTCTTTCTAATGGAAATCTATAGAAGCTTCACAACTTCTTAGACATAGATTTTATTTATCTAAGGAAAAGTCTCAACTATTCCAGAAAAGATAAAGCCATGAAAGAATTTCTTATATCAACAGTGAGAGGTCTTAGATATGCTTTTGTATGCCTTAGACCAGACACCTGCTGTTGAGTGGGAGTAATGAGTAGGTATCAGATTAATCCAGGAGAATAACATTGGAAGACAATCAAGTAAATCCTAAGATTAAGAAGAGGAACTATATGTTAGTCTATAAGGGTGTGTTTAAAACTCTTAGACTACACCATATCAGATTTCGAGATTTGCCTTTGTGCTAGAAAATCTTTCTGATAAGATGGTGATTACTCTGGGGGTGGAATAGTGATTTTGGAGAAGTGTAAAAACCTATCTGAAGTCTCTAGGTCTACCAGAGAGGGACTGAATGTTAAGGTTGCAGGAAAGGTACTTATTCAGTCTAAGGAAAGTTCTATACATCTTTGGCACCATTCCAAATTGCCTTAAACTACTAGTGTTAATTTCCTGATTAACCAAAAGTAGTTGCCAAAGGTATAGAATCCAGTATCCCAAGAGAGTAGACATATAGAGAGGAATTTCACATTATCAATGATTTTGTGACTAAAGGAAGAGTAATGGTGGAGAAAAGGTTGTGGTTAATTCAACCTTTTAGATCCTATTACGAGGAGTTTACTACTACTACACTTGATTTGTATATCGAGGTGTTGAGATTATTTGAAACGCACTTTTTGTTTTATATTAGTGCAAGTGGGAGTTTGTTGGGTTTTATGCCCTAAATAAAACTCATTTCAATATAATCAGATTTACTTATTAATATAGATCAGAAATAACATTTAATGTTGCATGGTTCACATGATTTATTTCATGATTATATGTACATAATGTATAAATTCGTCTGAAACCCTTTTCACATACTTGATCCTGTTTATTGTGTCGTCAACACATTGGAAAGTAAACATGACTATGTGAATAAGGTTTCCTAGATTTATCAGACATAGGGTTTTACTGATATGATAATCTACAACAGAGTTTACTTGCATTTGGAGAAGTGCTATGTTCTTTCCAGAACATTGGTTAAAGTAAAGCACAGGTGGGATGCATGGAGTATGCATCGGAAGGGACCGATATTGAACTTTGACTTAGATTTATTAAACTTATGGTAATATCTATTCAAGTCAATATCGCCTAGTTGATCCTAGATCAAATGATCTTAATCCTGATATGATTAGGCTCAATCTCGAGAGGCTATTCGTGTTCTTTGATTTGTTAGTTAAGCCTACTTTTAGGTCAGGGTGATACGTACATTTTGGGAGCACGGTAGTGCAATTGAGTGGGAGCGCTAACATAAACATGGAATCTATAGCTTCTATCTGGCGAATAGTAAGCAAAGGATGATCTCCTTCAAGCTTGACCAAACGAACATAAATGGTGGAGTACTCATTTCACATAAGTTGAAATATCATTTATACGGGGTCAAGTGTTTTAAGGATAAAATACATTGTAGGGTGTAACGGTAATCTAATCCCTTTACAGTGTAGATCATTCATATAGAGGATCATTGATCACATTAGGATTATAACAATGGATAACTAATGATGTGTCTATATGGTGGAATATATAGAGCATTCTATATAACTGAGAGTGCAATTCTAAGTTCTATGCGTGGATTCAACAAAGAATTAATAAGTTAGTGAATTTTAGTGCTAAATTCTTGATCTACTTATTGGAAGCTCGGTTATATAGACCCATGGTCCCCGCACTAGTTGAGATAATATTTCTTGTAAGACTCATGTAATTGGTTTTGATTAATCAATTATAATTCTCAAATTAGACTATGTCTATTTGTGAATTTTTCACTAAGTAAGGGCGAAATTGTAAAGAAAGAGTTATAGGGGCATATTTGTTAATTATGATACTTTGTATGGTTCAATTAATAAATATGATAAATGACAAAATTATTTAATAATTATTTATAGTTATTAAATAGTTAGAATTGGCATTTAAATGGTTGAATTAGAAAATTGGCGTTTTTGAGAAAATCAGATGCGAAAAGGTAAAACTGCAAAATTACAAAAAGTGAGGCCCAAATCCACTAGTATAGGGCGGCCACTTTCATTATTTTAATGCCAAATAATTCAAACCTAACCCTAGTGGAATGCTATAAATAGATAGTGAAGGCTTCAGGAAATTTACACTTAAATTTCTACACTTCTGATTTAGAAAAAACTGAGCCTCTCTCTCTCCCTATCTTTGGCTGAACCCACTTTCTCTTTCTTCTTCCTTCAATTTCGAAAATCTTAGTGTGAGAGTAGTGCCCACACACAGCAAGTGATACTTCAATCATAGTGAGGAAGATCGTGAAGAAAGACTTTCAGCAAGAAGGAGTTTCAGCATCAAAGATTCAGAGAAAGAGATCTAGGTTCAGATATTGATAATGCTCTGCTACAGAAAGGAATCAAGGGCTAGATATCTGAACGGAAGGAGTCATTTAATTCCGCTGCACCCAATGTAAGGTTTCCTAAACTTTATATGTGTTTATTTCATCGTTTTAGAAAGTTCATATTTAGGGTGTTAATAAACATACTTGTGAGTAGATCTAAGATCCTGGTAAAATAAATTCCAACACACTATGGGTAAGAAAAGCGGGTCTCAGCACTACTCTGACGACTGCCTCTACTCTGGTTCCCCCGGAACCTCTTGTTCTTCCCAGAGCCACCGGATGCAGTGGACGTTTTCCTCTTCTGGTCCATGGCCGAACCACTACCTCCCCTGCTAAAGCCTGATGCAAGAGGGGTAGGAGCCCCGCCACTCACTGGAGTCCTAACTGACTCCGACATACATCCAATTGCGCCCTCAGCGCGTAGTGCTTTCTCCACCATCTCAGCATAGGTGGTCTTGTCGTTTGTAGTGATCATTAGGTCATGCTTGATCTTCACATTAAGTCCATCAAGATATTTTTCCTTCTTACTGAAATCGGTTGGCACAATTCCCGAGGCCAACCTCGCCAACTGATCAAACTGAGTTGTGTATTCTGTCACACTCATATTCTCCTTCTGGGTCAGGTGGGAAAACTCCTTCCTTTTGGCACTTCTAACGGCCTCATTATAGTATTTCGCGTTGAAGAGTTCCTGAAACCTTTCCCAGGTCATAGTTGTAACATCGTGTATCTGGGACACCATGTCCCACCAAACTAGAGCATCCTCTTGAAACTGAAAGGTGGCGCACACCACCCTGTCATTCCCGGTGACACCCATAAAATTCAATATCTTTGTAATCACCGTTAGCCACTGCTCGACTTTCATGACGTCCGGACCTCCCAGAAAAACTGGAGGTGCATGCTTCCGGAACCTTTCATACAAGGGTTCCATTCTATTCCCTGCTACCACTATTTCGGCCTGAGCAACAGGGGCAGGTGCCACAGGAACTTCTGGCACCGGCACTACAGGAGCACCCTGCTGCCTCAATCTCTGAATCTCATTGTCTTGCTCCTCTATTCTGGCTTGCATTTCAGCAAACCTAGTTTCCCAATTCTGGGCTTCCTAATTTGCTTGGGCAGCCTGGGCAGCCTATGGCGGGTTAACATCTCCCCAACCATGAGCCCTACCCCTAGGACCTCTACCACGGCCCTTAACATTCGAAGAAACTGAGCTCCTTGACCCTGATTTGACCCGACCGAGTTGCCCTGACTCCTGGTGTTCCCCTGGCGTCCATCTAGTCTAAACAGCCTGCGAAACCAAGAGTTGGCACATCAGGTCATGATCAAAGAGAGCTTACTAATGCCGCTTAATTTGCAAATTAAAAACATGCGCCTATTCTACTATCAGGCTACTAACATGCTTCCTATCAGGCTTTTCCTATTTCATATTAATTAATAAACTACTAAAGCAATAAAAGCTTACTGAACCGTAGAACGAGCTAACTGCTGATGATGATTGTACATGTCATGATGATCTTTGAAAGAAAACCTGGCGGCTCTGATACCAAATTCTAACACCCTAACTAGCATAGGCGTATTACGTGATTTTTTTTAAACGTACCGTGCAGCTCGTTGCTAATCAACGAGGTTTATGGAAATCGTGATTAATTAAAATTTTTGCTTTTTAATTAAACTTATATAATATTTCATACAAAACACTTTGGGATCCCATTTACAAAATACTTTACAAAAGTTTACTGTCTAATACAAAATACTTGTCGCCCAGCGACTAACTACAAAAGCACTGTTGTCCCGAGGATCGTACGCTCCAGGCCTAACCGCCCCGACATGTACAATCTTCATCGGCTCGTCCTCACGGTTCCTCAGCCTTGGCCTTGCCCATACCTACACATAAACATAGCACTGTGAGTCGATAGACTCAGTAAGAAAAGCATAAATCATAAAACATACATAATCTCGGGTTATGATCAGACGCCCATACCCCTGACCATAACCCCAACTGCCGTGTCCCACGCGATACTGAGTCCCGAACGTTCGTACGATGGTACTCTTGACAAAGTAACAGCCTATACTCAGTACACTGGTCATACTCCAGCTGCTAGTCATACTCTAGCTTTACCGATGTGTTACAGTATCAACCTATACTCAGTTCACTGGTCATACTCCAGCTGCTAGTCATACTCTAGCCTAACCGATGTGATACAGTCAAACAGTACAGTACCACCAACCCTAGTATCAGCCTATACTCGGTACACTGGTCTTACTCCAGCTGCTAGTCATACTCTAGCCTAACCGATGTTATATGGTCGGATGGTACGAAGCCAACATACATATCTAATGTAATCTAACAGGCTTCCTAACATGCACGCTAAACATGTAATACCTATGCATACTGTTATACTAATCTTACCTCAATTCCGAATTCATGTGTGACGGTCAACCTGAGTGGAACGAACTGGACGGCGATTTACAGGCTCCTAAACCATAAGTGATACGCTAAATCACTTCCTGGGGACTTAAACTATAAACTAAAAGTTTCCCTATCGATAAAAAGCATGGCAATACCCTAAACAACAAAAAACGGGAAAAACTAGGGTTCCCAAAAATCCCCCAACCGGCAGACCGGTTCTCCAACCGGAATTCTGCTTCTGGGAATTCCTGAACACCATCTGGAATTCCGGTTGCACAACCGGAATTCCGGTTCCTCGCAGGAAACACACAAAATTCCATAACTCATTCAAATCAAACCCAATTCATACCAAATCTTCCAGACCTGTTCTAAATACCCCAAAGAACATTTTCAAAGCATCAAAACCATCCAGAAACCACAGATATCAAAAATGCCATTAAAGCTCCAAGCTTTGAGTTCAAAACTCAAACTTGGCAAAACCCCTTAAACATGCATTCAAACCTGCTTGAATCTACTCAATCATGCATAAAATAACCTCTGAAAACAACACTAAACAATTACAACCACTACAGCCACGAAAATCCTCAAATTACCTTGAAAATTATAGTTTTGAGTTTAAAATTCCACACTTAGTAAAAATCAACAAACACCAACACAATCTTGCTTGAATCAACATAATAAAACATATTCTAATTCCAAAAATCAACATCAAACAACCACAGCCACAACAGCAACTAAACTCCACAAAACATGCATGAACCACTTTCTTAAAAATCAAGAAACCAAAAGGAAAGTTGATAAAAACCTTACCTTGACTTGGAGATTTCAAACAAGAGAAGAAAATCACTTGAATCACAAAGGAAAATCCACTTCCTTGCTGCTCAAGGAGGGCCGAAAAGAGAGAGAGAGAGAGAGAGAGAGAGAGAGAGAGAGAGAGAGAGAGAGAGAGAGAGAGAGAGAGAGAGAGAGAGAGAGCGAGAGAGAGAGAGAGAGAGAGAGAGAGAGAGAGAGAGAGAGAGAGAGAGAGAGAGAGAGAGCTTTGAGAGAGAAAGCAAGACTTGTCTAATTTTTGATATTTTAATAAAAATGAGGAAAATGAGAGTTTTTTCTTAATTAAACATATTACTTCAGCCACATAACACTTAGAAAATAAGATTTAAAAATTAAATATTAAACCTTCACTAAAGACAAAACTCAAAAGGCAAAAAGACCATTTTGCCCCTCCCACATAAAAAGGGTAAAAAGCACATAAAGGGTATTTTTGGAAAATTCTAAATTCCTGACCAATCCCGACATTCCCAATGTCTAAATAACCGTCCCACGATACTAACATACTAAGTTGTGATTTTACTGAGCCAAACACCAAGTTCCATGTTGCCGGGCACCGGAAATGTAAAATTATAAAATTCACTATATGACATAAAAATGCATTCGAAATTCTAAAATAACAGCATAAATAATTATTTAAATATCTATAAATAATTTTCATAATTAATCATAATTAACTGCTAATTTCCAAATTAAACTAAGTGGTCTTTACACTTATTCAGTCTAAGGAAAGTTCTATACAATTGTGGCACTATTCCAACCTGTCTTAACTACTAGTGTTATTTCCTGAATAAACTAAAGTAGTTGCCAAAGGTATAGAATCTAGTATCCTAAAAGAGTAGACATATAGAGAGGGATTTCACAATATCAAGGATTTTGTGATTAAGGAAAAGTAGTGGTGGAGAAAAGGTTGTTGTTAATTCAACCTGTCATATCCTATTACGAGGAGTTTACTACTACTACACTTGATTTGTATATCAAGGTGTTAATCATTATTTGAAATGCACATTTTGTTTTATATTAGTGAAAGTGGGAGTTTGTTGGGTTTTGTGCCCTAAATAAAACTCATTTCAATATAATCAGATTTACTTATTAATAAAGATCAGAAATAACCTTTTATGTTGCATGGTTAACATGATTTATTTCATGATTATATGTATATAATTTATGAATTCTTTTTAAGTCCAGAACATATGAGTTTGTTAAAGATTTTAGTGTTGTCAGCACAGTGGAATATAATCTTAATTATATGTTCAAAAGTTTATTCCCTCATTTGTCAAAACACTGGATTTAGACTGACATGGTATAATCAGCGATAGGTATTCTTACACCTTTGAAAAGTGTTATGTCCTTTCCAGGACATTGGCAAAGTTTACCAGTATCGGATGTATGGAGTATACATCGAAAGGAACCGATATTGAACTTTGATTAGATATATTAAAACTTACAGTAATATCTATTCAATTCAATGTCACCTGTTGATCCTAGATCAAATGACCTTAATCGTGATATGGGTAGGTTCGATCTCAAGAGTACTATACATGTTCTTTGATTTGTTAGTTAAGCCTACTTTTGGGTCAGGGTGATACGTACATTTTGGGAACATGATAGTATAATTGAGTGGGAGCGCTACCATAAATATGGAATCTATAACTGCTATAGGAACTTAGAAGTGAAACGATGATATCCTTCGAGCTTGGCTAAACAGAAATAAATGGTGGAGATCTCATTTCACTTTGCTGAAATATCATTTATACGAAGCTAAGTGTTTTAAGGATAAAATACATTGAAGGTGTAGCAGTAACAGTAGTGCCTTTTCAATGTAGATCATCTATTAGAGGGTCATTGATCACATTAGGGTTATAACAATGGATAACTAATGACGTGTCTATATGATGGAACATATAGAGCGTTCTATATGACTAAGAGTGCAATTCTAAGTTCTAAGTGTGGATTCAATGAGGAATTAATAAGTTAGGGAATTTACTTGGTAAATTCAGTTCGACTTATTGGAAGCTCGGTTATATAGACCCATGGTCCCCATACTAGTTGAGACCATACTGCTTGTAAGACTCAGTCAATTGATTTTAATTAATCAATTATAATTCTAAAAGTTAGACTATATCTACTTTATGAATTTTCAATAAGCAAGGGCAAAATTGTAAAGAAAAGAGATTTTAGGTTTATTTATTGATTAAGAGACTTTATATGTCTAAATTAATAAATATATTAAATGGCAATGTTATTTAATAATTATTTTTAAGTTATTAAATTAGTAGAATTGGCATTTAAAAGGTTAAATTGGAAAATTGGCATTTTTCAGAAAATGGGAATGGAAAATAACAAAATGGGAAAGTTGCAAAGTGAGGCCCAATCCCCTTGTATGGCCGGCCACATGCATTAGGAATTACCATTTATAGTTTCCATTATTTTAATATCATACAATTCTAACCTAAACCTAGAGGGTTTTCTATAAATAGAAAGTGTTGGCTTCAGGAAACAGAGACACACAACCTTGAACATTGTTTCCTTCAGAGAAAAAGCTACACGCCTCTCTCTCTTTTCTTCTCTCTAAATTTCGAAACCTTTGAGTGATGAGTAGTGCCCACAGACATCAAGTGGTATCTCAATCATAGTATGTAAGACTATGGAAAATCTGCATTAAAGAAGGAGAAAAGAAGATCCAAATTCAGATCTTGATTATGCTCTGCTACAGAAAGGAATCAAGGGCTAGAGATCTGAATGGAAGGAGTCATAATATTCCGCTATACCCACTGTAAGATTTTCTAAACTTTATATGTGTTTATTTCATTGTTTTAGAATTCATATTAGGGTGTTAATCAAACATACTTGTTAGTAAATCTAGATCGTGGTAAAATTAATTTCCAACAGTTGTTGCCTAAGACAAGTACAATTCAATGCACGATTGGTAAAACCAAGTTTGATCATTACATGATAGGTTTAGGAGAAATTATTAATATGATGTCTTATTCAATGCACAATTGGTAAAACCAAGTTTGATCATTGCATAATGCTTATTCCTTAGGGATAGTTGAAGATATTTTTGTGTAGACTAATAGACTTGTCACTCCAGGTGATTTCTACATAATAAAGATGGAAGATGAGTGTGATCAGAATCCTACATCAACTATATTTGGGAGACCCTTCTTACTCACTGCAACTAAGAAGTTGGATACATAAGCATGGATACTTAAAATGGAATTTGATGGTGAAATAATCAATTTTAATGTGTTAGATTCCATTGCTAGGTACATAAGGTATGAGTCTTTGTTAGAAGACCCAACATGAAGATCACATGAGCACAACATGCAGTCGAGCTAACGAGATTAAAACAAAGCAAACTTACATGAGTTTTTCTTACCTTTTTCTTTTTATTTTGCCTAAATTTTATTTGATTGAGCCTTGAGGAAAATGCTTTTATTAAGTGTGAATGGGAGATTAACTGTCGTGTCTATCCATTTTTTCCCTTAGTTGTTTAGTTATTTACTTATTTATTTTTATCGTTTTTATTTTATTTTAATTTTCTCTTTAATTGTGGTGAGTGTGGGTTGAATGAAATTCTGTTGACAATGATTGCTCATGTTTGATATGTGTTTTTACTTTGATGTCTTATGCATGGTCTTGTGGAATATAAATAATTCTAAGAAAATAATAGATTCTTATGATTTGTGTGCTTAACTTATAATTAATTACTGCTCAAGCTTGATTTTTTTTAAAACTTTTGGACATCAGTTGAATTATCATATTTGCTAATGTTTGGAAAGATGAATGCATGTTTGACTTTTGATTTAAAATCTCAACCACTCTAGAACTTGTATGATAATCATTTGAGGCGAAATCAATAAATTACACATGATTTTAAGATGTGATGCAGGCAATTTTTTTTGGATCGATTGAGATTTTCAAGCCTACCGTATTTGTCGATTCCCTTGTTACCCGATTTGAGCCTAAATGTTGAAACCTTATTTTTTCTATTTAACCCTATACAATAACTTTTGAGCTTAAAAAAAATCTCTTGTTCATTCTTTTTCACACCATAGTATTGATGTTTTATGTATTTGTAAAAGTGTGAGAGTTTTCTTGAGGGAAAAATATTGATGGTTATGTATACGTGATGAAAGAAAATTATTTTTTTCCTTAGAATAAATATTTGTAAGTTGTAAGTATTTTCAAAAGAAAAATCATGAAAAAATTAATGAAAAATAGATGAATACTTGCAACAATTTAAGTGTGGGGGAATCATAAGTTTTATGAAAAAAAAGATACAATATTGAATTGTTGAGGGAAGTGATTGGGGAATACAGATGAGAATTATTTGAGAGAATATTGTATATCTATGCTATGGTGTCATTTGAGCCTTAATTAACCTTCTTTATTTATCTTTCACCTTAGAATTACACTATAAGTCTATAAAGTCCTATTGATCTTTAGATTGTGTGTAATTACATTAGTAGAGAATAGTTTGATAATTAAGCTTATGGAGTAGATTTTTGTTGAAATACAAATTTATTTTGAGATGAACATTGATTGTTGGCATCCATGAATTGATTTAAATGTTAGTAATATGATGAGTTGATTGAACACACACACACAAAAAAATTGAGTTTGAAAAGTAATTATCTTGAATTGAAATTCTAATGATTGAAGAGTTTGGATTTTCTTAGAATTATAAGTTATTGTACAATTTTTTAAACTAAAATTATTTTTCATAAAGACCGATTCGTTTAAGTATAATTCATTTTATCATTAACTTACTTGAGGACGAGCAACAATTAAGTACGGGGGAATTCGATGAGTCCATATTTGTCTTTCACAAATGTCATATCTTCCAATTTTAATCCTTTAAATGTCAAAACTATTTATTTAATAATTATAATTAATTATCAAATAAAATTGTTGATGAGTCCATATTTATCTTATATATATGATCAATTTATGTATTAATATTCTTAAAATTGATTCTTTAAATTATTGATTAGGGTGATTTTAATTGTTTAGGATATTTTAAAGACTAATCATGCATTTAAAGTCATTTGGAAGGATGTTAGCATATTTTAGTGGAAAATAGTGAATGTCGGCGAGCTCAATTTTACAAGGCAGAGCTTAATTACAAATTTTGACAACCTTAGATGCAGAACTGGACTTAGAGCTCCACATGAATGTTTTATATCTCCTTCTTAGCTTTCCGGATCATCTTGAATTGTCCAATTTTGAGTTATATCGAAGAAGTTATGACCAAAATACTAATCAGGTGTAGAAATAAAAATTGTGCTGGGTGCTATAACGCCCAATTCCTGTGCTATAGCGCCGACTTATCTTTTTTTAAAAAAAAAAATCCTAATTTTAAGGGAATTCATCTATCTTTTCAAGCACTATAAATAGATTTTTTTAGGCTACAAATTTGAGAACCCTAGAGCTACCAAATTGAGATAGAAACTTAGAGAGAGAGAGAGAGAGAGAGCAAGGAAGAGACAGAAATCGCGGCTTCGAAGTGTTCTTTATCATAGTTCTTTTCTTCACCTTAAATTTTTACTATTTATTAAGATTATCGTTATAATGTGTAGTTCTGAGTAGTTTCCTTTTAGTTAAGGATTATTTCAAAGCCTGAGACATGAATTCTTAATTTCATTATTAAATGTTAAATTCTAGTTTCCATCATATATCAAATTGCTTCTATTCTTCTATGTTCAATGTCATGATTATTGTTTTAATCTTTTTTAGATGGCCACTAAATTAATTTTTACTTTAATCTATCGTCATCTTAGGATTACTATTCACCTAATAGTCTAGGATTCTAAGTGTTTGTGATAAATTATAATTTTTAATTGTAATGAAGAATAGAACTAGGTTAAATGAATTATATGCTTCATTAAATTGTTGCCTAGATTAATCTATCTCCATAAATCTTAAAGCCTTATCTAAGTTAAATAAATTACATACTTCGTGGATTTACTGCTTAGGTAAAAGAGTTAATTACTGAGAGCTTCGCCTTGATTATATGTAATATGGAGATTGGGATAATTGACTGCTTTAGCGTTATCTACAGGATTAATAGTTGATTGGAAACTGAAATTACATTCATTAATAGGAATATGATTGTCAAGGGTGAAAAATAATCTTTAACTAGTTTCTCATATCGTAGTCTCAATTATAATTTGTTTTTATTTTTTTTATGATATTTAATTATAACTCAAAACTCCCCTTCAATTTCTGTTTGATAGTGAATAATAAATTAATCATAGTCCTCGTGGGATCGACCCGTACTTGCTTTTATACTGAAATAATTGAAACTATTAGAATTAAAAAAACATAGTAAATTTGATACGACATACGACACGCATCAATTGTCATTTAATTTATTTATTAATTAGACTTAATAAACTCTCTTAATTTACAAATAAATACAAAAATCTCTTTTCTTCACAATTAAGCCCTTGTTTAGTGAATATTCATAAATAAGACATAGTCTAATTTTAAAATTATAATTGATTGATTATAACCAATTAACTTAGTCTTACAAGCAGTATTGTCTCAACTAGTGTGGTGACCATGGGCCTATATAATCAAGCTTCCAATAAGTAGATCTAGAATTTATAGAGTAAATTCTCTAACTTATTAATTCCTCCTTACGCCACTATACATTTGGAATTGCACTCTTTATTATATAGAACACTCTATATGTTCCAAGATATAGATACGCTATGCATTATCCATCGTTCTAATCTAAATAATCAAAGATTCTCTATAAATGATTTACACCAAGTAAGGACAAATTTCTTTATTAACAGAAATTGTATATTAAACCATAAACATGAATAATACATGTTAACATAAATGACTTCTAATATTCTATTGATAACAAATAAGATTATATTGAAATGAATTATATTTAGGACATAAAATCCTAACAAATGATCTAGTATTGGAGTTCATGAGAAGTTTGTAACTGGTTCTAATATTAGTATTGTGTTGGTATTAGTTTTAGTAATGCATTGATAATTATGTTTTTGAACATACAAAAACAATGTAAAATTTATATGAGCTTTAGTATTTGTATAGCTCGATTTTTCATTAAAAAATAGTTTTGATTTAATGAAATATATTATTTTCTTAATTTATTGCATTAGCAAAATTATATTACTATTATTTTAGCTTTTGTAGGTTTTTTTTTTTAATAAGCTTTTATAGTTACAATGCTTTTGTAAATAGATGGTTATTTATATGAAAATAGTAGTAAATGACCATTTATCTCTTTTAACTGAAGCTTAATGTCCCTTTTTAAAAATCATATAACAAAGGACTTTATTATTTTTTAGTACCTAAAATACCCTTAGTTATATAAGGGTATTATTAACATTATATTTATTCTCCAAATAAAAATAGAAACTCTGCTCCAAAATCTAAATGACAAAAGCCTCTCTCGTCTTATTTTTTCCAGTTAGTTTGGATTTCTTCAAATTGTTTTGGTAAATTATCGTGATTTCTCCCAAAAGGTGATGAAATATTTTTCTCTCATCCATTTATTCGATTCATTCGTTGGATCCAATCATTTTCCCTTAATTCCTCACAATCGAAAACGATGAAGCTCTGCTCATTTTCTTCTTCTTCTAGTTTTCTTACATCTCCAAATTACAATGATTACCCCCAAACAACAGTCTCAGTGAAATTTTTCTGTCGGTGGTACATACATTTTGTATTATAGTATATATATTTTCTATGGTATACCATTCAAAAAATAAAATAAAAATTGGATTGTATATTAATTTTGTTGTATTATGCATACATATATTTTTAATCAAAGAATACCAATCTTTAGTTTTTTCTTTCTTTCTTTATTTCATTCGTCATATTAAGATGTGTATTTATTCATAAAAACCACTATTTTTTAAGTTTTTTCTTTATTTTTCTTGTAGCACATAAAAAGGATATATTTGTAAATTAAATGGATATCCCATAGTGTAAAATTTATATACCACGAGCTTAAATTTTTTATAAGTTTCTTTTTTGTTTATCTTTTATTTGTTTTTTTAATGAGATAATGTAATGCATAATATATATAATGTAGTGCAAATTATATATACGTCAAACTTAAACTAATATTCAATTTTTTTTCTTTCTTTCCTTCACGATATATCATATCACATACAAATGATATACCTAAGACAAATATGAATATACCACAAACTTAAACTAATATACTATTTGTTGACCTCGCTTTTAGCCAACAACAACGAGTCTATTATATAAGCGATAACGATTTATAATGACAAATATATGATAAAGCAATAAAAAGACACAGGAATTTTGTAGAGGTTCAGCCCCGAGTAGTTCGGTAATAGCCTAATCCTCGTTACTTGTATTGACTTAAGATCAAGGAGAAAGATTCCTTTTCTTATAGCTCTTACAACAATATCTCTGAATATGTAATTCTTAGATAATATATTTAGAGTATAGTCTTAGCTCAACTGCTTTTTGACTGACCTCTCGCCCAGTGAATATACATCACTATTTGTAGGGCTAGTAAGCTTGGGGACGAAGAGTTTCTCCTCTCGTTACAATACGTATAAATAGAAAGATCATGGGATCAATGCTGAATGCAAGTATCGTGGGATTGAGGCTGAATACACTAATAGCGGGATCGTGTGTATGCCAAATCCACGTAAATTGATCCCTGGATTATAGGGATTGTGCTGATGACTCACGATACGAAAGTTGAATTCACTAAGTGTTTGGCCATTCTATGCAGATTATTGAATACTTTGCTCTCGGCATGCTAGTGAGGCATCCTGCTCGGACTGTGCTTCCCGAGCAGCTGTTCCAAGTAGACTCCACATGTCACCATTCATGTGTTCAGGAATACCCTTCTCAGGACCATATCTCCCACGAAGAATTTCCGAGCCTTCACTTGTTTGTTGAAATACCGAGCTACTTTTTGTTAATGAGCCATCAACTTTAAGTTTGCAGTTGCTCGTTTTTCTTCGATTTCATCAAGTGATTCTTCAAGGAGTATGTGATTGGTACCTTGATCGTACGCCAATCTTTTGTGGGAAGGTGGCTCGAGTTCGATGGGCAGCATAGCTTCATAACCATACGCCATTGTGAATGGTATATGTCCGGTTGCCATTTTTTCAGTTGTACTGTATGACCATAGGACTTCAGGAAGCTCTTCTGGCCAGTTTCCTTTCGCATCTTCAAGTTTTTTCTTTAGTGTATCCTTTAAGGTTTTGTTGACTGCCTCAACTTGACCGTTTGTCTGAGGATGCACCACTGCGGAGAAACTTTTGATGATACCATGGTTCGCACAGAAATCAGTAAAGGATTGGCTGTCGAACTGCATGCCATTATCTGAGACTACTTTGTACGGTAGTCCAAACTGGCATATTATGTTCTTCACAATAAAGTCTTGAACTTTCTTTGATGTGATGGTTGTGAGTGATTCGGCCTCAGTCCACTTAGTAAAGTAATCAACCACTACCACTACATACTGCACTCCACCTTTACCTTTAGGTAATTGTCCGATCAGGTCAATCCCCCAAATGGTAAAGGGCCACGGACTTTGCATTTGTGTTAACTCGTTGGGTGGAGCTCTTGGTATCTTTGAAAATCTATAGCATTTGTCACACTTCTTAACATAGGCTTTTGAATCTTCAATCATTGTCGGCCAGAAGTAACATTGCCTTAGAATTTTCTTGGATAAGCTTTCTCTGGCGGTATGATTTCCACAGAATCCGTCGTGTACTTCGGATAGGAGTCGTGCAGCTTCTTCTTGAGTGACACATCTGAGCAATGGCATCGAGAATCCTCTTTTGTACATGACTCCTTCTACTACGATGTACTGTGCAGCTTTCCTTCTCATTTTCCGAGCTTTCATTTCCGTTATCTGGGAGTTTCCCAAACTCGAGGTAGGCCGCTATTGGTGTCATCCAGTTTGGGGATGTATCAATCATTTTGATTTCTTCCGTGCCAGTGATGTTAGGCTCTTCGAGGAACTAGATAGGAACCAGGTTTTCCTTGTCACTTACATTGCTGCTTGCCAATCGAGCTAACGGGTCTGCAGTTGTATTTTCTTCTCTTAGAATTTGTCTAAGACCGTAGCTTTTGAATTGTGTGAGCAGATCATGTATTTTGCTCAGATATGCTATCATCTTTTCTCCCCAAGCTTTATATTCTCCGGATACATGATTTACCACCAGCTGTGAATCATTGCAGATTTTGATATCTTGCACCTGTGAATCATATTCTCCGGATACATGATTTACCACCACCAGTGATTAGAGCTTCGTACTCGGCTTCGTTGTTAGATGCTTTGAATCCGAACTTGACTACAACGTGCAGGTGTTGCCCCCAGGCGTGACAAGGGCAATTCCTGCACCAGATAGTTGATCTGTAGCCGACCCATCTACATGCAGTTTCCAGGTCAGTTTGTCCTCATTGTGACTTGGCTGAGGTATTTTTACCGGCTCGGGGTTGCTTTCTGGTATGCTTTATTTTTTGCCTGTGCATTATACCACAAAGTCTGCTAAGGCTTGGCCTTTGATTGTTGTTCGAGGTTGGAAAGTGATTTCATACTGGCCCAACTCTACTGCCCACTTGAGTAGCCGTCCCGAAGCATTTGGTTTTTGCAGTATTTTGCGTAGTGGTTGGTCGATATACACCTGAACAGGATGAGCTTGGAAATAAGGCCTCAACTTCCTTGTTGCTAGAATGAGGCAGTAGGCGAGTTTTTCTATTAACAGATATCGGCCCTCGGCCTCAATGAGTCTTTAACTGATGTAATAGACTGGGTGTTGTATATCATTCTCTTCTCTGATTAGCAGTGCACTCACGGCATGTTCCGAAATAGCTAAGTATATTCCCAGTTCCTTGCTGTCCAGAGGTTTTGAGAGTACGAGAGGTTTTGGCAAGTTGTGCGTTTAGTCCTTGGAAAGCTTTTTCACACTCCTCTGTCCACTCAAACTACTTGTTTCCTCGTAAGATGTTGAAGAATGGGACATACTTGTCTGTTGATTTTGAAACAAATCTGCTGAGCACGGCGATCGGACCAGTTAAGCTTTGCACTTCTTTAGTTTTTATTGGCGAGTTCATATCCAGGAGGGCTTGAATCTTTTCTGGATTAGCTTTTATTCCTCGGGCATTGATGATGAAGCCTAAAAACTTTCCGGAACTGACTCCGAAGGTACACTTTAAGGGATTTAGTTTCATGTTGTATTTTCTGAGGACTTTGAAGCATTCGTCCATGTCGTCTATGTGCCCCCCAACCTTTCTGGATTTTACGAGCATATCATCCACTTATACTTCCATATTTTGCCGATCTGATCTTTAAAAATTTTGTTTACCAATCTTTGGTACGTAGCCACAGCGTATTTTAGACCAAACGACATGACTTTGTAGCAATAGAGACCCATATCTGTTCAGAAACTTGTATGCTCTTGGTCTGGTGGATGCGTTTTGATTTGATTGTAGCCTGAGTAATCATTCATGAAGCTTAATATTTCGTGCCCTGTTGTTGCATCTACAAGCTGATCGATTCTTAGAAGTAGAAAACAGTCTTTAGGGCATGCCTTGTTGAGGTCTGTGAAATCAATACAGACTCACCATTTCTTGTTCGGCTAGGGCACTAGTACGGGATTCGGGACCCAAGCCGGGTAAAAAGCTTCAATTATGAAATTGTTGTTGCGCAGCTTTTTAACTTCATCCTTGATGGCTACTGCTCATTCTTTGTCCAACAGTCTTCGTTTTTGTTTAACTGGCCAGAAGTTGGGATCGATATTCAGAACATGTGAAATGATAGAAGGATCGATTCCGACCATATCCACATGTGACCAGGCAAAAACGTATGGGTTTGCTCTCAGAAATTTTATCAATTCTGATTTTACTTCGAGCAACGAACCTTTTCCGATCTTTAGCTTTCTGGTCGGGATATCTGGATCGATTTCGATCTCTGCTAATTCTTCTACAGGTCCAACTTTGCTGCTTGGGTCCACAAGTCGAGGATCCACATCTTCATCCCCGCCTTGGGAAGTTCCCTACTTGGGAATGTTTTTTCCCTTGTCTGTGCTCTGGCTGGAGGATATTTCCTTCTTAACCTTGGCCACTGCAAGGTTATAACATTCCCGTGCAGACTGCTGGTTTCCTCTCAGACTCCCTACCCCATTCTTTGTTGGGAACTTCAGGCACGAGTGAAATATTGATGTGACAGCCTTTAAATCATACAAGGTCGGCCGACCATGTTGGAAGTTATTTTACCAGGAACTTAGATCTACTCACAAGTATGTTGATTTAACAACCTAAATATGAACTTCTAAAACGATAGAAAATTAAACACATAAGAGTATCAGAAATCTTACATTGGGTGCAGCGGAATATATGTCTCCTCCCACTCAGATCTCTAACCCTTGATTCCTTTCTGTAGCAGAGTATAATCAAGATCTAAGCCCGATAGTCCTTCTTTGTTGTTTCTGAATTCTACACAGCCTTCCTCACTATGATTGAGGTATTACTTGATGTGTGTGGGCACTACTCTAGCACTTATACATTTCGAAACAGTGAAGGAAGAGAGAGAGAGGGTGGCGGCTCAGAGAGAATTTTCAGAGAGAAAATTCTACCAGAATAATGTTGTGAATCAGTTGTACAGTTGTGTTCAACTCTGAAGCCTTTGCCTTCTATTTATAGAAGACCACCTAGGGCTATGATTGAATTAATTGACATTTAATATTGAAAAAATCAAATGGAAAAGGGAAGCTAAGTGGCCGGCCTAGGCATTGTGGAAACAAGGCTTGCCACTTTTCCAACTTTCCTTTTCCTACACTGATAGTTTCCTGTTTTGTCAAAAACTGCCAATTCCTTTGTTCAACCACATAAATGTCAAATCTAATTATTTAATAATTAAAATTAATTATCAAATAATATATTGTCATTTATTTTATTAATAATGAAACTAATTAAAGTTTCCTAATTAATAAATATGCCCTTCAAAATCTCTATTTACTGTTTTGCCCTTAATAAGTGATAAATTCTCAAATAGACAAGTCTATCTTGAGAATTTTTAATTGATTAATTAAAATCAATTAAATGAGTCTTACAAGTAATATTATCTCAACTAGTGAGGGGACCATGGGTCTATATATCCGAGCTTCCAATAAGCAGATCTAGAATTTACCACTTAAATTCACTGACTTATTAATTCTTCGTTGAATCCACACATAGAACTCAGAATTGCACTCTCAGTATATAGAATGCTCTATATGTTCCACCATATAGACACATCATTAGTTATCCATTGTTATAATCCTAATGTGATCAATGATCCTCTATATGGATGATTTACACTGTAAAGGGACTAAATTACCGTAACACCCTACAATGTATTTTATCCTTAAAACACTTAACCCTGTATAAATGATATTTCAACTAAGTGAAATGAGTACTCAATCATTTATCTCGTTTGGTTAAGCTCGAAGGAAATCACCCTTTGCTTACTATTCGCCAGATAGAAGCTATAGATTCCATATTTATGTTAGCGCTCCCACTCAATCGCACTACCGTGTTCCCAAAATGTATGTATTGCCCAGACTAAAGATTAGGCTTAACTAACAAATCAAAGAACACGAATAATACTCTTGAAATTGAGCCTAACCATATCAGGATTTCGATCATGTGATCTAGGATCAACTTATGATATTGAATTGAATAGATATTTACGATAAGTTTCAAAAATCTAATTCAAAGTTCAATATCGGTCCATTCCAATGCATACTCCATGCATCCAACCTGAGCTTTACTTTAACCTATGTTCTGGAAAGAACATAACATTTCTCCAAATGTAAGTAAACTCTGTTGTAGATTGTCATATCAGTAAAACCCAGTGTTCTGATAAATCTAGCAATACTTTATTCACATAGTCATGTTTATTTTCCACTGTGTTGACAACACAATAAACATGATCAAGTATGTGAAAAGGGGTTTGGATGAATTTATAAATCAAATAGACAAGAAATTGATTAAGTGAACCAAAACATACACAAATGAATGAAAAATTACTTCTGTTACTTTATTGATATTGAATAATCTGGATTACATTGAAACGGAGTTTTATTTAGGGCATAAAACCCAACAGACCAAGCATTACGTTAAAATTTGAAGGAATATCCAATATTAAGAAATGTGCCATGATAGTCATGCTCGTCGGAGCTTGTCCAACAGTGAGGGGTAGACGAATTCGTCCTAGAGGTGCAACTCCCTGACCGGAGAAACCATAGACAGGGTGGAGGCATGGGGTTAGATCCTTGAGTTGGAGTCCCATCTTTTCGTAAGCAGTTTTGAACAAAATGTTGGAAGAAGATCCATTATCGATCATGGTTCTGGCCACCATTTTATTGGCTATCTGGACTTCCACGACCAGCGGGTCATTGTGCGAAAATCTAATTTTGACAGCGTCTTCATCGTTGAAGGTTATGGTCGGCTCTCCTGCTCGTGGAACTTTGGGCTTCCTTTCTTCAACGGCCAGGATGCCTTCTTGCTCGTGCTGCACTATTCGGGCATACCTCTCCCGAGCTTTGCCCGAATCTCCAGCAATGTGAGGGCCTCCAATAATGACTTGCAGATGTCCATCTACTGGTGGAGGTAGCAAATCTTGGTTGTTGTCTGTCCTCTGACCTTGGTCGGTCTTAACATACTTTTGTAGGTGCAGATTGTTTTTCATTATTAGGAATCCAATTTCCCCCTTCAAGTTGTAGCATTCATTAGTGTCGTGGTCGTAGTCTCCGTGGAACCGACAAAACTTTGTCATGTCCTTTTTGTTTGCATCTTTCTTCATGGGCCTACGCTTTTTATACGGGGCCAGCCACTGAGTTGCCATGTATACACTTTCTATATCGTCAGTCAGAATAGTGAACGCAGTGTATTTGGAATGATTCTCCCGGGGAGCTTGTTCGGATTTGCCAGTAAACTTTCCTTTCTTCGCATTCCCTTCCTTGTGGTTATTACTGGAGCGCTTACCACCTGAGCTTGAATTGTTTGGGTATTGGGGAAGTTGGGCGGATGTTCTAGTGGAAGGAGCCTTTGACTTGCCAGGCTTTTGTTCACCTTCCGCTTGTTGAATAGCTTCTTCGAGCTTGATGAAGCCTTTGCCTCGGTCAAGGAAATCACTCATTGAGTCTACTGGCCCGTTCTTCCTTATATCCTTCTAGAGATTAATGAGGACTTCGATGCCCCCCAGTATTGCGGATAACTTTCCATCCTCAGTTACCCGTGAAACTTTGGCCGCCTCCGTCATGAATCTGCTGATGTATGCCCGGAGTGGCTCGCCTGGTCGTTGCTTGACTTCGACCAAGTCTCCCAAATGCAATGGGAGTTGGCGCGAGGAGGAGAATTGTGTTGGAAATTATTTTACCAGGATCTAGATTTACTAACAAGTATGTTGGATTAACAACCTAATATGAATTATAAAACAATGAAAATAAACACATATAAAGTTAGAAAACCTTACAGTGGCTGTAGCAGAATAATATGACTCCTTCCGTTCAGATCTCTAGCCCTTGATTCCTTTCTGTAGCAGAGCATCACCAAGATCTGAACTTGGATCTTCTTTTCTCCTTCTTTGATGCAGATTTTCCATAGTCTTACATACTATGATTGAGATACCACTTGATGTGTGTGGGCACTACTCATCTCACAAGGATTTCAAATTTTTCTCTCTTTTTCTCTCTTGAATTTCGTGGCTTATGGCTTACAATGATATGCAAGAGAAGAGAACAATGGCTGCTATACATAGGGAGAAGGGAGAGCACAACTTTCCAAATAAAACAGTTTCCTTAATTACTGTGTAATCAATTAACTGCCTTATTTAGTGTGATCAACCACTTTCCTATTTTTGCTAGGCTTTGATTAGCAATTACATGGCAATTAAAATTGAAAATAATAATTGGGAAACACACAAAGAGGTGCCGACCATAGGGTGATATGGGCCTCACTTGGATTTTGCAGTTTCCTCAATTTTATTTCAATTTCTCCAAAAATGCCATTTTTCCAATTCTGATCATTTAAATGCCAAAACTAATTATTTAATAACTAAAATAGATTATTAAATAATATTGTCATTTAAAATAATTATTAATTAGACATACAAAGTCTCTTAATTAATAATTAAACCTAGAAACCCTTTTCTTTACGATTTTATCCTTAAACTGTGAGAATTCATAAAGTAGACGTAGTCTAACTTTTAGAATTATAATTGATTAATTAAAATCAATTAGCTGAGTCTTACAAGCAGTATGGTCTCAACTAGTATAGGGACCATGGGTCTATATAACCGAGCTTCCAATAAGTCGAACCGAATTTACCAAGTATTTTCCCTAACTTATTAATTCCTTATTGAATCCACACTTAGAACTTAGAATTGCACTCTCAGTCATATAGAAACGCTCTATAAGTTTCACGATATAGACACGTCATTAGTTATCTATTGTTATAACCCTAATGTGATCAATGATCCTCTATATAGATGATTTACACTGTAAAGAGATCAAATTACCGTAACACCCTACAATGTATTTTATCCTTAAAACACTTAACCCTGTATAAATGATATTTCACCTAAGTGAAATGAGATCTCCACCATTTATCTTCGTTTGGTTAAGCTCGAAGGAAATCATCCTTTACTTCTATTTGCCAAATAGAAGCTATAGATTCCATATTTATGTTAGCGCTCCCACTCAATTGCACTACCGTGTTCCCAAAATGTATGTATTGCCCTGACCATAAATTAGGCTTAACTAACAAATCAAAGAACACGAATAACACTCTTGAGATTGAGCCTAACCATATCAGGATTTCGATCATGCGATCTAGGATCAACAGGTGATATTGAATTGAATAGATATTACGGTAAATTTCAACATATCTAATCAAAGTTCAATATCGGTCCCTTCCGATGTATACTCCATACATCCGATACTGGTAAACTTTGCCAATGTCCTGGAAAGGACATAACACTTTTCCAAGGTGTAAGAATACCTATCGCTGATTATACCATGTCAGTCTAAATCCAGTGTTCGGACAAATCAGGGAATAAAATTTTGAACATATAATTAAGATTATATTCCACTGTGCTGACAACACTATAATCTTTAACCAACTCATATGTTCTGGACTTAAAAAGAATTCATACATTATATACCTATAATCATGAAATAAATCATGTGAACCATGCAACATAAAATGTTATTTCTGATCTTTATTAATAAGTAAATCTGATTATATGAAATGAGTTTTATTTAGGGCATAAAACCCAACAAACTCCCACTTCCACTAATATAAAACAAAAAGCGCATTTCAAATAATCATTAACACCTTGATATACCAATCAAGTGTAATAGTAGTAAACTCCTCGTAATGGGATCTGACAGGTTGAATTAAACACAACCTCTTCTCCACCATTACTCTTCCTTTAATCACAAAATCCTTGATAATGTGAAATTCCTCTCTATATGTCTATTTTCTTGGGATACTGGATTCTATACTTTTGGGCAACTACTCTTTGGTTATTCAGGAAGTAACCCTAGTAGTTAAGGCAAGTTGGAACAGTGCCACAAATGTATAGAACTTTCCTTAGACTAAATAAGTATCTTTCCTGCAACTTTTAACATTCAGTCTCTCTCTGGTAGACCAAGAGATTTCAGATAGGTTTTTACACTTCTCCAAAGTCACTACTCCACCCCCAAAGTAATCACCATCTCATCAGCAGACTTTCTAGCACAAAGGCAAGTCTTGAAATCTGATGTGGTGTATTCTAAGAGTTTTAAACAAACACCCTTATTGACTAACATATAGTTCCTCTTCTTAATCTTAAAATTTACTTGATTGTCTTCCAATGTTCCTCTCGTGGATTATTCTGACACTTACTCATTACTCCCACTCAACAGCAGGTGTCTGGTCTAAGGCATACTAAAGCATATATGAGACCTCTCACTGTTGACTTAAGAAATTCTTTTATGGCTTTATCTTCTCTGGAATAGTTGAGACTTTTCCTTAGATAAATAAAATCTATGCTTAGAAGTTTTGAAGCTTCTATAGATTGCCATTGGAAAGAAAATGCTCCAGCATCTCATGCTTGCATTAGAGTAAGTAATTACCAGGTATACCACAAGCCATAGGTTTAGATAAACTCAAACCTATAATACTAGGAATAGGAAGTTTTGTTAAATCCATTGAATAGACTCATTAACGAAAATTTCCTTTCATGTCCTTGTAATAGAAAACTTTAGGTTACTCCATGTGAATGGATCAAACCATAGTTCTATTGGCTTTCTTCTTAGTTTCTTATCTTGACAATCCATTACTTGTTTAAACTCACAATGGATTTTAATCACTAGTGTCTTCCAAGTTATAAGAAGGTGAGTTCCTAGAAACCCTCCCACTACAACCAGGTACCGTGAACTATGTCAAAGAAAACTAAATGGTATAGACCTCTTTAGTTGTGTTAAGACAACAGAGGCAGTGGGATCATCTTGTAAAATAAGATGATAGAACACTTTTGGAATCAAGAAAAAAATATCTCCTTTATCTGCTACTTTACTTTCAGACTTAGTCATTTTCTTAGAAAAAGTGGTATTTGTTTAAACAAACACTTTCTTATCTAATGACTATGGGATGCTCCACCCCTAATCACTTAGAATAGCTAACAAACATGCAAACCAAGGTTAGCAGTTCTAGCTTTTCATAAGATTTCAATTAGGTCATCCATGAATCTAGTAATGATTTACATTAAGTATACAACCATTACATCATTCTGAAATTTTATTAATATAGAAGGATATAGGCAATGACTAGTAACTAATCATCAATATGCAACTCGAATTTCTGGGGAGGTAAGTTTGGATATAATTCAAAAATCAAATTAATGATCTTTGAACTGCATATCTACTAACTTTTTCTCCACCCCTATCAGTTCGCAAGATCTTTAACCACTTACCTTCACCATTGCTAGAAATTCATGAAATTTTTCAAACATTTCAAATTTCTAAGGTAAAATCTAGAGTGATCGTTTTAAGAATACAACGAAAACTCATATCCACCCCTGAATGTACATCCATCTGCGAATGAGATGAAATTACTTTCAGTGGATATAGGCATATTAACTCTTTGCAGAGAATGATCTTGTCAAAACAACTATGAACAAGATACAAATGCCTTAGATTTATAAAATATGTGGTTGTATCTTTTGATGACTTAAGTTTAGTTACATCAAAGAGTTCTTAGAATAGTGCAAGTGGATTCTGGTCACAGAATACTAAACTCATACAGTTTAAATCCATTGATAGAAAATGGTTATGAAACACTTGTGAAAGTGTAACTGTATAATTAGTAATTCTTTCTTGGACCACCACTACTAATCTAACTCTATGATTTGCCTATACAAGTAGGAGATATCTAAGATTGAGGATTTATATCAGTTAGGGATAGAATTCCGGGAATATAATCATATGCGTCATCTAATTTCTTAAGAGAAAATAAGACTTTATATGATTTATAGACCATTCATCCAATGATATGTCATTAAGCTAATTCGAAATGAATAAGCTAAGAGGAATTAGGATAATTTTGTTTTAAATAAGAATCCAATGATGCTCCGATTAGCGAGAGTCAAAGTAATCTTATTTATACAATCTTCTTGTTTCATATTGTAAAACACTAGTCTAAGGTGTCATCAATTGATGAACAGCTAGATGTTGCATATACAATATTTATCTTTCGAGATCTAACACTACTATGTTAGTCTAATGGTGAAAATCCATTAGGGATTTATCTCATTAGAAAAACAAGCTAAGTTAGACCAACAATGAAGATTCGAAATTAAACTACAATTTAATAACAGAAAATAACATGGTTCAATACAAATTCATACACAATTCAGAAATTATGAAGCACATAGCAAGTAGGAATGACAAGTGAAAATACTAAAACATACAATCCTAAATAGTTTCCAAGGTTTTCAACAAAATGATATCAGTGTCCCGTTTAGGCGAGAGTCAAAGCTACCATCCATTGAATAGAGTTGTCAGCTCATCTAAAATGTCAACATTCTAGCAACCTTTTATTCGATCAAGATTGGAATCCGCGTTGTCCCGTTTAGGCGAGAGTCAAGGCTATTCTATCTTATGAGCTTCCACCATTGTTTCATATTCTTGCAAGTCTTATACAGTCGCCACCATTAGGGTGATCGTAAACTATATAAAAAAACTTACAAGATTACTTATCTTTCGAGATTAAACGGTGCTAACTTGCTAATGAACGTTCCTCCATTAGGGAGGATTACTCACAAAACAATAGCTATGTAAAACCAACAATGGAGATCGAACATCCTTATAATAAAGCTCATTATTTAATGAAGGGTTGTAGTTTCTTCTAATATTTATTTTAAATAAATATTTATTTAATTAAAATTTCCAATTTAGAATGAAAAATTCCAAATATAAATTTTAATTTAATATTTATAAATTATACTTAGATGGATATGAAAATAATATGAATTATTTCCATCTTAGTAATAATTTCCATAAATATTTAGAAAATTATTCAATTCCAGTTGTTTCAAAATTAATTTAAATTAATTTACAGCTCAAATTTAATTTTCTATAAATATATATTGCATTTCGAAAATGCTTTAAAATAAAATAAAAAATAAATCCTGGAAAATTACTCTAATTTTATGTTGGCCCAAAATTAATAAAAATTAATTTTCAACAAAAAATATAATTTCCCTATTTAATTAAATATCTAAGAAAAATTTCAAATATTTAAGTATCATGATTAAAAATCAACTTAAATATTAATTTTCTATTTAATTAAATATCACTAGAAAAATACTTCAAGCAAAACAGATAATATCTATCTAGACTTTCATTGACTAATTAATCCAATTTCTAATTATAATATATTTTAGTTCATTTATTTTAATTAACCATTAAATGAAAAAGTCATTGATTTAAGTTGGTCCAAAATTAAATAAATAATTTTCAACTTTAATCTATTTTTCAAATAAAATTTGAAATTTCTGCATTAAAGAAATGCAATTTCAAATTTTTTTTTTTTTGGGAAAATGATTAATAAAATAAAATAAAATATATTTTGAAAATTATTCAAACTTAAGTTATTTTGAAATAAGATTCCAAACTTAAAATAATTTTCAACTTTAATTAAATAACATGAAAATAACAATATTAAAGTATCATGATGAAAATCAACTTAGATATTGAAATTTTCAATTTAATTAAATGTATTAAATTCAAGAAGTAAATCATTAAGTAAAGAGGAAACTTAATTATTAATTCTAGTTTAATACTAGGAAAATATTCTAAACTTAGATTGTACCAAAATTAATTAGGAAACAATTAATTTCACAGTCTATGATATTTTCCTATTTAATATTAGAAATAATAACTAGTACTAGAAATAACTATCTAGAATATATCATTGACTAAGTGTTTTTCTAAAATTAACTTTAAAATATTACATGAAAAATAAATTTCATATATTTTAAAAGTTAATTATGTTGCTAATTCAATTTTAATTAGGTTAGACTAATATAATTAACCTAATACAATTATTTAAATAAGGCAAATGGGCCTTCACAATTGGGGTAGTTCATGTGAGGGGGAGCTGGGTTCAGTATGTCGTACCCACTTCTATAGCCCCCAACTCTCACACAAGGCCCAAAAGAGAGGAATTTAACCTTAAAATAAACAATTGTTATTCATTGAATAAGCCCAAATCTAATTGGGCCTAAATAAATTTCTTTATGTCAAAATTTATTTTAGCAACCTAGTCCATTTACTTAGTAAAAACTTAAATGGGCTTCCTATATGTATCTAAGCCCAAAAGCAAACATATAGGCTCACACAGGTCAAATGATTTGGATGGGCCCTATCATGTTACTAGGTTTACACAGATGAAAGAAGTACAAAATTTACCTGTTACAAATTATTTATAAGATCTATCGTCAATTGGACTATGATTAAAATCAGATCATTGGATCATGATCTGTCAACAAGTTAATCATAGCAATTTAGATAAGATAAATAATAGGTTTGTTAAAAAGTTTTGAATAAACAATATAAATAAACAAACATTGTCCATGTAACAGATGTGAAAATAAGATATTAATATAATTAAATTATTATTCTTAAACTAACCAAATAAAGGAAACTAATTTTAAAATATCTAGGTTTATTTGAATCAAATTAAATTAAATATCTAATAAGATCAATGATTTGAAAGGAAAGAATCTTCAATATCACTTTCAGATCTTATAATTTAATAAAATAAACCAATTTTAAAATAGATTTGGTTAGATAATTATTATTTTAGGAATAAAATAATAAATGAATAATAATTACCATAATTATATGTCAAAATATCTCAAATTAAGCAATATTCAAATCTCTACAAAAATATCTATGTTATTTAAATATTTAAGATATGATTTATAAATTTCTAATAAGGAAAAAATGATATATATATATATAGAAAAAATATCATTTTTAAACTTATAATTTATAAATAATTAAATATTTAACAAAATAACAAATTTTTGAATTTGAAAATATTATGGTAAGTATATCTATAAAAATATCTATGTTAATTTCAAATTTATTAATTATTTAATTTGTCATATAAGATAATTTTAATATAATATTTTAAATAAAAAGACAAAGTTATCTTTTAATTTAAAATATCTTAAATATCAAAATATCTAATCTTATAATTAAATAATAAATAAATATTAAAGAAGTTAACAAATTTTAAATCTGACATAATAGGAAATATTTAAAATTGGAAACATTCCAAAATAGAAATATTTAAAAATTGGAAAAATTCGAAATTGAAAATATTTAAAATTGGAAACATTTCAATTTACAAATATTTAAGAAAGGAAAAATGAATTTTGGGAAACAATTCCATGAAAAAATTGGATTTTTGGGGAAAAAACCTCAAAAATTCGCAATTTGTGGGGAACTGCCAGGATAGGCTGCATGCAGCATCCATGATTTCCAATCTTCCAAAATTCATATCTTTCTCAATTTTTATCGGAATCGAGTTCCGTAAAAACAAAAGTTGCTCAATTTTTCACAAGGAATCCAAATAAAATATTTTCAAAAATTGAAAAAATATATTTCATGGAAAAATTTCGTACAACATTAACATTCATCACATAAGCACATAAACCAACATGAAACCATCCAAATCAACACAGAAACATGCAATCATCGTTTTAATTCATATTACATGAAAGTAAATCATTACCATGGCTCTGATACCAGTTGTTGGAAATTATTTTACCAGGATCTAGATTTACTAACAAGTATGTTGGATTAACAACCTAATATGAATTCTAAAACAATGAAAATAAACACATATAAAGTTAGAAAACCTTACAGTGGGTGCAGCAGAATAATATGACTTCTTCCATTCAGATCTCTAGCCCTTGAATCATTTCTGTAGCAGAGCATCACCAAGATCTGAACCTGGATCTTCTTTTCTCCTTCTTTGATGCAGATTTTCCAAAGTCTTACATACTATGATTGAGATACCACTTGATGTGTGTGGGCACTACTCATCTCACAAGGATTTCGAATTTTTCTCTCTGTTTCTCTCTTGAATTTCGTGGCTTATGGCTTACAATGATATGCAAGAGAAGAGAACAAGGGCTGCTATATATAAGGAGAAGGGAGAGCACAACTTTCCAAATAAAACAGTTTCCTTAATTACTGTGTAATCAATTAACTGCCTTATTTAGTGTGATCAACCACTTTCCTATTTTTGCTAGGCTTTGATTAGCAATTACATGGCAATTAAAATTGAAAATAATAATTGGGAAACACACAAAGAGGTGCCGACCATAGGGTGATATGGGCCTCACTTGGATTTTGCAGTTTCCTCAATTTTATTTCAATTTCTCCAAAAATGCCATTTCTCCAATTCTAATCATTCAAATGCCAAAACTAATTATTTAATAACTAAAATAGATTATTAAATAATATTGTCATTTAAAATAATTATTAATTAGACATACAAAGTCTCTTAATTAATAATTAAACCTAGAAACCCTTTTCTTTACGATTTTATCCTTAAACTGTGAGAATTCATAAAGTAGACATAGTCTAACTTTTAGAATTATAATTGATTAATTAAAATCAATTAGCTGAGTCTTACAAGCAGTATGGTCTCAACTAGTATGGGGACCATGGGTCTATATAACCGAGCTTCCAATAAGTCGAACCGAATTTACCAAGTATTTTCCCTAACTTATTAATTCCTCATTGAATCCACACTTAGAACTTAGAATTGCACTCTCAGTCATATAGAAACGCTCTATAAGTTCCACGATATAGACACGTCATTAGTTATCCATTGTTATAACCCTAATGTGATCAATGATCCTCTATATAGATGATTTACACTGTAAAGGGATCAAATTACCGTAACACCCTACAATGTATTTTATCCTTAAAACACTTAACCCTGTATAAATGATATTTCACCTAAGTGAAATGAGATCTTCACCATTTATCTTCGTTTGGTTAAGCTCGAAGGAAATTATCCTTTACTTCTATTTGCCAAATAGAAGCTATAGATTCCATATTTATGTTAGCGCTCCCACTCAATTGCACTACCGTGTTCCCAAAATGTATGTATTGCCCTGACCATAAATTAGGCTTAACTAACAAATCAAAGAACACGAATAACACTCTTGAGATTAAGCCTAACCATATCAGGATTTCGATCATGTGATCTAGGATCAACAGGTGATATTGAATTGAATAGATATTACGGTAAATTTCAACATATCTAATCAAAGTTCAATATCGGTCCCTTTCGATGTATACTCCATACATCCGATACTGGTAAACTTTGCCAATGTCCTGGAAAGGACATAACACTTTTCCAAGGTGTAAGAATACCTATCGCTGATTATACCATGTCAGTCTAAATCTAGTGTTCTGATAAATCAGGGAATAAACTTTTGAACATATAATTAAGATTATATTCCACTGTGCTGACAACACTATAATCTTTAACCAACTCATATGTTCTGGACTTAAAAAGAATTCATACATTATATACCTATAATCATGAAATAGATCATGTGAACCATGCAACATAAAATGTTATTTCTGATCTTTATTAATAAGTAAATCTGATTATATGAAATGAGTTTTATTTAGGGCATAAAACCCAACAAATTGTGCATGGAATTCCGAAGGGATGGTTTTCCATAAACTAAACTTTTAAGGAGCCAACTTGAAATACCATTGCTGAGCGGCTTCTGACAGAGTGGCCGAAAAGATTCTGCAGCATACATCTTCTTGTACCCCTTGCAAATCCATTTGCATTTCGAAGTACTTGAGGTGGGAAAGGGGATCTTCTCTCCCTGTGTACATTTTCCACGTCAGCATTTTGAACTTGTGGGGCAGTGGCAGGAGATTGATCTCCACACGAGAAAGGAGTTCCGCGTGCTTGGTCTAGCTCAATGTCATTATTTATTTGTCCAGCCATGCCGTGAAAAATCTTTTTTTCAGTTCGTCTAGCTGAGCCTGTACGGCTGGGCTGACCTGCTCGGCATTCTGGTCAATTTGGATTACGTCAGCATCTTTCTGAGCGGGGATTTGAGTACGGGCTCTGGGCTGCACGATTGTCGTAAAATTCGGATCGTCTGCTCCCCTCCTTCTGTTTAGATCATTCCTTAGGTCATGGGTTGTCCCTAACCTTTCGAACACAGAAGCGCCTGGCTGCCTTAGCGGTTGATTCGCTTGGTTGACGGGTGGAATAGCACCATTGATCTGGTTGGAACCATCAGGTATGACTCCTCCTGATGAATTACCAGACAAGGTCTGCTCGCCTACTGGCTGGGCTCACGAGTGGAACTCGTGACCGGGATTGGGCAGCTAACCATTTGTAGTGTGGGAAGTGTTCATCGTTGGATCCTCGTCCGTCTCTCCCAGGGGAATGACATTCGGCGATTGCCGACCTACAGTTTGGTAGGCTCTTTGTATCAGCACGGTAGCTTACCGACTACGATCTTCGATCTCTGCATGGTGAGCCCTTAATGCCTCCATCTCTCTATCTTTCCATTCGACGAACATACGCCTTTATTCGTCAAACACGAGATTTACTTCTGCGCGTAGTTCGTCTTGATCATGATGTAGGGTATTATTATGACCCTGCATGAGTCCGAGCGCGTCACGGAGATTTTGTAATTTAGTGGCACCTCCGATAGTCGTCTGGGCGTTGGTTCCAGGAGAAATAGTTGTGTTATGAATGCCCTGGTTGGGTGCGGAACTGTTATTCCCAGTCTCTTGCACACCAGGCGCAATTTCATCTATAGGAACTGTTTCACCATTCCCCACGTTCGCCGGCTGTCCAGGATCAACAGCAGGCGAAACCCTCGTGTTTTCAGGGTTTCGCAATGCATGATCCAGCGTCTGTGAATTTGCTGGATCAGTCAGGCCTCTACGAGTTTGCACCATCGTATTGGTGATTAGATGTTGAATAAAGAGCGATTCGTGATCCTTCTCTCAATGAAAGCACCAAGATGTGGACCTCGCTTTTAGCCAACGACAACGAGTCTATTTTATAAGCGATAAACGATTTATAATAACAAATATATGATAAAGCAATAAAAAGACCCAGGAATTTTATAGAGGTTCAGCCCCGAGCCGTTCGGTAATAGCCTAATCCTCGTTACTTGTATTGACTTAAGATCAAGGAGAAAGATTCCTTTTCTTATAGCTCTTACAACAGTATCTCTGAATATATAATTCTTTGATAATATATTTAGGGTATAGTCTTAGCTCAACTACTTTTTGACCGACCTCTCGCCCAGTGAATATACATCACTATTTATAGGGCTAGTAAGCTTGGTGAGGAAGAGTTTCCCCTCTCGTTACAATGCGTATAAACAGAAAGATCATGGGATCAATGCTGAATGCAAGGATCGTGGGATTGAGGCTGAATACACTAATAGCAGGATCGTGTGTATGCCACATCCACGTAAATTGATCCTTGAGTTATAGGGATTGTGCTAATGACTCACGATGCGAAAGTTGAATTCGCTAAGTGTTTGGCCATTTTGTGCGGATTACTGAATACTTTGCTCTGGGCATGCCAGTGAGGCATCCTGCTCGGACTGTGCTTCCCGAGCAGATGTTCCAAGTAGACTCCACGTGTCACCATTCATGTGATGCCACGTCGAAGTGCAAAAATTGGGATAACACTATTAAATGAGATCTTTTCCCCAAGATATATAATAGCATACACAAAATATATACTACAATCATAAGGAGAACTACTATAATAAAAAATTAATATAATAAATTAAAAAATATTATATATACCGAAAACTTAAAGACAGTATTTCCTATTGAAATATAACTATACCTCAAACTTAAACTAATATTCCACATTTTTTAATTTTCGTCTTTCGTTCATTATATACCATAGCACATTAAAATAATATACCACAATCTTAAACTAATATACTACCTTTCAGTTTTTTTTAATATACTATTGCACATAATAACGATATACTATTGTGCAAAATAACTATACCAAACACTTAATTATTCAAGGGTATAATTGTAATTTCATCATCAACTTTTTAACTGAATGAACATTTTGTTAATTTTTTTTATAAATAGGGACATTTATTAACTTAAGGTTAATTAGCAATTCTCCCCCTCCCCCGAACTTTGACATATACTAAATTATGCCCCCTAAACTTTTTTGGCCGTTAAAAATTCTCCCTGAACTATTGAGATTGTTAAATTTAAGGACTTTTGTCTAATTTCATTCAATTTTACTGTTTCAGTGATTGTTTATGTACTAAACTATGCTCCCTAGACTTCGATATCTACCAAATCATTCCCCTCAAACTTTGATATGTACTAAATTATGCTCCCTACGCTTTCATCCATGTTAAATTTTTTTTTTTACTAAAATTAGATAAAAGTCCTTAAATCTAACAATCTTAATAGTTTAGGGGGAATTTTTAGCGGCCAAAAAAGTTCAGGGGGCATGATTTAGTACATGTCAAAGTTCGGGGGAAAAATTGCTAATTAGCCTTAACTTAATTGCTAGATTTAGGGCCATTTTGCATCCTGACCCTTATTTATATGATAAAAAAAGAATCACAATTTTAAAGTTTTTATGACATTTTTTTTTTTCTGTAATGATTTTCCCCATATTTTAAGTTTTTTTAATTTTTTTTTTTGGAAAAAGGTCATATTTAGTATAATTAAGTTTGCATGCCATATATATCAAAACTTTTTTTTTATATATATATATATTTTTGTAAATAGCCTAATTTTAAATAGGAGTTTTTTTTTTTCATTTTTACATTTTAAAGTAGTTTTTTTTTTTTTTTTTACGTAGCAATCAACAGAGCAAATACAACCAAAATCTATATAGCAACTTACGTACTAACTACCGGAGCAATCCAAACAATAAAAGTAAAAAGAAATTAAAAAATAGTATATGAAGTGTTTTTTTTTTTAAAAAAATATTGATTTTAAAATATGAAAAACATATCTAAAAATTATATATAAATTTTCATTTAATATATTATCGTTTGAAAAAATAAAAAAATTGAAATAACTAAAATAATAATATTACTAACTAATAAAATAGAATAAATATCATAAAATAAATAAAAAATAATTAAGTAATACAAATTAAAAAAGAAAATTAGTAGAAATGTAATTAAATAGATTTAATGGTAATTGAATATCTAATTTTGTGTGACTGAATTGAATTTGTCCCCCACACTAATCTGAAGTGAACGTGGTGAAAAGCAATTACAGAATTGTAAGAGGGCAAAAATGAAAGAGAAGCCACAAGAGGCTAGGCAAGCAAGTTCTAAGAAGAAAAAGGAGAAAAGGTCAAATAGTCAGAGCGGACGGGATTACGATGAAAATGAGGTAGGCCCCACATTTGAAGGGTCAGACTGTGCGGTGGCTTTATTATATTATTATATGTATATAAAAGGGCTCTAAATAAATCTATTGTTGGAATATCTCAATTTTAAAAACGCTGTCTTTCCTAATTTTCCTTTATTGATTTAATTTTTTCTTCTCTGCTTATAATTTCTTGTTTGGAAAAACAAAGCAAAGAAAAACCGGTAAAGAGAGTAGAGTTTTTCTGAGGATCAGAGAACCAGTAGAAGAAGAAAACAGCAATGGCGGATCAACTCACTGACGATCAGATCTCCGAGTTTAAGGAAGCTTTTAGCCTATTTGACAAGGATGGCGATGGTTCGATTTCTCTTTCTCTGTCTCTACATTTATCAGATCTAGTTTTCATGTTTTGGTTAATAACTAGTCTTCCACTCGATCACTCGATTTTGTTTTTTTCGGGAAATATGTTTTTGGGGGACTTTTTCGGTCCCTGTTGACTGCATTTCCTTTTATTTTATAGTGCTTATTTTAATCGGTGAGATGAAGAAGCAGTATTTGATTAATTGGTTATTGGCGTGACTTTTCTTAATTATTGATATTTAAAGAGATTATTATGAGATTAATTTAGCTCTATCTTTCAAGTTAGACACCGTTTGGCTGATGTTAGAATTTGGAGAAAAGTAGGGAGAAAGTTGGATCTCGAAGATTTTTAGGATTACGTGTTTCCATCATAATTTAGATGCGAACAGCTAACTGGATTTTCACTGTTTTCATCTTAGCTCTAAATTGTTATTTTTATTTTTATATGATATTTTTTTTCCTACGAATTTATAAATAATGTTATTTTCGGAATATGGATTCTAAGTGCAGGATTCATTGTAGCGCCTATTTTTTTTTTGTTTTCCGATAGGATGCGTCTTGTTCGTTAATCAATATTTTAAGGGTCATCTATGTTCATTGTTTGATCATCAAATCCGTTTAAAGAAACAATAGCTGAAGAATTATGAAGTTTATTTCCTCTTCATTGGTGAAGGCATATTAACAATCTTGTACGTTTCGTGTGATATAAAAAAGTTTCTAATACGAGCAAAATGACAAGAGAGAGAGAGAGAGAGAGGTTTATAATGACCCTGAATTGAAAGTTCTATTACTTGGAATGTGTCTTTAAATACAAACCCTTTGCTGTAATTTTTTTTATTTTAATGGAATCATTTATTACTGTTTTAGTATGATCTAGTGACTAATATCAATTTTTGCAGTTGCCAATGATATATTATTACTTAATATAATAGCTTGAATGATTGATTGTTCTTCAATTGTTTTGTTAATGTATTGCTGCTTTTGTACTCTTTGTTGTTGCTTATGTGATTTTTACTTGAATGTGTAATCTTTAAAATACACAGCGAATTTGATTATTCACGGTTTTCATCTAATTTTTGCCAAACCACACTACGTGTTACAAGTTGGGGTAACTCTTGGAAGTTGAAGTTTGCAATGAAACAAGCTTTTTTTCCCCATTTTGTGTGCTTGTTACTAATGACCTTTCAATCATTATAATTTATGTAGGCTGCATTACTACCAAGGAGCTGGGTACTGTGATGAGGTCATTGGGCCAGAACCCAACTGAGGCAGAGCTTCAGGACATGATCAATGAGGTTGATGCTGATGGAAATGGAACCATCGACTTCCCCGAGTTCTTAAATCTGATGGCAAGGAAGATGAAGGATACCGACTCTGAGGAGGAACTGAAGGAGGCCTTCCGAGTTTTTGACAAAGACCAGAATGGATTCATATCTGCTGCTGAGCTGCGCCATGTCATGACAAACCTTGGAGAGAAACTCACTGATGAAGAGGTCGACGAGATGATTCGTGAGGCTGATGTTGATGGTGATGGTCAGATAAACTATGAGGAGTTTGTCAAAGTTATGATGGCCAAGTGATGAACCATTACTGCCAAATGAACTTCACCCTCGCAAAAAAGAGAGTATAAAAGGAGGAAAAAAAATTTAAGAACTGGGTTGATATTCAATGGTTTCCTGTTTTTCCATATCTCTACTTTTTATCTTATGGTTTTTGTAATCAAGCTTTCTATAGATAGTAGTCAGTTCTGGTGGTATGGTCTATGGTGGAATTGATGGTGTTATTAAGTCTTTTAAGTCAATGTGACAGAATGTATCTTTGGTGATCTAATTTATTTCTTCTATTCCTTATATTTCGTGTTCTCTCGTGAATCTTAAAGGGAATTTTACAAAAATACTGCTTTTGGACCAAAACTTTACATTTATACTGGGACACGGCAAAAACAACATTTTTACTGCCCCAGTCCAATTTCATACTTTTGTACTGCCCAAGCCCAACATCATTTCATTTATACTGTGAACAGTAAAACACACGGGAAACAACCTTGTTCGTGTGTGGGGAGACGCCGGAGACGGAAATCACCAAGAAAAAACCATTAAATCCGGCGAAGAGTTTTTCGAAAATGAATCAGAATTGAAGAACAAGACGTACAGAAAACTGTCCCAACAAAATAACAGAGGTAAACACAACAAAACCCAAAAAATAATTTAATTCTTAAGAAACCAAAAAAAAAAAATAAAAAAAAAACAAGATTTAGATCTGAAGTTTTAAACAAAAAAACGAAAACACAAATGTGATATTCTTTAATTTATGATGCAAAAACATAAATGAGGCTTGTTCTATTGTTAATTTGACGTTTGTAACACAAAATGATTTCGAAAAAAAAAATTGATAAATTAGTACAATTATTCAAACACAACATAAGGGTTGTTCTAATGTTGTTTTGCGGTCAGTACTACAACAACATTCATACATATATGTATCAGACAAAAATAATAATAAAAACTAAAAAAAAAATAATGGGTATTTCTGTTTGGTTGTTTTTGTGTTGTTTTATTGTTGTTATTTTATTTTTTTTGTTGATTTTTTTTTTGTTGTTTTGCTATTGTTTTATTGTTGTTGTACTATTGTTTTAACATTAAATAAGACCCTGGAATGACAGGTAATGGAACGTCTACCAGTACTCATCAAGAGCAATGGACAATGGAATGAAGATCACAATTATGTGAACTATGTGGCTAGTGGAGAATTCATACCAACAAAATGCAAGTACGAAGAGCTACTACAAATACTGGTTACTTCATTGGGGTGCGAAAACACCAGCACAACACTACAAATACAGTACCAAGCTAAAGAAGGAATACCACCGATCAAAATATGCAACGATCGAAGCCTCTACTTTTACTTGGAATTGAAAATGAAGGAAACAGATTTCACGACATATCCACTATGTGTCAACCAGCAAAACAACAACACAACACCTGCTGCAACACCAAATTCGATATCCACAACAACACCGAATGAATATAATGTGGCAATGATCGAAAACAACACAACAACGCTTGAAAACAACATAACAACAACAGAATCATACACAACGGGACAGCAAACGGAAGAAGGGGAAAAGTCAGAAACAATAGAAGATGAGGAGGACAAATTCGACATAATTGACTATGCAAATCAGTTCTTTGAAGAAATGGTAGAACAACTTGAAAACACCAGTAAAAAACTGGATCCAGAAATCGACATCAACAATGCAAAGTTAATAACAGACAAGCAACACCCCGAAGTGGAAAAAGGACAGGCATACAAAGACAAAGAAACTCTAAAAAATGTCCTCAGCTACCACGCAATCAAAAACAACTTTCAGTACAAAGTGTGGAAGTCCTGCTCTCAAGAATACAGTCTGAAATGTGTTTACGAAAGCTGCAATTGGTCACTAAGAGCATCGAGAAATGGGCCAACAAACACATTCATAATCAGGAGGTTGGTTTTTAATAGTTTTTTAATGTTGTTTTTGTTGTCAGCCTTAACAAATGACCTGTTTTCACAATTTGTACTGAAATACACATGTTTGGTATCTGCAACAGGTTTGTTTTAATAGTTTTTTAATGTTGTTTTTGTTGTTTTTTTTTTTCAATAGGTTCTCAAATATGCACACATGCCCCATAAATATAAGGCATGAAGACCAAAGGCAAGCAACATCGAAACTGATAGGGGAATGCATAAAACCGAAGTTCTTGAACATAAAGACCAAGGCAACAGCGATGGACATAAAAGGGGAGTTGAAATACAGATATGGCATCAAAATGAACTATATGAAAGCTTGGAGAAGTAAGGAACATGCAGTAAACGACTTGAGAGATAATGCTAGTGACTCGTACAGCGTAATACCGAGTTTCTTACACATGGTGGAAAAAACAAACCCTGGATCATTTGTGGATCTGAAAACGGCAGAAGACAACAGCTTGCTCTTTGTTTTCATGGCATTGGATGCATCCATAAAAGGGTGGGGAGCATGCAGACCGATAGTTGTTGTGGACGGAACGTTCCTCAAAGCAGCTTATGGGGGAACTTTGTTGTGCGCATGCACACAAGATGCGACGAGTCATATTTTTCCACTAGCGTTTTGTGTTGCAGTATTACGAGAATGACCAATCTTGGAAATGGTTCTTCAAAAAATTTAAAGAAGCGTATGGTGTACGGGAACACCAATGCCTAATTTCGTACGTAAATGAAAGCCTCATCAAAGCGGCGAGAGAAATCTATCCGTAAATTGCACACGATTCTTGCGGTTACCACATTTTGAGCAACCTTAAAACAAGCTTCAAACAACATGCTGCCAAATACAATCTCCCATTCTTTGGAGCAGTGAAAGCCTACACAGAAAAGCAATTCGAGTTCCACATGGCTGAATTGGATGGATTGGACAAACGCATAAGACCTTACCTCAAAAAAATCGGGTATGAAAAGTGGTCAAGAATTCATAGCCAAAACAAGAGGTATTCCACAATGACCTCAAACATATCAGAATCACTGAACGCTGCAAATTTGGCAGCAAGGGAGCTACCAATTACAACGCTGCTAGAATGCTTGAGAGCATTGGTGCAACAATGGACGCATACTAATAGGACAAAAGCACACAACACCTTCACTAAGCTATCACCAACTGGAGAAGACATACTGTTGAAAAATTACACATACTCATTGAATCTGGAGGTAAAATATTAATTATGCTTCTTTTTTTTTGTAGTGTTGTAGTGTTGTTGTAGTTCTGTTTTAATAGTTTTGTATTGTTGTTGTAGGAATTACAGCTATGTTTGATTTTTTTTTTTTTCAATAAAATTTAAAACAGGTTAAAGCAACAACAGATTACTTGTTTGAGGTAACAAGAATGAAAGAATCGTGGGAAGTAGACCTAGAAAAAAGAACATGCACGTGCAACAGGTTCCAAATAGATGAAATGCCATGCGGGCACGCAGTGGCCGTAATGAGGGAGATGAACATGGACCCGTACACCTACTGTTCAGATTACTACACAAAAAAAATTGGCTGGCAACTTATTCGGGGACGGTTACCCAATAGGACACCAAAGTGAATGGGAGGTACCGGAAGAAGTGAAAAATATTATAGTCTTGCCTCCACATGAAAGAGTAAAATCAGGAAGACCAAAAACATTAAGAAGGAAGGCTGGATGGGAAAAGGATCAACACAACAAGTGGAGCAAATGTGGTGAACTGGGGCATAACAAAAGAACATGCAGCAGAAGACGTAGAAGGGAATAAAAACAACAACAGAACAACAGTGGAAAAACAAAAGAAAATTACACATACGTTTTGAGAATTAGATATTGAGGAATTTAAATTTCTGAAATACACAGGGAATACAGTTTTTATTTGAAAAACATTGATTACATTGGGAATTGTTGATACTCTAGATTGGATATTAAAAGATGTTGGATACTAAATTGAATATATATATGAAGTTTGTTATTGAAACAGTTTGTGTTTTTAATACTGAAATGAATATTTGGATTCAAAAAAACAGAGAAACTATAAGAAAAAAAAAACAAAAAAAGAATGGATGTGAAATGAAAAAACAAACAACTTTAACATACCAACTTGTTTGTACATAAAAATAATAAGAAAAAACATACAAAAATAAAAGATTACATATTGTCCACACAAAACGTAAGGAAAAACAACAGAACACCAATGTTTGTTTACGAAAAACAACATGAAAAACATTAAAACAACATTAAAAAACTATAAGAACAATGTCAGTCTGATTGAAAAAGCAAATCACTTCTTGGGAAGGCTGGGAGGGGCCTCGGATTCACTTTCAATGTTCTCAGTTTGCTTCTTCATCCCATATTGATAAAATAACGCAGCCAAACGATCGCGGTGAATTTCCACATCAAAATTAGAGGATGGGATGGGTTTGCCATCAATGAAATACTCAGCAAATGATGCAACAAAAACACTACAATCACTGGAAAAAAAAAACAAGAAAACACAAAAAAAGACACTATGAGAACACTGATAAAAAACAAAGTCAATAACAAAAAAATAAAAATACAAACAACCAGTGAAAAACATTGAACACTAAACATAAAACTTACGCTGTGACACCTCGGGTAAACCATCAACAAGAACAATAGGGAACGGTTCCATAGTGCTAAACTTAGTTTCGTTGCGAAGGCCTTTGAAGTCTAACATAGAGAAGTAATATGGTAAAATAACGCAGAAAGGCTTGCAAGCCTCTTTGGCGACGATCATATACCTCCCAGAACGCAATGAATTGTACAGATATATGCGCCTGTCAACTATGTTAAGACGACCACAAATCCAATGATCCTGTAATTTTACATTGATAGGCATAACAACATGATCAACCAAATGCCAAGGAGTGGCACATAATATCTTACCACCTTGAATATACTGGGCCACATTGTGAGAAAGAGACAACACCGATATATCGTTGTTTTTCTCAACAAACCTCTCCTACAAAGTTGTTATGCTAGAACAAAAGAGGCAATCAGTTGTGGTGACTTTGATTTTCGGCTCGGCTGAGTACATTATTTTCTTACGAAGATAATAGAAAATGATGTCAATGTGCTGAACAAACAGATAAAAAAAAGTAAGTAAAAAAACATTCAAACTTATAAAAAACTAACAGAACAACACTTAAAAACATTAAAAAAAATAAATAAAAAAACAATATGTAAAATAATAATAATAAAATAAAAACTTACAGAATTGGTAAGGAAACAATTCGGGTAGGCAAGGTTGTGAAACCACATCTTGTTGCTGATGTCCTCAACACCAAAACGAAATGGCGGAAATATAGTGTCCTTACCCTTACAATACACATTAGTTGTTGTGCTAAAAAAAAACAAATAAAAAAATATCAAAACACAAATGAAAAAATAAAAAACAAATAGAAAACGATAACAGATATACAACTGAAAACACCTACAAAAATACTTACTTAGATTTATGCTTTCTAAGACCTGTATCAACCCACTTGACAAACTCAGCTTCCAATTGCGGATCGACAGGTTCACCAATCTTGTTGTCCAACGGGCACAAACCACGCACATATTTAACGACCTTATACACAGAATCATCAGGAGAAACCGAGGATGAACCTGATTTAGATGCACCAGAAGCAAGCTCAATGAATGGGGATTTCAAAACAGCTCCTTTCTTCCGATCCCTCTTTTGAGGACGTAAAATAGGAGTCTCTTGAAAAACAACCATTTCAAGATCAGTCTTCTCAGAAGTCTCAACAGGAGCAGGGGCATGAGTTGAGGAACCAATCTAAAAAAGAGAAAGGATAAATAAAAAGACTTATTTTTAAATTTCAAATAGTACAATAAAAACACCATAAAAACAACAATAGAATACCAAATAAATACAAATTACAAAAAAAAAAAACATAAACACAAACCAAATTCTCCACAGCTTTAACAGCAGATGCAATTGTTGCATCAACATCAATGTTCTCCTCCCCACCTTGAGACTGTTCAGGCTGATAACAAAAAAAACAGTAAAAAACTATTAAAACAAACACAAAACACAGAAATACACACAAAAAAGCACAAACAAAAATGATGTCCAAACAAGAAATACACCTGTTTGATCTCTGCAATAGGTTCCACAGGGTCAGAATTCTTGGCATCATCCACCTTGCCGGTATCATCATCCCTCGAAACAACCGCGGGGACAACAACACCCTCATCGTTACGAACATCGCCCGTGTGAGCCTCATCCTGACCAGCACCAACACCATCTCCACCCAGATCATCATCATCATCATCAGTTTCATCGTCATGATGATCATCTCCTTTGTCATCGTCGAATTTATCATCCTCGTCTTCCTCCGAAGTGGAATCTTCATCATCCTCATTTTCTGAAGTACGAAGAGCATCTTCAGACTGAGATCCATTGTGAGTGAGACCACCTTGGGATGACTGAGAACAAAAAAAATAAAATAAAAAATTAATTAACTGTATAAAACAACATAAAAACACTACTAAAAAAATAACAGAAAAAGTAATGACAATTAAAAAAAAACACCTCAATAAGAATGTCCAGCTTCTTGTTCATCTCAGCAACAGATTTCATAAGAATCCCTTGCTGGCTGACAACAACAGATAAACACTTTTTAAATTCCTCAAACTCAACTCGGGAGACATTCTCATGAGCAGTTGATGAAGAAGAACCCATCAAGCCAGGTTGACCAGCAGGCTTGGAACCACCTTTAATTTTGAATTTCACAGCCTCGGGAGTAGTCTCACCAGAGAAAAAATCAGTGAGGCTCAAACTCAATCTCTCAACGGAAGTTGGAGTGAGGTTTCTTAATTTTAACTGAAACAACAAAAACCAACAAAAAACAATATGCACATGAAACTGAAATTATAAAATAACAACAACAATAAAAACATAAAGTATAAATAATGTATACAAAAACAACATTAAACCAACAGTGGAAAAATAATAAAAAACAACAGGATTACCTCTTTCAAAGACCGATCGAAAATGAGGGTGTTCATGACATCCATTTTCACCATACCCTCCTTGTCCTTGGGTAATTTAGGCCAATTCAAAATCCTTGGAATGCCAACATTTGAGTACAAGGATAGTTTCCCAATAACATACGGGCAACACTCGAAAAACCAGAATTGAATAGCCAAAGGAAAACCCAATAACCTGTAATACCCACCATCCTCGTCACTACGAACTACCCTCTTATAACCAGAATCTATCTTACCCTTCAAAGAATGCATAGTGATATCAAAACAATGCTTGCCCCACCCAAATTCATTATATCGACCACTATCCACAACATCTATTTCCTCAGACGAAACAACTTTACCCGGGGGACCACCTAACAAATAACACTGCACAAAATACAATACAACCAACTTGACTGCAAGATCGTCGTTATCCTTAAGATTGTCAGCAATAAAAGCAGTCTGAATAGCACCCTTGGTAATTTTTTTGTACCCCTTAAAACAAGATTTGACGAATTCATTATCATCTTGCTTAAACTGATAAAAATCAGAATCAACATGACAATCTAACCCCGTGACCAACGCAAACTCTTCGATACTAAACCTAAGGTATTTCCCTTGGACACAAACCCAAAACTCCAACCCATTAGGCTGCTGAACCTCCCTCAACAGCAAACAATGAAGCAATTGGTAATGAATTATGTACTCAGGAATTCGAAGAAAATAACCAAACACAGATTTTGAAAAAATTTCCAATTGGCTTTCATTTAAAATTCTCTTAATGTCACCAAGTACAGAGTAATACCCAGATGTTACTACTCTAGAATGATAAAATTGAGATCGAGTGTACTTGCATTCCCAATCCTAAAAAACAGAACAATGAAAACACTGATAAAACACCATAAAACACTACGAAAATAACAACAACAAAAAAACAACAAAAAAACATAGAACAGAATGCATAACATGACAAACCTCAACAATCCTATTAACAGGAATTTCTTCAGAAACACCTGATGATGGCAACACCTTCACAGGGGATTTACCCTTGCCCTAAAATAAAAAAAAACAACACCAACAAAACAACAAATAAAAAATTAACAAAAACACATAAATAAATCAAACAAGATATATAAAACAATTACAAATACATAAACAAAAACAAACAAATACCCAGATATATGAACTTCAAAAATCGAATTTAACAAAAAAACAAAAAACCTCAAAAACAACAACAGATAAATAGTAAAATACCTTAACAGAAACAGGCGACTTAAGAAATTCAGAATCCAACTCAAAATCTGAGTTTGAATTTTCAACAACAGTTCGAGGTCTTTTTCCTCGAGTGTTCTTCGAAGGTCCAGCAATGGTTTTTCTTTTAACAGAAGGGGAAGTGGGGCTAGGAGGGTTCTCTTTCAGATTTTTTTTACCCATTTTTGATTTGGGTCTGGTTTTCTGCGATTGTTTTGTGGGTTTTGTAACTTTGGCCGGAGATGGTGATGAACGAGTAACGGCCATTATGAAGAACTATGAAGGTATTTATAGACAAAAATAATAAAAATGGGAGGGAAAATGAGAGGGAAGTTTAAGATAGTGGGATGGGATTTGAAATTTTTTAAAATTAAAAAACCACCCACTATTACAACCGTCTAAGCAAACTGAAAATGGGGAAGAAGATGAACAGTTGAGGTGAGAGAGATTACCAATTACAAAATTTAGATTCGAAAATAATAAAAAAAAAAATAAAAGAAAAATACATAAACACAATACTTTTTGATCAGAACACATAACCGTCAAATCAAACAATTAAATTTTTTTTTTTTTAAAAAAAAAACGTGGCAAAACCCTATCGTGACAAGTGGCAATGAAAATCCCTTACACGGCTAAAGTTTAAAAGGCAAAAAAAAAAAAAAAAAAAAACAGTATAAATGTTGTTTCCAGCGTGGCACAGTATAAATGTAATAAAATGGGAAAAATCAGTAGTGGGTGTAAATTTCCCATCTTAAACTGCTTAGAGCATTGGAAGCACTCCATTATAAAATAGCTTAGTGTTATTGTTGTCCATATTTTTTTACCAAAAATATGTGGCCATTTGAGAATCAGCCACATGCCACATGAACGAGATGACCAATTGATATTAATACTCCGATCATGAGAACTTCTGGTAGATACATTGGTATCCGAGAACAAACAAAGATCCTAGGAGAGTTCCCAAAGTTAAGTCATAGTCTCGGCCTCCGAGCATTGTAGGTGACTCTTTCCTTACCGACGACAAAATGAATTTGTACTTAGAAATATGATTTTTTTTTGGATTTAACCCATATTTTTTTTGACATTATGTTTTCCTATTATCGCTTATTGACGACTTCCTTTTGCACTGTCCCATCAGCCGTGAACACCTCCAATGTTGTCTCACCAAACTCTTACTTTAGGTCCTACCCCATACGTCCGTTACCAGAAATTATTTCCTCGGCCTAGAAAAAAGCCACATAGGGCCTAGAGAGTAAATGAGGATTTACCAAGAGCATTGAGATACTTCCCAACTCTCGCCTATAAATATGAATAGAATTCTATAAAAAAAAAGGGAGTTCAATTGTAATGAGAATGCTACAAGCATTATGTAAAGACCGCTTAGTTTAATTTAGAAATTAGCAGTTAATCACGTTTAATTATGAAATTATTTATAGCTATTTAAATAATTATTTATACTGTTATTATTGAATTAAGAGGTGCATCTTTATGTCATTTAGTAGTTTTCATAATTTTGTATTTCCGGTGCCCGGTAACATGGAACTCGGTGTTTGGCTCAGTAAAATCACAACTTAGTATGTTAGTAGTTTGGGGCGGTTTATTAGACTTTGGGAATGTCGGGAATGGTCAGGAATTTAGAATTTCCCAAAAATACCCCTTTAGTGTTATTTATGTTATTTTAGTGTGGAGGGGCAAAATGGTCTTTTGCCCCAATGATATTTTGTCCTTTAGTGGACTTTATTTAGTTGAATTATATGTTTATTTTATTAAGTGGTGGCTGAAGTAAAAAGGATTTAGTGGCATATTTTGTCTTTTCCTCTCTCGGCTGGATTGGGTGTGCTAGGGCTGGATTTTTTCCTTTGATTTTCAAGCAGATTTTGTGTGATTCTAAGCTCTTGGTAAGCCTTGAATCTTGCTCTTTAATTTTCTTGGTTTTCAAGGAAAAAGATGATGTTGCATGCATAGTTTAGGTTGTTGTTGCTGCTGTGATTTTTATTGTTGTTTGCAGAGAATTAAGCATGTTTAAATGAGTTGAATTGAGCTACTAGTAATGCATGATAGTTAGGTTGGTTGAGTTATGGTTGTTTTTATGCAAAAGCTTGAGTTTTCTAAGTAAAATGGTGAGTTTTGTTGCTGTGTTTGTTGAGGTCGATTTCTTGTGTTTTCAGAAGCTTTTATATGCATGTTTAAGTAGATTTGATCTAATTTGGATGCATGTTAGTTGGTTTTAACCAAGTTTGAGTTTGGAACTCAAAGCTTGGGCTTTAATGGCACTTTTTGTATCTGTGCATTCTGGGTGATTTTGTTGCTTTAGAATTGTTATTTGGATCATATAGAACAGGTCTGGAAGGTTTGAGGTTAATTGGATTTGTTTTGGTTGAGTTATGAATTTTTGAATTTCTGCCTGCGGGGAACTGGAATTCCGGATGGGTTTTGAAAATTCCCAGAACCGAAATTCCAGTTGGGCAACCGATCTACCGGTTGGGGAAATTTCAGAAACCCTAGATTTCCTCGTTTTTATGTTTTTTGGGGTATTGCCATGCTTTTTATCGATAGGGAAACTTTTAGTTCCTAGTTTAAGTCCCCAGGAAGTTATTTAGCGTATCACTTATAGTGTTGTGATTTTTATGGTTTAGGAGCTTGTAATCCGCCGCGCAGATAGTTCCAGTCAGGTTGACCGGCACACCTGAATTCGGAATTGAGGTAAGATTAGTATAACAGTATGCATATGTAGATTACATGTTTAGCGTGCATGTTAGGAAGCCTGTTAGATTACATTAGATATGTATGTTGGCTTCGAACCATCCGACTGTGTCACATCGGTATAGGCTGGAGTATGACCAGCAGCTGGAGTATGACCAGTATGACCGAGTATAGGCTGACACTATATCACATCGGCACAGGCTAGAGTATGACTAGCAGCTGGAGTATGACCAGTGTGCCGAGTATAGGCTGATACTTAGGTTGGTGGTTCCGTACTATTTGACGTATCACATCGGTACAGGCTAGAGTATGACTAGCAACTTGAGTATGACCAGTTCGACCGAGTATAGGCTGATACTGTAACACATCGGTACAGGCTGGAGTATGACCAGCCGCTGGAGTATGACTAGTTCGACCGAGTATAGGCTGTTACTTGTCAATAGTACCGTCCCTATGAACGTTCAGGACTCAGTATCGTGTTGGACACGACAGTTAGGGTTATGGTTAGGGGTATGGGCATCTGATCATGACCGAGATTTATGTATGAATATTATTATGCTTTTCTTACTGAGTCTGTTGACTCACAGTGCTATGTTTATGTGTAGGTAAGGGCAAGACTAGAGTTGATGGATCGTGAGCGAGCCGGTGAAGATTTTACATGTCGGGGCAGTTAGGCCTGGAGCGTACGATCATCGAGACAGCGAGGCTATTTTTGTAATTAGTCGCTGGGCGACAAGTATTTTGTATAGACAGTAAACTTTTGTAAATGGTTTTGTAATCGGGATCCCGAGTATTTTGTATAAATATTTTACAAGTTTAATTAAAAGGCAAAAATTTTAATTAATCACGTTTTCCATAAACCTCATTGATTAGCAACGAGCTGCACAGTATGTTTATAAAATCACGTAATACGCCTATGCTAGTTAGGGTGTTACAACTTGGTATCAGAGCCGCCAGGTTGTCTTCCGAAGATCGTCACGACATGTACAATCATCATCAGCAGTTAGCTCGTTCTACGGTTCAGTAAGCTTTTATTGCTTTAGTAGTTTATTTATTTATTTTTATGATTAAGAAAAGCCTGATAGGAAGCATGTTAGTAGCCTGATAGTAGAATAGGCGCATGTTTCGTTTATAATTTCCAAATTAAGATGCATTAGTAAGCTCTCCTTGAATACGACCTGATATGCCAACTCTTGGTTTCGCAGGCGGTTCCGACTAGATGGACGCCAGGCGGACTACCAGGAGCCAGGGCAATTCGTTAGGGTCGAATCAAGGTTAGGGAGCTCAGTTTCCCCCGCCAGCTAGGGGCTGAGGTAGAGGTCCCAGGGGTAGGGCTCGTGGTCGGGGTGTTGAGAACCCGCCACAGGCTGCCCAGGCTCCCCAAGCCGATCAGGGAGCCCAGAATTGGGAGGTTAGGTTTGCGGAAATGCAAGCCAGAATTGAAGAGCAAGACCTCGAGATTCAAAGATTGAGGCAGCAGGGTACTCCTGCAGTGCCTGTGCCACAAGTTCCAGTGGCACCCGCCCCTGCTGCTCAGGCCGAAATAGTTGTGGCGGCCAACAGAATGGAACCTTTGTATGAACGGTTCCAGAAGCAAGCACCTCCGGTCTTTCTGGGAGGTCCAGATGTGATGAAGGCCGAACAGTGGCTAACGGTGATCACCAAAATTCTGAATTTTATGGGTGTCACCGGGAACGAAAGAGTGGTGTGTGCCACCTTCCAGTTCCAGGAAGACGCTCTTGTCTTGTGGGACATGGTGTCTCAGATCCATGACGTCACCACCATGACCTGGGAAAGGTTCCAGGAACTCTTCAACGCCAAGTATTATAACGAGGCGGTCAGAAGCGCCAAGAGGAAAGAGTTCACCCACCTGACCCAGCGTGAGAATATGAGCGTGACCGAGTATACTACTCAGTTCGACCGGTTTGCGAGGTTAGCCTCGGGAATAGTGCCAACCGACTTCAGCAAGAAAGAGAAGTACCTGGACGGGTTAAATGCGAAGATTAAACATTACTTGATGATCACCACTGACGACAAGACCACCTATGCTGAGATGGTGGAGAAGGCACGGCGAGCTGAGGGCGCAGTTGGGTGTATGTCGGAGTCAGCTAGTACCGCGGCGAGTAGCGGGGCTCCTACCCCTCCTGCATCAGGCTTTAGGAGGGGGAGTAGTGGTTCGGCCATGGACCAGAAGAGGAGAGCATCCACTACATCCGGTGGCTCGAGTCAGAAGAAGAGGTTCCGGGGGAACGAGAATAGAGGTAGTCGTTCTAGTGGTGCAGAGACCCGATTCTCCTATCCCGAGTGCCCCAACTGCAAAAGGCACCATCGGGGTGAATGCAAAGGTCAGGGATGCTTTCACTGTGGCATGCCCAGACATTTCAAGAGGGATTGTCCCCAGCTCCGATCAGAGGCACCGAGGGCTCCGGCGATACCCACTCCAACTAGGGTGTTCGCCATCACTCAGGCTGATGCAGATGCCAACCCCTCAGTTGTAACAGGTCAGCTTTCAGTTAATAACTCGTATTACTCAGTCATGTTTGATTCTGGGGCTACACATTCTTATGTGGCAGCCAGAGTCTTTAGTAAATTAGATAGACTGTATGATAGATAAGAATCACAGTTTGGAACCCTATTACTTGGCGGAGAGTTAGTTATCTCCAAAAGGTGGATTAGGTCTATGCCGATCAGAATAGATGGTAGAGAGTTAAGTGCTGACTTGATAGAGATGAGCTTATTAGAGTTCGATATTATTTTAGGAATGGATTTCCTATCTAAATATTCGGCTAGTATTGATTGCAAAAGGAAAATGGTGATCTTCCAACCGGAAAGTGAAGAACCTTTTGTGTTTGTTGGTTCGGTTCGGGGATCTCGGATTCTGGTGATTTCGGCCACGTCAGCTAGGGATTTATTGCATGGTGGGTGTTTAGGGTTTCTGGCCATGGTGGTGGACACCACTCGGCCAGAGGACATCAAGGTAGTTCGGGAATTTTTAGATGTTTTTCCCTAAGAACTTCCAGGGTTACCACCTCAGCGGGAGATTAACTTCATAATAGATTTGGCACCAGGGGTGGAACCGGTTTCCAAAGCCCCGTATAGAATGGCTCCAGCTGAACTTAAGGAGTTAAGGATTCAGCTCCAGGGGTTGCTTGACATAGGGTTTATCCGGCCTAGTGTGTCACCCTGGGGAGCCCCGGTTTTATTCGTCAAGAAGAAAGATGGAACTATGAGGATGTGCATCGATTACAGAGAATTGAACAAGCTGACAGTGAAGAATAAATATCCATTACTTAGGATCGATGATTTGTTCGATCAGCTTCAGGGGAAGGCGGTCTTTTCCAAGATTGACCTTCGCTCGGGTTATCATCAGTTGAAAATCCGAGAGGAGGACATTCCGAAGACGGCTTTCCGTACTAGGTATGGACATTATGAATTCTTGGTTATGTCATTTGGACTAACCAATGCTCCTGCAGCATTCATGGATTTGATGAATAGAGTATTCAAGGATTTCCTCGATATCTGTGTGATTGTGTTTATCGACGACATCCTCGTGTACTCTCAATCAGAAGAGGAGCATGAATTACATCTTCAGATGTTACTACAACGGCTTCGAGAACACAAGCTTTATGCCAAGTTTAAGAAATGTGAATTCTGGCTATCTCAGGTGTCCTTCTTAGGGCACATCGTCAGCAAAGATGGGATCAAGGTGGATCCCGGGAAGATAGAATCTGTCAGGGATTGGCCGAGACCGAAGACAGTGACGGAGATCAGAAGCTTCTTGGGTTTAGTTGGGTATTACCGTAGGTTCGTGGAAGGGTTCTCAAAAATTTCAATGCCCTTAACCGAACTTACAAAGAAGAATCAGCGGTTTTTCTGGTCAGACAAGTGCGAAGCTAGTTTTCAGGAGCTGAAATAGAGGTTGAGTACCACTCTAGTGCTAGCTTTGCCTTCAGACAACGAGAAATTCGTAGTTTATTGCGATGCATCCAGACAGGGTCTGGGGTGTGTGCTGATGCAAGCCGATCGGGTCATCGCTTATGCCTCCCGTCAGTTAAAGGATTATGAACAGCGATACCCGACTCATGATCTAGAGTTGGCCGCGGTGGTTTTTGCATTGAAGATTTGGCGGCATTACCTTTACGGAGAAAGGTGTGAAATCTATACCGACCATAAAAGTCTCAAGTATTTCTTTACTTAGGAAGATTTGAACATGAGACAGAGACGTTGGTTGGAATTAGTGAAAGATTACGACTGTGAGATTCTCTATCACCCTGGAAAAGCCAATGTAGTGGCCGATGCCCTGAGCAGGAAGGGTCCCGGGCAGATAGCTAGCATGGTTCAGATCTCACCTTAGCTAGCAGTGGATATGGTTAGATCCAGCATTGAGTTTGTGGTAGGTCAGCTTCACAACTTAACGCTGCAATCTGATCTATTGGAAAGAATTAAAGTCGCTCAGATGACCGATCCAGAGTTAGCGAAGATCCGAGATGAGGTTTTGGCTGGTCAAGCCAGGGATTTTTCAATGTCAGACAACGGGATGCTTCTGTATAAAGCTAGGGTTTGTGTTCCGAATAGTGTGGAACTCAGGAATGAGATCTTTGAGGAGGCTCATTCTACCCCGTATTCTCTGCATCCCGGCACCACTAAGATGTACCCAGATCTTAAACCGTACTTATGGTGGAACGGTATGAAGAAGAATTTGGTAGAATTTGTATCGAGATGCCTCACTTGTCAGCAGATTAAAGCTGAACATCAGAGACTAGCAGGGTTGTTGCAGCCTTTAACCCTACCGGAATGGAAGTGGGAAGATATCACGATGGATTTTGTGGTCGGGTTACCTAGGACCACGGGTTTGTTTGATTCCATCTGGGTAGTGGTGGATCGATTCACGAAATCTGCTCATTTTCTGCCTGTTAGAACAACATTTACAGTGGATCAGTTGGCAGAATTGTATGTCAGAGAGATTGTAAGACTTCACGGGGTACCGAAGTCTATAGTTTCGGATAGGGATCCGAAATTCACCTCCAAATTTTGGCAGAGTTTGCAACGAGCAATGGGTACAAAGCTGAAATTCAGTACAACATTCCATCCTCAGACAAATGGTCAGTCCGAAAGGACAATTCAGATATTAGAGGACATGTTACGAGCCTGTGTTATGGAATTCGAAGGCTCTTGGAATAAGTATCTACCGTTGATAGAATTTTCTTACAATAACAGTTATCAGAGTACGATAGGGATGGCTCCCTATGAACTGTTATACGGTAGGAAGTGTAGATCTCCCATCCACTGGGATGAGACAGAGGAGAGAAATACTTAGGTCCAGAGTCAGTGCAGCGGACCAATGAGGCAATAGAAAAGATAAAAGCTAGAATGCTTGCCTCACAGAGTAGACAAAAAAGTTATGCAGATCCGAAACGCAGAGGTGTTGAGTTCCAAGTAGGGGACCATGTGTTTTTACGGGTATCTCCAATGAAGGGGATCAAACATTTTGGGAAAAGAGGCAAGTTATGCCCTAGATTTACAGGACCTTTCGAGATTCTCGAGAAGATAGGTCAAGTGGCATGCCGGTTAGCGTTGCCTCCAGCTTTATCAGCAGTTCACAACGTATTCCACGTCTCGATGTTGAGAAAATACGTTTTTGATCCCTCTCATATACTCAGTTATGAGAGCCTAGAACTGCAGCCAGATATGACTTACGAAGAACAGCCAGTGCAGATCCTGGATAGAAAGGATAAAGTCCTTCGGAATAAGACCATAGCATTGGTCAAACTTCTCTGGAGAAACAGCAAGGTGGAGGAAGCCACCTGGGAGCTAGAGTCAGATATGAGAGCTCAATATCAAGAGTTATTCAGGTTAGATTTCAGGGACGAAATCCTTTTAAGGGGGGAATAGTTGTAAAGAACGCTTAGTGTAATTTGGAAATTAGCAGTTAATCATGTTTAATTATGAAATTATTTATAGCTATTTAAATAATTATTTATACTGTTATTATTGAATTCAGAGGTGCATTTTTATGTCATTTAGTAGTTTTCATAATTTTGCATTTCCGGTGCCCGGTAACATGGAACTCGGTGTTTGGCTCAGTAAAATCACAACTTAGTATGTTAGTAGTTTGGGGCGGTTTATTAGACTTTGGGAATGTTGGGAATGGTCAGGAATTTAGAATTTCCCAAAAATACCCCTTTAGTGTTATTTATGTTATTTTAGTGTGGAGGGGCAAAATGGTCTTTTGCCCCAATGATATTTTGTCCTTTAGTGGACTTTATTTAGTTGAATTATATGTTTATTTTATTAAGTGGTGGCTGAAGTAAAGAGGATTTAGTGGCATATTTTGTCTTTTCCTCTCTCTCTCTCTCGGCTGGATTGGGTGTGCTAGGGCTGGATTTTTTCCTTTGATTTTCAAGCAGATTTTGTGTGATTCTAAGCTCTTGGTAAGCCTTGAATCTTGCTCTTTAATTTTCTTGGTTTTCAAGGAAAAAGATGATGTTGCATACATAGTTTAGGTTGTTGTTGCTGCTGTGATTTTTATTGTTGTTTGCAGAGAATTAAGCATGTTTAATTGAGTTGAATTGAGCTACTAGTAATGCATGATAGTTAGGTTGGTTGAGTTATGGTTGTTTTTATGCAAAAGCTTGAGTTTTCTAAGTAAAATGGTGAGTTATGTTGGTGTGTTTGTTGAGGTCGATTTCTTGTGTTTTCAGAAGCTTTTATATGCATGTTTAAGTAGATTTGATCTAATTTGGATGCATGTTAGTTGGTTTTAACCAAGTTTGAGTTTGGAACTCAAAGCTTGGGCTTTAATAGCACTTTTTGTATCTGTGCATTCTGGGTGATTTTGTTGCTTTAGAATTGTTATTTGGGTCATATAGAACAGGTCTGGAAGGTTTGAGGTTAATTGGATTTGTTTTGGTTGAGTTATGAATTTTTGAATTTCTGCCTGCGAGGAAACGGAATTCTGGTTGTGCATCCAGAATTCCGGATGGGTTTTGAAAATTCCGGGAACCGGAATTCCGGTTGGGCAACCGGTCTACTGGTTGGGGAAATTTCAAAAACCCTAGATTTCCTCGTTTTTATATTTTTTGGGGTATTGCCATGCTTTTTATCGATAGGGAAACTTTTAGTTCCTAGTTTAAGTCCCCGGGAAGTGATTTAGCGTATCACTTATAGTGTTGTGATTTTTATGGTTTAGGAGCATGTAATCCGCCGCGCAGATAGTTCCAAATCGGGTTGGCCAAGCACACTCGAATTTCGGAATTGAGGTAAGATTAGTATAACAGTATGCATATGTAGATTACATGTTTAGCGTGCATGTTAGGAAGCCTGTTAGATTACATTAGATATGTATGTTGGCTTCGAACCATCCGACTGTGTCACATCGGTATAGGCTGGAGTATGACCAGCAGCTTGAGTATGACCAGTATGACCGAGTATAGGCTGACACTATATCACATTGGCACAGGCTAGAGTATGACTAGCAGCTGGAATATGACCAGTGTGCCGAGTATAGGCTGATACTTAGGTTGGTGGTTCCGTACTATTTGACGTATCACATCGGTACAGGCTAGAGTATGACTAGCAGTTGGAGTATGACCAGTTCGACCGAGTATAGGCTGATACTGTAACACATCGGTACAGGCTGGAGTATGACCAGCAGCTGGAGTATGACCAGTTCGACCGAGTATAGGCTGTTACTTGTCTATAGTACCGTCCCTATGAACGTTCAAGACTCAGTATCGTGTTGGACATGGCAGTTAGGGTTATTGTAACGCCCTAATCTATAGGGACGCCACGTGTGTGATTTTATAAACTAGTTTAATACTAATAGAATAATTAATTATTAAAAACCGTGATAATATTAAAAACTTGACTAAAATAAAACACTAAAAATGGACATTATAACGGCATAAAAAGTGTGTTCCGGGAATCCCTGTTGTAAAAAGTTTTGCTAAAGAAATATGTACGACAACCATTTAAACATAAAATCAAAATACACAGCAGATACAGCCAGTCTAAAACAACTCCTGGCAACTCGCCACGCAGGCCGGCGAGGTCAATATGTACATTGCTGGAGAAGACTGCCACCTCATGGTTGATCTAGCTTTTCTTTGCCTTTACCTGCACCACATAGCACCCGTGAGTCACAAGGACTCAGCAAGAAAAGTAATAATAACAATCATATAGCTTATTATTCGAATATTGTCATTTATACACAATAAAAATCAAACCATCACACTTTGTTCATAAGATGAAATCCAAATCACTACTGGCATCTGCCACGAATAAACATTAGTATACAGATATTTGGTAATACAAAACCATTATACCAATAATGGAATTCATATTCATTTAATCATATAAATAATATATATGTTACCTCATAAAGCAACCATCTTCATGACATCATGTTGCCTAATTAGGCAAGTCGATGCTTTAATCTGATGATCTTGTATTGTATCGCCTAATCAGGCAAGCCCATGCCATAGCACAGCACCCATATGTCGCATAATTGCATCACCTAATCGGGTGAGCCTATGCCCAAAACCCGCACCCATATATCATACAATTGCATCACCTAATCGGGTGAGCCCGTGCCACAATCTCCGGCACCAATATATCGCATCGTCTAACTAGACGAGCTCGTACCTACGCCCGTACTTATCATGTCATCGACGCCTGTACTTACGCCCAGTACGTCGCCAGGAAAATTGCATCACCTAATCAGGTGAGCCCGTACCTACACTCGGTACTCATCATATATCACTAACGCCCGTACTTACGCCCAGTACGTTACCAGAAAAATTGCATCACCTAATCAGGTGAGCCAACATATCACATGCATAATATTATCACATTATCAATACTCAACCAATCAATCTTTTCAATATATAACAATATTAACTATATCTCAATATTAATCAATTCATAACAATACTAATTGTATTACATACAACGTACTATGCAAGATAATATACTTTTCAATATATAACAATATTAACTATATCTCAATATTGATCAATTCATAACAATACTAACTAGTATTACATACGGCGTACTATGCAAGACAATATACTTTTCTATATATAACAATATTAACTATATCTCAATATTGATCAATTCATAACAATACTAACGGTATTACATACAAAGTACTATGCAGTACAATATACTTTTCTATATATAACAATATTAACTATATCTCAATATTGATCAATTCATAACAATACTAACGGTATTACATACAAAGTACTATGCAAGATAATATACTTTTCTTACCTTTAATCCAGGTTCATACATTTCAATCAATCCAAGTGGAGAACTATCCTCGATGATCCCGGCCCTATGTCACAACAACGATAAACTAATAAGTGTTTATCCTAAAACACTGCTTATATTCACATAAGACAATCTAGGGTTTTCTACCAAACCCCGCGGTATAAATACACTAAAATAAAACTTATATTTAAGCTCTAAAACATACACCATATTGTAGAGCTCGTCTCAAGCTTCGAAACGGTACATAGAATATCCAAAACGGACACCCGAGTCAAAAGTTATGACAAAAATACGATTTCTAATCTCTTAGGAATTTCTATAAACTGTGAAATACGAAAATTTCAATTTTCGCACTCACCGAAACACTACCAAAACTTATCCAAATGACTCCAAACTTTACAGGGTGCATGTATGCCATAAATACTACCATCCTTACGTAACAGAAATAAAAATCGACCCCTTAAATGAAAAACGCCATTAACGTTCGGACTAAGCTTTAAAAAGTTCCAAACTCGATTTCTAACTCAAAAATCACTTCTAATTCAACAAGAAAATATCGAAACTAGTCCCATGACTACCCGAGAACAATTCTATAAGGTCAGAACCTTCATAACTATTCTAATTCACAAAACCCCTATACGAAACCAATTGTTTTTAAACTTAAAACGAAATTAAACCATACCTTAAGCTTTCCTTCTTCAAAGATTTGCTATCCTGCTATTACCAGAGCTTAGATCGCTAAGTTTTGGATTGAAAATTGAAGAAAATAGATATAAGGGGAGAAGGTTTTATCGAAGGAGGGAGAACGAGGGTTTCGTTCGTCGTTCGTTCTGTTCTGTTTCACTGATAACTTAATATATATATATAAAAGTTAACTTACGTTAACTTATATATAAATAATATTATAATAATATAATAATAATAATAATAATAATAATATAATATATTAATAATAATAATATAATAATATTAATAAAAACTTTATTATTAATAATTATCTTATTATTTCTTAGCCACTAAGAAATCTCTATTTTTAGGGTATTTGGTCAACTTCGAGTACTCTAAAATACCCCGATATTTCTAAAATCAATTTATCCCAATAATCTCATCAATATTTCTATATAAAACTGTTGTGACATTTTTGGCCTCCAATCGGGTCTCCAGGGTCGCCAAACTTGAAAATATTTTTATTTCACAAATAACTCATATTATATCCACGTATTTCAAATAAATCCCCGTAATTAACAAATTACGCTTATTTACTCACTTATAGCAAAATTTAAATTTTATGCTGAAATAAATTAGTAGGATCATAATCCCACTTATTACCTGATTAATTCATAATATCAATATAAACCCTAATTATTTACCATTTAACTTATCGGGATATTACAACCATCCCCTCCTTATAGAAATTTCGTCCTCGAAATTTATTTAAACAATTCGGGATATTACCCCAATATTTATGATTCTAATTCTCAAATTCTTGCTTCTATCTTCTTGTTTTTTATAGCACTTTCTTAACTAGTAGAATTGTCTCATTTCATCTTTCTAGTCCAAAACCCGGACAAGATATTTTTCTCATATAATAAATTTGTACGAAGTTTAACATCGTCACAACTCGTAACATGGGTCGAGTCGATTCATATTTTCTCAACATGGAGACATGAAACACATTATATATTAGGACAACGCAGAGTTAAGGCTAGCTAATAGGCTACCTAGCCTATTTAATCCGATGAACATGTATATAATAGTTCTCTTGTACCACACTTATTAAGGTACCTAACCAGTGGTACATTTAATTATCACTTTTTAAATAAACACCTCATAAGGGAAGATATTATTCTAAGATATTCTAACCTTTATCAAATATGCTCACAGTATATTTCTAATATTCTATTGATCTTCGCAGGTTACCCACCTTTCAAGAATAAAGCATTATACTATTTTCGCTTTAACTTCCATGGTTCTCAATAACCTTCTTTAATTCTTAACATCATAGCCAAAAATATCAACCTTGGAATTTTACAAGATTAGACTATTCCTTTGTATGAATTTTGTATTCTCATTTATAGTATAAATTGTCTACACTGATAGACAACATATTAACTCGTATGTCCAATCGTTACTACTCGGTCAAAATCATAAGATCCCATAGTACATAATTCATAATTATGTCTTTCTATTCCTTCTATGAGATCTCCTAAGTGATCTACCGACTTAACTTAGTAACAAGTTAAGTATTCATTTACGATAGATATTAAATTAGAGCACTTCTTATTTCCACCCACTTACTTGTCTCAATACCTTGTAAATTTCTGCTTATTAACACATCACTTCCTCTTAATAATTTCTGGAACGACTACCGATTTTGCATCCTAATATGAATCTTTCTAGCGTACTTTGTCCTCACTCATACACTTCCCGGGGTGACTCCGAAGGATTTCCCATCTTCGAGATTACCCCAACTTAAATATGCTTAACTCCAAAGTAAACTCATGGTGGGTTATCAGAAAGTAGATGCTTCTTTGTCGTTCTTAATTGTATTTCTTGCTTTCATTCTTTCATTAATAAAATTCAATTGCTATCACTCCCTTCATAAACCTCTTGCAATTCCTCATCGGTTTTTGTTCACTTAAACTCGAGGAATTCCCATCTTATTGTCAACTTAAATCTTGTTCATCTCCACTTATTTTAACTTGTATCAATTTCCCTTGAATTGACAGAACTTTTAATTAATTTTTTTTTTCCAATCATTTACGATTAACCACCATTATAAAGTAATTTGATTAAACCTATACAGTAGAGGCAACACTCAAGCTCATACTGTGTACCCACAACTAAACCGAAAATACCCATTTCCCGAATTCTCAACTAATAACAATTAATTAAAGATCATTCCTTGATCCTTAAGTTTCTTTTCATCATCACTACTAAGGTTTCACTCCCCGATTCATATGATACCATTGCTTTCCGCAATCATCACTTATCTTCATACTTCGTTAACCACTTTAAAACTTATTCTACACTCAATTATATAACTCGTTGTTTAATAAACAACCTACTTTGTGATCCAACATCCACCAATCACTCAATTACGTGTCTATTAAATTGCATCTCAATTCATAAGCTTTTCTCCATTCTGGGTGAGTATGCCTTTCCATAATTGCACAATAAAGTAATCTTTTCCCAAAATGTCAATGGTCTCCTTATATACCATATTGACTATCCGATCCAATTATAAAGTACTCTCCATCATTACCGTATCACCTTAAGTAATTTAGGTAATCTTCTTTACTTCGTTGATACCACTACTCTTCCCCGACGTTCTTTTATACGTTACACACTTTATGCCTCCATTGGGCCCTTACGCCCATAGAATGATGGCTCTTATACATGACTTCATCACTCTAGTTGTTTCTTGGATCGACGACTGGTCCCACGAACCAATCCAAGTGTTTCTAACGTGCTTTGCTCTGACTCGCACGCTTCATGGGAAAATTTCCTAAATGAAACCACCCCAAGTCAAGGACACTCAACCATGGAGTTCCTTCATGCCGAGCTGCCAAAACAAGATGCTTCTTGCTAACATAGGTAGTCCCACTACTACATAATCTCAAAATTACTACACAATCATCACCTTCAATTCATCTGGGATTCCAGACAATACTCATAAATTGTCCCACCTTTGGTAACGCTAGATCACTTCTAAACAAAAGATTTTGTTATTTGAATCAATTAGATCGATGCCTCCATTAACTACTCATTTTCTATATTCCACTAGGGAATATCAACAATTTAACTCATATTGTCATCTTTCTAACTGTCACTATCCCGTTAAATGGATTACCATTAAATAACATACATGCACGGTCCATTCGTATTTCTTGATGTCTCTAACTAAATGTACAATGTTTAATATCAATAGTAATTATAATATTGCCCATAAATTCTAACTCGAGTTGGCGTAGAAGGACCGATATCCCTGTCCCCTTGAGTCATAACCAGCACTTGGGCAAGACCCGTACACTTTTCTCCTTTAACATAAGTCTTTCTTAACTACGTGTAGGTTCTTTTCAGATGACCCGCTATTCCATAAAAAAAACAAGATATGGCTCTAAATTGGCTCAAATGGCGCCTTTTTGCATCTTGAACACTCAGGATAAGGTCACCATCTCTTATACTCACTTTGACCGCTATCATGGTCACCCCACAGAACCTTTCGTTTTATCCCATAATTTGTGGTTCATTTAGTTTTTGCTTCTTGATCTATTAGTAAGGTGGCTTCATATATTCCACCACATCTAGTGGTACAACGGAAGTCTCGGTAGTATAAGAAACGTACACAAGATGAGCCTCGCTATCTTTTCAAATCTTAGATTTATTTTTTTCTCCTTGTCGTCTAACCATGTCCCGTATAAACGAATTTACATGTTCCCGCATTATGGTCATAAATAATTCTCTTCCATATTGTTTGCCCCGAGCCCAAATAGCTCGCTAATCGGACAATTTGATTGCCACTTCGTATAACTTATCACATATTTAGTCCACGTCTTCTAACTATTTAAAACTCAGACGGATATTAATATCAATATGCATATACCATACACACATTCTTATCAAAATTATCAGTATGTTACTTTTCCCAACATACTTTATAATTGCTTAGCGGAGTAATCCAATAGCAAATAATATAAATACTTACTATATACCATGAGTCGACTGTCCTCGCAAAGAATGTACATATTCGACCGATCTTCGGGACCTTTAAAACCATGGTAGCTTCGATACCAAGTTGTAATGCCCTAATCTCTAGGGACGCCACGTGTGTGATTTTATAAACTAGTTTAATACTAATAGAATAATTAATTATTAAAAACCGTGATAATATTAAGAACTTGACCAAAATAAAACACTAAAAATGGACATTATAACGGCATAAAAAGTGTGTTCGGAATCCATTGTTGTAAAAAGTTTTGCTAAAGAAATATGTACGACAACCATTTAAACATAAAATCAAAATACACGAGCGAGATACGACGATCTAAAACAACTCCCTAAGCAACTCGGTACGCGAGTAGGCGAGGTCAATATGTACATTGCCGGAGAAGACTGCCACCTCATGGTTGATCTAGCTTTTCTTTGCCTTTACCCGCACCACATAGCACCGTGAGTCACAAGGACTCAGCAAGAAAAGTAATAATAACAATCATATAGCTTATTATTCGAATATTGTCATTTATACACAATAAAAATCAAACCATCACACTTTGTTCATAAGATGAAATCCAAATCACTACTGGCATCTGCCACGAATAAACATTAGTATACGATATTTGGTAATACAAAACCATTATACCAATAATGGAATTCATAGTCATTTAATCATATAAATAATATATATGTTACCTCATAAAGCAACCATCTTCATGACATCATGTTGCCTAATTAGGCAAGTCGATGCTTTAATCGATGATCTTGTATTGTATCGCCTAATCAGCAAGCCCATGCCATAGCTTTGGCACCCATATGTCACATAACTGCATCACCTAATCAGGTGAGCCTATGCCCAAAAACCTGCACCCATATATCATACAATTGCATCACCTAATCAAAGTGAGCCCGTGCCACAACGGCACCAATATATCGCATCGTCTAACTAGACGAGCTCGTACCTACGCCCCGTACTTATCATGTCACCGACGCCTCGTACTTACGCCCGCGTCGCCAGGAAAATTGCATCACCTAATCAGGTGAGCCCGTACCTACACTCGGTACTCATCATATATCACTAACGCCCGTACTTACGCCCAGTACGTTACCAGAAAAATTGCATCACCTAATCAGGTGAGCCAACATATCACATGCATAATATTATCACATTATCAATACTCAACCAATCAATCTTTTCAATATATAACAATATTAACTATATCTCAATATTAATCAATTCATAACAATACTAATTGTATTACATACAATGTACTATGCAGTACAATATACTTTTCAATATATAACAATATTAACTATATCTCAATATTGATCAATTCATAACAATACTAACGGTATTACATACAGCGTACTATGCAGTACAATATACTTTTCTATATATAACAATATTAACTATATCTCAATATTGATCAATTCATAACAATACTAACGGTATTACATACAAAGTACTATGCAGTACAATATACTTTTCTATATATAACAATATTAACTATATCTCAATATTGATCAATTCATAACAATACTAACGGTATTACATACAAAGTACTATGCAGTACAATATACTTTTCTTACCTTTAATCCAGGTTCATACATTTCAATCAATCCAAGTGGAGAACTATCCTCGATGATCCCGGCCCTATGTCACAACAACGATAAACTAATAAGTGTTTATCCTAAAACACTGCTTATATTCACATAAGACAATCTAGGGTTTTCTACCAAACCCCGCGGTATAAATACACTAAAATAAAACTTATATTTAAGCTCTAAAACATACACCATATTGTAGAGCTCGTCTCAAGCTTCGAAACGGTACATAGAATATCCAAAACGGACACCCGAGTCAAAAGTTATGACAAAAATACGATTTCTAATCTCTTAGGAATTTCTATAAACTGTGAAATACGAAAATTTCAATTTTCGCACTCACCGAAACACTACCAAAACTTATCCAAATGACTCCAAACTTTACAGGGTGCATGTATGCCATAAATACTACCATCCTTACGTAACAGAAATAAAAATCGACCCCTTAAATGAAAAACGCCATTAACGTTCGGACTAAGCTTTAAAAAGTTCCAAACTCGATTTCTAACTCAAAAATCACTTCTAATTCAACAAGAAAATATCGAAACTAGTCCCATGACTACCCGAGAACAATTCTATAAGGTCAGAACCTTCATAACTATTCTAATTCACAAAACCCCTATACGAAACCAATTGTTTTTAAACTTAAAACGAAATTAAACCATACCTTAAGCTTTCCTTCTTCAAAGATTTGCTATCCTGCTATTACCAGAGCTTAGATCGCTAAGTTTTGGATTGAAAATTGAAAAAAATGAATATAAGGGGAGAAGGTTTTATTGAAGGAGGGAGAACGAGGGTTTCGTTCGTCGTTCGTTCTGTTTATTTTCATTGATAACTTAATATATATATAAAAGTTAACTTACGTTAACTTATATATAAATAATATTATAATAATATAATAATAATAATAATAATAATAATAATATAATATAATATATTAATAATAATAATATAATAATATTAATAAAAACTTTATTATTAATAATTATCTTATTATTTCTTAGCCACTAAGAAATCTCTATTTTTAGGGTATTTGGTCAACTTCGAGTACTCTAAAATACCCCGATATTTCTAAAATCAACTTATCCCAATAATCTCATCAATATTTCTATATAAAACTGTTGTGACATTTTTGGCCTCCAATCGGGTCTCCAGGGTCGCCAAACTTGAAAATATTTTTATTTCACAAATAACTCATATTATATCCACGTATTTCAAATAAATCCCCGTAATTAACAAATTACGCTTATTTACTCACTTATAGCAAAATTTAAATTTTATGCTGAAATAAATTAGTAGGATCATAATCCCACTTATTACCTGATTAATTCATAATATCAATATAAACCCTAATTATTTACCATTTAACTTATCGGGATATTACAGTTATGGTCAGGGGTATGGGCGTCTGATCATGACTGGGATTTATGTATGAATATTATTATGCTTTTCTTACTGAGTCTGTTGACTCACAGTGCTATGTTTATGTGTAGGTAAGGGCAAGACTAGAGCTGATGGACCGTGAGCGAGCCGGTGAAGATTGTACATGTCGGGGCGGTTAGGCCTGGAGCGTACGATCATCGGGACAGCGAGGCTATTTTTGTAATTAGTCGCGGGCGACAAGTATTTTGTATAGACAGTAAACTTTTGTAAATTGTTTTGTAATCGGGATCCCGAGTACTTTGTATAAATATTTTACAAGTTTAATTAAAAAGCAAAAATTTTAATTAATCACGTTTTCCATAAAACTCGTTGATTAGCAACGAGCTGCACAGTATGTTTATAAAATCACGTTATATGCCTATGCTAGTTAGGGTGTTACACATTAATACAAGTGACTAGTGGACTAAGGTGTTAATTAACACCTGAATCACGTTAAAAGATTCCTTTTTATGCATAGTTAATTTTTGCTAAAACAAGATTAAATAGTTGTCAAAAAAGTGGTCAACATTTTGGTGCTTTCATTGACTGTAGAAAGCTTTCACCTGAAATTCTTTTGTCACAATGGTGATGACCAGAAACAACCAACAACCTCCTCTGCCACCTAATCCTCAAGAGTGTCTAGAAGAAGAAGTAACCTCCCGAGTTGGAGAAGAGGAAAGTGACACCAACGATCGAGATTACTAACGAGATGGTCACCCTAAGGACTCTAAGGAGGATAAGTATGCTAAACCTGTCTCATTACGATGGCATGCCACAAAACACAATGTTGAGCTGGGAAAGCAAAGCAAAAAGAGATGAACAGAAGGATGTAGGAAGTCTTAGGTGCCATGAAACAAGCCATAGCCACCGCGGGCCTCGATGTAAATTCTAGTGCCATACCATATATACCTGGAAATGAAGAAGTAGGTCCTTCCCAACCTCAAATTAACTAGAAATAGAAGGAACGGCTCCTATAAGGTACCCTTCAATGACAAACCCTATTGGAATACCTAGGGGTAGAGTAAACAGCGACGACCCTAGTAGGGTGCGTTCTAACCTAACACAAGGGAAAAGTCCACAGGTGTTTTGACCTAATTGATTTTATTCTCTGAAAGTACGAATCAATCCCACGAAAGTACAGATTACTTCTTGTCATGGAAGATTGTAGATATCATCAATCACTGCTAAAATTGCCAACTCACATTTCCTGGCTGGTGCATGCAAGTTGATCATATGATCGAGCTGGTCGGATGTCCCTTGATGACTCTGTCCGGACATTTTTCTATGTATGTATAACTTTGACCATCTTATCAATCCTTGTGGGCTGCTAGGAGTGAAACCATTTGCCCAAGTTGAAGAATGCAAGACATGTATAGGATAACATTTTCCATCAAGTGATACAAACCACACTAACAATTGTGATGAAACCCGACACCAAACATGGCAGCCTCTAAGAATTCTCGAAATTTGGATGTAAAACCGCGACCCAATGCTTAGTTAAGCATGGACCTTGGTATGAAGGAAGACGCCACAAATGGTGGTGGAAGTTCGCTTGATAAGTCGGTTGAACGCCACAAGGAATACTCCATGATATGTTTGAATAGTTCTCAAACTCAAGAAGAAAACATCTCAAAATTTTATTAAAAAATAATCTAATTTTCCAAAGTGTTTACAAGGCATTATATAGCCAACTTACAACTAAGATAAATAAAAGGAAACTAAAACAATAATAAAAAAAAAAGAAATTTCGCCCCCTAATGAAGATTCTCCAAATAACAAAGACAAAAAAAAAAAAAAAACAAAAGGAAACGAAATTAAAAGAAAAGTTGCCATTTGCCTTGACAAATGCAATCAGCCACAAAGCCTTAAAAATGTGATCAGCCACAGAGATTCCTGAATTGAGTCTACTTTAATGAGAAGCACAAATTTTTGCTCTCCTTCAGTGTTGACCACGGTCTCCTCTTGTTTTAAAATTTTGTTGACTAAGTTGTTGAGTTTTTCTTTGAATCTCTTGGCTCACGCCCTTGTCACCGGGCCAACGTGAACTTGACTTGTTTCTTTAGCCTTAGTTTCCTCATCATTCCCCCCTCTTGAAAAGGATTTTTAATGACTGCTTTAGTAATTTGGATTAGAAAAGGCAATTAGCACTAATTTCTGTTATTTTATGATTATTTATGAAATTAATTATTTGTGGACCACAATATTTAGAAATAAATATTAGAGTTATAATTTCTCAATTCTGGAGATTTTATTAAACTCTAGGGGTATTATTTGATTAATATGTGAAATATGCGATTTTTGTATTTTGCTCGGCGATAACGGAAAATGCGATGGATGGCTAGTTTGATCACATGGGTAAGTTTAGAACCTTATTTCTTGGTGGGAAAAATTTTAGAGAAAAAAAAATATCGGGATTGAGCGGGGTTATGGAATTTGACCATTTTACCCCTAACTTTTGAAAAACCTTAGTTTTGGGTTAAAGGGCAATTGAGTCTTTTGGTTTATTTGAGTGTTAGGTGGCTGCCCTAAGCAAGTGACACCTAGCAAGCCTTACTTCAGCAAAGGAATAAGCTAGGAAATTCCTTTTTCATTTTAGGAAAAATCAAGAAAAACCAAAAATTAGAGAGTTAGCTTTTTCTCTCTCTCTCTCTTTCTTGTTCGGCCACCCCGAAAACCAGAGGAAACCACTCAAATTCATCTCCAATTCTGTAATCAAGTTAAATAAAAGGTGTTCTTGAGGTTGAGGTAATCCCTAGTCCTTTAATCTTTGTTTTTTTAAGCTTTGAAATGGGTTTCATGTATTAATTTTGTGAAAGAGGGGCTGCTAGGGTTAGTATTGCTTAGGGTTCTGATTTTAGGTTGATTTTAAGTTGATTTTAAGCTCTGGTTATTAGTTTTGAGCTGTGGTGAGGTTATTGAGCAAGCTTGAGCTTTGAAGCTCAAGGTTAGGACTTTAATGGCATCCTTTGATTTAGTGACTTTTTCTCGGAATTTCTGGTTGGACTATATTGTAAATGCATTGTACAGGTATACTGGAAAGGTTTGTAGAGTTTGGATTGATTTTGAGGTCATGGGGGCATTTTTTAGGTTCCCAGCACAAAACCGGAATTCTGATTCTGGGGGACCTGTAGCAACCGGTGAACCGGTTGGTGTCCCAGAACCAGACTTCCGGTTGGGAACCGGTCTGTCAGTTGGAGCAATTTTTGGAACACTAGTTTTTCCCATTTTTGAGATATTTAGGGTATTGCCATGTTATTTATCGATAGGGAAACTTTTAGTTTCAAGTTTATGTCCCCAGAAAGTGATTTAGCGAGTCACTCATCTTTGTTATAATTAATGTGATTAGGGCATCCATCTAGCACGAGACTTTCCGTTCAGGTCGGCCAGCACACTTGAATTAGGAAAGAAGGTAAGAACTGTATATAATGTGTGATATGAATATATGAGTGTATGTATATCTTATGTGTATATGCATGCTTAAAATGTTATTTGCACTACTAACACTTATACAGAAATGGTATAGAGTGCATTGGTATAGTGAATGTTATTTGAGAGTACCGTGATACAGGCATAAGTACGGAGAGGTACTTCGAGTGCGTGGTATATCACTCAGGGGTACTCAGGGTATGAAAAAACCCTACCAACACTCGTACATTGAGGTACGTAGTGTATGTGGTATAGTGGCTATACCCTAGTATGGAACGTTCATACTCATCTGTTAAGCCTTGTAAATAGGTGTATGGGCGCCTAAGTACAAGTCAGAAATTATATGATATGTTATATGCTTTTCTTACTGAGTCTATCGACTCACAGTTCTGCTTCCTTGTGTAGGTAAAGGAAAGGCAAAATCTGAACAGGAGTGAACCTGAGCTGGGATGAGATTGTACATGTCGAAGCAGCGCGACCAGGAGTGTTCGGTCTCCGGACATCTGGGAGTTGTATTTTGTAGTCGCTGTGCGACCTGTATATTATGTATTTTGGAATATGAAGTTTAAAAAGTTTGAAAACGGAATCCCGGCACCTGTAAATATTTTAATATATTATAAAGTTTATTAATTAATATAAAAAATTTAGTTTGACACGTTTTTCGAGAAAATTCTTTGATTAGCAAAGATTGCACTATAATTGAAAAAGCACTGTAGCGCACCATGGCATTAGGGCGTTACAATTTTGGTATCAGAGCCGCCAGGTTTGTCTAACGAAGCTTGCTAAGACATGTACAATCTTCATCAGAGAAAGCTCGGTTCACGGTTCAGTAAGCCCGTACTTATTTATTATGTTAAATAATTGTGAAAGTATGTTTTGAAGCATATTAGACTTTAATTAATTATTTTTAAAGTGTGTTGCCTTTAAGTCCTTAAGAGCGGTGTTAATTTTTGATCGCTGTCTAACCTGCCTGGCTTATGGATTCACAGGCTAAGTCCTATAAAATGGACGCCCCACGAAATACAAGAATTCAGAGTGACATGGTATAGTGAATGTTATTTGAGAGTACCGTGATACAGGCATAAGTCCGAAGAGGTACTTCGAGTGCGTGGTATATCACTCAGGGGTACTGAGGGTATGAACAAACCCTACCAACACTCGTACATTGAGGTACGTAGTGTATGTGGTATAGTGGCTATACCCTAGTATGGAACATTCGTACTCATCTGTTAAGCCTTGTAAATAGGTGTATGGGCGCCTAAGTACAAGTCGGAAATTATATAATATGTTATATGCTTTTCTTATTGAGTCTGTCAACTCACAGTTCTGCTTCCTTGTGTAGGTAAAGGAAAGGCAAAAGCTGAACAGGAGTGAACCTGAGCTGGGATGAGATTGTACATGTCGAAGCAGCGCGACCTGGAGTGTTCGGTCTCCGGACATCTGGGAGTTGTATTTTGTAGTCGCTGTGCGACCTGTATATTATGTATTTTGGAATATGAAGTTTAAAAAGTTTGAAAACGGGATCCCGACACCTGTAAATATTTTAATATATTATAAAGTTTATTAATTAATATAAAAAATTTAGTTTGACACGTTTTTCGAGAAAATTCTTTGATTAGCAAAGATTGCACTATAATTGGAAAAGCACTGTAGCGCGCCATGCAATTAGGGCGTTACAATTTTGGTATCAAAGCCGCCAGGTTTGTCTACCGAAGCTTCCTAAGACATGTACAATCTTCATCAGAGAAAGCTCGGTTCACGGTTCAATAAGCCCGTACTTATTTATTATGTTAAATAATTGTGAAAATATGTTAGGAAGCATATTAGGCTTTAATTAATTATTTTTAAAGTGTGTTGCCTTTAAGTCCTTAAGAGCGGTGTTAAGTTTTGATCGCTGTCTAACCTGCCTGGCTTATGGATTCACAGGCTAAGTCCTATAAAATGGACTGTTGGGTTTTATGCCCTAAATAAGACTCCATTTCAATGTAATCCATTTTATTCAACATCAATAAAGAAACAGAAGTATTTTTTATTCATTTGTGTATGTTTTGGTTCACCTTATCACTTGCTTGTCTATTTGATTTATAAATTCATCTGAAACCCTTTTCACATACTTGATCCTGTTTATTGTGTTGTCAACACATTGGAAAGTAAACATGACTATGTGAATAAAGATTCCTAGACTTATCAGACTTAGGGTTTTACTGATATGATAATCTACAACAGAGTTTACTTGCATTTGGAGAAATGCTATGTTCTTTCCAGAGCGTTGGTTAAAGTAAAGCTCAGGTTGGGTGCATGGAGTATGCATCGAAAGGGACCGATATTGAACTTTAACTTAGATTTATTAAACTTACCGTAATATCTATTCAAGTCAATATCGCCTAGTTGATCCTAGATCAAATGATCTTAATCCTGTTATGATTAGGCTCAATCTCAAGAGTTTTCTCGTGTTCTTCGATTTGTTAGTTAAGCATACTTTTGGTTGAGGGTGATACCTACATTTTGGGAACACGGTAGTGCAATTGAGTGGGAGCGCTAACATAAACATGGAATCTATAGCTTCTATCTGGCGAATAGTAAGTAAAGGATGATCTCCTTCGAGCTTGACCAAACGAAAATAAATGGTGGAGTACTCATTTCACATAGCTGAAATATCATTTATACGGGATTAAGTGTTTTAAGGATGAAATACATTGTAGGGTGTAACGGTAATCTAATCCCTTTACAGTGTAGATCATTAATATAGAGGATCATTGATCAAATTAGGATTATAATAATGGATAACTAATGACGTGTCTATATAGTGGAACATATAGAGCGTTCTATATACTGAGAGTGCAATTCTATGTTCTATGCATAAATTCAACGAAGAATTAATAAGTCAGTGAATTTAGGTTATAAATTCTTGATCTGCTTATTGGAAGCTCGGTTGTATAGACCCATAGTCCCCCCACTAGTCCAGACAATATTACTTGTAAGACTCATTTAATTGGTTTTGAGTAATCAATTATAATTCTCAAATTAGACTGTCTATTTGTGAATTTTTCGCTAAGTAAGGGTGAAATTGTAAAGAAAGAGTTTTTAGGGCATATTTGTTAATTATGATACTTTGTATGGTTCAATTAATAAATATGATAAATGACAATATTATTTAATAATTATTTATAGTTATTAAATAGTTAGAATTGGCATTTAAATGGTTGAATTTGAAAATTGGCGTTTTTGAGAAAATGAGATGCAGAAATGATAAAACTGCAAAATTGCAAAAAGTGAGGCCCAAATCCACATAGCCATGGCCGGCCACTTTTATAGGCTTTATCATTTGATATTTTCATTATTTTAATGCCAAATAATTCAAACCTAACCCTAGGTGGAATGCTATCAATAGATAGTGAAGGCTTCAAGAAATTTACACTTTTACTTCTGATTTCCTTCATAGAAAAACCTGAGCCTTCTCTTTCTAAACCCTAGCCGCCACCTTCATACTCTTCTTCTTCCTTGAATAATTTCGAACCACTTAGTGTTAGAGTAGTGCCCACACACAGCAAGTGATACCTCAATCATAGTGAGGAAGATCGTGAAGAAAGATATTCAACAAGAAAGAGTTTCAGCACTAAAGAAATGAGAGAAAGAGATCCAGGTTCAGATCTTGATAATACTCTGCGACAGAAAGGATACAAGGGTTAGAGATCTGAACGGAAGGAGACATAATATTCTGCTGCACCAATGTAAGGTTTCTCATACTTTATATGTGTTTATTTTATAATCGTTTTAGAGGTTCATATTTAGGATGTTAATCAGCATACTTGTGAGTAGATCTAAGATCCTGGTAAAATAATTTCCAACAACTGGTATCAGAGCCATGGTAATTGATTTGCTTGCAAGAAATTTGGACTTAAAACGATTTGTTTGTGTTTTGGATGGTATCATGTTGTTTTGTGTGTTGTATGATGATTGATTGATGTTTGTAAATTTTTGTGAAAAAAATTGAATATCTATTTCTGGAATTATTTTTATTGGATAGTATGGAAAAAATTAAGCAATTTACTTTTTTACAGAACTCAATTTCGATTTAATTTGAATTAGTTATGATTTTTTGAAGTTTCAAAAAATATCAGGGGTGGTGCAACTACCCACGCGCGCGGATGAGGGGCAACCCTCGGACAGCACGCGCACAGACAAAATTTTGTCTGAAACCGAGCCTCACACGCGCAGAGAGGCTGCATGCAGCCTCCTACGCCGAGTTTTCTCGGTGAAGCACCTTCCCTTGCGCGCGCGGGCAGTATGCACACCATACTGTCCGTACAGCTCGCAATTTTTTCGTTTTTCTTCAATTTTTCATGCTATTTCATGGATTTAACTTCGATTTTTTGTGTAGTTTTGTATTTTGATTTTTACTTTGCAATTTTCAAATCTAATATCAGAAAGAAATTAATTTGAATTTTTTAAATTTAATTTTAGATATTATTGTAATTTGAATTTGAAAAACAAGTAAAAATCTATCTTTTTGCTTGATTTTATATCTTTTTTTTAAATTTGATTATTTTATCTTATTTTTTAAATTTAAAGGTGAAATATTAAATATTTTTTAAATTAATTTTTTTTTTTAAATATTTGACCTTATTTAAATTTAAAATAAGATTACTATAATCATGTAATTTTAAATAGAAGTAAGATATTTTGCTAACTTTTTAAATTTTGTTATTTTAAATTAAATTATAAATTCTGAAAAATATTTATTTTTTTTATTTTATGTTTAATTTATAAAATAACTTTAAAAATTTAAAAGGTACTTAGCAATTATTTTTGAAATGATATTTAGGTTAGTTGAAACATATTTTTTCAAAAATTGTAGGTTTAATTTTAATTTTTTTTATTATTATTTTATTCTTAAAAAAACCGAAATATTTTTTATTTATTTAAATATTTTCGGAAAATAATTATTTAAAATTAAATAATTCCTACATTCAACTATCCAATTCATCTTGTTGCAGGAGTATGTGTTTTAGCTTGTGTGTAAGTTTTATGAAACCTATTATTGCTTGATCTAAATTGCCATGGTGAACTTGTTGACAGATCCAATGATCTGATTTTAACCCATGGTTCAATTGACGATAGGTCAAGTAAATAATTTGTAACAGGTAAATTTTACAATCTTCTTTCATCTGTGTATGACCTAGCAAAATGATAGGATCCATCCAAATGTGTACCTGTGTGAGCCTATATGTTTAATTTTTTTATAGATGCATATAGGTTGTTGTTGCTAAATAAACTATCATAGTTTTTGATAGATTTTATTTAGGCCCATTTAGTTTTTGGGCCTATTCAATTAATAACAATTATCCATTTTAAGGTTAAATTCCTCTCTTTTGGGCCTTGTGTGAGAGTTGGGAGCCATAGTAGTGGGTACGACATACTGAACCCAGCCCCCCTTCACATGAACTACCCCCAATTGTGAAGGCCCATTTGCCTGATTTGGATAACTGTACTAGGTTAATTAAATTAGTTTAACCTAATAAAATTGATTAGCAACATAATTAATTTCATTTATTTTGAAATTAATTTAAGAAAACCATAGTTTAAAGAATTATATTCTAAGCTAAACTATATGTATTTTCTTGTATTTAATTAAATATAGAATTATAACCAACTAGATTCTTTCTGAAGCTTAATTTAAATTTTGCATTAAATATTCCTATTTAAGTTGAAAATTAGTTATCTCTAACTAATCAACTTAAATCTGAATATCTTTTGAATTTCAAATTTCAAAATTAAGTTGAGGAATTTTAGGAATTGGTTTTTAAGATTCTTTAGATATTTTTTAAGTTGATATTTTTTTCAAATATTAACTTAAAATGGAATATTTTCAAATTAAGTGGTTACAACTTAATTTTATGTTTAATTAAATCTAATTTGAAAGATATTTAAGTTGATTTATTAGATTCTTCTAAACAACTTAAACACGATATTTTTTTTTTAAATTTATTATTCGAATTTAAATAACAATTGAAATTTAATTAAAGTTGGATATTTTTAATATTTTTTTTTTCAAAACCAACTTTAATTTGTAATTTTTCATTATTATAATACGGAATAAATGATTAAATAAAATACATATTTTAAAATAATGAGCTTTAATCAAGAGACATTCGATCTCCATTGTTGGTTTTACATAGCTTTTGTTTTAGTGAGTAATCCTCCCTAATGGAGGAACGTTCATCAGCAAGTTAGCACCGTTTAATCTCGAAAGATAAGTAGCTTTGTAAGCGTTTTATATGGTATGGATCACCGTAATGGTGGCGACTATATTTGACTTACAAAATATGAAACAATGGTGGAAGCTCATAAGATAGAATTGCCTTGACTCTCGCCTAAACGGGACAACGCTGAATTCCAATCTTGATCGAATAAAAGGTTGCTAGAATGATTATCATTTTAGATGAATTGACAACTCTATTCAATAGATGATGCTTTGACTCTCGCCTAAACGGGACACTGTATCAGTTTGTTGAAAACCTTACTTCTGTTTTATTGATGTGTTGTAGTGCCAATATGAATAACCCTCACCCTGATCCACTTCTAGTTAATATCTTAGCAAAAGAACTCTATAGTGTTAAAATGCATCCTGGTAGTTGCATAAACTCGCACCTGTTGATGATGAATCTGAAGTTCCACAAGGCAAATCTACTAGGAATTGATTTATCAAGAGAACAATGGGTACAATTCATTCTTAATAGTCTTCCTCCGGAGTATAATGAATTTGTTGTTTCTTACATGATCAATAATTTCAACTCCTCCGACATGGACAAGCTCGAAGCAGAATTACGAGCCCATGAACGGAATCTGATTGCAATGGGACCTCCTGGGTTTGCAAATCGTAATCAGAGGAAAAGGATTAAGCATGAAGGCTCTAGCAAAGCTGCTTCTTCAAGTACAATTATCAGACATAATCTTCTATGTTCAAATTGTAATGAAAAGGGACATCAAGAAGAACGATGTCCCTGGCTTCTAAACAATTCAAACGAAGGTAATGCTTTTGTCTTTGAATCATGTGTTTTAGAGAACGACAAATCCACTTGGATTGTTGATTCTAGGTCTACTAACCATGTATGTTCTTCATTGCAGCTGCTTGAAACTTGGGAAAATCTGCTTCCAGAAGAGTTAAAGCTTAAAGTTGGTAATGGCGAGTTAGTGTCTGTCAAAGCTAGAGGAAAAGCACGCATCAAGTTTCAACAAAGATTTTTAATTTTAGAAAATGTTTTATTTATTCCAAACTTTAGTAGAAACTTGATTAGTGTCTCATGTTTGCAAACACAATCTTATATATTGAATTTTTCGAGTTCTTATTGTTCAATTTCTCGTAATGGATTTCAAATATGTGTTGCTTCCATGGAACAAGGGCTTTATGTTTTAAGACCAAATACACAAATCTCACTAAACAGTGAACTTTTCAATGTAGCTAAACCTAAAAACCTCAAAACAAAAGAGATTGATAATGATGATCAAACTTATCTATGGCATTTACGTTTAGGTCATATAGGCTTTGATAGACTCAAAAGGCTAACCAAAGACGGTCCATTGAAAAATGTCGTCTTAGGTGAATTGCCAGTATGCGAGTCCTGCTTGGAAGGAAAAATGACCAAACGTTCTTTCTGCAAAGGGAGAGCGTGCCAAACAACCCCTAGGGTTAGTGCATTCCAATGTTTGCGGACCTCTGAATGTAAAAGCCCGAGGTGGTTATGAGTATTTTGTCACTTTCATTGACGATTACTCTAGATATAGTTTTCTTTACCTAATGCAAAAGAAATCTAAAACTTTGAAAATTTTCAAGAATTTCATGTTTTGGCTCAAAACCAATTAGGTAAAACATTAAAGATTTTGCGAACTGATAGGGGTGGAGAATATATGGATATGAAGTTCAAAGATCATTTAATTGAACTTGGAATTGAATCCCAATACATTGCCCCAGGCACTCCACAACAAAATGGAGTTGCAGAAAGAAGAAATCGCACTGTTTTGGAAATGGTTAGGTCTATGCTAAGTTATTCAACTCTGTCTACGTCCTTCTGGGGATATGCTATACAGATGGCAAATGACATTTTAAATGTTGTTTCATCTAAAGCAGTCCCTAAGACACCCGTCGAACTATGGAATGGTCGTACACCTAGTTTACGCCACAAGAGAATTTGGGGGTGCCCTGCTCATGTCTTGAGAAAGAAAGAAGGCAAACTTGAATCACGAACTGAAGTGTGCATGTTTGTCGGCAATTCTTAAGAGACTAGGGGTGGACTGTTTTATAGTCACAAGGATAAAAAAGTGTTTGTTTCTACAAATGCTACTTTTCTTGAAGAAAACTATATTAAAGACAACAGACCGAAAAGTAAAGTTGTTTTAGAGGAAATGCTTTCAGTGTTTGGTTTTATGCCCTAAATAAAACTCATTTAAATATAATCAGATTTACTTATTAATATAGGTCAGAAATAACATTTAATGTTGCATGGTTCACATGATTTATTTCATGATTATATGTACATAATGTATGAATTCATCTGAAACCCTTTTCACATACTTGATCCTGTTTATTGTGTTGTCAACACTTTGGAAAGTAAACATGACTATGTGAATAAAGTTTCCTAGATTTATCAGACACAGGGTTTTACTGATATGATAATCTACAACAGAGTTTACTTGCATTTGGAGAAATGCTATGTTCTTTCCAGAGCATTGGTTAAAGTAAAGCTCAGGTTGGGTGCATGGAGTATGCATCGAAAGGGACCGATATTGAACTTTGACTTAGATTTATTAAACTTACAGTAATATCTATTCAAGTCAATATCGCCTAGTTGATCCTAGATCAAATGATCTTAATCCTATTATGATTAGGTTCAATCTCAAGAGGCTATTTGTGTTCTTTGATTTGTTAGTTAAGCCTACTTTTAGGTCAGGGTGATACGTACATTTTGGGAACACGGTAGTGCAATTGAGTGGGAGCGCTAACATAAACATGGAATCTATATCTTCTATTTGGTGAATAGTAAGTAAAGGATGATCTCCTTCGAGCTTGACCAAACGAAAATAAATGGTGGAGTACTCATTTCACATAAGCTGAAAGATCATTTATACGGGGTTAAGTGTTTTAAGGATAAACTACATTGTAGGGTGTAACGGTAATCTAATCCGTTTACAGTGTAGATCATTCATATAGAGGATCATTGATCAAATTAGGATGATAACAATGGATAACTAATGATGTGTCTATATGCTGGAACATATAGAGCTAACTATATACTGAGAGTGCAATTCTAAGTTTTATGCGTGGATTCAACGAAGAATTAATAAGTCAATGAATTTAGGTTATAAATTCTTGATCTGCTTATTGGAAGCTTTGTTATATAGACCCATGGTCCCCCCACTAGTTGAGATAATATTGCTTGTAAGACTCATGTAATTGGTTTTGATTAATCAATTATAATTCTCAAATTAGACTATGTCTATTTGTGAATTTTTCACTAAGTAAGGGCGAAATTGTAAAGAAAGAGATTTAGGGGCATATTTATTAATTATGATACTTTGTATGGTTCAATTAATAAATATGATAAATGACAATATTATTTAATAATTATTCATAGTTATTAAATAGTTAGAATTGACATTTAAATGGTTGAATTAGAAAATTGGCGTTTTTTGAGAAAATCAGATGCAGAAGTGATAAAACTGCAAAATTGCAAAAAGTGAGGCCCAAATCCATACTGCATAGGGCCGGCCACTTTTGTAGGGTTTCACCTCTGCTATTTTCATTATTTTAATTCTAAATAATTCAAACCTAACCCTAGTGGAATGCTATAAATAGATAGTGAAGGCTTCAGGAAAATTACACTTAACTTTCACACTTTTCCTTCAGAGAAAAACCTGAGCCTTCTCTCTCTATACCTAGCCGCCACCTTCTTCTCTTTCTTTTTCCTTGAAATTTCGAAATCTCTTAGTGTTAGAGTAGTGCCCACACACAGCAAGTGATACCTCAATCATAGTGAGGAAGATCGTGAAGAAAGACATTCAACAAGAAGGAGTTTCAGCACTAAAGAAGGAGAGAAAGAGATCCAGGTTCAGATATTGATAATGCTCTGCTACAGAAAGGAATCAAGGGCTAGATATCTGAACGGAAGGAGTCATATTATTCCGCTGCACCCAATGTAAGGTTTCTAATACTTTATATGTGTTTATTTCATAATCGTTTTAGAAGTTCATATTTAGGGTGTTAATCAACATACTTGTGAGTAGATCTAAGATCCTGGTAAAATAATTTCCAACAAAAATTACCTGTTACAAATTATTTACTTGATTCCTTTCTGTAGCAGAGCATTATCAATATCTGAACCGGGATCTCTTTCTCTGATTCTTTAGTGCTGAAACTCCTTCTTGCTGAAAGTCTTTCTTCACGATCTTCCTCACTATGATTGAGGTATCACTTGCTGTGTGTGGGCACTATTCTCACACTAAGAATTTCGAAATTGAAGAGGGAAGGAGGAGAGCAAGGTGGCGGATAAAGATAGGGAGAGAGAGAGGCTCAGTTTTTTTTTTTTTTTTGAATCAGAAGTGTAATTTTCCTGAAGCCTTCACTATCTATTTATAGCATTCCACTAGGGTTAGGTTTGAATTATTTGGCATTAAAATAATGAAAATATCAGTTTAAATTCCCTACAAAAGTGGCCGGCCATACAAAGTGGATTTGGGCCTCACTTTTTGCAATTTTGTAGTTTTATCTTTTCTGCATCTGATTTTCTCAAAAAAGCCAATTTTCTAATTCAACCATTTAAATGCCAATTCTAACTATTTAATAACTATAAATAATTATTAAATAATATTGTCATTTATCATATTTATTAATTGAACCATACAAAGTATCATAATTAACAAATATCCCCCTAAAACTCTTTCTTTACAATTTCGCCCTTACTTAGTGAATAATTCACAAATAGACATAGTCTAATTTGAGAATTGTAATTGATTAATCAAAACCAATTATATGAGTCTTACAAGCAATATTATCTCAACTAGTGCGGGGACCATGGGTCTATATAACCGAGCTTCCAATAAGTAGATCAAGAATTTATTACTAAAATTCACTAACTTATTAATTCTTCGTTGAATCCACGCATAGAACCTAGAATTGCACTCTCAGTATATAGAATGCTCGATATGCTCCACCATATAGACACATCATTAGTTATCTATTGTTATAATCCTAATTTGATCAATGCTCCTCTATATGAATGATCTACACTGTAAAGGGATTAGATTACTGTTACACCCTACAATGTATTTAATCCTTAAAACACTTAACCCCGAATAAATGATATTTCAGCTTATGTGAAATGAGATTTCCACCATTTAATTTCGTTTGGTCAAGCTTGAAGGAGATCATCCTTTACTTACTATTCGCCAGATAGAAGCTATAGATTCCATGTTTATGTTAGCGCTCCCACTCAATTGCACTACCGTGTTCCCAAAACGTACGTATCACCCTGACCTAAAAGTAGGCTTAACTAACAAATCAAAGAACACGAAGAGCCTTTCAAGAATGAGCCTAATCATAACAGGATTAGGATCATTTCACCTAGGACCAACTAGGCGATATTGACTTGAATAGATATTACGGTAAGTTTAATAAATCTAAGTCAAAGTTCAATATCGGTCCCTTCCGATGCATACTCCATGCATCAAACCTTAGCTTTACTTTAACCAATGCTCTGGAAAGAACATAACACTTCGCCAAACGCAAGTAAACTCTGTTGTAGATTATCATATCAGAAAAACCCTATGTCTGACAAATCTAGGAAACTTTATTCACACAGTCATGTTTACTTTCCAATGTGTTGACGGCACAATAAACAAGATCAAGTATGTGAAAAGGGTTTCAGATGAATTTATACATTATGTACATATATTCATGAAATAAATCATGTGAACCATGCAACATTAAATGTTATTTCTGATCTATATTAATAAGTAAATCTGATTATATTGAAATGAGTTTTATTTAGGGCATAAAACCCAACAAACTCCCACTTGCACTAATATAAAACAAAATGTGCATTTCAAATAATTTCAACACCTTGATATACAAATCAAGTGTTGTAGTAGTAAACTCCTCGTAATAGAATCTGAAAGGTTAAATTAAACACAGCCTTTTCTCCACCATCACTCTTCCTTAATCACAAAATGATTGATAATGTGAAATTCCTCTCTATATGTCTACTCTCTTGGGATACTGGATTCTATACTTTTGGCAACTACTTTTGGTTAATAGGAAAATAAAACTAGTAGTTTAGGCAATTTGAAATGGTGCCAAAAATGTATAGAACTTTCCTTAGGCTGAATAAGTACCTTTCCTGTAACTTTAACATTCAGTCCCTTCCTGGTAGACCTAGAGACTTCAGATAGGTTTTTACACTTCTCCAAAATCACTATTCCACCCCAAGAGTAATCACCATCTTATCAGAAAGATTTTCTAGCACAAAGGCAAATTTCAAAATCTGATGTGGTGTAGTCTAAGAGTTTTAAACACACCCTTATAGAATAACATATAGTTCCTCTTCTTAATCTTAGGATTTACTTGATTGTCTTCCAATGTTCTTCTCCTGGATTAATCTGATACCTACTCATTACTCCCACTCAACAGCAGGTGTCTGGTCTAAGGCATACAAAATCATATCTTAAGACCTCTTACTGTTGATTTAAGAAATTATTTCATGGCTTTATCTTTTCTGGAATTGTTGAGACTTTTCCTTAGATAAATAAAATCTATGCCTAAGAAGTTGTGAAGCTTCTATAGGTTGCCATTAGAAAGAAAATGCTTCAGCATCTTACTAAAGTAAGTTGTTTGCATTAGAGTAAGTAATTACCAGGTATACCACAAGCCATAGGTTTAGATAAACTCAAACCTATAATACTAGGAACAGGAAGTTTTGTTAAGTCCATAGAATAGACTTATTAACTAAAATTAACTTTTATGTCCTTGTAATAGAAAACTTTAGGTTACTCCATGTGAATGGATTAAAACATAGTTCTATTGGCTTTTCTTCTTAGTTTCTTATCTTGACAATCCATTACTTGTTTAAACTTACAATGGATTTTAATCACTAGTGTCTTCCTAGTCATAAGAAGGTGAGTTCCTAGAAACTCTTTCACTACGACAAGGTACCGTGAATTATGTCTAAGAAAACTAAATCGTATTAATCTCTTCGGTTGTGACAAGACAATAGAGGCAGTGGGATCATCATATGTCAAATAAGATGATAGAACACTTTTGGAATCAAGAAAAATATCTCCTTTATATGCTGCTTTATTTTCAGACTTAGTCATTATCTTAGAAAAGTAGTATTTGTTTGAACAAACACTTTCTTATCTATTGACTATGGGATGGTCCACCCCTAATCACTTAGAATAGCTAATTAACCATGGTTAACAGTTCTAGCTTTTTTTAAGATTTTGATTAGGTCATCCATGAATCTAGTAATGATTTACATTAAGTATACAACCATTACATCATTCTGAAATTGTAGTACCATAGAAGGAATTAGGCAACGACTAGTAACTAATCATCAACATGCAACTCGAAATTTCTCGGGAGGCAAGTTTGGATATAATTCAAAATTAATTTAATGATCTTTGAACTGCATATCTACTAACTATTTCTCCACCCCTATCAGTTCGCAAGATCTTTAACCACTTACCTTAATGGTATTAACCATTGCTAGAAATTAATGAAATTTTTAAACATTTCAAATTTCTTTGCATAAGGTATAATCTAGAGTTATCGTTTTAAGAATACAACGAAAAAACTCATATCCACCCCTGAATGTACATCCATCTGCGAATGAGATGAATAACTTTCAGTGGATATAGGCATATTAACTCTTTGCAGAGAATGATCTTGTCAAAACCACTATGAACAAGATACAAATGCCATAGATTAATAAAAAATGTGGTTATGTCTTTTGATGACTTAGGTTTAGTTACATCAAAGAGTTCTTAGAATAGTGCAAGTGGATCCTGGTCACAGAATACCTAACTCATATTCCATACAGTTTGAATCCATTAATAGAAGATGGATATTAAACCCTTGTGAAGGTGTAACTGTATTGCATCCTGGAATTAGAAATATAAGAAAATTTCTGTTTGGAATCTAAAATTAAAGTCAAAGACTTAAATTTATACCAAATATTATGAGTAATTCTATCTTGGACCACCACTACTAATTTAACTCTAAGTCTGATTTGCCCATACAAGTAGGAGATTTCTAAGATTGAGGATTTATATCAATTGGGAATAGAATTTTGGGATTATAATCATATGCGTCATTTAATTTCTTAAGAGAAAATATAGAATGACATGAAATGATTTATAGACCATTCATCCAATGATATGTTATTGAGCTTTTCGAAATGAATAAGCTAAGAGGAATTAGGATAATTTCGTTTATTAAATAAGAATCCAACGATGCTTCGATTAGCGAAAGTCAAAGTAATCTTATTTATACAATCTTTTTGTTTCATATCGTAAAATACTAGTCTAAGGTGTCATCTATTGATGAACAACTAGATGTCGCATATACAATATTTATCTTTCGAGATCTAACACTATTATGTATGTCTAATGGTGAAAATCCACTAGGGATTTATTTCATTAGAAAAACAAACATGTTGGACCAACAATGAAGATTCGAAATTAAACTACAATTTAATAACAGAAAATAACATGGTTCAATATAAATTCATACACAATTCAGAAATTATTAAACATATAGCAAGTAGGAATGACAAGTGAAAATACTAAAACAAACAATCCTAAATAATTTCCAAGGTTTCCAACAAACTGATACAGTGTCCCGGTAGGCGAGAGTCAAAGTATCATTCATTGAATAGAGTTGCCAGCTCATCTAAAATAGAAACCATTCTAGCAACCTTTTATTCGATCAAAATAAGAATCCAACGTTGTCCCGGTAGGCGAGAGTCAAGGTTATTCTCATTTTATGAGCTTCCACCATTGTTTCATATTTTATAAGTTTATCTCTAAGTAGTCACCGTAGGGGAGAGTCTAATAGAGACGAAAACTTACAAAACACTTATCAAATGAGATCTTACGGTGTTAAATGCGTTCATCGTATAACCATCCATAGGGGGACGAAGTCTAGTGTCTCGAGGTTATATTGAAAACATTTAACTATTGTAAGACCAACAATGGAGATCGAATGTCCTAATAATAATAAAGCTCATTATTTAGAGAGAGTTGTATTTTCTTCGAAACTCTTTATTTAATCTATTTATTTTAAATATATATTTATTTAATTAAATTTCCAATTTAGAATGAAAAATTCTAAATATAAATTTTAATTTAATATTTATAAGTTTTACTTAGATGGATATGAAAATAATATGAATTATTTCCATCTTAGTAATAATTTCCAATAAATATTTAGAAAAATATTCAATTTAAGTTGTTACAAAATTAATTTACAACTCAAATTTAATTTTCTATAAAGATATATTGCATTTCGAAAAAATTAAAGTATTTAAGAATACAATTTTCGAAAATGCATGTTAAAATAAAAAATAAATCCTGGAAAAATTATTCTAATTTAATGTTGGCCCAAAAAAATTAATTAATAAAATTAATTTACAACAAAAAATATAATTTTCCTATTTAATTAAATATATAAGAAAAATTTCAAATATTTAAGTATGATGATGAAAATCAACTTAAATATTAATTTTCTATTTAATTAAATACACTAGAAACATACTTCAAGCAAAAATATCACCTATCTAGATTTTCCTTTGAATAATTAATTAAATTTCTAATAAAATATATTTTACTTCATTTATTTTAAATTAATCAGTAAATGAAAAAATCATTGATTTAAGTTGGTCCAAGAATTAATTAAAATAAATAATTAATTTACAACTTAATCTATTTTTCAAATAAAATTCGAAATTCCAACATTTAAGAAATGCAATTTCGAAATTTGATTAATAAAATAAAAATAATAAAAAAAAAATATATATTTGAAAAATTATTTGAATTTGGCTGACAAAAAAAATTTCAACTAAAAATAATTTTCTATTTAATTAAGTGTCATGAAAAAGAAATATTTAAGTATCATGATGAAAATCAACTTAGACATTTAATTTTCAAATTAATTAAATGTATTAAATTCAAGAAATAAATAATTAAGTGTAGAGAAGGCTTAATTATTAATCTCTAGTTTAATACTAGGAAAAATATACTTAAAATAAATTGTACCAAAATTAATTATTTAAATAATTAATTTCACAATGTATAATATTTTCCTATTTAATATTAGAAATAATAAATAGTATAGAAATTACTATCTAGAAAATATCTTATCTGACTAAGTATCTTTTCCACAAAATTTGAAAAAATATCTAATTTAGGTTGTATTAGAAAAAATCTAGAACCTAAATGTTTTTCAAATTTAAATTTAATTAAATATCAAAAATTAAGTTGTAACCACTTAATTTGAAAATATTCCATTTTAAGTTAATATCGCTATGTTGGGTAAGCAAGGGTGGCGTCTTGTCACTAACCCTTCTTCCTTGGTGAGTCGTGTTTATAAAGCGAGATATTATGCTCAAGGTGATTTTTTGACCGCTGAATTAGGCTCCAACCCGAGCTTTATTTGGAGAAGTTTAGTGGAAGCTCAAGGTGTTCTCAAGGCTGGCTTAAGAATGAGGGTTGGGGATGGTTTATCTATTCGATTTGCTATGGACCCGTGGCTCCCAAGTGATGAGTCTCCAATTCCAACTTCTGATCTAAGTGCTTATAATGATCTCAAAGTCCAAAGTTTGTTCAAGGTTGGGGCTAGAGAGTGGGATGAGGAAGTTGTTCGGGACATCTTTATTGAAAGGGAAGCTGAAATAATCCTGGGTATCCCTTTAGCTATGAATGATGCTATAGATTCTTGGTATTGGTTGAAGGAAAACTCGGGTTGTTATTCTGTAAAATCAGCTTACCAACTTCTCATGAACCGTGATACCAATGTTGATGGAAGGGCTGGGGATTCAAAGTTTTGGAAAGAGTTATGGGAAATCAAAGTTCCGCCTACTGTCAAAGACGTTCTTTGGAGGGCAGCGGCTAATTGTCTCCCTACTAGGAAGAGACTTTTTGAGAGGAAGGTGCCTTTGGACTATAGCTGTCCATTTTGCTTAGTCTCTAGTGAAACTATTACACATTGTCTTCTTAATTGTGATTTTGCTACTGCTTGTTGGGAGAAGCTTGCCGTGTGTGATGGGGGTCGGGTTTGGGAGTCATTTCGTGACTGGTTGCAACACTTATTAAACACTGCTGATGCTGAGAAAGTTGCACAAGCCGGTACGTTATGTTGGGCGATATGGAAGGCTCGGAACGAATTAGTTTGGGATCAGAAAAGCCGGAGTGTTAATGATGTTGTACAGTTTGCGTTAAGGTCTATTGATCAATGGAAGAAAGCTCAGTTGAGTGAAAACTATCCTTCGTTGAACCCGATGTTTCTCAACAAAGGTGATGAGCTATGGACTAAACCCGTTTCTAATGGGATCAAACTTAACGTGGACGCTGCAATTTTTGACAGCAACAACCGGTTTGGCTTTGGCTTCGTGGTGAGGGACTGTAATGGTCAGCTTTTGGTGGCTACGGGGTCTTCTCGGCCAGGAAGAACTACTCCAGCTGATGCCGAAGCTTTGGGCATTAGGGAGGCGTTGAGTTGGTTGAAGGATAAGTCATACCAACATGTTTGTGTGGAGAGTGATAGCTTAGTTACTGTACAAGCTATCCATAGCCCGATTGAGATGTTTTCGGGATTTGGTTTAATTGTGAAAGATTGTAAGTCTTTGTTAGACTCTATGAATAATGTTTCGTTACGGTTTGTTAAACGTTCTGCTAATCGAGCTGCACATGTTATGGCACGTCAGTCTCGGTTGTTTGCTGATCGTATGTTCACGAGGGATAATGTCCCTTCGGAACTTGAAGTTGTACTTTTGAGCGATTGCTCTTGAGTTAATGAAGTTGATTACTTATTCAAAAAAAAAAAAAAGAATCTTAATAACCAATGCCTAAAATTCCTCAACTTAATTTTGAAATTTTAAATCCAAAAGATATTCAGATTTAAGCTGGTTAGTGATAGATAACTAAATATCAACTTAAATAGGAATATTTAATGAAAAATTTAAATTAAGCTTCAGAAAGAATCTAGATGGTTATAATTCTATATTTAATTAAATACAAGAAAATACATATAGTTTAGCTTAGAATAAAAAATTCTTTAAACTATAATTTTCTTAAATTAATTTCAAAATAAATGAAATTAATTATGTTGTTAATCAATTTTATTAGGTTAAACTAGTTTAATTAAACTAGTACAGTTATTCAAATCAGGCAAATGGGCCTTCACAAATGGGGTGGTTCATGTGAGGGGGTGCTGGGTTCAGTATGTCGTACCCACTACTATGGCTCCCAACTCTCACACAAGGCCCAAAAGAGAGAAATTTAACCTTAAAATGAACAACTGTTATTAATTGAATAGGCCCAAAAACTAAATGGGCCTAAATAAAATCTATCAGGAACTATGATATTTTATTTAGCAACAACAACCTATATGCATCTATAATGAAATTAAACACATAGGCTCACACAGGATGGGTCCTATCATGTTGCTAGGTCATACACAGATGAAAGAAGATTGTAAATATACCTGTTAAAAATTATTGACTTGACCAAGGGAGCCATCAGATCATTAGATCTGGCAAAAAGTTAACCATGGCTATTTGTAATCAAGCAATAATTGGTTTTGAAAACTTACAAACAAGCTAAAACACATACTCCTGCAACAAGGTTAGCTGGATAGTTGGATGTAGGATTTATTTAATTTTAAATAAATAATTTCCAGAAATAATTAATTAAATAAATAAAAATTATTTTCGAAAATTTTTAAAAAAAATTTGAAAAAATTTCGAAATTTAATAAAAAAAATTAAATTTAAAATTAAACTTACAATTTTGAAAAAATAGATTTCAACCAACCTAAATATCATTTCAAAATTTGCTAACTACTTTTAAAAATTAAATGTTATTTTATAAATAAAAATTAAATAAAAAATTAAAAAAAAGATAAATGAATATCTTTTTCAGATTTTAAATGTAATTTATATAAATAAAATAACAAAATTTAAAAGTTAGCAAAATATCTTACATCTATTTAAAATTACATGATTATAGTTATCTTATTTTAAATTTAAATAAGGTCAAATTATTTAAAAAAAGATTTAATTTAAAAATATAAAATCTGACCTTAAATTTAAAAATAAGATAAGATATAATAAAATTTAAAAATAAGATAGATAATTAAGCAAAAAAGATAGATATTTACTATTTTCAAATTCAAATTACACTAATATCATGAATTAATTTTAAAAAATATTAATTAATTTAATTATGATAATTATAATTGAATTAGGAATAGTAAATGTATAAATACAGAACTACACAAAAAATTGGAAGTTAAATCTGTAAAGCCCGCTTAGTTAATTTGGAAATTAGCAGTTGTTTATGTTTAATCATGAAATTATTTATAGCCATTTAAATAATTTATTATGGATATTATGGAATTCAGATATGCATGAGTATGTTATCAGTAGCTTTTATATTTCGTATTTCGGTGTCAGAAATTATTTTGGAACGCGGCGTTTGGCTCAGTAGAAATCACAACTTAGTATGTTAGTATTTTGGGGACGGGTTTTAGACATTGGGAATGTCGGGAATGGCCGGGAATTTAGAATGTCCCAAAAATACCCCTTTAGTATGATTTATGTGATTTTAGTGTGGAGGGGCAAAATGGTCTTTTTGCCCCAATGATATTTTTGTCTTTTAGTGATTTTTATTTAATTGAAAAAGACTTGTTAAATGCTTATTACTTTGCTGAAATAAGGTTAATATATGTTAAGTGATTTATTAGTTTATTTTTCAAAATTTCAAAGTTTAGAAAAAATAGAAAATTGGAAGCTTTTTCTCTCTTTTCTCTCTCTCTTTTTCGGCTGAGAACTTGGGGTTCAAGAGCTGGATTTTTGTGGTGATTCAAGCATTGATTTGCAATCTCTAGTGATCTCTTGGTTGTGGTATGTATTTCTTATTTGTCTTTCTTTGTTTTCTTGAAAAAAAAAATGATGAATTATGGAGTGAAATGCATGCTTTATGATGTTGTTGCTGCTGCTTGTGATTGTTGTTGTTTTTATGTTTAAAATGTTGAATTTATTATGTTGAGTTAGGTTGAAATGCATGCTAGTTGTTCTTGCTTGAGTTGGTTAATTTTCTTGTTAAGAAACTAAGGTTTTCAAGTAAAAAATTGAGAAATTGATGGCTGTAGTTATTGCATGAATTAGGTTTTGTTTTCTGCAGTGTTTCTATGCTTGATTATGTGATTCTAAGCTAGCTTTGGGGCTTGTGAGTGAGCTTTAGCCAAGTTTGAGTTTTAACTCAAAGCTTGGAGCTCACATGGTGTTTTTCATTTCTGTGCATTCTGGGTAGGTTTAATGCTTTAGAAATGTTATTTGGGATGTATGGAGTAGGTCTGGAAAGTTTGAGACCAATTGGGGTCGAATTGGTCAAGTTATGGAATTTTTGGTTCTTTGCACGAGGGAAGCCGGAATTCCGTTGAGCATCCGAATTCGGATGGGGGTTCGAAATTCCCGAGCCGGAATTCCGGTTAGACAGCCGTCTGCCGGTTGGGGGATTTTTCGTAACCCTAGTTTTCCTCGTTTTTGGGTTTTAGGGGTATTGCCATGCTTTTATCGATAGGAAACTTTTAGTTTCGAGTTTTAGTCCGGGAAGTGATTTAGCGTGTCACTTTATAGCGTTGTGATTTTTATGATTTAGGAGCCGATGTCCATCGTTCGGCTTCGGTTCCGTCGGGTTGGCACACACGAAATCGGAATCCAGGTAAGATTAGTATAACAGTATGCATATGTAGATTACATGTTTAGCGTGCATGTAGGAAGCCACGCTAGATTACATTAGATATGTATTTAGGCTTCGAACCATCCAACCACATCACGTCGGTACAGTGGAGTATGACCGAGCGGCGGAGTATGGCCAGTTCGACCGATCAGTGACACTTGGTTGGTGGTTTAGGGCTATTGACCTATCCGTCGAGTACAGTGGAGTATGACCAAGCAATGGGAGTATGACCGGATTCGACCGATCGTGAGGATACTTGTCAATAGTACGCGTCCACGAACGTTCAAAACTCGGTACCATGTTGGACATGGCGGTAGTGCTCGGTACCATGTTGGACATGGCGATGTGGCGGGACTCGCATCGTGTTGGACACGGCGATCGGTTTTATGTATGATATTATTATGCTTTTCTTACGCGAGTACGTCGACTCACGGTTTATGTTCATGTGTAGGTAAAGGCAAGACAGATTCTTGATGGCCGTGAGCGAGCTTATGAGATTGTATATGTCGGGGCGGTTAGGCTGTGGCGTACGATCCTCGGGACAACACGGTGAGATTTTTGTAAGCTGTCGTTAGACGACTTTCATTTTGATGTAAAAGTTAATCGAGTTAAAACTTTTGTAAATATTTTATAAATCGGGATCCCGAGACTTTTGTAAAATGGTTTATAAGTTTAATGAAAAAGCAAAATTTTAATTAATCACGTTTTTCCATAAACCTCGTTGATTAGCAACGAGCTGCACAGTACGTTTAAAAATCACGTAATACGCCTAAGTTAGTTAGGGTGTTACAATTTGGTATCGAAGCGCGGAGTTGTCTTCCGAAGATCGTCACGACATGTACAATCATCATCGGCGGTTAGCTCGGTTCACGGTTCGGTAAGCCTTTATTGCTTTAGTAGTTTATTTTATTCGGTTATGAAAAGAAAAGCTGTTAGGAAGCATGTTAGTAGCGATAGTAGATTAGGCGCATGTTTCATTTCTAGTTTCCAAATTAAGCGGCATTAGTAAGCTCGCCTTGAATACGACCTGATATGCCAACTCTTGGTTTCGCAGGCGGTTCTAACTAGATGGACGCCAGGCGGACTACCAGGAGTCAGGGCAACTCCGTGGGGTCGAATCGGGGACGGGGAGCTCGGTTCCCCCACTGTGGGGGCCGAGGTAGAGGTCCCCGAGGCGGGGCTCGTGGCCGGGGTGATGAGAACCGCCACGGGCGCCTGTGCTCCCCACTCGATCGGGAGCCCGGGCGGGAGTTACGGTTTGCGGAGATGCAAGCCGGGATCGAAGAACAAGACCTTGAGATTCGAGAGGTTGAGACGACGGGGTGCTCCTGCGGTTCGGTGCCGTAGTTCCAAAGTGGCTTTGCCCTGCGCCGGTGCCGAGATAGTGGTGGCGGCCCATAGATTGGAACCATTGTATGAGCGGTTCGGGAAGCAAGCACCTCCGGTATTCCCGGGAGGTCCGGATGTATCGAAAGCCGAGGCAGGTGGCTGACGGTGATCACCGAGGAATCTTGAACTTCATGGGTGTCACCCAGAACGACGAGTGGTGTGCGCCACGTTTCAGTTCCGGGAGGATGCCACAGTATGGTGGGACATGGTGTCTCGGATTCACGATGTCACCACCATGACTCGGGAAAGGTTTCGGGGAACTCTTCAACGCGAAATACTATAATGAGGCGGTCGAAGCGCCAAGAGGAAAGAGTTCGTTCACACGACCGGCGGGAGAACATGAGCGTCACCGAGTATACTACTCGGTTTGTGGGATTGGCGAGGTTAGCCTCGGGAATTGTGCCGACCGACTTCGGCGAAGAAGTATCTGGACGGGTTGAATCCCAAGATCGGGCATGACACGATGATTACACCGACGACAAGCACCACCTATGCTCGGATGGTGGAGAAGGCCTTTGCGGGCGAGGGCGCGGTGGGGTGCATGTCGGATTCGGTCGGTACTCGGTTGGTGGCGGGGCTCCTACCCCTCCCGCATCGAGGCTTTAGCGGGGAGTAGTGGTTCGGCCATTGACCGGAGGAAGAGGGCACCCACTGCTTCGGCGGCTCGAGTCGAACAAGAGGTTCGGGGAACCGAACGAGAGGGAGTCGTCCCTGGTGGTACCGAGACCCGATTCTCCTATCCCGAGTGCCCCAGGCTGCAAGAGGCATCATCGGGGTGAGTGCAAGGGGCAGGATGCTTTCATTGTGGCATGCCGGAGCACTTCAAGAGGGAATGTCCCCGGCTCGGCCGGAGCACGCAGGAGCTCCGGCGATACCCAGCTCCGGCCCGTGGTGTTCGCTATCACGCAGCCGATGCGGATGCCACCCATCGGTTGTTACGGGTCGGCTTTTCATTAACAACTCGCTTTATTCGGTGTTGTTTGGATTAGGGCTACACACTCTTATGTGGCGGCCGAGTCTTTAGTAAGTTGGGTAGACCCTATGATAGATATGAATCGGGGTTTGGAACCACATTACAGCGGAGAATTGGTTATCTCCAATAGGTGGATTAGGTCTATGCGATCGGGATAGATGGTAGAGAGTTAAGCGGCGATCCGATAGAGATGAGCTTAGTCGAATTCGATATTATTTTAGGAATGGATTTCCTATCTAAATATTCGGCGAGCATTGACTCGTAAGAGAGGAAGATGGTGGTCTTCCAACGGAAAGTGAAGAACCGTTCGTGTTTGTGGGTTCGGTTCGGGGATCTCGGATCCGGTGATCTCGGCTATGTCGGCGAGAGAATTATTGCACGGTGGGTGCTTAGGGTTTACGGCCGTGGTGGTGGACACCACTCGGCCGGACACCCATCGGCCGAGAGGACATCGAGTGGTTCGGGAATTTTTGGACGTTTTCCCCGAAGAACTCTCGGGGTTACCACCTCGGCGAGAGATTGACTTCGTGATTGACTTGGCACCGGGGGTGGATCCGGTTTCCAAAGCCCGTATAGGATGGCTCCGGGTGAACTTAAGGAGTTAAAGATTCAGCTCAAGGGTTGCTTGACATAGGGTTCATTCGGCCCGGTGTGTCACCTTGGGAGCCCGGTTTTGTTCGTGAAGAAGAAGGATGGATCTATGAGGATGTGCATCGACTACGCAGAGTTGAACAAGGCGACGGTGAAGAATAAATATCCATTACCTAGGATCGATGACTTGTTCGATCAGCTTCAGGGGAAGACGGTTTTTTCTAAGATTGATCTCCGTGCGGGTTACCCTCAGTTGAGGATCCGAGAGGAGGACATTCCACAGACGGCTTTCCGCACTAGGTATGGACACTACGAGTTTCTCTGGTTATGTCATTCGGACTAACCAATGCTCCTGCGACATTCATGGACACGATGAATAGAGTATTCAAGGATTTCCTCGATATCTGTGTGATTGTGTTTATCGACGACATCCTCGTGTACTCTCAGTCAGAAGAGGAGCATGAGTTACGTCTTCAGATGGTACTGCAACGACTTCGAGAACATAAGCTCTACGCCAAGTTCAAGAAATGTGAGTTCTGGTTGTCTCAGGTGTCCTTCCTAGGGCACATTGTTAGTAAAGATGGGATCAAGGTGGATCCCGGGAAGATTGAATCCGTCAGGGATTGACCGAGACCGAAGACAGTGACAGAGATCAGAAGCTTCTTGGGATTAGCTGGGTACTACCGTAGGTTCGTGGAGGGGTTCTCCAAAATTTCAATGCCCCTAACCGAGCTTACAAAGAAGAATCGGCCGATTTATACGGTCGGATAAATGCGAAGCTAGTTTTCGGATGAAGCGAGAGATTGATTACCGCTCGGTACTAGCTTTGCCTTCGGACAAGGAGAAGTTCGTAGTCTCTTGTGACGCATCCAAACGGGGTTTGGGGTGCGTATTGATGCAAGCCGATCGGGTTATCGCTTATGCACAACGAGTCGATTAAAGGATTATGAACGGCGATACCGACTCATGATTTAGAATTAGCCGCAGTGGTTTTTGCACTGAAGATTTGGCGGCATTACCTGTATGGAGAGAAGTGTGAGATCTATACCGACCATAAGAGTCTCAAGTATTTCTTTACTCAGAAAGATTTGAACATGAGACAAAGGCGTTGGTTGGAATTAGTGAAGGACTATGATTGTGAGATCCTCTATCATCCCGGAAAAGCCAATGTAGTGGCTGATGCCCTGAGTAGAAAGGGTCCCGGGCAGGTAGCTAGCATGGTTCGGATCTCACCTGACTAGGCCGAGGATATGGTTAGATCCGGCATCGAGTTTGTGGTAGGTCAGCTTCACAACTTGACGCTGCAATCCGATTTGTTGGAAAGAATAAAGGTCGCTCAGATGACAGATCCGGAGTTAGTGAAGATCCGAGATGAGGTATTGGCTGGTCAAGCCAAAGACTTTTCAGTGTCAGAAAGTGGGATGCTTTTGTATAAAGCTAGGGTTTGTGTCCCGAGCAGTGTGGACTTGAGAAACGAGATCTTTGAGGAGGCTCATTCTACTCCATATTCTCTGCATCCCGGCACCACCAAGATGTATCAAGATTTGAAACCGTACTTCTGGTGGAGCGGTATGAAGAAGAATTTGGTAGAATTCGTATCGAGATGCCTCACGTGTCAGCAGATCAAGGCTGAACATCAGACCGGCGAGGGTTGTTGCAGCCTCTAACCACACCGGAATGGAAATGGGAGGATATTACGATGGATTTTGTGGTCGGGTTACCTAGGACCACGGGTATGCATGATTCCATCTGGGTAGTGGTGGACCGATTTACGAAATGTTGCTCATTTTCGCAAATTCAGAACAACGTTTACAGTGGATCAGTTGGCAGAGTTATATGTCAGGGAGATAGTGAGACTTCACGGGGTACCGAAGTCCATAGTTTCGGACAGGGATCCGAAATTCACCTCCAAATTTTGGCAAAGTTTGAAACGGGCAATGGGTACGAAGCTGAAATTCAGTACAGCATTTCATCCTCAGACAGATGGTCAGTCCGAAAGGACAATTCAGATATTGGAGGATATGTTGAGAGCCTGTGTTATGGACTTTGAGGGTTCATGGAGCAAATATCTACCGTTAATAGAGTTTTCGTACAACAACAGTTATCAGAGTACGATAGGGATGGCACCCTATGAACTGTTGTACGGTAGGAAATGTAGATCCCCTATCCACTGGGATGAGACAGGGGAGAGGAAATACCTAGGTCCAGAGTCAGTTCAGCGGACCAATGAGGCAATAGAAAAGATAAAAGCTAGAATGCTTGCCTCACGGAGCGAGACAGGAGTTACGCAGATCCGAAACGTAGAGATGTTGAGTTCCGAGTAGGGGACCATGTGTTTTTACGAGTATCTCCGATGAAGGGGATTAAACGTTTCGGGAAAAGAGGCAAGTTATGCCCTAGATTTACAGGACCTTTCGAGATTCTCGAGAAAATAGGTCAAGTGGCATATCGGTTAGCATTGCCTCCAGCCTTATCAGCAGTGCACAACGTATTTCATGTCTCAATGTTGAGAAAATACGTTTCAGACCCCTCTCATATACTCAGTTATGAGGGTCTTCAGCTTCAGCCAGACATGACCTATGAGGAACAGCCAGTGCAGATCTTGGATAGAAAGGATAAAGTCCTTCGGAATAAGACCATAGCATTGGTCAAGGTTCTCTGGAGAAACAGCAAGGTGGAGGAAGCCACCTGGGAGCTTGAGTCTGATATGCGAGCTCAATATCCAGAGTTATTCAGGTTAGATTTCGGGGACGAAATCCTTTTAAGGGGGGGATAGTTGTAAAGCCCGCTTAGTTAATTTGGAAATTAGCAGTTGTTTATGTTTAATCATGAAATTATTTATAGCCATTTAAATAATTTATTATGGATATTATGGAATTCAGATATGCATGAGTATGTTATCAGTAGCTTTTATATTTCGTATTTCCGGTGTCCGGTATTTTGGAACGCGGCGTTTGGCTCAGTAGAAATCACAACTTAGTATGTTAGTATTTTGGGGACGGGTTTTAGACATTGGGAATGTCGGGAATGGCCGGGAATTTAGAATGTCCCAAAAATACCCCTTTAGTATGATTTATGTGATTTTAGTGTGGAGGGGCAAAATGGTCTTTTTGCCCCAATGATATTTTTGTCTTTTAGTGATTTTTATTTAATTGAAAAAGACTTGTTAAATGCTTATTACTTTGCTGAAATAAGGTTAATATATGTTAAGTGATTTATTAGTTTATTTTTCAAAATTTCAAAGTTTAGAAAAAATAGAAAATTGGAAGCTTTTTCTCTCTTTTCTCTCTCTCTCTTTTTCGGCTGAGAACTTGGGGTTCAAGAGCTGGATTTTTGTGGTGATTCAAGCATTGATTTGCAATCTCTAGTGATCTCTTGGTTGTGGTATGTATTTCTTATTTGTCTTTCTTTGTTTTCTTGAAAAAAAAAATGATGAATTATGGAGTGAAATGCATGCTTTATGATGTTGTTGCTGCTGCTTGTGATTGTTGTTGTTTTTATGTTTAAAATGTTGAATTTATTATGTTGAGTTAGGTTGAAATGCATGCTAGTTGTTCTTGCTTGAGTTGGTTAATTTTCTTGTTAAGAAACTAAGGTTTTCAAGTAAAAAATTGAGAAATTGATGGCTGTAGTTATTGCATGAATTAGGTTTTGTTTTACGGTGTTTCTATGCTTGATTATGTGATTCTAAGCTAGCTTTGGGGCTTGTGAGTGAGCTTTAGCCAAGTTTGAGTTTTAACTCAAAGCTTGGAGCTCACATGGTGTTTTTCATTTCTGTGCATTCTGGGTAGGTTTAATGCTTTAGAAATGTTATTTGGGATGTATGGAGTAGGTCTGGAAAGTTTGAGACCAATTGGGGTCGAAATGGTCAAGTTATGGAATTTTTGGTTGTCTGCTGCGAGAGCCGGAATTCCGGTTGAGCATCCGAGTCGGATGGGGGTTCGAAATTCCCGAGCCGGGTCGGTTGGGCAACCGGTCTGCCGGTTGGGGGATTTTTCAGAACCCTAGTTTTCCTCGTTTTTGGGTTTTTAGGGGTATTGCCATGCTTTCTATCGATAGGGAAACTTTTAGTTTCGAGTTTTAGTCCCCGGGAAGTGATTTAGCGTGTCACTTATAGCGTTGTGATTTTTATGATTTAGGAGCCGATGTCATCGTTCGCCGATTCCGGCTCAGTTGCCTAAGCACACACGAAATCGGAATCCGGGTAAGATTAGTATAACGATGTATGCATATGTAGATTACATGTTTAGCGTGCATGTAGGAAGCTTGCTAGATTACATTAGATATGTATTTAGGCTTCGAACCATCCAACCCCCTGTCACGTCGGTACGGTACAGTGACCGACGGCGGAGTATGAGTTCGGCCGTCAGTCGACACTTGGTTGGTGGTTTAGGGCTATTGACCTTATCCGTCGCAGTACGGGCTGGAGTATGACCAGCAGCGGAGTATGACCGGTTCGACCGATCGGGGAGGATACTTGTCAATAGTACCGGGTCACGAACGTTCAAAACCCGGTACCATGTTGGACATGGCGGTAGTGCTCGGTACCATGTTGGACATGGCGATGGCGGGACTCGGTATCGTGTTGGACACGGCGGTCGGTTTTATGTATGATATTATTATGCTTTTCTTGCGAGTCCGTCGACTCACGGTTTATGTTCATGTGTAGGTAAAGGCAAGAGCCAGTTCTTGATGGACCGTGAGCGAGCTTATGAGATTGTATATGTCGGGGCGGTTAGGCTGGAGCGTACGATCTCGGGACGGCACGGTGAGATTTTTGTAAGCTTGTCGTTAGACGACTTTCATTTTGATGTAAAAGTTAATCGATTAAAACTTTTGTAAATATTTTATAAATCGGGATCCCGAGACTTTTGTAAAATGGTTTATAAGTTTAATGAAAAAGCAAAATTTTAATTAATCACGTTTTTCCATAAACCTCGTTGATTAGCAACGAAATTGGTACCTGATACGTTTAAAAATCACGTAATACGCCTAAGTTAGTTAGGGTGTTACAATTTGGTATCGAGCCGCCGTGTTGTCTTTCGAAGATCGTCACGACATGTACAATCATCATCGGCGGTTAGCTCGGTTCACGGTTCGGTAAGCCTTTATTGCTTTAGTAGTTTATTTTATTCGGTTATGAAAAGAAAAGCTGTTAGGAAGCATGTTAGTAGCCCGATAGTAGAATAGGCGCATGTTTCATTTTCTAGTTTCCAAATTAAGCGGCATTAGTAAGCTCGCCTTGAATACGACCCTGATATGCCAACTCTTGGTTTCGCGGCGGTTCTAACTAGATGGACGCCGGGCGGACTACCGGGAGTCGGGGCAACTCGTGGGGTCGAATCGGGGGACGGGGAGCTCGGTTTCCCCACTCGCTGGGGGCGAGGTAGAGGTCCCGAGGCGGGGCTCGTGGCGGGGTGATGAGAACCCGCCACGAAGCTGCCCGGGCTCCCCCGATCGGGGAGCCCCGAACCGGGAGTTACGGTTTGCGGAGATGCAAGCTAGGATCGAAGAACAAGACCTTGAGATTCGAGGAGGTTGAGACAGACGGTGCTCACCTGCGGTTCCGAGTGCCGTAGTTCCGGTGGCACCTTTTGCCCGCCGCCTGGGCCGAGATAGTGGTGGCGGCCCATAGATTGGAACCATTGTATGAGCGGTTCGGAAGCAAGCACCTCCGGTATTCCAGGGAGGTCCGGATGTATCGAAAGCCGAGCGGTCGACGGTGATCACCAGAATCTTGAACTTCATGGGTGTCACCGTGTGACAGAGTGGTGTGCGCCACGTTTCGGTTCCGGGAGGATGCCACAGTGGCATGGTGGGACATGGTGTCTCGGATTCACGATGTCACCACCATGACTGGAAAGGTTTCGGGAACTCTTCAACGCGAAATACTATAATGAGGCGGTCGAAGCGCCAAGAGGAGCAGTTCGTTCACCGACCCGGCGGGAGAACATGAGCGTCACGAGTATACTACTCGGTTGTGACCGGTTGGCGAGGGTTAGCCTCGGGAATTGTGCCGACCGACTTCGGCGGAAAGGAGAAGTATGCGGACGGGTTGAATCCCAAGATCGAGGCATGACACGATGATTACCACCGACGACGGCACCACCTATGCTCGGATGGTGGAGAAGGCCTTTGCGGGCGAGGGCGCGGTGGGGTGCATGTCGGATTCGGTCGATTACTCGCGGTTGGTGGCGGGGCTCCTACCCCTCACCGCATCGGGCTTTAGCGAGGGGAGTAGTGGTTCGGCCATTGACCGGGAGGAAGAGGGCACCCATGCTTCCGCGGCTCGAGTCGAACAAGAGGTTCGGGGGAACCGAACGGAGAGGAGTCGTCCTGGTGGTGCGAGACCCGATTCTCCTATCCCGAGTGCCCTAGCGCAAGAGGCATCATCGGGGTGAGTGCAAGGGGCAGGGATGCTTTCATTGTGGCATGCCCGGAGCACTTCAAGAGGGAATGTCCCCGGCTCGGCCCGGAGGCACCGAGAGCTCCAGCGATACCCACTCCGGCCCGGGGTGTTCGCTATCACGCGGGCTGATGCATGCCGGCCCATCGGTTGTTACGAGTCGGCTTTTCATTAACAACTCGCTTTATTCAAGTCTTTGTTTGATTACGGGGCTACACACTCTTATGTGGCGGCCGAGTCTTTAGTAAGTTGGGTAGACCCTATGATAGATATGAATCGGGGTTTGGAACCATTACAGCGGAGTGGTTATCTCCAATAGGTGGATTAGGTCTATGCCGATCGGGATAGATGGTAGAGAGTTAAGCGGCTGATCGATGAGATGAGCTTAGTCGAATTCGATATTATTTTAGGAATGGATTTCCTATCTAAATATTCGGCGAGCATTGACCGTAAGAGGAAGATGGTGGTCTTCCAACCTAAAGTGAAGAGCCGTTCGTGTTTGTGGGTTCGGTTCAGGGATCTCGGATCCCAGTGATCTCGGCTATGTCAGCGAGAGAATTATTGCACGGTGGGTGCTTAGGGTTTCTGGCCGTGGTGGTGGACACCACTCGGCCAGACACCATTCGGCTCGGCCGAAGGACATCGGAGTGGTTCGGGAATTTTTGGACGTTTTTCCGAAGAACTCGGGGTTACCACCTCGGCGAGATTGACTTCGTGATTGACTTGGCACCGGGGGTGGATCCCGGTTTCCAAAGCCCGTATAGGATGGCTCCACTGAACTTAAGGAGTTAAAGATTCGGCTCAAGGGTTGCTTGACATAGGGTTCATTCGGCCCGGTGTGTCACCTTGGGGAGCCCCGGTTTTGTTCGTGAAGAAGAAGGATGGATCTATGAGGATGTGCATCGACTACGAGTTGAACAAGTCGCGGTGAAGAATAAATATCCATTACCTAGGATCGATGACTTGTTCGATCGGCTTCGGGGGGAAGACGGTTTTTTCTAAGATTGATCTCCGTTCGGGTTACCATCAGTTGAGGATCCGAGAGGAGGACATTCCAAAGACGGCTTTCCGCACTAGGTATGGACACTACGAGTTTCTGGTTATGTCATTCGGACTAACCAATGCTCCCCGGACATTCATGGACACGATGAATAGAGTATTCAAGGATTTCCTCGATATACGTGTGATTGTGTTTATCGACGACATCCTCGTGTACTCTCGGTCGGAGAGGAGCATGAGTTACGTCTTCGGATGGTGCTTTGCAACGACTTCGAGAACATAAGCTCTACGCCAAGTTCAAGAAATGTGAGTTACGGATTGTCTCGGGTGTCCTTCCTAGGGCACATTGTTAGTAAAGATGGGATCAAGGTGGATCCGGGAAGATTGAATCCGTCGGGGATTGACCGAGACCGAAGAACGGTGACGAGAGATCGAAGCTTCTTGGGATTAGCTGGGTACTACCGTAGGTTCGTGGAGGGGTTCTCCAAAATTTCAATGCCCCTAACCGAGCTTACAAAGAAGAATCAGCGATTTATCTGGTCAGATAAATGCGAAGCTAGTTTTCGGGGGTGAAGCCGAGGAGATTGATTACCGCTCCGGTACTAGCTTTGCCTTCGGACAAGGAGAAGTTCGTAGTCTACTGTGACGCATCCAAACAGGGTTTGGGGTGCGTATTGATGCAAGCCGATCGGGTTATCGCTTATGCCTGCCGTCAGTTAAAGGATTATGAACAGCGATACCCGACTCATGATTTAGAATTAGCCGCAGTGGTTTTTGCACTGAAGATTTGGCGGCATTACCTGTATGGAGAGAAGTGTGAGATCTATACCGACCATAAGAGTCTCAAGTATTTCTTTACTCAGAAAGATTTGAACATGAGACAAAGGCGTTGGTTGGAATTAGTGAAGGACTATGATTGTGAGATCCTCTATCATCCCGGAAAAGCCAATGTAGTGGGCGAGGGATGTGGGCGCAGGAGGCTGCATGGGCGAGGGATGTGGGCGAGGGATGTTCCCCGATTTTTTCGAAACTTCAAAAAATCATAACTAATTCAAATTAAATCGAAATTGAGTTTTGTAAAAAAGTAAATTGCTTAATTTTTTCCATACTATTCAATAAAAATAATTCCAGAAACAGATATTCAATTATTTTTCACGAAAATTCACAAACATCAATCAATCATCAAATAACACTCAATACAACATGATACCATCCAAAACATCAAACAATCGTTTTAAAGTCCAAATTTCTTGCAAGAAAATCAATTAACATGGCTCTGAGGCCAGTTGTTGGAAATTATTTTACCAGGATCTTAGATCTACTCACAAGTATGTTGTTTAACACCCTAAATATGAACTTTCTAAAACGATGAAATAAACACATATAAAGTTTAAGAAACCTTACATTGGGTGCAGCGGAATAATATGACTCCTTCCGTTAAGATATCTAGCCCTTGATTCCTTTCTGTAGCAGAGCATTATCAATATCTGAACCTGGATCTCTTTCTCTGATTCTTTAGTGCTGAAACTCCTTCTTGCTGAAAGTCTTTCTTCACGATCTTCCTCACTATGATTGAGGTATCACTTGCTGTGTGTGGGCACTATTCTCACACTAAGAATTTTGAAATTGACGAGGGAAGGAAGAGAGCAAGGTGGCGGCTAAAGATAGGGAGAGAGAGAGGCTCAGTTTTTTTTTTTTTTGAATCAGAAGTGTAATTTTCCTGAAGCCTTCACTATCTATTTATAGCATTCCACTAGGGTTAGGTTTGAATTATTTGGCATTAAAATAATGAAAATATCAGTTTAAATTCCATACAAAAGTGGCCGGCCATACAAAGTGGATTTGGGCCTCACGTTTTGCAATTTCGCAGTTTTATCTTTTCTGCATCTTATTTTCTCAAAAATGCCACCTTTCTAATTCAACCATTTAAATGCCAATTCTAACTATTTAATAACTATAAATAATATTAAATAATATTGTCATTTATCATATTTATTAATTGAACCATACAAAGTATCATAATTAACAAATATGCCCCTAAAACTCTTTCTTTACAATTTCGCCCTTACTTAGTGAAAAATTCACAAATAGACATAGTCTAATTTGAGAATTATAATTGATTAATCAAAACCAATTATATGAGTCTTACAAGCAATATTATCTCAACTAGTGCGGGGACCATGAGTCTATATAACCGAGCTTCCAATAAGTAGATCAAGAATTTATTACTAAAATTCACTAACTTATTAATTCTTCGTTGAATCCACGCATAGAACTTAGAATTGCACTCTCAGTATATAGAATGCTCTATATGTTCCACCATATAGACACATCATTAGTTATCCATTGTTATAATCCTAATTTGATCAATGATCCTCTATATGAATGATCTACACTGTAAAGGGATTAGATTACTGTTACACCCTACAATGTATTTAATCCTTAAAACACTTAACCCCGTATAACTGATATTTCAGCTTATGTGAAATGAGATCTCAACCATTTATTTTCGTTTGGTCAAGCTCGAAGGAGATCATCCCTTACTTACTATTCGCCAGATAGAAGCTATAGATTCCATGTTTATGTTAGCGCTCCCACTCAATTGCACTACCGTGTTCCCAAAATGTACGTATCACCCTGACCTAAAAGTAGGCTTAACTAACAAATCAAAGAACACGAATAGCCTCTTGAGATTGAGCCTAATCATAACAGGATTAAGATCATTTGATCTAGGATCAACTAGGCGATATTGACTTGAATAGACATTACGGTAAGTTTAATAAATCTAAGTCAAAGTTCAATATCGGTCCCTTCCGATGCATACTCCATGCATCCAACCTGAGCTTTACTTTAACCAATGCTCTGGAAAGAACATAGCACTTCTCTAAATGCAAGTAAACTCTGTTGTAGATTATCATATCAGTAAAACCCTATGTTTGAAAAATCTAGGAAACTTTATTCACATAGTCATGTTTACTTTCCAATGTGTTGACGGCACAATAAACAGGATCAAGTATGTGAAAAGGGTTTCAGATGAATTTATACATTTTGTACATATAATCATGAAATAAATCATGTGAACCATGCAACATTAAATGTTATTTCTTATCTATATTAATAAGTAAATCTGATTATATTTAAATGAGTTTTATTTAGGGCATAAAACCCAACAATTTTCACAATCTTTTTTCATCTGTGTATGACCTAGCAACATGATAGGATCCATCCAAATTGTGTGCCTGTGTGAGCCTATATGTTTAATTTTGTTATAGATGCATATAGGTTGTTGTTGCTAAATAAAATATCATAGTTTTTGATAGATTTTATTTAGGCCCATTTAGTTTTGGGCCTATTCAATTAATAACAGTTGTTCATTTTAAGGTTAAATTTCTCTCTTTTGGGCCTTGTGTGAGAGTTGGGAGCCATGGTAGTGGGTACGACATACTGAACCCAGCCCCCCATCACATGAACTACCCCAATTGTGAATGCCCATTTGCCTGATTTGAATAACTGTACTAGGTTAATTAAATTAGTTTAACCTAATAAAATTGATTAGCAACATAATTAATTTCATTTATTTTGAAATTTATTTAAGAAAACCATAGTTTAAAGAATTTTATTCTAAGTTAAACTATATGTGTTTTCTTGTATTTAATTAAATATAGAATTATAACCATCTAGATTCTTTCTGAAGCTTAATTTAAATTTTTCATTAAATATATCTATTTAAGTTGATATTTAGTTATCTCTAACTAATCAACTTAAATTTGAATATCTTTTGTATTTAAAATTTCAAAATTAAGTTGAGGAATTTTAGGAATTGGTTATTAAGATTCTTTAGATATTTTTTAAGTTGATATCTTTTCGAATATTAACTTAAAATGGAATACTTTCAAATTAAGTGGATACAACTTATTTTTTTGATATTTAATTAAATTTAAATTTGAAAAATATTCAAGTTCTAGATTTTTTCTAATACAACTTAAATTAGATATTTTTTCAAAATTTGTGGAAAAGATACTTAGTCAAATAAGATATATTCTAGATAGTTATTTCTAGCCTACTTATTATTTCTAATATTAAATAGGAAAATATTATACATTGTGAAATTAATTATTTAAATAATTAATTTTTGTACAATTTATTTTAAGTATATTTTTTTCCTAGTATTAAACTAGAGATTAATAATTAAGCCTTCTCTACACTTAATTATTTATTATTGAATTTAATACATTTAATTAAATTAAAAATTAATTATCTAAGTTGATTTTCATCATGATACTTAAATATTTCTTTTTCATGACACTTAATTAAATAGAAAATTATTTTTTGGTTGAAATTTATTTTTTCAACTAAATTTAAATAATTTTCAAAATATATTTTTCTTTATTTTATTAATCAATTTTAGAAATTGCATTTTATAATGCAAGATGATTTTGAGTTTCTCTTGAAAAATAGATTAAGTTGTAAATTAATTATTTATTTTAATTAATTTTTGGACCAACTTAAATCAATAATTTTTTCATTTATTGATTAATTTAAAATAAATAAATTAAAGTATATTATTAGAAATTGAATTAATTAGTCAAAGAAAATCTAGATAGGTGATATTTTTGATTGAAGTATTTTTCTAAGTAATTATTATTTAAGTATTTCGAAAATATAAAGTTTTTATACTTTGTTTTTCAAAATACAATGAATATATTCTCATGAAAATTTATTTTGAGTTGCAAATTAATTTAAATTAATACAACTTAAATAATTTTCTTAATATTTATATATCAAAATTACTACTGAGATGGAAATAATTCAATTTATTTTAATCACCATCTAAGTATAATTTTATAAATATTAAATTAAATTATAATTTAGAATTTTAATTCTAAATTCGATAGTTAATGAATATATTTTATTATAAATAATAATGAAAATACATTTTAAATAATGAGCTTTATTATTATTAAGATATTCGATCTCCATTGTTGGTCTTACAATAGTTAAATGTTTTCAATATAATCTCGAGACGCTAGACTTCGTCCCCCTATGGATGGTTATTCGTTGAACACATTTAACACCGTAAAATCTCATTTGATAAGTGTTTTGTAAGTTTTCGTCTCTATTAGACTCTCCCCTACGGTGACTACTTAGAGATAAACTTATAAAACATGAAACAATGGTGGAAGCTCATAAAATGAGAATAACCTTGACTCTCGCCTACCGGGACGATGTTGGATTCTTATTTTGATCGAATAAAAGGTTGCTAGAATGGTTTGCATTTTAGATGAGCTGACAACTCTATTCAATGAATGATACTTTGACTCTCGCCTACCGGGACACTGTATCAGTTTGTTGAAGACCTTGGAAATTATTTAGGATTGTATGTTTTAGTATTTTCACTTTTCATTCCTACTTGCTATATGTTTAATAATTTCTGAATTGTGTATGAATTTATATTGAACCATGTTATTCTCAGTTATTAAATTGTAGTTTAATTTCGAATCTTCATTGTTGGTCTAACTTTGTTTGTTTATCTAATGAGATAAATCCCTAATGGATTTTCACCATTAGACATACATAATAGTGTTAGATCTCAAAAGATAAATATTGTATATGCAACATCTAGTTGTTCATCAATTGATGACACCTTAGATTAGTATTTTTACAATATGAAACAAGAAGATTGTATAAATAAGATTACTTTGTCTTTCGCTAATCGAAGCATCGTTGGATTCTTATTTATAAACGAAATTATCCTAATTCCTCTTAGCTTATTCATTTCGAATTAGCTCAATAACATATCATTGGATGAATGGTCTATATATCATTTAATGTCATTCTATTTTCTCTCTTCAGAAATTAAATGACACATATGATTATAATCCCGAAATTCTATTCCACAATGATATAAATCCTCAATCTTAGAAATCTCCTACTTGTATGGGCAAATCTGACTTAGAGTTTAAATTAGTAGAGGTGGTCCAAGAAAGAATTACTCATTATATTTGGTATAAATTTAAGTCTTTGACTTTAATTTTAGATTCCAAACAAAAATTTTCTTATATTTCTATTTCCAGAATACAATATAGTTACACTTTCACAAGTGTTTAATATCCATCTTCTATCATTGGTTTCAAACTGTATGGAATATGAGTTTAGTATTCTGTGACTAGGATCCACTTGCAGTATTCTAAGAACTCTTTGATGTAACTAAACCTAAGTCATCAAAAAGACACAACCACAATTTTATTAATCTATGGCATTTGTATCTTGTTCATAGTGGTCTTGACAAGATCAATCTCTGCAAAGAGTTAATATGCCTATATCCACAGAAAGTAATTCATCTCATTCGTAGATGGATGTACATTCAGGGGTGGATATGAGTTTTTCGTTGTATTCTTAAAACGATCACTCTAGATTATACCTTATGCAAAGAGATTTGAAATGTTTGAAAAATTTCATTAATTTCTCGCAATGGTGGAAAACCATTAAGGTAAGTGGTAAAAGATCTTGCGAACTGATAGGCGTGGAGAAATAGTTAATAGATATGCAGTTCAAAGATCATTAAATTGATTTTTGAATTATATCCAAACTTACCTCCCCAGAAATTTCGATTTGCATATTGATGATTAGTTACTAGTCGTTGCCTAAGTCTTTCTATAATTATACAATTTCAGAATGATGTAATGGTTGTATACTTAATGTAAATCATTACTAGATTCATGGATGACCTAATCAAAATCTTAAGAAAAGCTAGAACTGTTAACCATGGTTTGCATGTTTATTAGCTATTCTAAGTGATTAGGGGTGGACCATCCCATAGTCAATAGATAAGAAAGTGTTTGTTTAAACAAATACTACTTTTCTAAGAAAATGACTAAGTCTGAAAATAAAGTAGAAAAATAAAGGAGATATTTTTCTTGATTCCAAAAGTGTTCTATCATCTTATATGACATATGATGATCCCACTGCCTCTGTTGTCTTGTCACAACCAAAGAGGTTAATACCATTTAGTTTTCTTAGACATAATTCACGGTACCTTGTTGTAGTGGGAGAGTTTCTAGGAACTTCACCTTCTTATGACATTTTAGACACTAGTGATTATCCATTGTGAGTTTAAACAAGTAATGGATTGTCAAGATAAGAAACTAAGAAGAAAGCCAAGAGAACTATAGTTTGATCCATTCACATGGAGTAACCTAAAGTTTTCTATTACAAGGACATAAAAGGAAATTTTCGTTAATAAGTCCATTCTATGGACTTAACAAAACTTCCTGTTCCTAGTATTATAGGTTTGAGTTTATCTAAACCTATGGCTTGTGGTATACCTGGTAATTACTTACTCTAATGCAAGCAACTTACTTTAGTAAGATGCTGAAGCATTTTCTTTCTAATGGCAATCTATAGAAGCTTCACAACTTCCTAGGCATAGATTTTATTTATCTAAGGAAAAGTCTCAACTATTCCAGAAAAGATAAAGCTATGAAAGAATTTATTATATCAACAGTGAGAGGTCTCAGATATGCTTTAGTATGCCTTAAACCAGACACCTGCTGTTGAGTGGGAGTAATGAGTAGGTATCAGTTTAATCCAGGAGAAAAACATTGCAAGACACTTAAGTAAATCTTAAGATTAAGAAGAGGAACTATATGTTAGTCAATAAGAGTGTGTTTAAAACTCTTAGACTACACGACATCAGATTTCAAGACTTGCCTTTGTGTTAGAAAGTCTGCTGATAAGATGGTGACTACTCTGGGGGTGGAATAGTGATTTTGGAGAAGTGTAAAAACCTATCTGAAGTCTCTAGGTCTACCAGAAAGGGACTGAATGTTAAAGGTGTAGGAAAGGTACTTATTCAGTCTAAGGAAAGTTCTATACATTTTTGGCACCATTCCAAATTGCCTTAACTACGAGTGTTATTTCCTGATTAACCAAAAGTAGTTGCCAAAAGTATAGAATCCAGTATCCCAAAAGAGTAGACATATAGAGAGGAATTTCACATTATCAATGATTTTGTGATTAAGGAAGAGTAATGGTGGAGAAAAGGTTGTGTTTAATTCAACCTTTCAGATCCTATTACGAGGAGTTTACTACTACTACACTTGATTTGTATATAAAGGTGTTGAGATTATTTGAAATGCACTTTTTGTTTTATATTAGTGCAAGTGGGAGTTTGTTGGGTTTTATGCCCTAAATAAAACTCATTTCAATATAATCAGATTTACTTATTAATATAGATAAGAAATAACATTTAATGTTGCATGGTTCACATGATTTATTTCATGATTATATGTACATAATGTATGAATTCATCTAAAACCCTTTTCACATACTTGATCCTGTTTATTGTGCTGTCAACACTTCAGAAAGTAAACATGACTATGTGAATAAAGTTTCCTAGATTTATCAGACACAGGGTTTTACTGATATTATAATCTACAACAGAGTTTACTTGCATTTGGAGAAATGCTATGTTCTTTCCAGAGCATTGTTTAAAGTAAAGCTCAAGTTGGGTGCATGGAATATGCATTGGAAGGGATCGATATTGAACTTTGACTTAGATTTATTAAACTTACCGTAATATCTATTCAAGTCAATATCGCCTAGTTGATCCTAGATCAATTGATCTTAATCCTATTATGATTTAAATGGTTGAATTTGAAAATTGGCGTTTTTGAGAAAATGAGATGCAGAAATGATAAAACTGCAAAATTGCAAAAAGTGAGGCCCAAATCCACATAGCCACGGCCGACCACTTTTATAGGCTTTATCATATGATATTTTCATTATTTTAATGACAAATAATTCAAACCTAACCCTAGGTATAATGCTATAAATAGATAGTGAAGGCTTCAGGAAATTTACACTTTTACTTCTGATTTCCTTCAGAGAAAAACCTGAGCCTTCTCTTTCTAAACCCTAGCCACCACCTTCATACTCTTCTTCTTCCTTGAATAATTTCGAACCACTTAGTGTTAGAATAGTGCCCACACACAGCAAGTGATACCTCAATCATAGTGAGGAAGATCGTGAAGAAAGATTGTAAAGCCCGCTTAGTTAATTTGGAAATTAGCAGTGGTTTATGATTAATTATGAAATTATTTATAGCTATTTAAATAATTTATCATACTGTTATTTATGTTATTGAGTAGCTTGCATATTTTGTAATTCCGGTGCCCGGTATTTTGGAACTCCGCGTTTGGCTCAGTAGAAATCACAACTTAGTATGTCAGTAGTTTGGGGACGGGTTTTAGACATTGGGAATGTTGGGAATGGCCGGGAATTTAGAATTCCCAAAAATACCCCCTTTAGTGTGTTTTATGTGATTTTAGTATGGAGGGGCAAAATGGTCTTTTTGCCCCAATGACTTTTTTGTCTTTTAGTGACTTTTTATTTGAAAATTAAATGTTTATTTTAATTGTTATTTGGCTGAAGTAAATGAGATAAATGGCTTTGTTTTATTCTCTAATTTTTACAAAAATTATACTAAGTGTAGAAAATAGAATTTTGAAAAGAAACTCTCTCAAGCTCTCTCTCTCTTTTTCGGCCAAGACTTGGCTGCTAGGGCTGGGTTTTTCTCCTCAAATCCTTGTGAATTTCAACTCATCTTTGTATAATCTTAGCCAAGGTTTGATCACTTATAACTTGCCTTTGTGTTTTCTTGAATTTTAAGTAAAATTGATGAAATGCATGCATGATTTTGATATATGGTTGGTGCTGTGATTTTGTATTAATTTCTGGATTGTAAGCATGTTAATTTGAGGTGATTCAAGCTGTTAGAAATGCATATAGGCTACCTTGTTTCAAGTTTGGTTTTTCTAGCTCAAAAATGTAAATTTTGAAGAAATTGTTGGAAATCTGTTGCTGTATTGTTGTTAATGTTTTTGTTTGTTTTCAGAGATTATATTATGCTAGTTTAAGAGGTTTTAAGCTAGTTTGATTGCTTGTTAGGTGGATTTGCTCAAGTTTGAGTTTAGAACTCAAAGCTTGAGCTCCAATGGTGATTTATGAATCTGTGATTTCTGGGTTAGTTTGAGGCCTTAGAAATGTTCTAGGGAAGGTTTAGAACAGGTCTGGAAAGTTTGAATCAATTTGGGGTTGAATTGGTCGAGTTATGATTATTTGATGTTGCTGCCTGCGAGGAACCGGAATTTCGGTTGTGCATCCGGAATTCCGGATGAGGGTCCTGAATTTCCCAGAACCGGAATTCCGGTTGGGCAACCGGTCTACCGGTTGGGGAATTTTCAGAACCCGTGTTTTTCCTCGTTTTTATGTTTTTAGGGGTATTGCCATGCTTTTTATCGATAGGGAAACTTTTAGTTCCTAGTTTAAGTCCCCGGAAAGTGATTTAGCGTGTCACTTATAGCGTTGTGATTTTTATGGTTTAGGAGCCAGTAATCCGCCGCTCAGCTTCAGTTCCAATCAGGTTGACCGGCACACCTGAATTCGGAATCCAGGTAAGATTAGTATAACAGTATGCATATGTAGATTACATGTTTAGCGAGCATGTAGGAAGCCTATTAGATTACATTAGTTGTATGTTGGCTTCGAACCATCCAACCCTGTCACGTCGGTACAGGCTGGAGTATGACCAGCAGCCGGAGTATGACCGGTTTGACCGATCAGGCTGACACTTGGTTGGTGGTTCCGTGCTATTGACGTATCCCGTCGGTACAGGCTGGAGTATGACCAACAACCGGAGTATGACCGGTTCGACCGATCAGGAGGATATAGTAACACGTCGATACAGGCTGGAGTATGACCAGCAGCCGGAGTATGACCGGTTCGACCGATCAGGTTGTTACGTGTCAATAGTACCGTCCCTATGAACGTTCAGAACTCTGTACCATGTTGGACATGGCAGTAGTGGCTCAGTACCATGTTGGACATGGCAGTAGCGGGACTCAGTATCGTGTTGGACACGGCAGTAGAATTATGTATGAGTATTATTATGCTTTTCTTACTGAGTCTGTCGACTCACAGTTCTACGTTATGTGTAGGTAAAGGCAAGGCTAAAGCTGATGGACCGTGAGCGAGCTTCAGAAGATTGTACATGTCGGGGCGGTTAGGCCTGGAGCGTACGATCATCGGGACAGCGAGGCTGAATTTTGTAACTGGTCGTTAGACGACCTTTATTTTATGTAACAGTTAAACAGTTAAATCTTTTTGTAAATGATTTTATAATCGGGATCCCGAGTCTTTTGTAATATTGTTTATAAGTTTAATTAAAAAGCTAAAATTTAATTAATCACGTTTTTCCATAAACCTCGTTGATTAGCAACGAGCTGCACAGTAAGTTTAAAAATCACGTAATACGCCTAAGTTAGTTAAGGTGTTACAAAGATATTCAACAAGAAGGAGTTTCAACACTAAAGAAAGGAGAGAAAGAGATCCAGGTTCAGATCTTGATAATACTCTACGACAGAAAGGATACAAGGTTTAGAGATCTGAACGGAAGGAGACATAAGATAGAGTGCATTGGTATAATGAATGTTATCTGAGAGTAGTGTGATACCGGCATAAGTACGGAGAGGTATTTGTAGTCTGTGGTATATCACTTAGGGGCACTCAGGGTATGAACAAACCCTACCAACACTCGTACATTGAGGTACGTAGTGTATGTGGTATAGTGGCTATACCCTAGTATGGAACATTCGTACTCATCTGTTAAGAATTGGAAATAGGTGTATGGGCGCCTAAGTAAAAGTTGGAAGTTATATGATATGTTATATGCTTTTCTTACTTAGTCTGTCGACTCACAGTTCTGCTTCCTTCTGTAGGTAAAGGAAAGGCGAAAGCTGAACAGGAGTGAACCTGAGCTGGGATGAGATTGTACATGTTGAAGCAGCGCGACCTGGAGTGTTCGGTCTCGGGACATCTGAGAGTTGTATTTTGTAGTCACTATGCGACCTGTAAATTATGTATTTTGGAATATTAAGTTTAAAAAGTTTGAAACGGGATCCTAGCACTTGTAAATATTTTAATATATTATAAAGTTTATTAATTAATAGAAAAATTTTAGTTTGATACGTTTTTCGAGAAAATTCTTTGATTAGCAAAGATTGCACTGTAATTGAAAAACCATTGTAGCGTGCCTTAGCATTAGGGCGTTACAATTTTGGTATCAGAGCTGCCAGGTTTGTCTACCGAAGCTTGCTAAGACATGTACAATCTTCATCAGAGAAAGCTCGGTTCAAGGTTCAGTAAGCCCGTACTTGCTCATTATTTTAAATAATTGTGAAAGCATGTTAGGAAGCATATTAGACTTTAATTAATTATTTTTAAAGTGTGTTGCCTTTAAGTCCTTAAAAGCGGTGTTAAGTTTTGATCGCTGTCTAACCTGCCTGACTTATGGATTCACAGGCTAAGTCCTATAAAATGGACGCCCCACGAAATACAAGAAGTCAGAGTGACATGGTTGAGACCGGAGGTAGTCAGAGGAATCCCCAAAATTCTCATGGTCGCTGCCGTGGCTGTGGCAGAGCTCAGGGTTGAATTTGAAAATTGGCGTTTTTGAGAAAATGAGATGCAAAAATGATAAAACTGCAAAATTGCAAAAAGTGAGGCCCAAATCTACATAGCCATGGCCGACCACTTTTATAGGCTTTATCATCTGATATTTTCGTTATTTTAATGCCAAATAATTCAAACCTAACCCTAGGTATAATGCTATAAATAGATAGTGAAGGCTTCAGGAAATTTACACTTTTACTTCTGATTTCCTTCAGAGAAAAACCTGAGCCTTCTCTTTCAAAACCCTAGCCACCACCTTCATACTCTTCTTCTTCCTTGAATAATTTCGAACCACTGAGTGTTAGAATAGTGCCCACACACAGCAAGTGATACCTCAATCATAGTGAGGAAGATCGTGAAGAAAGATATTCAACAAGAAGGAGTTTCAACACTAAAGAAAGGAGAGAAAGAGATCCAGGTTCAGATCTTGATAATACTCTACGACAGAAAGGATACAAGGTTTGGAGATCTTAATGGAAGGAGACATAATATAGAGTGCATTGGTATAATGAATGTTATCTGAGAGTAGTGTGATACCAGCATAAGTACGGAGAGGTATTTGTAGTCTGTGGTATATCACTTAGGGGTACTCAGGGTATGAACAAACCCTACCAACACTCGTACATTGAGGTACGTAGTGTATGTAGTATAGTGGCTATACCCTAGTATGGAACATTCGTACTCATCTGTTAAGCATTGTAAATAGGTGTATGGGCGCCTAAGTACAAGTTGGAAGTTATATGATATGTTATATGCTTTTCTTACTGAGTCTGTCGACTCACAGTTCTGCTTCCTTCTGTAGGTAAAGGAAAGGCGAAAGCTTAACAGGAGTGAACCTGAGCTGGGATGAGATTGTACATGTCGAAGCAGCGCGACCTGGAGTGTTCGGTCTCGGGACATCTGAGAGTTGTATTTTGTAGTCACTGTGCGACCTGTATATTATGTATTTTGGAATATTAAGTTTAAAAAGTTTGAAACGGGATCCTAGCACTTGTAAATATTTTAATATATTATAAAGTTTATTAATTAATAGAAAAATTTTAGTTTGACACGTTTTTCGAGAAAATTCTTTGATTAGCAAAGATTGCACTGTAATTGAAAAACCATTGTAGCGTGCCTTAGAATTAGGGCGTTACAATTTTGGTATTAGAGCTGCCAGGTTTGTCTACCGAAGCTTGCTAAGACATGTACAATCTTCATCAGAGAAAGCTCGGTTCACGGTTCAGTAAGCCCGTACTTGCTCATTATTTTAAATAATTGTGAAAGCATGTTAGGAAGCATATTAGACTTTAATTAATTATTTTTAAAGTGTGTTGCCTTTAAGTCCTTAAGAGCGGTGTTAAGTTTTGATCGCTGTCTAACCTGCCTGGCTTATGGATTCACAGGCTAAGTCCTATAAAATGGACGCCCCACGAAATACAAGAAGTCAGAGTGACATGGTTGAGACCGGAGGTAGTCAGAGGAATCCCCAAAATTCTCATGGTCGCGGCCATGGCTGTGGCAGAGCTCAGGGTGGACACCCTGTAAATCCACCATAAGCTCCTCCGGATTGGGAGCAAAGATTTGCGGAAATGGAAGATCAGATCTGCCAACAGGATGAAGAGATTCAGAGGTTGAGGTAGCAGGGTCCTCCTGCTGAGCCTCCTCAACAAGTTTCTCAGGCCATTGCATTTCCAGCGGTGCCAGCAGAAGAACCTATTGTTGGCAACCGTATGGAGCCGTTGTACGAAAGGTTTCGAAAACAAGCACCTCCAGTGTTTGTGGGAGGTCCTGATGTAATGAAGGCTGTGTAGTGGCTCCCAGTGATTGAGGGTATCCTTAACTTTATGGGAGTGGTTGGTAATGATCGGGTGACTTGCACCACTTTCCAGTTTCAAGAGGACGCTCTCGTGTGGTGGGAGTTGATAACCCTCACTCGGGATGTCACAGTGATGACCTGGGAAGAATTCAAGGAGTTGTTTAACTCTAAATATTATAACAAAGCCGTCCGCAGTGCTAAGCGGAAAGAGTTCACTGATTTGGTTCAAACCAAGGGGATGTCGGTTACGGAGTATACTACTAAGTTTGACCGTCTGGCCAAGCTCGCTGTGGGAATCGCGCCAACTGATTTTAGGAAGAAAGAAAAGTATCTGGCCGAGTTGAGCGCAAAGATTAGGCCGGATTTGGTGATTACTACCACTGAAGCTACCTCATATGCTGAAATGGTTGAAAAGGCTTTGGTGGAACCCCCACTTTTCCGACTCCTGTTTATGGTAGGGATGGTGGTGACTCCACCATTGATCAGAAAAGGAAAGTTATGTTGGGTTTTGTGCCCTAAATAAAACCCATTTCAATATAATCAAATTTACTTATTAATAAAGATTAGAAATAACATTTTATGTTGCATGGTTCACGTGATTTATTTCATGATTATATATATAATGTATGAATTCCATTTTAGTCCAGAACATATGAATTTGTTAATGATTATAGTGTTGTCAGCACAGTGGAATAGAATCTTAATTATATGTTCGAAAGTTTATTCCCTGATCTGTCAGAACACTGGATTTAGACTGACAACTCTATTCAATGGATGGTATCACTGACTCTCGCCTTAACGGGACACTGATATCAGTTTGTTGAAGACCTTGGAAATTATTTAGGATTGTATGTTTTAGTATTTTCACTTGTCATTCCTACTTGCTATATGTTTAATAATTTCTAAATTGTGTATGAATTTATATTGAACCATGTTATTTTCTGTTATTAAATTGTAGTTCCTTGATTTTGTAATTAATCTGGCACCTGGAGTCGAACCTATTTCTAAAGCTCCATATATAATGGCTCCAGCAGAACTCAAGGAACTTAAGTTACAACTTCAGGGGATGCTTGACATTGGGTTTATCCGACCCAGTGTATCGCCCTGGGGAGCTCCGGTGCTGTTTGTGAAAACGAAAGATGGTTCTCTCAGAATGTGTATTGATTATGGAGAGATAAACAAGTTGACAATTAAGAACAAGTATCTGTTACCCAGAATCGATGATTTATTCGATCAGCTTCAATGAAAGACAGTGTTTTCGAAGATTGATCTACGATCTGGTTATCATCGACTTAGAATCCGAGAAGAGGACATACCAAAGATAGCTTTTCGAACCAGATATGGGCACTATGAGTTTCTGGTAATGTCATTCAGATTGACTAATGCTCCTACGACCTTTACGGATCTCATGAATAGGGTATTCAAGGATTTCCTCGACAATTGCGTGATAGTGTTTATCGATGACATTCTTGTATACTCTCAGTCAGAAGAGGAGCACGAGCATCATCTTCAAATGGTATTGCAGCGACTTAGGCATCACAAGTTGTATGCAAAGTTCAAAAGGTGTGAATTCTGGTTGTCTGAGGTATCTTTTCTAGGGCATATTGTTGGAAATAATGGGATTATGGTTGATCCAAGTAAGATTGAGTCAGTGAAGAATTGGCCGAGGCTAAAGTCTGTGACGCAGGTTTGAAGTTTTCTCGATTTAATACGGTATTATCGACGTTTTGTCGAGGGATTTTCTAAGATCTCTATGCCCCTGACCGAATTGACTAAGAAAAATCAAAGATTTGTGTGGTCAGACAAGTGTGAAACAAGTTTCCAGGAGTTGAAGCAACGTTTGATAACAACCCCAGTGTTAGCTTTACCATCAGATCAAGAGAAATTCGTAGTTTATTGTGATGCATCCAGACAGGGTCTGGGATGTGTTCTGATGCAAGTTGACATAGTCATAGCTTATGCCTCTCGTCAACTAAAAGATTATGAGCAACGCTATCTAACTCATGACCTAGAGCTTGCTGTTGTGGTTTTTGCTCTATAGATATGGCAGCATTATCTTTACGGTGAAAAATGTGAGATTTATACTGACCACAAGAGTCTCAAGTACTTTTTCACCCAAAAGGATTTGAACATGAGGCAGAGGAGATGGCTGGAATTGGGTAAAGATTATGATTGTGAGATTCTGTATCACCCCGGGAAGGCCAATGTTGTGGCCGATGCTTTGAGTAGAAAGGGTCCCGGGCAGGTTTGCACCACGGTTCTGATAGCCCCTCAACTAGCCTCTGAAATGGTTAGAGCAGGGATTGAGTTCGCAGTTGGAAAGTTGCATAACTTTACACTTCAATCCGATCTATTAGAAAGAGTCAGAAAGGCACAATTAGAAGATCTCGAGCTAATTAAGGTTCAAGATGAGGTTATGGCTGGTCGGCCTAAAGACTTTTCAGTCTCAAACAGTGGAATGTTGTTGTACAAGACTCGAGTTTGTGTTCCTAATGTTGACGAGCTTAAGAAAGAGATACATTATGAAGCTCACACCACACCTTATTCACTGCATCCGGGAACCACCAAAATGTATCAGGATTTGAAGCCCTACTTCTGGTGGTATGGGATGAAAAGAGATGCGGTGGACTACGTGTCCAAATGCTTAACCTGCTAGCAAATCAAGGCTGAACATCAAAGGCCGGCAGGGTTATTGCAACCTTTGGTCCTTCCTGAGTGGAAGTGGGAGGACATTGCAATGGATTTTGTAACGAGGTTGCCTAAAACCACAGGAATGTATGACTCGGTATGGGTCATAGTGGATAGATTCCCAAAATCAGCTCACTTTCTACCAGTGAAAGTTACATATTCAGTGGATCAGTATGATGAACTGTATGTAAAGGAGATAGTTCGTCTCCATGGAGCCCCAAACTCGATTGTGTCAGACAGGGATCCAAAGTTTACATCGAAGTTTTGCCTGAGTCTTCAAAAGGCTATGGGTACCAAGTTAAAGTTTAGCACCGCCTTTCACCCTCAGACTGATGGTCAGTCAGAAAGAACGATTCAGATATTGGAAGATTTACTACGAGCCTGTGTCATGGACTTTGAGGGTTGATGGAATAAGTACTTTCCTTTGATTGAATTCTCCTACAATAATAGCTACCAGAGTACAATAGGGATGGCTCCCTATAAGATGTTATATGGTAGGAAATGTCGTTCCCCAATTCATTGGGACGAAACTGGAGAAAGGGAGTACTTAGGTCCAGAGTTAGTTCAGAGGACCAATGAGGCTATTGATAAGATCAAGGCTCGGATGCTTGCTTCTCAAAGCAGGTAGAAAAGTTATGTTGATCCGAAGCGCAGAGATGTCATATTTCAGGCAGGGGAACATGTTTTCCTGCGGGTTTCACCAATGAAGGGTATTAGGCGCTTCGGGAAGAAGGGTAAGTTAAGCCTTAGGTTCATTGGGCCATTTCAGATACTTGAGAAGGTCGGGCATGTAGCGTATCGGCTAGCCTTACCACCAGCGTTATCAGCTGTTCATGACGTATTTCATATTTCTATGTTGAGGAAATACATGTCAGACCCGACTCATGTCATGAGTTATAAAGCCCTTGAACTGCAATCAGACTTATCCTATGAAGAGCAACCTGTACAGATTCTTGATAGAAAAGACAAGGTTCTTCGGAATAAGACTATTGCTTTAGTTAAGGTGCTCTGGAAGAACAGTAAGGTGGAAGAAGCCACCTGAGAGTTGGAGTCTGATATCAGGAATCAACATCCAGAGCTATTCAGGTTAGATTTCGAGGACGAAATCCTTTTAACGGGGGGATAATTGTAATGACCGCTGTAGTAATTTGGATTAGAAAAGGCAATTAGCACTAAATTCTTTTATTTTATGATTATTTATGAAATTAATTATTTGTGGACCCCAATATTTAGAAATAAATATTAGAGTTATAATTTCTCAATTCTGGAGATTTTATTAAACTCTAGGGGTATTATTTGATTAATATATGAAATATGCGATTTTTGTATTTTGCTCGGCGACAACAGAAAATGCGATGGATGGCTAGTTTGATCACATGGGTAAGTTTAGAACCTTATTTCTTAGTGGGAAATATTTTAGAGAAAATAAAATATTGGGATTGAGCGGGGTTATGGAATTTGACCATTTTACCCCTAGCTTTTGAAAAACCTTAGTTTTGGGTTAAATGGCAATTTAGTCTTTTGGTTTATTTGATTGTTAGGTGGCTGCCCTAAGCAAGTGACACCTAGCAAGCCTTATTTCAGCAAAGGAATAAGCTAGGAAATTCCTTTTTCATTTTAGAAAAAATAAAGGAATAGCCTTATTTGAGTCTCTCTCTCTCTCTCTCTTGTTCGGCCACCCCAAAAACCAGAGGAAACCACTCAAATTCATCTCTAATTCTGTAATCAAGTTAAATAAAAGGTGTTCTTGAGGTTGAGGTAATCCCTAGTCCTTTAATCTTTGTTTTTTTAAGCTTTGAAATGGGTTTCATGTATTAATTTTGTGAAAGAGGGGCTACTAGGGTTAGTAATGCTTAGGGTTATGATTTTAGGTTGATTTTAAGTTGATTTATGCTCTGGTTATTAGTTTTGAGCTGTGGTGAGGGTATTAAGAAAGCTTGAGTTTTGAAGCTCAAGGTTAGGGCTTTAATGGCATCCTTTGATTTACAGACTTTTTCTGGGAATTTCTAGTTGGACTATATTGTAAATGCATTGTACAGGTATACTGGAAAGTTTGGTGGAGTTTGGCTTGATTTTGAGGTCATGGGGGGCATTTTCCAGGTTCCCGGCACCGAACCAGAATTCTGGTTCTGGGGACCTATAGAACCCGGTCGACCGGTTAGTGTCCCGAAACCGGACTTCCGGTTGGGAATCGATCTGCCAGTTGGGGTAGTTTTTGGAACCCTAGTTGTTCCCAGTTTTGAGATCCTTACGGTATTTCCATGTTATTTATCGATAGGGAAACTTTTAGTTTCAAGTTTAAGTCCCCGGAAAGTGATTTAGCGAGTCACTCATCTTTGTTATAATTAATGTGATTAGGGCATCCATCTAGCACGAGACTTTCCGTTCAGGTCGGCCAGCACACTTGAATTTGGAAAGAAGGTAAGAACTGTATATAATGTGCGATATGAATATCTGAGTGTATGTATATGTTATGTGTATATGCATGCTTAAAATGTTATTTGCACTACCAACACTTATACGGTTATGGTATAGAGTGCATTGGTATAATGAATGTTATCTAAGAGTAGTGTGATACTAGCATAAGTACGGAGAGGTATTTGTAGTCTGTGGTATATCACTTAGGGGTACTCAGGGTATGAATAAGCCCTACCAACACTCGTACATTGAGGTACGTAGTGTATGTGGTATAGCGGCTATACCCTAGTATGGAACATTCGTACTCATCTGTTAAGCCTTGTAAATAGGTGTATGGGCGCCTCAGTACAAGTTGGAAGTTATATGATATGTTATATGCTTTTCTTACTCAGTTTGTCGACTCACAGTTCTGCTTCCTTCTGTATGTAAAGGAAAGGCGAAAGCTGAACAGGAGTGAACCTGAGCTGGGATGAGATTGTACATGTCGAAGCAGCGCGACCTGGAGTGTTCGGTCTAGGGACATCTGAGAGTTGTATTTTGTAGTCACTGTGCGACCTGTATATTATGTATTTTGGAATATTAAGTTTAAAAAGTTTGAAACGGGATCCTGACACTTGTAAATATTTTAATATATTATAAAGTTTATTAATTAATAGAAAAATTTTAGTTTGACACGTTTTTCGAGAAAATTCTTTGATTAGCAAACATTGCAGTGTAACTGAAAAACCATTGTAGCGTGCCTTAGCATTAGGGCGTTACAATTTTGGTATCAGAGCCGCCAGGTTTGTCTATCGAAGCTTGCTAAGACATGTACAATCTTCATCGGAGAAAGCTCGGTTCACGGTTCAGTAAGCCCGTACTTGCTCATTATTTTAAATAATTGTGAAAGCATGTTAGGAAGCATATTAGACTTTAATTGATTATTTTTAAAGTGTGTTGCCTTTAAGTCCTTAAGAGCGGTGTTAAGTTTTGATCGCTGTCTAACCTGCCTGGCTTATGGATTCACAGTCTAAGTCCTATAAGGGTGGACACCCTGTAAATCCACCATAAGCTCCTCCGGATTAGGAGCAAAGATTTGCGAAAATGGAAGATCAGATCCGCCAACAGTATGAAGAGATTCAAAGGTCGAGGTAGCAGGCTCCTCCTACTGAGCCTCCTCCACAAGTTGCTCAGGCCCTTGCAGTTCCAGCGGTGCCAGCAGAAGAACCTGTTGTTGGCAACCGTATGGAGCCCTTGTACGAAAGGTTTCGAAAGCAAGAACCTCCAGTGTTTGTGGGAGGTCCTGATGTAATGAAGGCTGTCTAGTGGCTCCCAGTGATTGAGGGTATCCTTAACTTTATGGGAGTGGTTGGTAATGATCGGGTGACTTGCACCACTTTCCAGTTTCAAGAGGACGCTCTCGTGTGGTGGGAGTTGATAACCCTCACTCGAGACGTCACAGTGATGACCTGGGAAGAATTCAAGGAGTTGTTTAACTCTAAATATTATAACAAAGCCGTCCGCAGTGCTAAGCGGAAAGAGTTCACTGATTTGGTTCAAACCGAGGGGATGTCGGTTACGGAGTACACTACTAAGTTTGACCGTCTGGCCAAGCTCGCTGTGGGAATCGCGCCAACTAATTTTAGGAAGAAAGAAAAGTATCTGGCCGATTTGAGTGCAAAGATTTGGCCCGATTTGGTGATTACTACCACTGAAGCAACCTCATATGCTGAAATGGTTGAAAAGGCTTTGAGAGCTGAGGGTGCATTAAAATTTCTTCAGAGCCCCGAGTGACTCCGGTGTTGGTGGAACCCCCACTTTTCCGACTCCTGTTTATGGTAGGGATGGTGGTGACTCCACCATTGATCAGAAAAGGAAAGTTATGTTGGGTTTTGTGCCCTAAATAAAACCCATTTCAATATAATCAGATTTACTTATTAATAAAGATCAGAAATAACATTTTATGTTGCATGGTTCACGTGATTTATTTCATGATTATATATATAATGTTTGAATTCCATTTTAGTCCAGAACATATGAATTTCTTAATGATTATAGTGTTGTCAGCACAGTGGAATATAATCTTAATTATATGTTCGAAAGTTTATTCCCTGATTTGTCAGAACACTGGATTTAGACTGACAACTCTATTCAATGGATGGTATCACTGACTCTCGCCTAAACGGGACACTGATATCAGTTTGTTGAAGACCTTGGAAATTATTTAGGATTGTATGTTTTAGTATTTTCACTTGTCATTCCTACTTGCTATATGTTTAATAATTTCTAAATTGTGTATGAATTTATATTGAACCATGTTATTTTATTTTATTAAATTGTAGTTTAATTTCGAATCTTCATTGTTGGTCTAACTTTGTTTGTTTTTCTAATGAGATAAATCCCTAATGGATTTTCACCATTAGACAAACATAATAGTGTTTGGTCTCGAAAGATAAATATTGTATATGCAACATCTAGTTGTTCATCAATTGATGACACCTTAGACTAGTATTTCACAATATGAAACAAGAAGATTGTATAAATAAGATTACTTTGACTCTCGCTAATCAGTGCATCGTTGGATTCTTATTTAAAGCGAAATTATCCTAATTTCTCTTAACTTATTCATTTCGAATTAGCTCCATGACATATTATTGGATGAATGGTCTATAAATCATATAAAGTCATTCTATATTTTCTCTTAAGAAATTAAATGATAAATATGATTATATTCCCAAAATTCAACCCGAAATGATATAAATCCTCAATCTTAAAAATCTCCTACTTTTATGGGTAGATCAACTTAGAGTTAAATTAGTAGTGGTGGTCCAAGAAAGAATTACTCATCATACAGTTACACTTTCACAAGTGTTTATTAACCATTTTCTATCAATGGATTAAAACTATCTGACTTGAGTATTCTGTGACCAGAATCCACTTGCACTATTCTAAGAACTCTTTGATGTAACTAAATCAAGTTAACACGAGATACAACTAAATAAATCTATGGCTTTTGTATCTTGTTCATAGTGGTTTTAACAAGATCAATCTCTGCAAAGAGTTTATATGCCTATATCCACTGAAAGTAAGTTCATCTCATTCACAGATGGATGTACATTTAGGGGTGGATGTGAGTTTTCGTTGTATTCTTAAAACGGTCACTCTAGATTTTACCTTATGCAAAAGAAATTTGAAATGTTTGAAAAATTTCATGAATTTCTAACAATGGTGAAAAACTATCAAGGTAAGTGGTTAAAGATCTTGCGAACTGATAGGGGTGGAGAAATAGTTAGTTGATATGTAGTTCAAAGATCATTAATTTGATTTTTCAATTATATCCAAACTTACCTCCCCAGAAATTCGATTTGCATGTTGATAATTAGTTACTAGTTGTTGCCTAAATCCTTCTATGATAATACAATTTCAGAATGATGCAATGGTTGTATAATTAATGTAAATCATTACTAGATTCATGGATGACCTAATCAAAATCTTAAGAAAAGCTAGAACTGCTAACCTTGGTTTGCATGTTTGTTAGCTATTCTAAGTGATTAGGGGTGGACCATCCCATAGTCATTAGATAAGAAAGTGTTTGTTTAAACAAATACTACTTTTCTAAGGAAATGACTAAGTCTGAAAATAAAGTAGCAAATAAAGGAGATAATTTTTTTTTTCTTGATTCCAAAAGTGTTCTATCATCTTATTTGACATATGATGATTGTTGTGAAAATTATATTGCTTTGTAATTGCGCAAGTGTACACAATCACAAACAAGTAATACAATGATAAGTAAATCAAAGTTCGTCTCCACAGGGACTTTTTACTAAATAATGCTAAATCAACTAAGAGCAATTCCAAGAATTTCAAATAAAAATAAAATAAAATCACACATCAATTCACAAGAAAAATTTATAGCCTTGAATCTAAACTTGAGAACTAATTTTTTAACTAAATAAACTAAGAATAAGAAACTAAAAGTGATTAAAATGGTGGTAATTTCAGATTAGGAAAATAGACTTGGGTGATTAATTTCCACTTGTATGTCCCAGTTGATACAGCAATGACCCAGCAATGACTCAGCAATCCTGGCAGAGTTAACAAATTTAAAAAAAAACCAGCAAGCTTTTTCCAAAACTTGCAAATAACCATTCATAATCTCACAATGCATTCCTACATCAGTTTAGATCACAAATAGCCCAATAAAGCATCAAATCCTTAGTTATACATGGTAGCAAAATATTCCTATTTCACTACTAATTAATACCTAAAAGAAAAGGTAAAAATCATGCATCAATTAGAGGGGTTCAACTAGGTCTTACTTTTCCAAGTAAGATCTAGCTTGCTAAATGTTAAAAATGGCCAAGAATTAACATTCATTCAACATTTCATCACAACTAATTGAACTAAGTCAAGATTACTTCATCATTGCAAAGTCAAAACACTAGTCCATACAAGGGTTTATAACCACCCAAATCTCAAAAAGTTTAGTTCATAACTGAAATTAAAAACTCAAAACCAGAAAATATATTGTTCATGGAGTTAAAGAGAAACTTAAAGAGAAGAAAATGATACAAAACGAAGTGGAGAGCAAGAGAGATGAGTGGTGAGCTCAAATCCTTTCTTTGATAGTTGCCTTCTTCTCCTTCTTCTCAATCTTCTTCTTCTTTCTTTATATTCAGAAACTTTCTCTGTACCTAGAAAACTTTTTGCTGCTGTAAGTTTCGTACTGCTATTCAAGTGCAGCCAGCCACCATATTCTTGTCCTCCCTTCCTTTTTTTGCCACCCAATTAGGGTACCAAAGTTTTACCCTAATTGGAAATCCCAATCATCACCCACTTGTCCTTCATTTTCCACATGTTTGTTGAGCCAATAGCCAAATTCCGCCACCTCAGCTCGTTTTTCTTTTCATTAAAGCCAGCTGGACTATCTGCCAAAATAAACTTACTGGGCTGACAAATTGCTACGCGATGATTGCTATAGCAATGCCAGTCAGCAATAATCATTTTTCTGCTCCTTTTTCTCCTTGTCCCAAATATTTCCAAATACCTATTCTTGTATTTTTTTCTGCTTAAAACACATAAAAACAATAACATAAGTCTATTTAACACTTACTAACACGCACACTTCCATTTATTACAAAGACACAACAAACTAAACACATTTACACAATATAAACATTAATTGCTCCACAATTCACATTAAATTCAAGCTTAAAGATATGAAAATAACTCTAAATCTTAGAGTTATCAACACCCCAAACTTAAATCTTGCTCGTCCTCGAGCAATGACAATACAAACTAAACAAAATAAAACACAACAACAAATTTTTACACAAAGACTCAACATACAAGATAAATGAGAGATTTCATAGAAATTTAAGTTGGCCTAGCGAACATTGATGCTCTCAGAAAAAATGGAATTAAATGGAATAGGAAATTGCTTGCCTTAACTTTATATGCTGCCCCTTTAAAGTTTTTGCCATTGGATAACATTAATATTTCCCAAAAGTCACCTAATCAACAATTTATACAAGCATATCCCAACTAAACTTTGAACTTCCCTCCAACTACCTTAAACTTTTTTTTTTTTTTCATTCATTTCAGCTCCATAAGTTGGATTAGTGCACTCCTCTCTACTAATGTAGTTTAAACTTATCCCCTTGATCAATAGGACTTTATTAGGCTTGTAATGTTAGGCTTGGGTTAGGGTATGGTTAAGGATGTATTTTAGCTAGCTCAACACCTAACTACTTCACTTGTCAAAAACCGAGCCTCTTCCATAATTTTTTTTTCTTTTGACTCACTTCCCTAATTCATTATACTCACAAGTACTTGATATTAAAATTAACTTCTCTTGCTATGTTTATTCTTTTTTTTTTTTTTTTTTTTTTTTTGCTTCAAATGGGTGGAACACCCCAAACTTAGTTGCAAGAATATATATATATATGTACTTATTTTTTTTTCTTTTCTTTGCTGTGTTTTCTTTTTTTTTTTATATATGTTAGAAAGGAATTTAGTACTATAGTATACTTATATATAGCAAGAGAAAGTTATTAAAAATGCATACTAATATACCTTGTGAGCTAATTCCCCCACCCCAAACTTACAACCCAACATTGTCCCCAATGTGGCTAAAAGTATAATCTTGAATTAGCTCGCCACAAATTACACTCACCGCACTCACCCCAAACTTAATGTGAAACTTGGCTCTTGACAAGTGAGCAATTAAGTTAGGACATATGTGGAAATGCAATTTGGAATGGATGTGATATGTGTGATTGGGTTGCACAACAAAACGAGGCTAACGGCTCAAACTTGGGTGACTAGGGAAAACTTGATTGATAGGGAGGGTTAGAAAGGCTCAAACGTTCAAGGAAGGCCTAAATCATTTCTAAGAAACAAGTCTAACTAGGATTTCGCTTCAAGGAGATGCACTAACCAATTCTAGATGCTAAAATTACATGTGAAATAATCGTATGAGAAAGGCAAAGCATGGTGGAATAAATACAAGTATAAACTAGTGAGGAGAGACTAAGGGAAACATCCATAATATCCAACAATGCAGCATGATAAGGCAACAAGTAAAATTAGGCAGCAACAATAATGGAATGGGCGGAAAGTATCATCATCGAGCAGAACACTAGGCCACAGAAAAACTTAAAAAAAAAAACTCTCAATGCCAAACTAACAACCACATAAACAACATAGAATAAAAGTTCCAAGCACAAAAACAGCACACAACTAGCACAATACAATCGAAAAAACAAACAACACAAAACAGAAAAAATATAAAAAAGAGCTTAGGTATGAGAAAAACTCCCTCTACTCGGAGTCCTCGTGGGGCTTCTCTGTGTTCGAAGCCGATGGGCCTCCCCACGGGTCTAGAACATGCTGAGGGAAGTCCGGGAACTTGGGATCAAAACGGGGCGTAGTCCTCTTGAATGCACGTTCCATGACGGCGTCACGCTTCTGCTCATAATCCCACATCGCGTGCAATCGACCACACATTTGTTGTTGCACTTGCTCAAAGCGAGCAAAGCGATCTACGGGAGGCTCCGGGGCTGAGGACGTCGCTGGGGTAGGTGTTGTTTTCGGGGCTCGAGGTGGACCAAAATTGATAGGCCCCCGAGGATTCAAGGAGCCTTCTTCCTTCCATATGGGCACACCTGCCTTGCGGCAAAGAGCAGTGATGGTAGCAGGGAGGAATAACTTCCCCTTCCCCCTGTGTGCACAATCAACAATCTCTTGGGCAAGGACAGCCCCGACGTCAACATCCCAGCCCATTCTAAGGCAATAGAGCATCCAGGCGCGGTCTCTGCTGACGGTCGAATCATGTGAAGTGGGGCAGAGGGCAGTTTGCACGAATGTATACCAACATTTCAACTCGTGCTCCAAATCAGTGCGCCGAAATCGAAGATTTCCATAATTATCGAAACTCCACTCGGACCCTGGCTTGGCGAGCACCGGCATCATGTCACCCACAGTCTCATCACTCACCTGCCCTTTTTGCGCGGAGTATTGGCACTCGACAGAGTTTAACCCAAACAAGTCGTTGATTGCTGCAGCTGAAAATGAGACTGGGACCTCACGCACCACCACCACAGTGGGCCATTCTTGGGATAGGAAGTTGGCGTAAAATTCCTTGACAACTTCCATGACCGCCTGCTCTCTTTGTTGGACAAAAAGTCCCCAATCTCGCTTATAAATCGTTGCACTGACCCATTGAGGCAACTCATCAATATCCTCAATATCAGCTACTAATCCACGCTCCATATAAAATTCCCGATTGTCCACCTTCTCGTGATACTTTGTCTCAGCTGCCGGGCAATGAAACTTAGGAATTTCATGCAGTGATTTCTTTTTATTCTTGTTGGCGGTCTTCTTAACTTTGGGCATTTTCTTTTCTTTTCACTTGCACACTACCCCAACACAATGAATTTCTTCTTTGCTGTCTTACTCACTGCTGCCCCTCAACACAATAAGATCTCTTACAATGTACTTCACTGTCCCTAACCCAATCTTGTTCAAAAACCACTACTATTGCCAACCCACACCACACCAAGTAGAATTTTTGACACCTTACACACAATCCATGTAGTACTTGGCCATGATACTTCCTCTGTGCAACTCACTCAATGCCCAATTTATCCAACACCACTACTTTGTTCAAACTTGCAATATTTCCAATACTACCACAAAGTCCAAGTCAACACCATTTCACTAATTATCACCATCATACAAACACGGCAGAGAACAGTTAGGCATTCAAAACCACACCAAAAATTCCGAATTACAACCCCAATTTAAAACTATCAATGTATCCAAATTAACTCCTTTATACCAAATAAACCCTCTTCCATGCATCAATCTATTCACAATCACAGTTTGTCTCAAATTCACAAATTTTCTTCAGCCCAATATTCTTCAACAATTCCACCAAATTTCCATTCAAGCCATCCAAGCCAAAATTATCACACTGCTACGACACTTAAATCACAATGACAATCCTTAGCACCCTTTAACAGAATATTAACAGTCCATGACAGCCACCAATTATGCAATTCAACCCAAAATAACTTTCAAATTAAATCACCAAAACAAACTTAGCTCGAGCTGGGTAATCGAAGTGGAAAATGGATGGACTGCAGTGGACAGAGATGGTTGTTGTGCTTGGGTGCTTTGACTTCAGGTGGATCCGTTGAGTGCTCGAAACAAAGATGGACTTGAAAGTAGCAACTTGAGCTGGTTCGTGCGAGCTGCTGGATCCGTGGAGGTGCAGGAGTTAAAGAGAAACTTAAAGAGAAGAAAATGATACAAAACGAAGTGGAGAGCAAGAGAGATGAGTGGTGAGCTCAAATCCTTTCTTTGATAGTTGCCTTCTTCTCCTTCTTCTCAATCTTCTTCTTCTTTCTTTGTATTCAGAAACTTTCTCTGTACCTAGAAAACTTTTTGCTGCTGTAAGTTTCGTACTGCTATTCAAGTGCAGCCAGCCACCATATTCTTGTCCTCCCTTCCTTTTTTGCCACCCAATTAGGGTACCAAAGTTTTACCCTAATTGGAAATCCCAATCATCACCCACTTGTCCTTCATTTTCCACATGTTTGTTGAGCCAATAGCCAAATTCCGCCACCTCAGCTCGTTTTTCTTTTCATTAAAGCCAGCTGGACTATCTGCCAAAATAAACTTACTGGGCTGACAAATTGCTACGCGATGATTGCTATAGCAATGCCAGTCAGCAATAATCATTTTTCTGCTCCTTTTTCTCCTTGTCCCAAATATTTCCAAATACCTATTCTTGTATTTTTTTCTACTTAAAACACATAAAAACAATAACATAAGTCTATTTAACACTTACTAACACGCACACTTCCATTTATTACAAAGACACAACAAACTAAACACAATTACACAATATAAACATTAATTGCTCCACAATTCACATTAAATTCAAGCTTAAAGATATGAAAATAACTCTAAATCTTAGAGTTATCAATGATACCACTGCCTCTGTTGTCTTGACACAACCGAAGAGGTCAATACCGTTTTTTCTTAGACATAATTCACGGTACCTTGTCGTAGTGGGAGGGTTTCAAGGAACTCACTCTTCTTATTACTTGGAAGACACTAGTGATTAAAATCCATTGTAAGTTTAAACAAGTAATGGATTGTTAAGATAAGAAACTAAGAAGAAAAGACAAGAGAACTATAGTTTGATCCATTCACATGGAGTAACCTAAAGTTTTCTATTACAAGGACATAAAAGGAAATTTTCGTTAATAAGTCTATTCTATGGACTTAACAAAACTTCCTGTTCCTAGTATTATAGGTTTGAGTTTATCTAAACCTACGGCTTGTGGTGTACCTGGTAATTATTTACTCTAATGCAAGCAACCTTCTTTAATAAGATGCTGAAGCATTTTCTTTCCAATGGCAATCTATAGAAGCTTCACAACTTCTAAGCATAGATTTTATTTATCTAGGGAAAACTCTCATCTATTCCAGAAAAGATAAAGCCATGAAAGAATTTCTTAAATCAACAGTGAGAGGTCTCAGATATGCTTTTGTATGCCTTAGACCAGACACCTGCTGTTGAGTGGGAGTAATGAGTAGGTATCAGATTAATCCAGGAGAGGAACATTGGAAGACAATCAAGTAAATCTTAAGATTAAGAAGAGGAACTATATGTTAGTCAATGAGTGTGTGTTTAAAACTCTTAGACTACACCACATCAGATTTCAAGACTTGCCTTTTGTTGGTTTTTATGCCTTAAATAAAACTCTTTACAATCTGATTAGTAATCAATATAAGAAATTTGAAGTGATTTATGTTTGCATGAATTTTTACATGCTAATGGTTTAATATGTTTATTGCATTTATACACAAAATCAATTAAATCCTGATCATATGTTTATTCACAATTACAGTATCGTCAACACAGTGGAATGTGATTGTGATCATATGAATCAAAAGACTTGGTCCCTGTTTCATCAGTGTTATTGGATTTACACTAATGTGATAATCAGCGATGATGTGTACTTACACTTGGAGTCAGTGTTATGTTCTTGCCAGGACATTAGTAAAGTATACTGGTTTCGAGTGTATGGAGTATACATTGGACTCGACCGATATTGCAACTAAGTTAAGATATTACAAACTTACCGTTATATATATCTTTCCAAGTCAATATCAGTAGTTCATCTTAAGATTAAAAGAATCTAAATCCTGGTATGCTTAGGCTCAACTCAGGAGTACTATTCATGTTCTTTGATTTATTAGTTAAGCCTACTTTTAGGTCAGGGTGATACGTATATTTTGGGAACATGATAGTATGATTGAGTGGGAGTGCTAAACATAAATATGGAATCTATAGCTTCTACTGGTGTATAGAAGTCAAGTGATGATTCCCTTCGAGCTTAGCAAATAGAAGTAAATGGATGAGCTCTTGTTTAACTGACTAATTATTAGATCACTAAACACCATTTACAGGTAGCTAAGTGTTTTAAGGGGCAAAATACATTGAGGGGTGAGAACGGTAAAGAAATCCCATCTCGATGTAGATCATCTATGTAGAGGATCTTTAAATCACAATAAGATTATAACAATGGTTAAATGAGATAGCATATTGATATCGTGAAACATATAATATGCTCTATATAAGTCTGAGAAAGCAATTATAAGTTCTAAGAGTGGATTCAACGAAGAATTAATAAGTAGGAATTTACTTGGTAAATTTGGTTCACTTATTGGAAGCTCAGCATATAGATCCATGTTCCCCATTCTAGTTGAGAACATTCTGCTTGTAAGACTCATTAATTGATTCGTGATTAGTCAATTATAATTCTAAAGTTAGACTATGTCTAATTTATGAAATTTCACTAAGCAGTGGCGAAATTGTAAAGAAAAGAGATTCTAGGTTTATTTATTTATTAATGGACTTTATATGTCTAGTTAATAATTAAATTAAATGACAATATTATTTAATAATCTATTTTAGTTATTAAATAATTAGTTTTGGCATTTAAATGGTTAGAATTGGAAAATTGGCGTTTTTGAGAAAATAGAAATAAAATTTGTTAAAACTGCAAAATCAAGTGGGGCCCATTAACACACCATGGCCGGCCACTATTTGTGGAAATTCAAATTGATATTTTCATTATTTTAATGACAAATAATTCTGAACCTAAACCTAGTAGTTGCCTATAAATAGAAAGTGATGGCTCAGTCAAAATCACAACTTTGAATAACATCTTCTGACAGAAATTTCTCTCTTCAAAAAAACTGAGCCTTCCGTATTTTCTATACCTGGCTGAAACCCTCTTCTCGTTTCTCTCTTCATAAATTTCGACCCTAGTGAAAGAGTGAGTGCCCACACACAGCAAGTAGTAACTCAATCATAGATTGGAAGACTGTGAAGGATCAAACTTAAAGAAGAAGGACATTCGGGCTCAGATCTTGATTATACTCTGCCACCGAAAGGATACAAGGGTTAGAGATCTGAGTGGAAGGAGACATTAATTCCGCTGGATCAATGTAAGGTTTTCTTAACTTTATATGTGTTTATTTTATCGTTTTAGAAAGTTCATATTTAGGGTGTTAAACAACATACTTGTGAGTAGATCTAAGATCCTGGTAAAATAAATTCCAACAACTAGCCTCAGAGCCATGGTAATTGATTTGCTTGCAAGAAAATTGGACTTCAAAACGATTGTTTGTTATTTGGATGGTTTCATGTTGTATTGAGTGTTATATGATGATTGATTGATGTTTGTGAATTTTCGTGAAAAATAATTGAAATTTGTTTCTAGAATTATTTTTATTGGATAGTATGGAAAAAATTAAGCAAGTTACTTTTTTACAGAACTTAATTTCGATTGAATTTGAATTAGTTATGATTTTTTGAAGATTCGAAAAAAGATAGGGATGCTCAACATCACCAACGCGCGCGCGGATTCAGACAAGCAACAACCGAGCTTGCTGTCTGAATCCCCTCATGAGCGCGCGGAAGCTTGTTTGAAGCCCCCCTACGCGCGCGAGAATGCTATAAATTCCCATCACGCCGAGTTTTCTCGGCCCAGCAGCCGAGTTTTAGATTTAATGTCATATTTTAAATTTTATTTAAAATTATATATTTTTTTTAAATAATTTGACCTTATTTAAATTTAAAATAAGACAACTATAATCATGAAATTTTAAATAGATGTAAGATATTTTGCTAACTTTTAAATTTTGTTATTTTATTTATTTAAATTAAATTTAAAATCTAAAAAAGATATTTAATTTATCTTTTTTAATTTTTATTTATAAAATAACATTTAATTTTCAACAGTAGTTAGCAAATTTTTGAAATGATATTTAGGTTAGTTGAAACCTAATTTTTCAAAATTCTAGGTTTAATTTTAAATAATTTCGAAATTAAACATATATATTTTTATTTTCGAAAAATAAATTTTTTTCATTATATTTTTTTTTCGAAAAAGTATTTATTTATTTAATTATTTATTTTCAAAATTTATTTATTTAAAATTAAATAAATCCTACTTCCAACTATCCAGCTAACCTTGTTGCAGGAGTGTGTGGTTTTAGCTTGTGTGTAAGTTTTCAAAACCTATTATTGCTTGATTGCAAATAGCCATGGTTACTTTTTGCCAGATCTAATGTTCTGATGGCTCCCTTGGTCAAGTTAATAATTTGTAACAGGTAAATTTTACAGTCTTCTTTCATCTGTGTATGACCTAGCAACATGATAGGATCCATCCAAGTGTGTACCTGTGTGAGCCTATATGTTTGTTTTATTTTACGATATAGATGCATATAGGTTATTGCTAAATAAAATGTCACACCATGATAGATTTTATTTAGGTCCATTTAGTTATTGGACCTATTCAATTAATAACAGTTATTTATTTTAAGGTTAAATTCCTCTCTTTTGGGCCTTGTGTGAGAGTAGGGAGCCATAGAAGTGGGTACGACATACTGAACCGAGCACCCCCTCACATGAACTACCCCAATTGTGAAGGCCCATTTGCCTTATTTGAATAAATGTAGTAGGTTAATTATATTAGTTTGACCTAATAAAATTGAATTAGCAACATAATTAACTTTTAAAATATATGAAATTTATTTTCATTTTAATATTTTAAAGTTAATTTTAAGAAAAACACCTTTAGTTTTAGATATTATTCCTACACAAACTATTTGTATTTTTCTTGTATTTAATTAAATAAAGAATTTTAACTAACTAGATTCTTTCTGGAGCTTATTTAATTAAATATTCCTATTTAAGTTGTAAATTAGTTATTTTAACTGATTTTTCATATCTAACTTAAATTTGAATATTTTATTTAAATTTTAAATTAAGTTGAGGAATCCTAGGCATTAGTTATTAAAGATTCTTAAGATATTTTTTAAGTTAGTTTTAAACTTAAAATGGAATATTTTTCAAATTAAGTGGTTACAACTTAATTTTTGATATTTAATTAAATTTAAATTTGAGATTATTTAAGTGCTAGATTTTTTCTAAACAACTTAAATTAGATATTTTTCAAATTTTTGTTGAAAAGATACTTAGTCAAATAAGATATTTTCTAGATAGTTATTTCTAGACTACTTATTATTTCTAATATTTAAATAGGAAAATATTATACATTGTGAAATTAATTATTTAAATAACTAATTTTGGTACAATTTTATTTAAGTATATTTTTCCTAGTATTAAACTAGAAACTAATAATTAAGCCTTCTTTACACTTAATTATTTATTTCTTGTATTTAATACATTTAATTAATTTAAAAAATTTAAATATCTAAGTTGATTCTCATGATGATACTTAAATATTTATTTTTCATGACACTAAATTAAATAGAAAATTATTTTTAGGTTGAAAATTTAATTTTTCAACTTAAATTTAAATAATTTTCAAAATATATTTTTCTTTATTTTATTAATCAATTTCGAAAATTGCATTTTAATTATGCAATATTTTTGAATTTATCTTGAAAAATAGATTGAGTTGTAAATTAATTATTTATTTTAATTAATTCTTGGACCAACTTAAATCAATGATTTTTTCATTTATTGATTAATTTAAAATAAATGAAATTTAAAATATATATTATTAGAAATTGAATTAATTAGTCAAAAGAAAATATAGATAGGTGATATTTTTTGCTTGAAGTATTTTTCTAAGTTTATTATTTTCGAAATTTGTATAATTTTTTTTGTACTTTATTTTTCGAATATAATAAATATATTCTCATGGAAATTTTTTAAGTTGCTAATTAATTTAAATTAATACAACTTAAATTAATTTCCTTAATATTTATATTTAAGATTACTACTAAGATGGAAATAATTAATTTTATTTCAATTACCATCTAAGTATAATTTTATAAATATTATATTAAATTCTTATTTTTGAATTTTTAATTCTAAATTTGATATTTAATGAATATATTTATTAGAATAATAAAAAAAATACATTTTAAAGAATGAGCTTTATTATTATTAAGAAATTTGATCTCCATTGTTGGTTTTACATTGCGTTTGTTTTAGTGAGTAATCCTCCCTAATGGAGGAACGTTCATTAGCAATTTTGCACGGTTTAATCTCGAAAGATAAGTAGTTTGTAAGTGTTTTATATGGTATCGATCACCCTAATGGTGGCAACCATATTTGACTTGCAAATTGCGAAACAATGGTAGTAGCTCATAAGATAGAATAGCCTTGACTCTCGCCTAAACGGGACAACGCTGGATTCTAATCTTGATCGAATAAAAGGTTGCTAGAATGTTTAACATTTTAGATGAGCTGGCAACTCTATTCAATGGATGGTAGCTTTGACTCTCGCCTAAACGGGACACTGATATCAGTTTGTTGAAAAACCTTGGAAATTATTTAGGATTCAATTTTTTTTAAGTATTTTCTCATATCATTCCGACTTTCTATGTGCTTATAATTTCTAAATTGATTTTTTGTTAAACCATTATTAATTTCTGTTTGTTGATTTCTTTTATTTTGTAGTATCCTGTATTATCAAAATGAATCCCATGTTATCACTGTTGACTGAAAATAAGTTGAATGGATCTAACTTTCCTAAGTGGAATGAGAACATTAATATTGCTCTCATAGGAGAAACTGCCTTGTTTGTTTTAACTGAGCCGTCACCTGAAGTGCCTGGGGATAATGCATCCAAAGCTGTGAAAGAAAAGTATGAGCGTTGGCAGAAAGCAAATGACAAAGCTCTATACTTTATGCTTTCCAGCATGGTTGACTGTTGGGTTTTATGCCCTAAATAAAACTCTATTTCAATGTAATCCAGATTATTCAATATCAATAAAGTAACAGAAGTATTTTTCATTCATTTGTGTATGTTTCGGTTCGCTTAATCAATTGTTTGTCTATTTGATTTATAAATTCATCCAAACCCCTTTTCACATACTTGATCATGTTTATTGTGTTGTCAACACAGTGGAAAGTAAACATGACTATGTGAATAAAGTATTCCTAGATTTATCAGAACACTGGGTTTTACTGATATGATAATCTACAACAGAGTTTACTTGCATTTGGAGAAATGCTATGTTCTTTCCAGAACATAGGTTAAAGTAAAGCTCAGGTTGGATGCATGGAGTATGCATTGGAATGGACCGATATTGAACTTTGAAATAGATTTATGAAACTTACCATAAATATCTATTCAATTCAATATCATAAGTTGATCCTAGATCACATGATCGAAATCCTGATATGGTTAGGCTCAATCTCAAGAGTGTTATTCGTGTTCTTTGATTTGTTAGTTAAGCCTAATTTTTGGTCAGGGCAATACATACATTTTGGGAACACGGTAGTACGATTGAGTGGGAGCGCTAACATAAATATGGAATCTATAGCTTCTATCTGGCGAATAGTAAGCAAAGGGTGATTTCCTTCGCGCTTAACCAAAGGAGATAAATGATTGAGTACTCATTTCACTTAGTTGAAATATCTTTTATACAGGGTTAAGTGTTTTAAGGATAAAATACATTGTAGGGTGTTACGGTAAATTAGTCCCTTTACAGTGTAAATCATCCATATAGAGGATCATTGATCACATTAGGATTATAATAATGGATAACTAATGATGTGTCTATATGGTGGAACATATAGAGCATTCTATATACTGAGAGTGCAATTTTGAGTTCTATGTGTGGATTCAACGAAGAATTAATAAGTCAGTGAATTTAAGTGGTAAATTCTAGATCTGCTTATTGGAAGCTCGGATATATAGACCCATGGTCCCCCCACTAGTTGTGATAATATTACTTGTAAGACTCATTTAATTGATTTTAATTAATCAATTATAATTCTCAAGATAGACTGTGTCTATTTGAGAATTTATCACTTATTAAGGGCAAAACAGTAAATAGAGATTTTGAATGGCATATTTATTAATTAGGAAACTTTAATTAGTTTTATTATTAATAAAATAAATGACAATATATTATTTGATAATTAATTTTAATTATTAAATAATTAGATTTGACATTTATGAGGTTGAACAAAGGAATTGGCAGTTTTTGACAAAACAGGAAACTATCAGTGTAGGAAAAGGAAAGTTGGAAAGTGGCAAGCCTTGTTTCCACAATGCTTAGGCCGGCCACTTAAGCTTCCTTTTCTCTTTGATTTTTTCAATTTTAAATGTTAATTAATTCAATCATAGCCCTGGGTGGTCTTCTATAAATAGAAGGCAAAGGCTTCAGTTTTCAATACAACTGATTCACAACATTATTCTGACAGAATTTTCTCTCTAAAAATTCTCTCTGAGCCGCCACCCTCTCTCTCTCTATTCCTTCACTGTTTCGAAATCTATAAGTGTTAGAGTAGTGCCCACACACATCAAGTAATACCTCAATCATAGTGAGGAAGACTGTGTAGAATTCAGAAACAACAAAGAAGGACTATCGGGCTCAAATCTTGATTATACTCTGCTACAGAAAGGAATCAAGGGTTAGAGATCTGAGTGGGAGGAGACATATATTCCGCTGCACCCAATGTAAGATTTCTGATACTTTTATGTGTTTAATTTTCCATCGTTTTAGAAGTTCATTTTTAGGTTGTTAAATCAACATACTTGTGAGTAGATCTAAGTTCCTGGTAAAATAACTTCAAACAACTGGCACCAGAGCCATGGTAATTGATTTGCGTGCAAGAAATTTGGACTTAAAACGATTTGCTTGTGTTTTGGATGGTATCATGTTACTTTGTGTGTCATATTGATGTTTGATTGTTGTTTGTGAATTCTGGGAAAAATCGTTCCTTTTCTGTCTCTGTAATTATTTTTGTTGGATAGTTTGGAAAATTCGAAGCAATTTACCTTTTTACAGAACTCGATTTCGATTTAATTTGAATTAGTTATGAATTTTTGAAAATTGGAAAAATCTGGATGATGAGCACCCTCATCACGCGCGCGGAATGGCTGCAAGCAGCCTTCCTGCGCCGTGATTCCTCGGCGTGCACCCCAAATACGCGCGCGGACGAGCATGCATGGCATGCCATCCGTACAGTTCATCATTTTTTTCAATTTTTTCGATTTTTCATGCTATTTCATGGAATTAAATTCTGATTTTTTGTGTAGTTTTGTATGTTGATTTTTGTTTTTCAAATTTCAAATCTAATTATCAGAAATAAATTAGTTTTATTTTTTTTAAAATTAATTTTAGATATTAGTGTAATTTGATTTTGAAAATAGGAAAAATCAAGTTTTGCTTACCTCTTTTCTTATTTCCTTTAAAATTTGATTATTTTATTTTTTTTAATGTGAGATATTAATTTTTTTTGGTAACTTGACCTTAATTAGAATAAGATCAAAATAATCATGATATTTTTAAAAGAGGAAATAAGGTATTTTTGTTAACTTTTAAATTTTGTTATTAAATTAAATTGTAAAACAAGAAAAGGGTATGTATTTACCATTTTCTATTTTATTATTTAATTTATTAAATAACATGAAATTTAAAAGGAAAGTTAGCAATTTATTTTGAAATGACATTTAGGTTACCCAAAACCTAATTTTTCAAAATGGTAGGTTTAATTTTAAATTTCATTTTTCGAAATATATGTTTAAAATTAAATAAATCCTACATCCAACTATCTAAATCTAACCTTGTTGCAGGAGTATGTGTTTTAGATTGTTTGTAAGTTTTCTAAAACCTATTATTGCTTGATCTAAATTGCCTTGGTTAACTTGTTGATAGATCCAATGATCTAATTTTAACCAATGGTTCAATTGATGATAGATCAAGTAAATAATTTGTAACAGGTAATTTTTACAATCTTCTTTCATCTGTGTATGACCTAGTAACATGATAGGATCCATCCAAATGTGTATGCCTGTGTGAGCCTATATGTTTAATTTCTATTATAGATACATATAGGTTGTTGTCGCTAAATAAAATATCATAACTGATAGATTTTATTTAGGCTCATTTAGTAGTGAGTCTATTCAATTAATAACACTTGTTCATTTTAAGGTTAAATTGTTAGACTTTTATTTGGGCTTACATTAAATTTTATTGGTTTTATTAAAACTTGGGTTGATTGGATAGTTCTTTGCTGTATTAGCCCATGTTGTTGGTGATCAATTGTTAATGGGCTTAGCATCTGTGAGTAAAGTCTAGGTGAAGCAGAAGTGTGGGCTTTTCTAGTTGACTGAAGCCTTTGATGAGCAGGCCCAGCCCAACTAGGGTTTTGTAGCTAAGTCCCCTCCCTAACTCTATAAATACATATTGTCTCATCACAATTGTATACTTTTTGATAATCAGAGAAAATAAACTGCTTCTGATTTAGAGATCTAGGGAGGAAGACTTAGTTGATAGTATTGTACTATCAAATTGGAGTAACTGCTGTGGATCAATCAGAGATAATTGCTATGGATCAATCAGGTACACATACCTAATTATTATATCTTATTATTGTGTTCTATGTTATATACAAATAGATCTTGGGTTAATTGTTAATTTATCTAACATGTGGTATCAGATTGCCTATTGTATATGATTTAGAACCTATAATTAGTATAATTAATTTGTATATATTAATTATCCATAATTTCATATTAATTTCGTTATTATTTTATGTGTAATTTTTTGTTTATAAATCTTAAAACTTTAGGAATTTTATTGATCGTTAAATTCTCTTTCAATTGATATATTATATGCATAAAATCATTGTGTATATTAAGAGAATTTTAAATTTAAAGTTTTAGGGTTTATATGATTATAATATGAAATTATATTTTGTGTATTTTGATTTTATTGTTTTTAATCTAAAATTGATTATAGATATCTCATTATTAATTGTTTATGAATGTTCTTAAATGATTAATTTTGTATTTTGATTAAGATTGATATTCCAAATCAATTTTTTTTATGTTCTTTATTTTTTGAATAGATTTTCTTTAGATCTATTGTTTTTTAGAAATTAATAGCCGAAATTAGACATTTAGATTGATTAGAAATCCAATCCCGAGCAAAACCCATCGAAAATCCAGTGTTTTCGTCGATTATTTGGCCGGAAAAACGAGCAGACCCGACTGGAGGAGATCCGGGTCGCGTACCCGGTTTCAGACCCGGCTGGAGGAAGAAGACAACTCCCAGCCGCGAAGCCCACTCGCGCAGGCGGCGCGTGGGGGCGCGTGGGGCCGGCTGGGAGGTCCGTTTTCGACGATTTTTTTTTCAGCGTTATTAGAATTCAATTTCTGATTTTTCTATGATTTTTAATTAATTTTTTGACTCCGTTTAATAATTATTATTATTTTAATGATAATTATGCAGTTAAAAAATTATTAAAAATAATTTTTGATGATTTTTCGAAATTTGTCAATCATAGAAATTTTTTTGAGTTTCTTCTCGTTCCATAAAACATAGTCACTCTCTTATTTAATTTATTTTGACTATGTAATCTCCACCTATATTTTTTTATTTCACATCTTTTAATTATTTGTTGTTCTAAAGTTATAAAACTTGGTTGTTTGATACAAAAATAATGTGTTATGGTGGACACTTTATTTTTTGCTTATCAATATAATAAAAGCAATTATATATCTCTTTTGGAAATTTGGTTGAAAATTATTAATTTTCAATGATTGTTTTATCACCAAATTTCACATGTTGAAGAAAATATTATATTTTTGGTTGACTATATGTGTAATTACTTGCCCAAAGGTAGTATTTACATATATTAGTTCACATTCCATGAAGTGAGTTAATATTAAATATATATATTTTAATTATTTGCCCAAAGGTAATAATTTAAATATATAAATTTATTATTATTTTTTTGCTTGAATTAATACATATTTTTTAAGAAATTTATTTGCCCAAAGGTAATAAAATTCTTAAATGATATGTATTTTTTCTTTGTTGTTAACTTCATGAAGGTAGATCATGTGTGTGTTATATTCTCACCCCAAAGGGGAGTTTATAATGACCAGTTGATTCTACAATATTTTCTAATACATTGCTCATATTGCTTATTCAAGTTTTAATTTTGAATTTTTTCAGTCTCCTTTTCTGTGAACAACAATAATGCTTCCATCCATATTTTGAATGCTTCCAACTACAAGACATGGAAACGAGATGTGAAATTTACTTTAGGCATAATGGATATGGACTTGTGCCTACGAGAAGAAAAACCTGCTGAACTTACTGACTCCAGTACAGCTGCCGAGAGAACTCATCATGCAGAATGGGAAAAGTCAAGTCGTCTTAGTCTTCTTACTATGAAAAGATCCATTCCTGAACATCTATTGAGTGGTTTGCCAGACACTACAAATGCCAAAGAGTTTTTCAATGCTGTAGAAAAATTATACGACACTGGTGAAAACGCTGAAGCTGGACATCTTATGGATGAAATGACAACCATTAAGTATGATGAATTAAAAGGAGTGCGAGATTTTATTCTGAAATTGGTGAATGTTCAGTCCAAGTTGAAAGATCATAATATTCCTCTTCCTGACTCTTTCATTATTCATCGAGCTCTTCATGCTCTTCCTGCCTCTTTCAAATTTAATCGAGACAAAACCTACAACACTTACAATCAAACATGGACTATCAGCGACCTAATTTCTCAGTGTGTAGCTGAAGAAAGCAAGCTTAAAAGGGAGAAGAATGAATCTGCTAACTATGTTTCTCACCTCAAGCCCAACAAAGGAAAATGAAAATTCAAGAATAAAAATGATGGTGCTACTAAACAGAATGGTAATGGTAAGGAGCATAAGAATAAACAGAAGAATAACAACGGAAAGTCCAAATACTCTAATGTGAAGTGTTACTTTTGTGAAAAATTGGGGCATCGAAGAACGGACTGTCACAAATTTAAGACTTGGTTAGAAAAGAAGCAAGCACAATCAGGTAATCCATTGGCATGTGTTTGTTTTGAATCTAATCTTGTTGATGTTCCTCTTGATTCTTGGTGGTTAGACAGTGGTGCTACTGTTCATGTTTCTGCTTCCTTACAGGGGCTAAGGGATCTCAGGAAGCCAAGTGAGAGGGAGTCCAAGCTTAAAGTGGGCAATGATGTTGGAGTTGACGTTATCTATGTTGGAACATTTATTCTTGAATTACAGTCTCGTGATAAGATTATTCTGAACAATACTTTTTATGTTCCTACTTTTAAAAGGAATTTAGTTTCGCTTCCGCTTTTGGTTAAACAAGGATATTCTTTTCATTTTGCAAATGATAATGTTGACATTATGCTTGAATCTCGAATTATTGGAAATTGCTTTTATTCTGATGGTCTTTACAAGTTGTCATTGGCTCCTTTAAATTTCTCTCTTTTAATGTTGTGAATTCTGTGGGTAAAAGACCTCATATTAAGGAAACATCCTTATTGTTATGGCACAAAAGATTGGGTCATATTTCCAGAGAAAGGGTTGATCGTTTAATTAAATCTGAAATACTTCCTCCTCTTGATGCTTCTGATTGGGATACTTGTGTTGATTGTACTCGTGGAAAATTGACTAAAACAAGAAAGAAGACTGCAAACCGCAGTCAATCTTTATTGGAAATTATCCACACGGACATCAGTGGTCCTTATTCCACCACGTTGTGCAGAAATAAGTATTTTATCACTTTTATCGATGATTTTTCTCGTTATGTATTCACCTATTTAATTAAAGAAAAATCTGACGCCCTTGATAAACTCAAAATTTTTCGAAATGAGGTTGAGAAACAATTAGGAAGAGTCATCAAAGTTGTTCATTCTGATCGTGGAGGAGAATATTATGGTCGTTATACAGAATCTGGACAACACATGGGGCTTTTTGCAGAGTACTTACAAGAAAATGGTATAGTTGCTCAATACACTATGCCTGGTTCACCTGAGCAAAATGGCGTTGCTGAAAGGAGAAATCGCACTCTCATGGATATGGTTAGAAGTATGATGAGTAGAACAAATCTTCCAGAGTTTTTATGGGGTGAAGCACTTATGACTGCAACTTATATTTTAAATCGTGTTCCCAGTAAATCTGTTCCCAAGACCCCTTTTGAGTTATGGACTGGGCGGAAGCCTAGTCTTAATCATCTTCGAGTATGGGGTTGTCCAGCTGAAGTAAAGATTTATGATCCTAATTTGAAAAAGTTAAATCCGAGAACAAATCGCTGTTATTTCATTGGTTATCCAATGCGCTCAAAAGGCTATCGCTTTTACTGTCCCACTCGTGGTACGCGAATTGTTGAATCTCGAATCGCTAAATTTACGGAATTTGATGTTCTTTGAAAAAATTCCTTCAACATCTCTTGAAATGGGGGAGTCCTCTAAAGGAATTTGTATTCCTATGTCATTTTCAAGAGATGATAATAGTAGTCTCCATTCTACTCCAGTTGGTAATGCTCCCATTGTTGATGAAAACATTGCTCCCGATATCGAAGATGATGAAGGTCCTATTATTGATGAAGGGCCTATTAATGATGAAGCTCCTATTGTTAATGAGAATCCTGTTATTGAAGAAATTCCAGTTGTGGAAGATGTTATTCAAAACAATGATCAACAAAGAGAAGTTATTCCAGAAGTACCTCCTCTAAGAAGATCTCAGAGACAAAAGAAGTCAACAAAGTGTCATGATAATTTTGTTTATCTTGGAGAAGGAGAATATGATATTGATCATTTTGTGGATCCTGTCACTTTTAGTGAAGCACTTAATAGTCCACAATCTTCAAAATGGTTAGCAGCTACGGATGATGAGATCGACTCCATGAAGAAAAATGGTGTATGGGAGCTAGTTTTATTACCTGATGGTTTTAAACCAATAGGTTGTAAGTGGATTTTAAAGGCTAAAAGGGATAAAAAGGGACAGATTGAAAGGTTTAAAGCGCGTTTAGTGGCTAAAGGCTTTACTCAAAGAGAAGGTATTGATTACACTGAAACTTTCTCACCTGTTTCCACTAAAGATTCATTCAGAATTATTATGGCCTTAGTTGCGCATTTTGATTTAGAGTTGCATCAAATGGATGTTAAAACTGCTTTTCTGAATGGAGAATTGAATGAGGAAGTCTATATGTCTCAACCTGAAGGCTACAAGGAGAATGGAAAAGAACACTTAGTTTGCAAGTTGAAACGATCCATTTATGGTCTCAAACAGGCATCTCACCAGTGGTACTTGAAGTTTGACAAGGTTGTGACATCGTTTGGTTTCGTAGAGAACAAGTTTGATCAGTGTATTTATATGAAGATCAATGGGAGTCGTTATATTTTTCTTGTTCTTTATGTAGATGACATTTTACTTGCCAGCAGTGATTTGTCACTACTAAATGAGACCAAAAATTTTCTGTCTTCCAATTTTGATATGAAAGATCTTGGAGAGGCATCCTATGTTTTGGGGATTGAGATCCATCGTGACAGGAATCGAAAAGTTCTTGGCTTATCTCAAGAAGCTTACATTAATCGTGTGCTCAAAAGGTTCAACATGGATTTGTGTAAAGCAGGTTCACTAAGCAACAATGTCCTAAGAACGACTTAGAAAGAGGAGCAATGAAGAACATCCCTTATGCAAGTGTAGTAGGGAGTTTGATGTATGCTCAGGTTTGCACTCGACCTGACATAGCTTTCGTAGTCAATGTTCTTGGGAGATATTTATCTGATCCTGGCCTTGATCATTGGGTTGCAGCCAAGAAAGTTTTGAGATATTTGCAAAGAACGAAGAGTTTTATGCTTGTGTATAAGCATGTTGACAATCTTCGAGTTGTTGGTTATTCAGATTCGGATTTTGGTGGTTGTGTAGATGATTTAAAGTCAACTTCTGGCTATATTTTCACCTTGGCGAGTCTTTGCTATTTCTTGGAAGAGTGTCAAACAGACTTTGATCACATCATCTACTATGTATGCTGAGTTTGTTGCATGTTATGGGGCATCTTTGCAAGCTTTGTGGCTGAAGAATTTTATTTCGGAGATACGAGTGGTTGATTCTATTTCCACACCTATGCTAATCTATTGTGATAATAATGCTGCTGTTTTCTTTTCAAAGAATAACAAGATTAGTAGTGCTTCTAAACATATGGAAATAAAGTATCTCACTGTTAGAGACTTGGTCAAGAAATGAGACATTGTCATTGAAAATTGCAAGACCGAGTCGATGTTAGCTGATCCTCTAACCAAAGGGTTAAGTGCCGTGCTGTTTAATAAACATGTTGTTAATATGGGCATTTTAGAATCTTTTGATCTTTTGGGTTAGTGGGAGTTTTGTTTTCTGTTTGTTTTTAGAAATTATTATTTATAATTTTCTGAATAAAGTTATGAACTACATTTTATGTTTCAATATTTTTTATTATTGAATGGATATGTTTTCAATTATGTTTTGTTATATTCTCGAGAATGATTGAATTGAAAGCATGTGGTTCATATTGTTGTGATCATTGTCTATTAAATTTATTTGCTTATTGACAATGATATGTTGTTGGCTTAATTCTTTAAGCAAGTTTAGTGACACTTACTTATTTTAAGTGGTGTATGTTTAATTTCACTGGCTTATTTATTAAGCATCACGGTATCAGTGAAATTGAGGACTGATAAGGATATTATGTTATTTTAAATTGATCACATGTTGAACATAATTCCTTACCACACTACTAGACTTATTGACCATGTCGATTTAATACTTTGGTATTTGTGATTATGAATGTCTTTTGTTGAGCTAAAAACAATATGACTGTCATAGTTCATTATCAAAGGTTAAATTGGACCGGTATGTTGAGATGCTATCAGAGAACTATCAGTTTTTAAAGTGGCCACAAATGTTTTCTTGTTGTTCAACCCATGAGTCGTTTTTTCAAACAAAATTATTTTGATATATAATATATATGTATTAAAATCAATGTAGCCCAAGTGGGAGAATGTTAGACTTTTATTTGGGCTTACATTAAATTTTATTGGTTTTATTAAAACTTGGGTTGATTGGATAGTTCTTTGCTGTATTAGCCCATGTTGTTGGTGATCAATTGTTAATGGGCTTAGCATCTGTGAGTAAAGTCTAGGTGAAGCAGAAGTGTGGGCTTTTCTAGTTGACTGAAGCCTTTGATGAGCAGGCCCAGCCCAACTAGGGTTTTGTAGCTAAGTCCCCTCCCTAACTCTATAAATACATATTGTCTCATCACAATTGTATACTTTTTGATAATCAGAGAAAATAAACTGCTTCTGATTTAGAGATCTAGGGAGGAAGACTTAGTTGATAGTATTGTACTATCAAATTGGAGTAACTGCTGTGGATCAATCAGAGATAATTGCTATGGATCAATCAGGTACACATACCTAATTATTATATCTTATTATTGTGTTCTATGTTATATACAAATAGATCTTGGGTTAATTGTTAATTTATCTAACATAAATTCCTCTCTTTTGGGCCTTGTGTGAGAGTTGGGAGCCTTAGAAGTGGGTACGACATACTGGACCCAACCCCCCTCACATGAACAACCCCAATTGTGAAGGCCCATTTGCTTGATTTGGATAACTGTGCTAGGTTAATTATATTAGTTTGACCTAATAAAAAATTGATTAGCAACATAATTAATTTCATTCTTCCTTGAAATTAATTTAAGAAAAATATAGTTTGAATAATTATATTCTGGAAAACTATATGTATTTTTCTTGTGTTTAATTAAATATGGAATTATAACCATATTAATTCTTTCTGAATCTTAATTTTATAATTTCATTAAATATTCCTATTTAAGTTGAGATTTAGTTAAATCTATCAAATCAACTTAGATTTGAATATTTTTGAATTTCCTATTATAAATTAAGTTGAGGAATTTTAGGAATTGGTTATTAAGATTCTTTAGATATTTTTTAAGTTGATATTTTATAAATATGGAAACTTAAAATGGAATATCTTCTCAATTAAGTGGTTACTACTTAATTGGTAATATTTAATTAAGTCATTGATTGAAGAATACTTAAGTTGGGTATTTAGATTTTTCTAAACAACTTAAATAAGATATTTTTCAAAATTATTCCATTTTTGAAATTTAATTAAAGTTTTTACTTTAATTTGTAATATTTCATTATTGAGATATGGAATATAAATGAATAAACAAAATACATATTTTTTAAAATAATGAGCTTTAATCAAGAGAAATTCGATCTCCATTGTTGGTTTTACATAGCTATTGTTTTAGTGAGTAATCCTCCCTAATGGAGGAACGTTCATTAGCAAGTTAGCGCCATTTAATCTCGAAAGATAAGTATTCTTATAAGTTTCTTATATGGTTTATGTCCACCCTAATGGTGGCGACTGTATAAGACTTACAAGAGTATGAAACAATGGTAGAAGCTCATAAGATAGAATTGCCTTGACTCTCGCCTAAACGGGACAACGCTGAATTCCAATCTTAATCGAATAAAAGGTTGCTAGAATGTTTGACATTTTAGATGAATTGACAACTCTATTCAATGGATGATGCTTTGACTCTCGCCTAAACGGGACACTGTATCAGTTCGTTGGAAACCTTGGAAAATAAACCATGTTAGATTTAGTATTTTTATAACATATGTGATTATTTGTTTTCTGAACCTGTGTATGAATTTATAGAACCAAAACCTTACTTCTGTTTATTGATATGCTGTAGTGCCAATATGAATCACCCTCATCCCGATCCACTCCTAGTTAGTATCTTTGCAAAAGAACTCAATAGTGTGAAAATGCATCCTGGTAGTTGCATTAACTCGCACCTATTGTTGATGAATCTGAAATTCCAAAAGGCAAATCTACTAGGAATTGATTTATCAAGGGAACAATGGGTAAGACTCATACTTAATAGTCTTCCTCAGGAGTATGATAGTTTTCTTCTATATTACTTATTGAACAATCCTCACTTCTCCGACATGGACAAACTCGAGACTGAGTTAAGGGCCCATGAGCGGAATCTGATTGCAATGGGACCTCCTGGTATTGCAAACTTTAATCAGAGGAAGAAGATTAAGCATGAGGGCTCTAACAAAGCTGCTTCTTCAAGTACAATTATTAGACATCATGTTCTATGTGTGAATTGTAATGGAAAGGGACATAAAGAAGAACAATGTCTCAGGCTTATAGACAATTCAAACGAAGGTGATGCTTTCGTCTTTGAATCATGTCTTTTAGAGAACGACAAGTCCACCTTGATTGTTGATTCTGGATCTACTAACCATGTATGTTCTTCATTGCAGCTGCTTGAAACTTGGAAGAATCTTCACCCAGATGAGTTAAAGCTTAAAGTTGGAAATGGCGAGTTGGTATCAGTTAAAGCAAGAGGAACAGCCCGAATCAAGTTTAATTCTAAGAAGTTTTTACTTTTAGAGAATGTTTTATATATTCCCAATTTTAGTAGAAACTTGATTAGTGTTTCATGTTTACAGACACAATTTTATATATTTAATTTTTCGAGTTCAAATTGTTCAATTTCTCGTAATGGATTTCATATATGTGTTGCAAACATGGAACAAGGGCTTTATGTTTTAAGACCTGTTACTCAAATCTCACTAAATACTGAACTTTTCAATGTAGTTAAACCTAGAAACCTTAAGAGAAAAGAGATTGATAATGATGATCAAACTTATCTATGGCATTTACGTTTAGGTCATATAGGCTTTGATAGTCTCAATAGGCTAACCAAAGACGGTCCATTGAAAAAAGTCGGCTTAGGAGAACTGCCAGTTTGCGAGTCCTGGCTAGAAGGAAAAATGACCAAACGTTCTTTCTCTGCGAAGGGAGAGTGTGCCAAACAACCCCTAGGGTTAGTACATTCAGATGTTTGCGGACCGCTGAATGTAAAATCCAGAGGAGGTTATGAGTATTTTGTCACTTTCATTGAAGATTTCTCTAGATACAGTTTTCTTTACCTAATGCAAAAGAAATCTGAAACGTTTGAAAAGTTTCAGGAATTTCATGCTTTGGCTCAAAACCAATTAGGTAAAACATTAAAGATCTTGCGAACTGATAGGGGTGGAGAATATATGGATATGCAGTTCAAAGATAATTTAACTGAACTTGGAATTGAATCCCAAAATACTGCCCCAAGCACTCCACAACAGAATGGAGTTGCAGAAAGAAGAAATCGCACTCTCTTGGAAATGGTTAGGTCTATGCTGAGTTATTCAACTCTATCTACGTCCTTCTGGGGATATGCTATTCAAATGGCAAACGACATTCTAAATGTTGTACCATCTAAAGCAGTCCATAAGACACCCGTCGAACTATGGAATGGTCGTACACCTAGTTTACACCATTATAGGATTTGGGGGTGCCCTGCTCATGTTTTGAGAAAGAAAGAAGGCAAACTGGAATTGCCAACTAAAGTTTGCATGTTTGTCGGAAATTCTAAAGAGACTAGGGGTGGACTATTCTATAGTCACAAGGATAACAAAGTGTTTGTTTCTACAAATGCTACTTTCCTTGAAGATAACTATATGAAAGACAACAAACCGAGAAGAGAAATTGTATTAGAGGAAATGCTCACAGATACTGTGCCTTCAAATGTACCATCCTCTTCTACTCAAGAAGAGGAACATCCCACTCCCTCAGTTGTAGCAACTGAGAAAACTACTACCAAAGCTCCTGTTTAGAAGGTCACCGCTCCTCGTCGTAGTGGGAGGGTTTCTACAAAACCATCTCGTTATGGCTTGGATGGTGAAATCAATATGGTCGTTGCTGACGGTATTGATGACGACCCATTAACCTATAAACAGGCAATGGCAAGTCCGTAACGGAAGCGATGGTCAGCCGGCATGGATTCAGAAATGGATTCCATGAAAAAGAACAAAGTCTGGGAATATGTAGAACCACCTGATGATTATCGTCCAATTGGATGTAAGTGGGTCTACAAGAAGAAAAGAGGTGCTGGAGGCGAAGTCAAAACTTTCAAAGCTAGACTGGTCGCCAAGGGTTATACCCAAAGAGAAGGTGTGGACTATGAGGGAACTTTTAGTCTAGTTGCCATGCTCAAATCCATCCGAATTCTTCTCTCCATTGCTGCCGCTTTAGATTATGAAATTTGGCCAATAGATGTCAAGACAGCCTTTCTTAATGGGATTCTTGAAGAAACCATCTATATGGAGCAACCAGAAGGTTATGTTCTTCCTGGGCAGGAGAATAAAGTTTGCAAATTAAATAGATCCATATATGGACTTAAGCATGCTTCTCGCTCATGGAATAAAAGGTTTGATGAGATCATCAAAACCTACGGCTTTCATCAGAATGAAGATGAACCTTGTGTTTACCAACTCAAGGAAAACCAAGTAGTAGTATTCCTTGTCCTTTATGTTGATGACATTTTGATCATTGGCAACAATGTCAAGAAAATGACTCACATCAAGGAATGGCTTGACACTCAATTCGACATGAAAGACTTGGGTGAGGCAGCCTATGTTCTCGGTATTCAGATTATCAGAAACCGGAAGAACAGATCCCTTGCTCTCTCTCAAACAGCTTACATTGACAAAGTTCTAGAGAGATTTTCCATGACTAATACCAATGGGGCTAATATGCCCTCTAGACATGGTATCCATCTATCTAAGGAACAGTGTCCTACTAATCCTCAAGAGATAGAAGACATGGCAAAAATTCCTTATGCTTCTGCAGTTGGAAGTCTAATGTATGCTATGCTATGCACTAGACTTGACATCTGCTATGCAGTTGGAATCGTGAGCAGGTATCAGTCAAATCCAGGACGGGTAAATTGGAATGTTGTTAAGTATATTTTGAAATACTTAAAGAGTATAAGAGATTATGTATTAGTCTACAAGGGTGGTGCTTTAAATCCCTTATGCTATACAGACTCAGATTTCCAGGGATGTCTTGAAGACAGGAAATCTACATCTGGGATGGTCTTTACTCTTGGGGGTGGAGTATTGGTTTGGAGAAGTGCTAAACAAACTGCGACTTCGGATTCTACCATGGAGGCAGAATATATAGCTGTGGCTGAAGCAGCTAAAGAGGTTGTCTGACTTACGAAGTTCTTCACCAGTCTTGGTGTAGTTCCTGGAATGGAAAAACCTGTAGTCCTGCTTTGTGATAACAATGGAGCTATAGCCAACAGTAAGGAACCTCAGAGCCACAAGAGAAGTAAGCATATAGAAAGAAAGTATCATATTATCAGAGAATATGTGGCAAGAGGGGATGTACTGGTGGAGAAAGTGGATATGCAGGACAACTTAGTTGATCCATTCACCAAAGTCTTGGCAATAACTTCATTCGAAAAGCACCATCAGAATTTAGGATTAATTGAAATGTACTGATTTGTTTTATATTAGTGCAAGTGGGAGTTTGTTGGGTTTTATGCCCTAAATAAAACTCTATTTCAATGTAATCCAGATTATTCAATATCAATAAAGGAACAGAAGTATTTTTCATTCATTTGTGTATGTTTTGGTTCACTTAATCAATTGTTTGTCTATTTGATTTATAAATTCATCCAAACCCCTTTTCACATACTTGATCATGTTTATTGTGTTGTCAACACAGTGGAAAGTAAACATGACTATGTAAATAAAGTATTCCTAGATTTATCAGAACACTGGGTTTTTCTGATATGATAATCTACAACAGAGTTTACTTGCATTTGGAGAAATGCTATGTTCTTTCCAGAACATAGGTTAAAGTAAAGCTCAGGTTGGATGCATGGAGTATGCATTGGAATGGACTGATATTGAACTTTGAAATAGATTTATGAAACTTACCGTAAATATCTATTCAATTCAATATCATAAGTTGATCCTAGATCACATGATCGAAATCCTGATATGGTTAGGCTCAATCTCAAGAGTGTTATTCGTGTTCTTTGATTTGTTAGTTAAGCCTAATTTTTGGTCAGGGCAATACATACATTTTGGGAACACGGTAGTACGATTGAGTGGGAGCGCTAACATAAATATGGAATCTATAGCTTCTATCTGGCGAATAGTAAGCAAAGGCTGATTTCCTTCGCGCTTAACCAAACGAGATAAATGATTGTGTACTCATTTAACTTAGTTGAAATATCATTTATACAGGGTTAAGTGTTTTAAGGATAAAATACATTGTAGGGTGTTACGGTAAATTAGTCCATTTACAGTGTAAATCATCCATATAGAGGATCATTGATCACATTAGGATTATAACAATGGATAACTAATGATGTGTCTATATGGTGGAACATATAGAGCATTCTATATACTGAGAGTGCAATTCTAAGTTCTATGTGTGGATTCAACGAAGAATTAATAAGTTAGTGAATTTAAGTGGTAAATTCTAGATCTGCTTATTGGAAGCTCGGATATATAGACCCATGGTCCCCCCACTAGTTGAGATAATATTACTTGTAAGACTCATTTAATTGATTTTAATTAATCAATTATAATTCTCAAGATAGACTGTGTCTATTTGAGAATTTATCACTTATTAAGGGCAAAACAGTAAATAGAGATTTTGAAGGGCATATTTATTAATTAGGAAACTTTAATTAGTTTTATTATTAATAAAATATATGACAATATATTATTTGATAATTAATTTTAATTATTAAATAATTAGAGTTGACATTTATGAGGTTGAACAAAGGAATTGACAGTTTTTGACAAAACAGGAAACTATCAGTGTAGGAAAAGGAAAGTTGGAAAAGTGGCAATGTAAAGCCCGCTTAGTTAATTTGGAAATTAGCAGTTATTTATGTTAATCAGGAAATTATTTATAGCTATTTAAATAATTTATCATTGTTATTTATGGAATTCAGATATGCATAATTATGTCATCAGCAGTTTTTATATTTCGCATTTCCGGTGTCCGGTATCTTGGAACGCGGCGTTTGGCTCAGTAGGGATCACAACTTAGTATGTTAGTATTTTGGGGACGGGTTTAGACATTGGGAATGTCGGGAATGGCCGGGAATTTAGAATGTCCCAAAAATACCCCTTTAGTATGATTTTAGTGATTTTATGGTGGAGGGGCAAAATGGTCTTTTTGCCCCATTAGTGTTTTGTCTTATATGGTTTATTAAATGGAAAATGAATAATTAATTAAATGTTTATTTGGCTGAAATAGATGATTTATGTGATTTATATTTCCCTTTTCTCAAATTTCAACACTTAGTCATTTTAAAGAAATTAGAAAAAAATCACTCAAAGCTCTCTCTTCCTCCCTCTTTTCGGTTTGGTGTTGGGCTGCTAGGGCAGAGATTTTTCCTCTTCAAGCTTGTGATTTTCTCCTCCTCTAGTGTAATTCAAGTAGGTTTGATCCCTTTTATTTCCTTTGTGTTTTATTCAAGAAAAATGATGAAAATGGATGATAATGCATGTTAATTTTGAATGTTCTTGCTGCTGTAATTTTGTTGTTAGTTTATGGATTCAAGCATGATTTTTTGATGATAAATGAGTTAAGAAAGCATGTTGTATTGATTGTTCAAAGCTTTTAGTTTATATGTTAAAATTGGTGATTTTTGAAAGAAAATGATGTGTTTTGTTTCTGTGAATTGCTGAAGGTTTCTGTATATTTTCAGAGGTGTTTTAATGCTTAGTTAAGTAGAATTAACTAGGCTAGGGTGCATGCTAGAGGGTTTAACCAAGTTTGAGTTCTTGAACTCAAAGCTTGGTCTTCAATGGTGAAATTTGCTTGTGAGGTTTCTGGGTAGGTTTGAGGCCTTGGAATGGTCATTTGGGACCTATGTAGGAGGTCTGGAAAGTTTGGGACCATTTGGGTTCGAAATGGTCAAGATATGGGAATTTTTGGTTGCTGCCTGCGAGGAACCGGAATTCCGGTTGAGCATCCGGAATTCCGGATGGGGGTTCAGATTTTCCCAGAACCGGAATTCCGGTTGGGCATGGGACTTCGGATGGGGGATTTTTCAGAACCCTAGTTTTCCTCGTTTTTGGGTTTTTAGGGGTATTGCCATGCTTTTTATCGATAGGGAAACTTTTAGTTTCGAGTTTTAGTCCCCGGAAGTGATTTAGCGTGTCACTTATAGCGTTGTGGTTTTTATGGTTTAGGAGCCGATGTCCAGTTCGGCTTCGATTCCGGTCGGGTTGACGGCACACACGAAATCGGAATCCGGGTAAGATTAGTATAACGGTATGCATATGTAGATTACATGTTTAGCGTGCATGTAGGAAACTGTTAGTTTACATTAGATATGTATTTAGGCTTCGAACCACCCAACTTCTGTCACGTCGATGCACGGTGGAGTATATGACCAATGGGAGTATGGCCAAGTTCGGCCGTCAGTGACAGTTGGTTGGTGGTTCGGTCTTATTGACCTATCCGTCCGGTACGAGGCTGGAGTATGACCGACGGCGGAGTATGGCCGGTTCGACCGATCGGGAGGATACTTGTCAATAGTGCGGGTACTGAACGTTCAAAAACTCGGTACCATGTTGGACATGGCGGTAGTGCTCGGTACCATGTTGGACATGGCGATGGCGGGACTAAGTATCGTGTTGGACACGGCGATCGGTTTTATGTATGATATTATTATGCTTTTCTTGCGGGTACGTCGACTCACGGTTTACGTTGCATGTGTAGGTAAAGGCAAGGCGATTCTTGATGGACGTGAGCGAGCTTATGGGATTGTACATGTCGGGGCGGTTAGGCCTGGAGCGTACGTTCCTCGGGACAGCACGGCTGAGATTTTGTAATTGTCGTTAGACGACTTTATTTTGATATAAAAGTTGAACAGTGATTACGTTTGTAAATATTTTTATAAATCGGGATCCCGAGACTTTTTGGTAAAATGGTTTATAAGTTTAATGAAAAAGCAAAATTTTAATTAATCACGTTTTTCCATAAACCTCGTTGATTAGCAGTACACGCACAATATGTTTAAAATCACGTAATACGCCTAAGTTAGTTAGGGTGTTACAATTTGGTATCAGAGCCGCCGGAGTTGTCTTAGAAGATCGTCACGACATGTACAATCATCATCGGCGGTTAGCTCGGTTCACGGTTCGGTAAGCCTTTATTGCTTTAGTAGTTTATTTTATTCGGTTATGAAAAGAAAAACTGTTAGGAAGAATGTTAGTAGCCTGATAGTAGAATAGGCGCATGTTTCATTTCTAATTTCCAAATTAAGCGGCATTAGTAAGCTCGCCTTGAATACGACCTGATATGCCAACTCTTGGTTTCGCAGGCGGTTCTAACTAGATGGACGCCAGGCGGACTACCAGGAGTCGAGGCAACTCAGTGGGGTCGAATCAGGGAGAGGGAGCTCGGTTTCCCCCACCTGCTAGGGGCGGGGTAGAGGTCCCGGCGGGGGCTCGTGGTCGGGGTGATGAGAACCGCCACGGGCTGCCCGAGGCTCCCCCGTAGATGGGGGAGCCCGAGAAGCTGGGAGATACGGTTTGCGGAGATGCAAGCCGGAATCGAAGAGCAAGACCTCGAGATACGAGAGGTTGAGACGGCGGGGTGCTCTGCGGTTCCGGTGCCCGGTAGTTCCGGCGGCACACCCCTTTCTTTGCCCAGCCGAGATGGTAGTGGCGGCCCATAGATTGGAACCTTTGTATGAGCGGTTCGAGGAAGCAAGCACCTCCGGTATTCACAGGAGGTCCGGATGTGTCGAAAGCGAGCGGTGGCTTACGGTGATCACCGGGATTCGAACTTTATGGGTGTCACGGCAACGACGAAGTGGTGTGCGCCACATTTCGAGTTCCGGGAGGATGCCACGGTATGGTGGGACATGGTGTCTCAGATTCACGAGGTCACCACCATGACATGGGAAAGGTTCCGGGGGAACTTTCAACGCGAAGTACTACAATGAGGCGGTTAGAAGCGCCAAGAAAGGAATTCGTTCACGACCCGGCGGGAGAACATGAGTGTCCGCGGTATACCACTCGGTTGTGGGTTGGCGAGGTTAGCCTCGGGTATCGTGCCGAGGCTTCGGCGAAAGGAGAAGTATGCGGACGGGTTGAATCCCAAGATCAGACATGACGATGATTACCACGGACGACGGCACCACCTGCGCTCGGATGGTGGAGAAGGCGCTTTGCGGGCGAGGGCGCGGTGGGGTGCATGTCGAGTCGGCTAGTACTCGGTTGGTGGCGGAGCTCCTACCCCTCTGCATCGGGCTTCGGCGGGGGAGTAGTGGTTCGGCCATTGATCGGAGGAAGAGGGCACCCACGCCCGGCGGCTCGAGTCGAACGAGGTTCGGGGGAACCGGAACGAGAGGGAGTCGTCCTGGTGGTAATGAGACTCGCTTCTCCTATCCCGAGTGCCCTATCTGCAAGAGGCATCATCGGGGAGAGTGCAAGGGCGGGGATGCTTCCATTGTGGCATGCCGGAGCCGCAGAGGAATGTCCCCGGCTCGGCCGGAGCCGCAGGAGCTCCGGCGATGCCCACTCCGGCCCGGGGTATTCGCGATCACGCGGGCGATGCGGATGCCGGCCCATCGGTTGTTACGGGTCGGATTCTTATTAACGACTCGTTTTATTCGGTCTTTGTTTGATTACGGGGCTACACGTTCTTATGTGGCGGCCGAGTCTTTAGTAAGTTGGGTAGACCCTTTGATAGATATGAGTCGGGGTTTGGAACCACGTTGCACAGCGGAGGTGGTTATCTCCAATAGGTGGATTAGATCTATGCGTCGGGATAGACGGTAGAGAGTTAAGCGCGATCGATAGAGATGAGCTTAGTCGAATTTGATATTATTTTAGGAATGGATTTCCTATCTAAATATTCGGCGAGCATTGTAGAGGAAGATGGTGGTCTTCCAACCGGAAAGTGAAGCCGTTCGTATTTGTGGGTTCGGTTCGGGGATCTCGGATCCGGTGATCTCGGCTATGTCGGCGAGAGAATTATTGCACGGTGGGTGCTTAGGGTTTACGGCCGTGGTGGTGGACACCACTCGGCCGGACACTCGGCTCGGCCGAGAAGGACATCGGCGTGGTTCGGGGAATTTTGGACGTTTTCCCGAAGAACTCGGGGTTACCACCTCATTGGGAGATCGACTTCGTGATTGACTTGGCACCGGGGGTGGATCCGGTTTCCAAAGCCCCGTATAGGATGGCTCCGGTGAACTTAAGGAGTTAAAGATTCGGCTCCGGGGTTGCTTGACATAGGGTTCATTCGGCCCGGTGTGTCACCTTGGGGAGCCCCGGTTTTGTTCGTGAAGAAGAAGGATGGCTCTATGAGGATGTGCATTGACTACAGAGAGTTGAACAAGCTGACGGTGAAGAATAAATATCCATTACCTAGGATCGATGACTTGTTCGATCAGCTTCAGGGGAAGACGGTCTTTTCTAAGATTGATCTCCGTTCGGGTTATCATCGAGTTGAGGATCCGAGAGGAGGACATTCCAAAGACGGCTTTCGCACTAGGTATGGACACTACGAGTTCTGGTTATGTCATTCGGACTAACCAATGCTCTGCGGCATTCATGGACTGATGAACGAGTATTCAAGGATTTCCTCGATATCTGTGTAATTGTGTTTATCGACGACATCCTCGTGTACTCTCAGTCAGAAGAGGAGCATGAGTTACATCTTCAGATGGTGCGCAACGACTTCGAGAACATAGACTCTACGCCAAGTTCAAGAAATGTGAGTTACGGTTGTCTCGGGTGTCCTTCCTAGGGCACATAGTGAGTAAAGATGGGATCAAGGTGGATCCGGGAAGGATTGAATCAGGTCGGGGATTGGCGAGACCGAAGACGATTGACGGAGATCGAAGCTTTTTGGGATTAGGCGGGTACTACGAGTAGGTTCGTGGAGGGTTCTCCAAAATTTCAATGCCCCTAGCAGAGCTTACAAAGAAGAATCGGCGATTTATACGGTCGGATAAATGCGAAGCTAGTTTTCGGGAGCTGAAACGAGAGGTTGATTCTTGCTCGGTACTAGCTTTGCCTTCGGACGAGGAGAAGTTCGTGGTCTATTGTGACGCATCCAAACGGGGTTTGGGGTGCGTATTGATGCAAAGCCGTCGGGTTATCGCTTACGCCTCCCGTCGGTTAAAGGATTATGAACGGCGATACCGACTCATGATTTAGAATTGGCCGCGGTGGTTTTGCACGCGAAGATTTGGCGGCATTACTTGTATGGTGAAGTGCGAGATCTATATCGACCATAAAAGTCTCAAGTATTTCTTTACTCAGAAAGATTTGAACATGAGACAGAGGCGTTGGTTGGAGTTAGTGAAGGACTATGATTGTGAGATTCTTTACCATCCCGGGAAAGCCAATGTAGTGGCCGATGCCACACGAGCGAGAAAGGGTCCGGGCAAGTGGCTAGCATGGTTCGGATCTCACCTCGGCTAGCGAGAGGATATGGTGAGATCCGACGTGAGTTTGTGGTAGGTCAGCTTCACAACTTAACGCTGCAATCTGATTTGTTAGAAAGAATAAAAGTTGCTCAGACAACAGATCCAGAATTAATGAAGATCCGAGATGAGGTATTGGCTGGTCAAGCCAAAGACTTTTCAGTGTCAGATAACGGGATGCTTTTGTATAAAGCCAGGGTTTGTGTCCCGAACAGTGTGGACTTGAGGAACGAGATCTTTGAGGAGGCTCATTCTACTCCGTATTCTCTGCATCCCGGCACCACCAAGATGTACCAAGACTTGAAACCGTACTTCTGGTGGAACGGTATGAAGAAGAATTTGGTAGAGGTCGTATCGAGATGCCTCACATGTCGGCGGATCAAGGCTGAACATCGGAGACCCGACGGGGGTTGTTGCAGCCTCTAACCCTACCAGAATGGAAATGGGAGGATATTACGATGGATTTTGTGGTCGGGTTACCTAGGACCACGGGTTTGTATGACTCCATCTGGGTAGTGGTGGATCGATTTACAAAATCTGCTCATTTTCTGCCGGTCAGAACAACACTTTCAGTGGATCAGTTGGCAGAACTGTACGTCAGGGAAATAGTGAGACTTCACGGGGTACCGAAGTCTATTGTTTCGGACAGGGATCAAGAAATTCACCTCCAAATTTTGGCGAGAGTTTGCAACGGGCAATGGGTACGAAGCTAAAATTCGGTACGGCATTCCATCCTCGGACGGATGGTCGGTCAGAGGACCAATCCGGATATTGGAGGACATCTTTGAGAGCTGTGTTATGGACTTTGAGGGTTCATGGAATAAATACCTACGGATTAATAGAGTTTTCGTACAACAACGGTTATCGGAGTACGATGGGGATGGCACCACTATGAGCTGGTATGTACGGTAGGAAGTGCGGATCACATCCCTTTGGGATGAGACGAGGGAGAGGAAATACCTAGGTCGGAGTCGGTTCGGCGGACCAATGAGGCAATAGAGAAAATTAAAGCTAGAATGCTTGCCTCCCGGAAGCGGAACGAGAAGAGTTACGCGGATCGAAACGTCGAGATGTTGAGTTCCGAGTAGGGGACCATGTGTTTTTGCGAGTATCTCCGATGAAGGGGATTAAACGTTTCGGGAAAAGAGGCAAGTTATGCCCTAGATTTACAGGACCTTTCGAGATTCTCGAGAAGATAGGTCAAGTGGCATATCGGTTAGCATTGCCTCCAGCTTTATCGGCGATTGCACAACGTATTTCATGTCTCAATGTTGAGAAAATACGTTTCGGACCCCTCTCATATAATCGGTTATGAGCAGCCGACTTCGATCGGATATGTCCTATGAGGAACGGCCGGTGCGGATCCTGGATAGAAAGGATAAAGTCCTTCGGAATAAGACCATAGCGTTGGTCAAGGTTCTCTGGAGAAACGATGGGTGGAAGAAGCCACACAGGAGCTAGAATCGGATATGCGAGCTCGATATCCGAGTTATTCGAGGTTAGATTTCGGGGACGAAATCCTTTTAAGGGGGATAGTTGTAAAGCCCGCTTAGTTAATTTGGAAATTAGCGATTATTTATGTTAATCGAAATTATTTATAGCTATTTAAATAATTTATCATTGTTATTTATGGAATTCAGATATGCATAATTATGTCATCAGCAGTTTTTATATTTCGCATTTCCGGTGTCCGGTATCTTGGAACGCGGCGTTTGGCTCAGTAGGGATCACAACTTAGTATGTTAGTATTTTGGGGACGGGTTTAGACATTGGGAATGTCGGGAATGGCCGGGAATTTAGAATGTCCCAAAAATACCCCTTTAGTATGATTTTAGTGATTTTATGGTGGAGGGGCAAAATGGTCTTTTTGCCCCATTAGTGTTTTGTCTTATATGGTTTATTAAATGGAAAATGAATAATTAATTAAATGTTTATTTGGCTGAAATAGATGATTTATGTGATTTATATTTCCCTTTTCTCAAATTTCAACACTTAGTCATTTTAAAGAAATTAGAAAAAAATCACTCAAAGCTCTCTCTTCCTCCCTCTTTTCGGTTTGGTGTTGGGCTGTAGGGCGAGAGATTTTTCCTCTTCAAGCTTGTGATTTTCTCCTCCTCTAGTGTAATTCAAGTAGGTTTGATCCCTTTTATTTCCTTTGTGTTTTATTCAAGAAAAATGATGAAAATGGATGATAATGCATGTTAATTTTGAATGTTCTTGCTGCTGTAATTTTGTTGTTAGTTTATGGATTCAAGCATGATTTTTTGATGATAAATGAGTTAAGAAAGCATGTTGTATTGATTGTTCAAAGCTTTTAGTTTATATGTTAAAATTGGTAATTTTTGAAAGAAAATGATGTGTTTTGTTTCTGTGAATTGCTGAAGGTTTCTGTATATTTTCAGAGGTGTTTTAATGCTTAGTTAAGTAGAATTAACTAGGCTAGGGTGCATGCTAGAGGGTTTAACCAAGTTTGAGTTCTTGAACTCAAAGCTTGGTCTTCAATGGTGAAATTTGCTTGTGAGGTTTAGGTAGGTTTGAGGCACTTGGAATGGTCATTAGGGACCTATGTAGGAGGTCTGGAAAGTTTGGGACCATTTGGGTTCGAAATGGTCAAGATATGGGAATTTTTGGTTGCTTTGCACAGGCAGGTCCCGATTGAGCATCCGGAATTCGGATGGGGTTCGAATTTTCCCGAGCCGGGTCGGTTGGGCAACGGACTTCGGATGGGGATTTTCGGAACCACTAGTTTTCCTCGTTTTTTGGGTTTTTAGGGGTATTGCCATGCTTTTTATCGATAGGGAAACTTTTAGTTTCGAGTTTTAGTCCGGGAAGTGATTTAGCGTGTCACTTATAGCGTTGTGGTTTTTATGGTTTAGGAGCCGATGTCCGTAGTTCGACAGTTCCGGTCGAGTTGACGGCACACACGAAATCGGAATCCAGGTAAGATTAGTATAACAGTATGCATATGTAGATTACATGTTTAGCGTGCATGTAGGAAACTGTTAGTTTACATTAGATATGTATTTAGGCTTCGAACCACCCAACCCTGTCACGTCGGTACGGTGCCGGAGTATGACCGACGGCGGAGTATGGCCGGTTCGGCCGTCCGACAGTTGGTGGTTCGGTCTTATTGACCTATCCGTCGGTACGGAGTATGACCGACGGCGGAGTATGGCCAGGTTCGGCCGTCCGGAGGATACTTGTCAATAGTGTCGTCCCCTGAACGTTCAAAACTCAGTACCATGTTGGACATGGCGGTAGTGCTCAGTACCATGTTGGACATGGCAGTAGCGGGACTAAGTATCGTGTTGGACACGGCAGTCAGTTTTATGTATGATATTATTATGCTTTTCTTGCGAGTACGTCGACTCACGGTTACGTTGCATGTGTAGGTAAAGGCAAGGCGATTCTTGATGGACCGTGAGCGAGCTTATGGGATTGTACATGTCGGGGCGGTTAGGCCTGGAGCGTACGATCCTCGGGACAGCACGGCTGAGATTTTGTAATTGTCGTTAGACGACTTTATTTTGATATAAAAGTTGAACAGTGATTACGTTTGTAAATATTTTTATAAATCGGGATCCCGAGACTTTTTGGTAAAATGGTTTATAAGTTTAATGAAAAAGCAAAATTTTAATTAATCACGTTTTTCCATAAACCTCGTTGATTAGCAACGAGCTGCACAGTATGTTTAAAATCACGTAATACGCCTAAGTTAGTTAGGGTGTTACAGGCAAGCCTTGTTTCCACAATGCCTAGGCCGGCCACTTAAGCTTCCTTTTCTCTTTGATTTTTTCAATTTTAAATGTCAATAATTCAATCATAGCCCTAGGTGGTCTTCTATAAATAGAAGGCAAAGGCTTCAGTTTTCAATACAACTGATTCACAACATTATTCTGACAGAATTTTCTCTCTAAAAATTCTCTCTGAGCCGCCACCCTCTCTCTGTCTATTCCTTCACTGTTTTGAAATCTATAAGTGTTAGAGTAGTGCCCACACATATCAAGTAATACCTTAATCATAGTGAGGAAGACTGTGTAGAATTCAGAAACAACAAAGAAGGACTATCGGGCTCAGATCTTGATTATACTCTACTACAGAAAGGAATCAAGGGTTAGAGATCTGAGTGGGAGGAGACATATATTCCGCTGCACCCAATGTAAGATTTCTGATACTTTTTTGTGTTTAATTTTCCATCGTTTTAGAAGTTCATATTTAGGTTGTTAAATCAACATACTTGTGAGTAGATCTAAGTTCCTGGTAAAATAACTTCAAACATTGACACCCTCAAAACTCGGTTTTCTAAAACCGAGAAGGCTGCTGAAGTTATGATGAAGTTAAATGAGCTATTCGGTAAGGCATCACTTCAGTCACGTTTTGACGCGACTAAGAAGTACATTAATGCACGGATGGAACCTCATCACAACGTGTGTGACCATGTTCTCCTCATGGCGAGTTATTTCCAAGAAGCCCATGATCATGGTGCTGAAATGGATAGTGCTACTCAAGTAAGCCTTATCTTGAATAGCCTGACTCTAGCATTTCTACCATACACATCAAATTATGTCATGAATAAGAAGGAAATTGACTTTCATGAATTAGTCAATGACCTTCAAACTTATGAAAATTTGATTGGAGGACCCAAGAAGAAAGGGAGTAAACCTCATAATCCTGGGAATGGTAATGGGACAAACAAACCTGAAGCAAATGTTGCCTCTGCTTCGAAACCCAAATCGAAGAAGAAGTGGAAGAACACTAAGAAGCGTGCAAAAGCCATGAAACACAAAAAAGGCTGCAGCTTCTAGTGATGCTACACTTAAAGGAAAGTGTTTCTACTGCAATGAAAAAGGTCATTGGAAACCCCAATGTCCTAAACTTGTTGCAAAGAAACAAGGTATTTCTATTTATAAACTTTAAGAGTTTTAGTGAATTATTATCCAATTGGATTTATGATTCTGGACTAACTTTGTTTATTTGTTTTCTTCTTCTTATGGCCAAGCTACTTGAACTCAGATGAGTTGGATCGGAAAGTTGGACCAAGGGTGAAATCGTCCAGATGAAGATGAAGCTCTTTAATTTATTTTTGAATTAATTGTTTTACTTTAAAGACAATTTGGATTTCAAATTTTAGTTAGGGATATTTATCGCTGTTTTTCTCATATTGTTGCAATGCTTTTTTTTATTATTAATAAAGTTCCCTTTAATTTTTGAAATTCAACAATTGCAATTTAAGAGATTGAGCTTCATTTAATTTATCTTCATCAATTATTACCACATTATATTTATATGTTTGTATGTGTAAGTGTTTTTATTATTGATGCAAATTCTATAATCTTTACAACTCTTCATAGAGTTATATTACATAAACACTAGAAATTAATTCTATGTTTATTAATAATTGTTCATTCTAATACAATTATTAATAATTTTTTTAATGAAAGGATCTTTTGATCTGATAGGGGTGGAGAAAAGTTAAGAAAACTATGCAGTTCAATGATCTTTTATATCTAATGAACCCTGGATAGTATTCAACTCCACATAAACTCTATCACACTTAGAGAATCATGATCTTTACAACCTTTAGGGGTGGATCATAATCTCTATATACTTAGGGGTGGAGTATATTCCACAATTTCCTATGTAACACATATTTTCTTTAAACATGGAAGTAATATAATGAGTTAGCTATTGTCAATATAAATCCTTGATCTTGATTGTATGTTCCATTTCGTTTTACTGTTGTAAGTAAAAGTTTGATACCTATGAAAGTTCTTTGATAAAGTTTCACACTACCTTAATTGAGTGGGAGAATTTTAAAATTCTATTCCCATCTTCATCAGGTTGATACTTGTGATAGGTACTTAAGAACACTACTGAAAAGCAAATCTAACCATACACATGGATAGGTATAACTTATCAGAATTATGAGAATAAGATAAAGAACTCTAGTTCAGTCCATTCGAATGACTTGAACCAAGAATTCTTAATCCTCACTAAAGTTTTGTGGTATCTTAATTTTGATTACTTAATCTCTGGCATGTATTTTTCACTTCAAATACTAGTCTGCTATGTTGATGACTTAGTCTTAACTTAAAGTTTCAGACTAATACAAAAGTCACAACTAGGTAACTCTCCAAACAATCAGAGGTTAAAAGTGTTATTTAACCAGACATCTGCTATTGAGTGGGAGCTATCTGAGATGTAATCAAATAGGGAACATTAGAAGATATTCTAGAAAGATTTATGAAAGTGATCTATATGTTAGATATTAAGGAACTGTGTATCAATTGTCCTGGTATCTCACCAACTCATTTCGAGATCTTTGAGATGGTGCTTACTTTGGGGGTGGAGGAATTATTCTATAATAATTCAAGCTCTACCAGAGAAGAATTATAACTTTGTAAATTTCGAAAAATACCAGAAAGTTATATTGCTGAAGAAAAGTCTACACTGTATTATCTCAATTCCATATTTTAAAATATGAGAGATATGTCTTCTGTTAATTCAGATGTACTTTTAAAATAGTAAAGATTGCAGTATCCCTTGATGAGTAAAGCATATAGTAAAGGATGTTTCATAAGAGTATTTATGAACTAGTTTCCAGAAGTTTGGGTGGATTCAAATATACTACACTTGATCTGAAGATCAAGACATCAGATTGACCTATTTGCAAAGTTTGTTTTATATTAGTGCAAGTGGGAGTTTTTTTGTTTTTATGCCCTAAATAAAACACTTTACAATCTGATTAGTAATCAATATAAGAAATTTGAAGTGATTTATGTTTGCATGAATTTTTACATGGTAATGGTTTAATATGTTTATTACATTTATACACAAAATCAATTAAATCCAGATCATATGTTTATTAACAATTACAATATCGTCAACACAGTGGAATGTGATTGTGATCATATGAATCAAAAGACTTGGTCCTTGTTTCATCAGTGTCATTGGATTTACACTAATGTGATAATCAGCGATGATGTGTACTTACACTTGGAGTAAGTGTTATGTTCTTTCCAGGACATTAGTAAAGTATACTAGTTTCGAATGTATGGAGTATACATTGGACGGGACCGATATTGCAACTAAGTTAAGATATTACAAACTTACCGTTATATATATCTTTCCAAGTCAATATCAGTAGTTGATCTTAAGATTAAAAGAATCTAAATCCTGATATGCTTAGGCTCAACTCAAGAGTACTATTCATGTTCTTTGATTTATTAGTTAAGCCTACTTTTAGGTCAGGGTGATACGTATATTTTGGGAACATGATAGTATGATTGAGTGGGAGTGCTGAACATAAATATGGAATCTATAGCTTCTACTGGTGTATAGAAGTCAAGTGATGATTCCATTCGAGCTTAGCAAATAGAAGTAAATGGATGAGCTCTTGTTTAACTGACTAATTATTAGATCACTAAACACCATTTACAGGTAGCTAAATGTTTTAAGGGGCAAAATACATTGAGGGGTGAGAGCGGTAAAGAAATCCCATCTCAATGTAGATCATCTATATAGAGGATCTTTAAATCACAATAAGATTATAACAATGGTTAAATGAGATAGCATATTGATATCGTGAAACATATAATATTCGCTATGTAAGTCTGAGAGTGCAATTCTAAGTTCTAAGAGTAGATTCAACGAAGAATTAATAAGTAGGAATTTACTTGGTAAATTTGGTTCACTTATTGGAAGCTCAACATATAGATCCATGGTCCCCATTCTAGTTGAGAACATTCTGCTTGTAAGACTCATTAATTGATTCGTGATTAGTCAATTATAATTCTAAAGTTAGACTATGTCTAATTTATGAAATTTCACTAAGCAGGGGCGAAATTGTAAAGAAAAGAGATTCTAGGTTTATTTATTTATTAATAGACTTTATATGTCTAGTTAATAATTAAATTAAATGAAAATATTATTTAATAATCTATTTTAGTTATTAAATAATTAGTTTTGGCATTCAAATGGTTAGAATTGGAAAATTGGCGTTTTTGAGAAAATAGAAATAAAATTTGTTAAAACTGCAAAATCAAGTGGGGCCCATTAACACACCATGGCCGGCCACTATTTGTGGAAATTCAAATTGATATTTTTATTATTTTAATGCCAAATAATTCTTAACCTAAACCTAGTAGTTTCCTATAAATAGAAAGTTATTGCTCGGTCAAAATCACAACTTTGAATAACATCTTCTGACAGAAATTTCTCTCTTCAGAAAAACTGAGCCTTCCCTATTTTCTATACCTGGCCGAAACCCTCTTCTCTTTTCTCTCTTCATAAATTTCGACCCTAGTGAAAGAGTGAGTGCCCACACACAGCAAGCAGTAACTCAATCATAGATTGGAAGACTCTGAAGGATCAAACTTAAAGAAGAAGGACATTCGGGCTCAAATCTTGATTATACTCTACTACAGAAAGGATACAAGGGTTAGAGATCTGAGTGGAAGGAGACATTAATTCCGCTGCATCAATGTAAGGTTTTCTTAACTTTATATGTGTTTATTTTATCGTTTTAGAAAGTTCATATTTAGGGTGTTAAACAACATACTTGTGAGTAGATCTCAGATCCTGGTAAAATAAATTCCAACACCTTTGTGCTAGAAAGTCTGCTGATAAAATGGTGATTACTCAGGGGGTGGAATAGTGATTTTGGAGAAGTGTAAAAACCTATCTAAAGTCTCTTAGTCTACCAGAAAGAGACTGAATGTTAAAGTTGTAGGAAAGGTACTAATTCAGTCTAAGGAAAGTTCTATACATTTGTGGCACCGTTCCAACATGCCTTAACTACTAGTGTTACTTCCTGAATAACCAAGAAGTAGTTGCCAAAAGTATAGAATCCAGTATCCCAAGAGAGTAGACATATAGAGAGGAATTTCACATTATCAAGGATTTTGTGATTAAGGAAGAGTAATGGTGGAGAAGAGGTTGCGTTTAATTCAACCTGTCAGATCCTATTACGAGGAGTTTACTACTATTACACTTGATTTGTATATCAAGGTGTTGAGATTATTTGAAATACACATTTTGTATTATATTAGTGCAAGTGGGAGTTTGTTGGGTTTTGTGCCCTAAGTAAAACCCATTTCAATATAATCAAATTTACTTATTAATGAAGATCAGAAATAACATTTTATGTTGCATGGTTCACATGATTTATTTCATGATTATATATATAATGTATGAATTCCATTTTAGACCAGAACATATGAATTTGTTAATGATTATAGTGTTGTCAGCACAATGGAATATAATCTTAATTATATGTTCGAAAGTTTATTCCCTAATTGTTCAGAACACTGGATTTAGACTGACATGGTATAATCAGTGATAGGTATTCTTACACCTTGGAAAAGTGTTATGTCCTTTCCAGGACATTGGCAAAGTTTACCAGTATCGGATGTATGGAGTATACATCGGAAGGGACCGATATTGAACTTTGATTAGATATATTAGAATTTATCGTAATATCTATTCAATTCAATATCACCTGTTGAACCTAGATCAAATGATCTTAATCCTGATATGATTAGGTTCAATCTCAAGAGTGTTATTCGTGTTCTTTGATTTGTTAGTTAAGCCTACTTTTGGGTCAGGGTGATACGTACATTTTAGGAACACGATAGTGCAATTGAGTGGGAGTGTTAACATAAATGTGGAATCTATAACTTCTATCTGGCGAATAGAAAGTAAAGGATGATTTCCTTCGAGCTTAACCAAACGAAAATAAATGGTGGAGTACTCATTTCACTTAGCTGAAATATCATTTATACAGGGTTAAGTGTTTTAAGGATAAAATACATTGTAGGGTGTTACGGTAATTTAATCCCTTTACAGTGTAAATCATCTATATAGAGGATCATTGATCAAATTAGGATTATAACAATGGATAACTAATGACGTATCTATATCGTGGAACATATAGAGCGTTCTATATGACTGAGAGTGCAATTCTAAGTTCTAAGAGTGGATGCAATAAGGAATTAATAAGTTAGGGAATTTACTTGGTAAATTCGGTTCGACATATTGGAAGCTCGGTTATATAGACCCATGGTCCCCATACTAGTTGAGACCATACTGCTTGTAAGACTCAGTTAATTGACTTTAATTAATCAATTATAATTCTAAAAGTTAGACTATGTCTACTTTATGAATTTTCACTAAGCAAGGGCGAAATTGTAAAGAAAAGAGATTCTATGTTTATTTATTAATTAAGATATTTTATATGTCTAAATTAATAAATATATAAATGACAATATTATTTAATAATTATTCTTAAATTATTAAATAATTAGAATTGGCATTTAAATGGTTAAATTAGAAAATTAAAATTTTTGAGAAAATGGGAATGAAAAATAACAAAATGGGAATGTTGCAAAGTGAGGCCCAATTTCCTATTCTGGCCGCCCACTATGCATAGGTTTACCATTTTATTTTTTGCATTATGCCACACAATTCTAACATAAACCTAGAGGACATTCTATAAATAGAAAGTGCTGGCTTTAGGAAACTCATAACTTTGCACATTGTTTCCTTCAGAAAGAGCCTACACACCACTTTCTCTCTCTTTTCCTCTCTACAATTTTGAAACCCTTGAGTGAATGAGTAGTGCCCACACACATCAAGTGCTACCTCAATCATTGTATGTAAGACTGTGGAAAATCAGCATCGAAGAAGGAGAGAAAGAGATCCAGATTCAGATCTTGATAATGCTCTGCTACAGAAAGGAATCAAGGGCTAGAGATCTGAATGGAAGGAGTCATAATATTCCGCTACACCCAATGTAAGATTTTCTTAAACTCTTATGTGTTTATTTCATTGTTTTAGAATTCATATTAGGATGTTAATCAAACATACTTGGTAGTAAATCTAGATCCTGGTAAAATATTTCCAACAACTGGCACCAGAGCCATGGTAATGATTTACTTTCATGTAATATGAATTAAAATGATATTTTATATGTTTTGTGTTGCTTTGGATGGTTTCTTGTTGGTTTATATGCATATGTGATGAATGTTTGTGTTGTACAAATTTTTTCCATGAAAAATATTTTCTCTTTTTTTGAAAATATTTTATTTAGATTCCTTGTGAAAAATTGAGCAATTTTTGTTTTTACGGAACTTGATTCCGATAAAAAGTGGGAAAGTTATGAATTTTTGAAATTTGGGTGCCATGGCTGTCGAGTGGGTGCATCGAGTGCACCAGGCACAAGCGCGCGCCCATCACCCTGCAGCTGACCGAGTTTTCTCAGTCAGGGATGCTGCAGGTACCAAAGATCCTCGGCGTGATCTCCTCCTCCGCGCGCGTACAGGGGCTTTTGCAGCCTCTTGGGCTGCTGCTTGCAGCCCCTCCTGAGCAGCGAGCCTAAATCTCGAATTTTGTGAGATTTTTCCCCAAAATTCGATTTTTTTTCATGGGATTGTTTCCCAAAATTCATTTTTCCAATTTTAAATATTTCTAATTTGAAATATTTCCAATTTTAAAATATTTTCAATTTGGAATTTTTCCAATTTTAAATATTTTCATTTTGGAATATTTCCAATTTTAAATATTTCCTATTATGGTCAAATTTAAAAATTTGTTAACTTCTTTAATATTTATATATTATTTAATTATAAGATTAGATATTTTGATATTTAACATATTTTAAATTAAAAGATAACTTTGTCTTTTTATTTAAAATATTATATTAAAATTATCTTATATGACAAATTAAATAATTAATAAATTTGAAATTAACATAGATATTTTTATAGATACTAGATAAAAGTTACGTGCAAGACGTATCTTTTGTTTTATTTTTGGTGTTATATAATTTAATTTTTTAATGATGCAACACATAATTATATATAATTTAATTTAATTTTTCGTTTAATTAAATTTTTTTTTAATGTAAAGTGATTAATTAATTAAAAAAACAAATTGGAGTTATTTTGCTTTCACAAAAAAAAAAAAATGGATCAGTTATTTTTATTTATTCAATGTAAGAAAATAATAGTAACACAATTCAAAAGTAAATATTAAATGCACTATATTAGTGATAATGATTTAAAAGTAATAGAAACAATAAAATGAATGTTATAATTATAAAGCAAAGCTTAAAATTGTGAAGTTTATTATTGTTATTATTTTTTTTTTTTTAAAAAAAAAGAACAATTTTTAAAATGTTGATAATTAAATAAAACTAATAAAATCATTGCATAAATTTTGAAGAAGAGAAAATTAAAAGTACACATAATTAAAGGTTCCTATTCTTTTGCTTTGTACATTTTTTATTTTCTCTAGCTAGGTCTGTCCTTTTTTTCGTTAATAATTTGTCCTTAATATTTTTGACAAAGTTGTAGAAATTAGTGGAAAGTAAGCAATTACCAAAAGACAAATATAAAATGTATTTTATTACTTATTAGAATCATGCAAACTTGATTAGATATTATCATCAAACACAATATCTATTATGTACATCCATATAATCACTATCCACTAAAAACTTTTCAACAGATTAGGTGGCTGGAAATGGGTATAAATTTGCAAGATGTTATTCTATTTTTCCTTTTCATCTTAGTGCCCATTTTAGCTAATGATCAAATTAAATTTTGTAGCCGTATAGGTAGTAGGTACAATGTTTCTTAAAGGGAAATTTGACATTTTATCCTTAAACATTAGATAGGGTGTTTAATTATACCACCCTTCTAAAAATTTTATAACTATCCTATTCTTTTATTAGTGACCCCAAAATACCCCTCTCCTCTAACCCAAAAAATTCCAAAAATTTTGCCTCCTTCTCCCTCTCTTCTTCACGCACTCTCTCTCTCTCTCTCTTCAAGCACTCTCTCTCTCTTTCACTCTCGCTCTCTCTTCACGCAATCTCTCTCTCTCTTCACACATACTCCCTCTCTATCACTGCCGCCGACTCCGCCGAGTGCCACTCGATCCTCTCCCGGCCGACTGCCACCTCCACCATTTTCACCCTCAACCTCCACCTCACTCAACAAAGCAATGGGTAAGTGTTTTTCTTAGTAAATAGTGTAGTTTTTTGTTGAATTGCATGGATCTGAACGTTGTTAGTTGTAATTTGTGACCTTTGTGTCCTTGAAATGGAGGTAGAGTTTGTGGCTAACAGTCTGTATTTTTTGGGGTTTTTTTGTTTTTGGTAATTTTATGCGACATCATGCGATGTTTTGTGCGATGTTTTGTGCGATGTCATGAGAAATCTGAGGTTACGGATGACATGATTAATTTTGGCAACTTTGTACGATTATTGTACGATTTTATGTGCGATAATGATATTTTGCGATTTGTGTGCGATATGTTGTGCATCGTTATGCGATTTTGTTGACTATGTGATATTGTGCGACTTTATGCGATTTCTTTCCTTTGTTGTGCGATTATTGTGCGACATCATAACTGGTTTATATTATGTTAGCTTAAGGCGATATTGTGCGATATTGTGTGGGATATAGTATGGTGATTTTTAAATGTAAGTTTGTTTGTATTTCTTTGGGACAGATTCATCTGTATTTGTGCCTGTACTGAATGATGGCGTTTGGACTTTGGAGGGTTTCAACTGGGTATTTGATTCCTCAAAAAGTAAGACATTGATATTGGACATTATTTGGTACCTTTGAAAAAGTTGCGTGAAGTTTTGCATGAGGAGTTGGAGGTGGACCCCTTGGTGTATGAATTGAAGTTAGAAGTTCTTTACATGTACATGAAAGGCACTAAGTTTCCACCTGAGGTTTTAGTGAAAGATAGTCAACTACGAGTGTTCTTGAGCATGAAGGCAAAAATGAGTGTGGACAACTTGTTGCCACTATTTGTGACTAAGGTGAAGAAGAATGTTAATTTGGAGCAGATTCCCCGAAATGTAACCCCTAGAAGTGTTGTTGGGACCTTTGTCCCAGAAACTGATTTGGGGGTTGGTTTGGACGAGCAAGTTGGCACTAATGTAGATGATGAGAGAGTGAGTATTGAATTTCATCATTCAGATGAGTTCGATGCTCCCTTTTACAACAATGATCCTGTGGTTGATTTGGGTGTGGATGATGATGTGACTACAGATGTACCTCCCCTGAGGATGGAAATAACTCCAAGCAACCAAGTAGAGCGACAAAGAAGACCCCCCGTAGTGAGAATCGCCAAACACCAGGAACTAGTAGCAGTCGGCCAGGTCCTTCTGATAGTGCTCCTGCATCTGAATTTAAAGTTTCTACTAAATTCAAACCTCTTGTGTGGACAAGGGAAGACTAGAGGAAAATAATGTGTATACAACATCTCTTAGTGGTACGCCTTCAGGGGAGATATATCTTAGCAAGTTGTACAAAAACAAGGAAGAATTGAAGAATGTATTGGGAAGGTATGCACTGAAAAATAATTTTGAGTGGATGGTAAGTAAGTTTGGCACTGATGTGTTTTACGTTACTTGTAAGGATGAAAATTGTAAATGGAGATTAAGGGGGAAGAAAAAGGCACTTTGTGACATGTTTGAGGTTACTATGTTTCACAACGAACACACATGTAACTTGGATTCTAGACATTCTGATCACCGGCAAGCAGCACCGTGGGTCATTGGTCACATTATTAAGAACAAGTACACATCAGATGGATCTAACTACGAGGCAAAAGACATACAGAGGGATATGTTTGATGAATATGGCATCAAGATGAGTTATGAGAAAGCTTGGCGATAATTAATGTGCGATTTTAATGCGATTATTACCAGAATCATTTTTCAAGATGTCATCATTTCCCATAGTTGCCGTTATAAGACAGGTATTTATCAAAAATTAAAAAAATAAAGAAATTGATACAAGCAACAATTTAAATAGCTTTAAATTTACTTGTTATATATAATTTTGGTGAGATTATAATGCAATTACAAAAGGGGAGTTTATGTGTATAAGAACCTACAAAAAACTACCATGTTAAGTTCTGGTAAAATAAGTCCACACACCACCTATGTCGAAAGGTGAGCATGTTACCATCATGAACATGCTCCAACGACCGGTCCAGCATCAAGTGCTCAATATGCTCCATGGCATACATTCCACAATTGCCACTACAAAAAAAAATTACTAAATATTAGCAACAATTAAGTTAAGTAATTCATAATGGATTGCAAAATTAAATAAATTACTCAAAATATACAAAAAAAAAGAGATTCACCTGCTCTTCGTTTGTGGTGCGACCTCATAGGTAACTCGTCTATAATGTAGGGGTAGCAGCTGACTGAGATCGCCCAACTCCACCGGATGTACATAATTGTTGTATGGGAAATAACCGCTAGCTCGAATTAGATTCGCAAATAGCTCGCTGTAAGGCTTCAAATGTGACTCCATGGCTGCCTCAACGCTGCCACCGATATCAGAATCATATACAATGATCTCCCAGTTGTCAATATCCACCTCAACTACCGCAGTGGCGCTCTTTGGGAAGGTGCAACACAAAGTATATGTAATCCTGGTTCTCCCAACATGGCAAGTATCTCTGCGGTATCCCCTGCACGTAATTCATAACGCCCTCATTCCATTTCATCTTGCTCTTGTCACCCTCATAGAAATTCCAATACATGGAAAAGATCTGTGGAGCAGATGTGTCCAAAACTACACCTTTTCGAGTGTAGACTTCTGGGTACAGGGTCTGTCTTCTTCTCAATAAGTGCGCCATGGCATCAAGTTGCTGTGTTCCAAAAGAAAACAGTAAGACAACAATCGCATAAAAGTCGCACAAATATCGCAGGAAATCGCACAAAGAAATTACCAAAATTATTTCAAAAATTGCACAAACATCGCAATTTTATCGCACATAAGTCGCAAAAAATACCTAAAAAAGTGAATAATCGCACAAACATTACATATAAATTGCATAAAAATCGCATAAACAGATCAAACATAAAGTGCAAATGTAATATCCCGAAAATTTTATTGATATTTATTTGGCCATATTTTATTAAATATGTAGTTATGTGGATATTAGAGTAAGATTATAATCTTACTTAAGCTAATTACGAGTTAATTAGTGGAATTTTAGTAAATGAATAAATAAAGCGTAATTGATTAATTACGGAGATTTTATTGGAATATGTGGGTATCATAGATACCATAATTTGAATAAAATATTTTCGGGCTTGGCAACTGTGGAACCTGACGGAGTGGTCAAAAATGTTACGACAATTAAGTTATATTGAACTGGGTTTATACCGGATGAGGTTAAAATGATGAATAGTGGATTATATCGGGAAAGTTAGAAATGACTAAAATAACCCTAGGTTTTATTTTTTTTACTTAAGTGTATGGTGGAAGGCCAAATGGTCATTTTAATGGGTAGATTGTTATGTTTGTCTTTAGTGAGTTTCTAGGCTGAAATTAAGTTTAATGTTAGGTTTATATATTTATTTATTTATTTATTTTAGTTAGGAATTAGAATATAACTTTAAAAAAAAAAAAGAAGAAGATAATTTTAGATTATTACATAACATCTTTCTCTCTCTCCATCTTCTTCTCCTTCGAAGCTCTAGAACCCAGCTGAACCATGGGATTTTTCTTCTCAATTCAACCATTTCTAGTTGAATTAGCTAAATCTAAGAGCTGTTCAAGTGTTGAGGTAAGTTCATCATCTATTCTCTTTAATTTCTAGGGTTTTTAAGTTGAATTTTCTTGGGTTTTATTTGAATTCAGGGCTGTAAGTTTAAATTGAATTCAAAGCATGATTTCTAAGTTGGATTCAAGATTGTTTAAGTTTGAATTTGATTATTCTAGGGCTGCTAGGTCTTAAATTGAGTGAATTGAGTTTATGAACTAAAATTTAACTCAACTATGGTGAATTCATTATCGTGATGTGTTACTGCGTTTTGAAGGTTTGAATATGTTGTATTTGTGATATTGAGTTGGTCTGGAGCTGTTGGGCAGGTGTGGTTGAGTTTTGGTTCGAGTTTGGGGGAGAAAACTCAAGATTTTAACTCAGCCAGAACCGGTCGACCGGTTGGTTCTGGTGTAGCAGAACCGGTCGACCGGTTTAGGCAGCAGGGGGGACTTTTTCAATTTTTGTTTCAGGGCCGGTTGTAGGACTCGGGGTGATTTCCGTATTCGGGATAGATTGTTTAAGAGTTGTAAAACTTATTTTGGAGCTAATAGAAGATAGGGTTTACCGATTATGGGAATTAGGGTTATTCCCGGAATGATTAATTTAAGTTATTTATTGAATGTTGTTGTCGTGCATAGGACCCGAGATCGTCAAGCTTTGATTCCACCTAGGTCAGCATGTACGCTAAATTTCTGGACTGAGGTAAGAAAAGTATGAAATACTGTATAAGGTTAATGTTATGTATTGGTTGTGACTCGATTATGATCGAGGGAAAGTATTATGAAACGATTATTATCGTTTGACTCGATTATGATCGAGGGAAGTATTATGAAACGATTATTATCGTTTGACTAGATTATGATCGAGGGAAGTATTATGAAACGATTATTATCGTTTGACTCGATTATGATCGAGGGAAGTATTATGAAACGATTATTATCGTTGTGGCTCGATTATGATCGAGTAAAAGAAACGGTTATTACCGTCATGAGTAATTACTCCTGAAACCGCGGATAGGTTTCTTACTTATCGTTTGTTGTATCGGACAACGATAGTGACATATACAGCTCGTGGCTAACGAGTGGTAGGGGTACTTTATGAAGTACCTAAATTATGTGGTTATGAAGTTGTGGAACGATCAAGCGTGTTATTATGTGATGAATTGTAACTAAATTATTGTGTTATGGTATGATTGAATGAACGTTATATTATTTATGAAATTAGTCTCTGTAACTGTCGGGGGTAAAAATACATGTTGTAGGGATGTAAGATTTGAGTGCTTTATGAAGTAATAAGATTATGTGTTTGAGTGCTTTATTAAGCACTGAGATTATGTGGTTACTGTAACATATGAATTAGAGTGATTTATGAGGTACTGAAAATGAGTGTTTATAACGATGTGTAATTAAGGTACTTAATAGACCACTTAGATGGTTGATTATAAGTAGCTATAAATATTCTTTATTGTGTATTAAATTTGCTTACATAAGCATTATGTTATTTTGTATATGTAGATTGACATATGTAAGGCCTACCGGTATGTATATTATATTATTATGAAATCTGCCTGCACTTTCCATAAAGTCTAATTAGTAGCTTTTCTTGCTGAGTCATTGTGACTCACGGGTGCTTCGTGGTGCAGGTATGGAAGTTGGAAGCTGTGTTCGGCCATGAGTCAGAGGTCTCCAGCAATGTACATATCAGCCTGGGGTCTTGGCTTCTTGGAAGCAGGATGGAAATTCCTTTCTATGTTTGGAAATGTAATTTATTGTAAAAGAATATTTTTATTTTATAAACAGGGGATCCCTATATTACGACATTATTTAAAATGAAAGTCTTTATATTGAATTTAATTAAAGATTTAAATTAAACCACACTTTTCTAAAATTTATAGATTAACAATAATGAGTTTATAAAAGCACACACACACGTGGCGTTCCTGAGGGTCAGGGCGTTACAACATGGTATCAGAGCGACCAAGGTTTAAAGATCACGAAGGCGGTTTGATATGTACATTGGCTGCGAAGACTCGTTCGACTCATGGGTTAGTATGTATTGATTGTTAATTGATTAGTGGATTATTTATTAATTGATTGAAGTGTTTGCTTATTGAAATGTGTAAGCTGTTAAAGAAGCATGATAAGTTATGATAAAATTGTTAAATATGTTTATGCATATGTGGTAATGCTTATTAGCATTAACTCTAGTTTAAAAGATTTTAATGATGGAAAGGAATGGTCGTGAGTGTACTGGAAAATGTACCTGGGGCGATCTAGTAAGTATAATTGTGAGCTTACAAAGCTTGGAGTTGGTAGCATGAGTATGAATCTTCTACTACCACAGAGTGAAAATGAATGTATGATAAAGTAAGGGATTAACTGAGTGGTAAAGTAGTAAAACATACATGATTAATTCCGGGCAGTGTGGTGATGGGGAATGACACTAAACTGAACTGATTGGTAAGGTTCTATTTTGAGGAAGCGACTATTAAGGCCGCTAGAGAGCCTAATCTAGTTGAAGGTGGGAAAAGCATATCGCTTTAAATGTGGATATAGTTGTTTAGTAACTAGGGGTATCCTAGTTCTATACTCAGGTGGTTAATTTAACATCTTATGCTAAGAGAGTGTAAAGTTGAGATGTAAGAGACACTAGCAAAGTGAATGCCAAGGGGTGATGACATTTTAGATTTTGTTTGGGTGTTTGTTTGACCTAAAGCGGGAATTTGGAGCTAGTCTTTTCCACCGTGATAAGTTGAATTTCTATGGACCATACTTTGTTAATCGTTTTAATTGATTTTGGTATAATGTAATCTTATATTTCAAGAAGGATGATTGGAAGATTGAAAAGTTTTACTGTAGAACTAGTTATTCTACAACAAGTGGTTTAAATCCCTTCCAGAGTTGTGGGGGAAGAAGGGAATGCTTGGTTGTAATCGTTGAGCAAAGATTAGAGAATCTTGAGGATGAATTAGGGATGGATTGATTTGTAAAGTTTAATGTAATTTTTTATTGTGAAAGAAAGATGGTAACTCTTGGACCTGAAGGCGAGGATTCATTCGTGTTCGTGGGCAAGGTTCAAGAGTCCTGAATTTCATTAATTTCAGCATTTAAGGCAAGACATTTAATGTGGAAAGGATGCATCAGTTTCTTAACTAGTAAGGTATATATTATGAAGAATACCTATGGGACCAGAATACGTTCCAGTGGTCTAAGAATTTCTGAATGTCTTTTCAGGGAAATTACTAGAGTTACTATTAAATGGGAGATTGACTTTGATATAGATCTGGTACTTGGGCAGAGTTATATCTTAAACTTCGTAACGAATGGTATTTGAGATGGTTGAAAGTTCAGTTATGCTGGATGTTGGATTTGAAGTTGTTGGACTGTGTATCCCACCCTGGAGTATGTTAGTTTTATTTATGAAGAGAAAGAATGAAACTTTACAAAAGTCTATTGATCGTTGAAAATTAAATAAATTCATGATGAAGAGTAAGTATTCCTTTGTCAAGAATAGAAAAAGTGATGATTAATTTTAGGGAAGTATCATCTTCTCTGAGATTGGTCTTCGATCTGGTTTTTACCGGTTGAAGATTTAAGAGAAGGATATTTCCAAAGTAATTTTTCGTACTTGATGACTTTGTAAATGTTATCATTAAGGATATTCTGATTTCCTCCAATTCAAAGAAGGAATTTTAGAGGTATTATTGAATGGTATTGTAATATTTTAGGAGGTTAAACTTTATGCTAACTGCTGGAAATGCAAATTGCCAACTCTAGGTAGATTTCTTAGAGCATGAAATGGATATAGATAGTACCTTGAAAGGCTCGACAAGGATTAAAGCAGTTTAGAGTTGACCTCAATCCAAGTTTACAACTGAGGATAGAGGTTTTCTGGAATTAACAGAATGCTACAGATTATTTGTTGAGGTTCAGTGGAGTTAGGTCGAAAGAATTGAAACAAAGGTCAACCATCGAAACAATGTTAACATTGTTAGTTAGTGAGGAGATAATGTGGTATGTTGTGACACTTCTAAACAAGAACTAGATCGTATTTTTTTTTTACACAGTATAGGAGAGTTGTTGCTTAACTACTTAGACCAATTGAAGGAGTATGAGCAATGGTATTTCAGTTATGATATTGAATTGGGAATAATCGTTTTGCACTGAAAGTGGGGCACATTATCTGTATGGTGAGAATGTGAAGTCTATATAGAACACAAAAAGCCGGAAATATTGTTTCTTTTGGGAGGATTTAGATAATAGGCAATAGAAACAGTTAGAGTCGATCGAAATTTAATGGTGTGATTACATACTACTTTGGGAAGTAAATTAGTAGTGAAAATTTTAAACCGAAAAGATCTTACCAAAGGTTATTGGAAATGTAACCAGAATAAGAATTGAGATCGTGATTGGAGAATTTGTTAATATTACATTGTAGTGCAAATTGTTGGAAAGAAATGAAATGGCCAGCAAAGTGACTCCGAACTTTAGAAGCACGAGAAGAGGTATGGCACCAGCTTGACAAGGACTTTTGATTTTTGTTTGAAGGAAATTTTATGAATTAAACCAACTTGGTGTATCAGTCCGATAAGGATACTGAATGGAAGGTTCTAAATGAGTTTTCATGTAGTAACAGTTATTAGAGTACTGTTAATGTGATACTAATGCAGTTTAAAGATTCAAGTTTCTGTATTACTTATATAATGGATGGAAGAACCGTGCTAATCCAAAGTGTAGAGATATTACATTTCAAGTTAGGAATCCTATCTTTCTTTAGGTGGTCCCAATGAAGGGAAATGCAAAATTGAGAAGAAAGGGAAGTAAGTCCCAAGTTAATCGGTTTGTGTGAGTTTCTAGAAAGGGTAGGTCGGGTAGCTTATCAGCTAGCCATACTCCTTGTTTTATCTGATGTTTACAACATATACTTCGATGTTACCCTAGTGATCCATATGCAGAGCTGTGAAAATATTGAATTTCAAGCAGATTTGTCATACAAGGAACAAACGGTATATATTTTTTTTGAATTGAAAAGAGAAAGTGTTGCGGAACCAAGACTGTATTATTAGTTATAATGTTGTGGAAGAACGCTAATAGTGAAAAGCGATGTAGGACTTGAAGCCGCTATGGCAAGAGCTATATCCCGAGTTGTTTGAGTAAATTTCGAGGACGAAATTTCTATAAGGAGGGGATAGTTGTAATATCCCGAAAATTTTATTGATATTTATTTGGCCATATTTTATTAAATATGTAGTTATGTGGATATTAGAGTAAGATTATAATCTTACTTAAGCTAATTACGAGTTAATTAGTGGAATTTTAGTAAATGAATAAATAAAGCGTAATTGATTAATTACGGAGATTTTATTGGAATATGTGGGTATCATAGATACCATAATTTGAATAAAATATTTTCGGGCTTGGCAACTGTGGAACCTGACGGAGTGGTCAAAAATGTTACGACAATTAAGTTATATTGAACTGGGTTTATACCGGATGAGGTTAAAATGATGAGTAGTGGATTATATCGGGAAAGTTAGAAATGACTAAAATAACCCTAGGTTTTATTTTTTTTACTTAAGTGTATGGTGGAAGGCCAAATGGTCATTTTAATGGGTAGATTGTTATGTTTGTTTTTAGTGAGTTTCTAGGCTGAAATTAAGTTTAATGTTAGGTTTATATATTTATTTATTTATTTATTTTAGTTAGGCATTAGAATATAACTTTAAAAAAAAAAAAGAAGAAGATAATTTTAGATTATTACATAACATCTTTCTCTCTCTCCATCTTCTTCTCCTTCGAAGCTCTAGAACCCAGCTGAACCATGGGATTTTTCTTCTCAATTCAACCATTTCTAGTTGAATTAGCTAAATCTAAGAGCTGTTCAAGTGTTGAGGTAAGTTCATCATCTATTCTCTTTAATTTCTAGGGTTTTTAAGTTGAATTTTCTTGGGTTTTATTTGAATTCAGGGCTGTAAGTTTAAATTGAATTCAAAGCATGATTTCTAAGTTGGATTCAAGATTGTTTAAGTTTGAATTTGATTATTCTTGGGCTGCTAGGTCTTAAATTGAGTGAATTGAGTTTATGAACTAAAATTTCACTCAACTATGGTGAATTCATTATCGTGATGTGTTACTGCGTTTTGAAGGTTTGAATATGTTGTATTTGTGATATTGAGTTGGTCTGGAGCTGTTGGGCAGGTGTGGTTGAGTTTTGGTTCGAGTTTGGGGGAGAAAACTCAAGATTTTAACTCAGCCAGAACCGATCGACCGGTTGGTTCTGGTGTAGCAGAACCGGTCGACCGGTTTAGGCAGCAGGGGGGACTTTTTCAATTTTTGTTTCAGGGCCGGTTTTAGGACTCGGGGTGATTTCCGTATTTGGGATAGATTGTTTAAGAGTTGTAAAACTTATTTTGGAGCTAATAGAAGATAGGGTTTACCGATTATGGGAATTAGGGTTATTCACGGAATGATTAATTTAAGTTATTTATTGAATGTTGTTGTCGTGCATAGGACCCGAGATCGTCAAGCTTTAATTCCACCTAGGTCAGCATGTACGCTAAATTTCTGGACTGAGGTAAGAAAAGTATGAAATACTGTATAAGGTTAATGTTATGTATTGGTTGTGACTCGATTATGATCGAGGGAAAGTATTATGAAACGATTATTATCGTTTGACTCGATTATGATCGAGGGAAGTATTATGAAACGATTATTATCGTTTGACTCGATTATGATCGAGGGAAGTATTATGAAACGATTATTATCGTTTGACTCGATTATGATCGAGGGAAGTATTATGAAACGATTATTATCGTTGTGGCTCGATTATGATCGAGTAAAAGAAACGGTTATTACCGTCATGAGTAATTACTCCTGAAACCGCGGATAGGTTTCTTACTTATCGTTTGTTGTATCGGACAACAATAGTGACATATACAGCTCGTGGCTAACGAGTGGTAGGGGTACTTTATGAAGTACCTAAATTATGTGGTTATGAAGTTGTGGAACGATCAAGCGTGTTATTATGTGATGAATTGTAACTAAATTATTGTGTTATGGTATGATTGAATGAACGTTATTATTTATGAAATTAGTCTCTGTAACTGTCGGGGGTAAAAATACATGTTGTAGGGATGTAAGATTTGAGTGCTTTATGAAGTAATAAGATTATGTGTTTGAGTGCTTTATTAAGCACTGAGATTATGTGGTTACTGTAACATATGAATTAGAGTGATTTATGAGGTACTGAAAATGAGTGTTTATAACGATGTGTAATTAAGGTACTTAATAGACCACTGAGATGGTTTATTATGAATAGCTATAAATATTCTTTATTGTGTATTAAATTTGCTTACATAAGCATTATGTTATTTTGTATATGTAGATTGACATATGTAAGGCCTACCGGTATGTATATTATATTATTATGAAATCTGCCTGCACTTTCCATAAAGTCTAATTAGTAGCTTTTCTTGCTGAGTCATTGTGACTCACGGGTGCTTCGTGGTGCAGGTATGGAAGTTGGAAGCTGTGTTCGGCAATGAGTCAGAGGTCTCCAGCAATGTACATATGAGCCTGGGGTCTTGGCTTCTGGGAAGCAGGATGGAAATTCCTTTCTATGTTTGGAAATGTAATTTATTGTAAAAGAATATTTTTATTTTATAAACAGGGGATCCCTATATTACGACATTATTTAAAATGAAAGTCTTTATATTGAATTTAATTAAAGATTTAAATTAAACCACACTTTTTTAAAATTTATAGATTAACAATAATGAGTTTATAAAAGCACACACACACACGTGGCGTTCCTGAGGGTCAGGGCGTTACAGCAAACATCGCATATAAATCGCATACAAGTCGCACAAACATTTAAAAACACAATAAATTAATTCTATTAAGAAATAACTTACAGCATCGTCGAGCCATTCGTTCAGCACCATCAATTTCACGAACCAGGATCTAGTGGCTTCACCAGTGTGAACATCCCTAGGACGGCCGTTGTCCCTAGCATAGTGATCCATTTTTGGAAAAATTTTAACAGCCGAGGGTCCGCCGGTTTTAGTGTGTCTACTACCACGGGCCCATGTCGTTGTTTCTTCTTCCCAGCTGTGTAATCATTCAAGAAAACCGGCTTCCGCTTTCACCCCATCTGGTGGCCCTTGCAACTCTTCCACATCCTGAGATTCTGTATCACCCAGCGAAATGACAATGGCGTTTGCAGGAGTAGAAGGAACATCACATACGTCAGGTTGCCAATCTTCTGGGTAGACATCATCATCATCATCATATGTCGGCGGTGATGGATGTACCGTCTGTAATGGCTCTGCCGTGTCTGATGGATGTGTGGGGTCTGATTGATGTGCCGGCCCTGATGGTTGTGTCAGCTCCGAAGGCTGCTTCTGTAACAAACTTATCACGGTCGCAATTTGATCCATGATAAGATTCTTCATCTCTTTCTGACTTCTTTTGAAGTCAGCCTTCATCTCAGTCTGGGCAGTGAGAATCGCAAGTTGTTGCGCTTCTACCTTCTCCAATCTCTTAGCCAACAAGAGGTAGTCGGAGTCATTGGCTGGAGTAGAGCTTGGGGGCACAGTGGCAGGCGTTGGGGGCACAGTGGCAGATGTGGAGGCGTCTGGTGCTTCTTTGGGTGGGGATGGTGAAATAATTTTGGACCTTTTCACATAATCCGCCACCCGTTCGGCTTGGGTCTGGAATGCGGTCGAATCTTGCGCCTCGACTTGCGTTTCTTCGACCTCATCCAACCCCATTTCCACCGTGGGGACCTCACCCTCACAATTGTTCTTCCAATAGTCCACCTCCCAATTCCTAGGATACAAAATTTGAAGAACAACCATCTGAAAAAAAAAACGAAAAAAATATTAATTATCGCACAAATATCGCATACACGTCGCATAAAATCGCCAAAAAGATCAGGTTGGTACATAGCACAAAAAAGCATATGAAAGTCGCACAAATATCGCATATATGTGGCATAAAATCGCAGAAAATAACAGAGCCATATTCAGCATAGTAAAATCGCACAACAATCGCACAAAAATCGCATAAACTCGCAAAATAAAACAGTGGCAAATGAAAAAAAGTCTAAATCGCACAAAAATCGCATTGAAATCGCATAAACTCGCAAAATGTAACAGAGGCAAATGAAAAAACATGTTTAAATTGCACAAAAATCGCATTGAAATCGCATAAAATTGTTGAAAATCACAGTTTAGCAAAACAAATACCAAAACAACAAGGAAAGTCAGATTGACATACCCTTTTCTCAAATAGGGTAGCGACATTAGGTTGCTTCACATCATGTTTCGTAACCGTGTTAGGGGTGCTCCAATTCAACATTCGAGGGAATCTAGTCCATCTGCACTGCCCGTACTTCTTCCCCAAATCTTGCATCACCTCAAAGGCCCAGTATTGTAGCGACGGTGCATATCCGTAGACATTGTACTTGGCCTCTGGTTGAGTAATTTTTTTCTCCTTCTTCCCTTTCTTCTTATCCTTAATAGATTTATCAAGGTAGTTCTTCCTCAAGTCAGTCATACTTTTGGCTGTGGCTGTGCATATCCGACCATATATAAACACCCTCAGCCCTTGATAATAGCACACCTTCAACAAATGCACACAGCCCCAGCTTGTACACGTCGTCGGCCACATCGCACGCCTCAAAAGCTAGCCAAAGGGTTTTGAAAGTGACCTGTTTGGCATTATTGAGGTAGTCCCACAATATCCGATCAGACTCACATAGTGTAGTCAATTCTTCAGTCGAGGGGCCACCGCTCATCTTCAGGCCCGTGATCAATCCAAACTCATACCTTCCAAATCTGGCCTCGGTTTTACCCACATAAAACCACACTTCATCATTCTTTACCTCAGTCACTTTCATTTTCCTCAACAGTAGTTGATGCACAATCACCCCAGAGAATTTCAGATCATTCGCATTCCAAAAAACTCCAAAAGGAGTTTCCTTAACCCTCTCGGTCAGGTTAAAGGCTTCAAACTTTGCTTTAATTGAAGCAAAGGACCCATTTCCTCGGTAAGTGATACGCCCAGGAAAATGCTCAGCCAAGGGGAGAATGAGTTCTGGAGCCATCTACAAATACAAAAGAAAGATTATAAATCGCATATACGTCGCATAGAAATCGCACAGAAATCGCATAACAGCCACTGAATAACATACTATATCGCACAAACTCGCACATAAATCGCACATTAATCGCACTACCAGAAACAATTTAATTCTGTTTCTTGGCTGGCAACATATTTGAATATAAATCGCACACAATCGCACAAGACATCGACAAAAATCGCACAAATAGAACAATTGCAGACACAGTAGTCATAAATCGCACAAACTCGCACAAGACATCGAGAAAAATCGCACAAATTCAACAATTGCAGATACAGTAGTCATTTATCGCACATAATCGCACATAATCGCACAAAAATCGCACACACAATCCCACAACGAAACAGACCTTAAATTGTATCACTAATCGCACACATATCGCATACACATTGCACAATGTCACACAAAATCAAAAAAACCCCCAAAATCTATCTCCCTAAACTCAATTTCTTCCCCAAACTCTAAAATTTATAAATCCAAACAAATACATTTCAGGTTTTTCGCAGATTGTGAATGTAAAGTTAAAAAAAAATAAAGAACAAACCTGGGTATTGGGTTCAACGTCTGTGTAGGTTTTTCCAATCGTAACTGGGTTCGCGGGTCTCCTCGGTCGCCGTGCGTTCGACTGCGTATGGCCGTGGGTTCGTCTGTGTCGTCTAGGTCATGCGGACGGCTATGGGTTCGAGGGGTCGTCTAGGTTAGACTACGTATGGCCGTGGGTTCGACGTCTGGGTTCATGGGTGGCGCCGATTGGTTGGGGCGTTCGTTTGGGTGGCCATGGGTTCGAACGGTGGTTTGGGTTTGTGGGTTTTGGTGGAGCTTTGGTGGTCTGCGTCCGTCCGTTCGTGGGTTTGGGTGTGGGTTCGTGAGTTTGGGAGAGGGAAAGAAGAGAGAGAATGTAGTTAGAGGGAATGTGGGAAGTTTGAAATGGGAAGGGTATTTTTGGAAGAAAAGAGAAAGATTGGTATATTTTTTCTATGTGTTATAATTAGGTATAATTTAACACCATTAGTCATTTTTAAGTATAAAATGTCAAATTTCCCTTCTTAAATTCCAGCATTATGTATTAGACTGAAGTTCCATGTGGTAGTTTAGGACTACGTTTTGTCTTTAGTGTTCACATTAAGGCCAAAAAAATATAGGTATGATTTTGAGCAAACTAATGATATGGGAGAAAAAAAAACAATTACTAATTATTATAATAATTATCACAAAGCCAAATTCATACAAACTGATGCTATGACTTTCTTTTTAGGAAAAGAAAAACATTGAAAAAAAAAAAAGAAAGAAACGAAAAGAAAAAAAGGTAATTAAAAAGTTCAGGTATTTGTACTTTGGCCCAGCAGTCATTGTAATACCCGGAATTAAGAAATGGATTAGAAAAACCCTAACTAGATAATTATGTATAATGGAGGAATTATATTATTATATAGTTCAATATATGTGATTTATGTGAATTTTAATATATTAAAGACCCCGTTGGTGAGCCAGGGGCATTTTGGTAATTATGACCCGAGAAGGGTAAAATGATGAAATTAATTTAATTACGTGCTTAATAGAACTATATTATTATATAGTATGCCTGTGTTGTCTTTTTAGGTGTGTTCTGACAGGTTAGCGCGGTATAGTCATAACCGGGAATTTCGGGCCGAACCGGGTTCGGGCCCGAAATGTAAATTGGATTGATAATTTGGCATTTTATTTGATGAATGATAATCTGAAATTTATTTGAAATTAATTGAGTATTGAAATGACTTATTTACCCTTGTGAGGGTGTAGGTGTGAATAATAAGCCATGAGGGCATTTTGGTCATTTGACCCCTCTTTACTATGTTTGATTAAAATTGATTTTTGATGAAATGAAATGCAATTTTCTGGTTTTACTTTCACTCTTGGCCAACCCCCTCTCTCTCCCAAACCCTCTTGTTATTTCAAGTTGAATTTGAAGAAAATTGGTGTGAATTGGAGCTAATTTTTGGAGCTTGATTGTGGGGATTATTCTTGCTTAGTGTTGAGGTAGTCTCTACAGTTTTTAATTGAGTTTCTAATTGATTTTCCTTGCTGAATTTTATGGTTTAATAGCATGTATAGTTGATGTGTTCTTGTGTATGCATGTTGTTAAGTTTGGTGTTTAATCTTGGTGAAATTGCATGATTTGGTTGGGACTTATGTTTGTTGAGGTTGGAGTTCATCGAGAAATGCTGAAATTTGTTTTGGCCATAACTTTTGACTCGGGACTCCGTTTGGGACGTTCTTTATACCGTTGGAAAGCCCTTTTTGAGCTCTATGTGATTATCTGTATTTGAAATGCCATGAATTTATTTTATGAATGTGAAATCAGGGGTTAACCCTATTTGTGAAAATTCTGGATTGTGTGTGACTAGGATTACCGACACCTGGTCAGGAGCACCCGGGGATTTCGAATCTCTACTATTGCGGGACAACAGATAAGACAGTGATTAGCACGTAGAGTATGCGCAGTGGCGCTTATATTGAGAATGATATGCATGAATGTTTAAGTAACCGGGATTAGGGTTATTACCCTAATAGGAACGGTCTAATAGCCTAGGGTTATTACCCTAGTGATATATGTGTATAAATGCCATGCCATGTTAATTGAAATGGGATTTAAGGATTATGTGCTCAAGGCATAATCAGGTTGGACTCGGTACTCATAACCGAGATGAACCACTTCTAAGGCCTTAATGTATTTAGACGTGTGAGAATAACACGTGGGTCTACGTCATGTAGATTTAATTAGATGTGTGAGCGCAACAAATAGTTCTACGCCACGTAGACATAAATGGGCATGATGAAATAATGATCAGGTCTGTGCTATACAGACATATGTGTGAGCATAATATATTTGTTATGATTTATACTGTCTTGCTGGGCTTGGCTCACGGGTGCTCTACTGTGCAGGAAAGGGTAAGGCATTAGCTGATCAGCCATGAGTTTCAGGAGCAGGGCGAAGAATGTACATGTTCATGCCACTTCAAACCAAGCGGGTTATGGGTCTAACAGTGTTGACTTTTGTATTCTGTTTTGCCGCTTAGGTTAGCTAGTAAGAAAGAACTTGTAATAAGTTTGTAAATATTTTTGGGATCCCAACTATTTTAAAAAGTTTAAATATATTACAAGTTTGTTTTCAGTCTGTTTAATATAAAAGTTTAAATTCTGCGCTATTTTAATTAGTAATCGTGATTAGGGGATTAGGGTTTTATAAGCGTTTTTGGGTAGCGTGCCTAATTATTTAGGGCGTTACAGTCATTGTAGGACAATTCTCCGCAGTACAGAACTCTGTGAGGGTGCCATATAGCAAATTCACCTGATTGAAGAAATCTATAGTTGGAATTCAAAGAAAAAACTATTCAAAAATATAATAGAGAGTAAAAAGTGCAGATGTAACAGAAGAGAAAGCATCTAAACACATAATAATATATAAATAAGGGGGGAGAGAGATACTGTTGACAGCAAGCCACTCGTTTAGGTCTTCCACAGTTGGGAGTTTTACTGCTTCCCTAAGATTTCCACTACCCAAAGTGGCATCGATGTGCTTTCTAAGCAGAGCTCCTTGCATCAAATAAGAATAGGATAATGATATAGCAAAAGAGTAGAGTAGGATATACTCCTAAATAAGGGTAGACACTTCAAACTATCAACTAGAGTGAACATAAGAGATGAAAAGAAACAAAAAAAAGGAAATAAATAACAAAAACTGCCAGTCTTAATTAATCATGGTGTAACAGATTTCGCAATACTAAAGAAATTGAAAGCCTAAACATAAACTGAAATTTCAATCTTATATTATATAGTTTTATTTTTCAAAAAGAGAGTTCGCGCGGGACTTAAATTGTTAAAATCCTAAATATCAGTTCAAATATTAATAGGATTTGTTTTATTATTATTTTAACATATATAAATAATATTTTATTATTTTATTAAATAAAAATAAAAAGTCACCCATGAATTTCTCATAAACCAAGAATTTCAGTTATATAGGCACATTTTATATAGAATAGATACTTACCATACTATTTTCAAATTCAAAATTTGTTATTTTGTTAAATATTTAATTACTTATAAATTATAAGTTTGAAAATGATATTTTTCTATATATATCATTTTTTTTCCTTATTGGAAATTTATAATTCATATATTAAATTTTTGAATAACTTAGATATTTTTGTAGAAATTTGAATATTGCTTAATTTAAGATATTCTTACATATAATTATGGTAATTATTATTTATTTACTATTTTATTCCCAAAATAATAATTATCTAACCAAATCTATTTTAAAATTGGTTTATTTTATTAAATTATAAGATTTGAAAGTGATATTGAAGATTCTTTCTTTCAAATCATTGATCTTATTAGATATTTAATTTAATTTGATTCAAATAAACCTAGATATTTTAAAATTAGTTTCTTTATTTTGAGATTTTAGGATTTGTTTTAACAACCCTAAATTTTCAAAATCTAGTTGGTTAGTTTAAGAATAATAATTTAATTATATTAATATCTTATTTCACATATGTTACATGGACAATGTTTGTTTATTAATTTATCTTGTTTATTCAAAAATTTTTTTAACAAACCTATTATTTATTTGATCTAGATTGCTATGATTAACTTGTTGACATTTCCAATGATCTGATTTTAATCATAGTCCAATTGTCAATAGATATTATAAATAATTTGTAACAGGTAAATTTTGTACTTATTTCATTTGTGTAAACCTAGTAACATGATAGGGCCCATCCAAATCATTTGACCTGTGTGAGCCTATATGTTTGCTATTGGGCTTAGATGCATATAGGAAGCCCATTTAAGTTTTACTAAGTAAATGGACTAGGTTCCTAAAATAAAATTTGACATAAGTAATTTTATTTAGGCCCAATTAGATTTGGGCTTGTTCAATGAATAAGAATTGTTTATTAAAAGGTTAAATTCCTCTCTTTTGGGCCTTGTGTGAGAGTTGGGGGCCAATAGAAGTGGGTACGACATACTGAACCCAGCTCTCCCTCACATGAACTACACCAATTGTGAATGCCCATTTGCCTTATTTAAATAATTGATTGTGAAATTATTGTTTCATAATTAATATTTGTACAATCTAAGTTTAGTATATTTTCCTAGTATTAAACTAGAATTAATAATTAAGTTTCCTCTATACTTAATTATTTATTTTTTGAATTTAATACATTTAATTAAATTGATAATTTAAATATCCAAGTTGATTTTCATCATGATACTTAAATATTGTTATTTTCATGTCATTTAATTAAAGTTGAAAATTATCTTAAGTTTGGAATCTTATTTCAGAATAACTTAAATTTGAATAATTTTCAAAATATATTTTATTTTATTTTATTTTATTAATCTTTTTCCCAAAATTTCGAAATTGCATTTCTTTAATGCAGAAATTTCAAATTTTATTTGAAAAATAGATTAAAGTTGAAAATTATTTATTCTAATTTTGGACCAACTTAAATCAATGATTTTTTCATTTAATGATTAATTAAAATAAATGAACTCAAATATATTATAATTAGAAATTTAATTAATTAGTCAATGAAAGTCTAGATAGATATTATTTATTTTGCTTAAAGTATTTTTCTAGTGTATTTAATTAAATTGAAAACTAATATTTAAGTTGATTCTTAATCATGATACTTAAATATTTGAAATTTTTCTTAAATATTTAATTAAATTGGAATATTATATTTTTATTGTAAATTAATTTTATTAATTAGTTTTGGGCCAACATAAAATTAAGATAACTTTTCCAGGATTTATTTTTTATTTTATTTTAAAGCTTTTTCGAAAGTAGTATTCTTATACACTTCTTTTTTCGAAATGCAATATATATTTATAGAAAATTAAATTTGAGTTTTAAATTAATTTAAATTAATTTTGAAACAACTTAAATTGCATATTTTTCTAAATATTTATGGAAATTATGACTAAGATGGAAATAATTCACGTTATTTTCATATCCATCTAAGTATAATTTATAAATATTACATTAAAATTTATATTTAGAATTTTTCATTCTAAATTGGAAATTTTCATTAAATAAATATATATTTAAAATAAATAAATTAAAATAAATTTCAGAAGAAAATACAACTTTCTTTAAATAATGAGCTTTATTATTATTAGGACATTCTATCTCCATTGTTGGTTTTACATAGCTTTTGTTTTAGTGAGTAATCCACCCTAATGGAGGAACGTTCATTAGCAAGTTAGCACCGTTTAATCTCAAAAGATAAGTATATTTGTAAGTGTTTTATATGGTATTGATCACCCTAATGGTGGCGACTGTATTTGACTTACAAAATATGAAACAATGGTGGCAGCTCATAAGATAGAATAGCCTTGACTCTCGCCTAAACGGGACAACGCTGGATTCCAATCTTGATCGAATAAAAGGTTGCTAGAATGTTTATCATTTTAGATGAGCTAACAACTCTATTCAATGGATGGTATCACTGACTCTCGCCTAAACGGGACACTGATATCAGTTTGTTGAAGACCTTGGAAAGTATTTAGGATTGTATGTTTTAGTATTTTCACTTGTCATTCCTACTTGCTATATGTTTAATAATTTTTGAATTGTGTATGAATTTATATTGAACCATGTTATATTCTGTTATTAAAGTGTAGTTTAATTTCGAATCTTCATTGTTGGTCTAACTTAGGTTGTTTTTCTAATGAGATAAATCCCTAATGGATTTTCACCATTAGACAAACATAATAGTGTTAGATCTCGAAAGATAAAGATTGTATATGCAACATCTAGTTGTTCATCAATTGATGACACCTTAGACTAGTATTTTACAATATGAAACAAGAAGATTGTATAAATAAGATTACTTTGACTCTTGCTAATCAGAGCATCGTTGGATTCTTATTTAAAACGAAATTATCCTAATTCCTCTTAGCGTATTCATTTCGAATTAGCTCAATGACATATTATTGGATGAATGGTCTATAAATCATATAAAGTCATTCTATATTTTCTCTTAAAAAATTAAATGACGAATATGATTATATTTTCGAAATTCTATCCTGAAATGATATAAATCCTCAATCTTAAAAATCTCCTACTTAAATGGGCAAATCAACTTAGAGTTAAATTAGTAGTGGTGGTCCAAGAAAGAATTACTCATCATACAGTTACACTTTCACAAGTGTTTAATAACCATTTTCTATCAATAGATTCAAACTTTATGAGTCGAGTATTCTTTGACCAGAATCCACTTGCACTATTCTAAGAATTCTTTGATGTAACTAAATCAAGTCATCAAGAGACAAAACCAAATAAATCTATTGCTTTTGTATCTTGTTCATAGTGGTTTTGACAAGATCAATCTCTGCAAAGAGTTTATATGCCTTTATCCACTGAAAGTAAGTTCATCTGATTCGCAGATGGATGTACATTCAGGGGTGGATATGAGTTCTTGTTGTATTCTTAAAACGATCACTCTAGATTTTACCTTATGCAAAAGAAATTTGAAGTGTTTGAAAAATTTCATGAATTTCTAGCAATGGTGAAAAACTATCAAGGTAAGTGGTTAAAGATCTTGCGAACTGATAGGGGTGGAGAAATAGTTAGTTGATATGCAGTTCGAAGATCATTAATTTGATTTTTGAATTATATCCAAACTTACCTCCCCAGAAATTCGATTTGCATATTGATAATTAGTTACTAGTCGTTGCCTAAATCCTTCTATGATAATACAATTTCAGAATGATGCAATGGTTGTATACTTAATGTAAATCATTACTAGATTCATGGATGACCTAATCAAAATCTTAAGAAAAGCTAGAACTGCTAACCTTGGTTTGCATGTTTGTTAGCTATTCTAAGTGATTAGGGGTGGACCATCCCATAGTCATTATATAAGAAAGTGTTTGTTTAAACAAATACTACTTTTCTAAGAAAATGACTAAGTCTGAAAATAAAGTAGCAAATAAAGGAGATAATTTTTTTCTTGATTCCGAAAGTGTTCTATCTTCTTATTCTTTACAAGATGATCCCACTGCCTCTGTTGTCTTGACACAACCGAAGAGATCAATACCATTTAGTTTTCTTAGACATAATTCACGGTACCTTGTCGTAGTGGGAGGGTTTCAAGGAACTCACTCTTCTTATGACTTGGAAGACACTAGTGATTAAAATCATTTGTGAGTTTAAACAAGTAATGAATTGTCAAGATAAGAAACTAAGAAGAAAAGCCAAGAGAACTATAGTTTGATCCATTCACATGGAGTAACCTAAAGTTTTCAATTACAAGGACATAAAAGGAAATTTTCGTTAATAAGTCTATTCAATGGACTTAGCAAAACTTCTTGTTCCTAGTATTATAGGTTTGATTTTATCTAAACCTATGGCTTGTGGTATACCTGGTAATTATTTACTCTAATGCAAGCAACTTACTTTAATAAGATGTTGAAGCATTTTCTTTCCAATGGAAATCTATAGAAGCTTCACAACTTCTAAGCATAGATTTTATTTATCTAGGGAAAAGTCTCAACTATTCCAGAAAAGATAAAGCCATGAAAGAATTTCTTAAATCAACAGTGAGAGGTCTCATATATGCTTTTGTATGCCTTAGACCACACATCTGCTGTTGAGTGGGAGTAATGAGTAGGTATCAGCTTAATCCAAGAGAGGAACATTGGAAGACAATCAAGTAAATCTTAAGATTAAGAAGAGGAACTATATGTTAGTCAATAAGGGTGTGTTTAAAACTCTTAGACTACACCACATCAGATTTCAAGACTTGCCTTTGTGCTAGAAAGTCTGCTGATAAAATGGTGATTACTCTGGGGGTGGAATAGTGATTTTGGAGAACTGTAAAAACCTATCTGATGTCTCTTAGTCTACCAGAAAGAGACTAAATGTTAAAGTTGCAGGAAAGGTACTTATTCAGTCTAAGGAAATTTCTATACATTTGTGGCACAGTTCCAACTTGCCTTAACTACTAGTGTTACTTCCTGAATAACCAAGAAGTAGTTGCCAAAAGTATAGAATCCAGTATCCCAAGAGAATAGACATATTGTAACGCGCTAAATAATTAGGCACGCTACCCAAGATGCTTATGGAATCCTAACCCCCTAATTTCAGGATTACTAATCAAAATAGCGCAGAATTTAAACCTTTAAATTAATCGGAATGAAAATAAAACTTGTAATACTTTTAAACTTTTAAACCGTTGGGATCCCAAAAATATTTACAAACTTATTACAAGTCCTTTCTTTCTAGCCGACCTAAGCGGCAAAACAGAATACAAAAGTCAACAATGTTAGACCCATAACCCGCTTGGTCTGAAGTGGCATGAACATGTAGATTCCTCGCCATGCTCCTGAAACGCATGGTTTCACTAGATTCTTAATATTCTAGGGTAATAACCCTAGACTGCATTAAAATTAACTCAAGGTACAAACTTACCGAGTCTAGCTTAATTATGCCTTAAGCGCATAATTCATAATCTCAATATATACATTTATCCAACATGGCATAGTATTTTTACAACATATATCACTAGGGTAATAACCCTATGCTATTAAACCGCTCATGTTAGGGTAATAACCCTAATCCCGGTTACTAAACTTTCATGCATATCATTCACAATATAAGCGCCACTACGCATACTCTACGTGCTAATCACTGTCTTACCTGATGTCCTACAATGATAGAGATTCCGAATCCCCGGGTGCTCCTGATCAGGTGCCGGTAATCCTAGTCACACAATCCGGGATTTCACAAATAGGGTTAACCCCTGATTTCATTTTCATAAAATATTCACATGGCATATAAAATTCAGATATTCAGATAGAGCTCAGAAAGTGCTTTCAAACGGTATATAGAACTCCCAAATCGGAGTCCGGATCGCAAAGTTATGGCCATTTGAAGTTTGCAAAAAGGGTATGCCCGAAACTCATCCGAATCACCCCAATTCACAACCAAACTCTCAAATCAACAAATAGGGTTGCTCGCAATTATTAAGGGGTCAAAATAACATATTTCATGCATCAATTCCAACATAAAACCCCCAAAACCAGATTGCATATATATCACAAAATCATGTTTTAACTAAGCAATCTTCAAGCTCACGAACTTGATCTTCAACTCACTCAATTCAACAAATCCAGCAGCAACAACCTTAACAACACATTGATTCAAGCTAAAAATCACTTCCACAATCCCAACTCAAACTTAATTAACATTCCAAACATCATACAAACAAAGATTGTACAATAACATGCTCAAATCACTCAAGAACACAACACATGCATTTACAAGATCAAAACCACTTTTCCATGCTTTTACAACCATAAAATTCAGCAAGGATTCAAAGCTTAAATCAAAGAAAGTTACCTCAAATTCCCAATTCAAAAGCAAGCTCAAAATTCAACAACAACCAAGCTTCAAAGCAAGCCAAGATCAACATTTTCCTTTAAAAAAATCAAGATTGAATGCAAAGAGGGTTTGAATGAGAGAGAGAGAGAGAGGGGTCGGGTGAGTAAGGGGATAACACCAGAAAATTCCATTTTCTTTTCCTCAAAAATCCATTTAATTCCATGTAAATCAATTATGGTCAAATGACCATTTTGCCCGTAGGGCTTAAATACACACATACACCATCACAAGGGTAATCTTGTCATTTCACACTCATTTATTTCCAAATAATTTCAGATTTCATATTATCAAATAAAATGCCAAATAATTCAATTCAAATTGCATTTCGGGCCCGAACCCCGTTCGGCCCAAAATACCCGGTTGTGACTATACCGCGACAACCTGTCAGAACACACCTGAAAAGACAACACAGGCATACTATATAATAATATAGTTCTATTAAGCACGTAATTAAATTAATTTCATCATTTTACCCTTCTCGGGTCAAAATTACTAAAATGCCCCTGGCTCACCAACGGGGTCTTAACATATTAAAATTCATATAATTTTACATATATTGAACTATATAATAATATAATTCCATCAATTACTCATAATTATCTAGTTAGGGCTTTGCTAATCCTTTTTCTTATTCCGGGTATTACAATTACCCCCTCCTTATAGAAATTTCGTCCCGAAATTTACCTGAACAACTCCGGATATTTGTGCTGCATATCCGTCTCGAGTTCCCAGGTTGCCTCTTCTATCTTAGTGTTCTTCCACAGTACTTTCATCAGTGCCACAGTCTTGCTTCTCAAGACTTTCTCTCTTCTATCAAGTATCTGCACTGGTTGTTCCTCATATGATAAGTCTGGCTGAAGTTCCAATGCCTCATAACTCAGAACATGGGATGAGTATGAGACATACTTCTGAAGCATTGAAACATGGAACACAATATGTACAGCTACCAGCGCTGGGGGCATAGCCAACCTGTACGCTACTTGCCCTATCCTCACAAGGATTTCAAAAGGTCCAATGAACCTCGGGCTAAGCTTTCCTTTCTTCCCAAAGTGTTTTATGCCTTTCATCGGAGATATTCGGAGAAATACCATGTCCATGACCTGAAAATCAATATCTCGACGCTTTGGATCAGCATAACTCTTCTGCCTATCCTGAGCCGCGAGCATTCGCGCTCTAATCTTGTCAACTGCCTCACTTGTTCTCTGAACAACTTTGGGACCCAAGAACTTCCTTTCACACACTTCATCCCAGTGAATGGGCGATTTACATTTTCTTCCATGTAAAAGTTCATAAGGAGCCATCCCGATTGTTGCCTGATACTTGTTATTATAAGAGAACTCGATCAGGGGAAGGTATTTTACCCATGATCCTTCAAAGTCAAGCACACATGCCCGTAGCATGTCCTCTAAAATCTGAATGGTCCTCTCGAATTGCCCATCCGCATGGGGATGAAAAGCTGTGCTGAACTTTAACTGAGTTCCCATAGCTCGATGCAGACTCTCCCAGAATCTTGATGTAAACTTCGGATCCCTATCCAAAACAATGGACTTTGGGACACCATGCAGATGAACAATTTCTCTAACATATAACTCAGCATACTGATCAATGGAGAAATTCGTCCGAACAGGTAAGAAGTGAGCAGACTTTGTAAACCTGTCCACTATGACCCACACAGAGTCAAATTGTCCATGGTTCTAGGCATACCTACCACGAAGTCCATGGCTATATCTTCCCATTTCCACTCTGGTATATTCCGTGGTTTCATCAACCACGAGTCGGCTGGTGCTCAGCTTTCACTTGCTGACACGTAAGGCACTTTGCAACATACTCATCGATGTCATTCTTTATGCCTGGCCACCAAAACATGGCTTTCAGGTCTAAGTACATCTTTGTTGACCCTGGATGTACTGAATAAGGAGTCGTGTGAGACTCATCCATGATCTCTTTCTTGATGTTTTCATCCATAAGCACACAAATTCGATTCCCGAATCTCAACATTCCCGTTTTATGAACTGAGAAATCACTAGCCTTCCCAGCCAAAACCCTAGCTTGGATTTTTATCAATTCTGAATCCTGCTTTTGTGCTTCGTTAATTCTCTCAAGAAGAGTGGATTGTAGGGTAATATTAGCCAATTGCCCCACAACCAACACAATCTGAGCTCGAGTCCTTGCATTTGCCAGCTGTTGGGAGATTTGCTTCATAGAATTCAACTGACTCTGGCCTTTTCTACTTAAAGCGTCAGCAACAACAATGGCCTTACCAGGATGATAAAGGATCTCTCAATCATAATCCTTCACGAACTCCCACCAACGCCTCTGCCTCATATTCAAGTCCTTCTGGGTAAAGAAGTATTTTAGACTTTTATGATCAGTGTATATCTCACATTTCTCGCCAAAAAGGTAATGCTGCCAAATCTTTAGCGCAAATACCACTGCTGCGAGTTCTATATCGTGAGTAGAGTACCTCTGCTCGTATTCCTTTAACTACCGAGAAGCATAAGCTATTACCCTTCCAGCCTGCATAAGCACACAGCCGAGACCCTATCTCGAGGCATCCCAATATACCACAAACTTTTCCTTATCTGAAGGAAGAGTTAGTACAGGAGCGGTAATCAAGCATTGCTTTAACTCCAGGAAACTTTTCACATCGATCAGTCCAAACAAACTTCTAGTTCTTTCAAGTTAGCTCCATTAAGGGTACAACTATCTTTAAAAAACCCTCAACGAACCGACGGTAATAACCAACTAAACCCAGAAAACTTCTAACCTCTGTAGCCGATTTCGGTGCTCGCCAATCCCAAACAGCTTTGATTTTGGCTGGATCCACCATGATCCCATCTTTATCCACTTTGTGCCCCAAAATGAGACACGGGATAACAAGAATTCACACTTTTTGAATTTAGCATAAAGCTTGTGATCCCGTAACCTTTGTAAAACCGCTTTGAGATGCAATTCATACTTTTCTTCTAATTCAAAATACACCAAGATGTCATTGATAAACACGATTACTCATTTGTTCAAGTAATTCTGGAACATCTGATTCATATAGTCCATCTCAAATATAGTATGCAGCCTTAGCCCGTCATTCACCCTGATGGTATTCTTGCATTTTGAATACTCTAGATATGATCAGAATGAGGACCTGCAACCTTGACGGCCACCTCGGTTTCCCTAAAACTTTCTATTTCCCCCTGATGCTCCGAAAGCCTCAGCCTTCTGTTTGTGCTTAGGGTTGCTACTGTCGGTCCCCTTACTGACATTACCACTAGCAGGAGGGTTCGATGCCATGACGACATTCTTTCCAGCCTGCTCTTTCATTACTTGCTGCTCGGCCTCCTCAGCAATTAAGGCCAAGTCTACCACTCTCTTATACAGAGTGTCATGTGATGTGGTAATCTTCAAGTCCCGACTAATTGTAGCATTTTGTCCTCGAACATACTTCTATTTGCTGGTGAAATCTATAGGCACCAGATCACTAGCAAATTTAGATAACCGATCAAATTCCAGAGTATACTCGGCCACAGACATCTTTCCCTGAGTCAACTTCACAAAATCTTCCTGATGTGAAGTTCTCACAGCCACATTATAAAACTTTTCTTCAAACAGTTTCTTGAATTTTTCCCATGTCATAACACTGACATCTCGGGTCTGACCCACTATGTCCCACCAGAAGCGGGCATAGTCTTGAAACATGAAGGCCACACAATTCACCCTCTCAGCTCCCGTCACCCCCATATTATCGAGGATACGGGTCATAATGCTCATCCACTGGTCAGCCTTAATAATATCAATATCTCCCAGGAAAGTCGGAGGTTGCAGCTTCACAAACTGCTCAAATACAGAATCCTTATGCGGCATTACAACCACTGGTTACCCATCACTAGCACAAGTGTCGGTGGTAACACTTGATCAATAGGGGCAGCCGGTGCCGGTTGCCTTAAACGACGCAACTTTTCTTCTTGTTGACGAAGTATGATACCTCGCATTCCTTAAAACATCTGTTGCCAGTCAGCAGGAGGATTAGCATTGCGAACCCTCGCATTATCCCCCCCAGATTCTGCGGAGGTGGAGGCGGTGCCGGTGGATTAGTTTGGTCTACACCATGCTCTACAAGCTCGTCCTATGGTCTGGATGATTAAAGAGGGTCCATTCTACAAATAACCCAATAATCAACAACCCCAGCGAGTCAGGCCCCAATCCCACTCTTACGCACTTATTGCCTTAAACCCTAACTCATCTATTTACCCCATACAAATATTCACTTAATTATATAGCATTTAAAGCATGGCATCACATATCACATACATACTCTAGATGCTTGCATACTGCCTAAAATGGAAAGCGGTAAACAGATGATCACACAAATAGTCAAGTATTTACTCTCAATACTTACAGCACCATGAGTCGAGCTTATCTCTGACGACGAATGTACATGTTCGGCCGGTCTACAGGAAGTTTAAAAACCTTGGCCCTCTGATACCAAATTTGTAACGCCCTAAATTATTAGGCACGCTACCCAAAATGCTTATGGAATCCTAATCCCCTAATTTCAGGATTACTAATCAAAATAGCGCAGAATTTAAACTTTTAAATTAATCGGAATGAAAATAAAACTTGTTATACTTTTAAACTTTTAAACCGTTGGGATCCCAAAAATATTTAGAAACTTATTACAAGTCCTTTCTTTCTAGCCGACCTAAGCGGCAAAACAGAATACAAAAGTCAACACTGTTAGACCCATAACCCGCTTGGTCTGAAGTGGCATGAACATGTAGATTCCTCGCCATGCTCCTGAAACGCATGGTTTCACTAGATTCTTAATATTCTAGGGTAATAACCCTAGACTGCATTAAAATTAACTCAAGGTACAAACTTACCGAGTCTAGCTTAATTATGCCTTAAGCGTATAATTCATAATCTCAATATATACATTTATCCAACATGGCATAGTATTTTTACAACATATATCACTAGGGTAATAACCCTAGGCTATTAAACCGCTCATGTTAGGGTAATAACCCTAATCCCGGTTACTAAACTTTCATGCATATCATTCACAATATAAGCGCCACTGCGCATACTCTACGTGCTAATCACTGTCTTACCTGATGTCCTACAATGATAGAGATTCCGAATCCCCGGGTGCTCCTGATCAGGTGCCGGTAATCCTAGTCACACAATCTGGGATTTCACAAATAGGGTTAACCCCTGATTTCATTTTCATAAAATATTCACATGGCATTTAAAATTCAGATATTCAGATAGAGCTCAGAAAGTGCTTTCCAACGGTATATAGAACTCCCAAATCGGAGTCCGGATCGCAAAGTTATGGCCATTTGAAGTTTGCAAAAAGGGTATGCCCGAAACTCATCCGAATCACCCCAATTCACAACCAAACTCTCAAATCAACAAATAGGGTTGCTCGCAATTATTAAGGGGTCAAAATAACATATTTCATGCATTAATTCCAACATAAAACCCCCAAAACCAGATTGCATATATATCACAAAATCAAGTTTTAACTAAGCAATCTTCAAGCTCACGAACTTGATCTTCAACTCACTCAATTCAACAAATCCAGCAGCAACAACCTTAACAACACATTGATTCAAGCTAAAAATCACTTCCACAATCCCAACTCAAACTTAATTAACATTCCAAACATCATACAAACAAAGATTGTACAATAACATGCTCAAATTACTCAAGAACACAACACATGCATTTACAAGATCAAAACCACTTTTCCATGCTTTTACAACAATAAAATTCAGCAAGGATTCAAAGCTTAAATCAAAGAAAGTTACCTCAAATTCCCAATTCAAAAGCAAGCTCAAAATTCAACAACAACCAAGCTTCAAAGCAAGCCAAGATCAACATTTTCCTTTAAAAAAATCAAGATTGAATGCAAAGAGGGTTTGAATGAGAGAGAGAGAGAGAGAGGGGTCGGGTGAGTAAGGGGATAACACCAGAAAATTCCATTTTCTTTTCCTCAAAAATCCATTTAATTCCATGTAAATCAATTATGGTCAAATGACCATTTTGCCCGTAGGGCTTAAATACACACATACACCCTCACAAGGGTAATCTTGTCATTTCACACTCATTTATTTCCAAATAATTTCAGATTTCATATTATCAAATAAAATGCCAAATAATTCAATTCAAATTGCATTTCGGGCCGAACCCCGTTCGGCCCAAAATACCGGTTGTGACTATACCGCGACAACTCGTCGTAACACACCTGAAAAGACAACACAGGCATACTATATAATAATATAGTTCTATTAAACACGTAATTAAATTAATTTCATCATTTTACCCTTCTCGGGTCAAAATTACTAAAATGCCCCTGGCTCACCAACGGGGTCTTAACATATTAAAATTCATATAATTTTACATATATTGAACTATATAATAATATAATTCCATCAATTACTCATAATTATCTAGTTAGGGCTTTGCTAATCCTTTTTCTTATTCCGGGTATTACAATTACCCCCTCCTTATAGAAATTTCGTCCCGAAATTTACCTGAACAACTCCGGATATTTGTGCTGCATATCCGTCTCGAGTTCCCAGGTTGCCTCTTCTATCTTAGTGTTCTTCCACAGTACTTTCATCAGTGCCACAGTCTTGCTTCTCAAGACTTTCTCTCTTCTATCAAGTATCTGCACTGGTTGTTCCTCATATGATAAGTCTGGCTGAAGTTCCAATGCCTCATAACTCAGAACATGGGATGAGTTTGAGACATACTTCTGAAGCATTGAAACATGGAACACAATATGTACAGCTACCAGCGCTGGGGGCATAGCCAACCTGTACGCTACTTGCCCTATCCTCACAAGGATTTCAAAAGGTCCAATGAACCTCGGGCTAAGCTTTCCTTTCTTCCCAAAGTGTTTTATGCCTTTCATCGGAGATATTCGGAGAAATACCATGTCCATGACCTGAAAATCAATATCTCGACGCTTTGGATCAGCATAACTCTTCTGCCTATCCTGAGCCGCGAGCATTCGCGCTCTAATCTTGTCAACTGCCTCACTTGTTCTCTGAACAACTTTGGGACCCAAGAACTTCCTTTCACACACTTCATCCCAGTGAATGGGCGATTTACACTTTCTTCCATATAAAAGTTCATAAGGAGCCATCCCGATTGTTGCCTGATACTTGTTATTATAAGAGAACTCGATCAGGGGAAGGTATTTTACCCATGATCCTTCAAAGTCAAGCACACATGCCCGTAGCATGTCCTCTAAAATCTGAATGGTCCTCTCGAATTGCCCATCCGCATGGGGATGAAAAGCTGTGCTGAACTTTAACTGAGTTCCCATAGCTCGATGCAGACTCTCCCAGAATCTTGATGTAAACTTCGGATCCCTATCCAAAACAATGGACTTTGGGACACCATGCAGATGAACAATTTCTCTAACATATAACTCAGCATACTGATCAATGGAGAAATTCGTCCGAACAGGTAAGAAGTGAGCAGACTTTGTAAACCTGTCCACTATGACCCACACAGAGTCAAATTGTCCATGGTTCTAGGCATACCTACCACGAAGTCCATGGCTATATCTTCCCATTTCCACTCTGGTATATTCCGTGGTTTCATCAACCCTGCAGGTCGCTGGTGCTCAGCTTTCACTTGCTAACACGTAAGGCACTTTGCAACATACTCATCGATGTCATTCTTTATGCCTGGCCACCAAAACATGGCTTT